>NC_088796.1:121506467-122706467 GCF_011386835.1 Chrysemys picta bellii
GTGCTATGCTGAGGCAAGATGCTTTCCAGAACCAGGACCTAACTTGGAGAACACTTTTCTAGTTTGGTTGTTTTTAGAATTACGTCTCTGCCTGGCTCCATTCCCTCCTTTCCCTCTCCCCTCACCCCGGCCTTTTTATGTGAAATATTTAAAGTTCAGATAACAGGTTTTTGCTTTACAAAAAAAAAGAAGAAGAAGAAGAATCTAAGATTGCAGTGATGGACGAGAGTTAGAAAATTTAATAAAAAGCACACACGCATCAATTTTAGCAGAAATTGAAGTCATTATCTTTGAAATGTGATGCAGAAAATTTTCTCCAGGTGGCTACACACTTTGGTTCTGATCTATGGAAGTGTTCAGATATTAAATTAACTACAGTACAGCTCCCTTATTCTTGCCTGACTTCATTAAAAATCACATTGTGTATTAAGGATTAAAATATGAAAAATTAATATTAAAGCTAACTTAATACATAAGGTCTAATTGTATAAAAATTAAGAACTCGATCTAATTTAGTATATTTTGTATCAAGAGAAGATATGTATATGATCTTGTTGAATGTATTCTATTTTATGAACACTAAAGGTTACTGATGACTAAATTCTACCTATATTACCTCATCTGCCCTTACCTCTTTAATATCCAACTTGGCTACCCCACCATTGTAAATTCTACATGAACATACTTGCATATTAATCCCATTGACTCCAGTGGGGATTTTGAGTTTGTACCACCTGACAGCATCTGCCCTTAAATTTTGAAAGTGTGCCAATCCATCTGGCATTAAGTCCTTGGTTTTCTAACGAGTTCGATCGGGCTATCAGTTCTGTTCCTGAAGTTTTGGAGATGTCAGTAATTGCAGGCACATTTTTAAAAAAATTGCACGTGGGGTGGGATTCTCAGAAGTGCTCTTCATTGGGGTAACATTGCTCCCAATGAAGTCAATGGGAATTTTATCACTGATAAAAGGGAGGACAGTTTGACCAACACAGAGCCCTTTTCAAAATCCTACCATAAATTCCTACCTCATTTGGAGGCACAATAGTACTAAAAATCCATGTGTAAAGTTATTTGTACTTTTAAAACTGAAGGAACAAAGTTGCAGGACATTTTTCCAAAACCAGTTACTAATTAGCTTAGGTTTCTAGAGGTGTGCACAGGCAAGGTGTGTTACTTTATCCATTCACTGGGCATTTTGTTTTCATCCCCTTTCAATTTAGGTCAGAGTTACTACTAAACAGATTAATAAAGGCAACATCCACTAAGCAAAGCTTGTTCCTTCTTTCATACAAAGATTTGAACAGGCAAAAATTTAATGCACCAAGCTAATTTAGTGTCTCCTTAAAGCTCATTTACACAGGTGCAACTCACTCAGAGTCATGAAGTGCATTTGTACCAGTGAGGGCAAAATTGGGCATTGGGTGTTTTACTTTTTCAATAAGAAAAAAAGACCAATTACAGCATTTTCCTACATTTCAGAGATGATGGCCGAAATCTCATTTGCTGCAAAAGGGAACAGTTTAATGCTACCCCATTAAGTTTGGTGGTTTAAATTATTCTATTCCTACCTTGGTTTGAGATGGTCAGTAGAGCGAATATATTCTTATCAAGTCACTGGTATGTACAAGATCATTGCCTCCCCAATGTACAGAACTGTGGTTTGTTATGTCATTTTCAGGAGGATTGAGGCTATTATCTATAAGCTTCGTCTCTCAGTTATAGAGAAGGATCTGTTCCACATTTGAACTCTTGTATATGAGACACAGACAGGCAAAATGACTCCTGTAGCAATTCAAGGGCTTTACGTAAAAGTTAAGGCTATGCATCTTAATTAGAAATGAGTCTAACTCAAAGTTCTCCCCCAGCTGTGGATCCAAAACTTTCCCAAAATTGGGGATTAAGTTAAATTAAGATCAGACCTCACTGCTAATTCCGTTCTGGCTTATATTTGTATTTTTACTTCTTTAAGTCATTTTTTCCATTAATCAGTGAAATGGCAGATGTCTATGAGCCAACTCTTCTTATGAATAAAGGCAAGTTCATTTTTGGGTGTGAACATTTTCACACAAAAAAAAATGGACCCTCTTTATGCTGAAGTTTGAAACAAGCAAAATTTCAAATTTTAAACACTGAACTGTCGGTGTGATAGGAATCGGTACCGTCTGCTGAAAACTGCCTGTCAGTACCAGTGTGTGACTGGAGTGCACGATGCCCATACTAGGTCACATCATTAGCAGTGGGGGTGCCAACATGCTCGGTACCAAGTGTTTATTTGTGTCTGGTGGTACCATGGTATTGGGTTTCATCTTCCCCTTGATGCCTGTATCTGAGCTCGGCTGCTTGGGAGTTTTTGTTTTTTTGATATTGACAGTGCTGGAGGGTCCCGCTGTTTCAGCCGTTGACGTGGCCAGTGTGGTCAGTACCAGGAGTATTTGCCCATTAGCGGAGTGCCTTTTCTTGGCCAACTCCAAGGTTGGGGACATTGTACCCCATATTTTGCCACCTACCTGGCTGGTTGATCAGTGGCCTGGGAAGAAGGGCCCTTGTCAGAGGCCACGGTCGGCGATTTCTGGCCAGGTGGGGTGCATACCTCAGGCTCAGACGCCAGGTGGAGAGACTTCTCCCTGAGGAAAAGTTTAAGTTGAAGATCGCTTGCCTTTCTTATGCAGGCTTTCAGATTGTGGCAGTGCGAGCACTTCTATGGTATATGTGTACCGCCAAGACACTGACACACTGAGAGGTATAGAAAGCCTGCATGTAACACAGTGTTTGGACCCTGGGGAACCAGGCATGCCCCTAAGGGAGCATACTTTCCCCATAAGGGAGGGCGGTACGAATATCTTGCTGCTGTGGTAAAAGAACAGAAACCTGCAGTCCTATGAAGAGAATATATATTTTAAGAACGATAGGCCAAGGATAAAGTATTAACACTAACTATTCTAACTAAAAGCTAAAACTAAGGGAAACTATGCTACTCAGAAGCTGCAAGGAGCTGCTAGTTGCTCTGACTCGAGCCAAAGACTGTAGAGAAAGTAAATGGGGGGGAGAGGTTGGTCGCACAGTGCCAGTTAATTGCCTGAAGTGGTGCGAGACGCAGACCGCGCATGCGCGACCCAACCAGACACTGCTACTATAGATCTCTGATTACTAGCGTGGGGGTACATGGACACCTAAAGTGGAGCACCCACAGGCATATCACTCGAACTTTCACTTACACTCTTCATTTTGTTCATTTGTGATGACTATACAGTGCAGTGACTTGGTCTCAGACTACATTCCCTTTTCTGTTGCTATACACTAGTTTTCTACACCCCCCCCCCCCAATGTGCTTTGGGGCAGCACAGAAAAGCTATAGTTTTCTTGGAAGTTACACAAAACTCCCCCAGAACCTGAAACAGTTTTCCTTCCATGCCTGACAAGAAAATTGGGGACACAGAACCATGTATAATATGATGCTTTTACTTGCTTAATAGATATTAACAGTGTTTTCTTTTTAATGTTCTGCAGCAGGGTAAAAACGGCCCTTTAGGAATCACATAATAGTTCTAGAAAGATATGCTCAGAGGATTGAGAATAGCCTGGTAGGAGTGGGGAAGAAAAAAAAAAGTTTCAGCTCCCATACGACCAATTGTTCTGCTTATTAAAGGTGTTAGTGTTATTGAATGTTTTTAAACTTAGGAAATATTAAGCAACTTCAAATCAGTGGCCGTTTTAAAAATCAAGATTTAATCGTATTCTAAAAAGATATGATCTAGTTCAAACTGGAATTAATTCAAGTAAATCCAATGTCTTGTGTTATACAGTAGGTCAGGACGACACGATCATAATGTTCCCTTTTGGTTTTATAATCTGAGTCTATGGACCTGGAATAGCTTTATCTTCATTTTTGTCCCCTTCATGAGTGAATTTTTCTTCACGAGATAAATGATCTTGAAGATCCAGATGCATTTCTCTGGAGCAGTGTAACAGGCACTTCCTTTGCTTTCTCTTTTGCAAAAAAAAAAAAAAAAAGATCAATTACAATATGATCACTTTGAAAGAGACAAACTTCTTGTTTGCACCATTGGCTTTATTCTGAATAAACCAGTCCATTCTGTAAGGGCCTTGTAGTTGTATATTTGTCTATATATGATACTTTAGAAATGCATAAAGAAAAATCTTTGCCTTCACCTATTTGAGAAAGAAATGGATATAATAAAGTGGAAATATTCTTATTTGCCTCCAGACCACCTATTTCCAAGGTGATTCTCCAGTCACCAAGTAACATAGATGTAATTCACACTGATGCACTAAAGGCTCGTCATGAACTCAAGTGGTAGGGAATGCCACAAAAAATTTCACGCTAGGCTCTGTCAGACACAGTGTCCCTGTCAATCACTGCTATCATAATTGGTAAGAGAGATTAGCTAAAATGTAATTCTATGAACACTCTAAATAGCACAGAATAGACATGGAAATAGACTATGTGGCAACAGTGATAATTCTCAAATGAACATCCTTGTATAGTATGAGGAATAGAATAAATTTTGTCTTTAAAAAAATAAAAGCTCTTGCACTTGAGCTGAGAAGACTGTTTGAGAGTTGGTTAAAATTGAAGATTGAAACTAAAATAAATTTAAAAAATATATATATATATAAAAAAGAGCATTACAGGATTCCTCCTCTTTTTCCTCAGAAGAAAAATTCAAAATGAAACCATCACTTTTCAAAATGTTTTGAATTCAAGATTTTTCAGTCTTCCTCTTCTCCTCCCTACCCCCCCCCCCTTTTCTAGTGGAAAAGTAGGGGAAGGGGAGTTTAAAAAAAAAGAAAAAGAAGACTAATTTTTTTTCTTCAAAATTAAGATGTTTGATTTTAAGTTTTTTGGTTAAAAAGTCATTTTACCCAAACAAATTTTCCATAAGTTTTGTTTTTGGTGAAAAACCACATTGATTATTTTATATATATAAAAAATAATCTCTCTCTCTCTCTCTCTCTCTCTCTATATATATAAAAAATAATCTCTCTCTCTCTCTCTCTCTATATATATATATATAAAAAATAATCTCTCTCTCTCTCTCTCTCTCTCTCTCTTTATATATATATATATATATATATATATATATATATATATATATATATATATACACACACACACACACACACACACACACGCTCTATTTTTTTAAATAAGCATACCGTAAAAGTAGAGCATACACTCTTCATAATACAGATCCTATGGGACATATGCCAATTTCAATAATGGTTTTAGCCAGTAGAGGACTGTGACAAACATATAGAACTTGACTCTCACATTAAGTACCTCTTTGGTAAATAGATGCAAAGAAATATTAGTATAAAAGAGTATCAGGCCCATAGGACATATCCAGACAATTCACTTGCATATCCAAAAATTGAACCATTAAAAAAAACAAACAAACAAAACCAGTTTTGCTGATAATTTTGGCCGTTTTAAAACAAAACATTGATAACAAGTACAGGTATGCAGAAACATAAAACCAGTCTGAAATTGTGTTGCACTTTACATAACTGTCTAATCAAACTGCCTGTTTCAAACTCATTGGTAATGGTGTAATCAGTAACAGAATTATTGGAAGAGAACTCCAGGAATCATACTATTCCTTGTAATATATTTTCTTTCAACACACGATAAGCACTGAAAATAAGCCCCCAAGTTTCCTCACTCTTGGAAACATCTGCACCCAAATGTAGTCCAACAAAGACCTCAAACAATAGGTGCTACATGTCATTTCCAGTAGGCAATCACTACAGAAATTTCTCTGAAACAGCCATGTTACAAGTTCATATCTTGATGAAATTATGAACCTTTTTAGTCTCTTGTATAGATGCAGCCAAACATCACAAGAAGAGCTGGCCCTACGATTTGATCTCCATCGAACGATCATATTTGACAGCAGATTATCTCTGAGGGCTACAAAACATACATTGCTAATTTCAAGTCACCTTAAATTTCAACCAGAATTTTACTAAAAGTCCATATCCAAAAAAATTACCATTTCACCTCTGCTTAAAGAAGAGCAAAATATAACTATATAATGAAAAATATTTTTTGGAAAACAAGCATCACATTCAGTGGCAGCTAGAAAATAGGATATCAATGTATTCATGTTTTCTTCATAGCAACAAATAAAGAGATTCCTGCCATTATTATTAGCAACAGTAAGGTATAACCCCAGACATACTGTGTTGGCAAAGACAGTTATTACAGCATAATCCCCTAGCTTAGGGAGCTTGCAATATATACACACACTTAACATAAAATATTAATTCCTATTAAAGAGTGGAAGAAAATTAAATAATTTGACAGTAATAGAAACAAGATTCAAAATTTGTCATAAATATCAGACCCTAAATACCTTTGAACATTTTTTAAAATCATATACATTGCTTTTCAAATCAAGTGCTTTCATTCTCCTCCACCAAAAAACCCTGCAACTTTAACACAGATAAGTGTAATTAAACATTAACAAGTTATTGCCAAAATTTTGGATCAGAGTTTGATTTATATCAAAGATGCATAGGACAAGATTCTGAAACCTTTACTCACATTGGCGACTAGCCCCAGTGGATTTTCACAAGGGCACACAGAGAATCAGTGATAAAGCTGAGAAGAGAACCCAGATATCCTGGTTTGTGAGAACTTTCTCTCAGCACTGGACAACACTTGCTGCACAGGAGTATGAACCCACTAATGCGGGCAGATGTATTTTCACCAGATCAGAATATAATTACTACTGCTGAACCCACTTTCCTATGTTTTAGCCATGGCACAAATCTGCCAACAATACCAGATTTGGGGCAACTTTCCGCAGCCTTGACTTCAATGGGACTTCTTGGGTGAATAAGTGAGAGTAAAGGAGATATATAGATATAGATATGTGGCTATGCGGTTTAGTTTCCAGACACTATTTTTCATCCCAGCAGCTCTCCTCAAAAAGATTTTTCACGCTACATAAGAAACGCTCAAACAAATAAGTGCAGGGCTGTTACAGCAGCATCTCAGTACTGTGCGGGAGATTTAAAGCTAAATTAAGTTTTGGAGTTAGAGAGCACTTAGAAAGTCACATCAAAATAGCTACAAACAAATTTTTTTTCTACTCACCAGGTTCCAGGTTTGCAGCTAGCAGCATCAGTATAAACACCTGCCTCCAATTTACCATCTTTTCAATGGAGGCTTTTTTATTATTATTATTGTTGTTGTTGCTTGCTCAGTGTAAGGGAATACAGAGGCAAATAACTCATCTCTAAACCCCTCACACTTTATTATTATTTTTTTTATAGACAAAGCTGAGCAGCTTAGTAGCACTCTCCTTGAAGCTATACATCTTTACCTCCTCTCACACTGCACTGTTTGTTCTTTCTAGGTTGGGTCCTGTGTTCACTGAAGTTAACAGGTGTTGTGCTGATAGGCAAGTTTACCCAGCTTGTGCAAATCAATTAGTTGACATTCACGGCACTATGCTTATTTGCAGCAGCTGAGAATCTGTCCCACTGACTTCAGTGGACACAGAACAAGCTGATCTGTGCTTTAACGTCTTCATTTTGGGCCAGGTTCTGTTCTTAGCTGTACCTATGTAAATAAATTTAGACTACCTTCCGAGGAGTCAATGGAGCACAGCTTCCAAAATAGATTCCATTTCAAGAGACTGTAGGTCTTCCAAATGGCTGAACTTGAATTAATATGCAAACTAGATACCATTAACGTGGGCTTGAATAGAGACTGAGTGTGGCTGGGTCATTACACAAATTGAATCTCTTTCCCCATGTTAAGTTTCAGAGTAGCAGCCGTGTTAGTCTGTATCCGCAAAAAGAACAGGAGTACTTGTGGCACCTTAGAGACTAACAAATTTATTAGAGCATTTATTTATTAGTATATGCATCCGAAGAAGTGGGCTGTAGTCCACGAAAGCTTATGCTCTAATAAATTTGTTAGTCTCTAAGGTGCCACAAGTACTCCTGTTCTTTTTCCCCATGTTAAGTATCCTCACACCTCTTGTCACTTGTCTGAAATGGGCCATCTTAATTATCACTACAAAAGTTTTTTTCTCCTGCTGATAATAGCTCATCTTAATTAATTAGCCTCTTAGAGTTGGTAGGGCAACTTCCACCTTTTCATCTTCTCTGTATGTATATATACCTTCTTACTATATGTTCCAGTCTATGCATCTGATGAAGTGGGCCGTAGCCCACGAAAGCTTATGCTGAAATAAATTTGTTAGTCTCTAAGGTGCCACAAGTACTCCTGTTCTTTTTGAGGATACAGACTAACACGGCTGCTACTCTGAAAAAAAGACATGATGTTAATATGTTAACATATTCAAAACCTAACTAAATATTATTCATCTTTTTAAAAATGAGCTTTGTAGTTCCTCAGAATGCTAACACTGTGACTTCGTAAAGACCTGTTCAGCAGAAACTGAGCTAAGACTGCAACCCATAGGTCATAAAAGTTAGCAATATATTTGATTACCATCAATATGGCCTGAAATTGAACCAGTGATTTTAATGAAAGGCTCCATATTCCATTACCAACACTGTCAGGCATCCAGTCCCCCAAACAAGATTTAAAAAAAGTTGTCATGTCACAAAGGCTAATTTTGAAAACTGAAGAATTTAGTGACTCTGAGGTTAAGCTCTAAATACAAAAACAGTGCTCAGTATTTGAAGCTTAAGCCTTCGTAATGCCCTTTAGCTCATTTTTTTATTACATCTATTTTTATGTAGAAAAAGGTTTTACAGAGAGCCTTTATGACTCACTTTTTTGTGCCTGTCCTTTAGCTGGTATGAAGTGTCACATCAATGCAATACCTGTTTTCTATTCCCTAGTGCAGCAGTTATGCCACAGAAAAATATGCTGATGATAGATGTCAAAAACTTTCTAAGAGTCACACTTCTGCTAAATTCTGTAGATAAAACTGCAGTAAATTGTAGCACTTGGGGCCTTTGTTGGCACCCTGAAGCCTTGTCTACAGTACCACTTAAGTTGACATAAGTTATTTCACTCAGGGCTATAAAAAAACCACCACCCCAAGTGATGTAACTTACGTCGACTTAACATGGTGTCTACACCGTGCTATGTTAGAAGGAGACATCTCTTCAGACTAGAATAGTACTCGAAGGATAGGGCCACCTGCACCCCCACATCACTCTAATTTTATGTTGCTGCATTACTACTTTCAGTGAAGTTACACGGGTATAAAGCTGGACTATCACAGATGTGAATCAGGCCCATGTGCACTTCAAGAACTGTTCATGGAGGAGAAGCTTCTTTTTAACACTGTCTAATGGATATTATTTTATATCTAAGGGTATGTCTACACTACCCGCCGGATCGGCAGGTAGAGATCAATCTATCGAGTATCGATTTATCATGTGTAATGTAGACGTGATAAATCGATCCCCGATCGCTCTCCCGTCGACTGCTGAACTCCAGCTCGGCGAGAGGCAGAAGCAAAGTCGACGGGGGAGCTGCGGCAATCGATCCCGCGCCGTGAGGATGCAAGGTAAGTCAAACTAAGATACGTCAACTTCAACTACACTAGTCTCGTAGCTGAAGTTGCGTATCTTAGGTCGATCCCCTCCCCCCGCCCAGTGTAGACCAGGCCTTACAGTTATTTGGTCACATTATCTAATATAGTTTGTTTTTCAACTTTTTTATCATTATTAACATGAATGAACTTTCAATACAACTGTTAGTAAATCTTATTCATAACTACAGCACATATGTAGCATTTCCATTCTGCAGAAAATTCCACTCTTGCAAAATGTATTTTCATTCTGAATTGGAATGAAAAGCTAAAATCTCAGAATGTCATGGAATGACATTTCTGAAAAAAATTGATTCAGGACCATTGAACTGTTTTTGTTTTTTTTAAATATATATATAATATTGAAACGTGTTCTTTCAGTAAGGTTAAACGTTCCTTTCAACTTTATCATTTTGATTAATTTCATTTTAATGTGTTCAATATATTAAATTATGGAAAATATTAAACGTATTAAAATATTTTAATACCACAAAAGTTGAAACGAAATTAATCAAAATGATAGTTGAAATGAAACATTTCAGTATTATCAGAATTAAATGTTTTGATGTTATCAAAATAAAACAATAAAGTTGAAACAATTGTTTGCAACTTTTCCCCCATCAAATATTTAGCTGAAATCTACATGTTCCCATGAAGCCTTTTGATTTCAACAAAATGTGGAAAAATGTTCTGTCAAAATGTTTTTCAACAAGCACTATTCCTAACCTGTATTTGTCAACCATGAGTTAACATTGAGAACCATTTGTGTTTGGACAACCTCCTAACATTATCTGTGTATTTATTTTGTTCAAATTCCAGAAATGGAAACTAAATATTATAAAATCTGTTTGATCTGACTTAAGGCTATTTTTTCTGTTGATAGGGTTCCCTATATTTTATTTGTCCATGCCACTAATATTGAGGGAATATGTCCTTTTTCAAAACATATCATACATATAGGTGCCAGTAGTAATTGTGCTCTCGTGTGGCCCCATCACCATATTGTCTCAGACCCTGATCCAAAGTATATTAAAATAAATGGAAAGCTTCATATTGATTTCAGTGGGCTTTGGATTTGACCCTTATGCCTTGACCATCAAACATATTACATATCTTACTCCCATTGAAATCAATGGCAGGTAGGCACGTAAATACCTTGAGGATCTGGGAGTCATTTCTTCTGTCATGCAATAGATTTGTATTTGTGTCCCATGGGTGTAAGACATGGCATGTCCATGAAAAAGTTATTTTTAAAGAAAAACAAAACCTGTTTCTGAGTACACTATACTGATTTTTTTTTTCATTTGGAGATACCAGTCCTGTCATTTTCTCAACTCTCCACTGAACAGTTGGCAGTGCAATATTTGCATCTCCCCCCCCACATTTCTTTTCTACATTCATATTTGCTAGAGTTTTGTAGTCCAGGCAGGACGTGTTAAATTGCTCTATACTTTCAGAATCTGCTTCCTTCCTCTGAGCGATAAATGCCAGATTTCTGTGTGTGCTTAGTCAATATGGCTTGCTTCACTAAAATGCATAGCATGAGATGCATTAATTAGAATATTTCCATTTTCACCTTTCGGGCAAATGAATATATGAATTAATATGCTAAATGTTCCGGATGCAGTCTGTTAACAAAGTAATAATTCTTCCCACACCGGTGACTAATTAATAACAAGGTAAGCAATGTTTCAGAGTAGCAGCCGTGTTAGTCTGTATCCGCAAAAAGAAGAACAGGAGTACTTGTGGCACCTTAGAGACTAACAAAGGTAAGCAATGTTAATTTAAAGGATCTCACTGCAATATATTTATATTAATTAGCAAAAAAAACCAAAAAAAGTCTCTCTCCTCTTTAAAAGAAACAAAGAGGTCAGCAATCCTGGTTAATTTTTTTTTTTTTTAGTGTTATGGATTTTCACTTGGCACCCCAATTATTATCCACAGCAATAAATAAAGAATGAAGCATTTTGATGTTCTGCTTTCTGACATTGTTTAAACTGTGGCTTTATGGGTGCTGCTAGTTATGGGCTACATTGTGCCATTTAGGCACAGCACAGAAATAACAAAGTGTGGAAGGCACACTATCCTAACAGCAGCACTAGAGGAATCCTGCATCTGAGGATGTCTTCACTGAAGAGTTAGCGCAAGTGATTGGCACCCACGTCTGAGCATCTGGGTTAGCTTAGCGCACATATGAGCAGCTCCACTGCCTGCCTCACTGTGGCCTCACTGTTTTTGGACTCGCACAGATTTGTGTGTGTGTCTGGGGGCACATCCCATGGTTCTTTTTCTTGAGACGCTTTGTGATTCTTTCTCAGAGTATATCTACACTACCCGCCGGATTGGCGGGCAGCGAACGATCCAGCGGGCATTGATTTATCGCATCTAGTCTAGACGCGATAAATCGACCCCCAAGCCCTCTCCCGTCGACTCCTGTACTCCAGCACCGTGAGAGGCGCAGGCAGAGTCGATGGGGGAGCAATAGCAGTCGACTCACCGCGGTGAAGACACCACGGTAAGTCGATCTAAGTACGTCGACTTCAGCTACGTTATTCATGTAGCTGAAGTTGCATAACTTAAATCGATCCTCTCCCCTGCCCCCAGTGTAGACCAGGCATCAGTTACTTTTGTGTCAATTTGGGGAGAATTTGTCTGTCATTTGTGGGGAATTGTGGGAAAGCATTGGAGGACTATCAACACTCAAATGATTTAACCTACATCCTCACTGCGGAGTGGGTGGGTTCCAGTCCAAGTTAAAGCAGAACTCAGGTTCTAACCCACATCTCCAGCCAGGTAAGCTAGCCTGATCTTAAAGCACCTCCAATCCCTGATCAGAGGTTTTTCTGGGTGGATTGGGGAGGCGGGGTGGGCTAAAATCCAGGTAAGAGCCCAGGTTAACTATGCACGTACTAATAGAGGCAAAATGCCTCACAGGGCGTTCCAGTTGTATTGAGGGAATAATTTGCAACACTCCTTTATGGTCTGCAGCATATTCTCCCCATTCCCATATGGTCGGTCAGCAGAACTGGCTGGAACAGAAAGGCGGGGGTGGGGTGGAACCATGGCTATACCTATTCCCTGAACCCTCCCTATCCCCTCAGTCCCAGGGGAAGCAGCGGGGGCTGTGATTGTGAGGATCTCCTTACTGTTGCACAAGTGGGAGGGTAATGTAGTCCTGGTCCCTTCCAGCTCCCCAGCAAGGCAAGAGTTCACTCTAGCTCCATGGAAACCCTGAGCATTTCCACTGTTTGTAGCTTAATTCTGGCCTTGGGTCATTATTTATTAAAGGCTTTAAAATAAAGTGAATACCTAAAATTTGGCTCTCGCGTATATCCTCCGCCCTTAAGAAAGTGGCTTGATTGTCAAAGGTTGTGATCACTCACCACTCCCTGTGAGAGACAACGGCTCGGCGAGACAACCTCTCTGTTTCCCTGAGGTATATTTTGTATTACACACAACAATCATTAACAGCACATTATTAAGGTTGCAAAGTCAAGTGTTCAAAAAGTGAGGAACTGTCAGAATTAAGTGGGTCAGTCTCATTCAGTGCACAGGATGGATGGTAGTCACTTAACAAGCTCCTACTCAACATTTTTTTCTCCCGATGCCTTATTGACTGCACATTATTCAAATCCTGCTCCAAAGACAGAGTTATTAATTTCCTCCTGGGCTTTTCTACAGCAGTCGTCACTATAGTGTCTGTGGGCTTCACAATCATTACTTTATTTTCACAACACCTTGTGAGATGACTGGGTTTTATTATCCCCATTTTACAGGTGGGAAACTGAGGTAAAGAGCGATTAATGTGAAAAGTCACCACTAATTTTGAGTGCCCATTTTGAAACACTTAGGACCTGATTTTACAGTTATCATCATGGCTAATCCCAAAGGGATGTAGCTTCGTTGCAGATTGAGTGCCACCTGGATTGCGGTCTAACTCTGCTGTCTTTAAGGTGGTCTGGCTGGATATTTTTGTGTCATCGAAGCTTTTGGCAACCACATGATTGTCAGCTATGTAGCCCCATTCCTTAGTGAAGATACTCCATAATTCATTGGTCTTCCATCCTAATAACATTATCTAGCGCCTAATACATTCAAAGATCAGTCTATTGACTTCAGTTGCAGCCGTGAATGCTGAACATATCCACAAATCAGACCCCAGCTTCTCATATGGGCACATAGAAAATGAACACACTATTAGTGACGACCCATGAAAAGTTTGATTTAAGTGATCTGACCAGCATCACCTAGGAACTCTGTGGCAGAGGCAGTGATAGACTCCAGTTCACCAGGGCAGAATTCAAGTCCCTGACCCATAAGACTGCCCTTTCTCTTTCTACAACCCCCTGCCTCTTTCAGTTCACATCTTCCAACCCAGCTGTCCCAGTACCCTCAAATAGTTCACATGGTCCAATTTTTGGAACAAAATAAAACAGGGGGCCTAGACACTGGTGCTGATCCACGGGTGGGGCATGGCCCCCTCCATTTTTAAAAGTGGGATGGCCATGCAGCCCCACCTTTTAATAAAGGAAACATAAGCACAGATTTATACCCTGGTCAAATTTGAGTACACTTTCAAAGGGATTGTCACAAGCCGATCAGGCAGTTCTACTGCAACCCAGATGAGCTAATTAATCTGCCTGGAGGCTGGCTAACTAGTCCTCAGATGAAGGAGTAAACTCCTGCCAGAAATGGCTACCCACTACCAAATTTCAAATCTTTATTCCAAAGCACTATAAAAGAGCTAGGTATGTTAGTTATAATGGATGTGATAATACTTACCTATCTCAAAAGGTTCCTAATTAATGACCTTTGGCTAGAGATTTCTTTTTATTAAGTAGACCATTTCCCTTTTCATTATTGTAATATTCAGTGGATTGGTTGAACTACTATGTGTTGTGATAATTTGTTCTGATTTTTAAAATTTTTTTACAGAATTTATTCATTAAGATCAACTAAATAATGGTAGCCAGGCACCAAATCCCTTCTTCTGGGTAACGGGAATTTGGCGAGTTTCTCGACAGATGTATCTGTAATATTCAGCCCAGAAGCAGTTGGAAGAGTCTTTCCCAGGAGGGCAAGAAATGCTAAGAGCACTATCACTGTGCTTTCTCTCTGCATCATTTGGAGAAGGAAGCACTTTTTCAGCAGCAGAAAAACAGTTAAGCCGTTCTGCTGTGTTTACAAAATCATGGTATTAAAGAATTTTCAACGGGAAGGGAAATGCCAGTTGAGCAGCTGCTCTTACTTTTTTATATATTTATCTTTTACCTGGAAAACTGTTGTTCAATATAGGGGGATCCAGATCTCATTCTTTAAGGGTCACATGGTGAACCCCTTAATCACATTGGGCATTTATATGTATGACAAGAACTACTGACCGGGGGGGTGGGGGGCTTACCAAATAGTTATAGTCATCTGTGTACAGAGGGCCAGCACAAGTTCTGTGTACCACTTAAACCCTATTTGGAGATGGCTTCATTGATTGGCCAATCCCACCTCCTCATAGGGACATAGTACTGCTGCCATTTAAACACGGAGTAATCTAGTCACCGTGAATGTTCTTCAGAGGGGGGTGGGGCAGTGGTTTGAGCACAGAACTGGGAATCAGGGCCACCTTTCTTCTAATCCCATTTCTAACAGATACACTCAGTGGCCTTGAGATAGTCACTTAACCTCTCTGATGATAGAAACACTTACCTTCCTCACAAAGGCACTGTGAGGCTGAATGAGATAATGCTTTGAAGGTATCTTTTAAGATAAAAATGCTGTTCCACCAAGAATTATTAGTAGATCCCTTATTTCTTTTTATATAAATGAGTGAGCATTAAAATAGTCTCTTATGCCATCATGTGCCAGCAATGCCCCTCTCCCATGTACATTGGCCAAACCGGACAGCCTCTGCACAAAAGAATAAATGGACACGGGTCACTTGCTGGAAGATTCTCTGCACCTTGAAGTCTTTGAACCATGATTTGAGAACTTCAGTGGCTCAGACATAGGTTTGATACAGGAGTGGGTGAGTGAGATTCTGTGGCCTGCGTTGTGCAGGAGGTCAGACTAGATGATCATAATGGTCCCTTCTGACCTTAAAGTCTATGATTCTATGTTTCTATGACACAAATCTGACATCAAGAATTATAACATTCCAAAACCAGTAGGAGAACACTTCAATCTCCCTGGACACTCAATAACAGACTTAAAAGTGGCAATTCTTCAACAAAAAAACTTCAAAAACAGACTCCAAAGACGCATGTCCTCACCCACAAAAGTTTATGCTCCAATACTTCTGTTAGTCTATAAGGTGCCACAGGACTCCTTGTCGCTTTTTACAGATCCAGACTAGCACAGCTACCCCTCTGATATTAGACTCCAAAGAGAAACGGCAGAACTGGAATTAATTTGCAAACTGGACACCTTCAAATTAGGCCTGAATAAAGACTGGGAGTGGATGGGTCACTACAAAAACTAATTTCCCCCCTGCTGATACTCACACCTTCTTGTCAACTGTTTGAAATGGGCCACCTTGATTACATTGAACTCATTAGCACAACAAAAGTGATTTCCATCCCTTCTTGTCAACTGTTGAGAATAGCCCACTTTCACCTTAATTAAATTGGCTCGTTAGTACTGACCCCCCCCCCCCCACTTGGTAAGGCAACTCCCATCTTTTCATATGCTGTGTATTTATACCTCTCTACTGTATTTTCCACTCCACGCATCTGACGAAGTGGGTTTTAACCCACAAAAGCTTATACCTAAATACATTGGTTAGTCTGTAAGGTGCCACAAGGACTCCTGGTTGTTCTTAAATTAGAGCTATCTAGGTTGGGATTTTGCAAAGTCTCTGGTGAACACAGCATTAAGTAACATAGGATGACATCATCAGGCCTGTTGTATGGGCAGGGGGAGTGTAAATGCATCATTGCCTTGCTCCCATGTTATGTATGTTGGCTCCACACCAGCCTGACACACACTAAGGATGATTAGATCCAATGCCGGTGGAGATAGAAGAGGCTTCATAACTATGCCATGGGAGCAAGGTGCAGTAACCCCCAATGAGCAGCCATTGGTTAGATGTGGGTTGCGTTCTCCCCCCCCCCCCCCATGTATATGCAGCTCCCTGCAAGCACTATTTTGCTGCTGTTCGTGGGAGAGTAGTGAAAAAGCACTGGAAGAAAGTGCAAGAGGGGGAGGCTGGCAGAGCTCAAAGGAAGTAAGAGCTCTTCCTGGAGAAAGGGCTCAGGCGTAGAGAAAGCTGCAGACCGAGCTGTGGCATAGGAGTGTGGTGGTGGTATGGTGAAGGTAATATATATATAAAACGCAGAGGTGCTAACAAACAGAAGGCATCCAAGGCTGTTTGGGGGGCATCTCAGGACAAGAATGGAGCCTGCCCTGTTAGACTTGTCTATAATCCTAAAGCTGTTTGAACTTCAAATGTACAGGCTATCCTCAAACTAAAGAAAGTAACTCCATATTGCATACTGTGTAGAGGCAGGTTAAACCAGCCAAGGTCAAGGAAACCTGAAGACTAGAAACTCGATGACATTTTTCGTTACTTTTCCCATCCACAAATTACCTTTTTTCAAAAATGACTTTTTTGGATTAAAAATTGTTGATGTTTTTCATTTTTAACAATGTTTATTTTTTTCCATTTTTCTAAATTGAAAACTTTAGCTAAATGATTATTGAAAATTCCATGGAGATGATCATTTTAGACAGCTTTCTTTTATCTAGATTACAATTGATTCACATCGCTCCATTTGATTCACTCCAAATACAATTAAAAAGACATTTATCAAACTGTATTTTATCATTATGAATCAAATATTTTAATTTACTGCCTGATTGGTTTTATGTAAAGTAAGAGGAAAAAAATCAATATGAAACTACAAATTTTAGCCTGGATTTTTGGTTGGTTGTCAGTTGCTAGAGTAAACCATCAATTATGGAAGTGCAGCAGTAATTATGTTATAAGCAAGATTTTAGAATGCTTTCAGCCAAATTCTTCAACTTCCCTTTCCACCAATTCAGTGATTGCCTGAAACCTTATATGTCTGGTCTCTAGTCACAGGCAACTTTTTATTTATTTTTAAATTTCAGGTTAATTGGATATGGATTTTGTCAGATGCAGGAGTCTGAAAAATAAGCAGCTCATCATTTATTTAAAATCTCTTCTAAATATTGCTGGAATGTCAGAACCTGAGACATGGCTTAGTGTAGAAATTCCATATTTTTTATAATTTATATTCCTCAGTATTTGCTATAAACACTTGACCAGAGAATGGCACAGTTTCAGACATATCATTTATAAACCCTATATGTTCCAATCAAAATCCAGACCTGAAATCACCTGCTCATCATAGAATCATAGAAGATTAGGGTTGGAAGAGACCTCAGGAGGTCATCTAGTCCAACCCCCTGCTCAAAGCAGGACCAATCCCCAACTAAATTATCCCAGCCAGGACTTTGTCAAGCTGGGCCTTAAAAATCTCTAAGGATGGAGATTCCACCACCTCCCAAGCTAACCCATTCCAGTGCTTTACCACCCCCCTAGTGAAACAGTTTTTCCTAATATACAACCTAGATCTCCAGTGCAACTTGAGACCACTGCTTCTTATTCTGTCATCTGCCACAGAGAACAGCCTAGCTCCATCATCTTTGGAACCCCGCTTCAAGTAGCTGAAGGCTCCTATCAAATCTCCCCTCACTCTTCTCTTCTGAAGACTAAATAAGTCCAGTTCCTTCAGCCTCTCCATCTTCTTTGCAACAAAAAAAAAATAATAAAAACCCTGCCCCTCAATCTAAGTGTCTGGATCCTGTTTTGTGCTTACAAAGAGCCAGTAAAAACTAGAAACTAATATACTGACATTTTCAAAGAGTGACATTTGAAAGGAGTCTCACAAATCCTCCACCCCCACTTTTTTAGAAATACGCAAACATACTCACTCTCTTAATGTCATCTAGTGTGAATGAGTTCCATACCCTAGCCCCTACCAGAAAGTCATGGTCTCCTGCTAGAGATATAAAATCTTGATCGTGGGATCTTAATGGGCATAAAATGGGTAAATGAGAACAAGACTGAAAGAGGAGGTCTTCAGTACAGTCAGCTTCAGCCCAGGATGCCATTCTCCATCACTTTCTTGTCAAGTTTTCAAACAAGCGCCTTTATTCTTACTCCCATGCAGCACCTCATGCTTGGGAGGAGTTTCACATAAACACCCACAAAGCCACGTCATCCTCCTCCTTCAAACTCTCCATGACATCTACAAAAACTTGACGAGGGTTAGACGGCTGGTGTCTCGTTTCCATCTACTCCTTTGTTGGTCTGTCTGTATCCATCTGTTGTATTGTGTGTTATACGTAGTCCCTGCCCCAGAGAGCTTACAATCTCTCTGTCTTTTTGTTCTGTGTTTGTACAGCACCTTGCACAGTGGGGTCCTAGTCTATAACTCCTACTCCTACCTAAAAAAATCAGTGCCAAATTATGCAAGTGTTCATCACTGCTCAGAATGTGGTTGTGTGTTTTTTTCAAGAAGGCTAGAGGCAGAGGATTAAACCCAAAGGAAAGAAAAGGTCAGTTACTGTATGTGTTTATCATAATTATCATCCACTGGGAGCTGAGCAGCTTAGAGTAAAATATTTACATTATGTTGATATAAAAAGACTATTGAACAATACATTACATTATTCTGGGGAAATATTTGCTTAAAACTACTGATGTAAGACACAGTGGAGTGATATTGCCATATTGGCACAGCCCATGATTAGGGGTGGTTGACTACACACTGCATAAATGATTAAAGTGGAGCAGAACTCCCTAGTAACTGGAGGTTGCACTTCCTGTATGAGAGGGAGTAGATCTTTCTACATCCTGCCTTCATTCCACTTTCTGTGGGGCACCATGTACCACCCCAGGAGCAGCGATGGACTAGAATTCTGCCTGGCACTTATGCAGGCCACAGAAAAGGAAAGGGAATCTTCAAACCCTCCCCTCATCACTGCGCCCCCATGTAAAGCCCAAGTAGAATCCAGTCCATTATTAATACCCATTTTGTTATATTAGGGTTACCATAGTTGAACTTTCAAAAAAGAGGACACTCCATGGGGCGGGGGGGTAGCCCCGCCCCCTAGCCACTCCCTCCCACTTCCCGCCCCCTGACTGACCCCCACAGAACCCCTAACCCATCCAACCCCCCCCATGCTCCTTGTCCCTGGATCACCCCCTCCCGGGACCTCTGCCCCTAACCGCCCCCTGGGATCCCACCCCCTATCTAAACCTCCCTTCTTCTTGTCCCCGACTGCCCCCTCCTGAGACCCCCCCCACCCTAACTGCCCCCCTAGGATCCCACTCCCTACCTGTCCCCTGACTGTTCTGACTCCTATCCACACCCTCGCCAGATCCCCGGGACTACCGCACCTATCCAATTGCTCCCTGTTCCTGAATGCCCCCGCCCAGAACCTCCGACCCATCTAACCCCCCCTCGGTCCCCCAACCCATCCAACTCCCCCCCAGGGCCGGGTCTGGCTTTTTTGCCGCCCCAGGCAAAAAAGCCTCCGGCTGCCCCCACCCCCAGTGCGGCAGGGGAGGGCGGCCAGAGCCCCGGGGGGGAGGGCGGCGAGCCCGGGCGTGGCCCCGCTCTCCCCAGCGGCCGGAGCCGGAGCACTACACCACGCTGCTCCCTTCCAGGTGCCGCCCCAAGCAGAAGCTTGGTGGGCTGGTGCCTGGAGCCGGCCCTGCTCCCCCCCCCCCGCTCCCTGTTCCCTGACGGCCCCCCGGGATCCCATGACCCTTCTCCAACTCCCCGGCCCCACAACTATGAAAGCTAAAAACTTGCCTTTAAAAAAAAAAAAAGCTGAGATTGTCACATAATCCCATAACTTCAGAAGCTGGGACTTTGAGAAAAACACCAAACATAGCAAGACTGGCAATAAAATTGAGATTAGTGGCAAAACTGCATGATCTGTGCTCTTATATGCTGCCAATCACAGTGCTCCTTCAGCTCCTTTATGCTAGAATTCATTCGTTTGTAAAGCAAAGTCTAGGCTGGTGTTTTGCATTTATCACAGCACTTGTTCATTAGAGATAGATTGTGCCCTTAGGCATAGCTGTGAATAAGGGTCTTTGAATTAAAAAGCTGCACCATCCCAGGAAAATCCCAGGGAGGAAGGGTGATTCAGAGAATCACAATTCCCCCACATGCATGCACTCCCCTCTTGCTCCAAGGGGAGGGGGAAAGGGAGTGATTTACCTCACCTTTCCAAGGTTGCAGTTGACTTCCCCATGTACCTTCAGTTTAGAGCAGCATGTCTGGCTGAGCGCCCAGCTCCGCCCGGCGCTGCCGGCAAGGCGATCTGAAGCTGCAGGGAAGTGGGGGGAAATGGGGGAGGGGCTTTGGCTGCCGCTGCCAGCCCCGCCCCCTCACGAAGCGCGCAGCCCCCCCCCAGCGCTGCCGGCGTGGCAATCTGAGGCTTCAGGGGAGAGAGGGGAGCCAGGGAGGGGCTTTGGCTGCCAGAGAGGCCCCAATCCGAGCGGCTCAGTCTGGCCCGGCCCCGCTGTCAGCCGCTTTTCGGTCTTTAAATAGCCATCCGGGGGAAAATCCTGGACATTTTTAGATGTTTACAAATTCCCCCCGGACGGCTATTTAAAGACCAAAAAGCCGGACGTGTCCGGGGAAAGCCGGACATATGGTAACCCTAGTTATAGGCAAGGTAATGTATCTAGGCTGTCATTTACAATCATGGGGCCTTCAATTTGGGCTCAGATTCTTAGCTTTTAAGGCCAGAAGAGACCATTGAATCATCCAGTCGGACCTCCTGTATATCACAGGCAACAGAATGTCACCCCCAGTTACTCCTGCACTAAGCCCCCAAGCTTGTGTTTGACTAAGTCATGCCTATCCTTACTTGAAAGGCCTGATTTTCAAAAGAACAGAGTACTCAGCATCTCCCACGGAAACCAGTGGTAATTGACGGGCGCTCATCACTTTTCAAAACACGCCACTGATTCAAGCACCTAATTATGGATTTAGGAGCCTAATTTTAAGCCCCTGTTTTTATAAATCTTAGTCCTACAGCGTATACTTGAAATTATTAAAAATAGCGATTTGGTTTCTTTTTGCACTGATCTTCATGGTCACCTGCCAAGTAAGTTTTAAGCTTCATTAGCTTCCATGCTGGCTGAAATTGACAACATACAGCTTTCTCCCACCCCCGACGCCACACACATTCATGTGAGACCGGCAATGCTTCTGGCAGATGACTCCACTTTAATAACACCTAGCTCTACGTCTCTGGAAAGGATGAAAACATTAAGGAAATATCAGTTCAGACTGGCACCTAGGCTTACATCTATATTCCAAATCAAAGTCAGTGAAACGTTATGATTGCACATAATATAGATCAGCCACCGGATTCAGCAATTTACAACATGCAGCCAGACTGCTGTACCCACACAGAGTCCTGTTGACTTCAACAAGGCTCTGTACAAGTACAACTGTGCATGCCCCCATTTTAAATGGCACGATTGGATCCTAATACCGACGAGGCCAATCAGTACTCCAACAGTCCCCATAGCAATGACATTGGCAAAATAAATATATGGCCCAAGATGTAGACAAGTGATTGAATATGCTGAACACCCTCTCTCTGAAAAACAAACCCCTTTAAGGTCTCAAGTTAGGCACCTAATAACTGAGACACTCAAAATCATGAGCAACTTTTGAAAATCTTTTTTTCTTTCAAAAGATCTCAGCCCCCAGGAACTCCAATTTAGGCGCCTAAAGGCAGCACCCAATAGCTCCTGTTGAGAGAAAGGGGAGTAGCTTGTTGTGGTGCATTTTTGGAAATCTGGCCACTTCGTTTAGGTGCCTAAATGGGAACTAAGCTCTTGAAAAATCTGTGCCCTCATTCCTTTTTTTTTTTAGGTACCTAAATGAGTGGTCTAATTTTCAGAAGTGCTGAGTACACAGCAGCTTGAAGTCAAGGGGATTTATGGGTCTTTGGAACCTCTGAAAAGCCAGCTGCATTCATTTAGATACCTATATTTGATATCTAAGTCAGAATGGAGGTAGGAGCTTAAATCTAGCCACTCACATTTGAAAATTCTGCACACAACTGATACAGTGAAATAGACTAATGATCACCCTGATAGGGGGTTATACCCTCCATTATCCTGGCCAATCCAGGTTCAGAATAGTGTTTAACCCACCCTATATAACCAGCCTAAATTGACAATAGTAGATGATGGAGTGTAGGAGTATTTTTTCCTGGCCCCATCTGTTGGTTCCTGAAATCTCATATAATTTTACAACAAAGATTAATTCTCCTCATGGAAATCTTCCCAAGAACTGTCGGGTTGAGGAAGACCTTCTCCAATGTTCCCACTCCACAGCACGAGTCATACTAACTATTATGCATCACATATGGAGTGTGGATCTCTAGATACATGTCTTATTAGAGACAGGAACTCTTCTCTGTGATGATATTTACTTACCTCAAGTTAGTAATAGGGAAAGATATTCCCTATATACCATTCTGACTGTTATAATACCACTCTAAGATAGTTTGCATGGTTTTCCCCACAGGCAATGTTACTAAAAAAGCTAGCACATGCTCTCTTTTTAAAAATAAATAAAAAAGCAGACCCAAAACCTGGTATTGATTTATTTGGCTTTAGGCAGTGATTATAGATTAAATAAAAACACATACAGCAAAACCAAATAGGCAATTAAAATATCTACTGCAATCCCACCTGAAGAGTCTTTATTAGGTTTTTTACTAGAGCTGTGAGCTTAGAAAGTGTTGGATGTTGGTGTTAACTTTGCTTTTAATTGCATTGATTCCTCTGATGGTACTCCAAACTCATGAGCTGACTGGAGATGTTAATGAAAATCAAAGGGGAGAGAAAAAACTATTAAACGAGCACTTCAACATTTTAGTCTTACAAACTCTTACTCTCCAATTCGCTGCTAAAATATGGAACCCCTTTTGCAAACAAAAAAACCCATCCGCTAACAAGCAAACATATCCAAAAGTTACACAGAAAAAAAAGAGGAACCCAATGGCATGAATTTTCAGAAGTACTCAGCATTGATAACTGGATTCAGATTTTTTTGAAAGAGCTCACATTCTACTTACGCACCAAAATAATATTGTTTGAAAAATGGAATTTTTCTTTTGTGGTACATTTTGATACTTTGAAATTACTTCCTGTTGCAAATTGGAGAAATATGGAAAAATTCAATTTGGACTTTTGATATTTTCTCATTTTGAAATGACACTGCAAAATGAAAAATGTAGTTTCAAAATGTTGTTTTAAAATAAAGAAGTTTTGTTTAGACATTTCTGATTTGAAACTGTTCAGAATTTTTCTGAAAACGTTCAATATTTTGACTTTTCATTCCAATTTGGAATGGAAGGTAATTTCCAAATGTCTTAATGTGCTGTATTTTTCCCATTGTTGAACACATATTGTTGGGAGATTAGCTCCTTTGAAAATCTAGCATTTCAAGTCACTGTTTTGGAAATTTAAATTGTCATTTTCAGTTTGACATAGCAATTTGAAATGACATTTGTCATTTCAATGTCACAACGAGAAAAAAAAATGATAATTTTCCCACAGAAAATTTGATTTAAATGAAATTACATTTTGTGACTGGAATTTTTTTCATGCAGAGCATTGCAATGAGTGCACATCAAAACAAGTGGGCAGATTTTCAAAAGGGATGTTAGGTCATGATGTTATAGTGGAAGCTTCTAGAGAGCACTTCTAAAAAAATTGGCTGTTTCATTTAGATGCCTAAATGGAAGCAGAGCCCTTTGGAAAATGTGGCCTCAACTGTAGGAGCTAAGCACTTGAAAATCTGGCCCCAGTGTACAGTAGAACAAGACCATGTAAGGTGAAAGGGAGGGAGGAAAGCACTGTTATAAAAGCTGTCGCATTCATGGCTTGAAGCAGCAATGGAACAAAAATAAGAAGCCCCACCATGCCATAGAGGCCAGTAGAAGAAGAGGTGATGGTGCTATTTTGCAGCAAAGCATTCAAGATATCCTCCAGATTCCACTGGGACCTCACCACAAGTCTGGAGGAGTCCATGCTTCGGTGGAAACAAGGTATGCCAGAGGAAGGGGAACATGTGTGGAAGTGGTAACATGGCTAAATGCTGCATTATCTTTAACACAGAGCCTTCCCCACCTGGGTTTCTCAAGGGGAGTGCCTGGTAGAGTGGTTCCAATGGAGTCACATTTATGCCACTGGGGGCATATAATTTTTTTAAGAATTATTCTAGCAAATAGCTACCACTGATAGCCAGTTGCTACTGATATACAAAGAAGGGGATAAATAAATTTGTCTATCTGATCAAAGCAGTTTGCCTCTTTCCCCCCCTAATTTTGCAGAGCAGACTTCTCTGAATATGTCTTTACCACAAACAAGAATTGCTTCTGGCACCTTTATAATTGTCCTTCTCTGTTTCCAAAGGATAAGAAACTCTTGGAATAATCTCTTTTAATTAAGTGGCATGGGGAAGTGTATATGCCAGGATTCAATGAATGACAATTTGTGCCTCTGGCAGACAGAAGCTGGAATTGGATGACAGGGGATGGATCACTCGATAATAGCCCTGTTCTGTTCGCTTCCAGTGAAGCATCTAGCATGGACCACTGGCAGAAGACAGGATTCTGGGGTATATAGGCCATTGGTTTTACCCAGGATGGCCATTCTTATGTGATGTTCACCCTAATTTCAAAGATGCTTGTTCCACTTTAAGAATAAAGAGAACAATTTCCCATTGTAAGAACAGATCTCTGGGGTTCTGTTCACTGACTGGGCTTTTGAATGGCATTTTGTTCTGATTTTTAGAAGTGTTGTCCCTGGTTATAACAACTGCTTAAAAATGGAAAAATATCCATCTCTCCAGCTGCCAAAAGGATCATACCAGTACAGGAAATTAAAAACAAAAACAAAAGTGGCATTGTTTTGCAGGTTGTATTGCATCCCTCAAAAGGCATCACAAGCAGCTTTATAGCGATAGACTAGCACAATATTACATAACACAAAGTGACGAATGTAATTTCTGCCCTAATGTGATCTGTACTCCAGAAGTCCTTTTTTATTTTTCTTCTTGAGTACAATGAATACATGGTACTGGTTAGGTGGGCATCAGCTATTGCAACCCCATGGTCTTTGGGGACCATTGTATTAAACTTATGAATGATCGTATTCTACTCCATTGGGTGGGATACCACGGGGTGGCTTGCATATACTGGTTCAGGCTGAGTTTTCTGGAGACTGGAAAACAAAGATAGTGCTTTTGGTATAAAAGGATGAGCTTGAACTAATTTGTGGGTCTTCCTTTTGATTCAGCAAAATAGACAGGATTGTTCCCCAACCACTGCTGAAAGATTGGAAGGGACGTTGGCTTATTGGACTCTGCTTATGGAAGATGGGTGATTTCTGGTATGTTTATTAGTAAGCATATAGGAACGTGTATTGTTTTGTATGTGTTTTCTTCATAATGCTTTTGCCCTAAGAGTAAATGTGCTTGCTTTGGAAGAAATGTGTGGCCACTCACTGGTAAAAACAGTCATTGGCCTCTGAGAGAAAGCAAAGCACGGACCTGGGTGTTGGGCAAACTGGCTTGCTAGGAATATCAGAATGTGTAACAGGGGCTATGCAGCCTTTCAACTCAGGTCAGAAAAGAATGGGACAAGAGTCGCTGCCCAGAGCCCAGTGATGGCTGGAGGCCTGAGACTTACCCAGGCACTCCTGGAGTGGGCCATGGAAGAGGAATACAGGTGCAGTTACCCTGAAACTGTGACAATGTATTTAACAGATAAGTTGTCCACAGTTAGAAGCCGTTTTAAAGATAGTGATGTGCTAGATAGAATGTGTCTGACTGTGGGGTATCTGGGCACCTTTGAGATGATTTATTAATTGGGGAACTTGTATAAAGTTATTTGTGGTCCTACAAAGGATTGATAAAACCCTGTTATACAAGTCTCAGGCCTAGGGTTGCCAGCAATCCCTTGTTACAAGGGACGTTTGTCAGTTTGCAAGAATATCTGAGATTGACCAATTTGGAGGAAGAAAGATTAGATCTGGACATTTTTCCCAAAACCACTTCCTGTCCAGCTCTATCCTTAACTTCCAAATAACGGCAGTCAATTAGCTGAGCTGCTGTAATATAGTGTCACCAGTACAAGCGTTGGGAAGAGCAATTCATTTTCTGCCTTTTTTTTTTTACACTTCATATCGTTTCTCAAATCCTCTGAGCACCCTTTTGCCTTCAGAGGAAACCATTATTGCACTGATGAATGCTGGCTTTGTATTATAGGGGGACTGACATGCTTCATGATCTCCCTGTGAAACGACACCTTATGTGGAGCATAAATTGTATATGAATAGTGCCCTGAATGTAAAATATTTAACAGAAACATTTTATCAGATAGGTTTGTTGCTTGTTACATGCAATAGATTATTAATAATATACAAATACCTAGCTCTTATCAGTAGATTTCAGAGCACTTTCCGAAGAAGGTAAACATTGTTCTCCGTTTTACAGATGGGGGAACAGGCACTGTTAATTAAGAAAACTCTGGTTCCTCCATTGACACATTAAAGTATTTCACACTCAATATGTTAGCTAAAAAGACATTCTGTTTATATAATTACTTCTCTTGCTGTAGCATGTCAGTCTAATACCCAACAAGTTGTGTACTTAAAACTGGGGTAAAAAGACAATTGCCTATCTACCTTTAAGCTCAGATTTAGCAAGGTACTGCACACCCCTAATTTTAAGCACAAGACCTCCCTTTGAAGTAAAGTACTCATGTCATGTTCTTGAAGGTGTGGAAGCAGAATTAAAAGCAGGGTAAATGTTTAGTCAATTTAAGGCTAGAATGAAAGGTAGCCCTAACCCTAAACCTAATAATGCAAGAATTGTAAAAGATGCTATTTTCTCTCTTCTCTTCTTGCCTCACTTTTCGCCTCGCTTTTAGTTGATAAGGATGGAATGCTGATTTAAGCAGAAACCTTGAAATAAGGTAGTGTCTGAAGGGAGTTTGTATAAACAGCCATTCGACTGTACAGTTTTAACTACTTCCCATTCCTCTTTCTCCTCTCCGACCCTTGGCTTTTCCCTTCATAGTGTGTCTTGGCTACATCTCTCCCCATCCCGCACTCTTCTCGTTCTGGAATTCCTGTTCCAATTCCAAGAAACTTCCCTTAACGTACAGAGATGTATCATTTGTGTTACAGTACTACCAAATCAGGGTCAGGGCTTCACTGAGCTGGGTCTTGTACCGATTTAAAAACGGCCACTTTGGGTGGTCACTGGGGATTGAAAATCAGTGAGAAATAGGGGTCTAATGTCCGTTTGTGCCTTTAAAAATGTGCCCCATTGCATTTAAAAGGGACTTAAATGTGGACAGTATATGGGTCTTGCAGATGAGCTCAATAGTGTATTCATCTAACTAACGTATCCACAGTGCGAAATGAGCTCTAATGGTGAACATTAGACAAATAAGGGCTTTCCAGCCATAGTCATTGAAGCTATTATTCAACATCCAAATTTACAGCGAGCATTCCACTACCGCTCTAAACAAAGTCTGGAGTGGAAGGTATTAATGATTCTGTGGTCACATCACAACTCAGAGCTAAGGTGTAATCCTTCACTACAGAAAGATTTGTATTGTTCCCATATGAAGAAACTCAAGTCTACAGAAGACTTGCTTCATTTACTTGTTTATATTGGTGAAAAGTGCTGACCGCTAAGGGTGATGGGAGGAAAGCAACTTGAAGAAAAGAAATCCCAGCTGGTTCTTTCCATAGATTTTCTCTTTTTTCGTTGAGACAATTAAGGTGATCATTTTGCCTTGTTTATCTGCAGGGGCCAATTGATTCAATCTGGAGTGTGCAAAGAAGGATAATTTAAATGCACAGGTTACATTTGATACAAAGACTGAAATGAAAGTCATAAATCACCCATATCTTTCAGATGTGAAGCACTGATTTTCCTCATTAGCCTCTTTAAGTATTAAACAATAATTACACTCCAAAAAACAAAACAGAAAACACAAAAACAAAAACTTGTAGGGCTTCATTCACTGTATGATTTAATAAGATAAGTTGATGGAGACTAGGTACTGACATTGAATAAGAGAGGAGTACCAGCCATTCCAAGTTATCTAGAACTGGTGGAGTGGAAATGACATTGCACAGCCACCGTTTGCATTCACATTAGAAGTTGCAGAGTGTTACTCTTTTCAAAGCCCAATGATTCAATCACACAGTAGAGAGATAACAGCTAGATGAAAAAGGATTTAACCTCCATGGATGTGTTGCTGCTCTAAATAACTTATTGCAATTACAAAGATGTTTGTTTTCTAAAAAATAATCCGTCTTCATTTTTTCTCTTTTTGTGTGTTACACTAGAAGTCTAGATCCTCAGTCTCTGCAATCATAACATTTTCAGTCGCAACATGTCCTATCTCAGTGTCAACTGGCAGTCCCTTTCAGTACATACAGAGTGTGAAGAAGCGACATTATGTGAAAGGTAAATGAATTTCATATTTAATTGCTACTCTTCTTACCTCTTTGACTTGAAGATAAAACACCACTTTACCATAAGTACCATAAGCTGAATTAATTCTTTGGCCTTCACAGTGTTAACATTAACCACGATGAACTCTTGGTGCTTTACCATGGGAGTACAATGGAATACATGTTACATTATCGTCAAGCGGTCTATACTGCTATAGCCCAGGGCCTGTCTGTATTCCCAGTTGTCTTCAAGAATTTACATTGCTCAGCTAAAAAAACGTAATCGGTCCTGGGAGAGATTTAAGAAAATACACTGTAGAAAAAATAGTCAGTTGGGTTTCTGTTCCCTTATTTTCTACTAGTTCAAAGACAAAGACATGATTGACTGGTAAGAGGGTGGTAGGGAGTGTAACAAGGAAGCATTGGCTCTGCATCATTCTGGAGATACTTCACAATTTGGTAGGATTTACAGCCACACATAGGACTGCGGTGCTCTTCTGTTGATTCACCTATGGACAGAATTACCTTTTGCTAACTCATTGTGGCAGTTTTGGTTTGTTAATTCAGCCATGATATCTGAGAGGTGGGTGTCACCCTCCAGGCAAGAAGGTACTAAGGGCAGAGGCAAAGAGGTTCTGCAGGGAAACCTTCATGCTTACAAAGAAACTTTACAATGAAGTTCATGGTCTCTTATTACTGAGATACCACTGCGACAGTGTACCCCATAAGGCTTTATGGGGGGGGGGGTGCTCATAAATGTATGTATGATATAACTGGAATAGGGTTTTGCTGCATATGCCATGTAACATATCTATGTAAAGGTTATGATCTACTGGTTATGTTCATCCTAGTTGTATGCAGGCACCATTTGTGTGTTCACGATTATGAACATCGGCTGTATAATTGCTTGATTTCTAAGTAGCCTTAGTTAGAACATTTGGTCACTTCTTGGGAAAGGAATGTGCAAATTAGGTGCTCAATCGGGAAGCACTTAACAGACAAAAGAGCTTGGAAGACTCCAATCCATATAAGAAGTCTACCTGAGGATGTTCAGGGTAGCATGTGGGTAATGGCTGTTGCCTGCAAGTCCTAAGTCATGCATGGGCATGTGATTCCAAATCTCCATTTTGTGACTGGATTCTACACAGGGTGAGGAGGGGGTCTCCACCCACAAGAGAAAGTCTATTTAAACCCCTGGGAGACCCCTCCATTTTGTCTTCAGCTGGCTAAAGAAGGAGCCTCTCCACCCCGCAGGATACTTGAAGGAAACTGGAACAAAGGACAGTAACTACAGGGGGTGTGAGTGATTGCTGGACCCAGGCTAGAAGGAGATTGGTCTGTAAAAGGGAGCATTCTGCAACTGGTGAGGATCTTATCTGTATTTAGTTTGATTAGACATAGATTTGCGCATTGTATTTTATTTTATTTTGCTTGGTGACTTACTTTATTCTGTCTGTTACTACTTGGAACCACTTAAATCCTACTTTCTGTATTTAATAAAATCACTTTTTACGTATTAATTAACTCAAACTATGTATTAATACCTGGGAGTGCAAACAACTGTGAATCTCTCTCTATCAGTGTTATAGAGGGCAAACAATTTATGAGTTTACCCTGAATAAGCTTTATGCAGGGTAAAATGGATTTATTTGGGTTTAGACCCCATTGGGAGTTGGGCATCTGAGTGCTAAAGACAAGCACACTTCTGTGAGCTGTTTTCAGGTAAACCTGCAGCTTTGGGGCAAGTAATTCAAACCCTGAGTCTTTGCTGGAGCAGATGGGAGTTTCTGGCTCAGCAAGACGGGGTGCTGGAGTCCTGAGCTGGTAGGGAAAACAGGAGCAGGGGTAGTCTTTGCACATCGGGTGGCAGCTCCCAAGGGGGTTTCTGTGATCCAACCCGTGACAACCACTAAAAAACAAAACCCAGAATGAGAGTAAGACCGACCTCATAGAGTGAGTGTAGACTTTATCTGGCTAAGGATGGAAATGTCACCTCCTCACTTGATCAAATGTCAATCCACTAGCTTCCATGAACTGACATCAGGGATGAAGTTGTCCTGAGAGATTTACCGGTAAATAGAACTTAAAAAATGGACTACAATAATATAATAGTTTAACATAGAACATCTTACATTAGTTCTGAGCTAAATCTTGTGGTGCTTATTCCTTCTTTTGAAGACAACTGTGGGAATTACTCCTATAGAATTTGGCTTATGGTGTCAATGATTATTGTAGAATCCTCTCTAAGTACATATAAATATGCACATATATCTCTCTCACATACACACAGGCTCATTAAACTCGGAAGCTTTGTGATGGGAGCAAGTTCTAGAGGTCTTGGTCCTCCTCTAAGAAGGCCATTCAATGTTTAAACCCAGGAGTCCAGAGGTTGTGGTACAGGTGTCATGGGGAAAGATGTAGGTACTGAAAGGTGAATTTTGGTTGTTAGGAAGAAGGCATTAGGTCAGGGCCTCTAGGACCCCTATCTCTGAAGTGGGTCCAGTTCAATATGCAGGGCCAAATTAGACAGGGGGAACGTCAGAGTTCCAGTGCATAGCTGAAAAGAGGAAGAGTGCAAATGTATTAGTCACTGGGGAACTTATGTGGGACGGGAGAGCCTATAAAGAAGACATGGTTTCCAGTTTCACTAAAGCGGTTCCAAACAGCTGGTCTGGAAAATTGACAACGGTTTGAGAGAGAATTTTTTAAATCTGGGAACAGGGGAAAAGCTGATAAGTATGGACTAATATTTTGTTCAGACAAAGATATCTGCTAGAAATGTCAACAATTAAAAGGCAACTGTATGTTCAGGTATGGGATGGGGCAGAAAATACAGCTGCAGTGGGGTGGGGACAGAGGGGAGGAAGACAAGACTGAGATCACAGAAGTACATTGCAGAAATATAACAGGATATCATGAATAAAAATACACAAGTCGTGGTGAAGTTTACTGTACATGTTTAAAAGGTGCAATTGTAACTCAAATGAAGCAATATAGTCTACTGCAGTGATACTCGGACTGAGACTCGGGAGCTGCAAGTAGCACTTCAATGAGTCTCCTGCAGCTTTTTGCAGCATAATATTAAAACACTCGTAGCACCTTAGAGACTAAAATTTATTTGAGCATAAGCTTTCGTGGGCTACAGCCCACTTCATTGGATGCATAGAATGGAACATATACTAAGGAGATATATATATATATATATATATACACACACACACACACACAGAACATGAAAAGGTGGGAGTTGCCCTAAGAGGGAGGGAGATTGTGTGTGTGTGCGCCCTACCAACTCTAAGAGGGAGGGCAACTCCCACCTTTTCATATTCTGTGTGTGTGTGTGTGTGTGTGTGTATACACACACACACACAATCTCCTTACAATATATTCCATTCTATGCATCCGAAGAAGTGGGCTGTAGCCCACGAAAGCTTATGCTCAAATAAATGTGTTAGTCTCTAAGGTGCCACAAGTACTCCTGTTCTTTTTGCGGATACAGACTAACACGGCTGCTACTCTGAAACCTGTCATTAAAACACTGTCATTTAATTAACAACAATCAGGATGCTTTTACTATGTTATTAACCAGTTGTAGTTGATAAAATAATACTTGGTCAGAATAATCAGGAAAAAATATTTTATTATATAAAATGAAACAATAGAACAATGAATTCACAGTATCGTCTCTTTTGAGGGTAATGTTGATTGATAATTTGGCTCCTGAACCACTGAGGTCCGAGTATCACTGGTCTAATGGATACTGGGAAACAGGAGATCCATGAGTCACAAGACTTAGGCTCTGCTCCTGGCTCTTCCGCTGAATTGCTATGTGATACTGGGCAAATAACTTCATTCCCTCCCCCACTTTTCTTACTCCTTCCACCCTTCGTGTGCCTTGTCTTTTTAAACTACTTCAGATTAGGGATAGTCTTCCTATGGCTATGTAGAACACCTATCACAAAGGAGGCCTTGATGGGGCCTGTAGCTGCTACTGTCATATAAACAACATCATGAATTTTGTTCCGAAAAAAAATCTTTGGAAGAATGTGTTGGGGATATGGCCAGAAAAATGCTTCTCGTCGAATTTTCATACTCATTTGACATACTCCAAAGGTTACAACTGAAGTGACACGTCTCCTTTGTTAGATAAAGTAGATAATCAGGCAGCTGAGAAAACACATATTCCTGATGCACTATATAAACCAGAATATCAGCTTTCACTAGATGTTATTAAAATATATTTTGAAATATCGGGGTAAAATCTTCAACAGCACTTAAGTGTCAACCCCAAGTCCAATTGACTTTCAGAGGCACTTAGGCACTTCAGTGCAGTGAAAGTCAATAGAAATTGAACTCCTAAATCACTTAGGTGCTCTTAAAAGTTTCACCCAGGCACCACAAATTTAATATCCAATACTTTCCAAAAAGATGATAATGGGGACACATGACAATCTACTCCAATAGCACAAATTAAGACACAGTCCAAGGTAACTGTTCGGCTAGAACAATAAAGGCAACAGAGCATTGAGACAATTCTGGCTTGATTTACTCTACCTGGAAATTTATATCTTTGAGTTGTAGTGGGTATTACACATACGTGTTCCAGCTCAAATCTTTTATATAAAACTTTTGTATCATGAAGACAAGCAAGACTGATTGCATTTTAAGAGCTTTTGGCAACGTCAGTATCAAAAGTTATCTGTAAAATGTACACTCTGGAATGCTGAACCATACAGGAGAGTATGTCACAGGAAAGGTCAATTGCAGGAAAAGTGGCATCATGCACACACTTGCCATTTCCCTTGAAAATATATGGCCTTTTGTAGTTTGTGTCCTTCCTTCTTTTTTTTTTTTTGTAAATGGCATCATGAAAAGTGAGACAACTGCATATCATTGCTACTCCGTTGGAGGGGTGCTCATGGCTTTCTTCATTTTGTAAATATTGTGATGCATGCCAGTATATTGTTCATAAGCTAATGGAACTCAACCTAAATGTTTGTTCAAAAAGAAGGCTAAGCTTTGATTTTATAAGTGCTTGTATACAAATGGTAGAAGTCAAAATACTAGGAGGGATGAACTTGAGTGCCTGATATTAAATGGAGGATATTGATATAATAGGGATCACAGAAACGTGGTGGAATGATGATAATGAATGGGACATGGTAATACCAGGGTATATAATATGTAAGAATGACAGAGAAGGTCATGATGGAGGAGTAACACTATATGTGAAAGAAAGCAGTAGTATATCTGTACTTGGACTTTCAGAAAGCCTTTGGCAAGGTCCCTCACCAAAGGCTCTTAAGCAAAGTAAGCCATCCTCGGATAAGAGGGAATGTTCTCTCATGGATCAGTAACTGGTTAAAACAGGAAACAAAGGGCAGGAATAAAGGGTCAGTTTTCAGAATGGAGAGGGGTAAATAGCAGGGTCCTCCAGAGATCTGTACTGGGACGAGTGCTGTTCAACATGTTCATAAATGATCTGGAAAAAAGTGAGGTGGCAAAGTTTGCACATGATAGTGTGCAATTACTCAAGATAGTGTGACAAAGTTCCTCCTCTATCTTGGTGGGTCCTGCGCTTATTGGCAGATTTTCTTGCCTCAGAGATTCACCATGTGGGTTGGGGAACAGCCCAGAGACCTTCCCCTCTGGAAGAACCCATAGTCCAGGTCAATTGGGAGGTTTTGGGGGAACCCAGGCCCGCCCTCTACTCCATGTTCCAGCCCAGGGCCCTGTGGACTGCAGCTGTCTATAGTGCCTCCTGTAACAGCTGCATGACAGCTACAACTCCCTGGGCTACTTCCCCATGGCCTCCTCCAAACACCTTCCTTAGTCTCACCACAGGACCTTCCTCCTGGTGTCTGATAACACTTGTGCTCCTCAGTCCTCCAGCAGCACACCCTCTCAGCTCCTTACGCCTCTTGCTCCCAGCTCCTCACACTCGCACCACAAACTGAAGTGAGCTCCTTTTAAAACCCAGGTGCCCTGATTAGCCTGCCTTAATTGATTCTAGCAGCTTCTTCTTAATTGGCTCCAGGTGTCCTAATTAGCCTGCCTGCCTTAACTGGTTCTAGCAGGTTCCTGATTACTCTAGTGCAGCTCCTGCTCTGGTCACTCAGGGAACAGAAAACTACTCATCCAGTGACCAGTATATTTGCCCTCCACCAGACTCCTGTACCCCACTGGTTTGGGTCTGTCACAATAGTTAAGTACAAAGCAGATGGCGAAGAGTTACAAAGGGTTCTCACAAAAGTATGTGATTTGGCAACAAAACAGCAGGTGAAATTCACTGTTGATAAATGCAAAGTAATGATGGAGTCTCAATTAGCTGCTCTACTCAAGAAAGAGATCTTGGAGTCATTGTGGATCGTTGTCTGAAAACATCTGCACAATGTGCAGCACCAGCCAAACCAGCTAACAGAACCATTAGGAAAGGGATAGATACTAAAACAGAAAATATCATAATGCCACTCTATAAATGCATGGTATACCACACAGGGAATACTGTGTGCAGTTATAGTCACCCCATTGCAAAAAAGATACATTAAAATTGGAAAAGGTATAGAGAAGGGCAACAAAAATGTTTAGGAGTATGGAACAGCTTCCACATGAGAAGAGACTAGGACTGGTCAGCTTGGAAAAGAGATGACTAAGGGGTGATATGATAGAAGGTTATAAAATCATGAATGGTTTGGAGAAAAGGTGTTATTTACTCCTTCACATAACACAAAGAACTAGGGGTCACCCAATGAATTTAATAGGCAGTGGGTTTAAAACAAGCCTAAGGAAATACTTCACACAACGCACAGTCACCCTGTGGAACTCATTGCCAGAGTATGTTGTGAAGGCCAAAACTATAACTGGATTCAAAAAAGAATTCGATAAGTTCATGAAGGACAGGTCCATCAGTGGCTATCAGCCAAGATGGTCAGGGATGCAACCCCCTGTTGTCCTAAGCCTGTTACTGCCAGAAGCTGGGAGTGAATGACAGGGAATACATCACTCAATAAGTGCACTGTTCTGATCATTCCCTCTGAAGCACCTGGCATCGGCCACTGTTGGAAGAAAGGATACTGGGCTAGATGGACCATTGTTCTGACCCGGTCCCAGTTTGGCCATTCTTATGATTCTTGTAGCACAATAATGGTCAGGACCTCAGTTTCACAGGTCAGTTAAAATATAACACTACAGACAAATGATACATTTGTTGTAATGCTTGAAAACGAAAGCATGCTAGTACCCCATCTTAGAAAATAAATGCAACCCCCCCTGAAAAAAAAATCACAAAACCATTCATTATCTTTTCAAATATAGTGTATCGAAAGTAAAGTCAAAGTTGCTGTGCTCCAAGCACCATCAGTATAATCCAAATGATAGTGTCTTTCCATTGTAAATGTTTTCTGCTATTTAACTACTGTGGACTACAGAACGTACCATCGTATACTTCTGGAATGTCTTCAGATTTTTTACCCATTTCTGTGTATGAGATGAGTAACTGACCCTCTTTGTGACAACAATTTTGAATGAGTCAGCTACAATACCACATTACTGAAGTCCGTATGTATTTTCATCTTTGGCAAAAGTCTGAAGTTCTGCCTCCACTAAACAATTTTCCATCATCAATTTTGTTTCTTCTTCCATTCACTGTTTTATTTTCCCTGGCTGAGAATCTCATCGCTGGCTCATTTGGTACTAATTTAGCCACATCAACAAATGAAACTTGTTTTATAGTGTCAATCTCTTCTATTTCTCTGGCTCGCATATTTTCTAAGCAGCCCTATGCAGCACTAAGGTGCCTTTGGAGAATGTTTAACGTTACCTATCACAATGAACCATGCTATACTTTATACAGTACATATCAAGGGCCAGATTTTCAGAGGAAGGTGCACACATTTCCTACACCTGACTCATAACTCGTGTCAAGTCAAATTCAGGGTTTCCTGTACTAATCTTCAAAATATCAATGGGCTGAGCCCAGAATACCTAAAAGATTGCCTGGAGTTCTAGGACGATGACTGTAGTCAACAGCTCCACTCCTCAGGTACAATGCAGGTGTCCAGGGCATGGATGAAATTTGTCAGGGCAGGACATAGAACTCTGGGTCTGCAGAACGAGCTCCTGCAGCAGGGGCAAACCTTTTGGCCCGAGGACCACATTTGGTTTTGGAAATTGTATAGCGGGCCGTGAATGCTCACGGAATTGGGGTTGGGATGCAGGAGGGAGTGAGGGCTTTGGCTGGGGGTGCGGGCTCTGGGGTCAGAAAAGAGGAGTTCAGGGTACAGGAGGGGGCTCCAGGCTGGGGCAGGGGGCTGCGGTGCGGGGGGGGGCGGTGAGGGCTCTGGCTGGAGGTGTGGGCTCTGAGGTGGGGCTGGGGATGAGGGATTTGGGGTGTAGGATGGTGCTCCAGGCTGGGACCAAGGGGTTCGGAGGGTGGGAGGGGGATGAGGGCTGGAGCAGGGGTTGGGGCACGGGGGGTGAGGGCTCTGGCTGGGGGTGCAGGCTCTATGGTGGGGCTGTAGATGAGGGGTTGGGGTGGAGGGTGCTCTGGGATGGGATCGAGGGGTTCAGAGGGCAGGAGGGGGATCAGGGCTGGGGCAGGGGCACAGGAGGGACTCAGGGGTGCAGGCTCCGGGTGGCGCTTACCTCAACCAGCTCCCGGAAGCAGCGGCATGTCGTCCCTCCCGCCCCCCGACTCCTATGTGGCCAATGGGAGCTGCGGGAGTGGTGCTTGGGGTGGGGGCAGCACGCAGATCCTCCTGGCTGTCCTGAAAACAACGGCATGTTACCTCTTCGGCTCCTATGTTTAGGGGCAGCCAGAGGACTCTGTGCACTGCCCGAAGCGCCACCCCCACAGCTCCCTGCGGACAGGGCAGCATGCAGAGCTGCCTGCCTGTGCCTCTGCGTAGGAGCTGAAGGGGGGACATGCCGCTGTTTCCGGGAGCTGCGCGACGCCACAGCACGCACACGCAGAGCGACCCTTGACACTGCTCTCCAGCTGGAGCAGGGCAAGCCCCAGACCCCGCTCCTCAGCAGGCGCTTGAGGGCCAGATTAAATCAGCTGGTGGGCCAGATGTGACCTACGGGCCATAGTTTGCCCACCCCTGTCCTACAGGAAGTAAGACTCTGACATCGCTCTCCATTCCAAGCGCAAGGCACATTACTTTGATCTTGCCTTCAATGACACATTTAGCACAGCAGACAGGAAACTAATTAAAAAATAAAAGACAAAAAGCCTCACAATTTTCCACTTTGGGGGAAATTGGGAGTGGGGAGGGAGACACACACACACCCCACCTGTGACAGATATTAGACATGTCACAATACTCTTCTGGAAGGTACTTAGCTATGTGGTGATGAGGACAGCAAGAGACCCTGATGTCTGTGAACAGAGTTAGTTATTTGAAGATACATGGAAAATATCAGCCTGGAACATGAATGACTGAAAATGACTTTAGCATGAAACAACTATGTATCCTTAATTCTAGCTGTCACTATCTCATCTAGTATAATGATCTCACATTATGCAATGCATAGTATGAAAGAAAAAACAGTTGTGTGACATATTCCTTCATATTTTCCACATTAGAGTCTCCTGTTCATTCTTTTCTCAATTCAGTTACTATACTAGCTTGGAACACTTTCATTGCTTTGTGTTTTCCTTCGGTTTGCTCGGGGGTTATTTCTGGAGGTAATATAGTAGGAGTGGCTCCTACTAAGAGAAGAAGACGGAAACCTGTGTGGGGTGAGAAAATGAGGATGTTAAGAACTCCCATGGCAGGAACTCCCTCTATGCCTGTTTGTTTAGCACCTAATGCAATGCTGCCTCCATCCTGACTGAGACCTTAGGTTCTACTAAAAGAAGAACAGGAGGACTTGTGGCACCTTAGAGACTAACAAATTTATTAGAGCATAAGCTTTCGTGGACTACAGCCCACTTCTTCGGATGCATATAGAATGGAACATATATTGAGGAGATATATATACACACATACAGAGAGCATTAACAGGTGGGAGTTGTCTTACCACCTCTGAGAGGCCAATTAATTAAGAGAAAAAAAACTTTTGAAGTGATAATCAAGCTAGCTGAGTACAGACAGACAGTTAGATAACAAGTGTGAGAATACTTACAAGGGGAGATAGATTCAATGTTTGTAATGGCTCAACCATTCCCAGTCCTTATTCAAACCGGAGTTGATTGTGTCTAGTTTGCATATCAATTCTAGCTCAGCAGTTTCTCGTTGGAGTCTGTTTTTGAAGTTTTTCTGTTGTAATATAGCCACCCGCAGGTCTGTCACTGAATGACCAGACAGGTTAAAGTGTTCTCCCACTGCTTTTTGAGTATTTTGATTCCTGATGTCAGATTTGTGTCCATTAATTCTTTTGCGTAGAGACTGTCCGGTTTGGCCAATGTACATGGCAGAGGGGCATTGCAGGCACATGATGGCATATATCACATTGGTAGATGTGCAGGTGAACGAGCCCCTGATGGTATGGCTGATGTGATTAGGTCCTATGATGATGTCACTGGAATAGATATGTGGACAGAGTTGACATCGGGGTTTGTTACAAGGATAGGTTCCTGGGTTAGTGGTTTTGTTCAGTGATGTGTGGTTGCTGGTGAGTATTTGCTTTAGGTTGGGGGGTTGTCTGTAAGCGAGGACAGGTCTGTCTCCCAAGATCTGTGAAAGTAAAGGATCATCTTTCAGGATAGGTTGTAGATCTCTGATGATGCGCTGGAGAGGTTTTAGTTGGGGGCTGAAGGTGACAGCTAGTGGTGTTCTGTTATTTTCTTTGTTGGGCCTGTCTTGTAGGAGGTTCTACTGTTATATATATTTACTAGTAATTCTGTATTAAAGCCCCAATAATTCAAAGACTATATATGCAGATGTATGGCAGCAATATTTTATCACAATGTATTGGAGAAGCAGAGGAAAGCTCTTCCTAATATTTCTGGGAGGTGATTTATTTTTAGAACTTGTGTTTTACCATAGAATAGGAAGGCACTTAAAAAAAATATTCATGTATGAAACTTGCCTGGCAGCAAGTCATTGGGAGAAAAGACAAACCCATCTGCTGTAATTCCCTACCAGGAGTTTAATTATCCCAAGATGCTAGTTTACACCAGCTTGGGATATTTTTAGTAAGGGACATCAGCAGATGCCTGACCACAAGTATGCCATGGTAATTAATTGATGTATATTCTAATAAACTTGATATAAAAGGATTAATAACCTATAGGAGAAGAGCACCCGAACTTTAATAGGGTGAGGAACTACAAATAAGAAAAAGAGGCCGAAACCCCTCCTGAATATGTATTAGATATAGTGACACCAGATTAACGCATAAAAGAAAAAAATATCCCAGACCGCGTGCTTGGAGAGCAGAAGATGTAGCCCTTTGAAGATGGCAGGATGATGATGATGATGTTGAGGGGGAAGAAGAGGAAGATAATTAACACTTCAGGTTGTTTTGCAAGGGATGGTGTGAGTATAGGGATGGTTGACTCGTTTTATATTATCTCCACCTGCCTTGCTAGGTTGGAGTGTTTCTGAGTTTGCTAACAGTATTAATAAAACTATTATAATGTGAGTATTGCAACCATGCACATCAGGGCCTCCAAATAAACAGTAATTCTGATAATACTGGGCCTGATCTTGAGACAAGAACCTACCAAATTTCAGAGTGCTAATTGGGGAAACTAAATTAGTAATATAATCAATATACAATCAATAGATCATGCAACAATACTAAGTTGTACCCAATAGTTTCTGTGTCCAGGTCAAACCTGTTGCATGACAACAGGGTGAAGGGAACCCAGTAATGAAGGATTTGCCATATCAGATTAGATCTATGTTCAAGCAAGTCCAGTGTCATGTGTCTAGCACTGGCAGTACATGATTCTTCGGGAGCAGATAAACATCCACTCCACATTATGCTAACTGTACTATCCTGTAAAGGGAACTAGGGAATTCTACCTTCACACCACAGGCAGATAATTTATGCCCTTATAGCGGAGATTTTATTACATTTGGCTTACAGAGCTACCAACAGAATTCATGGCCATAAAATTATCAAACCCTTTGAAAAACCAGCCACAGCATTTCTCTGTTACAATCGGAGACTGGGAATTCCAAAGCCCAATCTACAGTTCCAAAGATACTGCATCAGCACTTGGAGAGTTCCCTGGCATTTTATGGAATCTGGACTCTACATTGTAACATGGATCATAGTAGTTAGAGATTGGAAAGACCTATTATATCATCCAATCCATATATCAGTATCAACAGAGTACAGCCCAGCATATAGTGGATGTGTCAGATATGAAATGGATACTATACTCAAGCTCGGCTATGAAAAAGTTTAATCTTTGTCCAGACTCTATTAGATTAAAAAGAACAGGAGTACTTGTGTATCCGAATGCATCCGAAGAAGTGGGCTGTAGTCCACGAAAGCTTATGCTCTCATAAATTTGTTAGTCTCGAAGGTGCCGCAAGTACTCCTGTTCTTTTTGCGGATACAGACTAACACAGCTGCTACTCTGAAACCTATTAGATTAAAGCTATTACTGGTGTTGCATTGTTCTTATGATTCCTCTGACACACTCTGTAGATGTATTTCTTCTCTTCCTAGCTTCCTTCAGGAAATGGGCGATTTAACCTGTTATACTTAAAAAAAAAGGTTTAGAAAGATACAAAGTTGATTTCAGTATGTGAACAGCACTCCCCTTTTTGGATAAACAGTAAGTGATGAGAAAGGTGAATTGAGTGATGGTGAGAGGTTCAGCTCATGTCTTCCAACATGACCAAAAGCTTTAAAGACATGAAATAAACAGTTAGTTAATGTCTGGAACTCATATTTATATTAATGTTTAAGGTTAATACTTTCTCCATAAGCCATTAAACTTAATGGAGCATATGTGACACATTATCATCTATCAGAGACTGCAGGGAAGATGTGTTATCTGTCACACGCACCTTGAGGCACTGATGTAACTTTCAAAGTCTTAATATCATTGAGAGCATTTTTAACACCATTGGTTTTCAGAGCGTTCAGCAGTTTGCTGGAAAAAACAGCATCTAACCCATTGGAGGAAGAATTCAAAATGAAATGGGATGGCTTGGGACTGCTTCAGTAAATTAATTCTAGATAGCAAAATGGTTATTTTGAAAGTCCAGTATAAAACAAAGAATAAGCCTAATATTAACCATAAAGCAAAATGTAAACTGTCATCCGTTAAACACATCTTCTGAAGAAATCAGAACCACAAAAGTGTCACAATATTAAATCTAGTAAAGGCAGACCTAATGTTTAAGCAGATCACTTGTCAAAACTTATATGGAAAGATAATCTGCAGTTGATGGGACTGACACAGCAGAAAAGATGTTTTCCATCAATCAAGAGTTTTGGGAAATGAACTGCTCCTAGTTTAAGAAAAGGAAGTTGAGAATAATTGTTCTGTAGACTGCATCAGTATTAACTCTTTATGCTTGCCATAGAGTCAGATGAGGCTTGATTTGCAATCAAACTATGTTGCCAAGTACAAGCACACACATGTGGCCTTGTCAATTTTTATGTTCAACTCCTCTAGTTTTATACTCAGCTCTAAATAGACATTTGTCATTATGTAAAAACAGTTACTACTCTTTCATAAGTGTAAGATGTGTTGCACATGTCCATTCCACGCTAGGGGCACACGCAACCCAAGTTGCGTCACCAGAAATGTTTCCCTCAGAGGTACCTGTCAGGGTGGCTTGAGCACCCTCTTAGAGTGACCAGATAGCAAGTGTAAAATATCAGGACAGGGGGTGGGGGATAATAGGAGCCTATATAAGAAAAAGCCCACAAAAATCGGGACTGTCCCTATAAAATCGGGACATCTGGTCACCTATGCTGCTGTGCACCATTGGCACCAGTATAAAGTGCCACCTGTGCTTCCTCATTTCCTTCCTTCTGGAAAATTCTGATGTGGAGGGGTAGGAGCGGGTCGTGGAATGGACATATGCAACACATCTTGAAGAGCAACAGTTATGAAAGGTTAGTAACCGTGTTTTTTCCATGAGTGATTGCACATGAGTATTCCATTCTAAGTGACTCCCAAGTAGTTGAATAGGTGGAGGGATTGAAGTTTATGGACACAAACTGTAGTACAGCTTGACCAAATTTGGCATCATCTCTTGAATGCTGAGAGATCACTGCTTCACAAATGTCCTGAATAGGGATCCGCACTAAGAATGCTGCTGAGGATACTTGCAATATTGTGGAATGAACAGTCAGGTTAGTTGGTGGCAAAACACCTACCTGATTGTAACAAGTGTGAATATGTGATATTATTCAGGATGAAAATCGTTTGAAGAGACTGGGACACCTTTCAGCCTATCTGCTATAACCACAAACAGTAGGGTCGATTGCCAAAATGGTTTAGTTCTTTCTATGCAGAAGGCTAGAGCCTGTTTAACATCCTTATTTAGATAAGAGCCCATAGGTACATTGCCTGATTGCTATGAAACTGCAAAACCACTTTTGGGAGAAAACTGGGGTGAGGATGTAAATACACCTTATCTTTCAAGACGACTATATATAGTGGTTACAATACGAGAGCACGGAGTTCAGAGACTCTTCTGGCTGAAGTGACGGCAACTAAGAAAACCACCTTCCAGGAGAGAGATAATAAGGAGCTCATTGCTAAAGGCTCATATGGTGGTCCCATAAGTTTTGGCAAGACCAGGTTGATGTTCCAAGGAAGAATGGGCTCCCTTACTTGAGGGAATAACCTTTTTAAGCCTTTGAGGAATATGACTGACATGTTTGAAAAAGCAGACTGGTTATCCACCCAAGGGTGAAAAGTTGATATTGCTGCCTGGTGTACCTTGATAAAGGAAATTGCTAACCCTTGCTGTTTCAGGTGCACCAAACATTCAAGTATGTTTTGTATGAACACATGGGCTAGGCTCTGCATTGGGATACCTAGACTGAGAACTGCTTCCATTTTGAGATGTAAATAGCCCTGGTGGAGGGCTTTCTGCTACCCAGTAGGACTTGACAAACTTGCTCTGAGCAAACTTGCTCTCTGGAATTTAGCCATGGAGCTTCCAGGCCATTAGATGAAGTGAGCTCATGTTCTGGTGGACCAACCAACCATGGTCTCGGGAGATCAGGTCCGGGTGCAACGGAAGTGGAATTGGAGTTGCTACTCAGAAGTCTAGCAGGGTGAAGAACCAGAGTTGGCAGGGGCATGGTGGGGCTATCAGAATAACCCAGGCCTGGTCCTGCTTGATGTTTAGCAGCACTCTGTGCACAAGTTTGATAGGGGGGAAATAATATTAAAGTTATCCTCTCCAAGGTAGTAGGAAGGTGTCCATGATGGAACCCACACTGTGGCTTAGTAGGGAGAAGAAGTGATGACACTTTGTTGTACCTATTTGCAAACATATCTATTTAGGGAGTCCCCTACTGCTGGAAAACGTCTCTTGACACATCTGGATGAAAATACTTCTCGTGGTGATTGGAGAAAGACCTGCTGAGGTGATCTGTCAGCTCCTTTGGTGACCCCAGAAGATATTCACCACTAGCTGAAATGCTTCCTTACAAAGGAAGGAAGAGCGAGCTACTCCTTGCCTGTTGAGATAAAACGTAGCTGCAGTGTTATCTGGGGAACAAACAAGTTTCTGCCCCTGATGTGGGGTAGAAAGGTCTGAGAGGCAAGGTGAACCACTCTGAGTTCCCAGACATTGATATGAAGGGAAAGTTCTGCCGGAGAGCAACCGCCTTGAGTTCTGAGGGGCCACAGGTGAGGTCCCCACCATAATACTTATGCATCTGAAACCAGAGTCATTGATGGTTGAGGGCATATAAAGGGAATGCCCGCACAAATGGTGACAGGATCCAAATACAAATTTAGAGAGATGAGAACCTGTGGAGGTACCGTAAGTACAGTGTCCAGATGTAGACAGCTTGGTGAGTACACTGAGGCCAGCCACATCTGAAGGGGTCTGAGGTGCAGTCTTTTGTGTTGCATTGTACCACATATGTGCATGAGGGCACGTGACCTAAGAGCCGCATACAATTTCAGGTCATGTTTGGAGGACCTTTGAGGTGTGTTGACAGGGATCAGATTGATTGGAAACGTATCTCTGGGAGGTAGGCCTTGGCCTGGGTAGAGTCCAGCACCACCTAAATGAACTTATCCTGTGCACCGAGAAAGGGTAGACTTGTCTGCATTTATCAGAAGGCGTATGGCTTTGAATATCAACTGGATGTGTCGAATGATGGACACTACCTGAGTCCTGGCTAGTCCAGTCATCTAGCTAAGGGTAGACCTGCACACTTAGCCTCCTCAGGAAAGCTGTTACTACAGCCATACAGTCTGTGAATACCTGAGGAACCACAGACAGGCTCAACAGGAGTACTGTGTCTTTGTAGGATGAGTGTTTCACTATGAATAATCTGAGGAACCTTCTGTGTCCTTGGTATGTTGAAACATGAAAATAGGGGTCTCTTAAATAGAAGGAGGTGTACCATTATCTGAGATCCAGAGAGGGGATAATGGATGCCAGGGTGGCCATGCAGAACTTTGAGATAGTTGTTAAGTTGACACAGGTCTCAAATAGATCAGAGACCTCCCTTGGTTTTTGGGATTATGAAATAACAGGAGAAAAATTCCTTCCCCTCTTAAATTCCACAGCTTCCACCAGAAGAAGAGATTGAACCTCCCGGATCAGAAGTTCTTCAAGAGAGGGGTCCCTGAAGAGGAATGGGGGGTAAGGGGGAAGGATGAGAAGGAGGGATAGAAAAACTGGAGGGTGTATCTGATTTCTACAGTGTCTAACGGTCCATGGTAATATGGGACCAAGCACTGAGGAAGTGGGAAAGGCATCACAGGAACTGGTACAGTGTCCTTGAGCATCCCATCAAAACATCTGCTTTGAACCCCTGAATGTCTGGATGGGGCATTGTACTGGGGTGGTCACCCCGCTCCGGCCCGGAAGGGGTTAAAGCAGCCCTGGAGAGGGCTGCAGCTGAGGAAAGGAGGCTGATGGGGAAAGGAGCCACTGCTGTGGCCAGCTTAATCTGGGCCCAGCTGGCCCTTATCAGAGGGCTGTGGGCCAGAAGCTAGAACACACACACACACTCTCTCTCTCTCTCTAGCTTCTTGAGAGGGAAGGACCTGGCTGCCTAGGAGCGGAGCAGGGTACCCGAGGTGGAGCAGTGCTGGGAAAGGGCAGAGGGAGCTGGGGAGCTCCAGCCAGGAAAAACCCCAGGCTGCAGGCCTTGCTAAAAGGGCCAAATAGGTACTGGGACTGCAGAAGCGCAGCCCAGAGATAGGCGGAGCCAGCTGGTCCAACCCCCCTTGCCGATGATGAGTGGTTTACAGGGACCGGGGGCTAAATGGAGACTGGCAGTAGCCACTGAGGCAAGATGGGGATAGAGGGTTGGGGGTTCCCCTGGGAGGGGAGACCCAGACCGAGGGGGTACTGTGGTGGGCAGAACCCCTGAGTAAAGGGCACTGGGTCCGGGAGGGACATGGGGGCCAGCGGCAGGCGAGACACCGGCCTGCAGAGGGTGCTCCAGGCTGGAAAGAGTTAATTCCTAGGACGACCAGCAGGAGGCGCCGCGCCGGTGAGTCTCACCCCGCCACAAGCATCGATTGATTTGCAGTAGAAGGGGGTGGCAGCCGACACCAATAACCTCTCTCCCTTCAAGCGTATATAGCAGCTTGCAGGATCAGGCCCTGTGTTCTTTCCCTCTGATTTTTAAACCATTAGGGAGTTAATGGTTGATGTACCGTATTTTCCGGCGTATAAGACGACTGGGCGTATAAGACGACCCCCAACTTTTCCAGTTAAAATATAGAGTTTGGGATATACTCGCCGTATAAGACTACCCCTCTTCCAACGCACACCAAAAAAAAATTAAAAAAACATCAGATTTGATTTCAATATGGTAATTTTAATTCAAATGCTTATGACATGCAGGTACTTAGCAGGAAAACTGTCACTTATAAACATAAGGCTGTTTGTCATCAAACATGTAAACATAAAACAGTGCAAGTGGATTAAACTTTTCCTAATTCACTCTAAAGCTGAAAGGAAGGATAAGACAATAAACCCATGGGAGCTGCCATGCTGTTTGTTTTCTAAGCTGTCAACCAAACTGGAACTGATGATGATAGGAGGAAGATAACAAACAAGAGAGAGAGAGCAAGTGCCGGGCAAGTCCCTGGCGAGTTAGCAACGCCCATCATAACTGCAAGCTACGGTATTTTTACAGGGTTTGCTGGCGTGACAGTTTCCCTTTAAAAGCCTTCAAAATCCTCCTGTTCGTCATCTGATATCATAAGTACATCAAGGACATCTTGTGATACATTTGTAAGGCAGTCATCGTATGGATCAAATTCCGTATCAGATGGTGTGGTCTCAGCTTCGGCTTCCTCTTCATCTTGCCACAAGTAGTCGTCCTCCATACCATCTAATGAATTTGATATGCCACACTTCTTGAAAGACTTGATTACTGTTTCTGCATCAATATCATTCCAGGCTTTTATGACAAACTTGCACAAAACATCCAACTGTGGAGCACGCATGTTTCCTCCTTTTGTGAATGACTTTTCGCCGCTAACCATCCATTCATTCCACTGTTCTTGAATGTGATCTTTAAATGGCTTGTTTAGGCACACATCCAGTGGCTGTACCAACGATGTCAATCCTGCAGGAATAACTGCCGCATCTGTGTTTAGTCTTGCAAGCATTTGCTTGGTGCTGGGAGTTAAATGAGCCCTGAACATATCCCACACCAGTAGACTACATTTTTGAATAAGTCCACCTGGTCGCCTGCTCCATACATTATCAAGCCATAGCTTTACCCCTTCTTCATCCATCCAGCCTTTTTCATTCACATGTACAAAACAACCAACAGGGAACTTGAATTTCGGCATTGTTTTTCTTTTAAAAATAATCATTGGTCTCAGTTTGGCGCCATCAGCTGTGCATCCTAGTACCACTGTAAAACTGGACTTCTCATGTCCTGTTGTTTTAATTAAAATTGTTTTTTCACCTTTTTGATGGACAGTTTTATTTCCAACCATATCAAAATTCATTGGAGTTTCATCCATATTTCCAATACTACTTAACGCATAGCCATGTTTAGTGCGCTGTTGTATTACGTATCGATGGAAACTATTTACTTTGCTATCAAGATCTGCAGGTAATTTTGGGGCAATTTTCATCTTTTGCCTCAGTACCATATTATGCCTTCCCATGAATCTAGTACACCAGGATACAGTGGCCTTAAATCTGTTGCTGTGATCTGGGTTAGATTTGGCCCACTGAAGTGCAAACAAATGTATTTTATTTCGTGTCACTACATAACCGTTTTGGCGATGCTCATTCACCATGTCTGCTACATATTTTTCGAGTTCTGGCCAATGTGGAGTGCCTCTTCTTAATGCACACTTACCCCTTGGCATACTCTTTAATGCTTTTTCATTTGCTTTCCAGTCCCGAACCATCTTTTCTGTTACTCCATATTGTCTTGCAGCAGTGCAGTTATTATGTTCCATGGCAAAGTTTACAACTTTAAGTTTGAAACTGGCTTCATATTTCTTTCTTCTTGCTGGTGGAGCCATGATGGGGTTTTGACTGTTGGACATTTGTATACTGTACTGTATGTACTGGTGCTATACTGTATGAACAGGTACAGATACTGGTGCTGTACTGTATGTGGTACCCAGTATACAACAACCAGCCAATCACGGCAAGTGATGTACCTTACCGGCGATTGGCTGGTTGTTGTATACAAAGCCTGCTTGGATTGGTCAGCTCTCCCTGCCTGCCCAGCCCTCCCTATCTCCAAGACTATCAGAGCGGTAGCGCAAACACGCCTCTTTCACCCGTCTGGCCCGCCCTTGTATCCTATTACCTCCTTCTCTGCCTCTCAGATCTCGCACATGCGCGCCTGCGCCGCTTCACTGCAGTCCTCAGGAGCGAGATCTGAGAGGCAGAGAAGGAGGTACGGTAATAGGATACAAGGGCGGGCCAGACGGGTGAAAGAGGCGTGTTTTTCTGGGCACAGCGCCGCTCTCTCTCTTTTTTCCATACCCCGGGCGTCCCGGATGCCTGCATCTTGCTCCGCCCTTCACTTACACCTTCCCGGTGAGGCGCCCCTCACCTCGTCATCGGGCGGGGATGCGGCCGCAGCCGTTTTTGAGCTCCCCCCACCATATGCGGCGACCGCAGATTCTCCAGTCTGGCTCGGAAGTTTCAGCACCCGCCCTATAAGACGACACCCGGCGTATAAGACGACCCCCGACTTTTGAGAAGATTTTCCTGGGTTAAAAAGTAGTCTTATACGCCAGAAAATACAGTAAATATGCTACTGTATTTAAGAAATTCCAGCCCATTACCCTCCTCTACCATGTGTAAATGGAAAAATAGATTGTTACTATTAAAACAACCACAACATTCTAAAATAACTACTTCTTAGGATATCCTCATTGCCCCCACTAGGAACATGGTAAAATATAAGTAGATGCTGTGGTTTGGAAGACAATATTTAGCTAACATAGCAATAATAATAAAAAGCAATAAAATCAGAAGATAGTGTGTGCCCCCCATAGTGCTTCATCTCTCTCCAAACAAAGAGCAAGATTTTGTTTCCTTCTGTGAGGGTACTAGAGCCCTCTTCTCCCACCGCTTTAGACACCTATACTCCCTTGAAAACAGATGTGTAGACATATTGCTTAATGCACTCCTGGAAGGTGCTCAGGTGTTTTGGCAGTGTAATAAACTATGTACAACAGGGTGGTGGAAATCATAGTTTTGCCAATGTCAACGGGAACTAGATACCCCCAAAGTGGAGGTGACTGTATAAGATGTGGGGTATCTCTGGCTCCATCCTCTTCTTCACTGGAAAGACCAGAGTCAGAGAGAGTAGGTGTTGTACCTCTGAAAAGGAAGTTTATGACTTGCTTGTCAATGGATTTCCCCAACACTGAGGAGTACTGTGCTTGTAGGGTTCTAAAATAGGCAGATTTGCAACAGTGTTCACTGATCTGATGATGATTTGAGTCACAAAAGGTTTCATTTAGAGACAGCACCAAGTAGGTTCTCAGGTAAATTGGCTAATTTACCTAAATTCTCTAGCTTAAGTTTTAAAGAAAAAAAAACAGCTCTACTTACTTTTCATGAGTCTAATTAGAAATTACTAAACAAGGAAGACTAAAAACCAAATATATCGCTCAAACTAAATTACTACAGAACTTAATCTAAGAATTAAACAATGCCATAGCAAACCAAGTTCACAATTGAAATTGAATAAATAGTTTAGCAAAAGATATTGAATTAAATTAGTAAGATCATCAAATTAATAGAGCCAATTGTTAGGTTAATACAGTAGATAGTCAATTATTATAAATCCTAATCTAGGAATTTAAGGAGGTGGTTGTCCTTTTAGTTCTAAACCTTAATTAAAGGATATTGCCCACAGCAGGGAAAAATCAACCAAAGTGATTGAACATTTTAGTATCCAAATTAATTTACCTCTCACCCCACCAAGTCAAGTCAATTGAAATGCCCACCCTGAAATTCCTATATGTATTGTGTTGACCCTTCTCCCTCCTCATGCACTGAACACAAACACAAGAGAAGTTGGCAGCTCTCACTGCCTCTCATAGCTCTCAGATTGGTTTCTCTGACACATCAGAACTCAGGAAACTCAAATTGTTTTTACAAGGCAAGACTTCCTTGATGTTTTTAGGTTTAGGGAATTATGCCTGCCACCTCCCCAATCTGAACGTTTCCTGATGCTCATACACACTGCTGCTCTCTAGTATTTACATATGCACATTGACATTCACACTCACACCTTGAAATAATTCAAGGAAAATGGGAAAAATCTTCTCAATCAAAACGAGAGGCAAAAAATAGAGAAAAAGGCAAGAAGAGAGACAAAGGTCTGAACTCTGCAGGTTGTATGGTCTTCAGACTCATGAGTAAGAGACGGGTCTCTAGTCAAGGATGCCAAGTAATGGCGTATTAGGCACTACATTTCACTGGAAGGATCTTTTGGGCAACACATTTTGGGCATCCATCTTGAGATTATTCAGAGGTGTTGAGCACCCACAGCTCCCATTTACAACAGCTAGTGATGGGTGTGCTCAATACTTCTGAAAACCAGCCTCAGTGTCTGTAATTGGATACCAAAATTAGTGGACTCTTGGCGGGGGGGGGGGGGGGAATGAACATAAGTGCCTCCAGTACTGCTCTGGTGTTCCCCATCATCCTCTTACACAAGGATAATTCTTCAAAGGCTTCCTTCTTTCCAAACTTTTGATGATGTTTGCTGCACTTTAGCCAATATTCTCAATGAGTTTTACATAGTGTATCCCCAAATGCTGCAGTATATACTTTTTTATAATCTGTCCAACATTCTAACATTGTATCAACCCTGTGATTCACCAACTTGATTCATCTGAGCTTTAAGTGTTTCCCTGAGACATGACTGCAGAGACCATCTCTTCTGTCATTCCATTAGTCTGTTAGTCCAACTGGGATTCATGGGCCTCAGAACCTTTAAAACAAGTCAACGACAGGAGACTAATAAAAAATGTCTAATATAAGCAGTGATCAATTTTGAAGAAAAAACACATCCTTCCTGGAAACGTTTACTGTGATCATGACAAGTCAAAGTGTGGAGCACTGAACTCTATCATTAAGTGAAAAGTAAAACACCAAATAAAAGGACATGCTATAAATGATGCATGAGATATCACTCCCGTTGGTGTTAAAATTAGAGCTGGTCTTTAAAATTTCATAAAGGACAAAAGGAATATGCTTATGTAGCTGAATTCTGGTTGAAACTGGTGGCCATTACAGGGTAATCATGGACTACTTCTGATGGATGGATAGCACTTCGTAAGGAAACAAAAAGGAGTCGCTTCTTCATTCTAGTAAATGCTCTTGTCGTTTGTAGCAAACAGAGTAGTCAGCTTTTTACCCTCTCTGCTTTCCTCGTATGCATGAGATGCATACAGAGTGCTCCACACACTCTCTGTGGCATCACAAACTTCAAATGCCAATGCTAGCTGTGAACATTGATATTCGTGCAAGACAACTAATCAGAAAAGATAACAAGGTCAGACGTGCACACTGAATTTGCCTCATGTTTTCCTTACAATCTGGAGGAAGTGAGTCCACCCTTGATGAGGCTTACAATGCTCTCTTCAGTATAACTTCTGAGGACCAGCTATTCAGCTGGTGTAAATCAACATCCCACTAGTTATTATTTCTATTTGTGCCTAGACAGCCCCAAGGATCAGGGCCCCATTGTGCTCAGCGATTTACACACATCAAGTGAAAAGTCAAGAAAAAAAATTCTGTTGTTTTGGGAGAACCCGCACAGAGTTTTTCAGCTTGCACCCCAGGAATTGAGCAGCCAGCAGCCAGTGGAACCTGGGAGCCTTGCACGGTGGGTCGAGGGAGGGCAGGCAGTCAGGGAGCTAGAAAGCCCAGGGAACCAGCCCAGCAGCTGGCTCGTATGAAAGTGGGAGGGCAGCCTGACCAACCAGCACCCTCCATGGTTTCCATTTAAAGTTTTGACGGAATCTACACACTCATTTAGAACATTTCCGTTCTGTCTAATGAACCTTTTCCAATAGAAAACTGTTGCATCACAAGATTTTTGACCAGCTCTACTTAGAATCCTGAGTCTACTGCCTTTCAGTGCAATTCAGATACCTAAGCACTCAAGGGACTGTTGAGAAAAAAAAATAGGACTTAGGTACCTAAGTCACTTTATTTTCAAAAGCAAGTGTTACCCTAACTGCATAAACAGACTTAGTTCATAAGGAATCAGGTGCTCTGGATAAAGATGGATGTGAAATGAAACATGTAATATCTACTGCTCAGCTGGTGGATATGATGGGAATTCTTCCATCGACCTAGTATGTTCTACTCTGGGGGTTAGATCGTTATGGCTAGGTCTCTCAGGCTAGGCCTACACTAAGGGGGTGGGGGGGTCGATTTAAGATATGCAAATTCAGCTACGCGAATAGCGTAGCTGAATTCGGCGTATCCTATTCGACTTACCCCGCTGTGAGAACGGCGTAAAATCGACCGCCGTGGCTCCCCCGTCGACGGCGCTTACTCCTCCTGACGAGGTGGGAGTAAGCGCGTCGATTCTGGGATCGATTTATCCGTCTAGATGAGACGCGATAAATCAATCCCCGAGAGATCAATTTCTACCTGCCGATCCAGGCGGGTAGTGTAGACTAGCCCTCAGGGATATGGAGTTTTCACTTCCCTGAGACATATAGCTATACCAATGTAAGTATTCAGTGTAGACCAGCCCTCAGGTCTACATCTGTAAAAGGAGAATAGCAGCACTTAAGGACCTCATTAAGATTTTGGTGAGGATAATTACCCCAAGGAGTAATTAATCTGCTATGTACATTGGCCAAACTGGACAGTCACTACGCAAGAGGATAAATGGACACAAGTCAGATATCAGGAATGGCAATATACAAAAACCTGTAGGAGAACACTTCAACCTCCCTGGCCACACAATAGCAGATGTAAAGGTAGCCATCTTACAGCAAAAAAACTTCAGGACCAGATTCCAAAGAGAAACTGCTGAGCTCCAGTTCATTTGCAAATTTGACACCATCAGATCAGGATTAAACAAAGACTGTGAATGACTATCCAACTACAGAAGCAGTTTCTCCTCCCTTGGTGTTCACACCTCAACTGCTAGCAGAGCACCTCACCCTCCCTGATTGAACTAACCTCGTTATCTCCACACTGATTTATACCTGCCTCTGGAGATTTCCATTACTTGCATCTGAAGAAGTGAGGTTCTTACCCACGAAAGCTTATGCTCCCAATACTTCTGTTAGTCTCAAAGGTGCCACAGGACCCTCTGTTGCTTTTTACAGATTCAGACTAACACGGCTACCCCTCTGATACTACCCCAAGGAGTGTGAGACGCGCAGATACTCTGAACAGGGCTGATGTAAGTACCTATAATAGAAATAATACCACCTACCTCTTATAAAGCATTTTTCATCAGTAGATCTTAAAGCACTTCACAGTGAAGCTAAGTGCCATTATCCTCATTTTACAGATGTGGTTGATTTGAGTCCTGAAGAATAAGGGAACATCTCTATGATTTTAACCCTGTATAATTTAACTGTGGATGTTCCCCTTTTCCATATAAATGTCTAATCCAGCTTTTAATTTTACTCAACTTTTTGCCTCTTCAGTAACCAGGATGTGGGTGGTCATGCCTTGTGGCTTGAGTAGGAGCCAGGAAGGGCAGGATCAGGAGCAAAGCCAAAGCTCAGAGCCAGCAGTCAGAAACCAAAGCTGAAGTCAAAGGGTAAATCAGGGTCACATTTTCTGTAATCAGCTATCAAATCAAAACCAATTCTATATTGTATCTTAGAAAATGAAGCTGAAAAAACTCAGTCAAACTGTGTGGGATGTTTGCAGTATGTTATAGAACATTAAAATTATTCCCATGGGCATTTATTTACCAATGTATTGAGCAAATCTTATACAATGGTGTTACTTAAAATTAATAGGTTTCCTGATTGGAAACCAGTTTGCATATTTGCCTATTACTTAAGCTAAAGCCAATAAAGTGTATGGCAGCTGGAATGTATTTTCACATGAAAAATGGTAGTTGTATATTAGCAATACAGAGATGGGTCCAAACACTAAAGAACTTGGGGATTGGATGGTCAAAATATGGACCATTACAGCTAGTTTAATTTGTCACAGAGCCACTGAAGTTAATGATCATCTGCCTCAAGCTTTTATACAGAATCTTCTCAACAGATCAGATGTTGGTGAGAAATTTTCACAGGTGAGAGAATTTAGAATCGCCAGTGCTATTCTTAAAAAGAAGAACAGGAGTACTTGTGGCACCTTAGAGACTAATAAATTTATTAGAGCATAAACTTTCATGGACTACAGCCCACTTCTACAGCCACTGTGACAATGCAGTTCTGGCGGAACCCAACTGAGAGTGCCAACTCAGGACAAATTGCTCAAATAGGGCAGTTGCAGCCCAAGGCTGGGTTTTTTTCCACCTCTAAGGCAAACCAAACCAGCCAGACTAGGAGGACTTCGGTCTCACCCCACTGGCTAACCGCAAGTCTCACAAGCAATCTCCTTAGACACTCCAGTTTCCCAGTATTACCACCAGTGCCACTCGTTATGGGGACAAATGGTTATGAAAACCAATACCCCAGTAAAAGAAAAAGGTTCTCCTGATCCCAAAGGACCAAGCCCCAGACCCAGGTCAATATACAAATCAGATCTTACCCACAAATCACGCTGTTGCCAATCCTTTAGAATCTAAAATCTAAAGGTTTTGCGGATACAGACTAACACGGCTGCTACTCTGAGTGCTATTCTTGTGGGCCAAGATTTTCAAGTGACTAGCAATTTTGGGTGCCCAACCTGAGGTACCTTAAAAGGGCCTGATTTTGACAGGTGCGTGATCTGTACTTTCAGATCAATCAGGCCTCTTTCAGGTGTCAAGATGGGCACCTAATAAATGAAGACATCAAAAAAAAAATCACTAGTCACTTTTTAAAAATCATTCACTTAGAGTTCTTAGATAGCTCTCTTTTGGGTCACTTAAGAAATATGTCATTGCCTCACCCAATAAAATGGTTTCTCACAGCTAATAAAAAGAACCAACTGAAATTCCTACATGAAACCGTGGAAACTGTCCTTTGAATGCTGTAGTTCTATCATCTGAACTGCAAGAGTGATGTTTCTAATTTACAATTAAGACAAATTTTCCACGGATTGTCTTTGAACATAGCAAGCTCTTTGCAGAAATCAGATATGCAGACATAAGAGCACTGATGGAAAAAAGAAACAATCATTTTAATTATGCCACTTCAATAGGTTTCAGCCACTGATAACTAGGAGCTTAATCCTACAGATGTTACTCGTGCAAGTAGTCCTGGCTCACATCAGCTCCATTCATTCAATGGAATTACTTGCATGAGTAATTCTTACCCATGCGATTAAAAGTTTGCAGGATCAGGCTCTGTATAGCAATAAAAAAAACACAAAGCAGGAGAAAAATAATTTCCCAAATGCATTAAAGCTTTAATAGTGAAAGGATTTAAAAAATGCTCTGTTCTTGGTCAAACTTGTTATCATAGTAATTTAAATTAATGAATTAAGGTTCTTCAGTATGTTATTCTGTACTTAAATTCTACCTTGTCTCCTTACAAGATTTTTATCAAGTGATTCTTGGCAGTTGAGCTCAGACGAGTTTTAACAGAATTGCATGGCATTTTATTTTATATACTTGATTTCAATTAACAATTACAGTTGCAGATGGTTTGATAGCATTTGTGTAGAAGACTCTTTAAAGCCATAATAGATGTGCAGTATGACTTTTATAGCCGTCCTGTCTCCCAATTCCTTTACACTTTAGCACCCACTGCTCCTATGAATCGGTGTAGCAGTGTATTTCAGCCCTGACTTCTTATGTCAGCGCTCTGGGTCCCAGCATCTCGGCTATAGCCCTGAGCAGCATCAGAATTCCTTCTGGAGTGTGTTTACTTGCCTGCCAACCTCTTGAGCTGCATTCGCCTCTCCGTTCCATCTCCTTTGCAGTGCTCTGGCAGCACAAAAGGCTGAAATCCGGCTGTAACTAGTCAGAGAAGAATGTTATTACTCGGAAGGACCTCTCAGCTGGTGGATCCGGCTCAACCGGCTTCCTACCTTTTCACAGGTTGTGTCAAGGATGTGGTGGAGCACAGCTCCGCCCTGTCAGTTCTCAACTGGCACCTGGTCCCTTATGGAATCTGCCAATGAGGCATCTTAGAACAGCCCCAGCTGCTCTAGTTTATCCCTGGGCCAAAGCAGCCTCCAGCTCCTTGATGCCCATCTCCCACCTCCCCGTCTTCTTGTGCCAGTCAGAACTCTGTACAGAAGAGCTTCCAGGTCACTGCTTTTGAGGAGATACCATGGAAGAGACAACTCGAAGCAAACTAATGAACAGATTGCCTTCAGTGTGTGATTATATTTGTCCAGTAGCAAGTCTATTTGGCGACACCATGATCAAGCCTTCATACTGTGGTGGATGGAATGAAGCTGAGATGATATTGATACTTTACCATGGTCTCTCTGTAGTTCTGTGTAATAGATTGTTTATGAAACCTGCAGTAAACAACGTAAGCAGAAAAATATTTTCCTTGGAGGGGTTGGGGTGGCAATTGGATTTCTTAGATTGTAAGCTCTTACGGACAGGGACTGTATTTTTATAATATGTGGTCATACAGTGCCTAATACAATGGGGATCCAATACTTATTGGAGTATCTTGATGTTATTGCAATGTAAATATAAAATACCACCACCACAGTAAGCGCACACTCCTCCTGCCAAAATTTTGCATTAATCTTATGGTTGTCTCAAGACTATCTTGACATATGTTTTTAGGTCAGTATTCTGAAAGCAAGACCCCACAGAAGTAGCACATCAAAACAGAGGGACAGTAATTAAAGCCACCACTCAAAAGAATGACAGACAAATAGAGCTAGGAAAGCAATAGCAAAACAGAGCCAATATAGTGATGGTTTTTCCTGGATCAAACGTCCAATGCAGCACGCAGACTGAATTTCACGTTGGACTCTTCAGTTCTAACCTTTACCTCTGCATGTATGTGGTTAGAAAATGAAGGTTTATTTATGGAACATTTCAATTATTCAGCAAAAAATAAAAGATGGAATATTTCAGTTGAAAATGTTAATATTTCAATTTGAAAATGCTACCATAGTGCCTCAGGGGGTTGTAATATGGTTGCCTCGTACTCTGATGATCCTTTTCAGGCTGGGCTCCTTGATCACGCTACATCTTTCGGCATGCGGCACAGTCTCACCTCATGATGAGGTGAGGTCAGGGCTGGTGCTTCCATTTAGGTGACCTAGGTGATTGCCTAGGGCGCCAGGATTTGGGGGGGGGCGGCATTTTGCCGCCCTCGGTGGCAATTCAGCGGCAGGGGGTCCTTCCGCGCTCCAGGTCTTCGGCGGCAATTCTGCGGCAGGTCCTTCACTCACTCCGGGACCCGCCGCCGAAGTGCCCTGAAGACCGGGAGCATGGAAGGACCCCCCTGCCGCAGAATTGCCGCCGACGACCGGGAGCGCGGAAGGACCCCTGCCTAGGGTGCCAAAAACCCTGGCGCCGCTCCTGGGTAAGGTGGTTGCTAGGGACTCCCAAGCTGCAAAGAGGCATCATGGAAAATGCAGTTTCTCTGGGCAGCCCAGCCCATAGAGGAGAATGGGGTTGTGAAGAAGCCAAACTACAACTCCCAGGAAGCATGTCGGGACAACCACATAAAGGAAAAAAAAGTCAGATATTTGTTTTTTATGGAAAGCAGGGAACTTTGGCCCCCAAAAAGTAATTTATTCAAAAATAAAGTGTTTGACAGAAAATTTGGACAGAATTTTTTCAACCAGTGCTAACGAAAGGGCTCTCCCATTCAAACCTGCAAGGAATCCACACCAGGCATACAGCCAGTCTAATTAGCTCTTATGCCAACCCATTTGCAGTCCTTGGCACTGGGCCATTGTTACGAGTGTCAGGATGGAGTGCTTCTGCATACTTTATATTCTTAGCTAGCACACCGAGGCTTGGGGGCAGGGTTAACAACCCTCCAGGATTATCCTGGAGTCTCCTGGAATTAAAGACTAACCTTTAGGCAAAGGTTATGTCATGTGATGAAGCCTCCAGGAATAGATCCAACCAAAATTGGCAACCCTACTTGGGGGACATAGCCATCTAGAATATATCACAATACCCCCTAGGTTGGTCTAAACGACACTAGGCTGGTGGAGAAATGAACTCAAACACAACCAGATCTTGGGTGGTTCTTTCTTCTCCCTCCCAAATCTACTCCCCGTTGATATCCACCTCCGCAGATAACCTGTATTTATTTACAGTTTGTCCTGTCCTTGGAACAATTAGTTTTGATGATCTTGGATAATGGATAATTTAGTGCTACTAACCAACACAGACTTCAAAAACTGTGTCACGAATGCAGCCTGTCATCTAGTGCATGGATACTTTTTGAATGTGCAGATTAGGAACGGGGAGATTTATTTCTTTGATGCTACGTACCATCCAAAAAGTACTCCAACATTGATTCCAAGCCTTTGTTTTCCTCAGTATGAATTGCCTCTAGGGATCTGTTAACATTTATAACATTTAGCAAAACATTAAGACTAACTCATTCAGGGAAAAAAAGTGTTAATGCTTCAGACGTATATTGTTGCCATGTGTCAGTTATTTAGGGTAGTTCAGTTCCAGAGCGTTATTCTATATCATCTAATATTTCTGTAAACTAGCGACAAGTATTCCCCTGCCTTTTATTGTTCTTAGATCACAGTACTACTCTGTGGATAGAATTCCCCCTCTTTCTTTACCCAAATGTCTCCTTACTAAAGATGCCTGATAGTTTCAGTGAGCTACTACCAGTAGGATATTACATAGGGAGTCATGGCACTGTACATTTAAAAAAAAGGGGACACTATTGTTTCTGCTGTACCCTTACTGGGCAAAAGGCCCCAAATGCGCAAATACAGAATGGAGGATGACTGACTTGGCAGCTGCACTGGTGAGAAGGATCTGGGAGTTGTGGGGGAATCACAGCATCAACGTGAGAGTCAACAACGCAATGCTGTTGCAAGAAAACCAAGTGACATTTTGGGTTGAATTAACGGAGGCAAAGCATGCAAGTCACTGGAGGTGATAGTACCGCTCTACTCGGCACTAGTTAGACCTCAGATGGAATATTATGTATAGAGAGCATGCAGAGAAACTAGGAAAGGATCCAGGGGCAAGCGACAAAGATGATCAAAGGGATGGAATGCAGCCATATGAGCAAAGGCTGAAGGAACTGGGTATGTTTAGTTTGGGAAAAGAGGAGATTAAGTGGGGTGAGGAAGGGGCATCATAGCAATCTTCAAATACATGAGAGGCTGCCATAAGAAAGATGGAGAAAAACTGTTCTCTCTTGCCATAGAGGGCAGGACAAGAGGCAGCTGCTTAGGGAATTCATGGAAGCTCCTTCACTGGAGGTTTTCAAAAAGAGTCTGGATAGCCATCTGTCTTGGATGGTTTAGACACAATAAATCCTGCATCTTGGCAGAGGTTAGACTAGATGACCCTTGTGGACATCCATGCAATAGGGAGATTTCGTAGCACCAAGTGGTCACAAAAAAGGCTGGGGCTAATCCCCCTGCAACAGTCTTGTCAACCAAACTATTGGAAATTGAATGCAGGATGGTGCACTCCAAAGACAAGTCTTAAATGGTAAGCTAACGTGTTTGTTCCACAAAAGCAAATTAAGCAGTCTTGACCTAATAGATGGGCAATGGTCTACTTACTCAGATGCATTCAATCCAAGATGATAATCTGTTTTAGTCAATGAGCACTATAATTAGATATTATAATCAGGCAAAACCAGCAGCATTACTGCATAGAGAACTCATCACCTTTGGTGCCAAAGAGTCTTCTTCCTAGTTTGTAGAAGAGAGCTGATCCAGCAGTTCATTGAAAAGATATATTCATGAGTTAGCCTATCAGTCCCCTAACATATTCAATACAATTCACTTACTGTGATCATATAACGATGTTAAAACGTGCACTAACCTAAACCACATGAATAACAAACACCAAAAAAAATCTAAATTGTGCATTTCAAACACTGAAGTGGAAATAACTTTTTAAAGACAATGACTGCACAGCACCTTAAAGGGGGGTAGGGTGTGGGGTATTGTCCGACTTGCCAAGGGAAAGGGAACAGTGCTTTTCAGACGTGGGGGAGCAAGGTCAGAAGCTGCTGCAAAAGGGGCATGGGGGTCGGCGTGGCGATGCTGACTCATCCCCTGGGGCCGAGTGTCAGAGAGGTTGAAAAGGAGCAAGCCCAGGCATAAGAAGCCTTTTTTTCCATGAAACAGGTGAGGCACCAACCACCCTCCCTCCCCTTGAGGTGGCAAAATACCAGGTTTGATCAGGAGCTGCTGTGGGCATCGTGCTAGCTGATCCTTTTTAGGGGGATCCGGGAAGGAATTCCCACTCCCCCCACCACATGCGCCTAGGTGGAGTGTTCCCCCCCCACACACCTTTCCCACAGTGGGTTCAGGAGGGGCTTTGTTATGGTGAGGAGTGAACGGAGTCAGGTTGTATATCACAACTCATTATGTAAGGGTGGGCGGATGTCCAGTGCAGGTACTCCATAGGGAAGGGATCATGGCCTGTTAAAGGACTTAAAAAAGAGATACTGGTTAAAGGAATGGAATGAGGAGAGGGGCTTCTATGAATGGTGCGGCAGGGAGCCCAATCCCCCTTTCTTATAGCCCACCTTAACACTCATATAAGGGAGTGGATGGTAATGTCCCAGCAATGGGTTGTCTGGGGGATCTGGATGGAAAAAGACGGGGGCTGGTGGAAGCCCCCTGGGTAGTTATTGAATGAACATGGGGTTACCTGCACTGTACACTTTTATCTGCCCGGTAGTCCCAGACATCTAGTAATAAAGTTGCAGTCTGATTAAAACCATATTACGTGTCTCCTGTCCTCCTTTCAGTACAGCCGGACAAACAAACGTTCTCAAAGAACCTGATCCTTTTGTCATGGATATCAGTGGAAGTTTGGCCTTAAATCTCTGTCAAACAAATATCAGGTGCTACTAGTTTACTTCTGCAAGCTTCTTTAAAAGAGCAATGTAGCATTTTACTCACGTTTAAGCTAGATAAAGAGACTCAGAGTCTCAGGGCAGGTCTTCACTACGGGGGGGGGGTGTCGATTTAAGATACGCAAATTCAGCTACATGAATAGCGTAGCTGAATTCGACCTATCGGAGCCGACTTACCCCGCTGTGAGGACGGCGGCAAAATCGACCTCCTTGGCTCCCCATCGACGGCGCTTACTCCCACCTCCGCTGGTGGAGTAAGAGCATCGATTCAGGGATCGATTGTCGCGTCCCTGGTGCTATCCCGCGGCGGCCCCGGAGTGGGGGCAGCAGGCCCCAGCCCCCCCGTCCCGCAGGGGAACGAACGGGGTTGGGCTGCCGATGCCTCCGCCCCGGGGCCGCCGCGGGATAGCACCAGCTGGGCAGCCCAGACGCGACTGGCCAGGGGCTGGGCCCAGCGTACGCGCTGCTGGGTCCCTGCAGCAGGCCCCGGCTCGGGGAGTTCGGGGGCGCCGCAGCCGCGGAGCGCCATGGCCAGCTTCCTCCCCCGCGGCAGTGGGAGCTGCAGCAGTGGCTGCTCCCGAGTCCCGCTGCCCGGGGGGGAGAGCAGCAGCCGCCGCCTGGCCCTGCGGGCCGCCCCCCTCCTCGCCCTACGGCCAGGCCGGACTGTTACTCACCCCGGCCCCGCGCTTCCTCTGAGTCTCCCGGGCCTCCCTCCAGCGCTTGTGGAGGGAGGGGGAATGGTGAGCCCGGGGAAGAGGCGGGGATTCGGGGAGGGAGCCAATCGGGGGAGGAGGGGGCGGAGTCGGGGCGGGGGGGGGTGCGAGCACTTCCGGGCTCTAGGCTCGGGGCATTTCCTTGTTTGTCCAGTGTCCCGACCGCATGTCGGTCGGGACGCGGGACAAACAAGGAAATATCGGGACAGTCCCGATAAAATCGGGACGTCTGGTCACCCTAGGGGGGATACAAGAGACATCTGTTGCGGATACATTTATCATTTTGAAGGGAGAACAAGGTACATCCCTTGACCCTTTGCACTAAATACCTTGGGGATATATGGGAAAACGACTACAAACTAACTATTTCTCTCTGTTCCCTCTTCCTTATCTCTATTATTTCTGCTAATATGAATGAAACTACAGCCATCTGCCAGAAACGCTGACCAATACATTTCTGCTTTAACATGTAAGCAGTTAGCAGAGAAGTAGATGAGAGTTCACAAGATGGAGTCTGGTCTGGGGGTTTCAGATAGGCCCAGAGCAAAAGAGTTTCATTGACACTTTGGCTTTCCACTCTCCCGAGTTACCTGGTAGCTATGCCTAGTGGATCCTAACAGAGTCAAGCTGCCAGTAGGCGTGTAGCAGCAAGGGAGGAAGTCTCTCCAGGAGGAGAGGCTGCATTCCCTCCCATAAGGGAGAAAAACAAGCCCAAAACACTGGCTGAGAGAAGGACGGACTGTCCCTGTGCAGCCGAGAGGGACTGTTTTACCCCAAGCCACGTGTCCAGCTCACACAGAGCCCAACACCCTGTTCTGAGCAGCAGGGTAAGGGGGCCAGGGGACAGGAGAAGGGGCAGGGAGGTTCTGGAGGGGGCAGTCAAGAAATGGGGGGGGGTCGGGAGTTCAGGGGGGGCTTTTTGGGGGGAGTGGAGAAAGTTTTGGGCAGTCAGGGTACAGGTAGGGGGTAGGGTCCTGGGGGGCAGTTGGGGGGGGGTCTTAGGAGGGGGCAGTTAGGGGACAAGGAACAGGGAGTCTTAGGCTCTCTTAATGGCTCTCCATGCGTCTCTGGACCCTCTCAGCTGTCGGGCTTGGACGGAAACATTGCCTGAGGGTAGTGAGAGAATGGGTTATCGGTGAGGTGGGGGTGGGCGTGAGCCCGGTCAATAGGGGCAACCCCTACCAAGATCTGAGCCTTTTCTCACACACCCGTTAGAGCTCGACATTATGCTGTTTGGGACCCCTCTTTGAGGAAAGCCTCTGGATTGCAAGTCCAACCGCTACCTCCTCGTGGTGAGAGTCGGTAACTGGCTTGGATAGCCAGGCGGATTGCGGAGGACGAACCCACATCCCACATTTAGTGGGGTGTGGGATGGGGTTGGGCAGCCCCATATGGTGCCACATGGATGCCCCCCTGGTAAGGGTAGCCTCCCCCAGGTACGGGTTGACTCCCCCTGGTAAGGGTTAGTTTCCCCCAGGCACGGGTTAGTTTCCCCCAGGCACGGGTTAGTTTCCCCCTGGAAAGGGTAAGTTTCCCCCAGGTACGGGTTAGTTTCCCCCTGGAAAGGGTTAGTTTCCCCCTGAGAAGGGTAAATCTTTTAGCTATGGAAAAAAGTAATTTATATTTTTATACCGGATTGGCGCTGGACCGGGTTAATAACGCCCCCGCTGTTGGCTTTGATGCCCCGGCTGACAGTGTTAAATATATTAGGGGTGTGATCAGGGTCGCTGGACCAATGGATAAAATGGTGTGGACTATAATGAAGTCTCATGAGAATGAGAGTGAGAATCAAGTCCTCCCAGTGGAGCATGGAGAGGAGGTAGAGGAGAATGTTTGTGATGATCATGGTGAGGAGATTTTATCTATCTTACCGATGGTTTTTACAAGGGACACTTTTAATGATTTAACTATGGACAGTTTTAATCCAGATTTTAAGTATTTAAGTACATTTGATGATCCATATGTTAGGGAATCAAGTACTGATTTTAATAGGGATCGTAATAAGGATCTTAACAGTATTGGTAGTAATATAAATATATTAGAAAGTAGTTCGTGGAAGGATGGGGTTTTTTATTTAGAGTATCCCGTTGATAGTTTTAATTGTCCAATATGTCCCCAGATATTACCAACATTTGGTAAATGGGCCAAACACATTAATGTGGTTCATAAAAGTAAAGCCATACGAGTTGTATGTAGTAAATGTGGAAAATCTTCTCAATATCATAATATAGCTTGCCACTACCCCAAGTGCATACCCAAGAAGGCGGATACCCCAATGAAGAGCCATACGTGCTCGGTCTGTGGGCTTGGTTTTCATACTAGATCTGGATTGAGCCAACACTGTAGACATAGACACCCTGCTGTGAGGAATGAGCAAAGAAAAGAAGATATGGCTGCTAAAAGTAAGATCAAAGAGGGATCGACTAGATCTCGTATATGGACTAAAGATGAGGTTGCGCAGCTTATACAGTTGGAAAGGAAATATATTGGGAAAAGGAATATAAATAAATGTATTGAGAGCGAGATGAGGACCAAAACGAATAAACAAATATCAGATAAAAGACGAGAATTAGCAAAGAAGAAGTTAGTGGTAACAGGAGATAGGGAGGAAGTGACTGAGGTAGAGGACATTAGAGTAAATATATTAGAAATTCCGCCCCCAAGAGAGAGGATTTTCCCACTAAAAGGACATCCAGAAGTGGATTTAGTGGAGAAAATATGTAAACGGGGAAAACAAAGTAGGGAGGGAAGAGAAATAATAAATAGTTTAGGGGAAATTGAAGGATTATTAAAGGAGGATTTAACAAAAGCTCTCGGATGGGCAATGTTGGAAAAATTATGTTATTCATTAGTAGAGGGACAGGACCCTAGAAATGAAAGTCAAATAGAGTTGAAGAATAAAGGAAAAGGGAAGATTAGAAAGGAGGGGAGAAGGAAGCAATTTAATGCAATTAGGAGATATGCTACAAAGAAAGCTAAGTATAAATTCTATCAACAATTATTTGATAAGGATAGAAGAAGATTGACTCGCATTATAATGGGAGAGCCAGATAAGGCTAAGTGTGCTATCCCTATGAAAGAAATTGAGGAATACTATGTAAATATTTTGGGAACAATTGGACATGGTAATATGATAGGGTGGCCATCATCCACAGAGAATGCGGATAATGATATATTAATGAGTCCGATCTCTGTGGATGAGATTAGAATAGCTTTAACAGAAATAAGAAAAGATAGTGCTCCTGGCCCAGATAAAGTAAAAGTGAGCAATTTGTGGGATATTTTTAATTTAGACTCCTTAATACTTACAAAAATTTTTAATATATGGTTTCTAAATAGACAGGTACCAGATGAATTTAAGAAAAATAGAACGATTTTAATACCAAAGACACAAGATGAGGAGGAAATGAAGAAGTTAACATCTTGGAGACCATTGACAATTGGGTCAGTTTGGATTAGAATCTATACCAAAATATTAGCAAAAAGACTGGTGGAAACAGTTAAGATATGTAGTAGACAAAAAGGGTTTATATCCGCCCCTGGGTGTGAGGAAAATATTGCTATATTAGATAATTTGATTAAAGGGGCTAAACGAAATGGGAATGAAATTGCAATAGTGTTCGTAGATTTGGCTAAAGCATTTGATTCTGTGGGACACGGACATATAATAGCCGGGTTGAGAAGATTTGGTATAGATGAACATTTTATAGATATTATTAGGGACCTTTATGATAATTGCACAACTAGGGTATGGGTGGGTGATGAAGCTACTGAGTCTATTTTAATTAGGAGGGGGGTCAAGCAGGGTGACCCGTTGTCCCCAATTTTGTTTAATATTGCTATGGATCCCCTTTTAACTAGATTAGAAGTAGAAGGAAGTGGTTTTTATGTTAAGGGTAATAGTGTCACGTCATTGGCTTTTGCCGATGATGTGGCAATTTTAAGTAGCTCATATAAAGGAATGATCAAAAATTTGGGTATCTTAGAGGAGTTTTGTAAAAATACTAATCTCTCTGTTAATGTGAAGAAAACGAAAGGCTTTCATATTTTAACTAAACATAAAACCTATGTAGTTAATCCTAAGGATAATTGGCAGATAGGGTCAGAGAAGATTGAATATGTTCAACCAGGGGATTTTGAAAAATATTTAGGGGCTAGAATAGATCCCTGGATAGGTGTAGGGGGACCGGTACTTAAAGAAAAATTGAAAGATTGGAGTGAGAATTTAATTAAGGCCCCATTAAAACCGGCCCAAAAAATATTAATTTTACAGACATACATCTTACCGAAGCTATTTTATAATCTTCTTTTAATAGAACCCCCTTTTAATCTTTTAGACGATCTTGATGTGTTAGTTAGAAAAATAGTTAAAGAGATTTTACATTTACCTCAGTGTACCACAGATGGGATATTTTATTCTAGAGGTAGGGATGGTGGTTTAGCTCTCACTAAGTTTAGTGTGCAAATCCCAAATATGTTAATTCGTAAATGGAGGAGACATATTGTCTCGAGAGATGATTGGATGGACCTATCTTATCTATATGCAGGAGAAAATCTTGTGGATAAAATATTGTCATTTAGTGCAGTAACATCTCATCCCAAGAAATGGAGGGAAGAGGAATTTTTAAGATGGTCGGAACTGAGATGTCAGGGAATAGGGATAAAATATTTTAAAAATGATTTAATTAGTAATTCGATTTTTAGAAACTCTAGTAAAGTTAAATCGTCAGCGTATATCGCAGCATTGCAGCTTAGGGCAAATATTTATCCTACTAGGGAGACATTAGCAAGAGGAAGAGGAGGTGTGAATGCTCTTTGTAGATGGTGCGGTAAAGTGCGGGAGACTGTTCCCCATATCTCAGGACAATGTTATAAGACTAAGAATGCTAGGATAAAAAGGCATAATAGAGTAGTGTCTGCAGTTGTGGATAAGGTTGGTAAATTAGGGTGGAAGGCAATGATAGAGCCCCATTTGAGAAATAGTAAGGGTGAGTTAAGAAAGCCGGATATTATATTTATAAAAGGAGATACAGCAGTGGTGGTTGATGTTACAGTGCGATGGGAGGATAATGCCGGAAGTTTGGAACAAGCCCACAGTGAGAAGGTGGCTTATTATCTTGAGTTAGAGGAAGAAATTAAAAACTTAACGGGAGGTAAAAATATCCACTTCTTTGGTTTTGTGCTTGGGGCACGTGGCAAGTGGAGTGAAGGTAATAATGATTTGTTACAATTATTGGGAATGGACAGAAGTAAAAATTTTAAGGAGAGTATATGTAGACTTGTTTTATATTCCACTATTGGTATGATGGCTATATTCAGTGACAGGTAAAGATCCCGGAGTTTCCATTCCGTGTATCTTGCCAAAACTAAATTTTAGCTATTTTGGTTTCCATGCTCTAAATTTTCAAATTTTTAATATTGTTTTGAACATTAACATATTTAGTGTTATTTAATATCTGCCCTTCAATAGAATGGTTTTAACTATAATAATAAATACTTATTAATGGATGAAATTCCAATTTAAATCATTAGTTTATTTATTTATTTATTTTAACTACTGGATGTGGATGCGGACTGGCCGCGTATAGTAACCAGGAAAGGGCAGGTAGTCACGCCTGTACATAAATAGGGGGTGGGGTTCTGGAGGGCAGTTAGGAGCAGGGGTCCCATGAGGGGGCAGTCAGGGGACAAGGAGCGGGGGGGTGGGGGGCTGGGAGTTCTGGGGGGGGGCTGTCAGGGGGCAGCAGTGGGGAGAGGGATCGGAGCAGTCAGGGGACAGGGAGCAGAGGGGTTTAGATGGGTTGGGAGTTCTGGGGGGGGCTGTCAAGGGGTGGGGAGTGGTTGGATGGGGCGTGGGAGTCCCAGGGGTCTGTCTGGGGGTGGGGGTGTGGATAAGGGTTGGGGCAGTCAGGGGACAAGAGGCAGGGAGGCTTAGATAGGGAGTGGAGTCCTGGGGGGCAGTTAGGGGCAGGGGTCCCAGGAGGGGGCAGTCAGGGGACAAGGAACGGGGGGAGGGTTGGGGGTTCTGGGGGGGCGGGAAGTGGGAGGGGCAGGGGCGGGGCTAGGGCGGGGCTCCTCCCGTCCTCTTTTTTGCTTGCTGAAATATGGTAACCCTATAGGTCCCACTTTTATGTAAAAAGTGTGCAGATACTGAATAGCATATCTTCAAAGAATTGTTGGGTGCTAGGTGCATGAGCTTTAAAGGGAATCTTATTAGTCTGAGACATCATAAAAGATTGATGCTGTCAATGACAAGGTTAATAGTTTATTGGGTATTTTTTTAAAGTGCTAAATGTTTAACCTTTACTTGTGTTATCTGGACAGAGGAATTGTGTGTGAAAGCAGAGGGTTACTAGTGGCATTCAGTCATTTGAGATTCAGAGCACAGCAAAAGCAGAGTGTAACGGGTTGCAGACTCACCACCGCGGCGCCTCCTGCTGGTTGCTCTGGGAATTAGCTCTGTCCTAGCCATGGAGTGCCCTCTCTGGGTGGTGTCCCACCCGTTGCCTGCTCTGCTGTGCTGTCTGGGACCCGCGTTGCTCCCTGGCTTGCAGCATCCTCTTCTGGACACAGAAGACACCCTCCGGCTGTGCCCCTGCTCTATTTCTCCCCCCGTCTGGGGGTATCCACAGTCCTCAGTCTGCACCTGCCCTCGTGGTCACCTCCCGCCCCAAAGTCTAGTCCTTTGCCTCAGGGACAAGGCACAATCCATTGGCCATGCTCCTCCATGGTAAGGTGCAGTGTAAGGGGCGAGGGGGGACCCAGGCCCACCCACTACTCTGGGTTCCGGCCCAGGGACGCTCTGGTGGCAACCATGTCCTGCCCTCCTCCTCTCCCCTCTACTGCTGATGCTCCCTGGGCCACTTCCTCTTTCGCCCTTGTACCTTCTTGGCCCTTTCTTTCAGGGGCCTCACCCTGGCAGGTATCAGGCTGGAGCTTTCCCTCTGCTCCCCTGAGACTGCCCAGCACTGCTCTATCTAAGGTGCTATCTCTATAGGGAACCAGTCCTCCTCCCTTGCTCGTCAGGAAGTGAGACCTGTCTCCTCTGCTTTGCAGCCTTTATGTATGGCCCAGCCTGGCCCTGATTGGCTGCCTTTCTGCCCTTCTCTGATTGGCTGGGTTCTGTGCAGCCGCTCCAAGGGCTGCTATTAACCCCTCCTCTGCCAAAGTGGGGCAACTGCCCCACTACACAGAGGCTTAGGAATCTTGAAATCAATACAGTGCCAATATGCCAGTATTGATCATATCTTAGAAATGCTCTAGGATACAAAACAAAGAAATATGCTAGAGCAAATATCTCAAACCAAATTGGTTGCTATAGTAAAGGACAGACTTTGATCCAGTTATTGCCTTTAGAGAAATCTGCTTCAGGGGCAGGAGAAATTTGAACTCAATTTACAAAATATGTGGTTAGATTCTGGCCTCTTTCTGTATATTTAAAGCAGATTAGGATAGTAATCAGTTAGTAACATTAGCAATGCTTGTGACACAAAGATAAGAAAGGAGATCTGAAATCAGTTTCCTGGACATTTCCCAAATGCAAGGATACCTAAGGAAGGAGGGGGAGGGGCAAAAATATGAACAGACTGACAGGAAAACTAAAAACCACAAAAATTAACTTGGAGAATGAAAATTTAAAGATTCAAACATTCCTGCATTCTATTGCTCCAATTTCTGGAGAAGCAGAAAAGAGCCTTTATCATCCTACGATGTCCTGCAGCAGCTATATTTAACATCAAGGAAAACTGTTAGAAAATACTATCTTTCCCCTTGGTATTGATTTCTGTACATAAAAACTACCTCAAGATTTGGCTGAGACTTCTATTTCAGAAGAAAGGATTTAACCTTTTCTAAAGACAGGAAGTTATTGGCCAGATCCACATCTGGTGTAAATCAGCCCGATTTTCTACCCACTCTCACTGATTTTTACACCTTCAACTTCAGTGGAATTACTATCGATTTACACTGATGCATGTAAAGGGATCATTGATTTATAACAGCTGAAGGTCTGGCCTGAGACTTCAAGTGGCACATTCTTGGACAAATAATGGAGAAAAAAATTGCAAAACAAAGAGGGAAAATGCAATGTATTTATTTAAGTGCAATTTATACCCTGACAGTGCTCCGCCCCCCACCCAGTGAGTCAGACTTTGCATAGAAGACACAGATTTTGAAAAGCTGTTAAATACATTTTTTTAAAGTATATGTGCTGGTAACAGGGTGTACTGGCCCTTTAATACTAAAGGGGGACAGAAGACCCTGATACAGAGACATTAGAATAAAGAAAGGCTCCAGAAATGTCCTTGTAGTAGGAGGAGAAGCAGCAGCCCCCATCCAACTACTAACTCTCTGGAAGACCAAGACACGGTCCCTTTAAAGACCTAGAACTAGGAGCCCTATAGCCTAGGGTGGGGCAGGGCTCCTCTCTCTCCCAACAAATTGAGGGAAAGTTCTTTGAAGGAGGGCAGTAAATACCCTGTCTTTGCCATCAGAACAGGGAGTGTGCTTAGGGTGATCAGATGTCCCGATTTTATAGGGACAGTCCCGATATTTGGCGCTTTGTCTTATATAAGCGCCTATTACTCCCCCACCCCCGTCCCGATTTTTGACACTTGCTATCTGGTCACCCTAAGTGTGCTGCCAGGGAGAAGTAAGCCACTGAGCTTCTGCTAGGAAATACAGGATCAGCAGCTCAATGAATAGTCTGGGGCAAAACAAGAGCTCAGGATGAACTGTTGTGTTGCTCTGATGGACTATGTCTGGAAAATTAAGGACTATTTTGAACTGCTTTTGCCTACTAGCCCAGCCCTAGGGGGTGGTTGGCGATCCCAAGAAACACTAAGTGCAGTTCCTAAGGGGCTCTGAAGAGTGGGAGCAAAGGGACAGTGCTGCAGAGCCATGAGAGGGAGCTCAGTAAATGTGAGCCCCTTACAGTGGTCCAGAAAGCAAACCACTGCAGTTATATTACATATGAACCCAAGGTCCCAATCTTGCATCTACTAATGCAATTGTTGGATTGCATGTGTGTGAGTGGTTCTATTGGAGTCAAGCAGAGGCACAAGCGTTTGCAGGATTGGGGACTGACTGTCTGCCTATTAGGACAGAAACTGAATGCCATTTTCATAGGGGTGCATTTCTAATTAAAAATATGATCCTACTATGGATTAGTGCCTCTGTAAAAGTGGCATCAGGTTTATGTCCTTCCGTGGGTGCTGGATAGTGGATCCCTGCACCCATGACAAACTCCACTGAAGTCATAGGCCCCGCTGCCTACAAGGAGCTAATTGTAGATTTGGGACCTGGAAAAAAAACAAGGCAATTTATCAAGCGATCCCTCCCCTGTTGTCCACTCCCAGCTTCCAGCAGTCAGAGATTTATTGGCACACAGAGCATGACCATCTCGGCCAATACCATTGATGGACCTATCCTTCATGATATTAATTTTTTTAAAGCCTCGTTCTAACTTGGGCCTTCATAACCTCCCCTGGAAATGAGTTCCACACAGGGCCGGCTCCAGGCACCAGCCCACCAAGCTTGTGCTTGGGGCGGCACCTGGAGAGGGGTGGCGCGGCGCTCCGGCCCCTGGGGAGAGCGGGGCTGGGGCTCGCCGCCCTCTCGCCGCCCTGCCCCTTGCGCTCTGGCCGCCGGGGGGGAGAGCGGAGCCCCCGCCGGGGGCTCGCCGCCCTTCCCCCCCCCCCCCCCCCCCGGGGGCGGCAAAAAAGCCAGAGCTGGCCCTGGTTCCACAGACTGACTTTGTGTTGTTTGAAGTAATATTTCCTTAGGTTTATTTTAAGCCTGCTGCCTATTAATTTCATCGAGTGACTCCTGGTTCACAACCCATTCATAAGCCGACCCTATAATTCAGGGGTCAGCAAACTTTGGCACCCGGGCCATCAGGATAAGCTGCTGGTGGGCCGAGATGGTTTGTTTACCTCAAGCGTCCGCAGGCACGGAGGTAAACCTACGTAAACAAAGTGTCCTGGCACGCCAGCTGCTTACCCTGACGGACCGGGACAGCAACTCGTGGGGAAATTTTTTTGGGGGGGGGGTGAGAAGCTGGGCGTCAGGGGAGTAACCCCTGTGACCACCCCCCACATGACCCCACCCCTCTCCCCATCCCATCTCTTCCCACCTTATCTGGGGAGGGCCAGAGGAAGATGTCTCTGGCCTGGCTGGAGCTGCTCCGGCAGGCTGGGCAGCGCAGACGCAGCCTGCTCCGGCAGACCAGACCGAGCGGCGCGGCCGCAACATGTTCCAGCAGGCTGGGCCGAGCGGCATGGCTGCAGCGTACTCCGGCGGGTCAGGTGGCGCGGCCACAGCCTGCTCTGGGGGGCGGGGCTGAGCGGCACGGGTGCAGCCTGCCAGCCCCAGAGCTGCAGCTGCTTCGGAGGCTGGGGGGAGAGCAGCGTGGCCAGTAGCGGAGAGACTCTGGCCCCGCCTCTTCCCTTCTGGCTCTGCTGCGTCTCCTCTGTTGGGGAGAGGGGCTGTGTCTCACCTCTCCCTCTCTATACCCATTCATAAGCCAACCCCCTTCTCTGGGGCTTCCCTTTTTTACTAAAAAAATTTGGCTTATGAACGAGTATATATGGTAACTCCATTTTATAGCTGGGGATTTGAGGCATGGAGAGACTAAGAGACAGGTTTTGAGAAGTAATCACACAGAAATCTGCGGCAGAACCAGGAATAGAATAGAGATCTCTAGAGTTCCAGTCCAGGGCATCCTTCTCCTCTAAAGAAAAGCACCTAAAGAAAAGCAGCCTATATTTTCCAGAGGTGTCGAGTGCTGTTGTATATTAAAACTTCTTGTTTAACACTAATGCTTTGCATCTATTTTCAAAGAATAAAACTTGAAAATGTTCAACATTGAATATTAAAAAAACAAAACCCCAAGATTTATTCATTAAATATACTCTGCCTACTCTAGAGGCAAAGTCAATCTATTCTATGTTCTGCATAGACATGGCTTTAAAAAGCTTGCAGTAAAACACTTTGTCTTTTAAGAGAACTTCATTCTAAAATAATCATGCAGCACGTCTCACACAAATCTCACACTAGTTTGTAATCTGTTCAAGTCAAGAATTAAACTAATTTTCTGAAGGGCTTTTGGCCATCCCTCAGATATTACCCCCACCAGGTCTTTGCACATTGAAGATGAAATGCAGTCATTGATTTGCAATCACCTAGTTTGAGAAAGCTTTCTCCATTAAAAAAAGTATAAATATTCCCTCCCTGGCTCTAGGTACCGACATTATAAATCTCTTATCCTGGATCATGTAGTTCTAAAGAATGCCATTTTTGTGCCAGAGCACAATTCAATTTAATTCTTGGATGGATAATTCTAAGTTTTAGCAACTCACTAAAGCTTATGTTAAACTTTCCAAAAATAATGAGAGTGTACTCAAGGCAATTTCATTAAAAAATACTGTAACATATGCTAGTTTCAAATGATCTACTGTGGTGAAGATGATGAATTACAACGTCTGCTTCTATACCCTGAGTAAAGCTAAGTTTGGGTGAAAAATTTCACCCAAACCTTTTAGGTGAAATATGTACTGAAACATTAATGAATGTGCCAATTTTGCCAAAAACATTTCAACATTTTTTCAGCTGGAAGCTACTTTTTTCCAAAATTAACTGTAATTTATTTTTTAAAATGTTTTAAAAACTTTTCATTTGACTGGAATATTTTTCCCCACTGATAATGTTTGGCTTTAGTCCAACCTGAAACTATTTTCCTCCACCAACTTTTCAGAATTGCCAAACTGAACATTTCCCTAGCTCTAAATCTTGAGGGTATATCCTCCACGTGGGGTGCAGCTTCCACCATGGTTTCTGGGTAGAATTTCTTAAAATTAAATGAATGCTACATTAAAAGCAGACATTTTTCTAAACAAACAGGTGTTTTAGACCATGAGAGTTAGTTACCTGAACAATCTTTCCAGTGGTGTGAAGGTTGGAAAGACTTTCCAAATAATCTTTTCATAACCTCAGTCTCTGCTGTAACAGACATATCTTTCAAGACTATAGAGCACTATTAACTGAACATAGTCAAAGGCATGGTCAGTTTCCAGTCTTACCACATCTTTAAAAAAGTATGGCTGGGGAGAAGATGGGGGGTGGGGAAGGAATCATGTGATCTGTAGAGAAGAGGACTATCTGACTTGTGGTCTCCTCAATTCCCATCCACTAATCCTCAATTAAGTATATCTCAGGTATCTAAACCATAGCTTTCTGTACAAAAATTATTAATTAAATGAGGGGACCTTTTTTGTTGTGCTATCATCCATCCTGCTGGGAAAAAAGAGAACACCAGACAACCCAATCCTGAGTCTCCAAAAAAAGGTAGGCTAAGGAAACCCAGTAGTCTGGCACAGGACTTTGCAGCTATGAAGGACTTTCTAACTACAAATTTGTTTTTGTTTTTTATCTCAAGATATACATGAGTTCTAGAGATGTGGGAGAAGTCAATGCTCATTTGACCTATTTAGACAATGAATTACAAAAAAACTGCCACAGACATGAAGGAGGTTAAAAACAGAAAATGCTTCCTTAAGGCAAAGGCTAAGGACTCTTGGAGAAATAAGGCCTCCTTGAAAACAGATCACGTGGGAATAATTTGCGGTTACTGGGGGTCTGCACAACATGCTCTCCAAAGTACTGGGATTAGATGCTGGTTTTCTCCCCTGGAGATTGAAAGGGCTTGTTGAATAGCAGAGGCCAGAAGAGAAAACCATCACCAACGCAGACCTATCATCTTCAAATTGCTAAAGGCTGGTCTACACTGGAGGAGGAAGGGAAATTGATCCAAGATACGCAACTTCAGCTATGAGAATAACGTAGCTGAAGTCGGCATATCTTAGATCGATTTACCTCGGGTCCTCACAGCATGGGATCGACGGCCACGGCTCCCCCATCGACTCCACTTCTGCCTCTCGCTCTGGTGGAGTTCTGGATTCGACGGGGAGCGCGTTTGGGGATCGATTTATCGCATCTAAACGAGACGTGATAAATCGATCCCCGATAGATCGATTACTACCCAAAGATTTAGTGACAGAGTGAAGCTGATGTCTGCAGCTAGATCAAAAGGAACTCATAAGTATAAGGCTTTTAAAATTTCTTTTGTCTCCAGGCTTCTGTAAATTTAAGCAAGAAGAGAGCAGCATTTAATGGCATCAGACAAACTCAGGAGATCTGATATCGAATACAGCCTCAAATTGCCTGCTGTCTTCATAATGAAGATGAGACTGAAATACTTCAATTCCACATTGGATGTTTGGCAAGCAGTATAGGAATCGAGACCAGATCTCACAAAGCGTGGTCTTCTCATAAAGGAAAAGAAAATGGTGAGTATAAGTCCTGAAGCAAAAGAAACGGATTGGGAAAACCAGGCAATCCATGTACACATTTAATAGTTTTATAGGGGGTAATTAATACTGCTTGACAAAATATTTAGTATTGTTTGGTAATTAATATATTGAGAAGCCAACATAAGTATATATATTCAAAATAATGATACTACTCTTATTTCCCTAATTTCTGCTCTATTTATATAATATACACCAGATGCTAATAGATTCATAACTATTCATTTTGTGTCTTCTATCACTTTATATGGGCACTTGATATTTTTATGTTTTACCCATTAACTGTATCTATTTATGAGGTGTATGGAAACAATATACTCAAATTTATTTCCACATATAAATGGCACTTCACATTTACCTTTTGGTCTCTTGGTATAAATAGTTATATACTTGTGCTTATCATTTATATACTCTTACTTATGCATTCATAACCATGAAGCAATAGGATTCATTCATTTATATATCTTGGTATGTGTAAGGATTTTGGTAAATATAGGTATATTTCTGGCATATTCTGAAGTAATTCATATTGTGCATGGCAGAGAGAGGGCTGGTGCAGGCATATGGCATCTAGGATCTGAACATGCCTGTACTGAAAGTCAAGGACGTTAAGGGTATAGTGGGTGATGTACAATGTATTCTGTTTTTCGCATGGAGATTCACTTGGAGGTTGTCAGTCTTTTGGGCATCAACTAGCACCTGAACAATCACTGATTTGCCTCCCTTCCCCGAACTCAACTGATTTTTTTCCCCCAGAATATACAGGGATGTAATGAACCTTCCAAGAAAGTCAAAATTTTAAGACACTTAAAATCAAATGGATGCCATATAGTTTTCCTTCAGGGGACACATTTAAAGAATGAAGATACAGATAATTAAAAAAAAAAAAACAGCTATGGGTGGGACATGAACAGTACTCCTGTTTCATCTCCAGAAATGTTACTGAAGAGACCTCTGATCCATTGGAATGACCATACTTACAAGTGATCCTGAGAAAATTAGCATAATTTCTGACCTGGATTGATGTTATTTACAAATTACCCCTTCTCCCCTATCACTTCTACCGCTAGCAGCATATATCAGACAGATACCATTACCAGGAATCACCATCTGGGATAAAGGGTATACAATTAGTCTATACACAGATGATATTCCGCTCACTCTTAAATCCATCCTCTTCAATTCCACTGTTACAGCGTGCAGTAAACTACTTCAGAGATATCAGGATTTCAGATAAACTGGAACAAGTCTCAAGTGATGGATTTCTCATAGACCAAACCCATCTCAAATACAATAATTCTCCTTTCATTCATGCAAAGAGATAACCTACTTAGGCATCAGGATATGCTCTGATTTATGAAAGATAGTATCTGCAAATATGGATATCATACTCAGAAGTGACAAAACAGATGAAGAAATAGCATTCACTACCCAAAATCTTTATTGGGAAAGGTAGAAGCTATTAAGATGAAGATATGACCAAGATTAATGTGTATGTAAGATTAATTCCACTTAAATTTCCTGCTTCAACTTTCACAAGAATAAGTAGATTTGTACAACAATTCTTATGGAATACAAAGACATCACCGATATCCCACAAAATACTTAAGAAATCATGGCCAAATAGAGGTGGTGGAATTATCTAATTTGTATTTATACCACCTGGCTTTTCAATTAAGATTTTTAATAAAATGTTTCTGTCCCACCAACTTTCTTCCCAAGCCCCATTATGGTTTGAAATGGAAGACAAATTAGATAACTTCTTCAGCTCTGTCTGCACTTCTATTTTTTTAGACTGTTGCCTTCATCTTTAAAGGACACCCCCCCACACACACACACACACAATATTTACTTCCTCTTGGAGAGTTCAGAAAATCAACTCCTTTATTACTGCTTCTAATCTCATCAACTCTTCTCATGCCAATCTGGAACAATTCCTCATTTAAATTTGTGACTATCTTGAAATCCAAACCCACTGGCTTACCGAAGACTCTAGCCCATACAAGTTATTGAAAAGACAACTTTACCCTCCTTCACATAAATTTGTGATAAATACCAGCTACCAACAAAGCAAGGTCCTTTCTACAATAAGCTTTGACTCAAAATTATAAAGGAGCTGGGGGAATTGTTGGCAGGCCACAAACACTGCACTTGAAGAAGAAGAACAGGAGTACTTGTGGCACCTTAGAGACTAACAAATTTATTAGAGCATAAGCTTTCGTGGACTGCATCCGAAGAAGTGGGCTGTAGTCCACAAAAGCTTATGCTCTAATAAATTTGTTAGTCTCTAAGGTGCCACAAGTACTCCTGTTCTTCTTTTTGCGGATACAGACTAACACGGCTGCTACTCTGAAAACTGCACTTGAAGTGCACCTTTAAAAATAGGTTAGCCAAAAACATTTTGTGGGTAACATACAAATAGCTGAATTCTGTGATTTACCCTACTGACTATACCATAAGAGAAAAAAGGGCTCATAAACTAAACATCTCCACTTCCTCCAACAGATAGGAGAATATGTGGCACAATACATGACTAACATCCAGTTCTGGTTTTGCTTTTCTTTTGGATCATTTCTGAATAGATGCTATTGACTTCCGAGTGATTGCATAAAGCTGGACTTGCACCTGCACAGAAAATGTTGGAGATGTGACAGCTCCAATGCAAACTTGTTTTACATAGTCTTTGAATGTGAAAGTATATCAACATTTTGCAAGGAGACCAGAGTAGGGGTTTCTGGGGTACGATAGCTTAGACAGGCCTTTGTTCTCATGTTAGTCTTACAACAGGGAAACATGAGCTAACACACAGTAAGACTGTGCCTGGTCTGTGTAGAAGGTGTGGTAGTGGGGGAAGACTAGTTGTGTTCTCCCAAGAAATACAAATCCAATTCCCCCCACCTGAGACATCAAAATGAGGCACCATTCACAGCCGATGTTCAGAATAATGTCACATGCACTCTGCTGAGCTGGGGGCTCCTCAAGTTTGACTTGACTGGATACGGTTTTGGCAGGGATTCGATTAAGGCACACTACAATGACAGGCCGAGTATCCCCGTCTTCTATGTGACAACTGCTGAGCCACCAGGCAACGCAAGGATTTATGGGTAGGAAGAGCAGTTTATTCTCTCAGCTCATAGGTTGGTCCCTGCGACTCAAGCCTGAGACATTAGCTGAGCAATGTGTGTAATCTTACAGCAGTGGTTCCCTGTGTTTTGTGGCAATAATGGTTCAAAATAGAAGCGTTCAGTCTCCAGTGCTATAAATCCAGTAAAAACCACTCAAAACAAGAGAGCCACATTTTTTAGCTGAGGCTTTTATTGCAGCATAGATCTAATCGGAAACCGTTAAATCAATGTTCTGATGTTCTCTAATGGAAAAGCTTCTTGCTTCTTTGCTTGTGCAAAACACCGAGTGACTTGTGCTGTGAAGAAGTACGTCCCTGCATATAATTGAAAATGGATGACTTGTAAACCCCTGATTGTGGCTGTGGCAATGGAAATTCGCAAAGATCTCACACTGCAACCCCACAAATGAGGCCAATGCAATTAACGCTTTCTGCTGCTGCTCTCAAAATAGATCACTGACGCTCATCCAAAATACTGTAATTAATAGCCCAGACTGGAGCCAGACAAAACAGCACAAGGGTAAGAACTGAGTAATCAAACTGTCACTGCATACCATCAGTGAGAGAAAATGGAAGCAATATGGATTCCCTAGTGGACCACAGCTAACAGCTCATTGTCTGCTACTACCCCATTTAGGGCTAGATGGTGCCCCACAAAGTACCATCTTGTGCTAGGCACAGCACGTGGCACAACACCCATGCAGGGAACTAGGGTAGGCAGTGGGCCAGATCCTCTGTTGCCCTGCATTTTATGCAGCCATTGACACCAGTGCAAAGTGGGTGCAAATGGTTACCACCTTAGTTTAGTATATTTTACACTTGCTCTGCTCTGGTGTAAGTGACTACACAGGGCAATGGAGAATCAGGCCCAATACATCTAAGGGCTTGTCTACATTACCTGCTGGATCGATGGGCAGCAATCATAGAATCATAGAATATCAGAGTTGGAAGGGACCTCAAGAGGTCATCTAGTCCAACCCCCTGCTCAAAGCAGGACCAATTCCCAGCTAAATCATCCCAGCCAGGGCTTTGTCAAGCCGGGCCTTAAAAACCTCCAAGGAAGGAGACTCCACCACCTCCCTAGGTAACGCATTCCAGTGTTTCACCACCCTCCTAGTGAAATAGTTTTTCCTGATATCCAACCTGGACCTCCCCCACTGCAACTTGAGACCATTGCTCCTTGTTCTGTCGTCTGCCACCACTGAGAACAGCCGAGCTCCATCCTCTTTGGAACCCCCCTTCAGGTAGTTGAAGGCTGCTATCAAATCCCCCCTCATTCTTCTCTTCTGGAGACTAAACAATCCCAGTTCCCTCAGCCTCTCCTCATAAGTCATGTGCTCCAGACCCCTAATCATTTTTGTTGCCCTCCGCTGGACTCTTTCCAATTTTTCCACATCCTTCTTGTAGTGTGGGGCCCAAAACTGGACACAGTATTCCAGATGAGGCCTCACCAATGTCGAATAAAGGGGAACGATCACGTCCCTCGATCTGCTGGCAGATCCAGCGGGAGTCGATTTATCACATCTAGTCTATATATGATCAATCAACCACCGAGCGCTCTTCCGTCGACTCCGGTACTCCACCCAGGGCGAGAGGCGCAGGCAGAGTTGACAGGAGAGTGTCAGCCGTCAACTTACCGCAGTCAAGACACCACAGTAAGTAGATCTAAGGACATCGACTTCAGCTACGTTATTCACATAGCTGAAGTTGCATAACTTAGATTGATCCCCGCCCCCTAGTGTAGACCAGACCTAAAGGAGGGATAATCCATTCCTAATGTATAGGCTGCAGCACCCAGGAGGATGGTGCATCCTGTTTCCCCTCGCCGTTCTCCCAGCCTGCCTCATATACCAGTGAGGAAGGCGGGTAGAACACAGACCTGATTAATTCCCATCAACACCAGCAGGGAAGCAGTCCCTGTTCTCCCATCAATGCAGGGACTGCGGTTGTGACAGATATTGTGTTGGGCACGCAGGTGGCAACAGAAGGAAAGAAGAAGGCTCCGAAGACCCTCACTTAACCCTACATATCTGTTTTTAGGCCCATCTCAGTGTGCTTCTCCCCTATACTTTTTCTGGTGCTAATTTATCACAGCCTGGATTGAGATACAGGTAAGATCCCAGCCTACTATCCTAGAATGTCAGAAAGATAGCCCCATTCAAATTCCAGTCTTAATAAAATATTAAGGCTCTCAATTTGGCATGCAGAAAGTGGTTATTTATAAAGGTTATTGGTCCAAACCTTCTCTCTCACTTGTAAGTGCTCCGACTTTGAGGAAGTTTCCCCTGACCTATAGCCATATAAGAGAGGAGAACCATACATCTATCTTTTAAAAATAGCCTCTTTGATTATTATTAAAATATCAAGGTTTTCAACTTGGCATGCAGAGTCACTCCCTCTCCCTACAGACTGCACGGAGGATGGAGAAATTTAGCATTTGCATTACCCACCACTACCTAATGTGCATCAGTAAGTATTTATAGGATGGATTAAAATCTATTTCACCAGAGCTAGGATGACACGAGTTGTCAGACTTGTCCTACCTGGATAGCCCGGGGTCATTCAGTAATTGCAGTTTCTTTTAAAGGTGGTGTCTGCAATTGAGACACTTCCACCCGGAGGGGGAGATTTTTTTCAAAGTTACTTTGGAAGATTTGGGACCAAATTCCCATTAAAAGTAATGGGCATCAATTGGCTATTCTGATCTTTCAGGGAGCTTTGAAAATCTCAGCCTTACTCTTTTGGATGGCAGCATAATTCCAGGTGTTTGATGTGTTTGCATGGAGGCGGTCCATTTGGATGTGTGACAGGAACAGAAGTGCTCCGGTTTGGACGCTCCAGGGAAGTCTCCAAGTGAGAGTAGGTGTGCACAACTTCTGCATGCTTGGCCCCTAGATCTGGGCACACAAGCTGCCTGTGTTTCTTGACTATACCTGTGGATTTAGCCACCATGATTTTCAAAATGTAGCTTGGCTGCCTACCTTGTTGCTAAAAGCAAGTGTCCCTGTGCTATTCTGGGGCTCAACCACTCAGCAGGAAGCCAGGTGCGGTCTGGGGAACACCCACACAGCTCCAGGAAACACTAATGCTGCTTAAACAGCTAGTGCTGGAGAAACAAATGCACAGCACAGAAGAGGCTACTATAACACACACTTTCCACAAAATGGTACCTTTCATTAACAATGGAAAGCCTCATTAGAGACCATACATTTCCAGCAGCATCTTGGATGGATTAATCTCTCATGTTCCTGCCATCATGGTAGTATGAGCACCTCACAATCTTTAATGTATTGATCCTCACCACCCCCCTGTGAGGTGGGCAGTGCTATTATCCCATTTTAGAGATCTGGAACCATGGCAGAGACTCGCTGATTTGTCCAAGGTCACACCCAGGAACCCTGTGTTGGACCCAGGAATTCAGCCCAGGTCTCCCAAAGCCCAGCCCTAACCACTGGACCATCCTTCCTTTATCACACTAATCCTGCTAGCAGCCTCACATACACATGGAGAAGGAAGCAAGACGGGGAGAATTCTGCACAGATTGACCCCTAAAGCAGGCAAAGGCAAGTCTGGGTTTGCAGCAACTGAAGTAGGGCTAAGCCCCAATCCTCTCAAAGGTGAAAACCTTTGCTTGTCCTTGACTACCTTTAGGGGTCATCCATGGTACAGCTACACCAATCAATGGACAAAAACTGCTAGTGAATCAGAGCTATTCCAGTAGGTAGAGAGACCTCCCTTTGTCTACTGTGTGTGTATGCGTGTGTGTTAGTTTAAGCAATTCAGAGTGGGTTTCTTAAGTGAATTGGAGGTGCAGAGCAACCCATGTCTGGTGCCTAAATTCCTTAATCTACGATGGTGGCTGAGCTATGCCACCGACACGGCTAAATCAGAGGTGTGTGGTTGAGCGTATGGGGATCTGAGGGCTTTTGAAAATGCAAGTTGAGCAGTCAGACCCTTTAGTCAAAGCTTGGACCTGCCTTCTCAAAGCACTCAGGGGACTTGAGTGCAACTAACAAGCTGCCCTGCAAATCCCCAGAGAACACAGGCATATCCCAAGTCCCATTTGGAACATGCACCAGGCCACTCATGCCCATGCAAGCTTTTGAAAACACCAGCATCAATCCAGTTACACGCCAGGCGAAGCACTGTGCTTGATCAGCCTGTACCTCCGAGTTCTACATTTTCTGCCAAGTACTGAATCCTTTCATCGCTACATGTTCATGTCTTGCTGTTTATTCAGCCTTTTATCATATCAGCCTCTGAGCATTATGTTTGAAACTGACTGGAAATAACATTCCTCTCCTGCCTCCTCTACCCCCAGACAACTGTACCTACAGGTGATTGAGAAACACAAGCACCTGTAGACGCCTTTCCCTGTTGGTCACCACTTTTACAAAATGATGATACATCTTGTACAAAATATGCCCTGTGAGGTATTACTGGAAAAGTCAGTCTGCTGAATATTGTTGCCCTGTTAAAATGCGTCTGGGGAAGACCCACAGACTAGCTCTTTAGAAACAACAAAAGAACTATAAACAAAGGACTGGCATGTCAGCCCTGGAGACACCTCAAGCTGCATGTACACAGAAGGTGCAAGCAAGAATTTGCAATCCATATGAAGGACCGAGTGCAGAGCACTGGGGGGAAATGGGGCTGCCTGACCCCATGACACAACTAGGACTTTTCCAGAAAAAGGAGTCAAGATATAAAAAAGAGGGAACAAAGGCCCCTGGCCACTTCTCTTCTCCCCCATCTCTACTGAAACAAGATTGCTTGAAAGACTTGGAACTAGGGAAGATTGGTCCCAGGCTAGGAAGGGACCCCAGCCTGTGTACTGAGAACTGCCTGCAACATCCAGAGAGATGAAAAAAGCTGTTTGCTTCAAATTTAGCCTTAGTAAAGTTTAAGAAGCAGCTTGCAGCTTTTAATCTTTTATTCCCTTTTGTAACCATTTCTGATCGTATACGCTTATATCACTTAGGGCTAGTCTACACTACCCGCCTGGATCGGCGGGTAGAAATTGATCTCTCGGGGATCGATTTATTGCGTCTCATCTAGACGGATAAATCGATTCCCGAATCGACACGCGTACTCCCACCTCGTCAGGAGGTGTAATTGCCGTCGATGGGGGAGCCGCGGCAGTCAATTTGCCGCAGTCCTCACAGCGGGGTAAGTCGAATAGGATACGCCGAATTCAGCTACGCTATTCCCATAGCTGAATTTGCATATCTTAAATCGACCCCCCCCCTTAGTGTAGACCTAGCCTTAGAATCTTTCTGTAGTTAATCCAAATTATTTTAATGTTTTACCTAAACCAGTGTGGTTTTGGCTGAGGGGCTTGGGGAATCGACTCAGGTTAACAAGGGCTGGTGCATATTCATTTTCTTTGATAAAATGATGAATTTACGAGCTTGCACTGTCCAAGGGGGACTTGAGCTGTGCAAGACATATGTCTGGGGTGAAAGGTTGGGATTAGGGATGTGCAGGTGTCATCCTCTACGTAATTCAAGAGTGGCCGAGCATAGCCGTCTGGTATATGTCTGGAGGCGACTTGCATGCTAGAAGCTGGGTGAGTGGGCAAAGTGGCAGCTCAGGCAACAAAGCAGAACATAGTGGACACAAGACTGGATAAGTATGGGGGCACATCTGTCCTATGATCTGGATTGTCCCCTAGGGAATGTCACACCCGTGGATTAATCCTCAGTGCTATTCCCAGATAAAGCTACATTGAGTTAAGTACACTAACAGTACCTAGGTCCAAAGCAACTCATCCAGAGCCTGATCAGGGCACAAACCAAACCCCACTAATCCGAACACTCCTGAAATTGGGGGGTGTTTGGATCTGGACCTGAACTTTTCAAGTATGGCCTGTTTCTCTCTCACACACAGCCACAAGCCCAATTATATTTTCACCTAGTTATTTATTTATGTGCAGACATTTATCTGAGAGCTGAACTCTGCTTCACTCTTCTGGCTGCCAGGGCAGAAGGTAAGGCAAATTATTTCTGTTTCAATCTATGCGGTTTATTACTGCTCCTAGATGCACACGTATCTCCCAGCTAAGCAAGGACACTGTAGAAATAGAAGGGATTTTAGACAAATATTATTGGGACATGAAGAAAGAATGAAAAATTAAGGACTGTTTAGTTTAGAGAGGGTTCCTGATTGGTTTGTATCACTCTGCATGATATAGAATAAGGGCCTGATTCTCTCATACACTAAGGGCTTCTTTTCACATCAAACTTTTATTGCTTAAACTATAAAGGGAAAATCAAAGCAGTACAACCCCCTAAGATGAATGAAGTGATATCAATATAAGAGTCCTTATACTGGTAAGACTATTCCCATAGGGGAAGAAAAGTGAGCTATAAGGCACTTCCATACTGTGACGTTGTGCAGTCTATATGGTTTTATAAAAACATGATAATAAGTTAATATAATGTAACTGGAATAGTTTTATAAAAACATGATAAGTGAATATAATGTAACTGGAATATGCTTCATGCAAAAGGTCTCTTGTAAGGTATCATTACAAAGCTTATAATCTACTGAGTGTGATCATCCTATTTGTATAAATGTACCACTCTTGTATCTAAAACTAGAAATATAAAATATAAATATGAGGGCCTATTGTAATTATGCAAAGTGTAGGCCATTAATGTCCTACATTAAAGTGTAGGTGGTCTGAAATCTTGATGACTCCCATTGTCTGCAAATGGCTGTGTTTACCTGTGAGTCTTCCTGTATATGTGTATGCTGGCAAATGGGTAATGAAGTCTTGCAGTGACATGTGATCATGTCACCTGAACTGGAATCCATCTTTAACCGGGTGCTTTTCCGGGGATGGGGGGTGGAAACCCAGAGGGACAAAGGGTTCCCGCCTTATGCAAAAGATAGATATATAAAGGGGTGGAACAGAACAAAGAGGAGAGAGAGGAGCCATCATGAAGAATCCCCTAGCTATCACCTGAGCTGGAACAAGAGCTGTACCGGGGAAAGAATTGTGCCCAGGCCTGGAAGGTGTCCAGTCTGAGAAAAAACTTACTGAAGCATCTCTGAGGGTGAGATTATCTGTATTCAGTTTGATTAGACATAGATTTGCGCATTTTATTTTATTTTGCTTTGTGACTTACTTTGTTGTGTCTGTTACTACTTGAAACCACTTAAATCCTACTTTCTGTATTTCATAAAATCACTTTTTACTTAGTAATTTACTCAGAGTATGTATTAATACCTGGGGAGCAAACAACTGTGCATATCTCTCTATCAGTGTTATAGAGGGTGAACAATTTATGAGTTTGCCCTGCATACGCTTTATACAGTGTAAAATCGGATTTATTTGGGTTTAGACCCCATTGGGAGTTGGGCATCTGAGTGCTAAAGAGAAGCACACTTCTGTGAGCTGTTTTCAGGTAAACCTGCAGCTTTGGGGCAAGTAATTCAGACCCTGGGTCTGTGTTGGAGCAGACGGGAGTGTCTGGCTCAGCAAGACAGGGTGCTGGAGTCCTGAGTTGGCAGGGAAAACAGGAGCAGAGGTAGTCTTGGTACATTAGATGGCAGCTCCCAAGGGGGTTTCTGTGATCCAACCCATCACACATACCAGTATAATTGCATCCACATTTTTAAAAAAATCACTCTCCTAAGTTGAATAGTTACACTGGTAAAGCTTTTAAAGTGTAGACCAGGCCTCAGGACACTTTTCATTGCCAAAGTAGTTTAAAGAGGCCTTAACTGAAATGAAAATTAGGCCCAAGATAAAGTTTGTGTGTTCCTATTCACCCTCACAATATGAGGACAAAGGGGTAGTCAATGAAACTGAAAGGCAATAACTTTAAACACGACAAAAGGGAATAGCTCATTATTAGCCCTGGTCTACACTGGGGGGTGAGGGGGAGATCGATCTAAGTTACGCAACTTCAGCTACATGAATAACGTAGCTGAAGTTTATGTACTTAGATCGACTTACAGTGGTGTCTTCACTGCGGTGAGTCGACTGCTGCCGCTCCCTCGTTGACACTGCTTGCGCCTCTCGCAGCAGTGGAGTACAGGAGTCAATGGGAGAGCACTCGGGGGTCGATTTATCGCATCTAGACTAGACGCGATAAATCTATCCCCACTGGATCTATCGCTGCCCGCCGATCCGGCGGTTAGTGTAGACATACCCTAAAACACATAACATAAGAAACCCATGGAAATCATTCATTGATTAAGTAGTGTCATTCAGTGGAATTAAATGTGTCCTAATTTGGCCATGCCTTCCTTATCCTACAAAGTCTAAGCAGACCTACTTAACTCCCAAACAACATTTCTGATGTAATACATGTAGATAAAATGAATTGACACCTTTGCTGACAGTCTTAGCAGAGAGGCTAATGACTGAATGGGATAGGGAAATTGAACTACCCCTTCACGTCCTTACAGTGATCCCTTCAAGTAGTACAAAGGGAAATTTAAGACCAGAGGAAATGGGTTAATAGTACTGTAGTTGTGTTGTTCGCTGACATTTTGTTCCTGGACTACGAAGGAGTAAAAACCAGAGCTCTCTGTCAACGTAATGGACAAAAACATGTGGAGATAGATGTTCTTATGTATTGAACATAGTCCTGGCCTTATTGCAGAACTGCTTGAAAATATTTCTTTCCCACAGAAAATAAGGCAAGTTGTAATTCTTCCAGAGATCCCTTATCATTTAGGTTTATAGATGTGTGAGTAACAGTTTTTGTTCAGGAAGAAGCAAAAGGAAAGGGCAGGGAGAGGTAAGAGATGAAGCAGGATTCTGTGCAAAAAGAAAAAAAAATCAGAATTATTTTGTGAAGTTAAGAAAAACAAACTGGTAATCACCAATGGTACGAGCCGGATGTATGTAGCTATAAGGGAAAAATGAGAGAGACAGTCATGAAGATGAAATCAATTGCAGTTAAGTGCTTAAGAGTCAGATTTTTAAAGGTATTTAGGCACCTAGATTCAGATAGGTACTCTTTAAATCCCACTAGGCACCTAAGCACCTAGGAATCCAAGTCTAACTGGGGGAAAAAAGTCAATGAGACAGGCTAGGTGCTTACATCGCTTTTGAAAATGGGACTTTGTTGCTTTTCATTACTTGATTTTTCTGCGATTCTGGTAACTTTATAGCCAGCACTTGTACTCTGTTCTTTTCTGCTCAAGGACAACTTTGAAAATGAGAAATTAATCTCACAGAGTTTCTTCTTCCTAGTAAAACATTTCAGTAAATGAATCAAACAATGTGACTTTTGTCACCTCTGTGTACACTATAATTACATTGCTGAGTGAATGTGCATAGCAATCAGAATTAAAACACTTGGAGAGCTTAATTGCAAGATGGAAGAAGGGTCCTTTAGTTCAGTATACAAAGCTTTCTTCTTTAGGAGGGCAATGTTGGGGAGTGAGAAGAAAAACCAACAAGGACCAGCAAGTGCAAAGACATTACACAAATCTTTCTTGTCAGCTATTATAAGATACTCACTCATTAGCATTGCTCTCTTTCCTTGACTGCAGTAACAGGGTCTCGCAACAGAAGCGGCAAAGGCCATCAAAGTCCAGTGTTCCACTGATCAATTTGATGTTTAATAGGCTGAAGTAAGAAGATTAAATTACAGTCTGCTGTGACCTACAGTGACCAGATGTCCTGATTTTATAGGGACAGTCCCGATATTAAGGACTTAGTCTTTTATTTACCCTCCATCCCCGTCCCGATTTTTCACACACTTGCTGTCTGGTCACCCTACTCTGACCTGATAAGTTATTCAGTTATTTAAACGTCAGTTATTAATTGCCTTGTGATCATATTGGGATGTTGCACCAAATATATTACTGAAGAGGGTGGACACTTGCAAAGCCCTGGGAACAATTCTTTTCAATCCCTCTCTGAATCTGTCCTTGATGTGTGAACCTCCAATCTGGAAAAAAAGGATAGGTTTCTTAGGACCTAGCCATAGGAAAGATTTTTTCGCACAAGTTTAGCTACTGTTAAGTGGAAGAAGTATTGAAAACTGAAAAGCAATACAAGTTGTTCATGTAACTTTCCTAAGTCTGGTTTGCCATTTGACAGACTTAAGGCTTGCAACCATCCAGAGATTTTAAAAGTTCTTTTGCTACTGTGAGGTATAAAGAATATTAGATTACTTATGACAGACAATCTAGCAAATGTTTAAGTGTTTTGCACAGATATTAGCCATGTCACACCTGCTAGTATAAAATAAATAGTCAAGTCAGTCATAATCATCAAATAATGGAGCTGGCTGACTGCTGCAAAACAATTTTTCTTCATTCAAATTCCAAGTGTCCTTTTGGTTTAACTATGTGTGGCCAGTTCTGTTCATCACACAAACATTTGTGCATGGCTAGGGGCTCTTTCATACAAATGCATGGGGAAGAGGCTCTTCATACAAATAGCTATATTAACAAGGGCATCTATGCACAAACAATGAATAACAAAATTAATGAATTTTGTTATTCATTATTGGCTAGGCCTCAATGATTATTTGTTATTTTCATGACTCAGAAGTGTCAACCTTCCCATCAGGGTGCAGAAACAATATCGCCTGACTTAGTTGACCATGCTCATGCTACAAATAGTGAATAGTCAAAGCAAACATTTCATAAAGTGAAGTTAGTTTTCAAACACATCCAACAATTCTGAAGCGTTAAAGGGCTAATGTATCCAATTTAGAATTAATTCAGCCAGATCTATAACAATAGTCACATGATAATTTTCACATTTTCAAAACATTATGCTGGGATTTGATCTCTGACTGCTACTAAGGTGGGAATTCAGTCTCTAACACTGTTTTGAAAATCTGCCCCAGACATCCTGAAGACAACTTGGTAACTAAGTCTAAAGTACCCGGAAAGATAATGGAGCAAATAACTAAGAAATCAATTTGCAAACACCTAGAAGATAATGAGGTGATAAGTAACAGTCAGCATGGATTTGTCAAGAACAAATCATGTCAGACCAACCTGATAGCTTTCTTTGACAGGTAACAAGCCTTGTGGACAGGTGGGAAGTGGTAGATATGGTATATCTTGACTTTACTAAAGCTTTTGATAGTGTCTCGCCTGACCTTCTCATAAACAAACTAGGGAAATACAACCTAGATCCAGCTACCATAAGATGGGTGCATAAGAGTAGTTATTCATGGTTCACAGTCATGGTGGAAGGGCATAATGAGTGGGGTCCTGCAGGGATCAGTTCTGGGTCCAGTTCTGTTCAATATTTCATCAGTGATTTAGATAATGGCATAGAGAGAGTACATTTATAAAGTTTGCGGATGATACCAAGCTGGGAGGGGTTGCAAGTGCTTTGGAGGATAGAATTATAATTCAAAATAATGTGGACAAACTGCAGAAATGGTCTGAAGTAAATAGGGTGAAATTCAATAAGGACAAATGCAAAGTACTCCACTTAGGAAGGAACAATCAGTTGCACACATACAAAATGGGAAATGACTGCCTAGGAAGGAGTACTGTGGAAAGGGATCTGGGGGTCATAGTGGATCACAAGCTAAATATAAGTCAACAGTGTAACACTGTTGCAAAAAAAGCAAACATCATTCTGGGATGTATTAGCAGGAGTATTGTAAGCAAGACACGAGAAGTAATTCTTCCGCTCTACTCCGCACTGAATAGGCCTCAACTGGAGTATTGTGTCCAGTTCTGGGTGCCACATTTCAGTTTTCAAGTATGTAAAAGGTTGTTACAAGGAGGAGGGAGAAAAATTGTTCTTCTTTCCTCTGAGGATAGGTCAAGAAACAATAGACTTAAATTGTAGCAAGGGCGGTTTAGATTAGACATTAGGAAAAACTTCCTAACCGTAATTGTGGTTAAACACTGGAATAAATTGCCTAGGGAAGTTGTGGAATCTCCATCATTGCGGATTTTTAAGAGCAGGTTGGACAAACACCTGTTAGGGATGGTCTAGTCTCTCAGTCTGTTATGGCACCCAAGTGCGGCGTCACCGAGGGCCCCCTTCCTCTTCCTGTTCCCTTGACCCCCATGCCTGGTCAAGAGGTGCTGCACCCTGGTAGCTTGGCTGCCGGGGCTCCCAGTCCCAACCCTGATCCTGCCCCCATACCCATCCCCACCACTGCCCCTACTTCCTCTCCTTCCACCTCCCATGTTGTTGCCACCCCTGGGTTGTCTCATTTCCCTTTTTGCTAGATTATCTTCGGAAGGTAGCTTTCATGTTTCCCCCGTCCCAACCCATTAGGTGCTGCTGTTTTCCCTCCACTGTCCCCTCCTGCGCCAGGGTCTGAGACGGCCTGGGTGGCACCAGCAGAATGGGTGCTGTGCTGGGGGTCTGCCCTCTGCCTGCCCGTCTCAGAAGGCCACGAGGCTGTCAAGGGAACCCAACCGGGGGATTCCTGGAGATCTGAGACCCCAACCCCCTGATGCGTTGCAAGACGAGCTGTGCCTTTTTCTCCTGGACACTTGTAGATCCAGGAATAAGGTGCAGCTCGCTCTCCAGCGCTGGGGAGACTTCCATAGCATTCTTCAGGCCATGAGGGCCATTTTGGGACAGGGTAAAGGGACCCGGAAGCAGGGCGCTGTGGCCTACCAGCACGCCCGCAGCTTCCCTGACTCCCATATGGCTTTTGGGGTCGGTCACAGATTGCTGCGGGGCCCAACGGCGGCCGTTAGCATCCCTACCTGCAAAGATCCTCCCCAGCCCTCATCATGGCACTGATCACCTGTGCCACACTAAATACAGGGGCTGTAGAATGGGTCTCCGCAGGTGCTCTCCTTCCTTCAGGATGGGGGGTACTCTGATTTTCCTGCAGGAGACCCATATGGATTCAGCCACTGAAGCTAGCTGGGGGTTGGATTGGGGGGACAGGGTCTATTTTAGCCACCTCACAGTTAGTACGGTTGAAGTGGCCACCCTGTTCTCCCCCAACCTACGGCCCGAGGTGCTGGGGATTGCCTAGGTTGTGCTGGGTCGCCTGCTGCTCCTCCGGGCCTGTGTGGAGGGGCGGACGTTGAACCTTGTCAATGTCTATGCCCTGACATTGGGCCTGGAGTGGGTGCATTTCTTGCAGCAGGCATCTGCCTTCCTCAGCTCCTTGTATCCTCGCGAGTGCCTGGTCCAGGGCGGGGCCTTTAACAGTACCCTCGAGCAGTGCCCGGACGCCGCAGGCATCCTCCAGGAGATTGTGGATCATCACTCCCTGGTGGATGTCTGGCGCGACCTCCCCCTGGGCCTCCTATGCCAACCTCTTCTCCCCAGATCTGACCGATGCCGATGCTTGAAGGGTGCTCTGGGATGCCCTCCCGACGGTCAGCATGGGTGACCGGGACCAGCTGGAGCTAGCTCTCACACTGACCGAGTTCTCTGAAGCCCTCTGTCTCATGCCCACTAATAAATCTCCAGGCCTGGACGGGCTGATCACGCTGTTCTACCATGTGTTCTGGGACATGGTCAGCCTGGACCTTATTACTGTCTGGGCCAAGTCCTTAGGGAGCAGGGTCCTCCCTCTCTCATGCAGGCGAGCTGTGCTCACCTTGCTACCCAAGAAGGGGGACCGCCGCAACCTTCAGAATTGGCATCCTGTCTCAATCCTCAGCATGGACTACAAGGTCGTAGCGAAGGCCATCTCGCTGCAGCTGGGGTCCGTGCTGGTGGATGTGGTCCACACCGACCAGACCTACACTGTCCCAGGCCGTTCCATTTTCAACAATCTGTACTTGGTCCAGAATCTCTTGGAGCTCAGGTGTAGGGATAGTCTGTCGTTTGCCCTCCTGTCTATGGACCAGGAGAAAGCGTTCAACCGGATGGACCATGGGTATCTCCTGGGCACTCTGCGGGGGTCTGGCTTTGGACCGCAGTTTGTGGGTTTTCTCCAGGTGCTGTACACCTCCGCAGAGTACTTGGTCAGTCTCAACTGGACCCTGACCGAACTGGTCAGCTTCGGGTGAGGGGTATATTGGGGTGCCCGCTGTCGGGCCTGCTGTATATTCTGGTGATTGAGCCCTTCCTCTGTCTCCCCTGCTGGAGGTTGACGGGGTTGGTGCTTCAAGAGCTGGAGTTGCAGCTGGTCCTGTTGGCGTTCGTCGATGACGTGCTCCTTGTGATCCAGGACCCAGGTGACCTGGTGCAGGTGGAGGCCTGCCAGGCTACCTACTCGGCGGCCTTCTCCACCCAGGTCAACTGGGTCAAGAGCTCTGTCCTGATGGTTGGGGACAGGTGGCAGGCGAGCTCCCTCCCACCCGCGCTTCAAGCCATCCAGTGGAGCGCGGGTCCACTGCTCTATCTCAGCGTTTATCTTTCCGCCACGCATCCTTCTCTGCCAGAGAAGTGGCGGGATTTAGAGGCCAGGGTTGGTGAGCATCTGCAAAGAAGGCAGGACTGCTCTGATGCCTTTCCCTGCGGGGGAGGGCACTGGTGCTTAACCAACTAGTCCTGTCCATGCTCTGGCACCAGCTCAACATCCTGAGCCCGGCCCTGGGGATCCTAACCCGGCTCCAGAGTTGGCTCTCGAGTTCTTTGGCCAGGACTGCACTGGGTCTCTGCAGGGGTTCTGAGTCTTCCTCTGGAGGATGGGGGACAGTGCCTGGTCTGCCTCCACAGCCAAGTCCATGTCTTCCACCTCCAGGCCCTGCAGAGACTCCTCTCTAGTGCAGGTAATCTGGTGTGTACTTCAGAAGGTGAGGGCAGCCTTATCATCTGCTTCTCAGGTTTACCTCGAGCGGGTCCTGCGGGAGGGTGCTCCCCACCCACCCTACACCCCAAGCTCTCTGGATCTTTGCATAGGTCCCCTTCCCCATGATCCCCACCCCCTGCACTGAAAGTACAATCAATATACCATAGTTAATGGCTCCTGTGAGTAAACATATGTTACAAGGATATCTATTTTTATTTCAAAATAAAATCTACTGTCTCAAAAAGGAAAAGCTGCTGATGAATTGGTTTCTCCTTAAGTGTGCATTCTATGACCTGACTCTCTAAAAATAATATATCAAACTGAATAGACAAACATACAGCTTGGAAAAAATAGGATTTTTAATAACTTATTAATATTATGATTTTGCCATTTATTACAGCAGTTTGCCCTTATTTTCTGGAGCTGTGCCTTTGCTTTGGCACAGAGGAACACTCGCAAACACTAACAGGGTTACAGAGCTGATGCCAAATTACTTTGTGTAAGGAGAGGACAGAGGAGGGCTGTCCACAGGGCTTCACAGAGATAGCTACTGAGTACAAAATGAGGACGTTATTCACAGAGTGTCTTGATAGATGGCTTTATTTGAGTTTTGATGATGGAGCGAGACTTTGTTGTAAGGCATGCTAGTGTAGACTTTAAAATGAGATCGGACTTAATCAAATCTATCTAGGGCTCAGTCTTATGAGTGCTCAAGTCCCATAGCACCAAGAAGTTATTTTCATAGATTTCAAGGCCACACTGTGGTCATTTAGTCTGACCTCCTGTCTAGCACAAACCATAGAACTTTTCCAAAATAATTCCTAGAGCAGATCTTTTTAGAAAAACATCCAATCTTGATTTCAAAATATTCAATGATGGAGAATACGCCAAGACCCTTGGTAAATTGTTCCGATGGCTAATTACTCTCACTGTTAAAAATGTACACCTTATTTCCCGTCTGAACTTGTCTTGCTCCAATTTCCATCCATTGTATCTTGGCTAGATTTAAGAGCTCATTATTAAATATTTGTCTCCCCTGTAGGTACTGGCCGATTTGTTATAAAGTCACCCCTTCACCTTTTCTTTGTTAAATTAAATAGATTGAGCTCCTTGAGTCCATCACAATACAGCATATTTTCTAATCCTTTAATTCTTCTCGTGGCTCTTCTCCGAACCTTCAATTTCTCAACATCCTTCTTGACTTGTGGACATTACAACTGGACACATTATTCCATCAGCGGCCACACCAATGCCAAATATAGAGGTCAAACAACCTCTCTGCTCCTACTCAAGATTCCCATTTATGCATCCAAGGATCACATTAGCCCTTTTGGGCACAGTGTTCCACTGGGAGCTCACGTTCAGCTGATTATCCACCATGACCCCAAACCGTTTTCAGAGGAGAGAGTTCTCCATTGTTTAATTATGGCCACTGGTCTTTGTCCCTAGACTTATATAATTACATTTAGTCATACTGGTTTGAGCATTGGCCTGCTAAACCCAAGGTTGTGAGTTCAATCCTTGAGGGGGCCACTTAGGGATTTGGGGATTTAGTTGGGGATTGGTCCTGCTTTGAGCAGGGGGTTGGACTAGATGACCTCCCGAGGTCCCTTCCAACCCTGATATCCTATGGTTCATACAAAATTGTATGTACATTTAAAATACAAATTGTTTGCTTGCTCCCAGCTTACCAAGTGATCCAGATTGCTCTGTATCCATGACCTATCCTCTTTGTTATTTACCACTCCCCCAATGTGTGTCTCATCCACAGAGCTTTTTTTATGATTTTGTTTTCTTCCAGGTCATTAACAGAACTGTTAAAGAGTGTTGGCTGAGTACCTACTGTTCTACATTTTGTTTCTTGCACAGAATATGTTGATTTATGGATTCTAAGCATGTACTTAATCCTTTGAAATACCTTCTTATTTCATTCCATTACTTTAGAATTTGTATAGTCATTTGTCATACTGATTGCCTCCCTCTTCGCTCTGTGAGGCGAATTTAAAAATGCAAAGGAGTGGGCAATTTAAAAATCAATAAATGGTTGACCAAATGGAGAACAAAGCAACGATCATTCTCCAGAAAAGAGCTGTAAGCTCTCAAACTGCTCCCTGAAAATTGTTTCTCCATTTTGTTTAACGGAAAACTATCATTTTACCTCTTGTAAACACTAATGTCTTTCCTTAATTGTTACTTTCCATAGAAAGTAATATCCTCAATACACTTTGGCCTCGATTTTTCAAAAGTGACTAGTTATTTTCAAAGCCTCAATTTCTGAGTGCCCAACTTGAGACCCCCTAAAAGTGTTCAGCACCAACCTTCTGAACATCAGGCACCTCAAAATCACTAGTCACTTTTTAAAATGTAGTACTTTTTTATCTTCTTTTAAATAGATCAGAACATATGTCTCCAGTTCTGGGCTTGTAATGATCATAGAATTATAGAATATCAGGGTTGGAAGGGACCTCAGGAGGTCATCTAGTCTAACCCCCTGCTCAAAGCAGGACCAATCCCCAACTAAATCATCCCAGCCAGGGCTTTGTCAAGCCTGACCTTAAAAACCTCTAAGGAAAGAGATTCCACCACCTCCCTAGGTAACCCATTCCAGTACTTCACCACCCTCCTAGTGAAAAAGTTTTTCCTAATATCCAACCTAAACCTCCCCCATTGCAACTTGAGACCATTACTCCTTGTTCTGTCATCTGCTACCATGGAGAACAGTCTAGATCCATCCTCTTTGGAACCCCCTTTCAGGTAGTTGAAAGCAGCTATCAAATCCCCCCTCATTTTTCTCTTCTGCAGACTAAACAATCCCAGTTCCCTCAGCCTCTCCTCATAAGTCATGTGCTCCAGCCCCCTAATCATTTTTGTTGTCCTCCGCTGGACTCTTTCCAATTTTTCCACATCCTTCTTGTAGTGTGGGGCCCAAAACTGGACACAGTACTCCAGATAAGGCCTCACCAATGTCAAATAGAGGGCAACGATCACGTCCCTCGATCTGCTGACAATGCCCCTACTTATACAGCCCAAAATGCTGTTAGCCTTCTTGGCAACAAGGGCACACTGTTGACTTATATCCAGCTTCGTGTCCACTGTAACCCCTAGGTCCTTTTCTGCAGAACTGCTGCCTAGCCATTCGGTCCCTAGTCTGTAGCAGTGCATGGGATTCTTCGTCCTAAGTGCAGGACTCTCCACTTGTCCTTGTTGAACCTCATCAGATTTCTTTTGGCCCAATCCTCTAATTTGTCCAGGTCCCTCTGAATCCTATCCCTACCCTCCAATGTATCTACCACTCCTCCCAGTTTAGTGTCATCTGCAAACTTGCTGAGGGTGCAGTCCGCACCATCCTCTAGACCATTAATGAATGAATAATTAATGATGCCCTGGCCAGAGGGAAAGGGCTTATATGTATGCACTCCCTTTGGGTGTGTTGGAGCCAGTGACCAGCCAATCAGCTAAGATGATACTCCCCTCTCCTCCCAGCTATACTCCTTTCAAGCTCAGGAAGGAGACACCCCTTATAAGGAGCCATAGTCCTTTCCCTCCCCCCCACCAGTCCATCCAAAGCCCACTTGCATTTGAGACTGTAGGGGTGCATTTTGTATATACTCTCATATAGTCCAGAATTCAGCACACTATGTTCCTGTGAAGCTAAGCCAGTTCAATAACTCAGATCAATATGTTTGTTCAGTGTCACACACAATGGAGCCCTGCTTCCTAATTGGTGCTTTGGGAGCTACTGGAATATAAACAGACACTAAAAATACAAAACACACAGAGCTACAGCTGTAGCCATTAGTAAGGGAGTATTTTCCCCTTCAAAATCAAGAGCAGTTCCTGGATGCAAAGTTAATGGAAGTCATTGAGAAACTATCCATTGACTTCAATGGGCTTCGGATCAAGACCCTAAAAAAAAATGTCCTTTGAGAGCAAATTACAAAAGACTGAAAATGAAATGCAGCACTGGCAAAGCTGGCAAAACTTTTGTATAAAAGAGCAGAAAATTTACAACTGATCAGATACATCTGAATTGTATTGTAGTTTCAGCCTTATTATGACTCAGTTTTGAAGGGCATAAAAAGCTAAGTGCTCATTCCAAACAGAAAAGCCACGGATTTTTTTTTAATCTCCTGGGTTTATAATGTAACCTTAGAGTGTTTAGAATCCATAATTACCTGCACTATCTGAAAATAGACTGTTAGTTCTATGCCTTGAGTGAACGTCATTCTAAAATGCAACTGCTCATGAAAATTCATTTATTCACATCTCCAAAGAAAGGTTTATATTCTGGAAGATGTTTTATGGAAAAAATCAATCAAAGGACTTGGATGATTTTGAAGACAACATTATGATTTCCCCCCTACATTTTCAGCTGAAAATGTTCCAAACCCGTTCATCATGCACTACTCCTCCCTGGCATTTGTTACACTAATAACTAAGGGGCAACATATGGTGTTATTTAGTAATGTAACCCAAAAGATTAATCAGTTGACAAGATATCATTACAAAGCAGACACTTTAAAATACATATTTTTTCTTTGCTTATTGGATTTATAGATAAATTATTCCACATAGAACGAAGAGATGCACATGGGAAAAGAAACAGAAAATAATGACTTTATCAATAATATTTTGCATATTGTCATTTGATGCATAAATATGCCTTTGCTAGAGCTGGTAGAAAAGTATTATATCTTTTTCTTTTCATTCAACACTTTTGGACCAAAAAAAAAAAATAGTTTGGTTTGTCGTTTTCAAAGCTCCCCGCTCCTAGGCAAGGGGAGAGAAAGGGAAAAAAGGGTGTAAGAGAGAGAAAAACAAATGACCACAGGAAAAAAATGGTTTTCGAAAGCTAATTTTTTTTCAATATTTGGGGGGGGGGGGGGGGGGGGAAGTATAAGAAAAACCTCTATGGCTGTTCAACCAAAATGGACATTTTCCATTAAAAGGTCATGTCACTATGTTCTGTTATTTCAAGGGGAAAAATTGATTAGCTCTACTTCTTGCAAATAAGATATTAAATTAAAACAAATAATTTGCATTTATCTCTTGATTTTCAAGCCACATTGACTTTGTGGACTTTAGATTAGTCCCTATTATTGGTTAGTGTATCTGCAACATATGACCTAAATCCTGTAAAGACTTATGCATGTGCTTAACTTTATGCACATAAGAGTCTCATTGAAGTAATTTACATGTCCCAAAAGTAAATGAATAGTATTCATGAAGGAGAGGATTTTCTATTTATCAGTGAGAGCCCATCCATGGAATGCAGAAGAGGGCAAGTCCTCAGTTGGTGTCATTTGACATAGCTCCATTAATTCCAATGGAACTAAAGTAATTTACATCAACTCAGGATCAACCTCGAAGTCTATTATTGAAACAGAAACACTGAGTCAATGGGATTACCCACGTGTGTCAAGTTAAGCACCTGGGGCCTGATCCTGCAGACACTAACACAAGTGGAGACAAGATCTATGGGGTTTTAAGTGTAGCTGAGATCACTTCATAGCAAATGATTACTTCAAGGAATGTAGGGTAGGCTTTTCAAAAGCACTCAACATTGGCCTATCTTTACTATTATTGAGGGAGGCAGTTTGGCCTAGTGGGTAGCACACCAGATTGGACTGGGGAGAACAGGGTTTTACTACCAGCCCTGCCACTGTCCTGCTGGATGCTCCTGGCCAAATCACTTCACCACTCTGTGCCTCAGTTTTCCCATCTGTAAAATGGGGAAAACAACAGTGACCTCCTTTCTAAAGCACTTTGAGATCTACTGATGAAAAGTCCTCTATCTGAGCTAGGTGTTATTATTACTGAAGTCAAGGGAGCTTAACCATTTACTCAATGGGAGCAGAAGTAGATCAATAGGAGTGCTTTTGAAAACCCCATCTTGGCTTCTTTGTGTGGCCACAGACTACCAGAAGCTGATTACATTCAAGGAAATCACAGTTGTCACTTAAATGTGTTATTTTTAAATAACTTTTTTTACTGTATGACTTCACTACAACTATTCCAAGTGCAAGCTTACTAAACTGCAACTGGTTAGATATGTCACACACAATCATTGCTTCACTTCCCTGACTGGAAGAAGATATGTTTGCATAAAGAATACTTGTTCATGTGAATTTAAACTCTGGTGTCCATGAATACTTGTGCATGTGACTTAGAAATGTGCTATCTACAAGCATTTTTACCAGTAAAACCTGATTAACTGAATGCTTTCCAGAAAATAACACCAAATGGGCATGAATTTAAATCATCTCCTCTTTGGGGCAGGTGGTATCTTTTTGTTCTTGGTTTGTACAGCACTTTGCACAAAGGGGTCCTGATCCAGGGCTGGGGGACTATCACGATAGGAATAATAAATAATCATAAATGGACGAGTCTGAAAGTAAATAAAAAAAACTGATACAAATATGCAGGGGGTTTTTTGTATTATTTACCCTGTTCTAGTTTTAAGAGTTTATTTTGCATCTATCCTCTAGGGTCTGTGTTATGATGAATTAATGAAGTGCCTATTACACGTTGACAACATTCAGGTGGCAGAGTTTCCAAATGTATTTTCTGCATACATAGCAACAAGCACAGGAAATGCACGTAGATAGCTTGAATGATCTAGGGTGACCACAGAGCAACTGTGAAAAAACGGGATGGGGTAATAGGCACCTATATAAGAAAAAGTCCCAAAAAACGGGACATCTGGTCACCCTAGAATTATCCAATTTACTCCATGTTTCACTACTACACTAATTTATTTATTTTTTTATAAGTTTGTAACCTTGGGTGAAATCCTAGCTCCAATTAGACCAATGGTAATTTTATCATTGACTTCAATGGGGCCAAGATTTCACCCCTCATGTAGAATGTAATTGACCAAACCAAGAAATCATTCTCCAGTCCCCAGCCCCACCCTGCTAACTACCCATTTGCTGTTGTGACAGTGGGCTCAATTCTCATCTACACTCAAGCCTCTTTGCACTGCTCTGACAAGGCCATGGGGCCGTAGAGGGGGTGTAAATTACACATAACATTTACCTCCCCCCACACCCACTTTTTGTTCAAACAGAGCATTCGTGCGTGGCAAGCTGGGGTGTAAATCTATAGCTCACTAGGCTGTGTGAACGCTTCTACTGCACACTAAAAGTTCCCTGGAGCTTGAAATGGGAGTAGACAGTTAGCATGCGGCAGGGCTAGTGAGCTGTATATTTGCACCCCCAGTTGCCGTGCACTAACTCTCCAACTACACAACACCTAAGGATATGATTTCTAGAAGCAATTGAAGGTGCAAGAGCAGCTCAGATAAGTGCTAGTTTGAATCTAGTTAACATTGCTAAAAAGAGCAGGGAAGGTGAGGTGGCGCGGACCCTGGCATGGGTTAGCAATGCCAGCGCCTCCCCAGGAGTGCAGGTGGACTTGTATAGCTTATAAGCCTGGGTTGCTGCATCTTCACTGCTCATTTTAGCCGGGCTAGCTATATCAGAGCTAACACGGCTGTGCTGCCTTTGTGAGCTGCAGTCACACCTCTGACTGCAGTGTAGACATACCTTGAGACTCCTTGACATTGTTAAAGTTGTGTGAAAAGGCCTTAATGTAAATGAGACTCTAGTCCTGTATTTGAAACTCCTTACGAATACTTGTGTAACCCTTCTGCCTGGTATTGTTAGCAAAAATGGTCCGGTTCAATTTTCTAGGGGTTTTCTTAAAGACTTAACTAAAACCAGCTCGGGCTCCTGCTCAGAAGTTTGCACCATTATACACATTACTCTGGGTGCTCCTGACTGGTAATTCTGCCTCACTCACAGGAACTGAAAAAAGGTCAGCACTGCACAGGCTGCTCTACAACCTAACCCATCAAGAGCGATTTCAGCCATGCCTGCATGCAGTGAATTGTAAATTCAGACTTTAAACTTTGGCTGATGCTGTTTACAATAGGGGAACTAACCATTCCAACTATCAGAGGGGTAGCCGTGTTAGTCTGAATCTGTAAAAAGCAACAGAGGGTCCTGTGGCACCTTTGAGACTAACAGAAGTATTGGGAGCATAAGCTTTCGTGGGTAAGAACCTCACCCCTCTGAAGAAGTGAGGTTCTTACCCACGAAAGCTTATGCTCCCAATACTTCTGTTAGTCTCAAAGGTGCCACAGGACCCCCTGTTGCTTTTAACCATTCCAAAGTTTCCAAAACTTCAGCTCAGAGTTAAGTGACTCAGCCTTCAATTCCACAACTGAGGGCACCATGAAATTCAGTGGGCTCTCTGAAGGCACATGTGCTCTCAATTTAAGGATCGGCGCCTTAGTTTTGTATCTGGGTCGTTCACAATGTAGATCCCATCTAATGTAGACGTTCAGGTTTAAGATCACTGACTAAGGGGCTGTTGTAATGGTGAGCCTTACAAAAAATTCTGGGGTGAAATCCTGGCCTACTGAAGTCACTGGGAGCTCTCACATCTACTTCACCGCCTCTGGATTTTACCTGTGTTGTATATTGAAATACATTGTAAATGTGTTGAGAACACAATGACCTTTTCCTTGAACAAGTGTCAAGAGCAATAATCAACTTTCAAGAATGACATAAGATGCTGATTTAAGCATTTCCGGGTGTGCTAAATATGCTTTTATATTGTGCTTGGAAACCATCCCTTCTGCTTTCATTAAAAACTATGTTGGACAGAGCCAAAACAATCACATGGTGAAAAGCAATTGTGACCATGAATACATTGTGAATTATATTTCAGGATATGTTTTGAAGTCTTCTTCTGGTGATGATCTTACTGAAAAAGTGGTATTGTTTGTCACACCAGAAATATACTGTGACACTTTCAGAACAATATAGCAGATGCAACTTTTAAAAATCAAACTATGAATGTTTAACTTTTTCAGCTTTGTGTTTTGAAATGGAGTGAAATATGGCTTTGTTTCTGAGAAATCTCATGAATCACTAAGTCATTTTCCTTGTATCACAGCAATTAATCCTGTCTTCAGAGACAGCCACCAATTTTATCCTCCTTTTATTCTAAAGCAAATGAAAATGAGATCAACTTGAGAAGAACTCTGCATTAAAATATAAACTATTTTATGCAGAATAAAATGGAAACTTGGGGCCAAAACCTAAGGTGCTATAACTGGGGGGAGAAATTTACCATGTCCTATGTAAATCATCAGGATTTACGCAGGACTTAAAAAGGTGCTTACGTTTTTTGTGGCCTCTCAGTACAGGGGGAGTTTCACTTGTTGGGTGAAATCCTAATGCCATTGAAGTTAGTGAGAGTTTGGTCATTAAGTTCAATGGCTCCAAGATTTCACTCCTTAACTTTGACTTCAGTAGGTCCTCCTGGATTTGGCCCATAGGATTTTATGTGATATTTATGCTGGTTTAGAATGCATCTGATACACCTTTGGGGTTCAGAGGTTATTGTTTTGGGGCCACAGGTGCAACCCTTGTTAGGTGTTGTACAGTGCCAGTACTTTTCCAGTGAAACAGAAAAGGGAATTTGTGCAGAAGACAATTTTAGTTTGATGCAGATTGTTTAACTGTGTTATTCCTCAATATCAAGGAAAAGAATAGAAGCTTATTTTTGTAAAGTTACTGTGGTTCCATACATGCATACAGGGATAACAAAAATTCTCTATGTCCCAGAAGTACAGCATATTCCACATGGTTATAGTGCCTCAAGGATTGGGAAAGAGTATAGTAGCTGAGAACATGATACTCAACTGAGAATGTCCAAAATATAGTGTTTCTATGTGTACAGTAAAAACACGTGAGTAAAGTGACAACATTGGTACTAATAACTAACACGTACCAAAATAGAATACATAATCCATTCTTGCTATAGTCCTAAAACTACACCATAATGATCTTGCATCTGATTTCCCCAATTCACGGTCATTTTTTTTAATAATATTTTATGCACAAACAATTAATTCACTGCAAGCCGGGATGTGAATCTACCCTGCAGCGTAGTAACTGTCTGTGAGGACCCTTCTGACATGCATTAACAATTGGTTAGTCCTTTTTGAAATAAGACTAGACCAAACCACATTAATGAATTGTTAATGTGTGTCAGCAGAGTCCACAAGGACAGTTAGTCCACAGCAGGCTAGTGTGGGGCAGATTCACATTCCAATTTGCCACAAATTAAAGCTTCATGCAGATAAGCCTTCAGACAATGAGTATGTCTCTTATCTAGGGATCATCTTGTGTGTTTATATAACATTGAACAGACAAAGAGCAAATTTGTGTCTGTTTTACAGTTAATCTGGAGATGCAATCCTTATTAAAATATATATCATTTTATTGTGATTATAGAAACACAGGCCAAATCTGAAAACATGCCAGGCAGTTGACTTCAACTGCTATATTATTATCAATTATTTGTATTATTTGTATTCCAGTAATGCCTAGGAGCCTCCTCTCCTTGTAGGCATAAATTGAAGTCTTACCTTACAAATACTCACTTCCCTGACCCTCTACAGTACACATACCGTGATGCTGACACTCAGTTTTGAATCACTCGTTGTATCCACATCTAGTACTACAACATGCATGAACTGTAACAGGTAGTTTAGCGAAGCTGACTCTAAGTTAGCTAATTTTCATGCCCTTGAAACAAGCAATCTTAATTATCATGCAGTTTTCCCCAAACTCTCCCAGTTCTAACCTAGAAGTTTGAGACCCATCTGGGAAAAGATTTGTTACTTTAGCTTGTCAAATGCAGGAAAATTTTATACACAGCAGGTTTTTCCCCCAAGTAGGATAAAGCTTCATATTTATTCTTTTGAGACAATCCTTCTTTTAATGAGTTCTGTCTACATATAATGAGTAACTTTTTTAGTACAAAGTCAGAGAGACAATTTTTAATGGCAGAAGTTCAAAAACTGATTATTTCCCAAGGCTCCTCATGAAACTAACTAAATTGTTTGTCACGACACAAAAGCTGATTGATACTAGGACAAGAAAAACACCACATTATCCCTTGACATTTTCATGCATGATGGGGTCCAATCTGATCTGTCATAATGCTATGGAGTTAGCTCTTTTGTCTGAAGGGAAAGGAAATAGAAAAAAAGTGTTGATCTGAACAGAGTAATTACCCCGAATCCCTGCAAAATATAACTTGTCTATACTGACTGAGATGTTATAACACCACATTAAATTGTTAAATATAAAACATAATAAGTCATTGCTCTTAGCAGGAGCTGAACTTCACGTATCTTGTAAAATTGGCTGCTCTGCATGCACGCATAAACAAAGTAGGTGTTTTTACAGGCTATAGAAGCATGGACATTATTAAATCTGAAAGCATCATTGTTCCTTTGGGTTTTACAAGGTGTGATTTGTGTTACAAAAATTCTCTAGTAGAGATATGAATAATTACAGTTGGAAGGTGTAAGGAGAGCTATTTGGGAAATGCTGAGAATTTTTCTCTTTCTTTTTTTTTTCAATTGCTCATGAGAAAATAAATATTTTAAAAATTCAAACCAGTACTACTAATAAGTACACTGTGATCATCTGCCACTCAGAGAGTCACAGCTCTCAGTGATTTCAGCTGCTTGCGGGGGAATGGGGGGGAGCCTCACTGTTGGTGCATACGGGCAGTCTCTTGCATCAGAGATACTATCCCAAAGCACTCTTTCGAGTGAAGTCCACAGTTTCCTGTTATGCTATTACAAAGCAGCAAGCAGCGGAAACTCCCCAAGGATGTTAGATGCTTGCTTAAAGCTGCATTGTTCTATATTACCAATTGTATTTATGCAATTAATGTAAGGAATAAGTGAGATAATGTGAGTGACAGCCAATGGCAAAACAAAGAATCAAATATCGCCTTTTATGGAACCATGGTATTGTCTTGGTGAAGGTATAAATCTCGAGATGGGTGGCCAGGTGGTGTACCAACAAGGAAATGTAACAGCATGCTAAACTCGGGACCAGACCAACAGCAGTAGAGCTGTCCCGCGACCGATCTCCAGGCAGCTGTCACCTGGCCAGTCACCTCAGCCACCTGCGAAATCCAAACCAACATCCGCGTCTGCAGCCTGCCTGCATGAATGTGTTGTGTATGTGAATATAATTGCACAAGTAAGGGATGCCAATAAATCAACCCTCGGTGTTGTTCAAGTTCATCCTTTGTTTGTGGTTATTTCTTGGCTGGTTGTCAGGATGTTAGGTGCATACCTGTTTCTGAAAACCCCACTGACCATCTGTAGGTGCCTACATACCTTTAAAAATGTGAAACTTAGGCTCTGAGAAGTCTCATTGAAAGTCAATGAATTGAAAATTTCACCACAAATGACTCACCTCAGGTCACACAGGAAGATGGGGAATAGAACACTGATTTCCTGTGACCAATGACTTAGCCACAATATTATCTCTGTGGATTGATTCAAATAATTTTGTATAGCTCAGGGGTTCTCAAACTGGGAGTCAGAACCCCTCAGGGGGTCATGAGGTTATTACATGGGGGGTCGCGAGCTATCAGCCTCCACCCCAAACCGCACTTTGCCTCCAGCATTTATAATGGTGTTAAATATATTAAAAAGTATTTTTAATTTATTGGGGGGGGGGGGAGGTCGCACTCAGATGCTTCCTATGTGAAAGGGGTCACCAGTACAAAAGTTTGAGAACCACTGGTATAGCTATACTCATTTGGTAATATCTGAGAGGGAAGTGCTCAGCCAGGATTATGAGAATGCTCCTTTCTCATCCACATAGGATTCAATCCTGCAACGTACTGAGCTCAACACTCTGCAGGAGATGTTCAGCCTGCCACAGGATCGGGCCCAGTTCTGGTATGATGGAGAAACTGACTCCATCATACCAGAAATACTATTTGCTGAGCAGCCATGGAGTTCAGGGAATTCTAATTTAACCAGTTTTGAAGGAAATGACTAATTCCTGCAAATCTCAGCAGAATTGGTGGTTTTCAAACATCAGTTAATTTGCTAGCAGCTTAGAATTCTTGCTATCTATTTTAATAAAGTGGGTTTCAATGCAACATTTCTCATAACATGCAAATATATCATTTTTCCAAACATATTTTATTTATACATATTATATTGTACAGGCTTAATTATAATTGCCTTCTGGGGATATAAGTTAGTGCTGTTTAAATAACACTGTTCCTGACATACTAGTTTGGCTCTTTATTACAGCATTCTATTCTTGAAGTAGTAAGGAAACATAAGATGTACTAATTTTATTTAATTAAAATGATTCAGTGCCCAATCTTTAAACAGGAATTTTTGATCAAAGAAAAAACTTTAAACATTTCTTCTCAAATAATTTGTTTCCAAGTTATCATGAAAGAAGGCTGAATATGTAAGTCACATTGTAAAGTTTCAATTCCTGGCCCTGAGCAGATTGTATGAAAATGTGCATGCCCCATGAATTAGATAGCGAACAGAAGTCAGACCCACAGACATCCTGCTTTACTCATTTTATTCAAATGAGGTGACTGCAGAAGATTTTGGTTTATCTGGGAAAGGTTTTAAATGATACAATGAAAACGATTATCATTTTGTCAAGTAGCCAGCAACGATACCTTCCAAAAAATCTTCGCAAAGCTGAACAGGTCAAGTATCAGATATGTTGGAAATAAAAACTGGCTTGCAGCCAGAAGAGGGTTGGAAAACATAGAAGCCATTTGCATCCATTGTGGATTGCTTTTATACTGTCTGGTTTATCAACAGAATAATGCAGACAATTCTCAGTATGAGATGTTCCTTATTTAGTGCCCTGATCTCTATGTAGAAAACCTACATTCCAGAGAGTAATAAGGATGCCAGATCTGACAAAAGATTGGTAGACAGGATTGATAACACTCCTAAATCCTTACAATTCCAGACTGAATGAGACTCACTGTTCCAAAACTACACTATAAGACGGGGTGGGAGAAGATGGTACATTATTTAAGGAATAGTTACCTTTGTTACACAAAGTCTGTAGAATGTAGGGTTACCATATTTCAACAATCAAAAAAGAGGATGGGAGGAGCTCCGCCCTAGCCCCGCCCCTGTCCTGCCCTAGCCCCGCCCCTGCCCCTTCCACTCCCTCCCACTTCCTGCCCCCTCAGAACCCCCAACCCTCCCCCCCACGCCTTGTCCCCTGACTGCCCCCTCCTGGGACCCCTGCCCCTAACTACCCCCCAGGACTCCACCCCCTACCTAAGCCTCCCTGCTCCTTGTCCCCTGACTGCCCCCTCCTGAGACCTTCCCCACATCCTAACTGGCCCCCTAGGACTCCACCCCCTACCTGTCCCCTGACTGCCCCAATCCTTATCCACGCCCCCACCCCAGACAGACCCCTGGGACTCCCACGCCCCATCCAACCACTCCCCACCCCCTGACAGCCCCCCCCCCCAAAACTCCCGACCCATCTAAACCCCTCTGCTCCCTGTCCCCTGACTGCTCCGATCCCTCTCCCCACTCCTGCCCCCTGACAGCCCCCCCGAGAACTCCCAAACACCCCCCCGGCTCCTTGTCCCCTGACTGCCCCCTCCTGGGACCCCTGCTCCTAACTGCCCTCCAGAACCCCACCCCCTACCTAAGCCTCCCTGTTCCTTATCCCCTAACTGCCCCCTCCTGAGACCCCCCCACCTGTACTCTGCCCAAAACCTTATATCCCCAACCCCCAGACAGCCCCCCCCCCAAACTCCTGACCCATCCAACCCTCCCCCTGCTCCCTGTCTCTTGACTACCCCCCCCCCCCAGAACCACCCTGCCCCTTCTCTGGCCCCCGGCCCCCTTACTGTGCTGCAGAGCAGCGCGCTCGACAGCGGGGGAGGGGAGCAGGGTCAGAGCTCCAGACGGCGAACGGCCGGCGATCTGTGAATGCAGGGCGGGGGGGGGGGGAGAGAGAGGAGGGGAGTGGTGTCAAGTTGCAGGAGAGAGGAGGGGGGAAGTGGAGGAAGGGCTTTGGCTGCCGGAGCCCCGTGCGAGTGGCACCATCCGGCCGGCTGCCCTGTAAGCCCCGCATGCTCTGCATGGGGGGGGGGGGAGGGGGAAGTCCGGACATTGACAAATTCCCCCCGGACGCTATTTTTAACTGAAAAAAGCCGGACATGTCCGGGGGAATCCGGACGAATGGTAACCCTAGTAGAATGTATTGGCTTTGGCCTGTAAAAACAAGTAAGCCATTACATTTATGAAGAGATTTTATCCATGTTTACTTAGGAGGAAATACTATAACCAAGGCACATAATAAGAAAACATTCCTTACACCTGCTGTTAGTTTTATTTAAGTGTTTTATGAAGCAGGAGTGCATGCTCCGTATACCAGCAAAGCACAGAGACAGTGCGGTGGGGAATTGACAGTTCTGAAAAGTATTTAAAAAGCCAAGCAACTGTCCTTATTCTTTCAAATAAGAATGTGTGTGTGTGGTATATTATCATTGGTTTCTCATCCTAAAGACAACGGTTCCAAAGGGTTTGTTAATACTAACCTTTATAGGGAACGCTCTATAAAAATTAAGAAAAGGCACCGAGAAATTGATGATTTAAAAGAGGAAAATGTTTAATCCATTTAGGCCCAAACCTGTGGTCCATACTCAAAGTACAGCTACATTAGAGCTGGAGACATACTTGGGGAAGCTAGCCTGCCCTGCCATTCACGCTCCCGCAGATACACAGCTATTTTTAGTGCACTAAGTCAATCAGAGCTAGCATGGGTATGTCTCTCCAAGCTGGAAATGACATCTCCAGCTGCAGTGTAGACATAACATTAATCAGAACTCCCATTTACTTAAACAGGACTTCAAGAAGGATTTTAAAAATGAGTGCATAACGTTAGAATCCTAAAAACAAAGTGGCATAATTTTAAAAAGCACAGAGCACTCAAAAAGCATTCAACGTCAATGAAAGCTATTGATTTCTCAGCATTTTTGAAAATCGCCCTTTTTTTGAAAGTCTTGGTTTACAGGATTTCATTTTTTGTGGTTTGTAAGCAATTCATTTTCGGGTATGCAAATACATCAAAACAGCATCGAAGATGAAAGGTAAAATACCTCACTGAATGTGGATTCGTGACAATGTTTTCCATGAACAGAAGTATTAGCCAATGCATTGTAGTCATGGGCAGGCAAAGCAGCTGATAGATATCATAGAATTACCCTCGATACATAACAGCTATACAGAAAATCCAACTAGCATGGACGTGCTAAATTTGGCAATCACTGGAAAAAATAATCATTTATAATTGTAGACCAGTAGAGCATTCATTTAGTGTCAAGGTCAGACACATTTGGTTTGGATTCCATTCCTACTAGAATCCATTTCTGTTTCTTTTAGTGGAAAAAATATTTTTGATTGAGGCATTGAGTCCAATGAGGTATTCTACCCTATGAACTGGTATTGATGTTTTGGCAAGTGACTAACTGCAAACTATATCTGTGTTCTGCTTAGGGTGACCAGATGTCCTGATTTTATAGGGACAGTCCCAGTTTTTGGTTCTTTTTCTTATATAGGCTCCTATTACCCCCCCCCGCCCCCCGGTCCAGATTTTTCACACTTGCTGTCTGGTCACCCTAGAACTTCTGCTGAGTATGACAGGGTGAGCTGAGCTCCTTTTCCTGCTAGGAATCAAGCATGCTAAGAAACATTTTTTTTTTTGGTGTGTGTGTCTATTAAACAAGTGACACTGGTCATCATTATGGCAGGTCTGATATATTCCATCCAGGAGAAGGTATCAGTGCATGTACAATCATGTAACTTGTCTAGGCCTTGAATTATCTAGTATGTAGGAAGGTTACAATTCCTTAATTCTACAGTGATGCTAAGCACTTGCTTAAAAAAATGAGTGCCTGCAGTTGGCTGAATAATGGTGCCACTTACAGTCAACTTTGCTGCAATCACATGGAAGGGAATGGGGGGGGAGAAAGAAAAGAACGATCATTGGGAAGAAACAGCCACATTGCTGTGCTCTGAGATTCCTCCCACCAGTCTGAAGTAAAGCAAATAACATATGGTGAGTTTTGTAGATAGATGAGCAATGACATACATACAGCTGTGCATGTCTGCCAGGCAGGTGCTTGATCTGATATATAACACCCTGAGTGAAAGACAATTTTGTGCATCATGACAAGCTATCCTTATAAGGAGAATAATTATGAGGTTTGCATGTAAATAATAAATTAATGGAGATATCCTATCTCCTAGAACCAGAAGGGACCTTGAAAGGTCATCAAATCCAACCCCAGCCTTCACTAGCAGGACCAAGTACTGATTTTGCCCCAAATCCTTAAGTGGCCCCCTCAAGGATTGAACTCACAACCCTGGGTTTAGCCAGCCAGTGCTCAAACCACTGAGCTATCCCTTAGAAGCCAACTACAGCAGAAGCAGAGATGCAGATTTTTTCAGCAGCATTGGTGGGCAGAGCCAGGCTCTTGATTTGCTGGGCTGAACTGCCACAGCTCTGCATGAACTACAGCATCTTAAAGACTGCCTTTAAGCTGCTCCAATTTTCACTAGCTGGCTACAGTCTCTAATGGACTCTATGGTAGTTGGAGATTGCCAGAGCCCTCTGCTCTGCCTACATGTTCTCCCCATCCTGAGGGGTTGGGGTGGGAGGGTTGATACAGGAGATCAAAATAGGTGCTTGGCTTGTCACACTTGGTCTTTCCCTTGACCACTTGGTTTTGGTTTCAAGTACCTGGAAATATATTCCTTCTTCTCTTCCTGTATTTTCTCCAGTAATATCATAGTCTCAGAGTCAAATTACTCAGATACAAGTTTAAACATGTCCTGATAAAATGATATTGATTGCTGTAAAATATAATCTTTAAAAAAAAATGTACATACTGTACCTTGTAAACTCACCTTGCGCAGTAGCTGAGGTGCTTCGAGATGCGTGTCCCTGTGGGTGCTCTACTTTCGGTGCCAGTGCATTCCAGTGCCGTTGATCAGAGATTTTCGATAGCAGAGCCTGGTCAGACCGCGTGTGCACAGTAGCTGTTGTAGTCTCGTTCAGCACACACACGGCCCAAACCCCTTGGTTCCTTCTCTAATGTAGAGTCCTAGTATTGAACTCCAAAGTAGAGGAGAGGAGGGAGGGTAGTGGAGCACCCACAGGGGCACACATCTCAAAGAACCTCAGTAGTCAGATGTGTAAATGTCGAGAATCCATTGATCTTGTCATGGACGGTGTTAATTGCCATGAGGTGTACCTTGATAGAGCTTAAGGACAGTCCTGAGTTCTTCAGTTCTAAAAGGTACTCTAGCACCATTGGTAGTGGCATGGTGCAGGGAGTGAGCTGTTTGGTTAGACTCCATGTGGAAAGTAGTTTCCATTTTTGCAGGTAAGTATTGCACGTGGATTCATGTCTGCTATTCAATAACATGTTTGACTTGTTCTGAACAGATTAACTCGTGTGACCGGAACCACGGAGAAACCATGCTTTCAGATGGAGTTTCGCCAATTGCGGATGGAGGATCTGGCCATTGGCCTGTGACAGGAGGTGTGGTCTCATCAGAAGAGTCCGCAGAGAATGAACTGACATACACAGTAGGTAGGGTACCAGGTCTGTCTGGGCCACATTGGGGCAATCATGATGATCTTGGACTTGTTGTCCTGTATCTTGCATAGGAATCTGTATCAGCGGGATTGGCGGGAATGCATACATGAGTGTCTTGTCCCCTGAATTAGGAAAGCATCCCCTAGCGATCAGGGACTGAGTCCTGCCCTGGAGCAGAACGGGGGCATTTGTGGTTCTGTGCTGTGGCAAATAAGTCAATGGATGGAAACCGCCATTGATGGAATATCTGTTGTAAGACTGCAGGGTTCATTTCCCATTCGTTCTCCTGTGAGAACCTTCTCTTTAGTGGTGCTTAGAGGTAGGAGGCTGAAATGTCAATGTGGTGTTGGATACACCACTTCCATAGTCTCATGGCCTTGGTGCATAGGGAGTGGGATCAGGCTTCCCCTTGTCTGTTGATGTAGAACATGCATGTGACATTGTCTGTCAGCTCCCAAATTGATTAGTTCCTTATGAGTAAGGCTACGTTTTAGTCAAGGGTATTTTTAGTAAAAGTCACAGACAGGTCAGGGCAGTCAACAAAAATTCATGGCTCATGACCTGTCCATGACTTACAATATACCCCTGATGAAAATTTTGGGGAGGGCTGGCTCAGGGCAGCCTGGGGGGTGCCATAGGTGCTGGGAAGGGCCCTGGTCCGGGGGCGGGGGCATGGGTGCTGGGGGGAGCACGGTCCAGGTGGGCATCATGGGTGCTCAGCAGTGCACCGTGGGTGCTGTGGGGGAGGGTTGGCAGGGTTGGGGCAGGTGTTTGATGGTTTCCTTTCCGTAAATCAAAGAGTTTGATGGTCAGTTGTGTGATTGTTTCTGTGTCTGTGTATATGTGACCTTTGAGAAGGCAATTGTCTAGATATGGGAAAAGTATGATCCCATGTTTGTGCAGGTGAGCTGTGACTACTGCAAGGGTTTTGGAGAACACTCTCAGTGCAGTAGATAGTCTGAACAGGAGCACTCTGTATTGGAAACGGTCCTGTCCCACTCTGAATCAGAGGAATCGTCTGTGAGCTAGATGTATTGTAATGTGAAAATATGCATCTTGTAGGTCGAGGGCTGAAAACCAGTCCCCCTGTTCCAGTGCGGGGATTATTGCACCTGAGGTGACCATCTTGAATTTTTGGGCGCTTATGAATTTGTTGAGTTTTCATAGGTCTAGTATCGGTCACCATCCACCACTTTTCTTCTGGATCAGGAAATAGTGGGAATAAAAACCCTTCCCTCTGTATTGTGTTGGTACTTGGAGGTTTTTAAGGCCCGGCTTGACAAAGCCCTGGCTGGGATGATTTAGCTGGGAATTGGTCCTGCTTTGAGCAGGGGGTTGGACTAGATGACCTCCTGAGGTCCCTTCCAACTCTGATATTCTATGATTCTACTGACTCCACGGCACCTAGCTGTAGCAGACGATCTACTTCCAGTTGTAAAAGGTGCTCATGAGAAGGATACCAGAAGAGGGACAGGGAAGGGGGTAAGGTAGAGAGGCAAGAAGTAAAGGGGATGAAATAGCCTGATCATACTATGTCTAAGAGCCAATGCCTGATAAAAGTACTGCAGAAGGTGACCAAATGGGCAGGTAGGCGCTGGTGTAAAGGGTAGGTTGTTCAGGCCCACAACCAAGCCTTCAAAAATTGTGATTTGTTTCCTGCGGGTTGACACACCGCTTGCTCTGGTTTTGCCTGCCTGCGTCGCAGTGATCTATTTCTTTGTCTGCGATCTCCTATGGTCTGGATTGAGGGTGAGTGTATTAAGTATCTCTGGCTCGGGGGTAGGGTTGGTATCGTTTTCTCTTTAGGGGGAGGTGTATAAATGCCAAGCATGTGAAGAGTCGCATGAGAGTCCTTTATGGTACGAAGAACTTCATCGGTTTTTGAGGAGAATAGTTTGTCCTTGTCTAAAGGTAGGTCCTCTACCTTTACTTGGAGCTCTTTCAGTATGCCAGATGACAGTAGCCAGGAGGCTCTGTGCATCACTATAGCTGTGGCTATGCTATGGGCCGCAGTATCGGCAAAGTCCAGGGACACCTGTAGGGCCGTCCTTGCGAACAATTGTTCCTCGAGAAGTACAGATTTGAACTGTGCTCCCCTGTCTTCAGGGCGATGAGCAGTAAATTCGAAGTGTTTTCTATAATTGTCAAAATCATATTTAGCAAGAAGGGCACTTGCTAAATTTCAACATCCAGGAGGTGTAGACCTTGCAGCCAAAAAGGCTCAGGTGCTTATGGTCTTTGTCCTGTGGTGTAGATCTATGTTGAGTTCTTTTGATCCTGGGGTTAGTAGCTTCCACCACTAAAGAATTCAACTGTGAATGGTGCGAAGGAGCTATTACTACTAAGACAGCGGCACAACATACACCGGCACCGCAACAATTCCTAACCCAAAAGACATCTCCATTGCATCGGTGCTGAAATCACCTCTCCTCAGCACCGATCACTCACCAGTCCTCACACAACCAACATCGCCAATGGCACCATCAATGTATAGTGATGATGAGGGCCAAGAGGAGGGAGTGTTTTCACCACAAGGCTCTCCCACACCTCAACGAAAATCTAATGGAGGGACACTGCAACCCAAAACCCATCAGACACAGCCTCATTATCCATGGTACGGACCCCAGGGATGGGTCCCCCCCATGGCATTCCCCAAGAAGTGGCCACCATGGGACCCATGGGCAGCATACAAATCCCATTACACTCGAACCTCCTCGCTGCCTAGAGGAGAACTCGGGTCCCCTCCTGTATCTCTGGTTCCAACAACATCAATAGTCACGGAGGAGAAAGACGAGGAACCAGAGGAAGAACCCGCTCATGAGGAAGTATTCCATGAACATAATTCTTCTGATGATGATGAATCTGTCATGCCGCCACCACCTACCCTGGCTGATGACTTTAAACAATTCCAGGAGTTATTCATATGCATAGCGATGAGCCAGGATATCCCTCTTGCAGAAGGCCAAGAAAAACAACATAAACTGTTAGAAATCTTGCAACCATCTTCTGTCTCAAAAATAGCCCTACCCATAAATGATGCCATTCTAGACCTGGTGGAAACAGTATGCAGACCCCAGCAACCGTCCCCCCAACCTGCAAAGGGCAGACCGAAAATATTACGTAGCAGCCAAACGAATGGACTTCCTGTTTTCCCATCTGTGACGGGGTGCGACTCACCACTGCGGTGCCTTCTGCTGTCTGTCTGGGGAATTAGCGCTGTGCCCTCGTCTGGTGATGTCTCACCCGCTGTCATCTCTGTTCCTGGACCCACGTCACTCTCAGGACCGCGGCATCCTCTTCAGTGACACTGTCCTCAGGCTGTGCCACACTCTGTTTCCCCCCTTTCCAGGGGGACCTGCAGTCTACTGTCCGGCCAGTCCCTTCAGTGGCAAACTGCAGTCCACTGTCTAGCCACTTCCCACATAGCTCCAGCACCCTCTTTGCCCTTGCATCAGGGCTTCGTCTACAGTTCCCTGCATCCTGCCAGGAGCTGCCTTTAGCTCTCTGGATCTCTGACTGGAGCACTGCTCTGTCCAGGGTGCTTGCTGCCCTCCACCTGCAAGACAGCCAGTCCTTCTCCCTACTCAAGCTCCAGGGAGTGACCGCCACTGCTCTGTTCTGCAGCCCTTCTTATATGGGCCAGCCCGGCCCTGCTTGGCTGCTCCTCTAAGCCCTTCTGTGATTGGCTGCCTCCTGAGCAGCCTCTCTAGGCTGCTTTTAAACACAATGGTAAAGCTCCTCTAGACTTCAGAGGGAACTGAACAGAATTAGCCCAACCCTGAGTGTTTTGAAGATAACACCCTTCGTGAGATTTAGAGATTCATTTTAATCAATTTTCTCCAAGTGCAAAAGGTCATTTCTATACAAGCCAATCATTTTTAATAATATTGCTAAGTGTTCTTGTGCCAGCAAAACCCATTTGTACCAGCGGTAGCTGTGAGTTTGGGTATATAAGAATTTCAGGACTGGGCCCTGTGAATGTGTGCCTTTTTATTAAAGGAAAAAAAGATAGTGTTGCCCCTCAGCGACCCAAGCAACTAGATCCAGCTTGGAACTGGAACCCTGTGGGTGTTTCAGTTGGGAGCAGAAGTTGGTGGTAGTCAGGTATTTCTTTGATGCGGTTTTGTTACACACAAAATATACAGAGTCCTGTGTCTCTGAATGCAGAAGGAATCTGCTTACTTTGCTCACAGCAACAAGAACTCTCTTTTCAGCCTGCACCCCAGACCAAAAAAACAACAACTACTTCTCCCCAGATTTGGGGGATATGCTTTTAGCCGCTCCTTCAGGCTCTCTCACTCTGTTTTCCTCTGATGTCAGTGTACACACACAAACCCCTTTTGTCTGAGGCTTTGCTTACACTTATGCTATTAACTGAAAGGTGAGTTCACACCTACCGAGCTAAATGGAGTTTTAGCTCAACCTATAACAAGGTTTCAACACTTCTCCCAACACTTGGCTGTGCCTATTGTTGTTCAAACCCAATCACTGTCCAACAGAAAACAATGGGAAACAAAGTTTGGGGTTTGGTATACAGAGACCTCAACATGCTTAGTACCATGGCAAACACCATTACAATCTTTTTAACCTTTTAGTAGAGATACAGAAAAGAAGGAAGAGTTAAAACATCTGAAATGTAAAGGATTAAATGGGGGTATTGATTATCATAGCAGTGGAGATGTTTGCAGGCTTTGCATCTGCTGTGATGGCAGGGTCTGGAGCATCTTTGAGTTTGTGTCTTCGTCAAGTATGGGTTATAATTGTACTAGGATAGCTCCCCAATATGCCAACCTCTTCATGTGCCACCCCGAGGGAGAATTTATGGACAAATGCTCCATGAAATGAATGATATATCTGAGATTGACATTTTCATCCTCTGGACGGACAACCTTAACTGCCTCATAGATTTCTACCGCAACTATAGCAACTATCACCCATCTATTAAACTCTTTAGAATCCTACCACAAATGCATTAATTTCCTGGACATGATGATCAGATTCAACAATGGAACCCTGCAGTCAACCATATACAAGAAACCCATGAATCACCGCATTTCCACAGATTCAACAAACAACCCAAATATACCAAGAAATCTGTTATCTACAGCCAGGCACTCAGATACCACAAAATATGCTCTGAGGAGAAAGTCTGGGATATACACCTTAACACATTTAAAACCATCTTCAACAAACAAGGATGCTCAACCAGAGAAGCAGACATCTGTCTGCAAATCTTTCCTTCTTCTTACCCAATACTTGATATAAAACTATAATCTAAAACATTTATTTTCCATCCCTGGTTTTAATTTTTCCAGTGCTGCTATCCCAGTATCTTTTATCTGTTGGTAGGAAAATATATATATATTCTTCAAAGTGGTTTCTTCAGCTGGTGAATCTATTTTACATACACAGAGAAGCTACAAAGGGGAAATGCAAGAAACCCACTAAAAGGCAATGTTTCCACCAATTAGATGGTATTAAAACTAAGTGGTTTCCAATTCGTGCTCAGATTCCTTGAGCCAGGAACTTCCAAATTCTAATACCAGCTCTGACCCTGACTTATGATGTCAGATCTGTTTACTTCTGTATTATCTTGACATGCGCAACATAGAAATATCTGTTTATTATTATTTGTATTTGGCATTCCCTACAAGCCCCCGTCATAGACCAGGATGCCTCTGTGCTAGATGCTATACAAGCAGAAAACTAAAAGACAGTCTCCTACCCCAAATAACTTACAATCTAAGTACCAAAGTAAAATCTAAGTACTTATCTACCTCCACTCTTAAGAGTACTGTGAGGATTAAATAATTAGATGATCATACAGGGCTTTTAAAATTAAGTGTCAACTATTGTACAGTGCCTAGCAACACGAGGCTTACGATTGGGACTCTTATACACTACCCCAGTGCAAATAAGTATTTATTATTAATTATTATTATTCATGAAATGTGATCTTACCAAAGGTTTAGTTTTGTAAATAAACTGATGATATTTGGCTGTGATCAGAATTTACACGCTGAACATTTTATCACTTCAATTTGTATGTTGTCTAAAAAGGATTTTGAAGAGCGCTCTTTGCTGGTTAAAAGGTTGAACTAAAAATAAACAAAGTGTTTGCTTAATTAATCTACAGTAATTGGAAAATATGAAACACTGACAACAGGTGCTTTAAAATAGAAAACGCTCATATTCATAGCTTAAAGTCAATTCCTGAAAGTCACAATATTTTTGATATGGTTGATGGGTTCATACCATATCTAAGAAGCATGAGGAATACAAGTCTAAACACTGTAATAAAAGAAATGGTTTTTCCTCTTTGGGTTCATTCTAATATTCGAATTAATTTTGTGCTACTGAATTTTCTATTCTAGTTACTATCATTACATATGGTCACACCACCGCACTGTGATCCCGTGTACCGAATATTATTGCAACAATCATCCAGAAGATGATTAAGAAGTTAAGCAAGATCATGGCTGGTCAATATTTGGTGGGACACACCCAAGGGAAAACCAATGATGCAGGAAGCCACACTGGTGAGTCAATAGGTGGCACTGTTTCTACAGAGTTGGTACTGAAATAGGGTCCCGGCTATGTTGCTGGAGGTGCTGCCTTCTGAATGACACAGAACTGAGATCTTGGCAACTTATGCCATTAAAGGTCCCATTGTCCTTTCTGTATGCGTAGAGATGTTAATCCTGGTGTCTTCCCAACATTTCAGTTTGTATAACTAGAATGAGCCTGCATGAAGTTGATAGAATCACATAAATTAGAGATCTATTAGATCATCGAGTCCATCTCACTGACAATGAAAAAATTGTTCCTTTCTCTACATTTGCTAGGATTTTGTCTGGTCAAGGGTAAATTACACAAATAATGGGAGGTTCCATCACTGTCCTTGGTAGACAATTCCGCACCTGACTAAATCATATCAGTGAGATCTTAAATTTTCCCTTTATTCATGTCATTCCATATCTTCTAGTTACAACCCCTTCTTTGTCCTCAATAATCCCCTTTCACTCTTACTGTTTATATTTGTAACTATCTGTAGACCATTTAGTCTCCCATAGCCATCCCTTCCCTACCAATAGTTAATTTCTTTATTCTTTCTACCTCATTAAGTTCCCCCTAGCTAACCATGTTTACTACTTGGAAGTCCACACAATTTGTTAATATCAGAATTAAACATATTATTATTAAACAGTATTACAAATGCAGTTGAACCAAAGTTGCATCAAGAGCAAAATTACCTTTCTGAATAATGTTATGTCGTCTCTGCATATGCCTCCCAAAATTGCACTGGCCTTTTTTGCTGTCATATTACAGTGTTGCTCAGATTTCTCTCACAAAACATGCATGAAGTTGACAGTCTCCGCATTACATTTTCCATATTTTTATCTAAAGACATCACCAACAAGTCTTAGGGTACGTCTTCACTTACTGGAGGGTCTGGCGGCAGGCAATCGATGTTCTGGGATCGATTTATCGCATCTGGTTAAGACGCGATAAATCGATCCTGGATCGATTCCGGAAGTGCTCGCCGTCGACACCGGTACTCCAGCTTGCCGAGAGGAGTACGCGGCATCGACGGGGGAGCCTTCCTGCCGCGTCTGGACCCGCGGTAAGTTCGGACTAAGGTACTTCGAATTCAGCTACGTTATTAACGTAGCTGAATTTGCGTACCTTAGTCCGAAGTGGGGGCTTAGTGGGGACCAGGCCTTATTCTAACAGGTTAGATTTTAGCTCAACAAATTAAGTTGAATTTGTGCTTTTCCTTTAAACATACCTGAACTGTAAAATCATATAAAAAGACTCCTACTGACCTCAGTGGACTATGAATCAGGTCCCAACTGAATACATAGCTGATATCTGATCTGAAAAAAAAAAGTAGTTTCTTTACATTTAAGTTATGAAAGCCCATTCTGTGACTTCTACTTTGCTTTATAGACCTATTTTGACCCAACAGACTGAAATCAAGGCTAACCATAAAGGAAATAGTGAGAATTATGATGCATCATTTAGTGGGAAGCTGGTGTGGGCAGGTACTGGGATGTTTCAGAGACTATATATGTGGATTAAATATGCAGTAAAAACATGCAATTTGAATGAGGTCACAAATACTCCAAAGCCCACACTCAGTTTCTTCACATGACACTTTAGTTGATGCTCTAATGGCATTTTCAAAACAGATTTCACATATTTTTAGAGAGATTCTGTTAAAAAAAATGGGCCTCTACAACACTGAAGGCTCATGAAAGCCCAGAAAGCTGAACAGCTCATGACATTTTTTTAATTGAAGCAGGATGCTAATAAGAAATAGAACAGGCTCACAAGAATAGGCTCTTCTAATAAGAATAGAATAGGCTCATCACCAGTGGCTAGATGATTTACGATCATTTTAATGATTAATTGTAGATGAACTGCACTTCGACTCTGGTTCTATTGTATCTGGAGTCTGCTCACGCTGCAGGTGTTCCCTCAGGGAGATTATTATGAAAAATGTGTGCAATTACATTTCACTTTAGGATGTAAGAAACCGCTCACCATTGTCATAATACGTCAATCCAGAGCTGACGGGGAAGACTGATTATCCTCCGTCTGTTGCTGTCATCTAAACTGTACTATCCTAAAACAAATACATGTAATATAGCCGTATACAGTACATCAGAGCCCCTTATAGGGAACTTGGATAAAATGAAACACTGCGCCTGATTCTGTTATGCTGCTCCCGCACTTGGAGCAGGATAGCATGGGAGAGGCAAGAGTAGCTTTAAATCAATTTTGCACTCCCCATACACCGGGTTCAGGTAGGAGCTTCTAGCCTGGTTTAATTTAGGATTTTCCTGTGGCTTTTGGAAGCAGAGAACAGCTGTAGTGCAGTACACTCTGGGTATGCTTCTGATCTGGGTTTGAGCTCAAGGCCGCAGTTACAACAGCTCTACATCAGTGTGTGTGACCATCGGAGGAAGTGTTTCCGGGCCATTTCCCCACAACCTCCACAAATAAGGCTGACTTACACTGCCACAGTAGAGTAGAAGGGCCCCCATGTAGCAGAATGTCAGAGCCACTTCTTCTAGTGCAGTTGTTCTGTGAAAGACATTCTGCACTGTGGAGCAATGCCTGGTCCTCACATTTCCACAGGAGGGTACCCTGGATGGCTTCATGACAATACCAGATCTACAGCCCCAAACATGTCAACGCCTCCTGAAAGAGGCACCAAGCTGGCTGTGTAATGCTGATTTGGATGCTCACCATCTCCTTAATATATGGAGATATACCTATCTCATAGAGCTGGAAGGGACCTTGAAAGGCCATTGAATCCAGTCTCTGCCTTCACTAGCAGGACCAAGAACTGATTTTGCCCCAGATGCCCCCTCAAGGATTGAACTCACAACCCTGGGTTTAGGAAGCCAATGCTCAAACCACTGAGTTATCCCCCCCCTCCTTTGCCTTAGTAACGCAGGGAGGGGTGAGTTTTTCTTCAGAGAGCTTCAGTGCCTGATTTTCTGCAGCTGGGATCATGCTTCCCGGTGCTAAAAATAGCGGTGTAGCATCTCAGGCTAGCCATCTGAGTACAAACCCTCCCACATTTGGATACATGTTCAGGTAGCTAGCCCAAGCCACCGCAAATGCTACACCCAGCTACACTGCTATTTTTAGTGTGCTAGCTTGAGCGGAGATAGCAAGTATGCCTACTAGAACTGAGAAGCCCGCTCCCAGCTGTGGTGTAGACGTACCCCTTGTGACCTAGTTCGTGTTTTCTTCAAGAGCTACCAGCCAGGGAGTTTGGATAGAGCCGATCATGCTAAAGACCCAGCAATCAAGAGATTGGGAGTCGGCAAAGAGCCACTCAGCCCCATCTCTCTCAAATCACCCCAAAACATTCTCCAAGTTACTAACTTTGTTCATTTTTATAAGGGAACCCCAATCCCTGCCCCTTATTCTCCCTTCCTCAGACGTTTCTAGGAGCCCTAGCGTGGTGGAGAGCATAAGTAGCAGATCAAGGTGCATGTTCCTGGTTCCTGAGCAGCTGTGCATCATTTGACCATGGAGCAGGGGTGGATCCTCTACTTCACCCCTCACCTGCCTCACAGAGCAAGGCTAGTCACATAAATAGGATGCTAGCCTGGAACATATGAGACATGGTTTCAATTCCCTGCTCTTCCACAGACTTCTTATGTGACCTTGGGCTGGTCACTGAACCTCTATGTTCCCATTCTGTAAAATGGGGATGATAGTACTTCTCTACCTCAGGGGGTGATGGTAAAGATTGTGAAGTGCTCACATACTATGGTGATGGGGGACATTCAGCAACTTTGCATGGCCCTTTTTACAACTCCATAAATGGGCATCAGAGTTCCAATGCATGTCATACTTCCTACTTTATAGTTACACTTCTGCAGCCTTCGTTACAGAACACATGGATGATGGAAACAAAGCAGCATGAAAAGCTAAACTTTGATCTTCCCAGCTGAATCAGCCTTTCCCTAAAGAAATCCTGCCATCTTCCTGCTGCCTTCGATGATCTCTCTCACAACATATTAGCCCATATATATACATATTTCATTTTGTAACCTTTAATAAGTTAATTAGCTTGACTGATGCAATTAAGATTACATCAAAAGTGTTTTACACTCTCCAGTGCTTTCCTCGGCATTTCCACAAGAAGTCTGGGTCATAATTGGCTTTACTGTTATAATTATCAGGGGAAATGTACGTTTGCAGCATGGGGCTGGGGTCCATCCTTTCCTGCTCCGTGAGCGTGTGTTAGAACGACACTACATTCTCTCTAACCGTCTAGTTTTTTAACCTCTATACCCATTAGGTTAGGTACCCCAAGCCATGCTACTGGTAGTATTCCGGCAGAAGTGGAAAGTCTTATATTTCAATAAAGTGCTTTTATTTAACTGTTACATCAACAACTTAAGGAACAAGACTCAATTCAGTGTCTTAGAGAATGCCCAAGCTCATCTTTACATTACTATATATTTACCTCTCTGTTACAGTAGCACCCTAACATTTGTGACAGGCACAGTTTACCCACTTCTTAAAAGAGTTCCTGCCCTGATGATCTTATAGTCTAAAGGCTTGTGTACATGGGGGATTCATGGGGAAGTTGGTGCAAAATAGCTAGGGTGTGAATTTAAAGTGCAATAGCTATTTGTTACCAGATTTGCCCATTACTTTGGGGTATGCTCATTTATTAGGGTTACTCTTCTGTACTTCTATCAGTGTACTGCTTGTGTCACTTGTGTTCTCATATGGAGCTCTACTTCTCCCTGTTGCAACTTCCCTCCCAATCTTGCAGGACCTAGGTTCCCCAGGGCTAGGTTCTTCCAGCCCCAGAATCAGACAAACACACATATTAACAGAGTGCGTCTGAAAGGACCAGGATAATCCACACTCCCAAGATGACCCTTTATGTGTCCCTGGACTCAGTAGGTTGGGTCGAGCAGCATTTCCAAGCTGTCACCCTCATATGCCCCTGAACTCAGCAGGCTGGGTTGCAGTAGTAACCCAGTTGATGAGCAAACCCCACAGGATTTTTGGCTACTGCAGGGATCTTTAGCTTATGTATGAGGAGCATTGCTGCGGGAAGAGAGACAGAGACAGAAAGACAGACAACCAGCTTATCCATGAAAGCTATTTATTGCCAGGTAATAACCATACAAGGGGATCCAAACAAACAGAACAGTTATAATATTAAATCTAACTTAAATTTGATTATAAAAGTTAGGTTTAGAAAACTATAACTGATCCCACAAGTCAGGGTCAGAAGGCTATCCCTAGAGAGAGAGAGCTGGGTTCTCACCACTCCGTGAAGCTTGAATCGATCAGGGGTCCCAAGTGGTGGTAGTAGCTGAGGGTCTGGAGTGCTGGAGACAGGCAGAGCCCCCAGCATGATCAGTCAGGAGAAGATGAAGTCCCAATGGAACTGATGCAGATTTTGGATCCAGGCATCAGAGCACTTACTTGAGCATCGGAAGGGTTTTTTGTAGGGAAAGAACAATGGTTCAAGGGAGAACATTAGATTTGTTTGTGGGTAAACTGATGGCTCAAGGGAGTATACCAAAGTTGTTTTGTCAGGCTAGACAATAGGAACTGATCATTCCTGGCTATGGGTGGTGTTCCTTGGAGGGAGCTCACAATGCAATTAGGCAGCTTCCGTATTTTGGATACCAATAAAGGATTTATTACTAGAATTGGTCTGATAACTACTGAGCTGGGTGTGTGCAGGCGTGGGTTCATTAACATCTGGAGCAGAGATCCCCCAGCATGCAGTGCTTCCCTGCTTTGCTGGTCCCAGAGTTCCATGCGGTTCTTGCCTTGGAATCTCTGTTCTCCATTCTGTAGCTAATGGAGATGCCTCCTTGCCCCATCTTCAGTGCAAATCAGGCTAGGGGAGTTGCCTTAATCCTGTCACCCTTGTCCAGAGGGGTTTAGGTGTGTCTCCCACCATCCTTTTATTGCTTTATGTAAGTCTTTCTTCTGATTGGCTTTGGTTCAAGCAGAGGCTGGCAGCGGGGAAGATCTTTCATGAGTCAGACAGGTTGGGTACTGTGCCCTGGTTCCCCAAGGACACAGAGCTGATAGGTAACACTATTCCACACTAACTCTCCATGTGGACATTCTTATTCTGCACTGCTGTTGTCATTTAGGTGGATATGGATTAGCTTAAACCACATAAAGTACAGAATAAGAATGTCCACATAGGGGCTATTCCACACTAACTATGCCATGCCCCTTCTCTCCCCAAGTAGAGAAGCCCAACAAAGAGTGGGAGAAGTTACTTCTCAAGATTACACAGCTGGTCAGTAGCAAAATCAGGAACAGAACCCAGTGCTCCTGACTCCCAGTCCAATATACTGTCTACTAGACCACAGTGCCCCTATGTCTCTGTAGCCTCTTTGAGTTCCGTTAGGTATAAATTAGTGTGTCATAGTGCCATCTTTTGAATCCTGTAGGTATCTAACAATAAAAAGGTAAAAGGAAATCTGAGAGTGCCCACAATATCATATCAGATCATCTACAAATATCTTTAGTATATAGGAAACAACCATTCTGATTACAGTTTATTACCAGAGTTCATGTAAAATGAAATTTCCAGAGCGACAAGTTAATCAGTGGATCAAGAGAAGACACACTTTCTTACTACAGAATGCTGGCTGTCCTCATCTGTCCAACAAAAAAAATTAGCAACCTGTACATCAACATATATTGCTTGCCAAATCTCCAAACACACAAGATAACTAAGTTACAACAGAAAGATAAAGAATAAGTCTGCTCTTGTTTAAGACCATGAATAGTCCTATTATACCAAGTATAAAAAGTTCCATAAATAGTTCAAATTATGTCTGAATTGGAATCTCATTTCCCACTATAATACTGTACACAATTCAAACAAAGCAGGGAATAAACAGAAAAGTGCCAGGGGCTTTTCTGACTTAGCTTGGGTAACGATCAACAGAATCCCTACAGAGAGAAAACATAACAGGACAGGGAGCACTGGTTTCAAGTTGCAGTGGAGAAGGTCTAGGTTGGATATGAGGAAAAACTATTTCACTAGGAGGGTGGTGAGGCACTGGAATGGATTACCTAGGGAGGTGGTGGAATCTCCATCCTTAGAGGTTTTAAAGGCCCGGCTTGACAAAGCCCTGGCTGGGATGATTTAGTTGGGGATTGGTCCTGCTTTGAGCAGAGGGTTGGACTAGGTGACCTTCTGAGGTCTCTTCCAACCCTAACATTCTATGATCCCATAGAGCAAGTTCTTAGTCATTTCATGGCAAACAGAGGTATTCTAGTTTCTTAGATACATGGGTCACAAAATAAGTTTTGCAACTAGCACTAGAAACTATTTCCACTTTCCCATTTTTACCAAATTTGAATGTAATTGGTTTTGCTAGTGGTGCAACCTTTTTTAATTTTACCGAGCTGCATCAGACACCCAATGTTGTTTCCATATGCTACTAAAAACAAAGCAGGAACTAGGAGTAGTGGTGGATAAAAGTGTGAGACCCAGAATGGTTAACATCTGTTAAAATTGAACAAATAGCATTCTGAGATGCATATATAAATTTATTAACTATGAGATCCGGGAATTCTTAGCTCAAGAAGCTAGTAAGGCCACATTTGGAAGTCTGTTCACAGTTCTTCAATTGGATTGTGGAATGGCTAATATTGCAAAGGAGAAAATAAAGCATATGGCACTGATAAAGACACAGGGACTGGAGAGTAATGGTTATTCAAAAAGGCTATAGAAAGTACAGGGAATCTGTTCTTTGGAAAAGCAGAGAATGAGTGAGAAAACCTAGAAAGATACAATATACACAAGTCTGCATGGTAGATATAAAAGAGGAACAAAGAATTGCCAAATATTAAGACGTTAAGCAGTATTTCTTTACAACACGATGAGCACAGAATAAACTGCTAGGATCAGAACAGAAATAATTTTGTAAAAAGTCTAACAGAAAGAAACATGTGTTGTGGAAGAGTACAAGAAGAGGAGACAGACCTAAGTGGTTTGTTCTGCCCTCTTTCAAACCAGCTTTGAGATGTGTGTCCCTGTGGGTGCTCCACTCCAGGTTCCAGTGCCATTGATCAGAGATCTTTGGTAGCAGTGCCTAGTCAGGCCGTCGTGCGCAGCTGCTGTCTCGTGGCATCACTGGAGTCTGTTCACCATGCACACAGCCTGACCCCTTCAGTTCCTTCTCTACCACAGAGTTCTCTTTTTTTAACTCCAAAGTAGAGGGGAGGAGGGTGGGTAGTAGAGCACCCACAGGGACACACAACTCGAAGAACCTCAGTTACTGCACAAGGTGAGTAACTTTCTCTTCTTCTTCGAGTGCTGTCCCTGTGGGTGCTCCACTCCAGTTAAATATAGAGCAGTACCCACTATGATTGGGTGGACTTTGGAATTATGTGCAAAGGGATGACAGGTAATTATAGGCCTTTCAGTCTGACATCCATCCCAGGCAAAATAATGGATCAGCTGATGTGAGACTTAATTGATAAAGAATTAAAGGAGGATAATATAATTAATGCCAATTGACATAGGTTTATGGAAAACAGATCCCATCAAAGTAACTTAATATCTTTTTGATGAGATTACAAATTTGGTTGATACAAGTAATAGTGTTGATGTAATAACCTTCATATTCTGTAAGGCATTTGACTTGGTACCACACAACATTTTGATTGAAAAGCTAGAACGATATGAAATGAACATGATGCACATTAAGTGGATTAAAGCTGGCGAACTGATAGGTCTCAAAATGTAATTGTCAGAGAATCATCATCAAGCAGGTGTTTCTAGTGGGGTACTCAGGGTGGTTGGCCCTATGCTATTTAGCATTTTTATCAATTACCTGAAAAATATCACTACTAAAGTCTGCAGATGACACAAGAAATGGGGGAGTGGTAAATAATGGAAGAGGACAGGTCACTGATTCAAAGCAATCTGGATCTCTTGGTAAGCTGTGTGCAAGCAAACAGTGTGTGTTTTCATATGACAATGTAAACGTGTGTATCTAGGAACAAGGAATGTAGGCTATACTTACATAATGGAACACTATCCTGGGAAGCGTTGACTCTGAAAAAGATTTGGGGGTCATGGTGGATATCTGAATGTAAGCTCCCAGTGCAAGGCTGGCCAAAAGAGCTGATGCAATCCTGGGACATATAAATGGGAATTTCGAGTAGAAGTAGAGAGGTTATTTTTACTTCTGTATTTGGCACTTGTGAGAGTACTGCTGGAATACAATGTCCAGTTCTGGTGTGCACAAATTAAGAAGAATATTGAGAAATTGGAGAGGGTTCAAAGACAACCCATGAGAATAATGAAAAGATTAGAAAACATTCCTTACCGTGAGACTCAAGGAGCTCAATCTATTTAGCTGAACAAAGAGAAGGTGAAGGAGTGACTTGATTACAATCTACGGGTACCTATATGGGGAACAAATATTTGTTAATGGGCTCCTCAGTCTAGCAGAGAAAGGTTAACACAATCCAGTGGCTAGAAGTTGAAGCAAGACACATTCAGACTGGAAATAAGGCGTACATTTTTAACAGTGAGGATAATTAAGCATGGGAACAATTTACTAAGGGTCATGATGGATTCTCCATCATTGACAACTTTTAAATCAAAATTGGATTTTTTTCTAAAACAAATGCTCTGGAAATTTTGGCAAAGTTCTATGGCCGGGGTTATACAGGAGGTCAGACCAGATGATCACAATGGTCCCTTCTAGCCTTGGTCAACCAGTGGTTGGTTCAGAGATTCCCTGAAGGGCCATCTGGGTTTTAGGCACCTGCATTTCCTCCCTCAGCAGAAGTGAGATAGTGACCAATGGTTTTATTTAGCAGTCGGAACACAGCATGAGAGGGAAAAAAAGGATTTTATTATTTGCATTTAGCTTGCTTCAGACAAGCACATTTTGAATGCTTACATACATTTCAGCAAGTTTGCCTCACGAGTGCACAATAGTAGAAAACTTTCTAGAATTTTCCCAGTATGAGTGTGTATAAACAGGGCCCGATGCTCATCTACACTAAAGCCCATTACCAGATTGGTGTAAAGGGGCCTTTGGATAAATGAGAAGCAGACCCACCTGTAACTATTTGATTTTGCAGTTCTTAGATACACCATCCAATAACATTCCAAGCATAAAAGCTGCTGTTTTAGAATATTAATAGTTCCCCTTGTGTCTATAACCACTATAAAGGTGGTGGTGATGGTGGTGGTATGATCTTTGTGAATCTCTCTCCTTGTGGGGCAGAGGGTTAAGGAAGATCCTTATTTTTTCCTTAAGAGCAATTGCTGGTAGCTGAATTTCCTTTAGTCTCTATCTCTCTCATTTCAATTGAAATGACATGCTGGGTGCTTTGACTGATGTTTGAGATTCCAGCTGCCTAGACAAATCCAATTTCTTAGTGCCTCCTTTGGCTGACTACTTTTGGGGGCAGCTATTTATATATTTAAATCAAACTCTCTTTTTTAAAAAAATCTCAGGAGAAGATATGTTTTATTTGAAAAGCAGTCAGATCCAATTACTAGAAATAAAGTTCCTTTGGAATACAAAGACAGGACGTTATCCAACTCCGAATAAAAGTTTAGACTTTGGAGGGCAGGGATGGGGAGAGAGGAAAAAACAAAATACATGAATTCTGCTGTTTCCTTCTTCTAAGGAAGGACTGTCCCCTCCCCCTTTTTTTCATAGGATTGCAGTTTGTAAATTGTGTTTCTATTGTTCCCCTTTCCAAGCCCTCAATAAATCATATTATGCCTCCTGGCTCTATGGGTCTTCTCACTGCAAGTCATAATTTTCAGGGGACTAGTGAAATCCAATAAAAATCTATCCCAATTTTTGTGAAAAGTAAGGTGGCTGTTGAGAGTCCAAGACAGGGAATAAGGTAGTAGGAAACTGCTGCAATTTGGGGAGAGTTGGAGTCTGGGGCTAGCTGAAATCATGAGAAAGGCTTAGGATCAGAGGAAGGGAACAATGAGTGTGTAGCAGGGAGGTGGTTCTTAGTTGGATTGGAGAACAGATAGAAAAGTGTTACCAAGCAGAGAAGAGGGAGGAAAGGGGAGGGGAAAAAAAGAGAGAGATCAGTAGGATCAGCTAAATTAAGATAAACTATGGCTAAGTAACCATAAAGTTTTGATTTACATGGCGTCTTTGATCAAATGATATGCACACTACAAAGACTATTAGACCCATTTTACAGAATTAACCAGAGGCGCACAGGGAGTCAGTAGCAGATTTGGGAATAAGAACTCAGGTTTCCTGACTCCTAGCCTTGTACTCTACACTATTCTCCTGCTGGATTCAAGTTACATTTTCCAGGATAACCTGAAACCATAGCTTCTATACATTCTGAGTGATATTATTTAACATGATCAAGAAATAAAGTGGGGACTTTTAATCAGATATCAAAATATCTGATGATTTAGTTGAGGTTGGTCCTGCTTTGAGCAAGGGGTTGGACTAGATGACCTCCTGAGGTCTCTACCAACCCTAATATTCTATGATTCTATATTCAGAGATAGATGATGCTTTGATTTTAAAAACATAATTCTTCCACTTGTAATTTGGGCACACTTTTTTGCTGTGAATCTTTCAACCTCAAAGAGCAGCACGTATAATGCCCTTTACCTGGTTACTTGTAAACAACTCAAAAAGCTAACTTGCAGGAATTTTTTAACTGTTAAAAATGCAACTCAAATGCAAATAACATTTGGTGGTTCATGTCTCTATTTATCATAATTGCTTACAATGGAAAACAGCTTTGGGTGACCTTATTTCAGGGTATTTGATATACTATATCAATTTTCATAGTAATACACCTTCTGATTATCCTATAACATATGCAGAATTTAATTTTAAATTTGCTATAATCCAGTATAGAGGGGAAAGAGAAGGACATAATCCACCGGTTAGATCATTTTTGCCTCCTGTCTGTACTAAATTGGACACAGAATTTAGTAAAATGACACTGGTAAAAGCATAGTGTATGGGAAGCTCACACAACAGTTGCATTTTGAATGAAATGTTTTTAGACATGACCTTGATCTTTAGCTTCTGTTTTAAGGCACTTCAATATTTAATGAAAAAAGTCATTGACAAATCTGACAATCTTGCAGAAAAATTGTTCAGAATAAAAGACACTGACTAATGGTGTCTGACTATTAATCATCATTTTATGATTAATTCATTGAATAGCTTAGTTCTTGCTGTACATTGATCTGTTTTAAGCCAAGTATCCTCTGAAGATTAGTTTTATACTGCAAAGCAGACTGAAAGTGGCAGTGCATAAGATGCTTAATAATGACAAGAAAATTGCAACAGGAATACAATTTCATCAGCACCAATGTAACGTGTCAAAGATGGAAAAGTTAGGGTCTATTCAGTATGGGCTAGGTTTTCAAAAATGCGAAGTATTAAATGAACATTTTTAGAAATATCTCATTTTGAACTCTGCCAAATGGGAAAAGTCCTTCAACATTTTGAATTTTTTTCACTGCTCTACTATTTACGGTATATATTGCAGTACCATCTACAGGCCCCAACCAAGACTGAAGACCAGTTGTGCTAGGTGATGTACACACATGTAGTGAGACAGCCTCTGCCCCAAATGGTTTGTAATCTGTAGAGAGAAGATAAAGGAATGGGGGGGGGGAGAAGGAAGGGTTTTATCCCCATTTTACAGATGGGAAATTGAGATAAGGAACTTGCTCAAGGTCACACAGGGTATGTCTTCACTGCACAATTTGCCTGAGTTTTACGTGAGTTTTAGATTTAAATACCTACTATCAACACACAAGTCTCTAAACTGGGTTTGGAGGTGCTGTAATTGGCTCAACTGAGGGTATGGATTAGTGCCTGGGCTCTGCTGGAGTGAAGATGCTGGCAAAAATCACTCGAGTGCCGATAGTCCTCCATTGCTCTCCTACAACTCCTCCAGAAGGACAGGCAAGTTCTCTCGCAATTGACACAACTGACTGGGAAAGAATCCCAGAGCATCTGAGCACAAAGAACCATAGGATGTGCCCCCAGACACATATGGGAGAGTGAAGAAACAGCAAGGACACTAATGTCGTTAGGGCTTTGCAGTGGGGATGCTCACACCCATGCTAGGCTAAGCTGGGTGCTCAGATCCTGGTGCCAATCACCTAGGTTAACCGTGCCTGTGCACACACGTCTGTGGCACAGCCAGGAGCTGAACACAGATCTCCTGAGAATTCCAGTCCAATTCCTTAATTACAAGATGAGGTGCCCTGAACTGAGAATGCTAACGATCTGCCAACATAAGACCTACTGAACCATCTCTGTGAAATCCACTGTTAATTCGCAAATATCCATACTGGTCAGAATGGGAAAATGAAACTGCTCTGCAGAATTTAGCTTCAACATTTCAGATGTTTGCTATCCAGGAAAGTTTGATGCTTACTTTGCTAGAAGAATCCAACACGAGCGGTAGGAAGTGAACATCCCTCAAGTTATTTTTCAACCAGCTCATCATGGCTATATCTGAATGTTCTGTTGCCAGAAGATTGCCTGCAGAGACAACACTGCCTGCAATAACACTATGGTTATAAAGGAACACTTTTTGACCCCACAAGAAAAAAAGAAAAAGCAACAACTCTACTTAAGAAGCAGGAGTATGGATACTTTCCAACTATAAGGGTAAAGCAGCTCTAGAACAGGCTTCCAAGGGAGGTTGTGGAATCCTGATCACTGAAGGTTTTTAAGAACAGGTTGGACAAACACCTGCCAGGGATGGTCTAGGGTTACCTGGTCCTGCCTCAGTGCAATGGGCAGGAATTGATGATTTCAAGGTGCCTTCTAGCCCAACATTTCTATGATTCTAGGTGACTACATAGACTATTAAACTATAAGTCCAGTAGGACATTCAGGATCTGATTCTAAACCAGTGAAGTCAATAGACGTGTCTCCAATTCATTCACTAGAGTTTGGATCAGGCCCCCAAATCAACACATCACAGAAGTCTCAGAAAGGAAGAGGAATTGGTTGGAAAGATAAGTAAAGTAAAAACTAATGGTGAGGTTGATCCCAACTATGATCAAAATGAAGCGATGTATTGTTGAACAGCAGCCCAACTATCTCTCACTAAAGCCAAGTTAAGATGATGGTCCTATGCACACCCCACATGAGGTCCTATAGAAACATCCCACAATATGGCCCTCCTCCCATGTCAAGGCCCCACCTCTACTTGGGTTGGCAGCAGATTTCATAGTAAACATGAATGGGGCAGTTTGCATCTCTTGGAGCTTCAGGATGTCTGCAATCTCAATCAGATGCTATAGTTTGAGTTGGATCATGTTTTCAAGCTTTTCTTTGTATTCATGAATACTAGAAACTTTTTTTTAAATGAAAGTTGAAATTCTTCAGACAAAAGCTAGGGCCCTAGGCATAGGCTTATCCGTTCAGCATTGTGCCTTATTGGGGTATGGAAGTTGGACTCTGAGAACAAGAGTTCTATTCCCACTGTAGCACTGGCCTGCTGGGTGACTGAATAAACCAGTTCCGCCTCCTTGTGCCTCAGTTTCAACATCTGTAAAATGGGGATAATGATACTGACCTCCTTTGTAAAATGCTTTGAGATCTACTGATTAAAAGTGCTATCAGGGAGGGAGGTATCATCATTGTCAGTACCTGTAGCTTAATTTGGCCCGGTCAGAAATTGTATTTTCAGTATGGTGTGTCTGGGAGCTCCATGCACTTGGATCCAGTAGGACAGTGTTTCGAACTGTGTTAGTTAACTATCACTGCTTGCAGAAGAGCGTCCTGGAGGTGCTTGAAAAGTTCACAGACATTGTTTATTTGGGCTAAACAAGTGCATTGCATCTGAAGTGTTTGTTTGCATTGAGAATTGTCATTTATTTGCTTCAACGTGTAATTGATTTGTATGTGTAGTTTTTTTCCTGTTATTCACATATTGAACAGAGAACTGTTAAGCAAATTTTAAATGGGGGGGGAGGAGGTATGGGGGGGCCCAGTCAGAGAATCACAGCCCCATTAATTTTAAACAAGTAGTGGCAACAAAAGAAGTGTGGGGAATAAAGGTTTAATATGCATAGCAGGTATGGCTTAGTCTAGAGAGCTCTGCAGAATTCCAGTTTTTAATCATGGTGTGCCAGGGACATATAGAAATAAAGGCAAGGAAATTGAAGGGGGAAGAAAGTAACTATAACAAATTGAAAAAAATAATTATATGATGGTGATAGTGAGCTGTTGGCCACAAGGTTTAATTGGAAACTGTTATTTTACGTAATAGGTTTTACAGCCCTTATTTGGTTTAATCGGTCAGCACTAGCTAAAATGACAGCCATAAAGAGCAGCCATGAATTTGATCCAATGCCCATTGAAGTAAATATACTCCCATTCACTTTTGGATCAGGCCCTTTTATGAAGAGTGAGGAGTAACTTGTGGCACCTTAGAGACTAACATATTTATTTGAGCATAAGCTTTTGTGGGCTAAAACCCACTTCATTGGATGCATGCAGTGGAAAATACAGTAGGAAGAGACATATACACACACAGAGAACATGAAAAAATGGGTGTTGCCATACCCACTATAATGAGAGTGATCAGTTAAGGTGAGCTATCATCAGCAAGAGGGGGGGAAAACAGTGTTTTGGATAGGATTTTCTGATAGTTGTTTTCTCAGTATTAAAATATACATGTCTGTGGGGAAAGGTGTATTATTTGCTTAGCATACTTCAAGGAGAGCAAACATAATGAAATTAGACCTAAAAATAACTATTTTTTTCAGGGTAGAGGTTGCAGCTATTTTCAGCAACAAAGATTTATTTTGGAAACATCAATGAGTCAATAGGGATTAATGTCCTGCCAGATTAGGATGTAAGAGCTATTTATGAATTGTAAAAATGCATGTGAAAAAATTACATTTCTGCTTCAAAATAACTCAGAGGCAGAAAAACAGGTTATTTGGGAGTTTTTTGCCAACAAATTGCTCTGGACTTGGGACCTTGTTATGAAGTCTGAAGCAAATTTTTATGGTTAAGAAAAAGTTATAAATCCCTGAAATGATGGGTTCACAAAGGAAACCCTGACAGACCCTTAACTACAGCAGTGAGAACAAAAGACACTATAATACATGGTTTCAGAGTAGCAGCCGTGTTAGTCTGTATCCACAAAAAGAACAGGAGTACTTGTGGCACCTTAGAGACTAACAAATTTATTAGAGCATAAGCTTTCGTGGGCTACAGCCCACTTCTTCGGATGCATATAGAATGGAACATATATTGAGGAGATATATATACACACACACATACAGAGAGCATGAACAGGTGGGAGTTGTCTTACCAACTCTGAGAGGCCAATTAAGTAAGAGAAAAAAAACTTTTGAAGTGATAATCAAGATAGCCCAGTACAGACAGGTTGATAAGAAGTGTGAGAATACTTACAAGGGGAGATAGATTCAATGTTTGTAATGGCTCAGCCATTCCCAGTCCTTATTCAATCCTAAATTGATTGTATATAGTTTGCATATCAATTCCAGCTCAGCAGTCTCTCATTGGAGTCTGTTTTTGAAGTTTTTCTGTTGTAAAATAGCCACCCGCAGGTCTGTCATTGAATGACCAGACAGTACAAATAAGTTGTCATTAGGTAACAAGTTTCATCATTCAGTTGTTTCATTTGGGGGAGGGGAATGTCATGCAATATTTGCTTTAGTTCCAATTCGCTTAGGTTTGCGTTCATAAGTTTTGCTTTGGGTGGAGGCTGCTGAGTTTTATGGGGTCTCCTATAAACATTGGGAAATTGTGAATAATGAAAAGCATCAAGCCTCACAAAGGGTTTATGGACTTTAGCCAAGATTGTGGGAAGCTGGCTCTTTCCTGCTGCTTAGTTACCCCTTGAGTGTGAAGGCATGGACTCCTCACCAGTTACTTCTGTAGAAGTGGCCTTGATAATTTAGTTGTCCTCTAGAGATCAGGAACAGGACATTAATAGCTTCAAAAGTGCTGAAGACCAGATTGTGTCTTTCCCCATGCAGGAGCCAGGTACAAGTAGTCCTTATACCCAGAAAGCACATGAACTGGGTGAAGCTAGCATCCCCAGCAATGCTAGCCTTACCAGGCTAGATATAGAACACACCACACCACAGAGCAAGTGGTGGGGGAAACACATGGTGTCTAGCAGCCAAAAGAATTCCAGGGCACACTGTGTGAGGCATAAGAACTCCTAGTTCTCAGTGGGACAATGGACCGCCTGACCACCACAAGGCTTTCTGAAAGACCTAAAGGGATTAGAGTACATGATATAAGTTTACCAGAATTACTTTCCAAACGCAAGATTGCTGATTTCAGATAAATGTTGGTATGATAGCTGCTATCTTGGCAGTCACCAGATCTCAAACTGGGAACCTCCAGAGCTAAAAGCTAATGCTCTTACAGGTTGAACTAAAGTACTATTAAGATGGGACTGTAACAGACCCATACCCTCAGTGGACCAGGCACATAGGGGCACCTGTAATATACACTGACCAGTGGGTTACGTGGGTAGACTTTGCCATGCTAGAAAGAGGAGGATTAGGTAGACTTTTCTTGGGAAATGGTTTTGGATCTTCCTTGAAACCAGTGTGACCAAAAAAAAAAAAGTAAGGTTCAATTTAGAAAGGCTTTAGTGAAGAAGAAATAATTTAATAATCATTTGCTGTTGGATTCTATAAGAATCTACAAGTAAACAGGTAACTAATAATCACAGCTAGGCATGGCAGAATTCAACTTCTTTATAGTTTCAACAGATGCCAATATTTATTGCAAGTACTTTTTTTTTCAATGTTTATGAATTTGAATATTCATCGTTGTGGGAAATTATCAGCGGGGAGTGTCAAACAACTATTTAATGAGAGTTGAAATTGAGATTCAAAAGATTAAAGCTTTATAAGCCATTAAAAACAAGGTGCCATCTTCACATGCCAAAATATACCAAGTAAATTGCCTTAAATCAACAAGCCATACTGCTAGCCTATTTGTAACAAGCCTAATTCAAAAGTCTAAGTCACTGGAATTTGTCTCTATTAAGTTCAAGCATCTGTAAATTTCAATTATTGATGGAAATTATGTTTTCATCAGTTTGCATGTTTACAGTGACATCAATGCTTACTGACATTTACCTGTCTAATCCTTCCAAGCCTAAGCATGGTTCATAACCACCTCTAACACATACTAGTCATGTCTGTACCATCCTCATAACATCTACAGATTACTTATTAGCCCTTTATCAGCTATTTTTAAATGAAAGCTTAATCTAAAGTGAGACTACGTGTGCTTGCTTTGTAGATGTCTTCCTCTTGCACTCCCCCCCGCTTTTTATTTTCAGAGAGAACTGTTATGTGCTCCAGACTGGAAGCAAAGTAAGGATGAATTCCAATCTTCAACATGGAACAAACCAAGTTCCCCCAGTGGGAAACTATCTGAAACCTTTCACAAGTTATGGCTTAGCCAAACATTCTTACATTCACAGTGAGAAAAAAAAAAACTGCACACAAGAGGAACAGATCTTTCAAGTTTAAGACCTTATCGAACATCCTGGGCTTATTTAGTCTGCAGAAGAGAGGAGTGAGGGGGGATTTGATAGCAGCCTTCAACTACCTGAAGGGGGTTCCAAAGAGGATGGAACTTGGCTGTTCTCAGTGGTGGCAGATGACAGAACGAGGAGCAATGGTCTCAAGTTGCAGTGGGGGAGGTCTAGGTTGGATATTAGGAAACATTATTTCACTAGGAGGGTGGTGAAGCACAGAATGGGTTAACCTAGGGAGGTGGTAGAATCTCCTTCCTTATTGGATTTCAGGGCCTGGCTTGACAAAGCCCTGGCTGGGATGATTTAGTTGGGGTTGGACTAGATGACCTTCTGAGGTCTCTTCTAACCTTAATCTTCTATGATTCTATGATCCTATATTACTTTTTAAGAAGTGTGATGCTGTAATTAAATCTTTATAAGAATTTAAAAGCAAATATATATATATATATATGCAAAATAGTGTATAACCTACAAATTGTCACTCACGGAGAGAAGTTAATCTAACAACCTCAGGTTATGGTGGGTGTTTTTGTTTTTGCTTCTGGCCTTTTACTCCTCCACCCCGTCTTTATGACCTGTAATTACAGTACCGAACTACCTCAAGCAGCCATCCAAATCAGGATTGATGTTGAATATCTTTTTAAAATAGGAAAGACTTTTTGTGGTTGGCTATTTTGTTGACTGAGGGTTCCCTATGAAGCCATGACTTTCACCTATAACAGGCATCCACTGGGAAGACTGTAGGGCAGGCAAACTGCTACTTCTGTGTTAATCAAATTACTCCCTCTGGGTTGACAGCTCCTGGCAGACAGGCTAGAAGAAAGATCCCTGCTGAATGGTGGCAGACACCTCTGGGCAAGTCAGCTGAGAGAGGCTTTATTGACACAATGTCAGAAGGTGGTTTCGTAACAGACATATTTCCCTCCAACCAAACAATGGCAGAAAGTGACTGGACTTGACAGAAAAAGTCAGTTTTTTGAAGAAAAAAAATATTGGAAGTTGATCTGCTGAGGCCATAAAGCTCATTCTAAAAAGTGTGGAATACCTTCAATTCCCACGGACATAAATAAGAATTGAAATGATTCAGTTGCTTACACGCAGCACTTTGAAAGACAGAAAACCATGGAACCAGCAGATGCATACCAAAAAAAAAAAAAAAAAGGCCACCTTATTATAGCTTTTAGTTAGCTCAATTCAGGGGAAAAATTACATTTTCCTGTTTCTGGAGTTAAGATCCAGGATAGGAAGGTGTCTTGGGACCCAGATCCTGAAAGACATTTAGGTGCATAACTCTTACTAAAATCAATGAGAAATAAGCATCTAAATATTTGAGGATCTGGGCCTTAGTTCGTCTTCGGTCAAAGCTAAATATTATATTATTTAGTACAGGAACTATAATATTGTCTTCAATTGAAGATTCATCAACATTTTCAATTGTTAAAAATTCCAAGTTGTTTCCATTTCACAGAGTTACAAAATAGACTCATTGTCTTCTCCTCCCCGCAATTTTTGGTCCAAACCACTACTGTATTTTTTGTTTCCTGAAAACATGATTTTAGACAAATGAAACATTTGCATAACCATTTGATAACTGTTTCAATATATTTTCTATATAAATATTTGTAAAAAGAGTGATGAAGAGTTTCAAAAAGTCAGCTTGTAAAGTTTGTTCTTGAGAAAAGACCATTGATGAACATTAACAAAAAAGCCACCTTTGTTTAGAAAGTTTGTGACCAGTTCTAATCTATTTCTCAACAGGATACTTCAGGTGTCCTGCTATATTAGAAAGACCATACATGTGACAGTTGCCTTGTCCCTAGTGAGCAATTGGCCATTAAACCGATTGAAACAGACAATTAGCACAACTAGCAATTTTTGCACACAGCACTGAAATTAAATTCCATGTCTGTTCAGATCTCAATCCTCACCTGAATTCTATTGGCAGAGTTGCAAACAAGCTTTTCCACATCTGCTCATAATATGCTACTGTTCCTTCACTTTCACAGGTACCATAGTCATGTGCAGATGGACAAACTGAACACACAGCATGCTATGCAAAGGCAGGGCAAGAGGATTTTCTGGCTCAGTTCATTAGGATGAAAATAATGAACTGCGTTAGGTCATGTAGAGCAGAAATGTTTATGTTTTCATCTGCAAATAGGCTGCATGAAACTCAGTTTATCCACCTAAAGAGGCTTAATCAATTGCTGGGATTTGATTTAGTAATTTTACAGAGTGCCAGTATTCCAGACCTGCTGCTGGCTTCCCATATGGAACTTCTGGTGCGTTTGGCCAAGTATCCCCCTGTGTTGTACAGCATACGGTGAACGAGTTGTCCACCTGGCTGCCATCTTTCACTGCATAGTTATTATAGACTTCTATGTACTGATCCCGTGTCTGCACCCAACTGAATCTTTTGGCTTTCAGCAACAACAGGATTGGGTCAGTGGGGCTAATTCAAAGCCTATTAAATCAATGGAAACACTCTCTCTGACTTCAATGGATTTTGGGGATTGGATTCATAGTACTTTCAGATTCTTTGGAATTAAGACTCCTCAGTAAGTGCCAAGTTAAATAATTTTGCACATTACCCTTAAAATAAATGTAATAAACAGGTGCTACATTTCTATTTCTTTTCTTGTCTGCAAACCCAATTAGGTGGTTGGAGAGTTACTCAATGATCAGTGAAGAGTTATTTAATCTTTAGGTTTGTCTTTAGACAGGGACTCTGCTGTGGCACTTTGAAAGGACATGGGATTTTATCTGAAGAGTTATTTCAAGAATTAATTAGTTGAGGACTATTGGAGGTGGTTGATACCCTAGAGTGTAATAAATTCACTGAACTGAGGTACTCATAATAAACTTCCACACTTCATTATTTGAAATAATGCATTAACTGAAAAAGTAAAGATAAAAAAGGCCAGAAGATGAAAGTTGCTGTATCATTTTACATTAAATTTGCAGGCAGGGGAAGTCTAATGAGTTCCACAGGAAACGGCATGAAGTGTTCACATACAGATTCAGTCATCCATAAGCATGGCTATTCTTCCAGCCTCTGAACAGAAAGAGGTAATCTTCATTACCAACCTCTGGACTAGAACTGTACCATGCTCCTTAAAGTGTTGATCATAGCAGTGCCAATCCCAAGGTGCCTTATGTGAGTCTAAAAATCATAAGTTGTTTAAGAGGTTTACTTCTCATCATAAGTTGTGTGGGCAAGCACACGGGGCAAATCAGTTGATAGAGAACTTACAACACAGGGCTAATTCCCCACCTGGCGCACTGATTTGCAACAACTGATGATCTGGCCCCTAATTTTGGAGGGGGTGAGGAAAAGCAGGAGAGGCCTTGCGCAGGGGGGTCTGCACATCCCATGTATGACAGCGACTCCCACATAAGGATGATGAGAAGCACACTGTAGAAGGGGGAAGCCAGAGGTTTGGCCAGCATAATATGGTCTTAACTGAGTCCAAGAGGGAGCAATGGAACATATCCATGATTCCATCCACATCTTATTGTAGACAGGTGCTGCTTTCTTGTATGGGTGCCCTACCACATACTTTCGTGGTGGGTCAGGATCCTGTCCCCCGGCTCTTTGAGCACAGGCTTTATTTGGTCCTGTACTCTGCTTTCCTAGCAGTGGGCTCCAACTCTGGAACAATATTTCAGACTCAGATAAACAGCCAGTGCTTAAGGTGGAAGAGTGGAAGCACAAAGGGGTATAGGGAAGAGACCTCAATATTGATGCAAAAATGATAAGCAAAATGTTATAACAAGTCCGTTATTAGATTGTAACAAACTTGTTTGTGCCTCTAGTGCAGGGATTGGCAACCTTTGGCATGCGGCCCATCAGGGAAATCCGCTGGTGGGCCGGAATGGTATGTTTACCTGCAGAGTCCGCAGGTTCGGCCGATTGCAGCTCCCACTGGCCACAGTTCGCCGTTCCAGGCCAAGGGGGGCTGCGGGAAGCAGTGGCCAGCACATCCCTCAGCCCATGCCGCTTCCCGCAGCTCCCATTGGCCCAGAACAGTGAACCTTGGAAAACAGGAAACTGTTTTAAAATATCTAATAAAATACTAAAACTGAATTCACAATAATTTTGGGAATGTACTTTGGTTTTAATTTACCAAAAAAAGAATACCCCACAAGCAGTTCATTCTTATAGATGTCTCTGCTAAAAGCTCTCCAGAGAGACATACAAAGAGATTGTCATGGAAGTAACCAGTTTATCATTTATGTTCATTCATTTGCATTGTTTTGGTCAACATTTTCTTTAATATCCCTGGTTAATAATTGAGAGGACTTTGCTTGGTTTTAATCATAGTGCCCCTAAGGCATATAAAAGAACCCCTGTAATTAAAGTTGCGAGTCACCCCGTGATTCAGAAGGGATGGCCTACCACTTCTTGTTTCTCTAAACTAAATATTTTAGTAATATAAAAAATAAAGCTACTTGGCATCTAACCATTTAAATTACCCCTTTTAACCCCACAGAGGCGAAACCATACAAAAAAAATTCCAACTAAGTATTTAAGCACTATTATCAAATCTGCTACTCTCAGATTCTCATAGCCTTCCCACTTCAAGCACTGAACATAGTGTACTCTTAACGGGGGGGCCTACGCCACTTCCCGCAGCCCTCATCAGCCTGGAGCGGCGAACCGCGGCCACTGGGAGCTTCGATCAGCCGAACCTGCGGACGCGGCAGGTAAACAAACTGGCCTGACAGGGGCTTTCCCTGAACAAGTGGCGGACCGGCTTTGAGAACCACTGCTTTAAAGAATGCACTACCTGAGACATTGAAGAGTAGACTGGAGAAAACAATAGACGTCATAGTAGAGATAACAAGCCTTCATTGGTAGGGAAGTAGACTAGAAGACCTAATGTGCATCTTTCCATAATAGATCTGAATCTTTATTATTAAATTTCCAATGTTGTTTTTTCCCCCAAGTCAGGAAGGAAATATAAAAGACTAGCTCTTGGTGTTTGTTTTAGCGTTTCCATTTTCATATGGAACCAAAAAGCATGGGGGGGGGGGAAGAGAATTAACAAAAAACAAACAAAAATCCTTTAAAACCTCAAAAATATTTGTTTTGAGGGAGGATGTAAGATTCAGGACAGTGCTCATTTTTTTTTAACTGTCTTATGTCTCCTTATTAAATCCCATTGCCCTCCTGGTAACCTTTGGCCTATCCACAGATCTGACCTATTTATTCCAGCTGAGGGTCTAACCCCAAACTTTCAAAAATGGGTCTGCAGGTCACACAAAAGGAGAGGTAACAGCTGTTCTCCCCCCCACCCCGGACGTCTCTGTTTTGTACTCGGAATGATAAATCATGCATCTATATCTATTTTGTTTAAATGGAAGGCTCTGTGGGCTTATATAGTTTGGGAGACTGAAAGAGAATCAGTGAGATGTTTGTGCTATCTCAGGAGGAAAAAAAGTGAGTGAATGATGCTTTTTTTTTTTAAATTAAAGTTCAGGAATTAATCTGTGGGGTTTCATGCGGAGCAGATAAAGTACACGACCAATGTGGTTGCAAGCTGAATCCGAATTCTGTTTATTGCAAGCTTTCTTTTATAGTTTTTCTCTACGTTACATAACACAATTAGGCTATAATAACACATCTACGGATTGGACAAGAAGGAGAATCATGTGTTTATCACATGTATAGCCCCACACCGATTGGTTCAACCGTTCCTTACATAAGGCCATGATTTATCACCTTGTTTACCTCATCTTATATAATCCCTAGACCTCCAGGGGGCGCCTTTGTCTTACAAGGCCATGAGCCATTGCCTGGCAAGTGTCCCATCCTGACCCTTTTCTCCTCATGGAACCTTCCATTAGGTTGGCGTAAGGATGATACATTCCCACATTAATCCACCTCCTCAGGCACTATAAAGCCAGTCATTTCTTCTGGCAGTACCATCTTCCCCAATGGTTTCAACTAAAGCATAAGATCCTAGTGAGATTCATTAGGAAACAGTGCCATTTAAAACAGAGATTAATAAAGATTGCTTTATTGGAATCATTAACTGCTCAAATTAAAAGTCTTTTCAACCACATGTGACATTAAACAGGAAATGCGCCTGAGTGGATATTTTACATTGTGGAATACAGAACCTTTAACTGGGATAGGGGTTTTCAAAACAAGATATTAAATGCAATATAGCATTATATAATGTGGTTTTAACGACCTCAGGGCTGAAAATATTCAGAAAAATTCATCTCAAATGAACATAAGTACTTGTTTAAAGACCTTTGCTCTCCAGGGATGGTTTCTTTTGCAGAGAAACAGTAGATCACGGCTCCTGGAACGATGATCAATATGGAAATGGAAAGTATCCCAATTTACATTACAGGGTACTGCAGCCAGATTGAAGGTCATAGCATTTGGACATTACTTTTTGTTTGATCACTGAGACAGAATTCAGACAACCTTAACATTGTACATCTTTCTACTTGGAAATGCAAACACATTCTCATTCAACAGATCTGCTCCTCATTTATTCAAGAGCCATGCGTGTGACCCCAGACACCTCTGCATTCATCCCATAAACACTACTGCAGTAATATTGGCATCAAATATGCCTTGTGGGGTATCATTTGAAAGCCAGTAACACACGGGGCAATACTGTGAAATACATGCAACAACGTGGTGTATGAAATTATAAGTTCTCTGTGTAACATTACTAGAACATGTTTAAGACCAGACTGCCTAACCTAGGGAAAAGTATCAAGCATCAGAGGGGTAGCCGTGTTAGTCTGAATCTGTAAAAAAGCAACAGAGGGTCCTGTGGCACCTTTGAGACTAACAGAAGTACTGGGAACATAAGCTTTCGTGGGTAAGAACCTCACTTCTTCAGATGCAAGTGACTTGCATCTGAAGAAGTGAGGTTCTTACCCACGAAAGCTTATGTTCCCAGTACTTCTGTTAGTCTCAAAGGTGCCACAGGACCCTCTGTTGCTTTCTAGGGAAAGTTAATAAACAGTACGACCTAGAAAAAGAAATATGGGTTTACCTTCAGGAGCGGCGCCAGGGTTTTTGCTGTCCTAGGCGGCAGCGCTCCTCCTCTGAGCATTCAGCGGCGGGGGTCCTTCCACTCTGCATCTTCGGGGCACTTTGGCGGCGGGTCCTGGAGTGAGTGAAAGACCCGCCGCTGAATTTCCGCCCAAGACCCGGAGCGGAAGGACCCCCTGCTACCGAATTTCCGCTGAGGGCGGCAAAATGCCACCTCCCAAATCCTGCCACCCTAGACGACCGCCTAGGGTCGCCTAGTGGAAGTGCCGGCCCTGTTTACCTTACCTTGCATATTAGCAGCAAATAGAGCCACTGAGCTACACCATTGGGAATTATCCTGAGACTAAACCAGGGGCCAGAATTAACATTGGTCACGCATCCCAGAGATAGAATTCCCCAGGAGGCCTTCCTAACTATTAGGACAGAATTCCTTTGGGAACATAAGGGACAGAGAGAGACACTAACTTGATCCTTCCCTCTAAGAAGATAAAGAAACTAAGCAATTGGATCTATGTGATGGTCCTGGCCGATGAAAAATGTGGAAAGTTGATTAGGGTGAGAGAAACCATCCAGAAAAAAAAAGACTGCATCTTGCTATACCCTGTTTTAGTCTTTTAAATGTGTTTTCACTTTTATTTGCCTGTAACTATCTCTCTACTTTTCTCTCTTACTTTGTATCACTTAATCCATGCTCTTTTGCTTTCACTACAAATTATCAGCGCTGTTTAAATTCAGTAAAGTATTTGCTTCTAGTAAGCTAACAAGTTGAAACGTACTGTCTCTGTAAAGGCAACGAACACAATACTTTTTTTCTGTGAGGGTCCAGGAAGAGGGGCTGGTTTCTGCAGGAGAATGATTTGGGGATGAATTCGGAGCTGGAAGGGTACTAAGGCCAGTCTACAAGAAGTAACGCAAGTTAGGCAAAGCCAGGGGGAGGCATGTGGGCTGCTGGCAGAGAATTACAGCTCTGATCCAATGCTGCCCAGCCACACGATACCCAGGGTTACAAGGCAGACATTGACTGAACACTTTACTGGCCTGCGTGAACCGCAAGATGTACAATATCTCATTTTAGAGAAAAATGAGGTTTTTATGCGCCAGAATCACAATTCCGAGAGTGAGTTGCATTCTATTTCTTGTGCATCAGTACAATCATATATTAAAGACATGATAGAGTGAGCTGGATTCCCTCTCCTCTCAGCACCAGTTGCTCTGCAATTGTCCCTAAAGTGGACAGGACTCTCACCAACCAAGAGGAACAGGCCCAGATTCCTTCAGAGGAAAGGTGCCATTTTTATATAGTCACTTTTCAGAGCACCATTGCCCTTTAATGGCCAGTTAGTGGCAGAAGTGGGAATAGAGTTCTTCTGGATCACAGCCCTGAACAATGCAATTTGGAAAGGTGAATTGCTGAGTACGTTAGCTGGGAGATAAGTTTGAGGTGGATCATTCCTCCTGAATATGCCGGTGTTTGTCTTGACAATGGCAGACGCACAAGTCGTGCCTTTGTCTTGCACCATGACAAGTGTTGTCCCACCTCTGACCATCTAGTTTTGCCCTCACCCAGACGCCAGGGTCCACTGGCAGCATTCTTTCAAAGGGTAAAATCGGATGCATTGTTTCTTTCGTCATTCTGTTTCAAATGTGGCTATTGTGTGTGAAATTGGTCATCTAGAGAACAATCAGCATTCATGGCTGTCAACTGCCTCCCCAGCCCTGCCCCATTAACAGTGGACGATGACAGTTGCAGTTTCCCCTACAATAGACTAAATCTAGATCTGGTTCATCTCGTGCCATATTCTGAAACAACTAGGAACTGAGTGATTGCCAGGGCAGAAGTACTCTGGCACTCAGTGAGCAGGGAGAGAAGGGAACTGGCACAATGCAGGGTCGCTAGAGCTAGGAGGAGTCACTGATTCCCATTCTCCCTATAAGCCCAACATAGGAGGATTTCAGGAGATTTAGCAGGGGTCCATGCAACCTCTGCATGATATGCTGCTGAACAAAGACAGTGAAGAGAGCTCCACTTACAGGCCTGGCAGCTTAACAGCAACCACACACTTATGCACCATACGCAGCTGCGGCTTTGGATATATAGAGTTCACATTAAAGTTATATAGATAACCACAAGAAGCAGAAAAATTATAATATATATAGAAAGTCAGATTCTGTAGAATTGATGACACTGGCCCTGCTTGCACTGGGAAGCCCTGGGTAAATCAGATTATGCAACGCTGAAGAGAATCTTAGAGGCACCGATTTCACAAGAAATTCCATGCATTTTTTCAGCATATTTTTGCTTCAGATTGTCATGGCTAAAGAGGAAAAACTTCAAGTCTTTCTCATGAAAGTCTTCACAAAGATAGATCCTGCCTAAAAGCTTATTGCCAAGGGCCTGGCACATCAGCACAGAATGGTAGAGATATTATTGTTGGCTTCATCATCGTAGGAAAATTAAAGTGACCTTGTCAAGACGCATGTATCCTTTGAATTTATGTAACTGCGTAGACTTTGTCTAGGGGCTTTTTAAAAAAAATCCCTACAACTTATCAACTCTGTCACATGATTTCTCTAAAAATACCCCGCTATGAATTGATCTATAAGTTGCATTGAGTGTGTGGAGGGGAGGGTGAGGGGGAGAATCTGCTTTTTAAAAGTCTAAGTCAGAAATGAAAAGTAATCAAAACATTTCACACAGACAAGAAGGTCCCCAGGAAACTAACAATGCAGCAATAGAACGTTACAGTCGGCCAGATACCTCCACTCCCGTGTCCGCCTTTGCACTGCATGGTCAGCTGGCTCTAAAGCTGGTTTTACCAGACCAGGAACAGATCAGTGCAAGAATGATTCTTCAGTGGCAGAAAGCCAACAACAGGCCAGGGTCTTACACCACCCCCTTTCCCTGGCCCCAGCAGAACCAGGATGCCCCTAAGCTGCGCTGATCATCCTCTGTAGTTTGACTCCTTGTGGTCTTTTGCAGCTGGTGTAAGTTAGAACCACTGTCAAGATAGCCTTGCTGGAGGCAGAGATGGGGCCTGCACAGAGGCTGCACCTGGGACAATGGTGCAGCAGGGTACACCACTGTTGTGCACATGTAACCCACACACCTTCTGGGTGTGGTGCTCTGTCCCATCTAGTGGCACTGAGACCACTTAGAGAGAGAGATAAAATGAGTCTGTTCTACAGCCTTAGCTAACAGTCAGTTGGCTTTTAGCTCATACAGTAGAGGGTCATGCACTAAGCTCCAGAGGTTCCAGGTTCGATCCCACCCACCGATGACCAGGGTCTGTCAGGGTTACACCCACACGCCATCTCTGACCAGGGTCCTGGGCCTGCTCCAAACTCTGCTGAAGTCAACAGGAGTCTTTCCATTGATTTTAATAGGCTTTGGAAGAGGTTCTCTGTCCAGATAAGCTGACTCCAAGCATCTGGCCTGATTTTTAGGCAACAAGATGCATTCAAGAATTGTTCTAAATGGCTACGTTAAGACAGACACAACTGGGGCCAGATAGGAACTTTAAATCAAACAGTTTGTGAGCTTATGAATAAGATGAGGGCAAATTAATCATATAAACACATAACCTCTTTAGGACTTCATATTCCAGAACAAGACTTTCAATAGACCTTTGTTTTGTTGACAAATATTTTTAATGCTGGGATTTAGCACGGACTACTTAAAGTAGATAAGACAGAAAACTGTAGGCCAACAATAATCTATATGCAAATTAAGTTCAACATTTTCTCCAGCACATGTGGTGCTAATATCAAAAAGATGATAAGTCTGACCCTTCATCTCAATATTTGCAATATGCAAAATAATGTAAATTACAGAATTAAAGCACTTGTGTACCATTAAAATAACCAAATAAGAAAGAGACTAATATCACTGAAATGAGGAAAGGATTTATGAGCAGTGATTGTGGCTTTTTGGAAAAAAAAATACAAATATTGTTGATTATAAAATATGTTGCTCTATTTGGAGTTTCACGGAGCCGCCTGTGAAGTTTTATAGCTATGATTCCCTGTCACATAAAAGTTATATACACATAGGAAATAACATAGGGGAAATAATGCAGGTTTAAACTGCCATTTTAAAATTATTTCTTTAAAATAGAAATGCCAAGGTTCTGTCTTGTAGTCAGTTTGCTAGTGATGGATGACTTCAATGCATGAGGTCTCTACGGGGTCCTTAAATTCAGTCCTCAGGTGTCAGAACCACCATGTGCATGTCACCTGAATATTACAATAATTGAAAAGTGAGACTGGAAGGGGCCTCAAGAGATCAGCTAGTCCATCACTCCCACACTAAGGCAGGATTAAGTATATTATCCCTGATACGTGTTTGTCTAATCCAGTGTTTCCCAAACTTGGACGCCGCTTGTGTAGGGAAAGCCCCTGGTGGGCTGGGCCGGTTTGTTTACCTACCATGTCTGCAGGTCTGGCCAATCGGGGCTCCCACTGGCCGCGGTTCGCTGCTCCAGGTCAATGGGGGCTGCTGGAAGCGATGCGGGCTGAGGGATATTCTGGCTGCTGCTTCCAGCAGCTCCCGTTGGCCTGGAGCAGCAAACCACAGCCAGTGGGAACTGCGATCGGCCAGACCTGCAGACGGGGCAGGTAAACAAACCGGCCCGGCCCGCAAGGGGCTTTCCCTGCACAAGCGGCATCCCAAGTTTGGGAAACACTGGTTCTAACCTATTCTTAGAAAACCTTTAGTGAAAGGGATTCCACCCCCCTCCCCGGTAACCTGTTTCAGTGCTTAACTATCCTTATAGTTAGAAAGTTTGTCCTAATAGCCAACCTAAAACTGCCTTGTTGTAAGCTAACTTCTTTTCGTACCCTTGATGGACCTGGAGAACAACTGATCACTGTCCTCTTTATAACAACCTTTCGCATATGTGTAAAGGACTGTTTGTAACATTTATAACACATACTTCTATTAGACCTGCTACTGAGTTGCTCATGGCCCCAGTGCTATAATACAACCCCAGTGATCTCATCCAGGGCAGAGACAGAATGATCACCTACCAGCTCCAGGACTCCTGTCCTGCTGCCATGCAAGAGTCACCAATCACAGGACAAGAGCTTATACACCAGGTACCTGCTAGCTCATGGATCTACTGCCACCAACCTCAATATCTAGTGGGAAAGCCTTGCACAGCAGGACACTTTCTCCCAACACATTCCCTGCTCCCACAACTTTGCTGACACTATGCAAGCATAGTAAGACACCACTACAGCAAAGGTCTCCATTACCATCTTCCTGATGTTTGACAGAGAGGGCTTGTGTCTTGAGAAATGCTTTACAACCTTGATTTATGGAACAATCAGTAACTGTGTCAATGCCTTTGGTAAACTATTCAGGTTGATTCACCAAATCCATGTGATGTATTATCAGGTTTAGAAATGGGCTCAGAGTCAAGTAGCTCCACCCAAATTGCTCCTAAAACACAGGCAATATGTTGGTGAACGAAATGGTTTGAGAAGGAGCCGGCAAATGAGCTGAATATGCTTGCTAATTTCATTTGTATGTTGCTAATGATCTTGATCTATCAAAAATGGCCATGATGTATGATTTCCTACTTGAGCTGTGCAAGTGTTAAGAAAACACAATGTGCTGAAAATTGAAGTTTTAAACTGTAAATATTGGGGCTAACGAGAGCAAGAACCATTTGTTTCCTGAATTTCTGAAGCCACATCATCCACTAGTTGCTGCAACATTGTGCTCCAGGATTGAAAGTTCTACATTTAAAATAGGTAGCCCTATAAACCTAACAGTTAAAATGGCCAATCCTACCTATTTTAAACAGAAGCAGTTCATTGGTGTTCTTTTTTTCCACATCTGGCAATGTTCAGACTTGCAACATTATTCTATCTGATGCAGCACTTATTCATTCACCAGCATGTGTGTGTCCAGGAGTGAAAGCACAGAGTGTGTGTGGAATGGGCTGACTGGAATGTAACTTATACAAAATGTCAGGGTCTGACCACTTAGCAGCTCCTTCATGAATTAGAGTAGCAGAGGTGCAGCAAAGGGGCCAGGGTATGGGCAGCTTGCCCAAGGGGTTAGCGTCAGGCACAGACTAAGATAACATGTACTAGGAACCAGGCCAGAGTGGAACACCAGAAGATCACAATGGACAGACAAACCAGAGGGCAGGTATTAAGACTCAATTACCAAGAATCAGGATTCAAGGTGGTTGGATTCAGGCAGCAGGACTGGAAAAGAGGATCAGAAGGCAGGCAAACACCACACCAGTAGTCCACAACATGGTGAAACCCAATCATACAAATGAGTTCCTGTTGTCTCTTCTGTCTTAAATAGGGGCTGCAGCCCAATCAGGAGCCTTGGAGATTTGCCAATCAGAGTGTAGGGGCAGGATTTGAGCCCCAGTTGAGTTTCATGGATCCCAGTCCTAGCTACTGTTTGCGAGTTACTGGGTGGAGGATTAGACAGTGATGTGTCACACCTCCCCCATGGAGCTGGGTTCAGAACCTGCCAATCTGTTAGTAAATGTACAGCTGTGCAAGCCACCCTGATGGACTAAGTTATTCCTACATTTGAGGAATGGGATGCGTGTTGAGCTAGTTTCAGGGTAAAGGTAAATAATACTACGTTTACTGAATGTTGCTGCGTCTGTTTGGGGGCATTATGCTTGTTTGTTGGCACCTGCCTAGAGTTAGAATCAGAGGATGAGAGGAACTTTTCTTTAAAGACAGGAGAGGACATGCCCCAAATGAGGAATTACCCAAAGACAGGAGAGGGTTTCTTCAGAAAGTTTCAAAAACTGAAACCTGAAATGCCAACAGTGAGATCTCAGAAACTTAAATGCAAACCACTCTGCTTTAACGAGGAAATTGCAATTAATGCTGAGCATGCACTAGGAAAGTGTCATATGACAGAGTCATCCTAAGGGCTAGAAGGGGACAACCCAGCTCTAAAGGTGATATATAAACTGCCCTACTCCAGGAGTAGTTCTTGGATGCACTTGGACATAGACACACCCTTGGGAGTTGGAATACCTCCTCTGCTTCCTTTTTGCTTCTGGAGCTAGTAATTTCTTCCTGGCCTATACCAGCCATCAATTATAACACCTCCGTTTTCCATCAGCTCAGCTGCCCTAACCAGCAAGAAGAGGCTTGACTGCATCCATTCTCTGCCCACTTGCTTTAAGAGGTGGGAATACGTCATCCCTCTGTACCTGCTTATTTTTACCCACCTGGACTTTAACATCAGGCGCCAAATTCTACTATTGTCTACACAGATATAAATCTGGAGCCTATTAACTGCAGTAGATTTACACCTATAAAGAAAATGAGATCAGGATTTGACCCTAAGAAACTGCCAGCCCTGGGAAGAAAGAATCTGTGGATTAGTGATCTGTATTTGTGCTAGGCAATAGGGTCCTCATTTTTGTCTTGGACTCCAAGGAATTATTGCAATGCAAATAATAGTGAGATGGACACCTAAATTGGATCAGTAACATGACAAAATGATTGATCTACTTATCCTGCAGATCAATAGGTGAGACAGGCACGGCGGAGCCAAGTTGATACAGAAGTTTTTGCATTGAAAAACCAAGACATCTTTTTTAAAAGTGCCTCCTGTTGACACTGGGAAGTGGAGAGGGAGGAAAAAGAACAAGAGGAGAAGTTAACTTGTGCAGTGGATGCTTTGCACTTGACTTGAAATGGCAACAGGGACCAGAGTAGAGACACATTTCATGCAGCTTAAGAAACTGACTCACCATGAATAATGTAGTGGTTACTTAGAGAGAGCAGAGTTTGTGATGGATTGGAGCTCCCCCCCGCTTCTGAGAGGCCACCTGATATACTGGTTCACTGAGCCTCTCCCACTTGACCAGCCTGGGTTCCCTGTCCCTGCTTTGTTGAATTAGGCTCTTTGGCCTTTTGCAGTGCACACACACACACAGGTAGGGCCACACCCCGCTACAGACACAGACTGACATCAGCTCTGTGTGATAGGACTCCCCCAGCACTCACGTGCACACCCTTTTTGGGAGATAAACCCAAAATAATACTGTCTTGTGCTGTATAGAAAAATCTGCACAGTGCAAGCTCATAAATATCTGCCCTCTTCCTCAATGTGAAGAGAGATGTGCACACTTCTTCCCTTCCGTTAGAAATAATAATAAACAAAATAAGTGCATTAACTACAAAAGGTAGATTTTAAATGGTTAAAGGAATAGAAAGCAGAACAAAGCAGACTACCTTAGTAAATAAACAAAAGCCTCAAACTGAGCTTAACACACTAGATAGGTCGGATACAAATTGGCAAATTCTCCCAGAGTGATAAACAGGGTGGCATATTCTTAAGGCATAAAGTGCCTTGGCTTTCCCAGGATTTTTTTACACAGGCTAAAAATCCTTCGAGCCTGGGACCATCACTTCCCACAGTTCAGTCTTTGTTCCTCAGGTAATTTCAGGTGTGTTGTTGTAGGGAGAGTAAGGACCACTCATGTTGTCATTGTCCCTCTTTTATATCTTCCCCCCACTTGCTGTAAAGCTGTTTTGCTGTCACCTGGGTCAAACAGTTCCCATTGTATAGAGCATTTGTGGGCAACCTGCGGCACGCAGGCTGATTTTCAGTGGCACTCACACTGCCCAGGTCCTGGCCACCGGTCCGGGGGGGGGCTCTGCATTTTAATTTAATTTTAAAAGAAGCTTCTTAAACATTTTAAAAACCTTATTTACTTTATATACAACAATAGTTTAGTTATATATTATAGACTTCTAGAAAGAGACCTTTTAAAAACGTTAAAATGTATTACTGGCACACAAAACCTTAAATGAGAGTGAATAAATGAAGACTTGGCACACCACTTCTGAAACGTTGCCGACCCCCGGTATAGAGCTATCTCTGAGAGTTTCTATTGCACATCATTCCTGGGGTGATCTTTATGCTTGTGTGCATTTCTTCTATAAGCCACTAACATTGTTTGGCCTCATCCAATGTAGCACATTTGAAATACAGAGACATGGTCAATATTCCCAGCTTCAGATACAACAATACAGGCGTACAAATTGGATAAACGCATTCAGTAAATTATAACCTTTCCAATGATTTCTTACAAGGCCCATCTTGCATAAAGTATATCTTAGTTAGACTATATTCATATCATAACCATATTTGTATGCAGAATATGGGGTGTGACGTCACAGAGTTGACCTGCATTTTTGCAATTAATGGTTGTTTGATGACAGGGCCTGTGGGATAAGTAGACAAGAAAGACTGCAAGAAAGAAAACGTTGTTTACAAAATAAATACTGACAGGCTGTTTCTGGATATGCTTAATAGGCATGTCCATCCCCTCCCCCTTTTCCCCAGCCCCCATGAAAAAGGGATAGCAATTACTGCAGCTGTTTTCTCTATATTGCCCAATGACTCACCTAAAAATGGCCATATCTGCTATAATAGTTAACTGTGTAAAATAGATAGATGTGTGGGCATCTGGAAGGAAAGTCTGGTTGAATCTGAGCCACCTCCAAGAGACAGCAAGGGCATTATGGGTCTGAACACTTACAACAGAGCTACAATTCTTATTTCAAGGAATAAAGCCCTTGGATTCCATCTATTTGAAAAAGTCATTGGGTTTTGTTTTAAACAAGCACCCTCCTTTAGCATGAACTATTCCCATCTCCCAAGTGGTCCTGGCTGGGACTGTTGTTCCTTCTGCTTCCTTGTCACGCTATTTATTTATGAGCAGTTTCTCTCCCTTAACATTGGCTGGTGCAGTCTCCATCACCCACACCTCTCCTATTTCCTGAGGGTGTTTTGGGACACTCAGAGGACATACACCTACATTTGCAGCTAAAGGTAGCTTTCTGCTTTTCTGCTTTGATCCCTGAATTGGTCTCAAGAACATCCGTGCGCCTATATTTGCATCTTTTACTGTGTTGAGATTTAGGCTTAGCTATGTCAGTCGGGGTGTGAAAAAAAAAAAATCACACCCCGACCAACATAGCTCACCAACCCTCTCCCCCTAAGTAGATACAGCTATGCCAACAGAAGAGTGATTCTGGTATCAGAGCTAAATTTGTTCAGGAAGGTGGTGTTCTACACTGACAAAAAAACTCCATCTGGCAGCGTAAGTTGCATCTACACTAGGAGGCTATGTTGACATGGCTGTGCCAACATAGGCTTTGTAGTGTAGGTATGTGATAAATGAAGGGAGGGGTAGATCCCTTTTATGGACCCAGTCAGCCTGTTAGCTATAAAATCCCTCTTAGTAGCTGTTCTCTACTTGCTTTACCTATTAAGGGTTAAAAAGTATCACTGCGATGCATAGGTAAAAGGAAGTGAGTGGGCACCTGGCCAAAAGAGCCAATGGGAAGGCTAGAACTTTTTAAAAATGAAATAGGACTCCCCTTTTGTCTGTCTGTGGTTGTTCTCTGGAGAGAGGGAACAGAGCGGCAATGCTGTAAGAAGCTTTGGGCCAGGTATGAAAAATCATCAAATCATACCTAGGAACTACTCATTTAAAACCCCAGAGATGTAAGTAGATCAGGAAATGTATAGAAAGACATGATCGGGTTTATCTCTTTTTATTTCTTTATGGCTTGTCGACTACTCTTTGTTAACCACAAATGCTTTTGTTTTGCTTGTAACCTTTAAGCTGGACCTCAAGAACATTATTCTTGATGCTTAATCCTTGTAAGTGTCTTTTTTTAAATCTACCACTAGCCTGAGTTTCCAGATGTATTTTCTTTCTTTTTCTTTTTAAAAAAATTTACCTTTTTTAAGAACAGGATGGAATTTGTGTGTCCTAAGAGATTTGTGCACATGTCATTTAATTAGTTGGTGGCAACAACTGATTTCTTGTGTTTTTCTTCTTGGCTCTTCCCCGGGGGGCGGGGGGGGGGGGGAGAAAACGACTGGACGGTACCCCACAGGAAAGAATTCTCAAGTGCGCCTTCCTGGGCTCTCAAAGGGGTTTTGCACTTGGATGGTGGCAATATCTACCCATCCAAGGTCAGAGAAAAATTGTAACCATGGAAGTTTAATACAAGCCTGGCCGGTAATAATTTTTAGAATCCTTGTGGGGCCCCACCTTCTGCACTCAATGTGCCAGAGTGGAAAATCCGCCTTGACAAGGTATCTTAAAATTTAGATCAACCTAGCTACATTATTCAGAGCTGTGAAAATTTTTGCACCCCGTGCAATATAGTTCGGTTGATCTACCCCACTGTGTAGGCGTGATTATTGTCTTTACACTTTCTAATTAGTGTAGCAGGGATAGTCCCCCGCTGACTCAGCTTGTTCACTTCAGCCCTCCAGGGTTCCAGTCTTTTCATGGCCTCAGAGTCTTCTCTCTTTCCCTCAAGTTATCATCAGGCTCCTGGTAAGTGGGCCACCTTGAAGGTTTCTCCTGCAGCAGTCTGGCTCTCCTTTCTTCTCTGGATGGAAAATTAAACTTTGGGACTTTTAAACAATGTTAACTATTTCATCTCACTGTTTGGGGGGAGGGAGACGAGATGGTGCTTGAGATTTTATTTTTGTCTAGGCTACATAGTCTCAAACGATTTGCCATTATGCTTCATGCATTCCTAGCAAACGTTCTGAGAGGGGGCCATTTATATGTTTTCTGCTGGCACACGATAAACGAGTCAATGGGGCTACTTAGAGTAGGTCTACACTGCAAATTAAAAACCCATGGCACTGAGTCTCAGAGCCCAGATCAATTGACTCAGGCTTGTGGGTCTTGGGCTGAAGGGCTAAAAATATGGTTTTGCTTTGTCACAGCAAACTCCTTCAGTGACTTATATAACCATTAGCATTCTTTCACCTAGTGGGAGAGAATCTCTAGCTTTTGGTATGTTCAAATCAAGTAGCTGCCTTTCTGGAAGAAATGCTTTAGCCAAACACAAGTTACTGGGCTTCACAGAGGGATAACTGTGTGAAATGTAATGGCCTGTGGTCTACAGGAGGTCAGAATAGATGATCTAATGCAGTGCTTCTCAAAGCCGGTCTGCTGTTTGTTCAGGGAAAGCCCCTGGCGGGCCGGGCCGGTTTGTTTACCAGCCGTGTCCGCAGGTTCGGCTGATCGCAGCTCCCACTGGCCGTGGTTCGCCGCTCCAGGCCAATGGGGGCTGCGGGAAGTGGCGCGGGCCGAAGGATGTGCTGGCCGCCCTTCCCGCAGCCCCCATTGGCCTGGAGCGGCGAACCACGGCCAGTGGGAACTGAGTTCGGCTGAACCTGCGGATGCGGCAGGTAAACAAACCAGCCTGGCCTGCCAGGGGCTTTCCCTGCCCAAGCGGCAGACCAGCTTGGAGAAGCTCCGATCTAATGGTCATTCTGGCTTTAAGTTCCATACATAAAGAAATCTGTATGGAAAGAAATAGTGCACGTCCTACTGAATGGTTTAGTGTTACAGTATCTGCATCTGTTTAATAGTTTTGCAAATGCAAGTTGCAGCAGTTAGGGCTCACTTTTGCCACTCCAACTACATTGAGTGGTACCTTACTCCACCTGCAAGCCCATTCATTTCACTGCAAATGTGTGGCAGGAACGGGATACTTAATGTTAAAAGCTGGGACTTTCAAAGGGGGTCTAAAGGAGTCGGGCTTCCAATTCCCTTGGACTTTCAGGAGAGTTGGGCATCTAACTCTTTCTGGCCCCCTTGAAAATCCCAGCTTAATTCAGCTTCTTTTACATTTTTATTGTGTAGGCGCCCACCAACCGTTGCAAGATTCTCTTTAGGCTTAGCTAAATCACAACATTTATGCAAGGAACATAGAATATTCTCAACCGGGTTGATCTTAAAAGGTTAAACTGTGCTATTACATCATCTGTATCCAAGAATTCAATACACTAGCAGGGCAAGCTGCTTGCAATAGCATTTTGCTTGTATTGCTGCTGTGACACTAGATTGCCTGAAGATGTATAATTTTAGTATATTAACTGTACTTTTAAAAAGCTTATTACAAAAGTCTTCCGACCCCTCTCAAAGTTTTGCTGGAAGAATAGAGGGTTTTTTACATTGACTGTATCGGAATATACGCTCTCAGAGAGAGACTGGGCACTTAGCTGGTTGGTCACCTACGCGGTCTACAAAATACCCAAAATACTGCTGTGTGGCTGCACATTTATATTCCATAACAATTTAGGAAACTAACTTTGTGTTCCACTTGGTGATAGAAGACATAATGGGGACAGATGTCAAAGTTTTGTAAGGGGATTTAGGGATATGGTTGCCACTAAGGTCCAAAACCCATCTCAATCCCTCTGAACATATATTGCAGCATGACGGCTTTCAGGAAGAGCTTTGTGTGAGTTAGTTATTTCACTTGGCAGGGTATTTATTGGGAAAAATGTTACTTCCCGTAGGTTTAAATCTACCAAGTTTCACCTTGAGTTTTATGTTCAAACAAACTTAAAATCTCCATTCAAGAGACTGGTTTCCACCCAAAACCACAAGTTTATTCAATAGCAAATAACATACCAAAATCTTATGAATCTCAGTGAAACTTCTGGTGACTCTAGGCTGAGTTTTGGGGGTAGTACTCAACAAGAGCAGGAGAGATTTCCCCTGGTTTCACGGTGCTTTACAAAAGTTACCGAGGCTTTTCTGACTAAGACTGGACTCAAAAGATGTCCAGATCAGAGAGGTTATGGTTAAGTATCTGAGACTTTTCAGGTTCTCCTATCATTGGTTAGGATTTTTTGAATCAGACAGTGATGTACAACAGAATTAATAGTGATGGACAAACCTCCAGTTTTGATGGTCTAGTGCGGACAAGCACCCCGGAGCTCAAATGCTTATCTCAACCCTTATGACCTGGAAAAGTAGACTGAAAATTTCTCAGAACTTCTGAGAGTCTCCTCTTTCCAAGCCAGGTCAGAAGACACCACCACAATAGCCACTCTATGAGTAATTTGGCACAGAAATTTGCAGGTGGAACCAGGAAATGTAGAGGCACTTTAAAAACTAGATGTAAATTTTTTTTCATTTGTATTTGTTTTAAAGTGCAGCATGCACACCAATTCGTGCATTCAAAAATTGGGCATTTGGCCAGCATGGAAATATAGGGACATGTTGCAGATGCCCACCTTTGAAAATCTGTCCCTAACTAATTTTGCTGTAAAATGGCACGAGCCAATTATTTTTAATTGAACAGGTTCACTGATCCTTGATAATTAAGAAAAAGGAAATGCTACTTCAAATTCTAGGGGTTATTTTCCTCCTTCCTCAAGATTCTTGAGCTTCTCCCCCAGTCTCTTTTTGTATGGGTTGTGTAGAGAGGAGTAGCTCCCATTTTACTCTGCCCAGTTTCATGCCTTCCAACAGGGCCCATGTTGTAAACCCGCTTCTAACAGGAAAAAGGCAGATTTCTTTCTTGTCATACAATGGCCCTATTAAATTGTCCCAAGAGGTTCAGAATCATTTGAGATGCTCTCTTTTTCCATGTTAGCCTAGACAGTGATATACTTAATCTCTTATGAAACCAAGGGATAATGCCTTAATTCTTTAATTGATTCATCAAAATAGCTGTATGTTCTTATCCCTATGATAATAGCAATAGCTGGGGCATTACTACTAAAAAAAAAATGGATACTCAAAACACATGCTTAGCACAAAGAAGATGTAGCCCCTCAATTTCTCTTGCCTACTTATGCAGGGCTGGACTAACACAGGGGCTTTAGGGGCTGCAGCCCAGGGCCCCGGGCTAAGGGGGGGCCCGGCGCAACTCAGCTCAGGCAGGCTGTCTGCATGCCGCGGCCCCACGCCACTCCAGGAAGCAGCCGGCTGCTGGCATGGCTCTGAAAGCCCCTGGTGGGGAGGCAGCTCTGTCCACCGTCCCCACAGTTCCCATTGGCCGGAGCTGCGGGGGCAGTGCTTGCAGGGGTGGGCAGCACACGGAGACATGCTGTCTCCCTGCCCCCAGGGGTGCACAGAGATGCGCCAGCAGCCGGCTGCTTCCTGGAGCAGTGTGGGGCCACGGCCTTTAAGCAGCCTGCCTGAACCCTGCTGAGCCATCGGCCAGGAACCTCCCAGAAAGAGCCTGCAACTCGCACCCCCTCCTGCACCAGGTCAGAATCTCCTCCTTCACCCAAACTCCCTCCCAGAAAGAAACTAATAACAGCTGTTTTAAGGTAAGAAGTAGGCTATTTTGAATTAACTATATTCTACATGTTTTAAGATTGAAATGTAACCACAGAATGGCTTTATGTTAATTAAAAGGCAAGTTTAGTATACTGTTAATAGCCTCGATGCCATAACTGTGATCATTTTGTTTTAAATTAGGAAAAAGACTTGTATACAGGGGCCCCATAAAATCTAATAGCCCCAGGCCTACAGGAGAGTTAATCCGGCCCTGCACTTATGGTTTTCATTTTATATTTAATAACACAAAAACGAGCTTTGGGTAGCTCGGAAGCATGTCTCTTCTACCAACAGAAGTTGGTCCAATAAAACATGTTACCTCACCCACCTGGTCTTTAACATGACTTAGTGTCATTTAAAAACTGCATTGTTTTCTGTGCTTAAGGATGTTAAACTTAGGGCCTGATTCAAAGCTCACTGCTGTAATGGAAAGAGTCCCATCTGAAGGCATGGTCTCTGGATCAGACCCTTATTGCACAGTCTCTCTCTAAAAATACAGTGCTCAGGCGAGCGTAAGGAGACATTGATTTGTGCTCCCTGCCACCTTGAACTGCTGATTCCTATTTTCATCTGAACCAGTGCCCACCAGGTGTTCTGTCAAAGACAAATGTGCAGCTCATGTATTTGTATCGGCCCAGGCATCTGTGCAGTGATGCAAGTCTTAGGGCAAGTAATATTAACAAGGCCACACTGTGCTACCTTCAACATGATATTTGGTTATATAGCACTGTAAAATTAAAGGCATGATAACACGCCACTGAGTAGTTTCTGTGGCTATAATTTCTTTATTAGCCTTTACTAACCATTGGATTTCCTCAGTTAAAATTGCCTGTTGTCTACCACTTCCAGCCCAGAACGGTGGGTGAGATTTTCTTGTCATTGTTGTTGCAATACTGTAGTATTTTTATTTTTAGCATGATGGCAGCACAGATAACAAGTACCTGGCTCTATAGTGCTTGTGTGGTTTCCTGTTCTGTACTGCAAATTGAACCTGGTTCAGGATGACATGCTTGAAGAAGATTGAACTAAATACACAATGCAGCCTGAAGAGGTACAAGGTAATGTGTCAGGAGAGAGAGACTATAGCTGTCCTGTCATCTGGAGCCCAGTGATTCTCCCCCTCTCCGAAATGGAACTTGTAGTTTCCCATATTTACAAAAAACAATACTTCAGAGTACAAAGCTGTTCAGCAAATAAACACATGTTCCATCTTAGCTAAGTAATTTAGTGTTAGGAGATGTCCTCAAGGCTCGTGCGAAGACAAGATGTGAGCAATACTGAACCCTAAGTTTACCGCTATGCTCAGTCACGCTGCATGGAGTTCTAACTAGAACAAAGAGACGGTAACATACAAAGGGACTTCCCTAAGCCTGGCAACCTCCCTCTCATCCAGGTAAGAGCACTGTCTGCATGACTGCTTAAACTGAAGAATATTGTATTAGGCCAGCTTATGATCCCCTCGCTCATACAGCTGAGCAGTTACTCACACTAGTAGTCCTGTTGACTTTACTGGGATTGTTCAGGTGAGTAATTGAGCACAGCTGTGAGTAGGGGGTTCACTGGCCCACTGAAATGCCACATTCAATAAACAAACAGCTATATTTCTCTGTAACTGTGCAATTAGCAATCTAGAGAAAATGTTTGGGGAGTGGCTGCTTTTTGACTAAATACTGAAATTTGGGTCCATATTAGAGATATCACTGTTTAGTTCCTTTTATCAGGTTACTTGCACAGGCAATGAAAACAGCAAGTGTGGCTTAGTCTCCCATGGACTGGAATAGTTACATTTAATTTCAGGTGTTGCGTCTGGTGTGGGAGTGTGGTTGGCCACCTGTGATGTACAGGACATCAGAAACAACAAGGAGTCTGATGGCACCTTAAAGACTAACAGATTTATTTGGGCATAAGCTTTCGTGGGTAAAAAGAAGTGAGGTTTTTACCCACGAAAGCTTATGCCCAAATAAATCTGTTAGTCTTTAAGATGCCACCAGACTCCTTGTTGTTTTTGTAGATACAGACTGTCAAGGCTGCTTCCCCACACTGAAATTTAGTGTACAAATTTGGGGGCCTGCATGAAAACTTCTAAGCTTAACTACCAGCTTAGATCTGGTCCGCTGCCACCATTCCCAAGTGGATTCCCTTCCCTGGGAAGCCTTGAGAAACTCTTCACCAATTCCCTGGTGGATCAAGATCCAAGCCCCTTGGATCTTAAAACAAGGCGAAATTAACCATCCTCCCTTCTTCCTCACACCAACTCCTGGTGAATACAGTTCCAACCCCCTTGGATCTTAAAACAAGGGGAAAAAATCAATCAGGTTCTTAAAAAGACGACTTTTAATTAAAGAAAAAAGGTAAAAATCATCTCTGTAAAATCAGTATGGAAAATAACTTTACAGGGTAATCAAACTTAAAGAGCTCAGAGGACCCCCCTCTAGCCTCAGGTTCAGCATACAGCAAACAGAGATAAACACTCTAGTAAAAGGTACATTTACAAGTTGAGAAAACAAAGACAAACTAACATGCCTTGCCTGGCTGTTTACTTACAAGTTTGAAATATGAGAGACTGGTTCAGAAAGATCTGGAGAACCTGGATTGATGTCTGGTCTCTCTCAGTCCCAAGAGTGAACGACTTCCCAAAACAAAGAGCACAAAACAAAAGCCTTACCCCCCCCCCCCCAAGATTTGAAAGTATCTTGTCCCCTTATTGGTCCTTTGGGTCAGGTGTCAGCCAGGTTACCTGAGCTTCTTAACCCTTTACAGGGAAAAGGATTTTGGAGTCTCTGGCCAGGAGGGATTTTATAGTACTGTACACAGGACAGCTGTTACCCTTCCCTTTATAGTTATGACACAGACTAACACGGCTACCCCCTGATACAGGACATCAGACTAGATGATCTGATAATCCCATCTGGCCTTAGACTCCATGGCTTTGGCTCAGCAATCAGAGCCAGGTGGGTAGCCCTTTGCATCTGCATGAAGCCATATTAAAGTCAACAGGGCTACCTGTGGGTGCTAACATCTGCCCAAATTGGATTGCAGAAGCAGGGCCTGTGTTTCACCTACATATGCATTATCTAAGGACTTGTCTACACTTGAAAGTTCATTTGGATTAAGATAGGATGTGAATTTAAAATGCAATTGCTATTCCTGGATAACTCAATTTGGAGACACTTTTTCTGGAATAAAAGACTTATTCCTGTTTACTTTAATGTGAATTAAGCTAAACTGAGAATCTCCATATGTAGACAAATAATAAAGGACCCTCAGCATCTCCCCTTTTTCTTCTTCCTCCCCTTGCAAACAGTGATATGCCTGTCTCCAATACAGTTGCAACGATTTGTTTTAAGTACCCACAAACCACAGTCATCTTGGTGCAAGATCTTTAATAAATGGAATGTATATTTGCTACCTAAACGGTGCTAAGGGCCTTTTGGCAAAGCCCAGAAAAGTAACTCTTTGAATCTTCATTCTCTCTTCATTTTATTAGGCTGTGGAAAGAAACATTTATCTAGGAGCCAGTTGCTCTTAGTTAATTCAATAATTACAAACTTGAAAGAAAAGTTGTAATATATGAGCTCATTAAGTAATTGGACCTCACTTTATAATTTAAGCAATGATGGTACATCTTTACAGCTGAATCAATTAACTTAACTGACTATTGGATCTACTGATTAGATCTTACAGCTCAATTAAAGAGCAGAAAAAAAACCCCATCTAATTTGGTTAATTTACCTCCTGCCTGTAAATATCACTAAAGGGTATTGAATCGGATTCACTTAAAAGTGGACAAGAAAGAGCGTAGATCTAAGATGGTTACGTTTTCCTCTTTATTTTCTGTTGGCAATGTGAAAGCTTTTAATAAAATTCACCATATATATCTGATTTGTTAGTAATAGGCAAAATGAACAAACTTTCCTTCTCATTTATCATTTCTAGGATAGGCATCTTCGGTTTTCTAATGTGGAATTTAAAAAAAAAAATCCAGACAAATGACAAAAGGAATCCAAGGACAGAAAATAAATATGCCTATACTTAGATCTGTATTAAACCAACTTCTAAGAGAGAAAGACTTTTAAGGAGAAAGACTTCCATACATCTCCAAGGGATCAAAATTCAACTAAAAAAGGTAGAGCTTCCCAGAGAAACAAAAGTCATTCTATCTAAACAGATTTGAAATGACAGTAGTGCACTCTAGCATAATTACCATATCCTATTGAAGCGGCTGTACAGTAGACACAATTTTAAAAGTTTCTTATAGTTCCAGCTAAATCAACGTCTCAAACAATTTCCTCTATTTCCAAGATCTTTGTTATTAGCTTGAGTAACCAGTGCACCAAATTTAATATTGCCTTTATCATTTGTACTCAAAGGAATTTCTTTTCACCTCCCTGGATAGTAGAGAGAGTTAGATTAAGACATGCAATAAAAAGAGCTTTAGAAATGAAACCATTTTTATGACCCCTATAAAGAACATCCTAGCTACCCTCTAACATATCAACAAATATGGTAGAAATAAAAATAAAAGGTATGTGTCTCTGCAAACACAGAAATTCTCTTTATATATCATATACACATGTTGTATCTAAGACCCCTAGCCAATTTGATACACATTTCCATACATCCTTTTTATGGATGTTGAACATATAGGGTGGGATTTTCAGAAGTGCACGATATTGTTCCAACTCCCACTGATGTCCAATCTAAGATTCCCATTGTTTGCATTTATACTGGGGTTGTTTCTAGGGCCAGATTTACAAATGTGACTGAGTTAGGCACCTAACTCCCAATGAAACTCCTGCTTGGGTGCCTTTGTAAATCCCATGAGGGGTTAGTCACCAAAGATTTGGGCACCTAATTGCCACTTTAAGCACCTAAATTCCCAAATCAGGCCCCACTGGAATTCACAACCCTTCCCCCCCGCACACACTCACCTACTACCAAATCCTGTAGGCACCTAAACTTGCTCAGTGCCTAAAAGTTCCCTAGGTGCCTATGTTCCTGCCTATACACGAGTGCACTGCAGTCCTGTGCCAGGCATCTGGACTCCTAAGCCCCAGAGCGATGCATGAACCAGGTTTTTACTCAAGTACTGGAACAGATTACCAAGAGATGCTGTGGCATCCCCATCAATGGAGGTTTTTAAGAACAGGTTCATTAGACAAATACCAGTCATGGATGGTCCAGGTTTACTTAAGCAACGTCTATACAGTCAGCGCTTCAGCATCACAGCTGTACCAACACATCTGCGCTGCTGCTGCACGTTTGGTGAAGATGCTCTGTGCTGACGGGAGAGAGATCTCCCGTCAGCGTAAAAAAAAAAAAATCTCTGTGACCGGCAGAAGCTATGTTGGCAGGAGATGCTCTCCCACCGACATAGCGCTGTTCCCACTAGTGCTCATGTCAGTGTAACTTATATCACTCGAGGGGTGGTTTATTCACACCCTGAGCGACATAAGTTATGCCGACATAGGCTACGTCTAAACTTCAGCCTAAGTGCTGCCTCAGCCCAGGGAGATGGACTAGATGTTAATACACCACAGCACATTGGCCTTTTCACAACTGTATTACATTGTTGGCTCATATCCAATTTGTGATCCACTGTAAGCCCCAGCTCCTTTTCGGCAGTACTACTACCTAGCCTATTATTCGCCATTTTGTAGTTCTGCATTTGAGTTTTCTTCCTACATTTAGTACTTTTGCACTTGTCTCTTCTGAATTTAATCTTAAAAAAAAAAAAACTTGCTGATTTCAGACCAATTTCAAAATTTGCCCAGGTCATTTTGATTTCTAATCCTGTTCTCCAAAGTGCTTGCAACCCCTCCCAGCTCGGTGTCAGCCACAAATCTTATCAGCATACCTTCCACTCCACTATCCAAGTTATTAATGAAAATATTGAATAATACCAGATCCAGGATAAACCCTGGCAGGATCCTACTAGAAACGTCCACCAGTTTGACAGTGAAACATTGATAGCTACTTTTTGGGTATGCCTACACTTGGAGCTGGGGCGTGAGTCCCAGCGTGAAAAGACATACCCTGCGCTAGCTCTCATCGAGCTAGCATGCTAAAAATAGAGCATAGCCACTGTGGTGCAAGCAGATAGACACGCAAAGTACATACCCATCTGAGACCCTAGGCACGTACTTGGGACAGGTAGCCCTTCCCCCATTCATGTCACTGGGGCTGCACTTTATTCTTAGCACACTAGCTTGATCACAGGGAGCACAGGTATGTTTCCTCGAACTGGGAATCACAACCAAGAGTAGACAGACCCTTTGAGAACAGTTTTTCACCAGTTGTGCAGCTACCTTATCGCAGTTTCATCTAGGCCACATTTCTCTAGTTTGCTTATGAGAATGTCATGTGGGACTCCGTCAAAATCAAGGCAGGCTCCTAAAATCAAGATAAATCACATTTACTGCTTACCCCCATTCACTAGGCCAGTAACCCTGCCAAGGAAGGAAATTAGGTTGCTGTGGCATGATTTGTAATAGTCAATATGTCAAGAACTTACCACCCTATTATCCTCTAAGTGCTTACAAATTGATTGTTTAATAATTTGTTCCAGTATCTTTCCGGGAATTGAAGTTAGACTGATTGGTGTTTAATTCCCCGGGTCCTCTTTGTTCCCCTTTTTAAAGGTAGATACTGTGTTTGCCTTTCTCCAGTTCTCTGGGCCCGCACCCGTTCTCCATGAGTTCTCAAAGAGAATTGCTAATAGTTCTGAGATTGCTTCAGCTAGTTCCTAACTGAACTGGTTGAGGTGTTGCGTATGCTCTCAACAAATGACTGTGGTGGTTGACTGAGTAGCTAAGTTGCACTTTGGGGGGTTTAATCACTCACAGAAGCAGTTTACTGTCTCATATGCTACTTCTTCATAAATTTTGCCCTTAAAGTCAGGTTGACAGCATAGTAAAAGGGTTTTGTTTTGTTTTTAAGCATACACCATGAGACTAGAATTGCACCACAGCTGAAATGTTTTCATGTATAGGGTTTGGATTGGCATTTATATGCTCTGATCTAGGGCAGGACTAAACATATGCTAACCTTAAGCACGTGAGTAGTCCTCACTGAAATTAAGCACATCTTTAAGTATTTTGCTGAATCAGGGGCTTTATCACTATAAAAGCTACAATGATGTTTAGAAAGACTCTAGTATTCTCTGTTAGTCAAATGGGTTGTATGTCTAAGATTATCTGTAAAATAGTGTATATGGTTCCATGGCTGACACACATACTTTAGCAGAGCTCCCGTTCACTTCAGTGGAGTCAGGATTGGATTTTGGATTACCTATGTGCAATACAGTTCATTTGGGGCCTGATCCAAATCCCATGGAAGTCAATGGAAATCTAGGTTTTTTTTGGATCAAGCCTTTATCATCTAATTTATAAATTACAGGAATACCTTGAGTCTCTTATGAGATATTCTGATGTGGGTCTCCCTCGGTCTCTCCTGTTGAAGCTGTTGAGTTATGATGGTGGTGGGGGGAGGAGAGCATGAGAATGACTCTGTGTCCTGGTAATTAAAGCATTCCCCTCAGAGGTGGGAGACCCAAGATCCAATCCCTCAGTCCGATGACTTAATTATATATCCACAGTGGAACAACTTAAACAGGAGAGACTGAGGGATCCACACCTTAGAATATTCGATAGCCCAGTGGTTAGGGCACTAACCTTGAGAGGTGGTAGATATCTGCTAAAATCCTTTCTTCCCCTCAGGCAAGAATGGACCAATGGTCCATCTAGCCAAGTATCCTGTCTTCTGACAGTGGCCAATGCCAAAGGAATGAATAGAACAGGCAATCATTGGATGATCCATCCCATGTCATCCATTGCCAGCTTCTGCAGTAAGACGGTTAGGGACACCTAGAGAATGGGGTTGCATCTCTGACCATATTGACTAATGGGCATTGATGGACATATCCTCCAGGAAGTTATTTAAATCTTTTTTGACCCCAGTTCTACTTTTGGCCATCAAAACATCTCCTGGAAATGAGTTCCACAGGTTGAGTATTTGTAGTGTGAAGAAGTACTTCCTTGTGTTTGTTTTAAACCTGCTGCCTATTAATTTCAGTGGGTGAAGGGGTAAATAACACCTCCCTATTCACTTTCACAAAGTAAAGGGAAATCAGGCCGCACCAGTCTATTAGAATTCTTTGAGGGTGTCCATAAGCATGTGGACAGGGGTGATCCAGGGGATACAGTGTACTTGGATTTTCAGAAAGCCTTTGACAAGGTCCCTCACCAAAGGTTCTTAATCAAAGTAAGCTGTCATGGGATAAGATGGAAGGTCCTCTCATGGATCAGTAACTAGTGAAAAGACCGGAAACAAATGGTTAGTTTTCACAATGGAAAAAGATAAATAGCATGGTCCACTAAGGATCTGTACTGGGACTCGTACTCTAACATGTTCATAAATGATCTGAAAACCATAAGTGATCTGGAAATAGTGAGGTGGTAAAATTTGCAGATGATACAAAATTACTCACGATAAAAGATTTACGAAGGGATCTCACAAAACTGGGTGACTGAGCAAGAAAATAGCAAATGAAATTCAATGTTCAGAAGTGCAAGGTTATGCACACTGGAAAACACAATCCCAACTATACATACAAAATGATGGGGTCTAAATTAGCTGTTATCACTCAGAGATCTTGGGTCATCCTGGATCGTTTTCTGAAAACATCTACACAATATACTGTGACAGTAAAAAAAGCTAACAGAATGTTAGGAAACATTAGGAAAGGGATGGATAATAGGGTTAAAATCATAATGACGCTACATAAATCAATAATATGTTCATACCTTGAGAACTGCATGCAGTTGTGGTCACCCCATCTTAAAAACCAAACACATTAGAATTGGAAAAGGTGCCAACAAGGCCAACAAAAATTATTAGCAGGGGTGAATAACTCCAGACACTTACCGGTACGGAGCCGGGGCCAGCTCTGGCCCCCGGAAGGGGCGGAGCCTCTGGCGGAAGGGCGGGGCTGGGGAGTCAGCATCCCCCAGCCAGCCCTTCTAGGCTGCCTGGCCTGTGCCGCCCAGAGCTCCAATGGTGATTTAAAGGGCCCAGGGCTCTGGACGCCGCTGCTGCAGTATTGCCGGCCCCGGGGCAGCTGCTCGCTTTGTCCCCCCGCCCATTGGCAGCCGAGGTGGAGGAAAGGGGCCGGGACGTTAAAGCGCTGCAGGGTCCTTTGCCGCGGCAGCGCTTTAATGTCCCTGCCCCTTTTTGCCTCCCATCGGCGGCCCTGCCGGTATGGACCCTACCAGCAGGGCCACTGACGGGGGAGGCAAAAGGGGCCGTGCGTATGATAGAGTTCTATGAAATCATGAATGCTGTGGTGAGAACCCTAACCACTGGGATAAAAGTAACGAGGGACGTCCTTCTCCTCCCCCCCCCCCCAAGGCATTTTGTGTAGCTTGTCCATAGGGTCCTGATCTAGCAGGCAAGCTCTGAGCACACTTGCTGGATCAGGCCCCACACGTGATTTAGGCAGAGAAACACTTATCTGCCCCTGCTTCACGCATCGCTTTGGGGCATAGGAGTCCAGATGCCTGGCATGGGGCTGCAGTGCACTCGTACACAGGCGTCTCTTGGTAATCTGTTCCAGTACTTGGGTAAAAAACACAAGACTGAGATTTTTATTCATAGTTTTAAATGAAGACACCCAGGACCACCGGTGCACCTTGAAAGTCAGGCACCGAGCACCCCTAGCTTATCTGGAAGCCCATGGGTTCTTGTGCATAACTTTAGGAACCGACACTTGAAATTTTTGGCCTTATCCTTTCAACATGCTCTATGGCAGGATAAAAATCATGTTTATGTTTTACTATGAAATCAAATTACAGGGAAAGTATTAACATTTTGTCTTCAGAAACATAAGAGAGTAGGCAACATAAAGGGAATGGAGTTTGTGATAAAGGAATAAAATTTTCAGTGGTTAGTCTTCAATATGTGGCTACTCCAAACACACTGAAGTCTATGGAAAGCCTCTACTGTGTCTTTCAAGAGTGCAGAGGGGCTAACACTGATCACTGATAAAACAGAAATCCTTCAGAGGTGGCAATAGCATTTCAGTGATTGTTGTGGGGCGGCTGCCCCTCTCCAGGAAAGCGGGGGTTAAAAGCTGCCTTTGAAGAGGGCTGTGGCTGGAACCCAATTAGAAAAGGGGCTAGGGGTAAGGAAGGAGCTGGGTCAGTCTCACTCCAGCCTTGGAGTGGAAAGGACCTAGCTGCCTGAAGGAACGCACAGTACCTGGAGCAGAGCAGAGCCGTGCTGGGGAACTCTGGCCTGGCAAGTCCCCAGGCTGAGGCCTTGCTGAAGGCCAAAGGAGGTACTAGGGCTGCAGGGAGACAGCTGGGCCAAGAAAGGCAGGAGGTCCAACCGCCTTGCCAGTGATGAGTGGCCATTAAAGACTTCAGTTTGCCCCAGGGAAAGGGGGCTAGATGACAACTGGCAGTAGCCACTGAGGCAAGGTGGGCTTAGAGGGTTGGGGGTTCCCCTGGGAGGGGAGACTCAGAGTGTGGGGGCACTGCTGTGGGCAGAACCCCAAGTTAAAGGGCACCAGGTTCCGGGAGGGACACGGGGCCTGAGGCAGGAGAGACACTGGCCAGCAGGAGGTGCTCCGAGTGCTGAAATTGAGCTAATTCCCAGACGACCAGCAAAAGGCGCCGCGCCAGTGAGTCAGCAATCTGCTACAGTGATCTTTAGAAAACAATGTTCAACAAGGCACTAATAAGAGCAGTGCATCAGCTGACATGTAATGATAATGTGGGCACAGCCCCATCCCTGGACAAAGTCAATACTGCAATCAGTGCATGGAAGAACTTCAAGGCTCTGGGATTTGATGTCATTACTGCAGAAATATTCAAGTATGGAAATGAGATCCTGGCTAGGCAACTGCATGGACTGTTTATCAACATATGGAGTATTGCAAGACACCACCATTGTCACCATATGCAAGAGGAAAGGTGAAAAATTGGACTGTTCTAACTGCTCTAGTATCTCATTACTCTCCATTGTTGGAAACGTTCTGACTGGAGTACTCTTTCGACATCTGCTACGCAACATCACTAAGCATGTGCTACCAAAGTTGCAATGTGGTTTTAGGCCAATGCGAGGAATGGCAGACATGATATTTACAGCCCTCAGATGCAGAAGCAATGCACAGAACATCAACCGGACCTTTGCAAGGTCTTTATTGACCTGGCCGAAGCATTTGAGACCATCAATAGATGGGCTTTGACAATTATTACATAAGTTTGGTTCTCCAGAAAAATTCACCAACATTCTGAGGCTATTTCCAGATGGAATGCTCAGATAGATGGAGTTCTGTCGGGCCCATTTTCTATCACTAATGGTATTAAGCAGGGCTGTGCTGTTGTTCCACTCTTGTTTAGTCACTTCTATGAAGTAATGTTCAATGATGCTACAAGAGACCAGAATGCCAGTATTCAGGATACCTTTCTGATCCTTTAGAAAATTAATTAATCTGAACAGACTGCGATCTTCCATGAAGGTCTTTGGGGCAATTGTTCATGAGCTGCTGTATTCCACTTACTTGCTTTAGAAGCGCACACACTCTAGAAGAGGGGCGGGCAAATTTTTTTTGTCCTGAGGGCCACATCGGGTTTCCAAAATTGTATGGAGGGCCGGTTAGGGGAGGCTGTGCCTCCCCAAACAGCCAGACATAGCCCAGCCAACGCCCCCATCCAACCCCCTCCCCTCGCTTCTTGCCCCCTGACAGCCCCCCTGGGACTCCTGCCCCATCCATACCTCCCTGTCCCCTGACCATTCCCAGACCCCCTGCCCCGACTGCTCCCTGCCGCCCCATCCAACCTCTCCTCTCATTCCTGACTGGCCCCCCCCAGGACCTCTGCCCCATCCAACCACCCCTTCTCCCTGTCTGCCTCTGGAACCCCTGCCCCTGACTGCCACCTGCCACCCCATTCAACCCTCCCTCTCCTTCCTAACTGCCCCCTGGGATCCCTGTTCCTATGTTCCCTGCCCTTTGACCACCCTTCCCCCTATCCACACCCCCGCCCCCTTACCACCACCCCGAACTCCCCTGCCCTCTATCCAACCCCCCTGCTCCCTTACCGCGCTGCCTGGAGTACTGGTGGCTGGTGGCGCTACAGCTGCGCCGCCCAGAGCACCAGGACAGGCAGCCACGCCGCCCAGCTGGAGCCAGCCACGCCACCACGCAGCACAGAGACCGGGTCAGGCCAGGCTCTTCAGCTGCACTGCCCCAGGAGCTCGCACCCCCGCTGCCCAGAGCATTGCACCGGTAACACAGTGAGCTAAGGCTGTGGGGGAGGGGGAGGGGAAACAGCAGAGGAGGGGCCAGGGGTAGCCTCCAGGGCCAGGAGCTCAGGGGCCGGGAAGGAGGGTCCCGTGGGCCGGATGTGGCCCGCAGGCCATAGTTTGCCCACCTCTGCTCTAGAAGATATAAAATTGATTTTGGAGAGATTTGCACAGTCTACAGAATGCCAGATTTTCAGCCCAAACCAATCAACCTGTGCTAGGGAAACCCTGTATGAAACCAACAGTCACCAGCAGCAACACATAGCTTAATGCTGTTACAGACTTCCGCTCTCTTGATAATATATTGTCAAATGGGCTCAATAGAAACATCGTTAACAAGGAGCTGACAAGTCATATCAACAAAGCCAGTTCATCATTTGGTAGACTATCATTCAGAGTCTGGCCGCAATACGGTATTAATCTTCAAACCAAGTTAAAAATTTATAACACAGTAGTGCTGTCCAACCTGCTGTATGGGTGAGAGATCTGTTACAGGCATCACATTAAGCTTCTAGATAAATCCCATTTATGATATTTGTGTGCCGTACTCTGCATCAAATGGCAGGATAAAGTTACTAATAATGAGCTTCTGGAACATAGTCACTCCAGAAGGGTTGAAGCCATGTTTATTCTATTACAATTACATTGGGTTGGTCCTGTTGAGGCTGGATGACATCAGAATGCCAAAGCAGTTGTTGTATGGTGAACTGAAAGTAATCACCACATACAAGGTGGCCAGAAGAAACACCTCAAGGACACATTAAAGCATGAAGTTGAAACAGCGAGACATGACCGTTGTGAGTCATCAATAACAGATAGGTCACGCTGCCAAGCAGTGTCAACAACGGGGTTACCCAGTTCAAGACTAACTGCTATATAGATCTTGAAGCACAGTAACGGAGTCGCAAACAGCAGCATATTCAGCAGGTACAGACTGTAATCTCCTTTGGCATTGAGCCATGCACCTCACGAGGAAAGGACTAACCTACCCACTCAATCTTTTTAGCAACAACTGTATTCCCAAGAGGTAAAGCAGTACTCAGCATCATCTTTGGTCATGAAGGAAGACAACAACAACTACTCCAGGCAAACTGAAACCAATGCAAAGACTCATGTGACTTCCACAAGCTTTGACTCAAGCTCTATGCAAGTTTCCAGTATATAATGTACATACTTTTTCATGCAACATATGCATTGGGTCATTTTCATAACTTTGATATATCCTATGTGTTTCCAAAGATTAATTAGGCCCCATAGAGTAAAATTTTCAAAAGGATTTTGGCTACTTAGGTGTCTAAGTCCCATTGACTTTCAATGGGATTTGGTCTCCTGAATGTCCAAGTCACTTTTGAAAATTGGATTTAGGTGCTTTTGAAAATTTTATCCCTAACTTTAACATCTCATATACTTATCCTCTCTGCTTCAGAAGTTTGGCTTTGTTGTATGAACATAGTCCAGGACAGAAAACAACACTCATGAAATAATTCTTTGCTAGTACAAAGCCAACAAGATTTAAAGCTTTAAAAACTCAAGTAAAATGGATGCGCCAGTTGACATTGCATTTTCTTTGAAGGATACGATCTAACACACATTATTCAAACAAAATCTAATCTCAGTAAGTCAGAAACTATTAGCTTGACTGCAAATGGGTTTAAAATGTATCTTTTAGAGAAAATCTTTTCTTGTAGATTCTGGTTAAAGAAACGCAACAGCTACATGAAAAACTTTATATTTTGTCTGCGTCAATAGGATGTCAGACCAGGAGTTCGGCCCTGCCAGAGGTATTACTGATGTTACTTTAGATCGCTGCCTGGCAATGCATAGTCTCAATACACAGTATGTCATGGTAGAGTCAATAAGGATGGTGAACAAAAGCCTCCAAAATAAAAATTACTATATTTTGAATGGTTAATAGAAAACACCCACAATTTAACCATTGGCTACTGTGTGCTAGAAAATTGTTCCATTGTAGTATTGATCACCATTAACACACACACACACACACACACACACACACACACACACTTTCAAATCCAGTTCCCATTTGTATTTAATAATGGGATCCTTTTGGCCTGTTGGCCAAACAGTGCTAGGATGTGAAGTATGGAGAGAAAGGATGGTCTGGTTGATAGGGCACCAGCCTAGAACCTCGGTTCTAGGCTTGAGAGATCTGGGTTTAATTACTTCCTCTACCACAGGTTTCAAGTGCAACCTTGGGCAAGTCACTTGGTCTCTCTGTTCCTCAGTCCCCTATCTGTAAGATGGAGATAACAGTAATTCCCTACCTCACAGTGGTGTTGTGAGGATAAATACATTAAGGCTGCTCAGGCTCTCAGATGCTATGGTACTGGGAACCATAGAAGTACGTATGATAAGCAGACTGTAATTATGCAATACTCAGGTGTGATAGGTAGGCAGGGAAAGGGATGTGGGCTCCTCCCATGGAAAATAGCCAAGTGAATAATGTTTGCAGAAGAAATATTTATCCTCTGCACTTAAACATTATCGGAAAAGATTGCACATCCCCAGCCACACAACCCCACAAATGACTTGTTTACTGTATTAAAAACAAAAAAAAAAATATAAACTCGAGATTCTATATGAAGCACTATTAGAGATCTAATTAATCTTTGCAAACATATATAATATATCAGCATTATGATTTTTTTTAAGTGCAAACCAAATATGTACATCATGTACAGGAAATGCAGATACTGAACACTATGTATTAAAAATATCAGCTATGGATTGAGCAAACACCATACATATGTTTGTTTTCTTAATTAGTTTATTTTACTTTTGAAGCTGAGACATGCATGAAACATAATAAAACATAATTTGTAGGGGTGATATTTATTCTGTTGTACAGTATGTTAAAAAGAGGAACATATTTTTCAAACCAGAGATGTGGAAAGAAGAAGGGGAAAAAAATGATCAGCAAAGCATGACCTTTGCTCACTACAGAATGTACTTATTTGGAGATTGACATTAATTATAAAGCTCAGGTTCACAATATAAACACAGCAAGGAAAGTGAAACAATTTGATGATAATGAAAAATTCAACTCAACTGCCTGAGGCAAACAAACAAATACACAAGCAAACAAAGTCAACCATCCCACCACTACAGGAATATTGAAATCATTGAAAGCTAAAATAAATTCAAATAGTCCCTTGACTGAAATATTAAAAATGATATCCAGAAAAATACAGTGCAATTTCAAAACATTCAGCTTTGATGAGGACTTTGATACAATAATTAGTGGATGACAATCTATGGCCTGGATTATGCAGAATCATCATAATGGTCCCTTCTGGTGTTAATCATCAAACCCAGATGATTTGCTCAGTCAGCTAATTTTCTGGAACCCTACAATTCCATTGTTTTGCAGGAAAGGTGGGTGTTTTTTGTTTAAGAATCAGAGTTAGGGCACGTCTTCACTGCCCGCCGGATCAGCGGATAGCGATTGATCCATCAGGGATCGATTTATCGCGTCTAGTGTAGACGCAATAAAATCAATCCCCGATTGCTCTGCCGTCGACTCCGGAACTCCACCGCAGCGAGAGGCGGAAGCGGAGTCGACGGGGGAGTGGCAGCGGTCGACTTGCCGCCGTCCTCACAGCCAGGTAAGTTGACCTAAAATATGCAAGCTGCGTATTTTAGGTCGACTCCTCCCCGTAGTGTAGACCTAGCCTTACTGAATGGAATGGAGGGGACACCAGCAGGACATGTAGAATTTTAGGTCACCATGACTGTTCCTAAGGAATTATCCTCCTCCCATTGGAAAAGAGTGGGAGCAGGATCACACCCATGTTTTGCAATTACCGCTATCTGTAAATATTAAAAGACCACCACTATCTTGCAAACTAGATCTGAGTAAAAAATGGAATTCCCATCTTGTAAGAAATTGCAATATTTTGACATTAATTTTCATTACAAGTTGGGATGAAAAGTCAAAATATCAAAGTTTTGTGCAGAATTAAGTGTTCCAAGAATTATTTAGAAAATGGCAAGATACTTTATTTCAACAGTTTTGACTGAAACAAAACTGATAGAGCCAAGCAGAAACATTTTGTTTTGAGTGGGGAGCCAACATTAGTGGTTTCATCTACCTGAGCTGTCACAACTCCTCCAATGAGTTTTAGTTCTGGGTCCCACATGTCCCCACAGAGGAGAAACAGGACATGTGACCAAACTATTTCTCCCATGATGCATCATGACAGCTCAGCCTCGGGGAGAAATTGTGGGTGCATCATAAGAGATTTAGTCCAGCCAGAGACCAGAAAGGAGAATCTGTGCATGTGTGACCCAGAACTAAAACTCCCAGCAGCCACTCTGGTGTCTTACTCAGAGGGTGCCATTAACACTGATTACAATCTGAAATGGAACAATATTTAAATTTTCAATTCCAGATGGAAAATATTGCCAAATCCAATTTTTTCTTGCAGCAAATTTCAGTGAAACCCCATCTGAAAGCTATGACAATATCCTGGACAAACCTTATGAAATTAAGTTTCAGTATTGGAGAAATCCATTGTATTGAAAATGCAAATGTTTGTGCACTATTGTAGGACTGAACAGAACTTCTCTAAGTGAAAGGCAAGGCTAATGCAATCTCTGGGAGATATTAGGAACTTCAAAGGACTTTTTAGGACAACACATTTGAAGTGGATTTGCTAAGAAATATTTGGAGGTGAGGGGAATGCAAATGACCCAACTCCAATCCATCCTTTTGAAGCTGCACTTTGAGCTGAGACCTATTGTCTCTGGCTGATTACTTATTCACAGTGTCCTCAAAGAGTCAAACTGGATAAATGAGTGAGGCTGTATCTACACTTGTGCCACTACGCACAGCTGCAGCTGTGTCACTGTAGACCTTCTGTGCAGACCAGGGGTAGGCAACCTATGGCATGCATGAGAAAGGCGGCACGCAGGCTGATTTTCAGTGGCACTCACGCTGCCCAGGTCCTGGCCACCGGTCCGGGGGGCTCTGCATTTTAATTTAATGTTAAATGAAGCTTCTTAAACATTTTAAAAACCTTATTTACTTTACATACAGCAATAGTTTAGTTATATATTCTAGACGTATAGAAAGAGACCTTCTAAAAATGTTAAAATATATTACTGGCACACAAAACCTTAATAGAGTGAATAAATGAAGACTCGACACATGTAGACCCTCACTACGGCAACGGGAGGGGTTCTCCCCTTTCTGTAGTTAAACCATCTCCCTGAGACATGCTGCCTACATCAGGGTTTGGTCGGCTTAACTACGTTATTCCAGATGTGGATTTTTCACACCCTTGAGCAATGTAGCTGGGTCGACCTAGCTAGCGTAGACCTGGCCTGACTCTTACTCATGTTCTGGTCAAAAGGGTGTTATGAACTTGAACACACCTGTGTAGGGTTTGAAGGATTGCTCACCTGCCAGAGCCCATATTGGAGTTGAGCGAGAAGGTTGGGGGAGGGGTGCATAAGTGTAGATTATGTCATTGTTTTTAATATGTTTTCTCTGTATGGCTTTTATCTTAAGAATAAAAAGGGATTAGTTAGAAATAGCTTTGTGGTAGGTTAACTGGGGCAATTGCACTGTTATTAGTTTCTAAAGAACAAGCAAAGCAGAGATGCTGGCATGCATAGGCCATCTGCCTCGCTGGGGAACAACACAGAGTAGGCAGGGGATTGTGAAGCCTGGAAATACCCCAGTCAGAAGGGGGAGAGATGTGGATCTCCACCTCAGAGAGGCAACAGGCTGGAAGCCTAGAGCAAGTGCCTTTGCTGGACTGCGGAGGGGAAATACAGGTGCAGTAGCACTGAATTGACCCAACCTCATTTGTCAAAGGAAAATATTTGGTTTGAAGTGTTTCAGCCAGCCCTTCTGCAAACTCTTATGCACTTGAATAACTTTACACACATGAAGAGGACTACTGACGTTAATGGTGCTACATGCATGAACAAGTTCTGCAAAGCACATTATGCCCACACCTAAATCCCACTGTAGCTTTACTAAATTGGGGCCATGCTTAAGTACCTGCAGGACTGGGCCTATATCAGGAAATATTGTCACTGAGATGCAAAGAAAATAATTCTGCTTATGTTTAAAACTCATTTTCTCTGCAATGCAGTTGGGATTAATTTGTCAGTTAATAACAGATACCAGCACCACCCTTTTCTCTGCTCAAAAAGGGAAAATTATTGTGGATATGAATCCCCAAATTGGCTACCAATGAATTTAGGGACAGTGTATAATTTAATTGTAAGCCATTTAGTTTTGCACACACACAATGCAAATTCTTATCATTGCATTTTCTCTTGTGTAAATATTACATAAAAATACAAAGCAGGTTACAACTTATAAGAAAACGATCAATATTCTAAGGAATAGAACATATTACAATACAGAAGGAGGAAGACAAATTATTGAGATCTTCCATGGCATACAAGCAGAAGCAAATTAATGACAAATGTGTTTGCCCTCAGGGTAGAAAAAAAATTAAGATCCTTATTCTGTAGCCATTCCATGCAGAGAACTTCTGTTGAAACGAATGAGAATCCTGTGCTTATAGCAGCTACAGAATCAAGTTCTGTGAACATTTCTCAGTAATGGATTTGTGATGAATACGCTATCGTCCCTCCTCCTTTGTATGAACTAATGGGTTCTCAGTTCAGGGTTTACGTGATCACCAATGTGCCCTCTAAATTGTCTTTGTACTGGGTGGGCTACAAACTTCACTGAACTACATGGCAGATGAAAGGGGCGTTATGCCAGCCCATAGGGACACGGGCAAAACAACTGTTTTTCCTGAAAGGTGAAAGCAAATTTATAGTAGCTGTCTTGGTGTAAGGGGATAGTAAAGGAAGCAATAGCCAAATCTAAAACTGAAAACCACTGGGCCCCTCCTACAATGGAGCCCATTACCTCCTGATGCTTAGCCACTACGGGGGCCATAGGTAGACTCAACCGGATGAGGGGACGAAAATCCACCACAAGCCTCCAAGTTTTGCCATCACTCTTAAGGACGGGCCATAGGGCAGCACTGTTAGGGCTGGGCTGCTCCACAACAACTGCTTGGCTCAAAAGCCCATCAATAGTTTCCTTCAGGCTGGCTTCCGCCACCTTTGGATACCGATACTGCTTCTGGGATGGAGGATCAGGGCCGGTGACTAGGATTTCGGCATCAATTTTACCACATTCTATTTTGTTCTTGGCCCACACCTCCCGGTATGTCTCTGCAATTGCTAAAACCTCTGGGGGCCAAGCAGGCCACTCCAATTCCTCAGATGCATTAAGGGCTGCTATTCGGTAGGTCGCTGAAATTTCCACAGGTTCCCATGGGGCATTTCCCAGGAGGCATTTCCCACCAAACCCTGTTAGCAAAATCAACCAGCACTCTCAATTCCCTCAAAGCCTCTATTCCTAGAATACCTTCTTCCCCTAAATCCATCAAGCCAAATTGCCCTTGGCTTTTCTTTGTCCCCACACTATATGGGATTTGTTTTACAAAAGGGGACGATGCTTTGTGCCTCATTAAATCCCTGTAAGGTTTTGACTCCAACCTGGCGGTCCAGGTTCTTGTTTTGGGTACTAATTAGGGAGTAGGTGGCACCCAAATCTACTAATATATTTTGTCCGAACACCCCTCCTGCAAATTTCACATGAACCGTGAACCTCCCACACTCATCAGTGTTTAATCGGGCCATAATTGGGGGTTCCTCGGGCACCCGGCCTCCCTATAGGGCGGCAACCAGGGGCACACTAGCACATGTTCCTTTATGCTTAACCACTTCATGTTCTGCAACTTTGCTAGGAGTTTGGCGGTGGGCAGTCTATTGTTTCTTTCGTCTCATCTTTTAAGAGCAACTTCCAAAATTCCCCACACCATGGGTCAGGGGTCCTGCCTCGACCCTTATGGGGTCGGTCTCCCCTCTCCTTTCCCTGAGTGTTACTCGGAGGGGCTATTGCAGCCACCTTATCAGGTTTTCTTTTAGGAGGGTGCATAGCCTTTTGAACCTCATCGGCCTACATCGCTCTATCCTCAATGTCTCTTGTTCAAACTGCCGCCAGATCCACACCCACCAAGGCCATACGAATCAAAGGGAGAAATCCTTGGATTAAAGCTTGTTTGAAAGGGAGGGCTGCAAAGTCTTGGTTAACGACATTTGTCTCCATGCCAATTTCTTACTGGCTATATAACTTTCTGCTCTCTCCCCGGACTGTTGCTTCTCTTAGAATCATACAATATCCGGGTTGGAAGGGACCTCAGGAGGTCATCTAGTCCAACCCCTGCTCAAAGCAGGACCAATCCCCAACTAAATCATCCCAGCGAGGGCTTTGTCAAGCCTGACCTAAAAAACCTCTAAGGAAGGAGATTCCACCACCTCCCTAGGTAACCCAATCCAGTGAATGGTGAAATACAACTGTGGGGCTTTCTCCCAGGGTATTTATTACTTCCCTGTGCACATTTATGTGCTTCTCTGTATCATCCGCTCCAGGGGGATGCCCCTATTTGGCTATCATAAGGGAGCCCTGCAAAATCCTCAGGGGTCATCCACTCCTTGCAAATAGCTGTCACATCAGCTGGAGTGAATCCAGCTACGCCAGATACTCTTACCATCCACCCCAAGTCTGTATTCTGATTCAGTGGGCCAACTGATTTCCCTACTGCCCTAACCTGGTCAGGGGAGAAGGGTCTAGTTTCCACCCATTCCTCTGTTCCTCCCTGAGGTCCCCTTTTTGTGACAGAGGCGGGGGTTATAGGAGGGGGGGTTACCTCCTATTGCAACGGTCAAACTACGAACAGTTTGTACCATCCGTCTCCTTCCTCTCTACCACCCTCACTGGGGCTTCCAAAATCTGTAACATGGGGTTCTTTCAACCCAAAGTTCTTGGTAACTTTACTCTATGCGAGGTGGCATCAGGAAATAAATCAAGGGAGACACGGCCGTCTGACCGATAGATGGCTGGCACAAACAGGACAACACAAAAGTACTTTCACTTAAAGCTAAATTTCACTTCATCTCAAGCACTTACGTCCGCAATAGGTTAGTAAAACACCACCAATAATTACTGAAGTTGGGTGTGGCTCTCAAGTGGCACAGTGGCAGTCTTCCAATGGCCAATTTTCCATCTGTCAGTGGGGACCACAAGAGGTGTCCCTTTAGCCCCATGGTTAGGGCATTCACCTGGGACGTAGATGACATATGTTCAATCCCCCTCTGTCTGGTGTAGAGAAGGGATTTGAACTGAAGTTCCCCACATCCCAGGTGAGTGCCTTAACCACCAGACTATGAATTTGAGTTAAGACTTACCCCAAGAGGCTTACGACCCTACCTAGAGAACAGCCTCTGTGGTCATTGTCCCATGGAATTTCTCTCGTCTACATAGATATAGAGGCTGCCTCTTCTTTCATACTTCCCTCTCAGTATCAGTCATATAATACAGCTTTAGCCACATAACACAGGACTGTTTTACTTCCCATTACCCAGGAGTGAAGCAATTCAGGCTTATGGGAATGACTCGGGACTCACTGAGCATGCTCAATAGAATTGCGTACAAATGCATGCACAGTTCACAGTAATTTTCTTAGAGGGCCAGAACTTGTCCCTTTCCCTCTCTTCCCAGTGCATATGGGGTTATGCTGGCATCCAGCTTCGTAAGAATTGCTGCGTGGTCATGACAGTGGGTGGAGAGACCTATCCAGTTGTAGAGGGTGGGAGCTGAGGAGATCATGGGCTTCCTCTGAACTATTGTGCAACTGCCCACCATGTAGGTTTGTGTTTTTTACCTACAAAATGTCAGCCTCTCTGTTGCTGCAGAAAGTGTCCATGATCATCCAGGGTCTGATGTCCTACTGATGTCAATCGGGGAGTCCTTCCCTGGATGTTGACGTGTGTTTGCTCACGTCCCCAGAACTTGCATGACCTAGATTGTCCTGGCTATTTTCTGCTAGCTCAGAGCTTTATATTTTAAGCAGCATTTATTAGTTGTATTCAACTGTAACTTCACTGTTCATACTCAACAAGCTAACTAGCAAAAGTGAGCTTTGTATGTACAAGTAAATGAGATGAATGGGAGCCAGAAAATCCTGAGAATAGCTTTGAAAAGGGACGCTGTTCGCTCCAGTCAGCCCCGTCAAAAGTCCAGTCAGCGACGCAGCGGGGCTAAGGCAGGGTCCCTGCCTTCCCTGGCTCCACTCAGCTCCCAGAAGCGACTGGCACGTCCCTGTGGCCCCTAGGCGCAGGTGTGATCAGGAAAGTTCGGGGCGTTGCCCCCACCCCAAGTGCCACCTCTGCAGCTCCCATTGACCGGGAACCGCGGCCAATGGGAGCTGCGGAGGCGCTGCCTGTGGGCGCGGGCAGCGCCCACCACACAGAGCGGCTGGCCACACCTCTGCCTAGAGGCTGGACATGCTGGTTCCTTCCGGGAGCAGCACGGAACCAGGGCAGGCAGGGAACCTTCCTTAGCCCCACTGCGCCACCAAGCGGGAGCCGCCTGAAGTAAGCCCTGCCCGGCAGGAGCCCACACACTGAACCCCCTCCCACACCCAAACTCCCCGCTAGAGCCTGCTCCCCCACCAACTCCCCAACCCCAGGTTGGAACCCCTTCCTGCACCCTAACTCCCTCCCAGACACCCGCACCCCCTCCTGTATCCCAACCCCCTGCCCCAGCCCAGTGAAAGTGAATGAGGGTGGGGGAGAGTGACAGAGGAAGCGGGGCTCGAGGGAGTGGGGGTGGGGCCTCAGAGAAGGGGCAGGGCAAGGGTGTTCGGTTTTGTGCAGTTAGAAAGTTGGCAACACTAGCTTTGGAATAAAATATCATTGACTGAAAAATTAGTTCTACAGCTGGCAGATGGATCTGCGGAATCAAGAATGAAAATGAGCCAGTTTTTGAATCATGAAGTGCAGGGAATGTTAGTCATTCATTTTCATTGCTTTAAGAGATTATATAAAAAGCATCATTTGTGAATTATACAGAGAACTTTTGGGGGCCCAATGCTATAAAAAAAATTAATCTCTTATGGACCAATCCTGCAGTTTTCATGCAGGCAAACTTCCCCTTGCACCACTTTTTGGCCTGTGCAGCAGCAATATTGGACCTTCAGAGCAAAAATACACATAGCCTTTTAATTACTTCTTTGAACAACAAGTGACGTTTTTGCATATTGTTAATCTGAAACTTGGTGCAGGAAATGTATAAAACTAGATTATGAGGTGAGCTGCCTGCATAAGGGAACTAAGAGCAAGTAAGATCCCCTTATGACCTTGTAGGGCTGCCTGGACCATGGATCCAGATTTGCAGCAGTGAAATCATTGGGGAGAACTTTTTCCCAGTACTCTGACTCATCATGAGTTTTCTGTTAGATTTGTCAATAATTCTAGTCTCCCATCTCTTGGGCCCTGATTCATTAGAATACTAAATACCTGTCGGGATCTAGGCCTCTGTGCTCATTTCCTTTTCCCCTAGTGGGAGGGGAGGATTAAAAAGTCATTACATCCCCCCCATACATCACCCACCCCCTGCAAACCAGCATGCAAGGATTGGCAGTTTATTGTGAATATACCAGAGATCAGTATGACTAGAAATTGTCCATTTCCTTTTTGATAACTAACAAAGATCAGGTGAAATTTTAAATGTAAACACTAACGTCTCTATTTCATGGTACAGATGGTTATGGGATGGCTGTGGCCAAGGAATACAGTTTTATAGCAAAACACGGCACTTTGTTGCTCAGCCCCAGGAATGGAGCCGAGCAGAGGAGGGAAGAAGGAGCCATGATACCTCCTTAGCTCCTAGTGGGTAATAATTTGCTTCTGGCCTACAAGCCACAATTCCTTCCCTCTGCTGCTCTGGGACAGTACAGCAATGCCCTGCTCTGTCCTAGGACTACAGTGTAGCCCATAGCCAGCTATAAGACCAAACCACATGAGGGAGTGGGTTTTCAATTCGTGTTTTTACCTTACAGTTTAATTAACATGGGGGGAATGGATGTGTTGTAGCTCTATATACTTATGTGTTTGCAAAGCAATGTTACAGCATGGAAAGTGGGATGGAGTTGTATTCGTTTTACTTCAGACCACAGAAGATTAAGCCTTCTTAATTTGCCTGGGTGGGTGAATATTTTCCACAATGAAAACCTAGTGAAATCCCTGCAGATTTCTAAATGCTGCATTACCGTGTTGAGTGCAGGAATGTCAAGCTCTGATATTTTCAGTAATTGCTCAATCACAGTAACTATCTTGCTACCCCACTGTTCAAGCTACAATACATGCCGCAGAAACTAATGGCTTTTCACGGCCTGCTAAAACTTGAGTTGGCTGTAGTTAAACGTGCATGTTTACACAAAAGAAATTATGTTGCTAGCAATTTCCCATAAAATAATTATTAATTATTTTCATTAATTTTCTTTTTGGACATCAACATTCCTTTTTTTCCCTCCAGCATAGTAGGGACAACAATCTGTTCATATTGAACTGGTTAAAGGTTCTTAGAAGCGAAGATGAATCAAAAGTACTAGTAGAAGCATTTAGATGTCATGACAGAAGCTGTAGTACTGAAATATGATATAGCTGTTTGCCAAGTTGCTGTGTCTTATCTTCAGAGACAGGCCAAAAATAATAAAACCAAAAAAAGGGCAGGCAGTTTGCGCCCAATGTCTTTTCCCTGTTCATAACTATTCTAAGATTCTTAAACCCTCCCCGGGTAACTTATAGCAAAATGTTGCAGTGACTATTATAAATGGTTCAAGGAGGATCTTGTGTACAAAGTAATAGGTATAAATACAGGGCAACATTGTAAGTAGATGGTTTAAATAACATAGCTCAACAAGTGACTCTTGCAAAGCACTTGAGTATGTACCTAAATTTAAGCATATGATTAAATCGCTTTGCAGCATGTGATTAGGTCTGTAATCAGCAATACTTATCTTTAAGCACCTACTCAGGTGCTTTGCTGAATCAGGGACCTATTTATTGGCTTACAAAGGATACATTCTGCAAACACTCACTTTACTCACTTGAGCTTTCCCACTACTACTCATGTGCTGAAATTTAAGCATGGACCGAGTGTTAGCAGGATCAAGGCCCAAATTTGCATGTGCACGTCTGAGTATATGCCTCTAATAAATGTTTGTTTTACTTGATTCCCAAGGTTTGTAGACACTGCTTGTCAAATCTGCACTTAAATAGCCCAAATTTAATAGAAGAAATTGACAATTATAAATTGTACCTCTATTTAACTACTCCCCAAAATACATTGTAGATAAACCTGTATATTTTAATACTTTGTGCTAAATTACACCCAGAGATACATAAACAATTACCCTTAATAGAAATAGTGCACAGGTATATCTGGTCTTTTGTACATATGACAACAACTCATAATATATACACACACCAATATACATGTGCACACCCACATACATGAAATATAAGTGAAAATGAGTTTGCTGTGTCCTCTCAATATTGTAATGAAATATATAATTCAACACAAAATTATGCATGAGTCAACAGTGTGCCCTTGTTGCCAAGAAAGCTAACGGCATATCGGGCTGCATTAGTAGGAGCATTGCCAGCAGGTTGAGGGAAGTGATTATTCCCTTCTATTTGTCACTGGTGAGGCCACATCTGGAGTATTGCTCCAGTTTTGCCCCCCCTCCCACTGCAGAAAGGATGTGGACAAGTTGGAGAAAGTCCAGCGGAGGACAACAAAAATGATCAGGAGGCTGGAGCACATGAATTACGAGGAGAGGCTGAAGGAACTGGGCTTGTTTAATCTGCAGAAGAGAAGAGTGAGGGGGGATTTGATAGCAACCTTCAACTGAGGATGGAGCTTGGCTGTTCTCAGTGGTGGCAGATGAAAGAACAAGGAGCAATGGTCTCAAGTTGCAGTGGGGGAGGTCTAGGTTGGATATTAGGAAACACTAGTTCACTAGGAGGGTGGTGAAGCACTGGAATGGGTTCCCTAGCGAGGTGGTGGAATCTCCATCCTTAGAGGTTTTTAAGGCCTGGCTTGACAAAGCCCTGGCTGGGATGATTTAGTTGGGATTGGTCCTGCTTTGAGCAGGGGGTGGGACTAGATGACCTCCTGAGGTCTCTTCCAACCCTAATCTTCCATGATTCTATGATAGGTTTTAAGGTCAGCAGGCACCATCAGATCATCTAGTCTTACATGGCCTGTGTAATACAGGCTATAGAGTTTTACCTAATTACCCCTATATTGAGCCCAATAATGGTCTAATTAAAGCATACCTTTCAGAAAGGCATCCCATCTTGGTCTGAAGACATCCCTTCCCCTGGTAGGGCTTGTAGGGCCTTGTTCTCATGGTTAATCTCCCTCACTGTTAGAAATTGGGGTGGGAGCCACACAAGTACTTAGGTGCCTAAACCCCAAACTTAGGTGCTTAAAATAGGGACCTAAGATCCTAAGTAACAGTTTTCGCTCCACTGTGATTTAAAAAACTTGGGCCAAAACCTGTAGGCACCTACATTTTTCAGGATAGAAGTTCCTTCTGTGCCTAAGTTCTTGCCTCTGGGTATGTACATTGCTGCCTCCCTTCAGGTGTTTGGATTCCTATCTCCTGCCTAAGCCTCAGAGTGATTCACAAACCAGGGGAAGACAGACATTTGGCTCCCTAAGTCACATCCAGGGCCTGATCCACTAGCTGTGCTCAGAGTGCATCTACCAAATTGGGTCCCATTCAAAATCTGGCTGGAGGAGGAGGAGGATGGGGTGAGAGACACTGTAGCCTAGTGGTTAGAACATCCACTTGTGAGGTGGGAGACATTGGAACCAGTCCTCCTCCTCCAACCATTTCATTATTTATCCAGAGTGGCCCAGCTTCAATAGGAGACAGTCCTGTATCTCAGAGGGCAAAGCACTCTCCTGAGGGATAGGAGAACCCTGTTCAAATCCTCTCTCCCTGTGTGGCAGAGGGGGGAATTGAACCTGGGTTTTCCATGTCCCAGATGAGTGCTCCAACCACTGGGCTAAAAGTTACAAGATAGGTGGCTCCCCCCCCCAGGTTTTGCATGGAGCAAGGCAGATGCCACATTCACTCTTGCAAGAAACACCTTAGGGATCTAAGCCATCTGCCTCCCGGTGACTTGCTAAGCACAGCTAGGCTCCTCCCTTCAGCCTGGACTTAGGTACCTATCTCAGAGAGGGGTGGAGCTTAGCCCACCCCCCTCTTGTCAGCATCTCCCATTTCCTAGCTTAGGTGCTGGCTTTAGGGGATCACACTGTAAGGTGCCCCCCTCTCTCTCTCCTCATTCATTGTATAGGGAGCGGAGATGCCATAGATCACAGGGTGGTGCCTGTGATTTTCTAGACATCTAAAAGTTAAGCACTGGGACATCTACGTCTCGGTGGATCCTACCATTTGTGCCTTATTTCTAAGTTTGAATTTGTCTGGCTTTAACTTCCAACCATTGAGTCTTGTTATATCTTTCTCTGGTAGATTAAAGAAGCCCGTAGTATTTTCTCCTTGTGAAGGTATGTATATAATGAAGCCACCTGTTGATCTAGCTGATAAAATAAACAGATTGAGTTCATTCAGCCTCATTAAAGGGCAGTTTTCTCCATTTTCTGTAGCTCTTCTCTGCACGCTCTCCAATTTTTCAAGATTGGTTTTAACATGTGGACACCGGAACTGGATGCAGTATTCCAGTATAGGTCTCAGCAATGCCATATACAGAGGTAAAAATCACCTCTGTTGCTGCTCGCTACTCACTTGTTTGGACTGAAAACTCATTCTCACTGTGATACTCTTTAGAACAATGACAGATACAGAGTTTAAGATTAGAGTTTATTTAGAATTCTCTCTTTTTCAGAGTGTAAATTGTAGTTTATATATAATATGGCTCAGTCCTCCATCCAGCCAATGGGAGTTTTAACACTGGTTTTAAAGGGAGTGGATCAGTCCCATGTCTAACTTTAAAAAGAAGAACAGGAGTACTTGTGGCACCTTAGAGACTAACAGTGTTTCATTATAATTTCTAAAACCAACACTGACTGTTTCCCCCACCTATAATTCTTAATTGCCAAAACATGTGCAATTGGACTAGAACATGATGATAGTTTAATCAAAGTATGCAGAACAGAATTAGAGATCAAATATTTAGTCTTGTTATGGTTATTGATTTTTATTTTCCCTGGGTAATCTCAAAATAAGTTACAAGAAAAACTGCAATCAAGATAATAAAGAAAATAAATCAGAAGCCTCCATAGAAATGTATTGTTTTATACTGAATAGCTTCAAAGAGGAACTTTACACTATATTACATTTTAGGATTATGATAACTTGAGATCAGTCCATTTGGCTGTCGAATGCATTTCTTATGCATGTGTGATCTAGCATTATCCAATCAAGCCATTTGCTTATAGGGTGGGAAAAGTGTCAAAGAAGCTTTATACAATAAAAACAATGGACGAGACAGTGGTTAAATTCAGCATTCAGGCATCTCTGTATAAGAATAATTAAGGTTCTTTTAATCATATATTAGAATTGGAATTCTCATACAATATTTGTTGTTTTAGAAAAACCTAGTTTTCATCCCTCGTCTTGGTGATATGGAAGGAAATTAATACTTTAAATTCAAGTGGGAAATTGTTTAAAGAGGGACCAAAGAAGAACTTTAGAATCCCATTGTATACCATGATCGGTATTGGGGAATCAGGCATAGATAAATGCTGTCTGTTTATTAAGAAGAAACGTTAAGCAGGGAGAAAATAAATTACCTGTTTCTCTTGACTTATTCAACACCAAACGGTGTGAGTTATTGAATTTGAATGTAATAACTGCATTGCCTGGGGAACGATAAAGCTAAAAACCAAAGTCAGTAAGTTTGCACACTGTCATGTTAAGAGATATTTACCACACTATGAGCCAGTGGGCATATGCAGAGGCCATCTTAAATTAGTGTTTTTTGTTTTTTTTTTTTAAAACCAATGAGTCTGCACTTCAAGTGTTCTCTGCAAATTAATTCAAGGGATGAAGCTCCTAGTGCAACTGAGGTTTGGAAAATGTCATGCCTATTGCAATGAAGTCAGTGCCCTCTGATTACTTGATGTTTGGACTTGAATTTGTAAGAGGCCTATGCAGCCTCAGCCATCTCACTTCTTTCCCCTTAACCATGAGTTCCAATAAGACTAGAACCTTGAGGAGGAGGAGGGTAGATTGTGTGAATATATATTAGTAGTACTCCTAGAGAACCACTATTGCTATGTCAAGCAGCATTCTTTCTTCTATGAGGTGACCTCTGCAAATTTGCACTTGTTGGAATCTGATGAGCAGTGCAAAGGTGGGCTGTGGAGTTCCGATTTAACAAGGATTACAGAATCGCTCTCCCAAAATGAGCATTGTATTTCAGTGCCAAGATTAGAGAGAGTTACTCATGTAAATATGCATGCAGAGCTCCAGATTGAAGCCCTGCAGGATTTCTATTAAGGCGGCATGCCATCAGCGCTATTTAAGCTGTGGCAGTTATCTTCAAGACCATGAGGTGCTGAGTGACCTGCTAGCTAATGTATAACACCTCTCAATGCACAGCCTAATCTACTTCAATACTTAGTAAAAGTTTTTATTTGACACTGAACCCCAATGCCACAAAGTGTCTTAATGATCTCCTAAGTGGGTTACTCCTAGTCAACTAAAACCTCAAAAGACCTCTTGACATCTAGTGTAATGAGTTTAGTTTCCTCTGGATGAGAATCTAAGAACATAAGAATGCTCATACTGGGTCAGACCAATGACCCCTCTAGTCTAGTATCCCATCTTCCAACAGTGGCCAGTACCAGATGCTTCAGGGGAAATGAACACACTTGGGAAATTTCAAGTGATCCATCGCCTGTTGTCCAGTTCTGGCACTTGGAATTTTGGAACACACATGCCTGGGACAGCATCTCTGACCATCTTAGCCATTGATGGGTCTATTAGCCATCCTTCAGGAATTTATCCAGTTCTTTTTGAAGTCAGTTCTGCTTTTGGCCTTCACAACTTCCCCTGGCAATGAGTTTCACAGGTTGTCTGCATTGTGTGAAGAAGTAATTCCTTACATTTGTTTTAAACCTGCTGCCTAATAATTTAAAGTTTGATGATCCCTGGTTCTTGTGTTATGGGAAGGGGTAAATAGCACTTTATTCACTTTCACCATACCATTCATGATTTTATAGAATAATTATTTTTCCAATTCTAATATCTTTTTTGAGATGGGATGAACAGAACTGCTCACAGTATTCAAGGCGAGGGCATATCATGGATTTACATAAATGGCATTATATTTTCTAGTTTTTTCCTAATGGCTCATAACATTGTTAGGTTTTTTGATTGCTGCTGAATATTGAGCTGATGTTTTCAGAGAACTCTCTCTGATTCCAAGATCTCTTTCTTGAGTGGTAACAGTTTAATTTAGACACCATCATATTTTACATGTAGTTGGGATTACCTTTTCCAATGTGCATTACTCCACTCTTCTCAAAACTGAATTTCATCTGCCATTTTGTTGCCCAGTCACCCAGTTCTGTGAGACCCCTTTGTAAATCTTCACAGTCAGCTTTGGACTTAATTATCTTGAGTAATTTCATATCATCTGCAGATTTTGCCACCTCATTGTTAACCCTTCTTTCCCAGATCAGTTATGAATATTTTTTTTTGACAGCACAACTCCCAGTATATATCTTTGGGGGACCCCACTATTTTCCACTCTCCATTATGAAAAGTGACCATTTATTCTTACACTGTGTTTCCTATCTTTTAAACAGCTACTAATCCATGACAAGATCTTCCTCTTATCCCATGGCTGCTTACTTTGCTTCAGGGGCTTTGGTGAGGCGCCTTGTCAAAGGCATTCCTGAAAATCCAAGTACACAATATATCAACTGGCTCACAATTGTCCATATGCTTGTTGACAACTTCAAAGAATTCTGCAGTGAACATCCTCTTCAGTGAAGACTAATGCAAAGAAGTCTTTAGCTTCTCCACCAGGACTTTTTCTTCCTCGAGTGCTCCTTTAGCACCTTGGTTGTCCAATGGCCACACTACATGACAGGCTTTCTGCTTCTGATGAACTTACACAAACTAACAGCCATTTTTTTTTGTCTTTAGTTAGTGGCTCTTCAGATTCTTTCTTGGTCTTCTTTATTATATATTTACACTTGACTTGCCAGAGTTTGTGCTTCTTTATATTTTCCCTCATGGGGATTGGACTTCCAATTTTTAAAGGATGCCTTTTCGTATAGAACTGCCTCTTTTACTCTGCTGTTTAGCCATGGTGGCATTTTTTGGTCTTCTGTGATTATTATTATAATTTGGGGTATACATTTAGTTTGACATTCTATTATGATGTTTTTAAATAGTCTCCATGCAGTGTGCAGGCATATCATCCTTGTGATTATTCCTTTTAATTTCCAATTAACTAGTTTCCTCATTTTTGTGTAACCCTCTTTTTTTTTTTAAGTTAAATGCTACTGTGGGCTTCTTTGGCATTCCCTCCCCCTGGAGGTAGAATTTAGTTACATTCTGGTCTCTATTACCAACCAGTTCAGCTGTATTCACCTCATGGACCAGATCCTATGCTCCAGTTAAGACTAAATCAAGACTTGCCTCTCGCCTTGTGGGTTCCAGGACTAGCTGCTCTAAGAAGTAGTCACTAATGTGTCTACATATTTTATCTCTGCATCTCTTCCTGATGTGACAGGTTTCCCATAATACAAGGCTATCTGAACTCTCCCATTATTGTTGTGTTTTCTGCCTTTGCAGACTCTCTAATCATTTCACAATCACCATGAGCATCTTGGGCAGGTGGTCGGCAGTATATTCGTACTGTTATATGCTTATTGTTCAAGCATGGAATCTCTATCCATAGAGATCCTATGATGCAGTTTGAGTCACTTAAGATTTTTACTCTATGCTTTCTTTCACGTCCCTACCAGCTCAACCGACTGTCGTTCTTGTATATTTTGTACTCTTGCATTACTGTGTCCCATTGTGTGCTTAGTCCATAGTTTAGAAGAACACTGGGAGATGCAACTTCCACCAGTGGAAGCCAGACACCACTTTTGGTATTAATTTGAGGTGCGGACACAGGACCACTTTGTCTCTGTGGGATATGATGAAAGGAGTAAAGTCTGATTGAATCACTCTTAAAGTTATAACTGTGGTTTAAGATGTTGTCTTTGGTAACAGCTGGAACAGCAGCACCTTCCTCTGTGCTTAAGAGGTAGGTCTATCAGCCCTATGTTAAGGTCTCACTGATTCTCTGACCAGCGAGAAGCAGCTAACCAGACAATTAAGAAATCTTGTGACAATCAAACTGCCCACTGGTAGCGGATACACTGGGATAGCTGCACTTTCATAGGAGACTAAAAAAGAGTCAGTACATTTTCTGTTGTACATAAAATCCCAGAGGACGACGTGGCTGCAGAGACAACATTGATAGCTACTATCCATAGACAAATTTTTTTGACGTCAGTTATTTTCCAGAACAGGTGGCTTTTGGTCCTAGACTACAAAAGAATCTCCTGTACTTCCATGGATAATGTCAGGTACGAATAGTTAATGTTCTGTGATACAAACCCGGAGGTAGAATGACTGGATTTGGATAGGAGATCATATTCTCTTCCTAGTTGAGCAAGGAAAGAAAGCAGGAAATCTTCACGATCGGCCTGATTGGGTTGTCTCTAGCTTTGCCAATCATGCTGGCCTGGCAGGGCCTGCTCCAGGCACCAGCCGACCAAGCACATGCTTGGGGCGGCACCTTAGAAGGGGTGACCAATGTTGGGGTGGCGGGGGGCGCTCGTGGGGTTTTTTTTTTGGGGGGGGGGGGTTGGCCAGGCAGTGTTTTGGTGGCGTGGCGCTGGGGGGAGGGGAAGGGTTGGGCAGCTCAGCGCAGCACTCGGGGGGGGCATGGGGGTTTGGGCAGCCTGGCGTGGTGTGGGGGGACGCGGGTTTGAGCGGCCCGGTGCGGCGCTGGAGAGGGGGGGGGGGAGGAGAAGGGGGCGTGGGGGTTTCGGCGGCCCGGCGTGGTGCTTGTGGGGGATGGGGGGAGTGGCGGTGTTGTTATGGCAGGGCAGCGCTCTTCTTTTTTGCCTGGGGCGGCAAAAAAGTTAGAGCCGGCCCTGTGACCTGGGCCCATGATGTTGTTTCTTCCTCTTATGCTGACAGTGCTACACATGCATTTTAAATTTAAAAAAAGGGAAATAAATGTTTGACATGTGCATAGATTTATTTTATGTGGAAAAATCAAAGATAGCACTGCTGCAATAGGCACCATATCAAAATATTTTTATCATACTGGCTTTTTATCTACACTATGTATTTATTACAGAAATTAATTTTAATCATTCTTTAGTTCATTTACGTATACACAAAATAAAAAATATAAATGCTATAAATCAGCTGTGCTCAATGCATTTACAGCTTGAACGAATATAGCCCATTCACTCCTGTATTCATCAGTTCAAACCTCAAACTAAGAGGGAGAGAAAATAATCATTTAGAATGCTACAAGTAATTCGCTTGAGAGTGATTTGCAAAAGTACTAATTTTAACAAGTAACATCCGAAGGTGTTGCAAGGATGACCACTGAAAAGGGAAAATGCCTGGGGTAAAATCCTGGCCTCTGTGATTACGTTCACTAGGAATAAAAGGTGTCTTATTGCATGTTAGCTATTGAAGGCAAGGCAGTTTGTAATTTTCTCATGTTTCAGTAGATTGAGATGAAGACTATAAGGCTTTGCCTTCGCTAGGAAAAAAGTACCTTCATACCATGTTTGTTAACATGTGCTAAGGTCACCTTTTTTCCTAGCAACGAGGCCATTGAAGTCAGTGGGAATAGCATTTCAACACTGTTCCTTTTGCAATTGCTTTGGTTTCCCAAGCACTGAAAGCATTTTCTGCAATCTCCACTGCTTCCTTTGTCACTGTGGGCCCTTTTTGCTCTCTTTACTCAATAATTTGCTCTCAGTAGTGTGGCACCCATGCTGGTATTTTATCTGATATATTACAAATGGAATGTCATGAGTTGTGTGTTCTCACTAAAACTTCTGTTCAGAAAAAACAGAGTCCTATTCTGAACAGCACTTAGGCCCCGATTAACCATTTACTTACCTTTTTAAAAGGGAGCAGACCCACTGAACTCAGGTGCTTAAATGATGTGTTGACTAAGGATGGAGGTCTGCATTTTCCTGAATCTGGCCCAAATTGCATACAAATTAGTAAGTGCTTTGTTTTATTTTTTGTTCGTTCCATAAAGTATGTCGGGATAAACTTACTGAGGGACAGAAACATTTGATCTATAAAAGGCCCAAATTTTCAAACTTTGGTACCTAATGATCAATTAGGGTCATAAACAGTAGGCTCATAAATAAAAGGGATATCCCCACTATAGCATTTTAGATGTTGGTTTAAAGGTTATCATCCTCTATTGAATTTAATAGCATTTTTTCAAGATGCAGCTTGAATGTAAGAATACTTGTGTGTATCTAACCTTTTTGGCTATGAAACTAACTATTACTGTAAAATATTACTACACACTAACAGTTTAATCTTTAACATTATTTCCAAAGAGGAAAAAAGTTAGAAATTATATTAATACACTCTGTAGTAGCACGACTTTATGCCTTGATTCAGCAATGCACTTGCACATGTGCTTAACTTCAAACACACTCAAATCCATCCCAGTACAGCAAAACCCTTAAGTATATGCTTTAAATCCCATTGACTTAAATGAAGTTTATGCACCTACATAACAGCTTTGTTTAATCATGGCTATATAGGGGCTGATCCAAGGTTCAGTAAAGTCAATGGAAAGACTCCCATTAATTGCAATTCATTGATTTGGATCAGGCTTGTTAAGCTATAAAATCACTAAACATTATGGGGCTAATTCATGGATTAAGGTCCCTATACACTGCCAGAACAATGCAAAGGGGCCTTAAAGTGGGTGTTAGAGTAATGTGGGTGGGTATTTACACCTACATTGAGACTTCTTTGCACTGACAGAGTGGTGTAAAGGGACCTTCGTGTAAAGGAGAATTAGACCGGTCCGCTTTGAACTAGAGCTTTCATGATTTCTTTTGGAGAGAGAATGAACGGTAGCCTGGCCAACCTGCCTCTTTAATTACATTTTCTACTGGAGAGCAGCAAGAAGCATTGCCGTAATGTCACCGACCCCATTTTACTTCTAGCTCAAGAACAGTAAAGCTGATCCAATTTAGCAGATTCATTTTCTCTGGGGATTAATCAGAAAAGAAGGTTACATCTGAGTGGGAACGTGTATGTGTCGCTCTGCCCCTTCTCCCCCCCCAGTCCCCAATTCCATTTATATGGTATAAGGGATGGAATTATAGGCAACTTCTAACCATGGCTAACACTTCATAGTACTACCATTTAGCTCTCATGGGAAACAGATTTAATAAAGGAGTTATGTTCAACACCTATTTTCCTTCACTTCGTAAGGGAAAAAAAGGATTTATCACTGTTTGTATTACTATAGCTTCTGGATGCTTTAAGTAAAATTGGCATCCTATTGTGCTAGGTGTAGTACAAACACATTATAAGAGAGTTCCCGCTGCAATATTGTTACACTTTAAGTAGATAAGGTAGGAAGTAGAAAATAGAGGTTAAGTGGCTTGTCCAACGTCACAGAGCAAGTCAGCAACAGGACTAGAAGCTAGGTCTCTTGAGTCACAGATCAGATCTCTTTCCACTAGACCATGGTGCCTCTAAGGAGCTGAGTTGAAAGATTTAATAGAGCAGGTCAAAACTTTTCCAGCAACATTATTTCAGAGGACTGGGGTCTTCATTTAAAACAAAACAAAAAAAATTGTGATAAATGTCTGATTTCTGTGCACAATTTAGGGAAACACACACACACACCCCTGAAAACCAGAAGGTTTGTTTTCAGCTATATTTTTGTTTTTTTTAGCTGAAGTTTTTGATATTTGAATTTCTACCAATAAATTGAATTTTTCAGTAAACTCCCTCCACCCCCCGTTTTTGACTAGCTCTAAGATACAGCGAGGGCCTGCTTGTTTTCATTCACTGTAGAAAGAGAGAGAGAGAGAGAGAGAGAGAGAGAGAGAGAGAGTTTACCAGAGAAACATTGAGTAATGTTTATGCATTCTATCTGGTTTTAGTAAGGGAAAAGTAGATTCAATTAGATGGAAACAATCTCAGTTCATAAGAACTGGTGCATGGCCATTTACTGAAACTGGCACTGAATAGCAACCCTTAGTAGAGTCATTAAAAAATTAATTTTCCATTTCACATTTCTTTATGAAAAGCAGAAAACAGACAAGTTTTGACATTCTGGGAGATGTGACCCTTTATTTCAATGCAGAAGTGGATCTTACTGAGAATTCCTTTTTAACTTCTACCTGGAAAAGATAATTGCTTAAACAGAGAAAAAGATATCCAGGGTTTAGACATTTTCACTTCATTCATATATAAAAGTGAATGAGGCGGAAACAGCTCAGAGACGGTGATTAAATACAGAATGAAGTTAAGAAGAAAGCAGATTTCAGAAAAATTTGAGCTACCATTTTTTCTCCTTTATTCCCTTCCGTTTATGTCTGGTTATTTGCAGAGGAACTTGTCAGCTTCCTAGCTATCATGCAATTTTTCCCCTGACCCAATGGTTAGGACTGGATAAAAACATTGTCAAAATCCAACTTTTCATGTAAAAACAATTTTCTGTTAATGAGAATTTTGTGAAGAGTGTCTGCTTTCTGCATAAAATTGAGTTTCTTCAACTAAAAAAGCCAAACATCTGAAAACCAAAAAGCTTACAGCCATAAACGGATATATTGTGGCTGAATACTGAAATATTTTACTTTGGATATCCCACCCAGGTATACATCGGAATTGTAATTTGTTGTCCCCCATTCTCTTCCGGAGGCACAACTCCACAGCCATTCTACATCTCCCATGATGCATCATGGCCAGGGAATCCATCATTCAACTGCTCCCCTTTACCATGAGAAGAAATCATGGTGCATGATGGAAGATACAGTCCAACCTGGGAGAAAACCGGGGGCATGAAGCATCTGAACTACAACTGTCACCGGTGTCAGAGGACCCGGTTATATCATAGGCAGGCAGGCCTAGTGGTCAGAGCCCAAAAGCCTGAGCCAAAGGTCAAAACAGAGTCAGAGTTGAAGGTCAGAGGCAGATTACCAGGAGTCAGGGAAGACAGGAGCAGGGCTGGAACAAGACGGAGTGCCAGGTAGGATCTGGGCAGGAATTAGAGAGATGAGCTTAGGGAGTCAAAAAGTCCAGAGGCATGTGCATTGAGCAGCCAGCGAGTGACCGAACGAACAAGCTACTGCTGCTGAGCTGAGAATGGGTTTGCTAGCTTCCTCAGCCAGGACGGTCCATCAGGCGACCTAGCTGGCTCATTGGAGTGTCAGGAGTATGGAGCAGGCGTAGCTTCAGGGCCTTACTCCTGACAGTAGGGCCATAGCAATATTTCAGAATTGAAATATGTCAGTTTTCAAGCCAAAATATTTCAGTTTTCAATTGGTCACCAAAACTTGAAAGCTTTACGTGGCAGATAAAGCCCATTTTCTGACCAGCTCTAACAGGGATACCATGTCCTTTTCCTGTATCAGGGGGCTTATGGTGCCCTCTGCTAGCTGAACATTTAACTGGGTAAAAGGGTGTTCTCCTGGGTAGATCCTTTCCCTGCTGCTTAGATCAGGTAGAGGGAAGGCACCCAGGGATAAGATAGCAGGTCCATTACAATGTTACCGCTAAATGTGGCAGAGTTAATAAATCCATGATCACTATGGATCACTTCATTTGGTAGCCAAAATGGAGGTGAATTACCCAGAGAATCAACAGAAAAAGAAATGCAGGACAAAGTTAATCTACTACTGCCACTTTGGTCTACTGCTACTGAGGTCTCATGTGAAAGATGAGAAAATATAATTTGATCTCAGAGGACTGGTTTCAAATAGATGAAGGACAATTTTTGAAGTGACAAACTAAATGATTAAGTAACTTGGGGCTATTGCATGATTCAGATGAAGGAAGAGGATATTGACAATGACTTTCAAACTGTTCCCAAGATGTCCAAAAGTTATTGAGAATATTGATAAGTGTTTGCTTGGTATGGGAAAAAAATATATACATACACACCACAACTCCAGTGAAAGTTAATAATGAGAAAAATAAATAAAGAGACAAGAAATGGTTATGGGTTGCTTCCCAAAATGAGACCCATCTTACTATACTATTTATTTTAGTTGTATTGATAGTACTTTTTTTCCTGGTTGCAATGATCAGCCATGTTTCATAAGCCTTCTGTAATACATTCCACTGACACTCCATTATACTTCATACACATTTTCCTACCTGTCAAACATAACCTAACCCTCAATTATCTGAGTGAGCTTCACAGTTGTTACAATGGAACCAAGATTATTCAAATGTATGTCTCAGCAATGGTACTGTCATAGAAAGTATTTCAAACGTCAGGTTACTTAAACAAATTCATCCCTGATGGGATGCTGAATGTCACCACTTTGTTTATGCCTCTCCTTGTTACTTGTTCTTCTATTTCTTTTCCTTTACATTCCTTTTAAATCTGGCGGTGCGTTTTCCTCTGTATTCAGTATGCATTTTCCTGTAGGCTTTATTCAGAATGGGACTGTGGCTTTGCCACAAACCATTTGCAGGAGACAAGTATCTATTTGAGGCTTCCTCCTGCTCCTATTGAAGTACATTTAAAACAAAAAACCACACACACACACACACCCCTACCCCTTCAGGGGCACAGGATCAGGGCCTTGGAGAGACTGGGAACAAGATTATGACTCAGTGAGGCAAAGCCTGGCTCCTCTCTTGTTTCAGGTGTAGGAGTCTGTGCCAGCCCTATATCCAGTGCACATTATTTTCCCCCAAAGGGCCAGCTCTGGCACGCTGACGGTATACATTTTAATTGGGGCCCTAATGACTTCTTTCCTCTCTCACAGTCTATGACTGTGCTGTCTCCAAGGCAGCTAAGTGCAGTGTAAACCCATGCAGCTTGGAAGCACAGCTTTGTCTGATATATTGGAGGATGCTGCGATATATGGTGCTTGCTAAACGTATGAACTGTACTCCGTTTACCATCATTCTTGTTGGCCGGTCCTATGCCAGTCTTCAGATTGCCCACTTAATGAATTAACTGCTTGGCCATGGTCCGTAGATCCTTGAGTGATTGTTTTAGCCTCTGTCACAGCAAATTCAATTTGTCTAGCAGTAAGTACATCTTTCTTTAAAGTTTGATTACTGTTTCCAAACAGTAATCGCTCTCTCTCTCTCACACACACACACACACACTAAGGTTGTTCTTGAATTATCTCATGGGACATATCCCTGTCCTACTATGAAACAAGTTTCCACAATATAGTAATATACTGGCTAGTAGATTCATGACTGATACAGTTTCATCTGTAAGAGACGAATACCTGTTTATCAGGCAGAGGAATGCAAAACATATATTCTGACTTCAAGTATCCAGAGAACCTATTAGCAGAACTTCTTCCCTGTGATCTGGGGACCAGGGCGCCAAGATTTGGGGGCAACAAAAAGCGGTGCCCCCTCACCCCCCACCCCCTTTTTTTTTTTAAACACACACACACACACACGCTGGAAAATGAATGAAGGAAAGAGAAACGTCGTTGAACTTGCATTTTAACTTGTCGTTCTTCTCTCGTACATTACAGCTGTAGCCCATGCCAGCTCTGCCTTGCGGACACAAGCGTACTGCTTCACTACGGTACAAAGTGGCAATGACGTCATTTTTCTCGGCGCACGCAGCCGTTACCCGTTCTGACAGGCTGTTTATAATGCTACGTTTACTAGTTTTCGGAGGGTGTCGACTGAGGCTAACTATTATTGTTGAGTTGTTTCAGATCTAAGACTCTGGCAATTGCTGCTGCATCATTTCGCTAATACTTTGTGTCAATTGTGTGTGTGTGTTAAGTATTTGAGTGTATACGTTTATCATGTGCGAATATGCGTGTGTAGGTTGTTGAAATTTGAAATATTGATATTCGTCAGTTGTTGTATGACAGAGTATCCGCCATTCTAATTTTATTAACAACAATAATTGGATATTCTAAAGGTAGAATAAAATGTAGTAGATTTTGATATGAAAGAATGAAGGACGTATACGTGAACAATGCCACATTATGCAGCATTCATTTTTGAAAGTTTATAATAAGCGATGCTGCGCGGGGAGGGAGGGCGCAAGGTGGAAGTTTTGCCTAGGGCACAAAATATCCTTGCACCAGCCCTACTGGGGACTCATCCTTGCTACAAGCTAGAATACACAGCTCAGACATACAAAGCCATTTATAAAAGCTACTCCAGCCTCATCATGGCGGGGCAGGAAAGTAAGGGGGAGGAGAGGGAAGCTAGATGCTAGACATGCTTATCAGCGGACGGTTATAGAATGCATTTGGGAGACAGCTACAGCACTGTACACCTAAATGTTTCTGAAATGTCTAAACAAGGCTTGTAATATACTCCTATGAGTATAAGTAGTATGCAATATGCTCTAGTAAGGCAAGCAAATGCCAGTAGAATGGAGTGAGGTGACAAAGGGGCGTACACCATTCTAATGCTGCAAGCTCCCCTACCAAATACACCAAAACAAGCCTCTTGCCAATGTCCCCAGTAGTACAAATCCCCTCTTACAGCAGCATTTCTATTAGTAAGGCCGTGAACTCCTCCCTCGCCCCAAACATTCCCTCATGCCTCCTTTCAAATTTAGGTTTCTCATCCCCTGCCATCAAAACCTCCTCCCCCAACACACACCTTATCCTCCCCAAAACATGTCCTCCTAGCTTCCCTCCAATCCTTTGTTACCCACCCTACTTCACCCTCACTAAAATGAAGTTCTTGGCTCTGGTTCCCTCCATCTCAATGGCAATGTAATTCACATCACTGCAACAGGCCCATAACTGGACTTTCTTCTCTTGTTTATAAAGTTTGCATTTATGTATTTCAATTTCCCATGCAAATTCCATGGATCCTTTTAGGATTGGGGGGGGGATAGCTCAGTGGTTTGAGCATTGGTCTGCTAAACCCAGGGTTGTGAGTTCAATCCTTGAGGGGACCACTTGGGGATCTGGGGCAAAATCAGTACTTGGTCCTGCTAGTGAAGGCAGGGGGCTGGATTCAATGACCTTTCAAGGTCCCTTCCAGTTCTAGGAGATGGGATATCTCCATTAATTATTATATATATAGGACTAAACTCTTTCAGTCTTCTGTTCCTCCCCACTAAGTGGGCATACAGTACATGAACACTGCAAAAGCAACATTAAGGGTGCATTTTTATTCCAGGGCAGCCACAACCCCATGATTACTCACACAGGAACATTATGCCTGCAAAGGATTAAGAGTAGCATGCATGACACATGCCTATGATGCTACAGCAACCTCAAAAGGAGCATGTGCTAACATCTGGACCATGCCCCTTGGTTCCTGCCAAGGGCATCATTCCCCATATCCACCCATGGAACATCAAGAGAGGGTTTAAAGAACACCCTAGCAGGCGATTGTGGATACACCAGAATTAGTGGACGTGTTCTGTCCTGCACTCTTTTCTTTGACCAAGACTTTTGTGCTATACACAGATACATGAATGATCCTATAAAAACAAGATGCTGGGTGCATTCAATGGAAAACAAGACTACATTCTCAATCTATTCAATTATTTTAAACAATAGTGAGGGGAAAGAATTAGACAATTTGGAAAAATACCTAACAATGCTTTTACAAAAAGAGAGAGATTCCATCCTGGTCTTTTAAAAATAAAATAAAGTTTGGTTCCTGGCTAAATTTGGGGGGAGGAGGGGAGAAAGAGTAGGATGGAAATTATTCTTTAAAAATATTCGGGGGGGGTGGGGAGGGGGAGAATCAAGGGATGCTAAAATATTGTCTCGTTGGAGGACGAGGAGGCTTTAAACCTAAAACTGCAGTGTGAACAGATAACATTTCCGCTGTTCATTCCTTCTTTACAATTAATGCCATGAAACTGGCTAATGTATCATCTCTTTCCATTTTCATTACAATTGTGCCAATCTGAATGAGAAATCAGAACTTTAGTGCATGATAGTCTGTAAATAATGGCAGTATTCTGGACTTGTCCCATCCAGTATTCTATATTCCGATACTCTCTTACCAAGAGAGACAGCAGCATCTCCTACTGCTTTAGAATGCTGCTGTGGTCTGTGTTCATGGCCAGTCAGACTTTTGACAGCTATTTCTGCTTTTTTATTTGAATTATGGCTTGGCTCTTTTATTATTGATTCTCAGTATCACAAAAGCTGATATTTACCCTACATGAGCACATACAGCCTATTGACGAATAAATGTAGGGACATACAGCGAAGCTGACAACCAGCCAGATCTGATACAAGTGTCAAATATTTCCCTCTGCTCTCAATGTGCAAAGAGACAGGTTGGGGGGGGGGGGGGGGGCAGAAGGGACAGAATAACCAGGGTCACCATGTCTGTATATAGCCATATTTTTTATATATAAAATATAATTTCTCTTGTTGATTCAACAATCCTTTGTTTTTAACGCATATAAACAACCTACCCATTATTATTGTATTACAGTAGCACCTCTCATCTAAGTAGTTGTATAGTAGATGCCTCTCAACCAAGATTAAATCTCCATTGTGCTAGGTGCTGTACATACATATTATGGACACAGTTGCCAACTTTCACGTGGTAAATAAGCACCCCAACTTTCATAAGCCAAAAAATCAAGCTAATCTCATTTCAAAACAAGGCCAAAACAAGCCAATCCCTAAGAACCCCCAACACTATGTGACTAGATCTCCCCCAGCATGCAGTCTGGGACTGTGGTGGGCCCGCTGTGCACCCCTGACTCTTCCCACCCACCCCCTGCCCCTGCTTGCCAGGAGCCTATCAAAAAATAAACTAAACTTTAAAAAAAAAAAAAAAAAAGCTACAAGCAACAAGCCAAAAAGTAGCCAACAAGCAACTCAGAAGCCAATTAAGCCAAAAACCAAGCCCAACTTCTACATTTTTGGCATGTCTGATTTATGGAGTCCCTGCCCCAAAGAGCTTACAATCAACGTGGATGACTCAGACAGAGGTTGGAAAAGGAAGAATGATCATACCCATTTTGTAGGAGGTGGTAAAGGAAGCACAGTGAGATTAAGAGGATGTTTACATTGCATCTGGCAGGATGTTTCCCAGCTCAGGTAGACAGACACACGCTGACTCTGCTTCAGCTAGCACATTAAAAATAACCGTGTAGTCAGGGGAGGATGGGTGGTGGCTCAGGCTAGCTGCCAAAGTACCTCTTTGGATACTCTCTGGATACATAGTTGAGCCACTAACCTGAGCCACTGCCCAGACTATCGAGGACTACACTGCTATTTTTAGTGTGCTAGCTCAGGTAGACCTAGTGTATCTCTGTCTACCTGCTCTGGGAATCACGTTTCCAGATGCAGTGTAGATGGTACCCTAAATTACTTCCCTATAGCAGCTGCTTGAGCCAACACCCGCTCCTTAACGAACGCTTTCTTGTCCAACACATGGTATGCTCCTTCTGTCCCAGCCGCCGAGGCACTTTTGGAAATTTTACCCCAATTGTTGTTCGTTTGGACCAGACTTTTGAATATGCTGAGCTAGTATCCTCTGAGCGGTCAATTTTTGGGGGGCTATGAAATACAAGCAGTCTAATTAAAGAAATCAATTTGTGAAACCATTTGTATTCTGGTCTCAATCCTTATTTGCATAGAGACCGTTTTAAACCCAAATAGATGTGCGAACGTTAAAAATTTACTCAAAAAATGACAGATCTTTGAGCGAATGCACAGCCTGCAGCCGAAACAACCTATGTTAAAGCAATGCCAGTAACGGTTAAATGTGTATGACAATCTCTTTTTCCACAAATCCAACAATATAGTGTTAGTCATGAGGGTTTGTTTTCAAATTGTGCAACAAACAACTGAAATCTTTAACAACCAAATCCCAAGGTATTTGCACGGCAACTGATTTCTATTCCATTTTAATGATGCATAAACTCCCTTTCTCTCTCCCCAGCTCCAGGCAATCTACACATTACAATTCTTAATTAAAAAACCCCCACAAAAAACAAACAAACAAACAAAAAAAATCACACTCCTGCCATAAACAATATAAGCATCATCACCCCAACAATTTATACAGCTCCTTAAAATACACACACACACACACACACAAAGGTCATCTTAAATTATTTTGCCAGGATAGAGTATAAATGGCATAAGCAGTAAACTGCAATGCCACTGCTATCTCAGTATGGACCTGAGCCAATAACTTATTGAAGGGCAGACTTTTCATTTTCCTCTGCAGACTATGGATTCAGCCCCTGCTCTGCCTTAGGGAATGCCTACACTGGGAAAACATGCATTTAAAAGGATGTTAGCTAACAGGTTTTAACTAATGCATTTTTAACACTAACCTTTTAAATGTGTTCTTTGGTTAACCCCAAGGTGTTGCTTTAGATCATTCACTATAGTTTGATTTACTTGCCATCTTATTTTCCCTCAAAATACTCTTGAACAAACTTTAATTTTTTTTATTATATATATATATATATATATATATATATATATATATATATATATACACACATATACATATACACACACACATACACATACACACACACACAATTTCTTCAAAAAGTATTTTCAAAACAGTAAACAATCAAGTGAAATCCTGGCCCCATTACAGTCCATAGCAAAGCAACCCACCCCGCAATGACTTCAGTGGAGCCAAGACTTCACATTCAGTCTGTTCTCTTGCATACAGGTGCTAAGAGGAAAAAGGTTCCATAACTTGGTAATCAAGATGGCGCTTATTACAGTTAGAAACACGTTCCTGCATGACAAACCACCACTAGGTATGTAAATAAAGGGGTGCAGATTGAGTCAATGTTATATTTGAAAATAAGCTCTTAATTTAACAATTATTTCTTTAAAAATAGACCAAGGCTATATGTTTAATTATAGTAATAAACTGATATTTTAGGGCCCCCGTGGCCACCTTTACTCTCACTGAACAATATTTTACTACACAAACAGACTCTTGGATTTCAATGGTACTACTGGTGTTGTAAATTACTACTTGCTATGACTAGGAGTGGCACCATTGAGCCCCTAAACTAGGAGTATTCTGTGTTTTTCAAGTATATTCAATGCAGACTTTTCTTTCAAGTGAAAGAAGAATAAAAATAATTCAAAATCAATTTATTTTGAAATCATGCCTACTGCAACATCCCCAGTGGGGAAAGATCTGTTACCTATTGTATTTTAGTTGAGCCCCAGTGACTTCTGTGGAGCCCTGCCAATTCACACCAGCTGGCCTGAAATATTTGAGATATTACCAGTGAGACTTAAAATACATTGCTAAAGTCTTATGAGGATGTTTTTTTAAAACTGAGAAATAGTGTGGATAGAAAATATCATTTATTATTTGTATTACAATACCCCATCAGTAAAATATATTGTCTTCCTGGTTTGGATAATTATGATAAGCCTAAATACATCCTCTAAAAACATCCTGATACAAAATTTAGGATCTCCACATAGTTTATTCTGGGCCTACACTTTATGGTGACTGAATATTTTAAAATATTCAGATACAGTAAACCAACCTAGATAGATTCTCTTCAGTTTCAACTAGGGCTGTCAAGCAATTGAAAAGCCACCCATTGTGCGATTGGGGGGAGGGAGAGGAACAACAAACAAAAAACAAAACAAAAAAAAACAAACAAACAAAAACACAGAAATCAATAGGGGGGGAGGGGACGGGGGAAGAGAAAAAAAAAGCCACTCAGTCCTACTTCTTGTTTAGCGAATCGCTCAGACAAACAAGTTTGGTTACAGTTTGCAGGAGATACTGCTGCTCACTTCTTGTTTACAATGTCATCTAAAAGTGAGAACTGGTGTTCGCATGGCACTGTCATAGCCGGCATCACAAGATCTTTATGTGCCAGATGCACTAAAGATTCATGTCCCTTCATGTTTCAACCACCATTCCAGAGTACATGCGTCCATGCTGCTGACTGGTTCTGCTCAATAATGATTCAAAACCGTGTGGACCTATGCATGTTCATTTTTGGCATCTGACTCTTTTTTTGGTGGTTCGGGTTCTTCAGTTTCTGCATTGGAGTGTTGCTCTTTTAAGACTTCTGAAAGCATGTTCCACACCTCGTCCCTCTCAGATTTTGGAAGGCACTTCAGATTCTTAAACCTTGGAGACGAGTGCGGTATCGATCCTTAAAAAAAATTCACATTGGTACCTTCTTTGCGTTTTTAAGAACGATTTCACTGCAGATTTCACAAGTGAAAATGTGCTGGGTCATCATCCAAGACTACTAGAATATGAAATATATGTTAGAATGTGTGTAAAACCGAGCAGGAGGCATACAATTCTCTCCACAGGGGCATTCAGTCACAAATTTAATGCATTATTTTTCAACGAGCATCATCAGCATGGAAGCATGTCCTCTGGAACGGTGATCGAAGCATGAAGGGGCATACCAACGTTTAGCATATCTGGCATGTAAATACCTCGCAATACCAGCTAAAAAAGAGCCATGCAAACCCCTCTTCTCACTTTCAGGTGACATTGTAAATAAGAAGCAGGCAGCATTTTCTCCTGTAAACGTAAACAAGCTTCTTTGTCTTAGCAATTGGCTGAACAAGAAGTAGGACTGAGTGAACTTGTAGGCTTAAAGTTTTACTTTTGAGTGCAGTTATGTAACAAAACAAATCTACATTTGTAAGTTGCACTTTCACAATAAAGAGTTTGTACTATAGTACTTGTAATGAAGTGAACTGAACACTACTACTTTCGTTTATCATTTTTACAGTGCAAATATTTGTAATACAAATGTAAAGTGAGCACTGTACACGTTGTATTCTGCGTTGTAATTGAATTCACTATATTTGAAAACGTAGAAAAAACCATCCAAAATATTTAGTAAATTTCAATTGGGATTCTATTGTTAACAGTGCGATTAAAAAAATTGTGATTAATCTGTTTGAATCGTGATTACATTTTTGAGTTAATCACATGAGTTAACTGATTAATTGACAGCCCTAGTTTCAATATTATTACTGTAACTGCCTGGACTCAACTGTTGTGTACTGGTACTGTGTTCTATCTAAAGAGACAGGCAAGTTTTCAGTAATGGGCAAAATTATTCTTATATTTAGGATCAAATCCTGCTTCCTTATTCATTGAAATAATCCCACTAAAAACAAGAGGCCAAATTCTGCCATTACTTAGGGCCCTATCCTTGCTGTATGACCGTGGGCATGTCACTTAACCATTCTGTGCATCAGTTTCCCCCCCCCCACATTTATACAATGGGATAGGTGAGCTCACCCATATGCCAAGATCTATGGACAAAGAACACTAATTATTATTTCTGTGGTGGATGCAGCTATTCCCAAACGTGGTCTGGAGCCAGTGTCTTGGCTGCAGCTGGTTTTGCTAGACACAGCACAGCCTCAGAACTATCAGAGGACCTTAGAGCTTCCTGATGCTCTCCCTGGCCCCAGGTGAGAACGGCCTGGGGTCTGTTCTAAAAACTGTGCCAACCAGCTATGGTCTCCTAGGATAGATCTACACTAGAATAAAGACCCCTGGCATAGCTGTGGCTGCCTGGGTCAGCTGACTCAGGCTTGTGGGGCTATAAAATTGCCCTGTAGATATTTGGGCTCTGGCTGGAGCCTTGCCTCAGAGACCATTCCCCCTTCCCCCCCCCCCCCCCCCCACGCTCAAAGCCCAAGCTCCAGTCCAAGCCCCCCTATTACACTGGTTAAATTGCAACACTGGATTGTGTTTAAGATGGAACACTGGATGGTGCATAGGCATATGTGACATTCTATAACTTGGGGGGCATGCTGTAACCCCCATATTCCTCATTTTCAGATCATTGTGATCTTGCGTATAAAGCATGCCTTGTAAGGTATCAGGGGAAAGGTTATGATCTGGTGAAAGTCATTTCTCTATCCATATATGTGTATCATTAATGCATATGAAGTTATGAGAATTGTGTAGTATGGTTGTCACATGCTGTAAGTTGCAGGCTGTAAGACTCAGGCCTGGTCTACACTATGAGTTTAATTTGAATTTAGTAGCGTTAAATTGAATTAACCCTGCACCCGTCCACACAACGAAGCCATTTATTTCGAAATAAAGGGCTCTTAAAATAGATTTCTGTACTCCTCCCCAACGAGCGGAGTAGCACCGAAATCGATATGGTCATTTCGAATTAGGGTTAGTGTGGCCGCAATTCGATGGTATTGGCCTCCGGGAGCTATCCCACAGTGCACCATTGTGACCGCTCTGGACAGCAATCTGAACTCCGATGCACTGGCCAGGTAGACAGGAAAAGCCCCACGAACATTTGAATTTCATTTCCTGTTTGCCCAGCACAGGAGAGCACAAGCGACCACAGAGAGCTCATCAGCACAGATAACCATGCAGGCCAATAATCTAAAAAGAGCACCAGCATGGACCATACGGGAGGTACTGGATCTGATCGCTATATGGGGAGAGGATTCAATGCTAGCAGAACTTGGTTCGAAAAGACGAAATGCCAAAACTTTTGAAAAAAAAATCTCCAAGGGCATGATGGAGAGAGGCCACAATAGGGACTCAGAGCAGTGCCATGTGAAAGTCAAGGAGCTCAGACAAGCCTATCAGAAAACAAAGGAGGCAAACGGTCGCTCCGAGTCAGAGCCGCAGACATGCCGCTTCTACGCTGAGCTGCATGCAATTCTAGGGGGGGAGCCGCCACCACTACCCCACCTCTGACCATGGATTCCGAGGCGGGGATAATCTCAGCCACACCTGAGGATTCTGCGGACGGGGAAGAGGAGGAGGACAACGACGACGACCTTGAGGAGAGCACACAGCACTCCGTTCTCCCCAACGGGCAGGATCTTTTTCTCAGCCTGACTCAAGTACCCTCCCAAGCCAGTACCGAAGACCATGACCCCATGGAAGGGACCTCAGGTGTATTTACCTTTTAAAATATAAAACATGGTTTAAAAGCAAGCGTTTTTAATGATTAATTTGCCCTGAGGACTTGGGATGCATTCGTGGCCAGTACAGCTACTGGAAAAGTCTGTTAACGTGTCTGGGGATGGAGCGGAAATCCTCCAGGGACATCGCCATGAAGCTCTCCTGGAGGTACTCCAAAAGCCTTTGCAGAAGGTTTCTGGGCAGTGCAGCCTTATTCCGTCCTCCATGGTAGGACACTGGACCACGCCATGCTAGTAGCAAGTAATCTGGTATCATTGCATGACAAAGCCTGGCAGCATATGGTCCCGGTGTTTGCTGGCATTCAAGCAACATCCGTTCTTTATCTCGCTGTGTAATCCTCAGGAGAGTGATATCACTCATGGTAACCTGGTTGAAATATGGGAATTTAATTAAGGGGACAGAGGTGGCCCTTCCTACTGGGCTGTTTGCCTGTGGCTGAAAATAAATCCTTCCCTCTAGTAAGCCAAGCGCGTGGGGGGGGAGGGTGTATCAGGGAAGATCAGGATCTTCCCTGATACCAGCCACGCAGTGGAGGGAGGGATAAAGCGATCATCCCAGAGAATTGGATGGGGGGGGTGGGGTTAGTTTGTTTTCTGCTGCTGAAGGTTAACAGGAAAACTGCAGCACTCAACAGGCTTTGCTTGGTATGTGGGAAAGGAGGACGCAGAAGCCGAAAGACAATGGCTTACCATGGCCGCATGCAAGCCGAATTCTGTTGCCCGGACCTGCGTCTGTGATCTCTAGCAGCAAAGCCACAGGCACTCAATATTAAGAGGCAAAATGCGACCTTGCACAGAAATCACATGTGCTATGTAATGTGAATAGTGTTGTTCACCGTGAAAGAGTATAAGCATTGTTCTGTAAAATGTATCTTTTTAAAAAATTCTCTCCATTTTTCCCCTCCCTCCAGCAGCTGCAAATTTTTCAAGCCTCCCTCCTCCGTCCCGAAGGCTATCTCAGAGAAGGCATTGGAAAAAGAGGACGTGAGACGAGATGTTCGTGGAAATCATGGAATCCACCTGCAATGAAAGAGCTCATCTGAATGAGTGGAAGGACACGGTTTCAAAGTATAGGAAAGATGCCAGTGAACGTGAGGACATGAGGAACGCTCGAGATGAGAGGTGGCGGCAGGAAGATCAGAGGAGGCAGGATGCAATGCTGGGGCTGCTGCGTGAGCAAACAGACTGGCGTCTGGTGGAGCTTCAGGAATGGCAGCAGGTTCACAGACTGGCGCTACAGCCCCTGTATAACCACCCTCCCCATGTTCCATAGCCTCCTCATCCAGACGTGTAAGAATGTGGGGGGGGGGGGGAGGAAGGCTCCGTGCACCCTCCAACTCCACCCCAGTGGACAGCCGAAGCTAAAGGCTGTCATTTTAACCTTTTTTTAGGTTGCCTTTTCCTTCCCTCCGATCCTCCTCCCAAACCCCACCCAGGCTACCTTGTCAGTTCTTTCCCTCTTTTTATAATCAATTAATAAAGAATACATGATTTTTAAACGATAGTGACTTTATTTCCTTTGAAAGCAAGCTGTGATTGAAGGGGGAGGGTGGATTGCCTACAGAGAATGAGTCAATAAAGGGGGCGGGTTTTCATCGAGAAACAAACAGAACTTTCACATGGTAGCCTGGCCAGTCATGAAACTTGTTTTCAAAGCTTCTCTGATGCGCCGCACTTCCTGGTGTGCTCTTCTAATCGCCCTGGTGTCTGGCTGCGCGTAATCAGCAGCCAGGCAATTTGCCTCAGCCTCCCACCCCGCCATAAATGTCTCCCCCTTACTCTCACAGAGATTGTGGAGCACACAGCAAGCAGCAATAACAATGGGGATATTGGTTTGGCTGAGGTCTGAGCGAGTCAGTAAAGTGCGCCAGCAACCTTTTAAACAGACAAATGCACATTCCACCACCATTCTGCACTTGGTCAGCCTGTAGTTGAACAGCTCCTGACTCCTGTCCAGGCTGCCTGTGTATGGCTTCATGAGCCAGGGCATTAAGGGGTAGGCTGGGTCCCCACGGATAACTATAGGCATTTCCAACATCCCCAACGGTTATTTTCTGGTCCGGGAAGTAAGTCCCTTGCTGCAGCCGTTTAAACAGAGTAGTGTTCCTGAAGACGCGAGCGTCACGAACCCTTCCCAGCCAGCCCACGTTGATGTTGGTGAAACGTCCCCTGTGATCCACCAGTGCTTGCAGCACCATTGAAAAGTACCCCTTGCGGTTTATGTACTGGGTACCCTGGTGCTCCAGTGCCAAGATAGATAGAACCCATATCCCTATCGCCCCACCACAGTTAGGGAATCCCATTGCAGCAAAGCCATCCACTATGACCTGCACATTTCCCAGAGTCACTACCTTTCGTAGCAGCAGCTCAACGATTGCTTTGGCTACTTGCATGACAGCAGCCCCCACAGTAGATTTGCCCAGCCGGTAGCTGTCTGGCGTTGCAAGCTTCCACAGGGCTATCGCCACTCGCTTCTCAACTGTGAGCGCTGCTCTCATCCTGGTATTCTGGTGCTTCAGGGCAGGGGAAACCAAGTCAAAGTTCCATGAAAGTGCCCTTACGCATGCGAAAGTTTCACAGCCACTGGGAATCGTCCCACACCTGCAATACTATGCGGTCTGACCAGTCTGTGCTTGTTTCCCAGGCCCAGAATCGGCGTTCCATGGATAGAACCTGCCCCATAAACAACATGATCTCCAAAGCGCCGGGACCCATGGTTTGAGAGAATTCTGTGTCCAGGTCCATATCACACTCGTCGCCGCGCTGCCATCGCTGCCTCCTCCTCACCTTGTTTTTCTGGTCCTGGTTCAGCATAAACTGCACGATAATCGGCGAGGTGTTTACAATGTTCATGACTGCTGTCTTGAGCTGAGCGGGCTTCATGGTTGCCGTGGTATGGCATCTACTGTGTTCACCCAGGAAAAAAAGGCGCGAAATGGTTGTCTGCCGTTGCTTTCATGGAGGGAGGGGTGAGGCTATACTCAGAACCACCTGCGACAATGTTTTTTGCCCCATCAGGCACTGGGATCTCAACCCAGAATTCCAATGGGCAGGGGAGACTGCGGGAACTATGGGATAACTACCCACAGTGCAACGCTCCAGAAATCGACGCTAGCCCCGGTACATGGACGCACACCGCCAAATTAATGTGCTTAGTGTGGCCACAGACATTCGACTTTATACAATCTGTTTCCAAAATTCGAATTCTGTAAATTCGGATTAATCCCGTAGTGTAGACATACCCTCAGTAGTGCTCACCTGGACTCTGAAGTGGGGGGGGGGGGAAGCCAAGAGGGAGGAAAGGACAGGATAAAAGGAAAAGACGTTTGCCAGGCTCTTCCTCTCTCTATTCCACCTCCATCTACAGACACCACCAAGCGACTGAAACGCTGATCGAAGGGGAGAGCCTGGCTGAAGGGCAACCAGCCAGCCTGTGGTGAGCAGCATCTACATTTATAAGGGCACTGAAAGTGTTAGGATCAGCTTAAAATGCATTTTGCTTTTATTTCATTTGACCAAATCTGATTTATGTTATGTTTTGATTTACAACCACTGAAAAATCTTTCATAGTTAATAAATCTGTTTGTTTATTCTACCTGAAGCAGTGCGTTTGGTTTGAAGTGTGTCAGAGGCTCCCCTGGGGATAACAAGCCTGGTACATATCAATTTCTTTGTTAAAATTGATGAACTCATAAGCTTGCAGCATCCAGTGGGTATAACCGGACCCTGCAAGACGAAGGTTCCTAGGGTTGTGTCTGGGACCGGAGATATTGGCTAGTGTCATTCGGTTGTACAATCCAAGCAGCTTACATGCCAGAGGCTGTGCGTGAACAGCCCAGGAGTGGGGGGGGTCTCACAGCAGAGCAGGGTAAAGCTGGCTCCCAGAGTCATGGATTGGAGTGACCTAGCAGATCACCAATCCAGATAACACCAGAGGGGAGCGCCACAGCATAGGAGGTAATATATTTAAATATATTGTATTTGTATATAGAGTAAGTCAGGTCCTGCTCAAAGGTCAAAAAGCAATGAAACGTTATGTTTGTTGTTTTTCTTTATGCACTATAATAAGGAAAGCCCTGCATTGCGAAACTCCTGGTTCCCAGACTACCATTGATACGTTTCTCTGCTAGAATATGAAATTCTAACCTACTCCATTAATAAAATGCAATTACAGTTCCATCCAATTACAGTTCCATAGTTTAATGTGGGTTTATAAAAAGTCACCAGCACGCATTCTTAGAGATGAAACTGGCCAGGTTAGTGATGATTATGAGGTATAAAAAGAGAAACATCTGGACAAAAGGCCTTAGAAATTGCCATTGCCTGCTGAAGGCCTTTACGGTTTATTTCCGCCCCCTCCTTCAGGGCTTAAACATTTTTACTCAGAACAAATAACTTTGCAATGTTTACAGAAATGGCATATTCCATGCAAAATTGATTTCATAACTATGATAAATTGTTTGCATGCAGAAAGGTTCTCGATAGTTACTGGAATTAGGCAGAACAGATGTCACATTAACATTTGGCGGATGGGATGACAGATGAGTGATTACAGTGTGGAAATATTAGGCAAGTTGATAATAGGCTTTCTAACACATACTGCTGTCATTTCTTAATGCTGCTGGGCTTAAAATGACAACCCTGAATGAACAGAGTAGTGGAAAAATGAGAAGGAAAGTAGGTTATATTCATAAGGATCTAGCTTAATATTTCATGGGTTTCCCTATTTACCACACACATTACATCACCGATCCTCATATTTGATTAGGCTACTAAAGAAGGAAGTTACAGGCCAAGAAGAGACACAGTTAGCCAAATATGAAGTACCTGTGTCTTTAGGAAGAGATCTATGAATTTTAGCAAAGAAGAAACTTTTACATAATAGTTACCAGAAGTTATTTCTGCTGGATCTGGGTCAGTGTCAGTTGCTCAAGGAGCATAGTATTCCCTACTGCCAGGCCAAAACATTTGTTTCACTGCTGACAAAGATTTTTTTTTTTTAGTGTGTGATTGTGCACAAAACCTTTAAAAAAAAAATAAATAAATAATAAACCAAAGTTGGGCTAAGTCTCACCAGCGTCCGTAAACCAGCAGTGATTTGTTATTTGTATTCTAGCAATATCTGAAGTCCCCAACTGAGACTGGGGCTTGATTGCCCTAGGTGGAGACCAACCAACCAGAAACAGCCTGCCTTGGAAGATCTTGCCATCTACATAGACAAGACAAATTATGTGGGAAAACGGGAATAAAGCAATTTTCTCAAGGTTGCATAGCCGATCAGTTGTCAAGACAAGACTAGCAACCCTGTTTTCCCCAATTCCCATTCCGGGTCCCAATCCACTACGTCACACTTTTGCCTGTAAGCCTACCTTTGAAATTTTTTTTATGAACTTTTGCACTATGTACCAATGCCCACACTTTGAGGCTGTAGTTAGCCGTGCATTTTAAATCTGAGCTGAGTTCACGTGGGATGGTTCAGTTCCTCCTGTGTGACTTACCACATAGGACTCAGGCATCTGAAGCCATCATATCCCAGATCTGTACAATGCCCACTTGAGGCTCCTCATGAACAGCACTACAGTATACGGCACTCAAAGCTTAAGAATTACTTGACAAAGAAAAACTAAATGTGCCCAACGAGCAATTATTAGTATCTTAGAACTTAATATCCACTTGTTCACACATATAGATTGTCCGGTTTTATCCTTGAAAAGATTTAGATCACAACATGAATCTGGACCTTCCTTTTGCGGAGGCAAAAATAAAACACACACACCCACAAACCCCCACACCCACATTTTTTTTCCTAAGCTAAAAAAGCTAAAGTAAAACAGGTTTGTTGTATCTTTTAAAGTCACATTCCACACAAAAATGAAAAAACTAAAAGAAAGTTAGATTTGTTATAGGGACCAATTGTTTTCAGTGGGAGTTAGATCAGACTACTACTTCTTTTAGTAAGATCTCCAAGAAAGGATGAATTCAGGGAAGGCAGCATCTAATGGACTTTCTCCCACCATGTGTATGTACAGCAGCCACACAATGAGGCCCTGATCTCAGCTGGAGCCTCTCGGTGTTTCTGTGACAAACAGACATCTTGGCTGACAGTGGGGATTGAACCAGGCACCTCTAGACCTAGAAACCTATGTTGCTAAAGCTTGAGCTAAAGAGGCAGACTATGGCTTTGGAAACTAATATAATGATATCTTCTCAGGATTGGGCATATTACAGGACATATAACACACCATCCAGTGAGTTCTGTAATTCCAGTGGAAAGAGGAAGTACATCACAAACGAGGCCCACAGCGGTTCGAATCCCAGATGAGCTCCCATCTATGGACATGTTAACACTGCTGTCAGACGTGTCATTGCTGCACCTGTAGAGATACCGGAGCTAACGTTGATCATCCTGCTAGCTCAAACAACAATGGCAGTGAAGCCACGGCAGTATGAGCTGTACAAGCCCACCCAGAGTCCTGGGTATGCTTGTAGCTGGGGGGACATAACAGATTCACACATTTTGTGGATTAGGCTCAGAGGTAACGTAAGCCACTGGTCATCTCCAATACTAGACCTATTCTGTGTTCTATGAGCTCTGTCCCTTATGCCTAATTCTTTCCAAATGTGCTGAGCACAACTCCACTAAAGTCAACACAAAGCCTGCTTGCACCAGGGCTGAAGATGTCCCTTTCTATTTTCAGGAGTCTGACTACTCCTGTTATCCTCCCCACACCACACAGGCCCTGCTTATTTCTTACCTTCCACACCTCACTATTGCTTTCTTTAGGCTTTTATGTCCTCTCTTCTTGAGCTCTTCTTGTACTCTCCTTCTCCAGTTTTATTTATACTCCAAAGACCCAATCATAGAATCATAGGGTCGGAAGAGACCTCAGGAGGTCATCTAGTCCTACCTCCTGCTCAAGGCAGGGTCAACCCCAACTGAATCATCCCAACCAGGGCTTTGTCAAACCAGGCCTTAAAAACCTTTAAAGATGGAGATTCCACCACCTCGCTAGATAACCCATTCCAGTGCTTCACCACCCTCCTAGTGAAATAGTATTTCCTAATATCCAACCTAGACCTCCCCCACTGCAACTTGAGACCACTGCTTCTTGTTCTGTCATCTGTCACCACTGAACAGCCGAGCTCCATCCTCTTTGGAACCCCCCTTCAGGTACTTGAAGGCTGCTATCAAATCCACCCTCACTCTTCTCTTCTGCAGACTAAATAAGCCCAGTTCCCTCAGTCTCTCCTTATAAGCCATGTGCCTGAGCCCCCAATCATTTTCATTGCCCTCCGCTGGACTCTCTCCAATTTGTCCACAGCCTTTCTGTAGTGGGGGGCCCAAAATTGGACACAATACTCCAGATGTGGCCTCACCAGTGCCGAATAGAGGGGAATAATCACTTCCCTCGATCTGCTGGCAATGCTCCTACTAATGCAGCCCAATATGCTGTTAGCCTTCTTGGCAACAAGGCTGTTGACTCATATCCAGCTTCTCATCCACTATAATCACCAGGTCCTTTTCTGTAGAACTGCCACTTAGCCAGTCGGTCCCCAGCCTTTAGTAGTGCATGGGATTCTTCCATCCTAAGTGCTGGACTCTGCACTTATCCTTGTTGAACCTCATCAGATTTCTTTTTTGCCCAATCCTCCAATGTGTCTAGGTCACTCTGGACCCTATCCCTACCCCGCAGCATATCTACCTCTCCTCCCAGCTTAATATCATCTGTGAACTTGCTGAGGGTGCAATCCTTCCCATCGTCCAGATCATTAATGAAATGCTGAACAAAACCGGCACCAGGACCGACCCCCGGGGCACTCCGCTTGAACCCTTCACAGACATATAAGTGACTTTCATTTACCCACTGTGAGGAAGTCCCACTTCTTTGGGACCATAGTGTTGGGATGATTCAGCATTTGCTTCAAGTGTGAGTGTGTGCAATAGTTATTTTCAAGTTTATTGTTAAATTTGATTCAGAGACTTTTGGCCATTTCCATTAATAAAGTACAAATACAAAAGCATTACTTTTTGCTTCATTTCCCTGGTCCTTGTGGAAGTTTGCCATCATCACTGAAAATCCTTCATCTTTCAGACAACTGTCCTTTGTTCAGTAATTGAAGATGAGAAGGAAAAAAAAAAAAAATCAAAGCAAGCAAAATATATAATGGTCTAAATTCAACCATGGTGTAACTCCATTTGGGCAATAATATTTCTCAGTTGAATTCCAACTTACTACCTTTTTCTACAAACCCATTAAATTATGTATTATTACAACCAAAGGGGCAAATTTTTTTGGTTGAAAGATTCAGAAAATTGATGTCATTTTGTCAAATAGTTTCAGATGAAACATTTCCAAGAGAGTCACAATATTTCATTTTCACATTTTTGAAAATTAAACATTTAAAAAAGAAGAGGAAATTTCTTAGTCATTTCAAATAAATGAAAGTAAATGTAAAAATATGTTCAAAATCAAAACATATTCCATTTGACCAGAAACTTATTTGCCAAAAATTTAAAGATAAAAATTCAGTTTTATCCAAAAAAATATTTTTCAGAATTGCCAGTGAACTGAAAAATCCATCGTTTGTACAGCTCTAATGATAACAGCTTGTGAAACAGCATGAAATAACTGTGCGGGGTGCATTTACCATATAACTTGCACTTGGATGTCCTTTATTAAAAAAAGGTACACATGATTAAATACTTTTCTAATGATATTTACTTTGCTAACTTTCTTATCAAAATGGCTATCAAAATCTCAGACAGAAACTTTAAGAAGTTGCTCCCTTTGCTTCACAGAGTCCTTTCCCCATTATTTAGCAAAGACAAGGAAGAATTTGGAAAACGACTAGGATCTGCTGTTTCTGAATGGAACAAACACTACAAGAATAGCCTTGGGCTTAAGTCTCAGCTGGAAATATACTAAAATGAAAAAATAAATATGGGAGAAGAGAGGTTCTCTGTCATTTCTCATTCCACACAAAATGATTTAGTTTGGAATTATTTTAAGTGTAGGCAAAGGTTTTGGGGGTGGGAGGGAGATGTTTATTTTACCCAAACCAGTTTCCCTATCCATCTTCAATATGTCCTTCTGTCATCAATATGCTAAGCAGAATCAGACTGTTTCCAAGAAGCGAGCAGTGAAATTAGCCAGCATTCTGTACCTGATAACAGGAAGTATCTCTTCTAAGAAGAAGGAATGGCTGTTGTTGCTGTAGGGCCCGGGAAGCTTCTAGAAGACAGGAGCAGCAGAGACTAATTTTTCCAGGATGCTGCACTAAGAAAGTCTAGGTGGTGTCCCTGATCCCCAGATAAACAGTTCACTGCAGATTCTATTTGTAATATAAATTTAGATTCCTTATCAGGTGGGGACTGGGGGCGGGGGGGGGGGGGGGAGAAAAAGACTAGAACGTGACAAAAAATGTTGCCAGTACAGTTACTATATGCATAACTATGAAAAAAAATATTTAAAAACAGAGGAAATGAGATCCAATTGGTCAAAAAGCATCATTGTAGTAGTTTTGACCATCTCTGACTACCAAATAAGCATCTGTAGTCCTTGATGTATCAGTCACCCGAGATTCATACTTAATTCATCCATGCTGCTGCCTGGTGAAATAATTGGTTTCTCATTCTAGTTAGAGTTCTCTGCCAGTGTGTGTGGTGGGGTGGTAAACCCCCTCATAATAGACACTTCTGACCTTTTGAGAATTTTACATTCAAGACGACTGGAGATCATTTCTGATGGATTGGGCCCTTTCATCCATACAGTATTTAAAGTACAATAGTGCACACGTCACTCAAATGCAGATGTTACAAACATAAGGAGACATATTGCGACAGCCTCACTATATCCCCCCTCATAGCTATAAGGAGATTACAACAGTATACAACTTCTCCCACATGCATCACCACTGAACAAGAGAACAACTTGCTGTTCTGCAGATTGATGAATAGTCATATAAATGCATTCTTACACCTGTCAGCTCTCACATATGGTGATTGACTATAGTCATTTCATATGGCACTTTGGAGAACCTCTCATTACAAATATAACAATTTATTTTGGAAATAGTTTGTTCCAAACTAGGATTGCTTTTAGATATGGCATCTGCCATACAGTATACAATGAACAGTTTTCTTAAAAAAAAAAAAACTAAAAATAAAAAAAAAAACCCACAGGTGCTCTGTTTCACAAGCACCAAGACACTTGATGATGTTTAAACGTAGATGATTTTACTGCAGGAAAAATACTGCAACTGATTTTTACAAACATGCTTGTTCTGTAAAAGCTAAATCACAAAACACACATCACACCACCACCTTATAATCACAGATCCCTTCATTAGTTGGAATAATTATCCATAAATAATCAAATTCACTGCCTTCTAGGAATTCAAACATTTAGCTACTGCATTTATTAAAAACATGGACGACAGGGTTTTCCATGCGAGTTACAAGACTAGAACTAGTCAGAAAATGGGTGTGTTTCCCTGGGAAAAGTTTGCAGGATTGAGGGGGGGGGGGAAATAGAACAAAATATTCCCCCTTCCCTGGCTTCAAAATAGAAATATTTAGATTCTAAAATGTCACTGCAGTGTCTCATGGAAGTAGTAGTTGCTCAGATACCTCATACTGACATTCTTCTCTGTAAACTGGGCACTCTGGTCAGATTCTCTCAAGATGCAAATATTTTGGCTGGAAACATTTAAGTTTTTGGCCAAAAAACCACCAAACAGTTCTTTCTGGGCATTCATTTCCCCTTCCCCTCCAAAAAAGTCACAACTTTCAATGGATATCTGATACCTTTTCATCAAAAAAACAGTTTTGAATGAAAATTTTTTGGACCAGCTGTATAAAAACAAGACAGTCTTTCCCATATTTGCCATGTTCATTTTTGAATGAGATCAGAGTACATATTTTTGCACAATAGGAATTCTCGGGTGCTCAGATACCAAGTGATGGGCACAATCTAAACACCTGAAAAGAATAAAGTTACATTGTCCTCAGATCCGAAACAACATTACAGCTAGGGACAGAGAAATTATAGTACTGGAATGGACAAGTGGTTTAGTAACCCGTCCTACTTTCTTAGTATACTCAGGACATGGAGAGAGGTAAGTAGTGTCCCCCTCCCCCTAGGATCTGCCCTGGGACCGGTGCTGTTCAATGTATTCATAAATGATCAGGAAAAGTGGGTGAACAGTGAGGTGGCAAAATTTGCAGGCAATACAAAATTACTCAAGATAGTTAAGTCCAAAGCTGACTGCCAACAGTTACAAAGGGATCCCACAAAACTGGATGACTGGGCAAGAAAGTGGCAGATGAAATTCAGTGTTGAGAAGTGCAAAGTAATGAACATTGGGAATGTTTCCCAATTAGACATACAAAATGATGGGCTGTAAATTAGCTGTTCTCACTCCAAGATCTTGGAGTCATTGTCGATACTTCTCTGAAAACATCTGCTCAACATGCAGCAGCAGTCAAAAACGCTAAACAGAATGTTAGAACCCGTTAGGAAAGGGATAGATAATAGGACAGGCAATAGAATGACACTATATTAATCCACGGTACACTCACACCTTGAGTCCTGTGTGCAGTTCCGGTCACCCCCTCTCAAAAATTTTGTATTAGAATTGGAAAAAAAGGTACAAAGAAGGGCAACAAAAGTGATTAGGGGCATGGAACAGCTTCTGTAGGAAGAGAATTTAAAAAGACTGGGATTGTTCATTTTAGAAAAGAGGGGGGAATATGATTCTATGATAGATAATTGTGGTTCTCAAACTTATTTGATCGTGCCCCCCTTCTTTGTGGCATTAGTTTTTGCTCCCTCCACCTGCCACACAAGTACACGTACCGATTTAAAAAAAAATGCAACTCACAAATACTAAAAATAGTAAGACAGATTCAAATATAGCCAACAATAAGAGCAAAAGCAAAACTGCAATTGTGGTGGATGCTTACTATTAAATGTGCACTCCGCATCGTAGCAAACAGATTAACGTACAGATAACTTTGTATAACTCTATGCAAGTTTAACAGTCCATCAAAATTCACAGCCCCATCTGAGTACCCAATATCTCTGGAGGAATCCGCTGTTAGTTGTTCACTGCTGTGGGTAAAAATGTGCTGGGTACTCCCACCCCCTCCAAAGCTTCTCATACACACAGCCCCCCAAAATACATTCTGCATCCTCTACTTTGAGAACATCTGGTCTATAATAACAGGAATGGTGTGAACACAGTAAATAAGGGAGTGCTATTTACCCCTTCACATAACAAGAACCCATTTATTTTTAACCTCGCTCATGACCATTACTACCATATAAGAGGTTGTTATTGAGCACTTGGCTGTCTCTGTCAGTGAACACCTGCAAGCTTGTAGTCTGGGGGTTTTCCGTGTGCATCTCTGCCGGCACCTACCAGGCAGACTCAATGCAACTCCCCACAGTAACTTTAATTCTAGAGACAAGGTGGGTGAGGCAATATCTTTTATTGGACCAACTTCTGTTGGGGAAAGAGAAAAAGCTTTTGAGTTGGTCCAGTAAAAGGTATTAACTCACCCACCTTGTCTCTCTAATATCCTGGGACCAATATAGCCACAACACCATTACAAACTTTCATTCTAGTCTGTTTAGATGCACATCACCATGTTGTTGGAGTGTAAAAAAAAAAAAAAAAAAAAAAATACACCACACACACATCAAATGTCAGACCCAAGACTAGGGCCAGGCCTACACTGCAGAAGACCCCTACTCTAGACACAATTATACTGGCAAACTGTGCTATTAACTAGTATAGTCATTTTGCTTGTGGGTTGTGGTTTTAATATACCAGTACAAAGTACAGTTTTGCCAGTATAAGCTCTATCCACACAGAAAGACGACTGACGGAGAACCCAGTAACAGTGTTCAAATGTGTTAACTATTGTTATAAAGAGAATTGGATAAATTGTTCCCCATGTCCACTGAATGTAGAACAAGCAGCAAAGGGCTTAATGTGTAGCAGTGGCAAGTTAGAAAGTTTTTCCTAATATCTAATCTTAGACATGCATAGTCTGTGCAGACCCCAAGTGTCTGCGGACCACTGATTGAAAACCATTGCCCTAAGTGATCAACTTCTTCCGTAAAGTGGGAAATTTGACTGTCCATGTAATTTTAGCCTGTTGAATATGAATACTACCATCTAGTATCAGATGGTAGTTCACACCTCAACTGCTAGCAGAGCACCTCACCCTCCCTGATTGAACTAACCTCGTTATCTCCACACTGATATATACCTGCCTCTGGAGATTTCCATTACTTGCATCTGAAGAAGTGAGGTTCTTACCCACGAAAGCTTATGCTCCCAGTACTTCTGTTAGTCTCAAAGGTGCCACAGGACCCTCTGTTGCTTTTTACAGATTCAGACTAACACGGCTATTCCTCTGATACTTGACACCATGCAAGGCACTGCATTTAGCCGTATGGAATGGAAATCTATCAACCTCATGAAGAAACTTGCACAAATACAGACAGATATCATCTTCCTTTCCAAATGCAAACAGATGGACATCATACCAAATGGACTGAAGGTGAAAAATCCATTGCTATCTACATACTGCACAGACCACAGTGAGAGATTATGCCATACGTTATCAAAGAAACTGAGGAACCACCTGATCAGCATCCTATACAGCAAACAGAAAAACATCAAGAAAGAGCTCTCCAACCTGGAGACTCTCATAAATAACCAACCCTCCACACAAACGGACTTTACTAAAATAAGACAGGAGATCTACATTACACACTTCACCTCTCTACAAAGGAAAAAGGACCGTAAGCGGTCTAAAATCCTACCTGCCACATGGGGCCACAACAGGGGTACCCCTAACTCACCCAGCAATATCGTCAATTTATCCAGCTACACACTCAACCCAGCAGAAGAGTCTGTCCTGTCTCGGGGACTCTCCTTTTGCCCCAGCACCCCCACGAACATGATACAGTTCTGTGGTGATCTGGAAGCCTACTTTCGCCGCCTCCGACTCAAAGAATACTTTCATGATAACAGTGAACAGCGCACTGATACACAGATACCCTCCCACCAACAACACAGGAAGAAGAACTCCACATGGACTCCTCCTGAGGGTCGAAATGACAGTCTGGACCTATACATAGAATGCTTCCGCCGACGTGCACAGGCAGAAATTGTGGAAAAACAACATCGCTTGCCTCATAACCTAAGTCGTGCAGAACGCAATGCCATCCACAGCCTCAGAAACCACCCTGACATTATCATCAAAGAGGCTGATAAAGGAGGTGCTGTTGTCATCATGAACAGGTCTGACTACCAGAAGGAGGCTGCCAGACAACTCTCCAATACCCAATTCTACAGGCCGCTTTCCTCAGATCCCACTGAGGAATACACTAAGAAACTACACCATCTACTCAGGACACTCCCTACACTAACACAGGAACAAATCAACATACCCTTAGAGCCCTGACCGGGGTTATTCTATCTACTACCTAAGATCCACAAACCTGGAAATCTTGGACGCCCCATCATCTCGGGCATTGGCACTCTCACTGAAGGACTGTCTGGATATGTGGACTCCCTACTCAGACCCTACGCCACCAGCACTCCCAGCTATCTCCGTGACACCACAGATTTCCTGAGGAAACTACAATGCATTGGTGACCTCCCAGAAAACACCATCCTAGCCACCATGGATGTAGAGGCTCTCTACACAAACATCCCACATACAGATGGAATACAAGCTGTCAGGAACAGTATCCCTGATGATGACACAGCACAACTTATTGCTGAGCTCTGTGACTTTATCCTCACACACAATTATTTCAAATTTGGTGACAATATATACCTCCAGACCAGTGGCACCGCTATGGGCACCCGCATGGCCCCACAATATGCCAACATTTTTATGGCTGACCTGGAACAACGCTTCCTCAGCTCCCGTCCACTCATGCCCCTTCTCTACCTACGCTATATTGATGACATCTTCATTATCTGGACCCATGGGAAGGAGGCCCTGGAAGAATTCCACCATGCTTTCAACAGCTTCCACCCCACCATCAACCTCAGCCTGGACCAATCTACACGGGAGGTCCACTTCCTGGACACCACCGTACAAATAAGCGATGGCCACATTAACACCACCCTATACCGAAAACCCACCGACCGCTACGCCTACCTTCATGCCTCCAGCTTCCACCCCGGTCACACCACACGATCCATCGTCTACAGCCAAGCACTGAGGTACAATCGCATCTGCTCCAACCCCTCAGACAGAGACCAACACCTACAAGATCTTCACCAAGCATTCTCAAAACTACGATACCCACACAAGGAAATAAAGAAACAAATCAACAGAGCCAGACGTGTACCCAGAAGCCTCCTGCTACAAGACAGGCCCAGAAGAGAAACCAACAGAACTCCACTGGCCATCACCTACAGTCCTCAGCTTAAACCTCTCCAATGCATCATCAGTGATCTACAACCCATCCTGGACAATGATCCCTCACTTTCACAGACCTTGGGAGGCAGGCCAGTCCTCGCCCACAGACAATCTGCCAACCTTAAGCATATTCTCACCAGCAACCACGCACCGCACCATAACAACTCTAACTCAGGAACCAACCCATGCAACAAACCTCGATGCCAACTCTGCCCACATATCTACACCAGCAACACCATCACTGGACCTAACCAGATCAGCTACAACATCACCGGCTCATTCACCTGCACGTCCACCAATGTTATATATGCCATCATATGCCAGCAATGCCCCTCTGCTATGTACATTGGCCAAACTGGACAGTCACTACGCAAGAGGATAAATGGACACAAGTCAGATATCAGGAATGGCAATATACAAAAACCAGTAGGAGAACACTTCAACCTCCCTGGCCACACAATAGCAGATGTAAAGGTTGCTATCTTACAGCAAAAAAACTTCAGGACCAGACTCCAAAGAGAAACTGCTGAGCTCCAGTTCATTTGCAAATTTGACACCATCAGATCAGGATTAAACAAAGACGGTGAATGGCTATCCAACTACAGAAACAGTTTCTCCTCCCTTGGTGTTCACACCTCAACTGCTAGCAGAGCACCTCACCCTCCCTGATTGAACTAACCTCGTTATCTCCACACTGATATATACCTGCCTCTGGAGATTTCCATTACTTGCATCTGAAGAAGTGAGGTTCTTACCCACGAAAGCTTATGCTCCCAGTACTTCTGTTAGTCTCAAAGGTGCCACAGGACCCTCTGTTGCTTACTACCATCTAGCTCTTGCATAGAACTTTTAAATTAGGCAGCATCCATTTCTACAACTTGTATCTCCATCAATGGTGCAGTTAATTAGCAGCAGGTACTTAGAACCATGTATTAGCCACTGATAGTGCCCAGCTGTAGCAGAGTTAAAAATTTACATAAAAAATGAAAACAGGTTCCTATCCCTATTCTAGCTGTTTATGAATCTGCCAAAATATTAACATATCTAACAGAAATGTGAAAATTAAAAACAGTTTTCATGAAAAGTTTTGAAATATTGTCATCATTTCAAAGTATTCTAAACCGATTTTCTAAATTATTTGGATGACAAATTAAAATAAAGTGTTCTTAATAAAGTTTTGAATTAAAAAATTCAAATATTTTTTCACAAAATAAAATCATCATTTTTGAAAAAAAAAGCTATACTTTTACAAAAAGTCCTTTCCATTTGAAATATTTTGACCAGTTCTGGTTTCTAGTTGAACTGAACCAGATAGCTGCACATTGGAGCGGATGCTGGTGGAGACTAACTTGTGAAATCAAATATGGCTCCACTGAGATAGTTCAATGCTCCTCACACCCATGGAGTGTAGCTATGGAAGTACTGTTGGGGCAGAGGAAAACAAACCTGCTCATCCCCTTGATCAAAACCCAAGATGTTACCTCCCCCATCATCTGCCTACCTTAAAACCAGATATCAGTTTACTTCTCTCCCTGCTATCCATCAGTAGTTGCTCCCAGTTTAAACAATTCCCACTACTTTAAATTAAAACTATTTTTATTTGACCTGAGGTAGAAAATTAAGAGGAGTCACAAAATAAAATTAAACAGAAGGCAAGCACAAGACCAATCCCTGTGAGAAGTGTGTCTAGCTGGATTCTAAGGCTCCAATTCAGCAAAGCGTGTGATTTAAATAAAGCCCATGCTTTGCTGATTTGATGCCTAACCTTAGTTAGACAGAATGTTGGTTAAGTGACCTTACATGTTGTTAAAGTCTCCCTGTCTGTGCCTCAGAGGCAGAGAGACCAAGTCTCAGCACTAGTAATCATAGCTGCCAGAAAAACAAAACAAAACACTTCCTTATCTTTCAGTTACTCAAGCATCCAAGCTGAAAATACAAGTCAAATTTAGTGGTCTGTAATCCATCTCCCTGTTATCCTGCTGTGTGGATTTTCACTGTGCTACCATTTAGGGGACTCAACATGAAAAAAAAAATGAGGGATCAAATAAATGTCACATATAAAGCAACCTTACTAGTTTGAAAGAAAGATTTTAAGCCAGCCATGAATCCCTCAGAGCATGGCTAATAAGCTAATTAATTTATCAGAAATTCACAGAGAGACAAAAACATACTGGAGCTAATCAGAGAAGAAGAATAAAGCAATCCAGAAAAATAGAGTTTCCCTTAAAGTCTTAATAACTATAAATGAAGGACACCAACTAGAACTTAATTGCAGTGATGTATGTCATAAGATGCTTGTCAAAGTCATCCTCTCAGACAATTCCAGCTAACATTAGCCATTCTATAAAACACCTCTAAAGTAGTGAAAGAAAGAAAGAAAGAAAGAAGACTCTCTTCACATCCAAGTCTTTAACTATCTGAAACGAATTAGAGAGGCATCTAAAACTGAAAATTTGGATGAAGAATGGAACTCTCTCAACTGTTGGAGCTACTTGAATCTAAATTTTTGACTAAGGCCCATTTCTAAATTGAATTACAGACATTTATTATTGCCATTACAGTATTATCTAGAGTCTCCAACCCAGACCAAGGACCCATGATGTTATTTTCCGTTTATACAACAACTAAGACAATCTCACCCCACAAAGAGCTTACAATCTAAAGAGACAAGATAGGTAAACAGTAGGAGAACAAAATTATCTCCATTTTACACAAGGGGAACTCAGTCAAATGTCTTCCCCAAAATCAGATGGGAAGTTCTTGACAGTCATTCTTTTACACAGCAGACCTAGCAGAAGAGCTGGTTGAAACATTTTTGTCAAAAAACAGCTCTGTCAGGAAATGCCAATTCAACAAACCCATTCCCCCGCCACACACACACACACACACACACACACACACACACAGTCATATTGATTTTATTTAGGAAAAAAACCTGAAAGATCTTTTTCAAAATGATCAACATCCTGTTCTGATATTTTCGGCATGGAAAGTTTAGATTTTTCATTCCAGAATTACTTCAGAAATTTACTTTATTTTATAGAAAAATATAAAAAGGGGTCAAATTAAAAAAAATATTTGGAATTTATCAAAACTAAATGTTCCCTTTGTCCAAAAATTATATATCTGGAATTTCATTTCATGAAATTTTGGCTTCTCGTCCTCATTTCCCCCCTTCACCCAGAAAATCTTGACATTTTTCACAGGATGGAAAATCTGTTTTCTGACCACCGTTACCATCAGCTAAACCTAGATCTCCTCAGTCCCAGCCCTATGGCCTGACTACAAGACCATCCTTCCTCAACTAAAGACTGAGCAATGGAATAGGGTTAAGGTAGCACAGTGAGAGGGACTAAAGACAAAATGGACTGTGGTGCACAAAAGCACTGAAGATGACGTTCACCCCGGGGAACAATCCTGTCCTGACAGGAAGTTGGAGCAGACCACAGAGAAAGTATTTTCCACCTCTAGCTTCTAAGCAGAGATTAGAAAAGAAGTTCTGTTTTGTGAAGGATTTGAATTTTTAAAAGTTGTTTTTGGTCCCAATCAGGAATGAAACCTGAAAAATTTTGAAATTCTCCTTGAAAGGAAATTCTGGAAAAAAAAAAAAAGATTCAGGTCAGTCACAAAGTTTTGTTTCAACAAATTCAAATATTTGGTTACAATATGGGCCTTTTATTTTATTTAGAAGATAGTACAAAAAAAGGGGTGGGGAGAGAATCAACACTGTTTCAAAAATGTCAAAATGAGATGCTGAGACAAGGTTAGAAAACCACCCCTCCCCTTTCCCCCTGCTCCCCCTCCAGAATGAGATTTTGGAGAAAAAAAAAAAAAACCACACATGTTCATGAAGTGTTTCAATTTCTACAGAACCGCATTCTCCAACGGAAGATGGTCAGAAAAGCTTTGATGGAACTATTAAAAAAAAATACTTATTCTGGAATATTTAGTTTAAAACCTTTTATTAGAAGTTAGAAACATGTTAAGGGGTCTAGGGAAGTGAGAGAAGTGAAGTTGGTAGCAGCATACAGGGGCTCTCTTACAAGTCCAGCATATGGGGTGCGGCAGCAGTAGGAGGGGGTATGTTGGGGATCACCTATAAATCATAGTGCTATAAGGAGTCTGAGTGAAGAAACTGCTCAGAGGCAGCTACTGTACCTTAAAGCAGCCCCTTGTGTTGCCTAAGTTAGGAGCGGTCAGCCTAGACTCACCCACGTACAGAGCCTGTTGTAGGGAGTCTACATCATGTGCAGTTATTGATAGTTTAGTTCCTGAGACCATGGAAAACAGCTACAAGATCTAGTACTAGCTGTGAGTGAAAACTAGCACCAAAATTAATCGTACCACCATAATAGGGGTAAAGACCCCTTCGCTCCCACCTCCTGGGCTGAGAGCTCCAGGCTGGGCCCCTTACACTCATAACACAGAATCACACCCTTAGCCTTTTCATCAACAACACTATTACAAAGCATGGACCAGGACACAAACCTTGATAGGTCTGTTCTAGACTTAATGTCATGGCTCCCTTACAAAAAAGGAATTAAAAAAACCCTCATTTTTAATGGTCTGTAATAGCTCTCCATGACACTTCTGATTCACTTCTAAGCTGCATTCAATTTTGCCTAAGACACACAATTAAACCTGCATTAAAAGTTTTGCCCCACCATTCACCCATCAATATGCAATCGAGGTTTAGGCACATATGGAAATAGAATAAGTGACATATTTAAACTTACACAGGCCCTTTCCAGCATCAAATAGGGTTATGGATTAGGCTCAATGGGAAAAATAAGGTAACTAAATGCATTTTTTAATCATCAAGTTTAAAAAACCAAGTATCAAGCTGCACCCAGCACCAAACATGCACTGCCACACCCAGTCCCAGTTAAGGAGGGTTATGTTATCCTTTTACAAAAACGGTTAAGGAAACAACCAGAATGCAGTCTTAAGTCAGTACCTGACACCCAAGCTTCAGGGCCATCCCTCCAGGGGATCTCTGAACTCCAGCTCTGCTCCTCCACAGGGTTCCTTCCCTAAGCCCTCCTTGCGCAAAGGACTCACCACAGGAGTTAACTCCCCTCCTGTGTAGCCTTTACTACCCAGGGCTCAGCTTGTCTCAGTCCAGTCCAATCCTCCCTCTCAGCTGCCTCCTAGCAGTACTTCATAGACCCAGGTGTAGCCCAGCCCTCTCTAATTAGCTCAATTAGGCTCACCTGCTCTAGTCCAAGGGCGCTGGGCTCAGTCTATCCACAGAGACCAGCTACCCTGTGACACCAAGTTACAAAGAAGAACTGTTCCATCATATAAAGAAGTGATATAAGTGTACTACTTCACTGTAGTATCTGACTACCTCAAACAATCCTTACTGTATTTATTCTCACTACACATGAAGTCTATGGTGGATGGACCCAGGTCACCTGAATCCCAGGCTAACGCCCTAACCACTGGGCCACCGTTCCTTTCTAAATATGCATATGTTGTTAAAGGTTTAGTAGGGGCTCTATAGTCATGCCAGAGATGCTTCCCTGGCTATATTCCATTGATGCTCTGGTAGGCTTCCGCAGTCTCAGAAGCAAACCTCTGTTCCAAAGGCCATGTTCTCTCTCAGAAGCCCAGGCCATCCCATTTCCAAGGATGGAATCTTTGACTCCCCACTCCAGTCATGCTTCTTGTTGTGGCTTTTGGGGAAGGCAGGGGCATGCTCCCCCCACAATAATTGGCAGGGACACAGAACTCCTCTGGCCCTGGGGGGTGGGAGAGCAAGCTCCTCTGGCCCTGGGGCGTGGGGGGCATTTGCCCCCTTGAGTTTCATACCGGAGATCTGCACACCGCCACCGAGCCAGATCTCTTAGCTGCAGCACTGGGCAGCCAGATCCCCTTCTCCAGGAGCTGGCATTCTCTGGAGCTCACCCACCCCACCCCTGACTCTGCCTCCACCAATTAGCAGCTGAGATTATACAGAGTGATCATCCTCCTAACCAATAGTAGTGTGGCAGTCACCAGAGCCTGTAGAGGTGGGGGCAGGCAAGGAAGAGATCAGTTGAGGGGGGGCAGGAGCACAGGGTACCCTGTGGGAGGGATGGGTAGAAGGGGAAGCACAGTGGCCCCAGGGAGGCCATAGGAGGACAGAGAGCTCCTCTGGCCCCGGAGCCGCAGGGGGAGCACAGAATGTGTCCCGCCAAAAGGGATCAAATTTTTATTCCTGAGCACTCCCCTAAGGGAAGGCATTGAACAATGCAATGGGGGATTGTTCTTTGGCCTTTGGCCTGGAGTAACTAGTGCAAGGCAGTTCTGAGGCCTGTGCAATGAAGAGCTTGTTTCCCTCCACCTCGTAACTGAGCCACTCAGGTTGTACACAGGATTCAGAATTTGGGGCAAAATCCTAGCCCTATTGACTTCAAGGTAAGGAGGATTTCACGCTTGGGGAACGTGATTGCAGTGATGGGGTAAACTTCTGGTTCCAGTGACATCAAAGGAAGTGTTGCCATTGACCTAATGCAGCAGTTCTCAAACTGTGGGTTGGGACCCCAAAGTGGGTCACGACCCTGTTTTAATGGGGTTGCCAGGGCTGATTTAGACTTTCTGGGGCCTGGGGCTGAAGCCTGAGCCCCAACACTCTGGGGCTTCAGCTTTGGCCCTCCTGCTAGGGGTGGTGGAGTTTGAGCTTTGGTTATGCTCCCGCCCCCACCCGGGGTGGCAGGGCTTGGGCTTCGGTCCCTCCTCCTGGGGTCATGAAGTAATTTTTGTTCTCAGACAGGGGTTGTGGTGCAATGAAGTTTGAGAACCCCTGACCTAATGGAACCAAGATTTGACCTGTCACCTCTAATGGAGGAAAGGGTGACTGATCAAGTACAATATCCTTGGCAAACACTTCAGGTACCAATAACAGTGCTACTAGATGTGTTGTACAAAATGATGGCTTTCCATGCATATGGTAAAGAACCAAGTATTTCTTTTGGAGAAAGGTTTGAAAAATGTTCAGATCCTTAACTTAACCTAAAAATAAAGATGTTAAATCAATTATCAAAAAATATATATTGCAACAATTAAAAACCAATTGTGCTTGCAATAATATTCTCCTTTAAAATGTACTTAGACCATCACTGTGTGAATGATTGAAATATATTTTGTTTTAATGATGTGAAGAATATTTTTCCCAAGGTTTAAACAAAATCTACAAAAAATTAAACCTGTAAGTAATTTTTGTTCAAATTAAGATAACTAAAGGACATAATGGCTAAATTTATTATGTCTATGTTTCAAAATTTTCACATTCATTTTGTGCAAGATATTTAAAGATGAGGAATTAAGTCTCAAACACACAAATGATTTTAAAAGTCTTTAATGAGGACCCTTTTATCACTGTTCTACTGTCCTTGTAGCAGTTGTGCAGTTTCATATACCGTGTTCTTTTTTCATTTTAAAAGGGATAATCTATCCTCATTCTCACTAGTTTCTTCTGTTCACTGAAATTTAGAAAGTCTGGGCCTGATTCTCAGTTTCACTAATGCCCCCTTTAAACCTCAGCTAGCGTCCATTGAAGTCAGTGGAGTCATGACAATTTACAACAGTTGAGGATCTGCCCCTAGCAATGTAAAGGTTTCACCATGCCATCCCTTTCTTTGCATCCCTGCATTGTCTCCCCTTTCTCTATTGAACGTAAACTATTTGTCTTCATTTTCAAGACTTTCCCAGCCTATCCCCACCCTATCATCTCTCATTAACTAGCAAGATGTTGATTTCCACCTCTAATTGGCCCATGCCAGCCACCATCACTCACTTGTTAAATTTTCAAACAAGCACCTTTGTGCTTTCTCTCATGCTGCCCTGACACGTGGGTGGAGCTCCCTATAATCCACAGAACTAACTCATCCTCCTTCAAATCCCTCCTTAAAAATCTACCTTGATGTGATGCCTACAAAAAAAAAAACCAATTGATAATGTGTTAGGCCACTGGTGGGCTGAGAGCAAACACATGTAGTCTACTAAGGACCGTTGCACCAACCAAAGTGATCATGGTTGATAGCAACGCACCAGGCATCATGTAGTGAAGTTCCCAGATCTGTATCAATCCTGCAAATCCATGAATCTCTGGCACAGCCTTGCAGTGGCGCCAGGTAGGGTCAAGGCATGCACCCTTTCACTTGTCAATGGAGAGTTTGAAAGAACAGTATGCTGGGGTGGTTTTGCCCATTGTGGTAACGTGGTTACGGAGCATGCAATGCTGCTTTTGAATATAAGTGAGCGATTGAAGGATGGCCAGATCTTTGTGACATTGTAACATTTCACACAAAGTCAAAGCACTTTCTGCAGAGGATTTGGCACTGACAGTGCATATGGAATGCTTCTAGCCACTACAAGTCTGCCTATAAGAGAGTCCAGGTTTCTAACACATATAGCAATACAGGTTATATGTTGGTTTGATAGATCCTTAACTTTGTCTCATCGCAAAGACATTTTTGCATCCATAAACTAGACATGGACTTCATGCAGGAGGTGGTGAGACCTATTCATCATGGAACATCTGGTTTGCTCCAACTATTTGATCTCTGCAGGTTTAAAACAAACAAAAAGAAGTATTTCTTTACACAACACACAGTTAACCCATGGAACTCTTTGCTAGAGGATGTTATGAAGGCCAAGACTATAACAGGGTTCAAAAAAGAACTAGATAAACTCATGGAGGATAGGTCCATCAAGGGCTATTAGCCAGGATGGACAGGGTTGGTGTCCCTAGCCTCTGTTTGCCAGAAGCTGGGAATGGGCAGCAGGGGATGGATCACTTGATGATTACCTGTTCTGTACATTCCCTCTGAAGCACCTGGCATTGGCCACTGTCAAGAGACTGGATACTGGGCTAAATGGACCTTTGGTCTGAGCTGTTCTGGCTGTTCTTATGCCTGAAACCTAGGTAGATGAACTCATCAGCTCTCTCCATGGCACTCAGCTCAATCGGAGGTTCTGGTAGCCAAGCTCTGAGGATCTGGACCTTGGTTTCTACCATAAGATGTTCAACTGCATAATGCAGGCAGCATCTTGGAGATGTTGGAAGTTGAGGCTGAAATTCTCTGACTTCATCACTAGAAAGTCAGTGCTGTCAGTGTAGTCTTGGTCAGTGAACACTTCTTGGTCAGTGAACACTTCTTGAGCAAACTTGATTCCAACATGTGGAACAGCAAGTCCTAATATCCAGTTGATAGCTCAACAAAGTAGTACCAGGGCAAGAAGACATTCCTACTGCACAGCTGAAGTTGTACAGAAATGCGGCACAAGCCATGAACCTACATGTACTCTTATATTGATGTGAAGATCGTGCACTAGTTTTAGCAGAACACCTGGAACACCAACTTGAAAACTTCTCTTAGCATGAGCCAAAGTAGTGATAAGGTGGATAGAAAGCTGGCTAGATCGTCAGGCTCAATGGGTAATGATCCACAGCTTGATGTCTAGTTGGCAGCCGGTTTCAAGCGGAGTACCCCAGGGGTTGGTCCTGGGGCCGGTTTTGTTCAACATCTTCATTAATGATCTGGATGGTGGGATGGATTGCACCCTGAGCAAGTTTGCGGGTGACACTAAGCTGAGGAGGGGGGTAGATATGCTGGAGGGGAGGGATAGAGTGACCTAGACAAATTGGAGGATTGTGCCAAAAGAAATCTGATGAGGTTCAACAAGGACAAGTGCAGAGGGTAGAGGAGCGAGGGTGCAGTGTGCTCGGGGGAGGGGGCAGAACTGGGCACAGAAGAGGCGGGGTGGGGCGGGAAGAGGCCAGGTAGGGCCAGGGCCTTGGGGGAAAGGGTGGGGCCTGGGCGAAGCTGGGGGGAGCACCCCCCCCAGCAGATAGAAACTTGGCCCCTATGTCCTCGGCCCTTCACCCTCCTAGGGATGGCCCTGCTTATACCACTCCAGATCTCCATGTCATCCAAGAGGGTGTCAGGGTTATGGATGTGATCCTCGACCGCCTGTGTATATTTCATGACTTCAGCAAGATCTTCATAAAGCCATTGGCCATTGTGCAGTTGGTGGACATTTAGCTTGCAAAGAGTTGGAAGGTACAATCAGAGCTAATCGTCAACTAGTCTATGGTCTGAATCTGCTGTTGCTTCCGCACCAGTGACAACCTAGTGAGATTCAACTATGGGACCATTTCTGACAAGGATATGGTCAATTTCCTTCAGGGAATCCAGGTCCAGTGATGGTTGTTAAGGCACCTAAACCAGAATCCCATAAGAGACAAGCCCTCAGTGGCAGAGTGATGGACTGAGACCACTGCTGATATTGTCTCATGGTTTCATTGTATTACCCAGAGGCTCTGTCTTTAACCATATGTTGTTATTTGTTTTATATTTACATTATAATATCTTTGAGGTAGGGACTGTCTGTCTGTTCTGTGTTTGTACAAGGCATAGCACAATGGGATCCTGGTCCATGACTGAGGCTCCTAGATGCTACCGCAATACAAAGAAGAATAAAATAATAAAGAGGCCTGAGAGTAAATGAGAATCAGACCCTGAATTTGGAGCAAAGGGGGGGAATGCTTGTTTTTGAGCAATATTCTTTCCACAATTTGCCTCCCTGCATTGCCATAAGGATACAAACAACATTAGCCGACTTTATGTTTTTATATGCATGCCACTCATTGGTGTATCCCTGTGAAATCATGGGGAAACTGTGCTTAAATCAACGTAAAGCAAAGTACAGTTCTTCGGTTTCATGTCTTTACCTTCTATGGGACAGCAATATACTCTGGCTCAGAAAGCAGCAGTCCTGGTGTAGCTCATGGAATGCCTCTGTCACATCCTGAAACCCTTTTGGAGTGTCAGTGCTCTCCCAGGAACTTCACAAAGTCAAGTTACCTTAATTTCTTTGCTTCTTCGGGTACATCTACACTCCAACCAAAGATGCGCAGCATGGCCACTGCTGCACTGGGTCCGCTGGCTCAGGCTAGGGCTGTAAAATCACAGTGCAGACGTTCGAGCTTAGGCTGGAGCCCAGGCTCTGAGACCCCATGAGCAGGAGGGTTTCAGAGCCTAGGCTCCAGCCCAAGCCCGAACAGCTACCGTGCACTTTTATAGCCTGATAGCCGTCGCTGACCTGGGCTCTGGAACTCAGTTCTGCAGGGTTTTTATCACAGAGTAGACGTACCCTTACGGGGGTTTGAAGATACTGTTGATTCTGAGATTTTTTTTACCCGTAACAGAAGAGCACATTACACGTGATTGTAACCTCTGTGAGGCTGGAACGGTCTTTCTGTTCTGTGTTCGTAGAGTGCCTGGTACAATGGGTCCTGGTCCGTGTGAGTGGGATTCCTAGGCAGTATGGTAATGCAAATAATATATTGAACAATAACTATTATACACACTAAGAAACAGTGGTGGCCAACATACAACCACGTCCAGTATTTAATTTTAAAAAGCTTTCTATAAAATTGGACGAAAACATTTTCCTGAGTAGAGTAGCATTAAGGAAGTTTATGTTTATATACGATATTGCATCAACAGATGCAACACCCTTACAAGCTGTGGGTGAAGCAGGGTATGGAGGAGGAGTACAAAGTCCATTTAAGTTCTGCAAGGAGGTTGTGGAAGGTGGGAACAGATGAGTGCAGGGTACCATCTTCAACCTGCTATATATAGATATAGATATACTTAGGGTGATCCAGGCTCGCTCCAAATAGGCTGGTGGGGAAAATGGATTGGTGACGGTGAGCAAAGGGCCACAGATTTTAACATCCACTAACTACAGAAAAGCCTGTTGTATTTCTGTGTGTAACAAAGGGAGGGAGAAAGGATTCTATTCCCCCATTTCCAGTTAATTCTGAGTGGGCTGTGTTGAGGATAGAAATGCAGCCACCTCCAGGGCGTAGAGTGACAACCATTGGATAGCAGCATGCAGCAGCGTAGATGCATGAATTACATGTTTCCATATTTTATTTAGTTCAGTGTTTATGACTGCTGTCCATAGCACTTCCCTTTCACTCCTTTGAGGTTTGCAAGCTTTGTAAATCACGCTGAAACTGAAATCCCTATCAAAGCAATGTTCTGCTCATTTATGGACTTTAATAAAAGTGTCCCTTTGATTTTAGCACACATGCTTAAATGTGTGAATTTCATCTGTAATAGTCTGCCATTTTACTACAGAGAGCCAGAAGCAAATCACTAAAGACACATACTTGTCTTTCTTCCAAGGAATCAATATCTTAAAGCCAAGAACCACCCGCTATAGGGATTATATATAAAATCAGTTTAAAACAGCTAAGTTACCTTATTGATTTCTTGGTGGCTAATAGTGTTCACCATTGTCATTCTATGTAGCTTGTTTTCACCTTTTTACTACTACTTTATGAGCTATTTTCTAACTTCTTGGGCTTGCAAGTTTACACTGTATATTAAGCCGCTTATATGATGCCTAGGTCCACGCTGTCATTTTCACGCACATTGATGTTGTCACTTAATTTGTACAATTGCCCATATATACATATCACTTGTGTGTTTGTCACTTCAGACTAATATTCCTGTGAGTAAATCTTGGTAACATATATCCAGAACTCATCTTAGGTCAGCTTGTTTTAAGTAATGTTGTAAGCAACATCTCTTCTGAAAGTCCAAGCACCCGACAAACTTGGTTCTGGCACCCCTCCGATATGCTGTAGGAGTCACATTGGAAATCATGAACAATCAGGTGCAAGGCAGAGCAGTCTCATTTCTATAGTGTTGGAAGACTCGAGATTTATGGCTCATGACATTATCCTAAAAATCCATCTATAATAGTGAGGAAAGGTCATGTTTGCATCACAAGCAGGAAAATTAGCCCTGAAAATTATGCTATGAGTAAAATAAGTATGACAAGTTTATTCATCATTAGTATGTGAAAACAGATTGTCTGAAGGACAGAGAAAGAAAACAGAGTGAAGGCTAAGATTGGGGAAGACACATGGAACTACAATACTAGAGTGGGAAATGCACTTTTAATCTTTCCCTCGTTCCGAATCTTTGGATCAGATTATGGTATAAATTAGTTTAGCTCAATTGGCTTCCACGGATTGACAACAGCCCAGTAGTGTCTGTACTGCGCTATCACTTCAAAAGTTTTTTTCTCTTACTTAATTGGCCTCTCAGAGTTGGTAAGACAACTCCCACCTGTTCATGCTCTCTGTATGTGTATATTTATCTCCTCAATATATGGTCCATTCTATGCATCCGAAGAAGTGGGCTGTAGCCCACGAAGGCTTATGCTCAAATAAATGTGTTAGTCTCTAAGGTGCCACAAGGACTCCTGTTCTTTTTTTAGAAACATGGGTTAACTATGTGGCTGCAGAAAAATGGGGCATACTGGAAGTGATCATGGAAAGACATACCCATGTCCATGGGTCTAGATTATACATTATGGATTGAAAGAATGTAAATGTTAATTTCTTTCAAAATTACACCATGAATTGGATGGATAGTCAAGCATTTCAGCCCTTTCTAAATAAAATTCTGATTGTCTTTTCTGTGACCTTTATTTTGTTTTGTTTTGCCAGCATTTGTGCCAGGAACATTTTGTTCGGGTGAACATTCATGGAAAGTCAGTTTCAGGACTGGAACCAACAGTCATTTCAACGCGAGATGAAGTTAATGTTTTAATTAAATAAAAGTTGATTTTAAGTGAGGGCAGAAGTAGCTTATCGTGTTTAGATTAACCCAAACAAGCAACAGACACAATGCCACGGGACTTAAGTGAGCAATCACACCCCATGACCCAGAAGAATCTTCTCAGAGCAATTTTTGAGCAATCCATAGGCTGAAATTTGTTTTGTTTGAAAATGAACACATTCATACAAGTGTCTTTTTCATTGCTCCTGATTAGTTGCATCTTCTTTAACCGTATTATATACCTTTGATTCAAATATACCACTTATTTTGTTGTTTTTCCGCCAGTGCATTACTGCATTTTTTAAAATAGAAATTGCAATCTTTTTGCCGAGAATTTGAAAATAGAGAAAAAAGGGTTATTCTTTCAGAACAAATTGCCAGTGTGATTAATTCAATCAGATCTAGTTGTGGCTGGTTAATAAACACAGTATTTTGTATACGCTCCCTTTCCCCCAACATGTTCTATAGTGTTGCTAGTCCAATGTCATGGCAACCTAGTGACAGATTTTGTGGAAAAAGCTGAAGTACTCAATGCTTTTTTTGCCTCGGTCTTCACAGACAAGGTCAGCTCCCACACTGCTGTCCTGGGCAACACGGTATGGGGAGGAGGTGAGCAGCCCTCAGTGGTGAAAGGACAGGTTAAGGACTATTTAGAGAAGCTGGACATGCACAAGCCCATGGGTCCAGATCTAATGCATCCGAGGGTGCTGAGGGAATTGGCTGATGTGACTACAGACCCATAGGCCATTATCTTTGAAAACTCGTGGTGATCGGGGGAGGTCTCGGACGATTGGAAAAAGGCAAATATCGTGCCCATTTAAAAAAAAAAAAAGGAAGAAGGAGAACCTGGGGAGCTACAGACTGGTCCTGCACTTAGGACAGAAGAATCCCATGTACCGTTACAGGCTGGGGACCTACTGGCTAAGCAGCAGTTCTGCAGAAAAGGACCTGGGGATTACAGTGGATGAGAAGCTGGATATGAGTCAGCAGTGTGCCCTAGTTGCCCAGAAGGCTAACGGCATATTGGGCTGTATTAGTAGGAGCATTGCCAGCCAACAGAGGGAAGTGATTATTCGGCAGTGGTGAGGCCAGATCTGGAGTACTGCATTCAGTTTTGGACCCCCCACTACAGAAAGGATGTGTACAAATTGGAGAGAGTCCAGCGGAGGTGGGGCACATGACTTATGAAGGGCTATAATCCATTTAATGTGGATGTAAAATATTAACCACAGTTCCTGCTAAGAACTTTTCATATAGGCCCAGAGTCCACAGCTTGGTCTGGGGCATTGAGGGCTAGCTAACAAAGAACAATACATGGCTATGAGAAAGCTGGGTAGACAGACAACCTTGTGTGTTTCAAGTCGATGAGCGGAGTCAGCATAACTCCAGATGGTGGGACATAATTGGGTGTCCTTATCGCAAGTTATAGACACACGAAGTGCTGACAAGGGCCTCAAACTTAACTCCATGGTGCAGGAAGAAGATAGTGGTACAATACCCCTCAGGAGCCAGACAGAGTTCAGGGAGAGGCCTAACATAATTGACATGAGTTATGACACCCTCCCCTCACAGATGTATGCCAATCCCAATTCACAGAAATGCAAGGGTAAAACTATAAACAATTGTTATTGTTAAATACTAATTATTGCTTTTTTGCTTTAAATCTCCAGGAACGTACCTGTTGGTGAACCGGGAGAGCTGCTACCTCATTCCCCTGGACCCCAAAATTAGGATTTAACCTATATACTTTAATAGGAATAGTTTGAGGGTAATTACCTGTATATTAGCAATATGTTAATCTGAACCATGGGCAGAGCCATTATATAATCTTTTAGGCCATTGGCTTATTGTGCTTATCTTGTCTTGCTGCTAGAACCTATCCAGGGGCTTGGGATCTCCCACCCCGTCGCTTCTCTCCGCCCAATGAGCACCCTATATAATCTATTGTAATCAATTGTTTTGCAGTGTCTCTGAGCCTAATAAGCAAAGTGACACTCCACCAGCGCTGTGCGTAATAAACCCTTGTGCTTGACACTACACGGTGTCCATTTCTGTTCCTTCAACTTACGAGGAGAGGCTGAGGGAACTGGGCTTGTTTAGTCTACAGAAGAGAAGAGTGAGGGTGGATTTGATAGCAGCCTTCAACTACCTTAAGGGGGGTTCCAAAGAGGATGGATCTCGGCTGTTCTCAGTGGTGGCAGATGACAGAACAAGGAGTAATGGTCTCAAGTTGCAATGGGGGAGGTCTAGGTTGGATATTAGGAAACACTATTTCACTAGGAGGGTGGTGAAGCACTGGAATGGGTTCCCTAGGGAGGTGGTGGAATCTCCATCCTTAGAGGTTTTTAAGGCCCAGCTTAACAAAGCCCTGGCTGGGATGATTTAGTTGGGAATTGGTCCTGCTTTGAGCAGTGGGTTAAACTAGATGACCTCCTGAGGTCTCTTCCAACCCCAATCTTCTATGATTCTATGATCAGATACACAAAACAGAAAGTGGTTTGCTGAACATCCCACAGCAGATCAGTAGTAGATCCAGGATTAAAACAGAGGTCTCCACATGTCCAGTACCCTATCCACTAGGCCAGTGGTTTTCAAACTATGAGGCAGGCCTCCCAAGGGAAGCACAGGAATGTGTCAGGGAGGTGCAAGATTGATTTTTCCCCCTGAAAAAGGGATTGTGGAGGTAGAGCCCGGGCAGAAGGGCTCTGGCTGTCAGCTCCTGCAGAATGGCCATGCACAACTGGGAGGCGAGGATAAAGAGGACCGCCAGAGCCCAGCCACCGTGGGGCTGACAGCCAGAACCCTGCTGCCTGGGCTCTCCCCACACAATCCTTCACCTAGAGGTGGTGGGACTCTGGCCGTCAGTCCCGGAGCTCTGAAGACAGCTCCATGCCAGCATCAGCACAGAAGTAAGGGTGGCAATGGAGCTCCAAGTCTGCTGTGAAAAGTGATAACAAATATCATTTTTCACATTGCCACCCTTACTTCTTCGCTGCTGCTGGCATGGAGCTGTCTTCAGAGCTGGTCGCGGTATATGCAGTTTTGGGGAACGTGTGTAAACAACTACAGACACAAAGAAGGGGGGCACTAGACTGTGCTGCCTCTCCATGCAGATCCTGTGGCCTTGATCTTGCAAGTGGGTCCACCCACATGCATGTCATTGCAAGACAGGGCAGTATAATGGACCACATACAAACTAATAACCAAAACCAAACCCTAACCCAAGGTTTTTTCTAGGTATACACCTATGATCTATAAACACAGAGGAAGCAGCCTCGCCCCCCTCCCCATGCCAACTGCTGGCCCGTTTCCATGTGAACTCTCTTCCCATTCCCCTTGTACCAGCCTCCCACCAGAAAATGACCCACAAGTTGATCTCATAAGCAGTCCTAGTTACTCTCATCTACAGTGGATACTATACAGCAGAGGATGTCAAGAAAGCCTTTCAATAAAACTCTTCACATGTGTCAGCACAAGAGTCACACACAAGAAGATGTCCAATATTTTAAACAGCACTCAGAATCATGGACCTGATCTGAAGCCCACTGAAACCAACAGTAAGTCTCTCTTTCAATTCAGGGCTTCAGATCAGACTCCATGAGCCAGTAAAGCTGGTGTACTCATCCACCCAGAATGTGTTAGAATAAGACATGCAAATCCAGAGCTCTGCAACCCAGACCTCTGTGCTGGGCGCCTGCCATTCAGAAGTTTAGCACAATTTCTTTTTCTATGAATGACCATAATCGCTTATTAGAATAGAGAGGCCCCAGATGACATTTTCTTAACCATTCCATTAAAAAAAGGGAGGGGGCTTTTGTATAAACAAATAAAAGCCTTCCAAAAGGTTATGACAGGAAGCTCTATTAATTATAGTTATTTCAAAGACAGAAGATTGGCTAAAATCCCTGAAAAGGCTTTTAATGGCCATCTCATTTTAATGCCTGACAATTGACATTTAGATTGTATGCAAAAGGTCTAATTTTTCATTGCTCAAATGATGCCATAAGAGGCAGTCTTCCCCTGCCTCAAAATATAGTCAAGTTATTTTAAACCTCAAGTTCCACAATGTTTTGAACGGTACATTAACAAATCACATTGCACCAGAATACATGAAGTATCTGTTTGCCCATTTCTGATCAAAGAATCTACCTTATATATTATCAATAGATAAAACTATCATCTCTCACATGCATACATAGCTATACACATATTTCTATGTCTAAATAGACATACACTACTGTAACAGGGTTGCCATTTACTGAATGCCCTCTCCTGGCCAAGAATGCTTCGGCGGTGACCTAACAAATTTTCTCCCCTCTTCAGGACTCTCCCCTTTATCACACACCAAATAAGTAGTCCCACAGTGTCTTCTCATCAGGCTTAAATCTCCAGGCCCTTGTGGCCAGACTTTTATTCCTTTTTCAGTTTTCCAAAACAGCAAACCAAAACTGAAGAACAACATTCCAATTACCCTGCTCATCTTGAATTCTGTCCTCTAAGGTGTTTCTTCCACTGCACACTGCCAGGCCTCCTGCCTCTTGCAGTTTCAGCAATACTCACAACCCCGCCTTGCATTACAACCTCACTCTCTCTGCAGCTTCTTCCTCATTGCCGCTTCCTGACAGTGGAACCACCTGATCCAATCCAGGTCTGCTTCCTTTGTAATCAGGGCGGGCTAGCCCTAAGTCCTCCAGCCCTTAAAGGCAAGCTACCCTGTTACAGCTGTATATGGGAAGCAAGTATCTGTGATAATTTGCAGAGTCATAAGATTATTTGCAGAATCGTGATAATTATCACACACACTGGACCATATCACTTACCCTCTCCCACTTGACATGCTAGTTTTGACTGGTGGCCTCTTCTGCATAGCCGCCCATTGTATGAACGGAGGATAGATAGATATTCATTTCAATAGACATCCAGTAGCACATAATAGCAAATTAGTCTTGTTTAACAATCTCTTAAACTGCTGAGATTTGTGTCCTAATGTCTTGATTCTGCACCACTGAAGTTAATGGACGAAGTTAATCAGGTTCGATTCCTACTATTATTTAAGTCAATGACAAAACTCCCATTGGCTGCAAAGTGAGCAGAACTGGACCATTCCTTAATCCTCAGGCAATTGGGTATATTTGCAATTTTATTTCATCTCAGGAAAACCACTGGATTGTGACTTTCCTAGTTAAAAAGAAAGGTAAAAAGGTACCAGCAAAATTGATTAGCAGAAGCTGTTTGGTTGTCAGGCACATCAATTGTAATGTGTGTTGGAAGAGCAAGTAGTACAGGTAGCCCTAAAAGGATCAAAAATGTTGACATTTATTCCCAGTTTTACCCAAATATCAAGCAATGAGCAGGTGAATTTTTGGCAATCTGAAGGTGCTTTTGAGAGGGAGAAAAAATACATCATACTTAGTCAAATAATTCTAAAAATGAGTTTTAAAAGTGTCTTTTTTGGAAAGACAAATAATGGACATTGGCAAATGGAAACGAGATATCGTGGAAGATTAAATTGTGGAATCTATAACTGATCTTTTCTGTCTCATTTGTAAGGTAGAACTGACAGAGAAATACTGCAAGTGCTTTTCTTTTGTGAAGGAATGGAAATTTTCTGCATTGACAGTGAGCAAGAGTATTAATTTGCATTTATCAATTTGAAGGCAACTCTTTTTTTAAGTAACAAAAAAACATTATTTAAATTGGACAGGAAAGGAAAGGTTACTGCACAAACAATCTCCCATTGCGACAGTAAAAGGATCATTTGTGTTTCAATTATTCCTTTTAGGTAGAGATACATGACTGCTGCGATGCCTTTTTCTTCTCCGATGTGACCAGAAACTAAGAGAGAACTCAGACCTTGCTAACTGTAATCTGAAATGTTGTGACTAGATGTATTACCCACCAGAGACTACACCAGGTCAAAGATGCTGGAGAGAATCAAGGAAGGGTAAAATGGTTTCTGTAGATAAATAATAAACATGGTACTCTCTTTTTAGAAGGTTCTTTGTTCCATAAGTACAAGGGGTGTCAGTCCCTAAAGGTTCACTGATTTGATTAATGTAAGCATCTGGAAATTCCCCTTCTACATACAAAACAGCCAGGAGACGCAAGACTTGGATGCTGGAAATAAGAGGGAGTTACTTACCCTATACAGTAACTGAGGTTCTTTGAGATAGTTGTCCCTGTGGGTGCTTCACTTTAGATGTCTTGGCACCCTGCACTTCGAATCGGAGATTTGTAGTAGCAATGCCTGGTTGGCCAACTGTCCCCAAGCTCCTTCTCTACCCCAGAAGACCGAATGAAAACTCTGAAGTAGAGGGGAAGAGGGAGGGTAGTGGATCACCCACAGGGACACACATCTCAAAGAACCTCAGTTACGGTACAGGGCAAGTAACCCTCTCTTCTTCTAGGAGTGTCCCTGTGGGTGCTCCACTTTAGCTGACTATGGAGTAGTGCCCCTTAGTGGAATAGAGGGGCTTCAGAGCTGGACTGGTAGCAGTGGGTAGCACCAATAGCCCGAACTGAGCGTCTGCTGCTGATTGCTGTTTGAGAGCATAGCGTAGTAAAGGTATGGGCTGATGCCCAAGTAGCTGCTTTGCAAAGGATAGGGACATTATGGAGAAAAGCTATGGGTGTAGATAATGCTCTGGTGGAATGTGCGCGAACACCTGGTGGCCTGGCTGTTTTGGTAACATGTGTGAATGCAGTCAGATATCCATTTGGATAGTCTCTGTTTCGAGATAGTTTGACCCTTGGAGCATTCAGATGTAGAAACAAATAATTGGGATGATTTTCTAAATGTTTTTGTTCTTTCTAGGTAGAAAGCTAGCACCCTGTGGACATCTAGCATGTGAAGGGAGACCTCCCTGCTGTTGGTATGCAGCTTCGGGAAAAATACAGGTAGGTAAATGGGTTCATTGAGGTGGAAAGGTGAGAAAACCTTGGGTATAAACTTAGGGTGTGGCTGTAGGACTACCTTGTCCTTAAAGAAGGCAATATCAGGTGGGTGTGCCATCAGCGCACCCTTCTCACTGAAGTAAAGGCAACAAGAAAGGCGACCTTCATCGACAAATGTAACGAAGGGCATTGCGAGTGGTTTGAATGGTTTGCACAGGAGGCTATGGAGAACAAGGCTGAGATCCCACATGGGGGTAGGCTCCCTTAATGTGGGGTAGGCGTTCTGGATGCCTTTAAGGAAGCATTTTGTCAGCAGGTGGGCGAAGAGGGTGACTCCGTCCACCGTGACGTGGAAGGAGGTGATGGCAGATAGCTGCACCCAGAGAGCTGTTGGAGAACCCCAGTTTCTTAAGTGAGAGTATGTAGTCGAGTACTCTAGGTAATGGGGCCAGTTGGGGGATGATCTGTTCGTCCTGGCACCACGCACAAAAGTGTTTCCACTTGTGTGTGTGTCTTTCGAGTACTCAGTCTGCAGCTGTGTAGCGGGGCAGTTACCCTGCTCCTAGGAAAAAAGGTTAAAGGCTGATTGGGGAGGCAGCCACAGCTGTGGCCACACCCTATCAGGCCACAGCTGGCCTTGATATAAGGGCTAAAGGAGGAGCTGGGAGAGTCTCACTCCAGCTTTGGAGGGGGAAGGACCTAGCTGCCTGGGAGCACAGGGTACCTGATGCAGGGCAGTGCTGGGGAAGGGCAGGCAGAGCTGGGGAGCTCTGGCCTGGTGAGTCCCCAGGCTGAGGCCTTGCTGAAGGCCAAAGGAAGTACTGGGGCTGCAGGGAGACAGCGGGGCCAAGAAAGGCAGCAGGTCCAACCCCCTTGCCAATGATGAGTGGCCATTATAGATGGCAGTCTGCCCCAGAGAAAGGGGGCTAGATGATGACTGGCAGTAGCCACCGAGGCAAGGTGGGCTTAGAGGGTTGGGGGTTCCCCTGGAAGGGGAGACCCAGAGTGTGGCGGGGCTGGGAGTATGGTGCTGCCCAGAATTTTTCGTTGTAAAACCTGCCTGCTTTTTCTAGTTTCCAGGGACATAGATGCCGAGAGTCTTTGGCCTGGGAGTCCTTTAAAGTGTGCAAAGACACATCGATGGATTCTGCAAATAGTTTCTGACCCTCAAATGGTAGGTCTTCAATCGTAGCCTGCCTCTCCCTCAGGAATCCTGATAGGTGGAGCCAGGATGCCTGACACATGACCACAGCGGTCGCGATGGAGCGGGCTGCTGTGTCTGTGGAATCAAGGGAGGCTTGGAGTGTCATCCTTGTGATGAGAAAGCCTTTGGAAATGTTGGACTTATACGCTTCTCTCTTGTCCTTTGGAAGGTGTTCAATAAAGGATGACATTGTAGAAAACAGACGGTGTGTATATTTTGCAAGCAGTGCAGAGTAATTTGCGATGCAGAATTGCAAGGTGGCAGAAGAATAGGCTTTGCACCCAAAGAGGTCTAGCCTCTTCCCGTCCTTGTCGTAAAGGGTAGATCTAGACTGTTGCTGTTTGCCCCTCTGATTTACTGCCTCTACCACCAGTGAGTTAGGTGTGGGATGGGTGAATAGAAATTCAGCCCCCTTTGCTAATATTTTTGTCTGACCTTTTGCAGGATGGAGGGGCCTTGGCTGGTGTCTCCCAGATGGCTTTTGCAGGTCCATCATGGCAGCGTTAATAGGCAGTGCCATTTTCATCAATGGGGCCACCTGGAGAATGTCAGTGAGCTTATGTTGGGTCTCAGGGAGCTCAGACAAGGAGATGTCAAAGGAGTCTGTTACCCTCTTTAAAAGGTCCTGAAAGGACTTGAAGTCATCCCCCGAAGTGGGGGGTGGTAGCATGATTGTTTCATCTGGAGATGAAGATGAAATATGTGTAGGTGGCCAGGTGTCTCCTTCAGGTGCATCCTCCTGCTCTTCAGTCTTCTCATCCTGAGCCTCGGAAGGGGCTGGCTCCGTTGGTGAGGGAGAGTGGGGTGTTCTGGAGGCCAGTGGGTTAGGTGGTCTAATGTTCTGGGCTCTGTAGATGGCCCGGTATGGGTCCCAGTATGGCCAGTTGGGTGGAAGGGCCATAGGAGATGACAGCCAGGATTGGGCCTGCAAGGCTCACGTGTCTACCAGTGGCTGGTGATGGGAGGGTCTAGCTTTAGGAGAGGAGTGGCGAGGAGTGTACAGCCCTGGGTCATCCTCCTCATCATCATCATCATCATCACTGGAGAGAGGTGGCGCTGAAGCCCCTGGACTGGTGATCTGGCTTGGTCCAGGCCTCGCTTGGGTACCGTCGGTACCGAATAATCAAAAATAACACCAAGCAGCACTGCAGACCATTAGCTTTGCAAACCAAGTCACACCACTGTACATTTGATGTGATCTACCTACAGTTATCTCTTAAATGAAGCCTGGTGGTAGTAATAAAACTATAAGAGAATAAAGTGGTGGCTGTTTTATTGCTTTGAAAATGTGCATTGGGGGAAATGAGACTTGCCTCTGATCATTTAATATAGGGATAATTTGTTCAGTGGAATTCTCAGGTGGAGGCCCCCTCACTCCTACACAGCGAAGAATCCAATCCTGTTTCTTGGTTATTACTCTAGTTGTTTGAAGCACAGATTCAATTAAAGCTTTGTCCTTCAGTCCCAAACTCTTGCAAGGAGTCACACAATTAGTTTCCCCTCTCTTTAAACTGTTCCTGTAACACAGCAGTTATTAAAACCAGAGATTAACCTGAGTTGGTGGAAAAACTTCAGGACCTGCAGCTGTTTCATGCTAGCCTCCCAACATAAGGAGGAAGTATTTCTTTTGAAATCTGATTTCATACTACCAGTTCCCCTCCTCTGTGGTAACAGATTCAAGCAGAGTTAAATGACATTTTCCATATTATAACTTCCAGCAAAGGGAAAGTTTTAATAGTTATGAGTCAATTTTTCATCTCTGGGATTTAGAATATGTAGTATTTGATATGAAGGAACAGCGTAGATTTGCATCTACACTGTGTTGTATCAACCAGGCAAGGTACTAACAAGCTTCAACAGGAAGCTTTATTTTTACAGTGGAAATCTCTTTACCAAGCTGCTGCACCCTCTAACTCTCACTCAGCCTCCTCAACTCCTCCCCCTCCTTCCTGTCCTTTCAGACTCCCAACAGCCAGTGCTCCCAGTTCTAATAATTACAAGCACATCTAAACACCACACACTGCCAGGCTGTCTTCAAAGAATAGACACAAATGGTATCCCTATAAATGAACAAATTCATGTCATGTTTAAAACGGCACCTTCGGTGCCCTCATTAACTTAGCACTATCAACATCCAAACTTTGATCTCTGGACACTTCACTCGGTCACCCATTCTTCCTGCATTTAACATTGATAATATTTTAGGGCAAGTAAGTATGACCAAGTACTTTTAGGGTGGGAATTTCAGAAGCATTTGATGTGTAGCATCAGGCTTAGGTTTCTTGGTGATCAGGTGTGGTGGCCAGAATCATAGAATCTCAGGGTTGGAAGGGACCTCAGGAGGTCATCTAGTCCAACCCGTGCTCAAAGCAGGACCAATCCCTAAACAGATTTTTGCCCCAATCCCTAAATGGCCCCCTCAAGGATTGAACTCACAACCCTGGGTTTAGCAGGCCAATGCTCAAACCACTGAGCTATCAGGAACCAAAGCTGAGGTACCCAGGGTTGAAGCTAGACATAGGGTCGGGACCAGACCAAAGGCAGCACTGAAACCAGGCTCCAGGCACAGGTCATGGCTTAGAACCAGGGTCAGAGCCCATAGACAAGCCAAATCAGGATCATAGTCAGAGTCTGGGTGCAAGGCTGAAGCCGGGTTGGAGTCAGCCCAAGGGTATGGGGGCGTCAAGAGGCAGGTGCAGAACTGAAGCAAGTCAGGAACATGGATGGAGTGAAGTCAGAATAGGGCATGGTCAAGGCTGAAGCAGGCTGGGACAAGGTTCTGGCAAGACTGGGGCAGGAACAAAGGGGCATGACTGAGGGCATGCTGGAAGACTAGCGAGTCTGTAAAACTGCAAGGCAGCAGAAGGGCTCCTAGCCAAGTAGGTGCACAGACTAACTCCTGGCTGTAGTGGTGAGTGAAATACTTGTGCCCGGGAGATCATCTGACCTAGGCCCTACCCAGGGATAGGTCGCAGCAGCCTGCCTGAGAGATGAGTCACTGAAGGCTATGCTGAAGGGCAGTCATTGTAGTTAAGGGTACCGCGGGTAGTGTTCGATGTATCGGGGATCGATTTATCGCGTCTCGTCTAGACACAATAAATCAATCCCCGAATCGATGCCTGTACTCCACCTTGGTAGGAGGAGTAAGCGGAGTCGACGGGGGAGCACCTACAGGATTGGGGCCAGAGTGTGAACATTTATGCACATGCTAAACTCTGCACACATGAGAAGGCCATTTTGATTTCAATAGGACTACAGACCTGCCTAGAATTATGCAAGTACTTAAGTATCTCTCTCACTCACCCCACCCCCAAGATTTATACATGTAATTAAACTTTCCACACATGAGTTTGTGTTTAACGGGATTATTTGCATGAGTAAAGGTAAGTGTACATGCAATTTTTATAAAATCAGAGTTTTACATTTAAATCCAGGAGGATTAGGCTTAAATAGATAAGACCCATGTTCTCTCTCTCTCTCTCTCTCTCACACACACACACACACACACACACACACACACACACACACACACACACGTATAGAAATATTGTGTGTATGTGCCTTTTCAATCTCTAATAGATATTAAAAACAGATGCCATATATACTTTAAATTATCATAATCTATTTTTGTTCCCGCCCCTTCGCCCCCCTCCCCGCATGTTAATAGTTTTATACACAGATATTCAGTCGGATTTTCTAATACAGAATTATGCATACCCAATTTGGCAACATGCAACTACTCATCTCTCTACAAAGTCAAGTTTTGCATGAGGAAATCCTGATTTATCCACCCCAGAGCATGTGCAAGACAATCAATTGCAAAGATACAGATTTGAAAATCTGACTTGCTTTTAAAAAAAAAATACTAGGATGTCACTGTCTTATAATCAGGTAGGCAGTTATATATATTAAGGAAAATAATGTAGTTTGATAGCATGTACATATATGCATGTTCTAGCTCAGGCTGAATTCCAAATTTCAGTCTCATCCCCTTTAATTTTTTAATGTCTCATGTCATACGAGTTCTTTTGGGGCTGTAATTGTACATGTGGTAAAGCTCAAAAATACCTAGTTAGTCTGCATTAATTAGTCTAAAGCTGTTAAATACAACCTTACATAACAGCTGAAAGTGTCCAGAAAAGTTGTTTCGATATCATAATCCATTCGAATATAACTGAGCGCTGTGTGACAGGACTGCTAAAAAAGTGAGAATGAAAGTGACAGTTCATCTGACGCTTAACCCAGTTCTTTGCCAACTGGAGACTCATACAAATATCAGCTCAGTCCAATGACAAGGCACCTTTCATTCACTCATTCTTGAAACTTCAGTGCACCTAGCGGAATGTATGACACATTGGGGAAATCTTGATGAGAAAACAATTATAATTCAAGCTGTACTGTCATCTTTGGCAGAACTGCCAATTCCTGAGAAAAATGGCCCCATTAGGTTTGTGAATTTTTAAATCGTGAGCTACCTGCTGTTTATCTAGGGAGCTCACAAACCTGAGAGCTCCACTGGGCTCATAAGAAGAAGAAGAAAACTTTTAAAAATCATTCATCTGGCTTGACAGAAAAATAAACTTTTGTAAAGATAGAGCTGCTGGGGGGAAAAAGCAACATTCACATAGCAAGGGTTTTGTTTTCTCAAATATATATTTAGCATTAGGGGGAGAGGGATAGCTCAGTGGTTTGAGCATTAGCCTGCTAAACCCAGGGTTGTGAGTTCAATCCTTGAGGGGGCCACTTAGGGATCTGGGGTAAAAATCTCTATTTGGTCCTGCTAGTGGAGGCAGGGGGCTGGACTCGATGACCTTCCAGTTCTAGGAGATAGGTATGTCTCCATATATGTTTTTCTTGTAACATGCCTTTAAAAAAAGCGATCCAGGAAACAAGACAAGCAAAAGGCTCCGAGTTGTGTGGATCTGAGAGATGAGACTCAGTCACTTAAGGCTAAAATATAAAGAAAGGCTTTCACATGTGCCACTGTTTAGCTGAAACAGCAAAGCAGGGAGGGTGGCCTGGTTTTGAGTTTCTGTGCAAAGGCTACAGGATATAGCAACCCATACATAGGACAGGAGTAGACCTGTGTGCTGGTCAGAAAGTGTCTGATTCCCTCCCGCTTCTGGAAAATTTCAACTACAATGAAAAATAATTGGTTTTTGCGGAAATTTTTTTCAGTTGAAAGTTTCAGCTGTAATTAATACGGCTGTTCCATTCTGTAGTAAGCAGACATAATAAGGTACGCAGTAGCACACCAGGTGTACCAGGACTCAGAGGCAAATGCTGAAGGTGATTCAGCTGCTAAATCCTTTAGGTGCTAGTCCCAGTGAATCGACATTTTACTTGGACGGGCAGGAAGGGGAAAGTTTGCAGTTACCTTTAGGACAATGTCTGAACCAGTTAAACTTCAAGACAAAAGTACAGTGGTGCTTTGCTTGGCGCCTGGGGGCAGTCCAGTAGAGTGTTAAGGAAGCCTCAGGCCCAGCGCCTGGAGTGCCCTCTCCAGCCCAGTCCTCTATTAAATACAAGTAGGTCACTTGGAGGTCTCCTGGCCAGGATCAGTTCACGGTGTGTCTCACACAGGAGTCATTGTCCCATGCTGCTGTGTCAGCACTTTCTGTGCAGCCCCTGGTAGCAGGCTACTTTAAATGCAGCAGTAGCGAGGCCAAGCCACCCCTTCTCCGAACACCCCCCCCCCAACCAAAACACACACACACCAAAAACAGACCCTGTATATAGTCGTCCTTTACAAGGACAGTAGTGCCTTCTTTTAAGTCCAACACCCATTCCAAGCACACTGATCACTTCCCAGGCTAGGCCCCGGTGTCCAGGGCACTTTGTCTACAATAACCTTCTCCAGGCTCCTGTTTCTTTAAGATTCTGAGCTAGGCATTGGCTCCATGTCTACTCTTCCCCCTCCCCCTCCCGCCCATGCTCTCCTGTGCTCAGCCCTCTGATTGCAGGGCCCTGTTCAGTCGCTGACGCTTCCCCACAAGTTCTGCACAGACCTGAGTCTCTGCTTGCAACACCCGCCAATCACAGCCTGCTCCAAACATGGGTCTCCGCCTCCTGTTACAGCCTACTCAGTTTCTCATTTGGACTTCTGGTCCCTCGGCTGTCAGTCAGCTTCCCTGTTCTGCCTCCAGCTCACTATGTGGCCACTGCCTTCCTCCAGAGCAAATAAATCGACTGCACAGGCAAGGGTATTGTCATGGAGTTTCTGCCCCCTTTCCTGGTTGGCCAGCGAAGTGGGGGTAGATACACCTGGGTGTCCACTGTGGGGGATCATAGGGTACCAAGTTTTCATTTATTTGAAAACCCAATTTTCTGTCCAAAAAAAGAGAAAAAAAGCGCGTTTGGATGGAAAACACCTATAATCACATCTCCACATACAAGCCTTCAATTCTTCTCCTAGAGACACACCGCCCACCCATCTCACGTAACTGTTTTTTGTTTGTTTTTTGCATGGGGGGTAAGGGGAGAGAAGTTCCCCGGTGAGATATTCAGGAGAGATGAAATTTCCCATCCCCTTTTAGCTGCTAGTATAGTCTCTCACATATGTCCTGTAATAACATCTACACACTGTAATATACCTGAGTAAATCTCACGTTTTTCTTAACAATCAGTGTAGATGATGTTATATGTAGTACAGCTATGAAAATAATACATTGGATCATATATGAAGATATACCTATCTCCTAGAACTGGAAGGGACCTTGAAAGATCATCGAGTGCAGCCCCCTGCCTTCACTAGCAGTGACCAAATATTGATTTTGCCCCAGATCCCTAAGTGGCTCCCTCAAGGGCTGAACTCACAAACTTGGGTTTAGCAGGCTAATGCTCAAACCACTCAGCTATACCTCCCCCCTCAACGCTTAAGATGACTTGATCTCAATGATACAGCTCATATTTTAGAATTTAATGGTTCACATTCTTTGTCTTGAAAGATTTAACTGCCTTTAGCCACCTTCAATAGAGAGAAAATCATCACAGAATTGAGAAGAACATCTTCAGAGCACCTATTTGAAAACATCAGTGAGACTGCTCTGCAGCATTTTACTAAATTATTACTTGCATTACCTAATTTATAGAAAAGTAAGTCCGCACTGCATTGTCAGGTCAAACTTATCCCAAGGAGCCAGTTCTGGAATGCGAAGAGTTCATATACATAGCAAATGTTGCTATGATCTGTTTAAAATTCCAGTGTAGTTTTTGAACAACAAAAAAAAATTCCTTACAATTCTTTTCAATCCAAACAACTATAAACCAAAGTAAAACTAATGTGTTTTGTTCAAGCAGCAATAGAAAAAATAAACAGAGAATTGAATTAATTAGGGCCTACATTTTGAAAAGTGACTGTTGATGTGTTTTCTCAATATGGGATACAAAAAAGGAGCTTAGTTTTTAGAGAATGGTGAGCTCCCACCCTCTGAAAGCCCTTTTAAGGGTCTCAAGTTGGACACCTGAAAATTGAGGCACTCCAATTCAAGTCATTTTTGAAAACTTAGGCCAAGATGTTTATACTGACCTTCGTTTAAATGTTGAATACAGACATTTTTATGTATGTGTTTTAACAGCTTGTTGGTGCCAGACTTCCAGAAGAGCTTATCTTGCACTTAGGCACTTAAACAGAATGGGCAGATTTTCCCAAGTACACCTCTACCCCGATATAATGCGGCCCGATAGAACACGAATTTGGATGTAAAGCAGCACTCCGGGGGGGCAGGGCTGTGCACTCCGGCGGATCAAAGCAAGTTCAATATAACGCGGTTTCATCTATAACGCAGTAAGATTTTTTGGCTCCCAAGGACAGCGTTCTATCGGGGTAGAGATGTACTCACTTTGGAGCTCCTAGGTGCTGATCACCTCTGAAAAATCAGGCTCCTTCACTCAGCTGATTAAGCAGAAGAGGAACACTTTAGAAATACTGTCCACTCATTTAGGTGTCTAAACAGGAGGTGCTGGATGCTGATGGGTTTTTCATCTCGTGTTTTTGTTGTTTTTTTTAATCTGCCCATGATTTTTAACTTGACAGGGACCACTGAATATTTTGTGTAAACGAATTATGAAAAAAAATCCATATAGTAAGGCCCCCTGGCCTCTGACTGAGGTGTTTGCCTTCTTATCAATATAAATATTTAAAACACTGCTGATGTTGTCTCAAATGAAAATAAAGCAGAGGAGGAAGGAACAGGAAACAGCCCTTCTAGTCAGTTCATCAAGATCAGGGTAGTTAGAGTTAGCAAGTCAGTGCCAGAAATACAGGCTCCTGTTGTTTCTCCTGGATTTCAGTCTTCAGCCATCATAATGATTTATTGCATATAGATTAAATACAGAAAAATGCAAAATAAACATAATATTTGCCCTCAAATGAGCCACAGTGAATATAAATTTACCTCAGTGTTTGCCATCTAGTTATTTATAAGGCAAGGAAATGGAACATGAATCCCACAAAAAGGATTTTTTTTTCATTCTAGTAACACTATCACTTTATTGATTGTTTAAGATGAGCTATAAATATTTAAAATATCTGTGGTTCTACAGTTTAACTTTGAGGCCTTAAATCTCAGTGATCTTAAACCTAGTGTTTTTTGTAGGCAAGGACAACTGCCATTTTTTAAATTTTCACCCTAATCAGGGATATCTGTGAAATGATGTTTAAAGTAAGAATTCTTGGAGATTTTTACTCAGCCTTTACCTTCACATACTAAAGCTGCTAGTACATTGAGATTTACAAAGAAGTGTACTGCATTCCAACACAAATATCCTCAAAGGAATGCAATTCTGGTAACTGCACAAAGTGTAAGGTTAGCACACTAGGAAAGTCTACAGAAGGATCTCCTAAATTAATAGCTGCCATTGCCAATGCAAAAAACATTTATTTGTTAATTTTCATCAGAAATTCATGGCACTCCATTACAAAACCTAAAATTCACAGTAATAAGATTAACCACTTAAATTTATAGGTCCCAAAATCATAGTCAGATCTGGCCTTCAGTGTAATCATTCCATGCTAACAAATAATCCCAGCAAACCTTCACATCTGGCCAGCTGTCTAAATACCCCTAAAAAACAAAACTTTGCACAGCAAGTAAAGCAAAAAAACAACACATCTCAAGACAGCCCACAGATTGTCATGAGAGTCATGAATTCCTGAGTCAATCCACAAGAAGTACCATCTGCCTGGAAAATGAAGTCACCGTCATCTTTATCATCTTCAACACCAGCTCAACGATGAACATGAGAAACCCAGCCTTGGTCCCTGACAGCCAATGGGGGAAACACATACACCGACATTAAACTTAACCATTCTCCATTCTGAGATTGCAAAAGACTAACTCAATGAGATCTGATTTTGGAGCAGATGATATCCCGCATCAGAGTTTCACTGGAAAAAAAACAACAACCCACATTCCTTCTCCTCAATACCCTCTCTATTTTGTGCTCTATCGATCACCTTCTTGAGAAGATATGGAACTAATATTAGGATTCTTAAATAAAACAAGGAGAGCAAAGATAATATGGCAGATGGAAAAACTACCACAGCACAGAACTACACAAATATATTTAAATATTTCTTTATTATGAGAGATGTGGCTGTAATATAAAACTCATTGCTAATAATTCATACACAACACAGATGCAGGAGGACAGATCACTTAATATAATTAAGTGAACTGTAGCTCACATAGATTTCTTGACTTTTCAATAATTCATAACATTGATTTCTTGAAACTTCATTCAGCTATATTTTGGCATTCCCTTGTAATGTGCCAGATCTTGTTCTACTTATTCAGGGAAACTTCCACTGGGTCCAATGACTGTTCTGGGTTATAAATCCAGGATCAGGCCTAACAGTTGTATCATGTAAATACAATTTCAGTCCCAAAAGATTTCTTTTTTCAATCATGAGGTGTAATTTAACACTAAAATATTAACATGTTCACCTTGATATTTCCAAAAACAGAACTGACAACTGTTTCATTTACTGCATTCTGGGAAGTAACGTGAACTGACTCCATGGCTGTAAAATTAAACTCGCTAATTATTATTAAAACTATTTACATTCCAGCCTTGTGCACACAGGACTCACTTCCTGGTGCCTCCTCCAAATGCTTCCCTCCTGTAACCTGTGCTACTCCCTGGAAGTTTCAGGCAGGTTGCCACAGCAAGCTAATCTGGAAAGCTGAGGTTCTCTCTGAACAGAGAATGAGGTTTTCAAAAGTGACTAGTGTTCTTGTGTGCCTTAACTTTGGTGTCTCCAACTTGAAACCCCTTAAAGGGGTCCGATTTTCAGAGGACGGGTGCTCAATACACACTGAAAATGAGGGTCCATTATGATGTCTCAAGTTAGGTAACCAAAAAATGAGGCACCCAAAATCACTAGTCACTTTTCAAAAATTTGGCCATAATTATTTATATGTACCACATACACACACTTTCTTTCCAAAGCATTTCACTATACACGTACAGGACAACGGAAACACAGCTACTTTGGGGCTTCTAAAAGGAAACTTTACAGAGCCGGTACTTGGCATAAGCAGACTAAGCAATTGCTTAGGGCTCCGAACAGCTCAAAGGTGGCCCCCTGTTGGCTTGTTGTTGTTGTTATTTTTGTAACAACTGGCCTGTTTTAGTATTGTATGGGGAGGGGGGGAATATTCCTGCTGAGGCCCTCAATGGGCTAATACAGGGGTCGGCAACGTTTGGCACGTGGCTCGCCAGGGCCAGTTTATTTACCTGCTGACGTGGCAGGTTCAGCCGATCGTGGCCCCCACTGGCCGCGGTTCGCCGTCCCAGGCCAATGGGGGCGTCGGGAAGCGGCGCGGGCGAGGGATGTGCTGGCCGCGGCTTCCCGCCACCCCCATTGGCCCGGGACGGCAAACCACGGCCAGTGGGGGCCGCGATCGGCCAAACCTGCCGCATCAGCAGGTAAATAAAATGGCCCGGCCCGCTAGGGTGCTTACCCTGGTGAGCTGCGTGCCAAACGTTGCCGACCCCTGGGCTAATACTTCCATTGGAAACTTGGAACTATTTGTGTTTAAATTATAATGGATTAAAATTACAAGTGTCAGAGCCTGAGTTCTTTCTCTCTGTCCCCTCCTGAAATAATCTATGGTATATGGATAACTATTAACTGTGGGACAGATTCTGCTCTTAGTTATATTGCTGAAAATCTCAGGTAACCCCATTTAAGACAGATTAGTATTACTGAACATTGAGCTGCGGTAAGTTAATCAATTGTAACTGCATTATTCCATTATACATTTAAGAGCACAATTCAGAGAATATTGAAAGTGACACTCTACTGTAGTATTTCAGAATGTGTCATTTTATGATTTTGCCCGGGCCACATTCAGTTACCAGCTCCATCGCTTCTATGCTCTGCAGACCACACATCTTAGAATCAACCAATTTAGGGAGAAGTAAAAACTGGTGGGTGAAAATGAGTGACCATGAAAATGAGTGACCATGATTTCCATAACTCCCTGTATTTATTTGTAAAGCAATCTAAACAGCAAAGAGGCAGTGCGATTTAGTGGCTAGGGTACTGGATTAAGTCAGGTAAACTGTGTTCTAGTCTCAGCTCTACATGGGATCAGATTCTCCTTTCAGTTGCACATTGTAAATCAGGAGTACCTCCACAAAAGCCAGTGGCATTATATTAGTGTACAACTGGTGTATGTGAGCAGAAAAATCAGGCTCCGTGGCCTTTATGCAGCACCAGTGATTTAACTGGTGGGTGTTGAATAGAAAGAAAAAAGAATTGCAACTTCAGTGTGCCACTCACTTTAGGTGTTGGGTTTTTTGTAAAGTTCCTCAGACTGTGTTTTCTGAGAAAAATATTAATTTTCTGTAGTTATTAAGTGTTTAATAGGAGATACGTTGTGTCCATCTCATTTAATTTAGGTCACTGAGGGCAGATCCTACGAGTACAGACTCATGCTGCTTTTGTCTATATTAAAAGCCAGATAATCAGCAGCAACAATGTCTGACTTCAAATGAAGAATTCGGCCCAAAGCCAGGGGTGAAAGTAACTTAAAGGACTTACCGGTACTCCGTAGTCCTGAGCAGGGGGCGTGGCCTCAACTGGAAGAGGCAGGGCCTCAACCGGACGAGGCGGGGCCTTTAACTTCCCCAGGCCCTTTGAATCAAGATTCAATCAAGATTGAATCAAGCCCCAGTCCCTACCTAACACCACCAGGTATGGTAGCCCCTCTAGCACCCCAACCCGCTTCCATTTGAAGCGGCCCCTCACTTCGAGGGGCACCTGGGCCAGCGGGCAGGACCTCTTGTCCCCATGATCATCCTTGCCCCCATGATCAGTCAGTGCGGCTTCACCAGCCCCCTCTGTACAAGCGAACAGGCTGATGCAGCATCTATCAGGCCCGTTTGGGGGTTCCTCCCAATCCTCACTGGGATGGTGGACAGTTTCTGCCCCCCTTTTCGCCCCCCAACTTGAGTCCAGCCACTAAACTCAACCCACCCACACTCCGCATCGGGGCAGTCACGTTTTGTGTGTCCAGGTCTCCCACACTGCCAGCAAACAGGCTTGGCGGGCCTCTCAGATGCTCCTCAGGGCTCCCTCTTTCACTCCAGGCCTTTCCCGGAAAAAGGTTCTACCAGTTTCTTACCCGACTCCTTGTATTTCTGGGGTTGGTCTTCCCTCTGGGGACCCTCTGCCTCGATATAGTCCTCGGTCAACCTGACGGCTGCCTCGATGGTAACAGGCTGGTGATGCCTCATCCAGACACATATGTTCTAAAGGAGGCTTTGCAGCAATTGTTCTAGGACCAATGTGTCCATCATTTCTCCCACAGTGCACATCCCCGGCCTCAGCCAGTGTGGGGCCCAGTCCATTAGTCTGTGGGCTTACGTCCAGGGCCGCATCGCCATCGTCCATCGGGCCACCTGGAACTTTTGGCGGTACCGCTCCGTCAATAGGCCCACCCGGTCCAGAATGGTGCCCTCACCGCCTCATAGTTCTGGGCTTGCTCGTCGCTCAAGGCCATATAGGCCACTTGAGCCTCTCCCAACAGGTATGGAGCCAGTCGGTGGGCCCAGGTTGCCCTCTCCCACCCGGCACCCGTGGCTACCTGCTCAAAGGTCCCAAGAAAGGCATCCAGATCATCCGCCGGACTTATTTTACAGAGTCCCCAGCCCGGCGGATGGGTGCCCTCCCCTCCCGCAGGACTCACCACTTGTTGCAGGAGCTGCTGTTGCACACCGGTCTGCTCCCGTATGAATTCTCGCCGACTCTGCTGTTGCTCGGCTTTCCAGGTCAGTAAGGCCTGTCTCTCGGACTGGTGGGACTGCTGAAAACTTTGCAGGGCCTGCTGCATCTGACCAGCCATTGCAGGGTCTCCTCCATATCTGGGCCACCAATCACATTTGCTGGCTCTTGGATCCCGGACAAGCCCCCACATGTAACGAGGCATTCGCTTGCCTCGCAACAAATCAGCCAGAGACCATTTCTGAGTGCAATCACCAGTGCCTTTTTATTTTCAGTGTCAGCTCCCCCACCTTCTATTTACAGTCTGCTCCAAGCCAGCAACCTGGGGGACAGCGAGCTTCCCCAGCCAGTAGGGATGCACAGCATTTGACTCCTCCCTTTCCTTTCTCTCCCCTTGTCCCTTCACTTCCTTCCTGCCTGCCAGCCTTATATAGCCCCCTGACTACTAAGGCCCACAAGTGCTTCTCTTCTAGCAGTTAGGCGTGGCATTATCGGTCACCCCAATTAATGCTTCTTATTTGGAGCTGGGCTAACAGAGGCCTGGCTCAGGACCTCCTGGCCAGCACCCTGTTACAATGATGTACATGTGCATGAGGTTAAAAGACATGATTACTGCAGGCATATGAGGAGACAGACAATATTCTATTTTGGATTGTGCATTCAAATCAGGTATTTCAATTAATTGAGCAATTTCAAACTTGGAATGAAAATGAGCTAGACATAAGATAGCTTTAAAACAAACCTGACAGTTAATGTACCCCACGATAATTTATTTAAAGATGCATGCAATTAAAGATGAAGAAAATACTGTAGAAAATCTGATTTTTGTCCAAAATTGAAGTCAGAGATATTTGCTCCCTGAATCCAGATAAGAGGTCAATTGCTCAGTTAAAGAGTGCCATGCAAATATCCCTTCTTAAAAATGGAGAACTCTTATAATCTCAATACCATTTTTACCTAGAAGTGAGAAACACCACATTTATTTTTCTAAAATTTACTAGTTCACAAAGATCAAGAACAGAAAAAAGGAAAATACAGCAAGGCAAGAAACAAACCAAGCATAAATTTGCCTATGCTGTCCTTATCAAGGGTGCAATTGGGTATTCATTAACATTTTGCCACTGAAATCTCATTATAATCCAGCAGCCTCTTTTATATAATATAACTGTGGTAAGCAGTTCATAATTCTTTGACCCTGGTACGATTAGACACATTATATAAAAAGTTTGCAAGTGCCTCATTCACATGCTGTCTACAGTGAAATGTCTGACAGCTGTTTGTGTTGTGAGAATGCAAACCTGTGCCTTCACATTTTTGTTCCTTAAGAAAACTTTAATGATTGGCACCTTTAAGACTAACAGAAGTATTGGGAGCATAAACTTTCGTGGGTAAGAACCTCACTTCTTACCCACGAAAGCTTATGCTCCCAATACTTCTGTTAGTCTTAAAGGTGCCACAGGACCCTCTGTTGCTTTTTGCAGATTCAGACTAACACGGCTACCCCCTGATACTTTAATGATTGGCAATATGAGGAAAACAGAAAATCATCACTAAGTGGGTGTATTTGCAGTAGGGTCCCATAGGGACTGTTTTTGGCCCTGCACCATTTAACATTTTTATCGATGCCCTGAAAGAAAAAAAATCATTACTAACAACGTTTGCAATGACACAAAGACCAGGAAGTGGTAAAAATGAAGAGGTCAGGTCATTGATACAGAGCAATCTGGATCACCTGGTAAGCTTGGTGCAAGCAAACAGTGGATGTTTAAGTATGGCCAAATGTTAAGTAATAAATCTAAGAAAAAAAAATACAAGACTTATTTATTGGATGGGAGAAACTATCCAGGGAAGCAGTGACTAAAAAAGAAGACTTGGTCAAGGTGGATAATCATCTGAACTTGAGCTCCCAGTGCAATGCTGGAGCCAAACAGACTAATGCAATCCTTGGATATACAAAGAGGCCTATAGATTAGTAAGATTATACTATTTCTGTACATGGCACTGGCGCGACTGTTACTGAAATCCTGTGTTCAAGTTCTGGTGGTCCACAAATCAAGAAGGATTTTGAAAAAAACTGGACAGGGTTCAGAGAAGAGCCACAAGAATTATTAAAGGATTGGAAAATATGCCTTATAGTGAAAGAGTTAAGGAACTCTATCTATCCAGTTTACCAAAGAAAAGGTGAAGGGGTCACTTGATCACAGTCAATAAGTATGTACGCGGGGAACAAATTTGATAGCGGGATCTTCAATCTAGCAGACAAAAGGTATAAATCCAATGGCTGGAAGTTGAAACTAGACAAAGTCAGACAAAAAAAAAAGTGTGCCTTATTTCTAAACAGTCAGGGTAATTAATCATTGGAACAATTTACCAAAGTTTGTGGTGGAATCTCCATCACTGGCAAGTTTTAAATCTGAAAGATCTGCTTTAGTTTGAACAGGAATAATTCAGGGAATTCTGATGGCCCATGTGATGCAGGACGATAGCTAGGGTGACCAGACAGCAACTGTGAAAAATCGGGACCGGGGGAGGGGGGGACAAGAGGGGTAGCAGGTGCCTATATAAGGTGTCAGCTGCAATGTACGCAGACCCTGCATTTTTGTACAGCGTCTAGTGCTTTGGGGCTCTAATCTCAGTTGAGGCCTCTAAGATGCTGCTTTGATATCTCTCGCTAATAAGGTGTCAGAGATGTGACATCTCTTGAGCCTTAGGGCCTGATCCAATCACCACTGAAGGCAATGGAAAAAACTGCCATTCTTAATGGAATGTGATAGCCTCATGTACTCTGAGATGCCTGAGTTTATGATGCACTAGTAATTAAGAACAATAAAGTCAGAAGATTATTCATATTACAGACAAAATGCTAATGTCATAAAATGTTTGCATTTTAAAGCAGAGAAAAAGCCATTTTTGAAAGGATGCCACATACCTGAAAAGCAGCATACAGCAAAATACCTCCCTAAAGTATGGTGGTCTTTCACACTTCTGAAATAAATAGCAAAACTTAACCTTGGTGTACCAGTCCACTTGTAGACATTCAAAACCCCCTTAAAAGATTATGGGCTACTTCATTAGCTAGATATGTTCTATCATCTTTATTGCAAATATTTGTTAGGTAAGGAGAAATAAACTCATTTTTATTCTTAATGTGCAAAATTTTGTTTGTGCCTCTTTTAAACAGTGTTATCCAAGAGTTTCTTTCACCCTTATTGGCTCTGGTGATGAATCTCAACTCCAGTTCTAGTTATTGCTCAATATTTTCATTAGTAACAAAAACTATCGGTGTGAGGAGGACTGTGTTAATCAGTTTCTGTACTTCTAGCCCATTAGCATTCCATTGAGTTGCCATTAACAAATACAACTATTTTTGGTTTCATATTTATCAATAGCGATCATCATTACTTCGTTACAGTTATGGGCTTTTTTTCCATTTGTGTGTTTTATAGATTTGTAAGTGGCCTATTCAAATGAGTTGGTATTAGAAAGAGCCCTTTTAGTGTTGTCATTGTCTACATACTTAGGACTAGTATATACCCTGTCCTGCGGATGTGTTCTGGAAGGAGAAAGTGAAGAGAAAAGTTTGGAGGATGGATGAATTTTGCAGGGGGTTGAAATGAAATGGAATCCTTTCTCTTCCCTGGGCTGAGAGAAAAGTTGTGACATACCTCTGGCATCAGGCCATGACCAAAGTCATCTACTTTTTAAGAACATAGGGCCTGGTCCAAAGCCCTTTGCCAGGAAGACAGAAGAAAGAAACAGATAGAGACAGTACAATATTGAAAGGAAAAGCAGTTTAATACTGCAGTTTATTTCATGAACTGTACATTAACAGCACATACACATATGCGCACACACATCTCGTGTGTGTGTGTGTAGATCTTCCACTATGTTGCCTTGCTTTGACAGCCTTGCATTTATACTTAGATTCATTTATTAACATAAACACCTCTCTCTCATGTAATTTATAGGATTTTCTTAACATAATCAGTATTTTCATGTACTTGAGTGGTCCAAAATTCAGGTTAAAAAAATTAATCAATAAAAACCCAATAATGGATTTTGTAAAACGGCATTTTTCAGCAAAAACAGAAAATGAATGGCCCTTCTGTCTGTTATTACGTGAAACCATAGAGCTAAATTGTCAGTGCTGATCCAATGCACATTTAAATCAATAGGAGACTTTCCATCTGCTCCAAAATGCATTGGATGAGGCCCAATATACACAAACTGTTTGCTGGGATCACTGAGCTATTTGCAGCTCCCTGGCCCTGGGGTTGATTCTGCGCTGCCCACATCCCCAGTGTAATTTAGGCTTCTCTGAACTACATCCATTTGTAACAACTCTGTAGGGTCAGAGAAAGCCCAAAGGGGGCTTTGCATCAGTCAGTATCTGCCCCATTCCTTTTAAATAATGAAATGCTTCTTAGTAGCTCCTTATTGGGTACAGGTTGTGGGAACACCAGACAACACATAAGGAGAATCTGTTCAAGGAAGTCAGACTGCATGGCTATTAGAACAACGTGCAGACAGTAGTAGTGCTTTCAGCCTGCTGACCCTTCCTTCCCACCACCTCATCCTTATTTGGTACTTGTGACCAGTGGTTGGATCTTCATCCCAACCTATGGAGATATAGGGATCGCCACCATGAAGCTCAACTCCAGCCTCCGCAGAATCCCCCTTCATGTCCTCTATGATCCCCAATGCGCTTCTGCTGCAGTGACCCCATTACCACTATGGAGGGACTGCTTGGCTTTCGCCCTATGCGACTTATGATTTTTTCTTATGCATTTCCATGGCCGTGGGTGGCTTCTCAGCAGTGGGGAATTGTCCTGGTACTTCTGGATCTAAACGCAAGAGTCTTTACCGCATGAGCTAAGAGATCCATCTCTGCTAGCCAACTGTAAAACAGGCTCATCAAGGTCTATCCGTCTTACGTAAAGAGTAAGTCATAATTTGAATTGTAAATTTCACTCTTCCCCACCAAAATACATTAAATAATAATGTTAGCTGCAACAGGAAAGGGAGATAAAAGATCCATATATACTAATAAAGAAAAAAAAGCAACCGAGAAAACTTAAGTCAAAAGTGGATGGGAACCCAGATTCAGATTTCCAACGTCCCAGATTTCAGGATGAGTGTTGGTTTGGCCTATTCCAAAGTGAAAGGACCATGTATCAGATCTTCATCTGGTGTAAGCCACCACAGCTCCACTGAAGTGTTCTGCTGATTTCCACCAGATGATCACATAGTCCCACTGGTGAAATTCCGATCCAGACGTGTTTTTTGAGTTTGAACACCTCTTCAGTCCAGTGGTGTTTGAATCCAGGAGTTTTGTTCCTTCCAGTCCTATAAAAAGAAGGGACCATAATTATTTCTTCATAATCTCAGAGACTGTCAAGGTGACTAACATTTTGAATTAACATAACATCTTGATTCAGTCATCTGACAATTTAGGAAGCAAGCCCCGACTCATTCTCAAGTTGGCGAAGCACGATGAATCAGCAATACAGTCATTCCTCAGAATTACCTCTTACAACCATTAAGTGAAATTCCATCTGCTTTTGTGGGTATGAATGTATTTCTTATTCCACGCACATGTGTCAAATTGCACTGTCGGTTAAAAAAAAATTAAAAATATAATGTTGCTGCCTATGAAGAAATAAACCTTTTAGGGAAGATTCGATCCATAAATTCCTTAGCTCACATTGCCATATGTTTCTTTGCCAACGTGCCATACTTTGTTCTGCACCTCTGCCTCAAACACGAATCCAATCTTAAACAAAAGAGAATAAAAATAAATTGATAGCAGGGGAGAGAAGAAACTTCAACCAATTCGGCATTAAAAATGAATCACTCGTGGTTTTAAACAAACACTGAACCATTAAATTTGTCTTAGAATTTAAAACCCTGCAGTTTGCTCACTCTTGTTTTGCTCACGCTTGTCCCCTAGAGTCAGCTCCAAGAAATAAATACTGAGAGTTTTTAAGATTCTGATCCAAAACCTATTGCAGTCAACACGAGTCGGTTCAATTCAACGGCATCTCCTTGGCATGACTAAAAAGTAGAGTTGACATAAAGAGGACAATGCTGTTTCATAGCAACTTTCAAGGTTTTGAAAGTTGTCATTCTGCATTGGAACAAACCCAAGACCTTTTGGTTGTTCTAGCAGAACATAGAATTACATCGAAATGCTTGTTCTCTCTTTGGGAAAGGTGGTGAAATGTCTGAGAGAAAGAGAGATTAGGACACTGGCTGGGGATGTGGAAGACCCAGGTTTAAATCTTTACTCTTCTGCATGACTCAGAGCAGAGATTTTCATCCCAGAACACTCTGATTCAGGTAGAGGACGGACTTGAACCTGGCTCCCCCAGACCAATACTCTAACCACTAGGCTAGAGAGTTGCTCTCTCGTTCAAGTTATTTTTTTTAAAAAGTTCATTGAAAGAAAAACATTTCAGATTCAATTAATTTTGTTTCATGACTCAGCTTAATCTCCTGTCTAACAATAAGGTTTCAATTTCTCTGACCTCCTGGTTCGGTCTGAATCAACTTCAGAGATCTAAGTAATGAGTTTGTCCTTTTCTTGCCAGCAAGACCTCTGTGGTAGCTGTCATTCTATATTACCTCAGGTTTGGGTTTCCCCCCTCTGTTTTTCATGTTGTAAGTCTGAATTGCTGTCCTTTTTCAAAATTGAAATGTACATTTTGGGGCATTTCGCTCTGCGATCACATCCCCAATGAAATAATTAGGCAGCAGTCTGAAGTGCGAGACGTTCTTGAAAGCAGACTCAGCAAAATGCGGGGGTGGGACACGTGGCCCGACTCAGCGACAACAGATGGACCACAGCTATATCTGAGTGGTATCCGCGAGAACAGAAACGGCCACGCAGTTGGCCTCCAAAGTGGTGGGATGATTTCCTAACAAGGTGATATGGACAAGCCTGGCGAAGGATGGCAAGAGTGAGAGACGATTGGAAGACGTGTTGTGATCGGCTCAGTCTCAACTGATGAAGGACCAACAGTCTATGCAGTCATATATGGGGGAGAAGGTTGTTTGGAGGTTTTTAAATATTTTCCCCATTACTGTATTGCTCGTAAATGGAGTTGGGTTATTTCCCCTCAGAAAGAAAAGACACTTTATTCTCTTATCATCCTTGTGCAGAGGCTACATTATATTCTCTGTATAACTCAGTTTCAGTACATTTGCATCATCAATGCTGGACAGACAGCCCTTGAGACTGAAATCTTCTGCTTAGCTATAAAACTGGTAGAGCACATGCACCAGCAGTGCAACCCTACCATGCATTGGACAACCACTGGCCTAGAAAGGGCAAGGTTAAAATAGCTCACTGTCCATTCCCATTCAGTTGTTAGCCTCTCCACTGAGACTGCCAGCAAAGGTGTCGACTGGACTTTCAAAACTCAGTAAAATCCCCAAATTTGAAAATACTACAAGTTTGTGACTGCATACATGAGAATTGTCACCATGTCTTTTTCAAGCCACCTACTGCTTTGACCATTTATAAGGGATGGTTCCAGATCAAATCTTTGGACATGTACACTCCTGAATTTAGAAACATTTGAAATCTACCTACCACACAAGCCAGTTTTTACTTTGTTACTGGATCAACCCTCATTTCTGTTTGAATTATACACTGATCTGGGAATTACCTCATTAGAGCAATGATTTTTTTTTTATTTCCCCAAACACAGACATCCCTATTCTTCAGTGAGGTATTATGGGTAGTATAATTCAATAGACATTATTTGCTGACTTAAGTGCTATAATTAGAATTACCACTAGAGGTCATCCAAATCATCGTTGACCTAATTTTCAAAGGGTGCTGAACAACCATAGTGACATCAATGGGAGCAGCTAAATGCTCAAGTTTCCCTCCACTTCCTCACATTTTCTGTTTGTTTTCCAGCTGGCAACAGTTGGCAAACAGTTGGAAAGGATAAGGAAGTAGTCCCCCTCCACCCCCCCATACTATCTTATTGTTTTCCACTTTTTGCCAATTGGAAAACAGGAATAAAGTGTCCCTTCCTGCCCCCACGGTCTCAAACTTCGACTGTTTTTGAACTGGAAAAAAGTGTGTGTGACTTTACATACACAGATACTCTGTGTGAGGAAGTGAGAGAGAAAGAAAGAGCACGTACTCATTCGCACTATTTTTAAAAGTGAAAGTGTTACTGAAGTCAATGGGAATTAGGCATCTAATCTGTTTAGGTAGTTTTGAAAATACCAGGAAAGTGCCTATCTGCATCTGTCGGTGCCTACATACCTTTCAAACTCTGGACCTAAAAGAATAAGTTCTCAACGCTCAATACATATTGACACACCGTCCAGTGTTAAAGATACCTCCAGATGAGTAAAAGTTCTTGTTCTCTAGCAGATGTAGCAAGGTCAAGCTGATCCGTACGCAGGTACCTGAGAAACCCATGAAGACCACTTCTGATGACTAAACAAAAACAGAGTGCAGAATTCAAGCAGCTGTTGCAAGCTCCTGGGAGACTATAGCAGTGGTTTTAAAATTGCAGGTTGCGACCCAGTACAGGGTCACAGAATGAAAGGCACTGGGTCTCGGCGGCTCTGGCCAGCACCGCCGACCGGGCCATTAAAAGTCCCGTCAGTGGTGCTGACGAGCTAAGGCAGGCTAGTCTCTACCTGTTCTGACACCGCGCTGCGCCCCAGAAACAGCCAACAAGCCAACAGCAGGTCAGGCTCTTAGGTGAGGGGAGGGGGGGAAGACAGGGCTCTGCACACTGCCCCCTTGTGTGCCTCCGCCTAGGAGCTGGACCTGCTGCTGGCCACTTCCAGCCGCAGCGTGGTCCGCAGCGCCAGGAGGGGCAGGAAGCCTGCCTTAACACCCCCGCTGCGCCACTAGCCAGGAGCCGCCTGTGCCCCAACCCCATACCCCAATCCCCTGCCCCAGTCCTGAACCCCCCAAACCTGGAGCCCCTTCCTGCCCCTCATCCCCAGCCCCACCCCAGAACCTGCACCCCCAGACCAGAGCCCTGACCCCCCTCTTGCATCCCAACTCCCTGCCCCAACCCAGAGCACCCTCCCACATCCTGAACCCCTCATTCCTGGCCCCACCCCGCAGAGCCTCATCCCTGTACGCCAACCCTCTGCCCTAGCCCTGAGCCCTTCCCACACCCCTCATCCCCAGCTCATGAGCATCAACCATTTTCTTCAACTGGGTCGCCAGAAAAAAAGTTTGAAAGCCACTGGACTACAGTACTTTCAAGATAGTTAGAAGTGAAGGAGCCATTATGCCCCTAAACTCAGAAGCTATTTCTGTATGCTTCAACAGAGGGCCACAGCTCTAAGCCCTCATACCAAATTGGTTTTGGTCTCATGTAGTGCTGCTAAACATGCTGAAAGTATTCAACGGGCCATTTTATCTGTGCAAGTATGATGCATCATTTCTGAAAAGGCAGCGCATAAAAGCCCCAGAACAGAAATACAAACCATAGGCTTAATAGGTTTACTCATAGAAATATCTAAATTACCGTACTCGTCACATTCTCCACCAATGGGCCATTAGAATAATAATTAAACCAAACAGTTACATTGTCTGGTATTATCACCTCTGAGATTCCATAGTGAACCTTCCCATCTGCTCTTTCAAGCTGCAGGCAGCCATTCTATTATGGATACACTGGTAGGATCCTGCTGGCAATAGGCAACTAAAGCATTTATTATGCTGGCCCAGGGTATAATGGCATGAGTGTTTATTACTGAATTGGATAAAGCCTTTCCAGGATTAGCTATTAGCTAGATTTGCTGTTCTTAGCCTTTGCTTTCAGTTCATCATGAAAAAGCAACAGAACATTGGCACAGAATAAGAAGATTCCACATGATCTAGGTTTCTCACAATTCTCATAGTCAATATGCATTAGCCGGACAAAGCCATTCATAATAGTTTATTTTATTGCTAAGGGACGATTGACATTAACTATAGTTGGCAGCAGTTTCCAAAAAGGTATACAACGTGATGAAATTAATGGTGTGCACATATGAACTGAGTGTAGCATGTATGATTACCTGTCCCGTGGGTGGGTGGCGTATATGTGCATTCGGCGCAAGGAGCTCCTGGCCCTCAGAGACCACGTACGGACTCTGGAGGCAAGGGTGGCGGAACTGGAGGAGCTAAGGGAGGCAGAGAGCTATGTTGATGAGGCTTTCCGGGACACTGTAGAATTGTCCCACCTCCGGTCAGACAGCCCCTGCGCTGTTGAGGAGGATGAAAGGCCCAGGGAAGCAGAGCAGTCAACGGGAGCAGAGGGAAACCTTCCCATAGTTGGGACCCTCCTTCCAGATGGTGCTGGGGTTGCATCTCTCTGGGGGAGGGAACTCCAGTTGCTAGGAAAAGGCAGGTATTAGTATTGGGACGTTCAATCATTAGAAACATAGATAGCTGGATATGTGATGACCGGGAGAACTGTATGGTGACTTGCCTGCCTGGTGCGAAGGTTGCAGATCTCTCAAGGCATCTAGACAGACTTATGTGTAGTGCTGGGGAGGAGCCGGTGGTCGTGGTACATGTAGGTACCAATGACATAGGGAAGGGTAGGAGAGATGTCCTGGAGGCCAAATTTAGGCTGCTAGGGAAGAGACTGAAATCCAGGATCTTTATGGTGGCATTCTCAGAAATGCTCCCAGTTCCACGCGCAGGGCTAGGTAGGCAGGCAGAGCTTCAGAGTCTCAATGCGTGGATGAGACGATGGTGTAGAGAGGAGGGGTTTACATTCATTAGGAACTGGGGATACTTCTGGAATGGGGGGAGCCTATACAGGAAGGATGGGCTCCACCTAAACCAAAGTGGAACCAGACTGCTGGCCCTAAACATTAAAAGGGTTGTGGAGCAGTTTTTAAACTAGGAGATGGGGGAAAGCCGACTGCTGCAGAGGAGCATGTGGATCGGACAGAGACTTCTCTTAGGGGAGAGTCTATTGATAGAGAATCTCCAGGTTATAGTCAGGAGCAGAGGATGGAAGAGGATAAAGTAGGGGCCAGATCAGATGATAAACATTCACATAAAAAAGAATCTGACACATCAAAAAAGGGCAGACAAATAAACAGTGACAAGTTTTTAAAGTGCTTGTACACAAATGCTAGAAGTCTAAATAATAAGATGGGTGAACTAGAGTGCCTTGTGATAAAGGAGGATATTGATATAATAGCATCACAGAAACCTGGTGGACTGAGAGCAATCAATGGGACACAATCATTCCGGGGTACAAAATATATCGGAAGGACAGAACAGGTCGTGCGGGAGGAGGAGTGGCACTATATGTGAAAGAAAATGTACAATCAACTGAAGTAAAAATCTTAAGCAAATCCGCATGTTCCATAGAATCTCTATGGATAGAAATGTCATGCTCTAATAAGAATATAACATTAGGGATCTATTATCGACCACCTGACCAGGACGGTGATAGTGATGATGAAATGCTAAGGGAAATTAGAGAGGCTATCAAAATTAAGAACTCAATAATAGTGGGAGATTTCAATTATCCCCATATTGACTGGGAACATTTCACTTCAGGACAAATTCAGAGATAAAATGTCTCGATACTTTAAATGATTGCTTCATGGAGCAGCTGGTACAGGAACCCACAAGGGGAGAGGCAACTCTAGATTTAGTCCTGCGTGGAGTGCAGGAGCTGGTCCAAGAGGTAACTATAACAGGACCGCTTGGAAATAGTGACCATAGTACAATAGCATTCAACATCCCTGTGGTGGGAAGAACATCTCAACAGCCCAACACTGTGGCATTTAATTTCAAAAGGGGGAACTATGCAAAAATGAGGGGGTTAGTTAAATAGAAGTTAAAAGGTACAGTGACTAAAGTGAAATCCCTGCAAGCTGCATGGGCGCTTTTTAAAGGCACCATAATAGAGGTCCAACTTCAATGTATACCCCAAATTAAGAAACACAGTAAAAGAACTAAAAAAGAGCCACCGTGGCTTAACAACCATGTAAAAGAAGCAGTGAGAGATAAAAAGACTTCCTTTAAAAAGTGGAAGTCAAATCCTAGTGAGGCAAATATAAAGGAGCATAAACACTGCCAAATTAAGTGCAAGAATGTAATAAGAAAAGCCAAAGAGGAGTTTGAAGAACGGCTAGCCAAAAACTCCAAAGGTAATAACAAAATGTTTTTTAAGTACATCAGAAACAGGAAGCCTGCTAAACAACCAGTGGGGCCCCTTGATGATCGAGATACAAAAGGAGCGCTTAAAGACGATAAAGTTATTGCGGAGAAACTAAATGGATTCTTTGCTTCAGTCTTCACGGCTGAGGATGTTAGGGAGATTCCCAAAACTGAGCTGGCTTTTGTAGGTGACAAATCTGAGGAACTGTCACATATTGAAGTGTCACGAGAGGAGGTTGAAATTAATTGATAAACTTAACATTAATAAGTCACCGGGACCAGATGGCATTCACCCAAGAGTTCTGAAAGAACTCAAATGTGAAGTTGCGGAACTGTTAACTAAGGTTTGTAACCTGTCCTTTAAATCGGCTTCTGTACCTAATGACTGGAAGTTAGCTAATGTACCGCCAATATTTAAAAAGGGGTCTAGAAGTGATCCCGGCAATTACAGACCGGTAAGTCTAACGTCTCTACCAGGCAAATTATTTGAAACAATAGTTAAGAATAAAATTGTCCGACACATAGAAAAACAAACTGTTGAGCAATAGTCAACATGGTTTCTGTAAAGGGAAATCGTGTCTTACTAATCTATTAGAATTCTTTGAAGGGGCCAACAAACATGTGGACAAGGGGGATCCACTGGACAAAGTGTACTTAGATTTCCAGAAAGCCTTTGACAAGGTCCCTCACCAAAGGCTCTTACGTAAATTAAGTTGTCATGGGATAAAAGGGAAGATCCTTTCATGGATTGAGAACTGGTTAAAAGACAGGGAACAAAGGGTAGGAATTAATGGTAAATTCTCAGAATGGAGAGGGGTAACTAGCTGTGTTCCCCAAGGGTCAGTCCTCAGACTGATCCTATTCAATTTATTCATAAATGATCTGGAGAAAGGGGTAAACAGTGAGGTGGCAAAGTTTGCAGATGATACTAAACTGCTAAAGATAGTTAAGACCAAAGCAGACTGTGAAGAACTTCAAAAAGATCTCACAAAACTAAGTGATTGGGCAACAAAATGGCAAATGAAATTTAATGTGGATAAATGTAAAGTAATGCACATTGGAAAAAATAACCCCAACTATTCATACAATATGATGGGGGATAATTTAGCTACAACAAGTCAGGAAAAAGATCTTGGAGTCATCGTGGATAGTTCTCTGAAAATGTCCACGCAGTGTGCAGAGGCGGTCAAAAAAGCAAACAGGATGTTAGGAATCATTAAAAAGGGGATAGAGAATAAGACTGAGAATGTATTATTGCCCTTATATAAATCGATGGTACGCCCTCATCTCGAATACTGCGTACAGATGTGATCTCCTCATCTCAGAAAAGATATACTGGCACTAGAAAAGGTTCAGAAAAGGGCAACTAAAATGATTAGGGGTTTGGAACGGGTCCCATATGAGGAGAGATTAAAGAGGCTAGGACTGTTCAGCTTGGAAAAGAGGAGACTAAGGGGGGATATGATAGAGGTATATAAAATCATGAGTGATGTGGAGAAAGTGGATAAGGAAAAGTTATTTACTTATTCCCATAATACAAGAACTAGGGGTCATCAAATGAAATTAATAGGCAGCAGGTTTAAAACAAATAAAAGGAAGTTATTCTTCACGCAGCGCACAGTCAACTTGTGGAACTCCTTACCTGAGGAGGTTGTGAAGGCTAGGACTATAACAGAGTTTAAAAGAAAACTGGATAAATTCATGGTGGTTAAGTCCATTAATGGCTATTAGCCAGGACGGGTAATGAATGGTGTCCCTAGCCTCTGTTTGTCAGAGGGTGGAGATGGATGGCAGGAGAGAGATCACTTGATCATTGCCTGTTAGGTTCACTCCCTCTGTGGCACTTGGCATTGGCCACTGTCGGTAGACAGGATACTGGGCTAGATGAACCTTTGGTTTGACCCGGTACGGCCTTTCTTATGAAAACAGCACGCTTTATGAAATTCATTTTGTGCAATGAAACGTACATAAATAACTGCTCAGCTACACTTGAAGTGAGGTAAGATATGTACTAATTGTGCTTTATGCCCAAACACAGTGTGCCGGTATTTAAATTAATTTTTCCTGGGGACTCGGGTTTCCAGTAATCGTAGATTAAAATATATTGTGCGATGAGATGGTAATTCAGGCTCAATAATAAATATGGTGTAAAAACAGCAATCTTTAAAGGTAAGGAAATGAGAAAACAATAGATCCCTCTTACGAGCTTATATGATTCTCTTCAAACACCCACTGAGCTTTAAATTGTATAAGGATCACTGCTGGATTAAACATTTCACCATTGCATTGCTACTTCAGTCCAACAAAAACACAAGAAGCCCCTTCACTGCTGACGATCAGCCTTTTTTTTTTTTTTACGCACTTGGATCAACCAGAATCCCCCACCTTAAAGGCTTAGCATTTTCCTTCGACACTTCTAAATAGAATTTAAACTGCTTCATGAAACTTAACTTGCAGACAGCTTCACTCTCTACAAATAAAGTTGAACAAATGGAACTTTATTAAACCTTGTGCTCAGATCTGTCCATGTGGCTGTGATGCTTCCGGTCTAACTCTCCATGTACCCTGTTTACCTGGTGTCCCCTTAATAACAGTTCTTCCAGAGTGTGGGCCCCCTGACCCTGCTTCCACTGATCATGATACATCTTCCATATTTCCAAATATTTTAACAGCAAAAACAACTGATGCCTAGACCCCCTCCCCGTGTCCCTTTGGACAGAGGTTGCTAGCATATAGCTGAGTTGGACTCATCTTTACGGTCAGAAACAGTGATGGGGATGGTTAGGTCTAGTGGTCAGAGACATAGGTCACTTCCAGAATCAGGACGCCAAAGTAGGACTAGGAACAGGACTGGAACAAGAGCAAGGCTGGAGAAGGCTAAGGCTTGGGGAGTCTGTCCAAGCCCTGGAATGACATTGAGAAGGCTGAGCTGCTGTTCCTCCTGTGAGGCTTATACATCTGCTCTGAGAGTCACCAGACCAGCTCCTGGGTTGTGGATTGGCTGGAACCTAGCACAGGAGTGACTTGCCAGTGCATGTGGCTCCATCAGGCTCTAGCTCAGGGATGACTCATCTCCTTACATTTACCGCAGACTCAACTGGTTACGAAATCTTGTATATAGTTTAGTCTAAACAAGTGACACCATCAGGAGTGACCTGATTCCACGTACAGCAGGCTCTCTCTGTGGAGTCTCCTCCCTCTCTGTGGGGTTGGCTGCAGGATGGTTCTCTGTCTCTCTGTTCTATGATGATCTCCATTCTCTCTGTAGGCTGTCTTTGGATGTTGTGTCTGCTAGTTCGTAAGTGCCTCATGTTCCTTTGGATCACTTGTCCCTGGTACAATCTGGATGTCACTTCACCCCTCAAGACTCATTCAGTCCTTCTGACTACAACAGGTCTCCCCTCATTTGGTAGCAGGGTTTCAGTCCTTCGTCCCATCGCTACTTGTGGTGGACTATTTTGACACTGCTGTGAGCCAAAAATGAGACCAAAAGATCTGCAGCAGAAGAAACAGCTTTGTGTAACCGTCTCTTAGCAGTTTTCACAGTTGATTCCACTTTATCCTTTTGCTGTGGAGGAAGGGTGGTGGTCAAACTCCCATGTGTAGGCAAATTCCTTTAATTCAAGGCAAATTGGCATCTGTCCATTGTCTGTGAATGAAGTGTGTGGAATACCATCTCTTACAAAGTGGGCCCTCATTTTGAAAATCACTGACTTGCTTCTTGTATCAGGCAAGGCATCAAATTCCCAAAAATTTGAATAGTAGTCCACTAATCAAGTACTGCTTTTCCTTGCAGGTAAATAAGTCCGTTCCCACCTTTTTTCCCCATGGTCAGGTGGGCAGCTCATGTGGTAACAGAGTCTCTTTCTGCTGGCGATTATCACATATCTGACAGGTGTCACACCCTTCTGTCAAGGAGGGGAGTTATATATTCATTCCCAGCCACTAAACACACCTTTGAGCCCATCTAAGGCAGGTGTCCAGGTGTGAGGCATATATTCTTTGCATGACACCCTTCTATAATGAGGCCGGGACATCTGCACACTCAGCGCATCTTTAATTTGCAAATATAGTTCTGCTCCTATCAATGCTGGCAAGCTTTTGTTTTCTGGCCACCCTGCTAGTATCACTCTTGACTGCCTGTATTTGGATGTCCTTTTCTCTAGCCTTTTTTGAGCCTGCAATTTTCTGTCACGGTCTTGTTCAGCTCCTGTATCATTGCTCCCTTCACCTCTACTGAGGAATCGTACGCAATTATTTTCACCCCAGACAGTCCTTGCGGCACTTGGTTGTCTTTGCTATAACACCTCTACTGCCGAGCTGATGCCCAATAGCATGCGTAGGCATCGCTAGTGACCCAATGGTGTGGCAAAGTTTGTCAGCATGCTGGGCTCTTTATCCAGTTTTCTGGGACTAAACCTGTTCTTCCCATTGCAGAATGTAAAGATTCTGACTTTGGAAAGTTCTGGCAAGAGGTCATCAACTGTGGGCAGTGAAAAGAGCCATTTTTAGTGCCCAGTTCAGTGACTGAGTCTATTTGCCTGATGGTTTCTTTACCACAACTGTGCTGATTACCCCAGGCTGTCCTCGCCTCCCTGAGTGCTACAATACCCCGGCTCTGCAGACTTCTGAACTTCTTGCCTACTGGATTAAGCAGTATTTTTCTCCGTGGTAGCTGCACAGGTTCCATTGTGGAGTCCACTTCCATCTCAGCTTTCCTTCAAGGTACCTATCGCCTGTGAAAACGTCACCCTAAACTTTTTAAATTGCCTCTGTTGTCCATTTTTGCTTCTTGCACTGTAGCTATAAAATTCTGATACTGCAGCCTGATCAGATCCATGGCTTGTATGGCTGTATCCCCCAAAAGGGGCCTGTGGTGCTTACGATCTACCATCACAAACTGCAGCTGGTACCATCTGTTATTTCTTAGGCAAGTTACTATGAGGTCACGCTTCCCTATAGGCTGCATTATTAGATTGGATCTGCTCTTTGTGATGGATGTGTTTGAATCCAATTCACCACAAAGAATCACATTGCAGGAAGCCTCGCCATCCACCTCAAGTTGCACAGAGCATTTCCCTATTAACATCGTTGTATGCAAGGAGGTTGGTGTTGCCTCTTGTTACCTTTCCTGTCCCCATAGCCTGAACTTGATATGGGCTTGGACTCAAGGAGAATGACATCACCTCTGTTGATGCGCCATCCCCCTCTTGTACAAGTCTGACTGAATCTTTGAGACATTCTTCTGCTCTTGCAAACATTGATGAAATAGTTTAACTTGCCACATTCCTTGCAATGCTGTCTTAATGCAGGACACTTCTCTGCTCTTTCTTTTTCTGAATGCTGCCCCAGAGGGGTGTTTTCTTCTTTCACTCATGACTGCTCTTCTGTGCCAGCTAGAGTGGCTCTCAACACTCAATTGAAGGGGACAAATAAGCAGGCTGGTAGCAGGGCCTGAGTGAGGGAAGATATCAGCGTCTTAAGGGCCTAACGGGCTCCTATTACTTCAGTTGACTGCCTGTTCTCCTCAAGTGGGTTCAGGAAAGCAGCAGGAAACAGGAAGCTCCCTGAGAAGCTGGTGTTAATCAGTCCAGGCTTCTGGGGGTGCTAGAAAGGTACAAAAGAGGCTGCTCCTCCTCTTTCTCCCTGCAGCTCCTGCTGCTTTCTGTTATTCCCTCTCACCTTTTCTCCTGCCTGCCTCTTAGGTCTCTTGTGCCCTCCAGCACAGCACTTCACCATCTCTGTGCATCTAGAGCAGAGAGAATACATATGCACCAGCAGCAGACAATTTTCTACACTCTGGGTCCCAGTGGCGCTCCCCGCCCCAGTCTAGCACCTGAGGCAGCCACCTCACTTCGCCTCATGCTAAGGCCAGCCCTGCAGAGTATCCTGTCCCAAATTAGGGAGTCTGCCAAGTCTCCAAAATTGCATGCAGCAGCCTGTGTGCTTAAGGCATTAACAAAGGCATCTATCCTCTCCCCTTCGGATTGGCATCTGGTGAAAAACCTGTGTCACTCCACAGTTTTGTTCTACTTTGGGGAGCAATAGGTGTCCAGTTCTCCGAGGACTTCTCTGAAGCTTGAGGCAGTGGTGAGCTTCAGAGTGGTACAGACGTCGCTGCCTTGTTCCTCAATAAGATTAAATAGTTTTACTTTTCTGCTGTTGTCATCCTCCTGCATGCCCTGGTATGTCCATTGTTGGGCTAGGTTTGTATCTGCAAAATCTAGGGTTACCATACATCCGGTTTTTCCCGGACATGTCTGGCTTTTTGGTAATCAAACCCCCGTCCGGGGGGAATTTCCAAAAAGCCGAACATGTCTGGGAAAAATACTCCCTGGCTTACCTTAGAGCGTGCACCGGGGGCTGCTGTGCTCCCTGACTCCTGGGCTCTGTAAGAGCCGAGCTGCCAAAGCGCTACCGGCTTCGGGCAGCCCCCATGCCTCTGGACGCTGCGCCGCCGGCCGGGCACTTTCCTTCCTGGGCTCTGGGGGCGCAGGTTCCGGAGGTATGGGGGCTGCCCGAAGCCGGTAGTGCTTGGGCAACTCGGCTCTTAAAGAGAGCCGAAGAGTCAGGGGAGGAGCAGAGCCTCCGGCCGCGGCGGCTCTGCTCCTCCCCTGACTCTTCGGCTCTGTTTAAGAGCCGAGCGCTACGGGCTTCGGGCAGCCCCCATACCTCCGGATCCTGCGCCACCGGAGCCCGGGAGGGGAAGTGCCCGGCTGGGGGCAAAGGGTCCGGAGGCAAGGGGGTTGCCCGAAGCCCGAGCGCTACCGCCTTCACAGTTTGCCGGGCAGCCTCCAGACCCTGCGCCCCTGGCTGGGCGCTTCCCCTCCCGGGCTCCAGCTGTGCTGGGGAAACGCCGGCCAGGGGCACAGGGTCTGGGGGCTGCCCGGCAAACCGTGAAGCCGGTAGCGCTCGGGTAGCCCTTTCCCCGTGGCTGGGAGGGAGGAGGGGGATGCAGGGCACTCAAGGGAGGGGGCGGAGTTAGGGCAGGGACTTTGGGGAAGGGGCGGGAATGGGCGGAGGTGGGGTGGGGCCGGAGGTGGGAAAGGGGTGGGGCCAGGGCCCCGTGGAGTGTCCTCTTTTTTTATTTTTTAAAAATGGTAACCCGAGCAAAATCCAGAGTCCCAGCGGGGCTTCAGACCAAGCTCCACAGCTCATGCTGCCAGCTACGGCCCTGCAGACAACTCACAGCTCAGACACACCATGTTTCATTTGCAACAAATGAAGCTAAATGCAGGTTAAACTTAACAAATGAAACTTTATTAAACCCTGTGTACTGCGCTGACTATACATCTCTGTTACTTCCAACTGAACTCCCCACATTTCCTGGTGTCTGAGGAACTGTCCCTCTAGAAAACATGGGGTCTCTGACTCCACTTCCATTATCATGATATGTGTTGTTGAAAAGCCAGACAATTCACTATAGCCTGTTGCCACTACTATATCCTCGTTGTAGAAAAAAACAAAACTGAAACAAAACCATTGGTTAAAAACACTAACAATCAATCTTTATAGCTGCATTGAGAACAATCGCTCTCAGACCACATTTCGCAGAAAGTACGGTCTCAGGTATTCATGGCTAAAATGTTGGCAGCTCATCCCTAAACCCCTGACATTTTCAGAAGGATTGGGTAGTATTTGGACCTCAATGTTTACGGTGTCAAACAATAATGAAGTTATTACAGGCCGTACTTACCAAGAAGGGTGAAAAGTGTTTTTAAAAAATACTTGGGCACATTTCACTGACAAGAAGCATTTAATCAAACATCACTTTTGAAAGAAAGTAATTCGAATGACATGGTACATTTCCAGCCTGTGATAAACTCCAGTGTACCAGCACTTTATCCTAATAATCATCAAGAACAGAGGTAACACCATTGGGCTAGCAAACTTATCTTAGTCTGCACTTTGCTGGGTAATGCTTATAAAGAAATATACTGAATCTACAGATAGCATAGCTCAGTGTGTAGGGGCGGTGGGGCAGTCTGGGAATATCCTCTTCTCCAGAACTATTTAAACATGTGATGCACACCTCTTTTTATGAGCCTGGCAGGGACCATGCAGCACGGAGTCCATCAGAGGAAGATAAATCTCTGCAAAAGTTTGGCCGTGGTATTTTAATAAGTCTCCTATGAACTTTGAGAACACTTTTCAGTGTGTGGATCATTGCACATGGTAAAAACTATAAAATTTCTATCAAAATCTGTGCTTTAAACACACACCTATCCTGTGGTTGGAATTGCTTTGAACATCACTTACAGAAACACTAATCAGCATTCAGCCACTAGCCAGCCCCATCTCGAACCAGATTGAGAACAAACTTTATCAATTAAAAAACAACAAGGAGTCTGGTGGCACCTTAAAGACTAACAGCTTTCGAAAGCTTATGCCCAAATAAATCTGTTAGTCTTTAAGGTGCCACCGGACTCGTTGTTTTTATGGATACAGACTAACACGGCTACCCCCTGATCCTTTACCGATTCAAGGTACCTTATTCTGGTTTCACATACTAGATTCCCTCAATGTGTGAAAACATTGCGTTCCTGGTGGCATTTATCATCAGGTTGGCTAAAACCCAACTATTTTACATTCCCTTGGAGGTGTCTGTGAAATACATGCCCACACAGAGACAAGCACCAAGATGAAGTACAATTTAAGACCTATTTTGAGTGTATAAAGGGGATGTCAATGTTACAAAGACCTTGGGTTGGCTCTCTGCAATAGGAGTGAATATTCACCATTAGGTGTACTTCATTTACTAGGTAGTAAACCCATGGATGTAAACAGAGTAAGGTACTGTACTGCCATTAGAGTACAATGAAAGTAAGGGTGGTATTACTGAGCACAGGCTGGAGTCAGGAAGTCCTGAATTATAATCTTAGCTCTGACACTGGCTATTGCATGGCCTTGGCCACATCACTTCACCTTTTTGTCTCAGTGTCTCTATCTGTAGAATAGGGTTAATACTGACCCACCTATCACACTATGGGCAAATATAAATTAGTCATGCTTTGATCATGTAAGGTGCTATGTAAATGCCAAATACTATGCCATCATTATTATATGTGGCAATTTATTGCTCTCTCTACTGTTTGGATTTACAGTTCTTTAGTAGGTAGCCTAATGCTACAATTAGACATTCAGTTCATGCCTCTGCTTTGTATTGTGTATAATCCTCTGTTACAACTGGAACATTGGTTGTACCAATTTGTAGTGATTCATGGCATCATATTCTCTAGAAAGCCTTCCAAACTGGTGAAATTAACATCCAGAAACCAGAACAGGTGAATTAAACATGTAGTGGTATGTACCAATCTCAGTGTGGCAGATTTAAAGCTTCTCTGTAATTTATGAATGCTGTATGTTGGCTTAGTCATTGGGTTATGGTCATTGTTTTCTGTATGATTTTATTGGTTTAACTCAGCAAGAGGCTGTCTAGAAACATAAGCAAGAAGGAGATGAATGGCTAAGATAGCCACCTGTCTGCAGACACTTAATGGGTCTTAAGGGACAATGGCAGGACTATTTGCTTTGATAATTTTGTCTAGTCAACCTAGAACACTGGTTTGGATCAGGACAGGAAAAGGCCCACAAACACAGAAGGCCAAAGAGCTCTGGCAGGATTAAATGGGACTGTCTCCCAAGAGAAGAGTAGTAGTAGTTTGGTGGAAATCAAATGGTGATACAAGGCCCCACTGCGATGTCTGAAGAAGCTAGGGCTGCCTACATAACCATCAGGGGATGGTAGGGATTTAGATAAGGACACATGTTTAAAATGTTTTAAAACATTTCTTCTAGAAAAGCTTTGTCCCTGCTGCAAAACAAGCATTACTTTGTTTAAGCAGGCAGGCTGGTTATTTTATATCACTGGTCATAGACTCCCAAAGGGAAGAATTGCGGGTCTTTGAGATCAGCCAGACTGTAGGTAAGCACAATGGATACACAGGGTAGTGTAGTACAGGATCTGGGGTCTGAGTGGGCAAATTGCAAAATTCCATCCTGGGATAGGTGACAGCATAAATTCTGACATATGAGGGGGTGCTCTCGGAGGCCAGAAAGAAGTGTAGCTAATTCTGTAACTGACACTCAGACATTCTGTAGTTTCTCTGCTCGTTAAAAATGCTAATTCTTGGTTTCTCTGCCAGTTGCTGAAGTTGTTTATTTCTCTTTATTTGGTTTTAGGGTCTGTGTTTTGTGCATATTTCCTTTACTGTTTCTGTTTTAAATCTCTTTCTCCTTTTTAAGGGGTCCACGTTTTTCCAAAACACTGAAGACACGCCATTTTTCTTTCTGGTTTACATCACAATCAACACATCCATCCTTTATCTATTTTCTAATCTAGGAGGTGTCATGGGACACCCTTTTTCCAGCCAATCAATGCAGCTTTTTGACACTGAGGGCCTCAGTCTGAGGCCCAAGGCTGCAAACCCTTTTTCTTGTGAATAGCCCTTACGCCCCATTGATTTCAGTGACACTACTCACATGCGTAAGGGTTTGCAAGATCAGTCCCAATGAGGTCACTGAATACCATTTGGAGTATTTCACTCTTTGCAAAGCTGAATATGATGTCTCTACAGCTTCCTGGCCTAGGGAATGAGAGTCCAATTTGGAGTCTCTCAGGGAAGGGCAGAGAACAAGCCTCTGAACCCACCAGAGAACATAAATTGACTGAGGATATAAAAGAGAAATCAGAACATTCATGCTAACTATTGTCCGAGCTTATATGATTCAGATTCAGACTTCCCAAAGGCCGGGGGTATAATGGTCCAATCCCTAATCTATAGTGTTCCAAAACCATTAACGCTGCACTGCTAAAAACGGTTAAGCTTACGAAGTGACAATAGTGGACTTGCCCATTGTATCAGTTACAGATCCCAAAACTTAAAAAGGAAGGAAGAAAATTAATAGTTAAGGGTATCATAGCCTCACACTGCCCACATATTAAATATATTTGGGGAAGTTCTCAAAAAGAACTAAAAGGATTTAGGAGCACAAGTTCCATTGATTGTCAATTTTTGAAATTTGGAAGTTAACCCAATACTCTTAGCAAGTATAAAAGTGCTTATTTTTCCATGGACAGCCATGAAGTTCAGATCTGGATCAATTTGATTTTGTACAAACACTGCGGGTATTCAGAGAGAAGTCTTTGTTCAAGTCCATCAGTAAAACATGCCTTTTCTCTTATAGCTCAAGCGGGTTAGAAAATAGAGGTTGACTTCTCAGCAAAATATCACCCCCTGAAATATTTCAGCTGAAAACAAATGTTTTGGCTCAAAATGGTGTCTCATGGAGGTTATAGTTTGGGTGCTTTATGCCCTCACGTTCCTCCTCCTCCTTGGCTCTCTGGCTTGAAGACATCTCCTGTAGTGAGAGGTATAGGAGTTCTTCATACGAGTTCCTGGCTGTGGTGCACTATGGGAAATGAATAGGACCAGACAGCCCTGGCTCATAGAGGAGAATAAGAAAGGAACAACTCTGACAATGTATTAAAAAAACCCTAATTTTCTGTTAAAATTAATAATAATAAAATAAATAATTAATAATATAGTTGTGATGGAAAAATTTTGACCAGCTCAGCTTGTAGTACAAGTGAATGAACAGGTCCTTATCGCAATAGCAATATTGTAAATTGCCATTGAGGAACATGGTGTAGAACCAGTTTACCTGAGATACTTTCATTGTCCGATGTTCAAATGAGAGAGCAGAGCTGGAATTGCTGATCGCCTCAGAGAATGGGAGGCGGGGTCTTCTCTATCGACAGCCCACACCTTTATATTTTTCTCCTCTTACTAAGCGGAGGACAGCTACCCTCTTAAAAACTGGCTAGTGATTCATCTTTCACATCTCCAGTCTCTCAAACAAGTTAATTATAAATGAATCACCTAGACTCAAATTAATAGTTCAAAGAATCTTTTACATCTGAAAATTTATTTTAAATACAGAGAAAAATTAGGTAGAATTTTCTTATGATCACCTTGTAAAGGGAAGAAAGAAACTTTGCAGTAGATAAACAATAATAAATTATTCAAAGAAAAAACATTGGAGAAGAAAGATAAATTTGTAGATAGAGCTGAGTGGAGTTTTTATGCTGGAGGAGCACCAAACTATATGCAATTTATTTCAGGTTGATTACAAACTCAAAATTAATTACGTTTGCCTAAAGAGTCAGGAATATGGACAGTTAAATAATTTCACACTTAAATAAGATGAAACTCAGATTTTGGGAATTTTACCTTGAGTTTTTGGGGGATTGTTCAAACTGAAGACATAATTTACAGATGGGATGGAATGAACCCAAATAAACCCACATATATTGTTACCCTCAATTAGCTTTCTTTATTTAGAATCTAAGACTTAAGGGGCAGGGACAGCGGGGCCTGAATCTCACCTGTTTTTTTTTTTAAAAGAGTTACTGTAATTCAAATAACATTGCCCCTTCTTCCAGCACCAGCTAATATTTCTGACATCAGCATCACCCGTGTGCCAAGTAGTAGCAGATGTCTGGGACTTTGCAGGTTGGCTTCCTAACTGAGAAGAGATCAGTGACACAGAGATTGGCTACATTTCAAGTGTACCTTGTTTCATTTACACATATAAAGAAGTCCTGCAACAGAGATGGTCAAACAGCAGGGAGGGTGATCTTTTCTGACAAGAATTTCAGCCCAACACTAGTGCCCAGTTCCCAGGGAACAACTGTGACTCAGTAATTGACTCTAGGAGAGACCAAACCAAGCAGCAAACTCCCCTGCTCTTTTCATAGATCCATCTCTCCAGAAGCGGTCTCTGTCGGAAGCTTACATAAGCTAAACACGACCACAGCATCTCCCCCCAGGACTGAACATTCACTCACACACTAAAGAAAAAGAATCGGGAAAACTGTGCAACAACGACATCTAGTGACAACTGCCATAATATTAACAGACAATTAAGGCCTGGGATTTAGAGAAAGCATGTAGGGGGAGAGAAAAGGGAATGACAAGCCCTAGTTCACAGGGCTGGTTTAACTGTCTTGCAGCCCTGTTAAATGTGGTCTGCTCAAGCATGACACAATGGTTAAATGAATATATATCAGGGACTAGAGGAATGCAATGCTTATCCATGATTAAGTTTGTATGTGTCACTGCTTGTAGTGGTGAAAATAAGTATCTGCCACAGATGTGAAGTTACATGGGTAACGTGCCAACACCTAGAGCAAGAAAATAAATATCTTTCATTAAACGTTTATGTCACTGATAGGAGATGGATTAAATAGATATCCTTCAACGGGGTGATGGGAAAATTGGTATATATGAGGAAGCCTCTGCACAAAGCCATCCATTCTTCAGACTGTCCACTGAATTGTTTATACATCAGATAATTTTGTCTGTTAAAGTAAATATTTATGTGATGTCTCTTGGAAGACAATTTTTGTATACATTATTGTGTACAGGAGCCAGTTTATAAATATATCGGGGACTACGTGACATTCAGCCAGAGACAAGATATGGTACACAATGTCTGTGGCTGATTTGATGACACATACAATGTGTTCATTGTTATGGATGGGCAAATTTGTTTTGCCTACTTCTTGAACATCAATATTTGAAGAGTTAGATTCAGACTTAAGAACATAAGAATTGGCCATACTTTGTCAGGCCAATGATCCATCAAGCCCAGTATCCTGGCTTCTGACAGTGACCAGCGCCAGATGTTTCAGAGGCAGACCATAACGGCAATTTATCAAGTCTCCATCTCCCGTCATCCACTCCCTGCTTTGGGTAGTTAGGATACCTAGAGCAAGGGATTGCATCCCTGACCATCTTGACTAATAGCCATCGATGGATCTATCTTCCACGAACTTATCTCATTCTTTTTTGAACCCAGTTAAAGTTTTGATCTTCACAACATCCACTGGCAAAGAGTTCCACAGGTTCACTGTGTGTTGTATGAAGTAGTGCTTCCTTATGTTTATTTTAAAACTGATGCCTATTAATTTCTTTGACTCCTGGGTCTTGTGTTCCTTACTAACTGTCTCCACACCATTCATGATTTTATAGACCTCTATCATATCCCCCCTTATTCATCTCTTTTCCAAGCTGAACAGTCTCAGACTTTTTAATCTCTCCTCATATGGAAGCTGGTCCCTACCGCTAATAATTTTTGTTGCATTTCTCTGCACCTCTTCCAATTCTAATATATACCTCTATCTCGATATAACTCGACCTGATATAACACGAATTCGGATACAATGCAGTAAAGCAGTGCTCCGAGGGGGGCGGGGCTGCGCACTCCGGTGAATCAAAGCAAGTTCGATATAACACAGTTTCACCTATAACGCGGTAAGATTTTTTGGCTTCTGAGGACAACATTATATCGAGGTAGAGGTGTATATCTTTTTTGAGATGGGGTGACCAGCCCAGCACACGGTATTCAAAGTGTGGTCATTTATATCGTGGCATTATGATATTTTTTGTCTTCTTATCCATCACTTTCTTTGTTAGCTTTTTTTTTTTTAAATAAGAACTGCCACTACACATTGATCAGAGGTTTTCTGAAAACTATTTCCAATGACTCCAAGACCTCTTTCTTGAGTGGTAACAGCTAACTTAGACCCCATCATTTTGTATGTGTAATTAGGATTATGTTTTTTCAATGTGTATTACATTGCACTTAACACTTAATTTCATCTCTCATTTTGTTGCCAAGTCACCCAGTCTTGTAAGATCCCTTTGCAAGTCTGCTTTTGGACTGAACATGAATGCTGCTTGGTTCACATACCTGTTTAGGAGACATTGTGAGAAAGGGGCCAAAGAGAAGAGGCACTGCGGAAAGAATGAAAACAGGTTGAGGCCACAAAGCCCAGGATTCAGCTAAGGAATGAACTTCCAAATGGGACAAAGCTAATCCAGACACTGTAGGAAATGCTACAAAACCTCCCTTTTTATCCAAGCCTTTCCACTCTAACAAGAATGACATTCACAACCTCATTGCCTCCATCTGCCTGCCCACATCCTCCCATGGAAAAACCCAACATACTACAAAAGAATCTAATGAAACCCTACCTCAAGCAGAGCTTTTATACCCCCAACAAATGCTCAGACTGCATAAAATCCATTAGCGACTTCCTACTGGTGATCAATTTAATGTGGAAGGCACTCAGACACAATGGTGATGGGCAACCATATATATACTTTAAAATAGTCTAAGTGTATTTATTCATTAAGGCACCTGGTCAAGTACTCTCGGGAAGCTTGGTACTTGTCTGAAAAACAGGAATGGGCAGCAACTACTGGAATATGCAGATGACATGGTGGTCACGGACTTGGTCTTCCATCACCCGAAGATTCATAAGCAGAGCTAGTGCAGCCCAGATGGTCTCATTAGGACTGGTATTGATCATGTTCTCATTAACAATGGTTGGCACTCAACAGCCATGGATGCATGAGTTGGCAGAGGAACTGAACTTGACACTGATCATTCACTTCTGCTGAGAAGAGGCTGCATGCGACTTTCAAAAAGACAGCCAGTTAATGGGATGAAATTAGTCAATTCAATCCAAAGCTCTTATTACAACCTAGCTATCAGACACCTTTCTATTCTGAACTATGTAAGGCCATTGAAACAGAGGTTGAAATCTTACTCCCTCTGTCCTTTGATAAAGAATAGTGTTGTTTTAAGTCTTTAGTGCTGACCACTGCCCGCTCAGTGCTGGGGCCTCAGCCCTTCCAACACCATCCGTGGATCAGTGAGAAGACACTCAGAGCAGTTGGAGCTAAGAAAAAAGTGAGGCTACGATTTGAGTCTTCAAAGACACATTTACCTAGAGGAAAAGCAGAGACTGAACGGGTTTGACTTTGGAATATCAAGTCATTGTGTGAGAAAGATCAGGAATCCTTGTGGTCAACTCAGGCAGCCAGTTTTGAACAGGCTGCCACCAGGCGTGGTCTCCACACCCTCAATTCAACCTGGAGGTGCTTATGGGGGAATGTGACACCAGCTTCTCCAGTAAAAAAATGGGGATCATTGAATCATAGCCTATTAGGGTTGGAAGAGACCTCAGGGGGTCATCTAATCCAACCCCCTGCTCAAAGCAGGACCAACCCCAACTAAATCATCCCAGCCAGGGCTTTGTCAAGCCAGGTCTTAAAAACCTCTAAGGATGGAGACTCCACCACCTCCCTAGGAAACCCATTCCAGTGCTTCACTACCCTCCCAGTGAAATAGTTTTTCCTAATATCCAACCTAGACCTCCCCCACTGCAACTTGAGACCATTGCTCCTTGTTCTGTCATCTGCCACCACTGATAACAGCCGAGCTCCATCCTCTTTGGAACCCTCCTTCAGGTAGTTGAAGGCTGCTATCAAATACCTCCTCATCCTCTCTTCTGCAGACTAATAAGCCCAGTTCCCTCAGCCTCTCCTCATAAGTCATGTGCTCCAGCCCCCTAATCATTTTCGTTGCCCTTCGCTGGACTCTCTCCAATTTGCCCACATCCTTTCTGTAGCGGGGGGCCCAAAACTGGACGCAATACTCCAGATGTGGCTTCACCAGTGCCTAATAGAGGGGAATAATCACGTCCCTCGATCTGCTGGCAATGCTCTTATTAATGCAGCCCAATATGTCGTTAGCCTTCTTGGCAACAAGGGCACACTGCTGATTCTCATCCAACTTCTCATCCACTGTAATCCCTGGGTCCTTTTCTGCAGAACTGCTGCTTAGCCAGTCATTCCCCAGCCAGTAGCGGTGCATGGGATTCTTCTGTCCTAAGTGCAAGACTCTTCACTTGTCCTTGTTGAACCTCATCAGATTTCTTTTGACCCAATCCTCCATTTTGTCTAGGTCACTCTGGACCATATCCTTACCCTCCACATATCTACCTCTCCCCCAGCTTAGTATCATCTGCGAACTGGCAGCATCAGACTAACTGATGGGAAGATCTCAAGATAATCCTCAATTGTCCATTGCCTGCAGTTGCTCTTCCATGTGAAGAAGGGCCAGAAGTTCTGGTAGCAGCCCCTTCCTTTGACCAAGAAGAGATTTCTTCTGTAGTTCATAAACTGAAGTCTGGGAAGTCATCAGGGGTTTGTCACGTCACCCCTGAGTTGCTGAAAACAGGCAATAGTATTGTTGTAGTGTGGATACATAAGGTCTTCCAGACCATCTGGCATACCATTCCAATGACTGGAAGAAGGGGGTTATTCTGCCTCTGTTTAAAAAGGGAGGCAAGGATGAATGTAGCAACTAGAGAGCTAGCATGTTCTTCTCAGCCCCAGTAAAAGTCTTTGCTTCTGTGTTAATGTCTTGAATCAACAACACACTTTGTGGCAAAGGCTGGGATACTCAGCATGGCTTTGAACATGGCCATTCCACTGTCAACTCTCTCTTTACAATCAAACATCCTTCAGATCCAGATTACAACCAGATCAGTATTAATGTGTTTGGATAGGACATTGAGCAGGTGGCAGCTTTCAAATACTTAGGCAGCTTCACAGACTGTCTTGGAGGATGCTCGAAAGATGTGGACAATAATATAGCAGCAGGTGCTACAATGGTGTGAGTCCTTCAGTGGCCTCTGTGGCATCAAGCTTGCTATGAAGCTGTGGAGCTATAGAACTGCATAGGAAGTCTGGTTGTGTGGAAGTGAAACATGGACTTTGAGGAAGGCTGAATTCCTGACATTTTCAATTCTTGTCGCCATTAACTGTCCCATATTAAGGAGGCAGAAGAAGATCAGAAATGAGGCTATTTGAAGGTGACCCCAGCAACTGCCTCCAGCAGCACTATTTCAGTTCCAGCAGCTTTCTTTGGGTGGACATTTATAAGAATGGAAGACCAATAAATTCCAAATCATGTGTACCAAGAAATGCTGCTCCACTGCCAGTGATCATATGGGCACCAAAAGCTTTGCTGGTGTGATGAGATTGAATATTTAGTTTACACCAATAACTGGCACTCAGACCACCTGAAGCATCTTGCCAGAGATTGGTGTGGGGAGTGCTCAGTTTGCAAGGAGGCCACAAGCCTTTAGGAGTTGCCATGATGAGAATTTCCTTAATTTTTTCCCTCTCTTCCCTTTCTGCTCCTTTATTCATTCATCTCTCGCTGAAAACACACACACACACACACACACACACACACACACACACACACAACAGGGAAAGAGAGTGAGAGATATACAGACTGGCATCCACTCATACCACCCAATTGTATATCTGCTACTTTAGGTCCCAATCTTTATTGCTTTGTATTGCTCGTTGACAATTTTTGATCAAAACCCAGCACCACAACTGCCTTTTTTAAAATGAAAATGAAAATTCTCTGAAAAAGTTTTCATTAAAAAAAAAAGAATTCCAATTTTTCAGCAAAAAACACTGAAAATGAAAATGATAGTGATGTTTTTCAGAGTCAACATAAATTCATTCCTGCCCCTCCCTCCTTTTTCTCTTATTTTGTCGTTCTATTCCCTATTTCCCTTTTGCCTCTGAGAAGGAGGAGGTAGGTTTCAAAGTCCAGGGGGCAATCCATACCAGTGAGGGGTGTGTCACCACCTGTCCTGCAACCTAGAGTGCCCCATAATGCTTTGCTGTTGTAGCTCCCAATCTTGGTCACCCACAAACAGCTTACAGTATACAGGTCACACCCTAATTTATAGCTACTGCCCTGGTCCAGCAGCTCTGACCCCAGCAGCTGGTCAGCAACGCTACAGGCACACTCTGGCTTCCAGCAGCCTTGGCTTTTACTTGCAGGGTGCCCCCAACCCACTCCCAGTCCCAGATTTTCCCAAAAATGTGTTCTACATGGCCCAGTACTCTCCTGGATTCTTCAGATATTTAAGGTCTGTTGACCCTGTAAAGGGTCAATATTCAAAGGTTTGTTACTTTAACTGGAGTTACCAAACAGTTCACTTTAAACACAGCCCTGGATTAGTTTAGATTAAAAACAAAACAAAAGAAGATAGGATTAAGTGGATTCAAGCATCTGGTATTAAAATCAGAAATGGTTAAAAGCGAAATCAAGGTAAAATGCTTTCTAGTAGCTAAAAATTAACAAGCTAGACTTGGTTCAAGGTGAAATCCTCACCAGCAAAATGGCTGACCAAATTCTCAGGTCAGAATCTCCCCCCAAAGTCAAAGGGCTGACCCCTTTGTCTTCTTAGGTGAGAGAGTGAGAAAGAAAACCTGGGATGTTTTTGCCCCTCACTTTTATAGTCCGAACACCCTTTGAAATGCATTTTCTTAACGGTTACCCCTAGATAGAGTTAATTCCAGCTGTGAGGGAGGAGACATGGATTCTAGCAGTGAATGGTTCCATGGTGGTGGTTGCTGAAATGCAGATCAATCTATTCCTGCCCCATCTTGGTTGCCAAATAATGGCCATTTGACAGGTGTTTGCCAATCAACTTTGATGCACTTGGATAAGGCATCAGCTTGTCCTTTGTCTTTGAGAAACCAGTTTAACCTCTACGCAGACTTATCTGGTAAACACACTGTAGTCAACATTTCAGCTTATGTTCATAACTGAATATTAATTTTGTACATACATTACACAAGAATATTGATGATCAATGTGTCGTTAGTTTTTAAATGATACCTCACGGCATATTACTTACAATAATGTATAGGGTGTGAAAGGAAGTGTTTTCAGTCATGGGGGGACTAAAAAACATTGGGTTTTTTGCACCTTAAAAAACTGGAAAACTTCAAAAGCTGAAGGTTTTGAAAAAGCAATATTTTTCCCATTAAACGTACTTACCATATTTGCTCAACTAACAGGATTTCAGCAATGCACAGGAGCCCCTATCAGGAATAAGGGTCTCATTGAGGTTCTCTGTATCCTACCAGAAGAAGTCCTTATAACACTGGCAGGCTTGTCACAGTCTATACGGATCTAGTATTTTGTCAGAATAAGAATGTTAATATGTAGCTCTGATATAGCATCTCACCAGTAAAACTCGAAGTGCTTTGCAAATGAGGTCAATGTCATTATCCCCATTTTATAGATGGGGAAACTGAGGAAAAAGGCTCACCCAACAGGCCAGGGGCAGAGCTAAGAATAGAACTCAGGTCTCATGGGTGCTAGTGTAACCCACACACCTCCTGGGTGTGGTGTTCTGTCCCATCTCGTGGCAGTGAGACCACTTAAAGAGAGAGAGATTAATGAGTTTGGTCTATAGCCTTAGCTAATAGCCATATGGCTTTTAGCTCATGCAGTAGAGGCTCACGCACTAAACTCCAGAGAGCCAGGTTTGATCCCGCCCGCCAATGACCTGGGTCTGTTGACGTTACACTAGTCCTATGCTCTATTCATTAGTCCACACTACTATCCCGCTAGCACATTTTAGAACGTGCCTCTAATATCTTCTGGGTTTGTGTGTCTGCTAGAATGCACCAAAATCCCTAATTGAATTGACTATCCATAATACGATGAATACATCTGAAAATAAGTTAAGAATCTTTAGCCAACGGCACCATAGGGTTGCATAGGAATCTGAAAGAAAAGTATAGAACCGACAGCAACTTTTCAGGGACAAGCATGGCAGAAATTTCTCTTTAACTTCTAATAAGATCTTAGGGGAAACAAATGAATAGCTAACAGTGTACGTGCATCCAAAGAAAAAAAAATTCCTACAGCTCTTTGCTGAAGTATTTAAAACCCTGACTATAATGAAGAAGCAAGTCACAGTAGAAAAGATGAAACATCCATCAAGGAGAGAGAGTCACTGATTACAAATCTGAGCAAGTGAAATGTCCATCAACCACAGAAAACCAGAGGAACTGGGCTTTGTGGCTAGGGAGGGGAGATCTATATGAACCAAGTCATGGGGCAAGTCATGGGGCCCAAGGAAGCCCTCCATTGCTGCTTTTCCAACTCATGAGTTGAACAATATCCACAGCCTCTATTCCCCCCTCACTGTTGAGGCCAATGAATCCATAAAAACATGGATGGTCCATTCCAGGGCCAGCATATGGGGGACTGCTGCAGAGAGTCCTTCAGCTATGTTCTAGGACTGCAGACGCAACCCCTGTATGGCTCTGCCTCCCTACCTCCCATCCAACCCCAATAAGTGACTTAAGTTGTGCCGAGAGAGAGACTTGCCCTGCTCCTCAACTCTCAGGTGAAATTCATCCCTCTGATGCCCTAACCCATATAGCTCAAGATACGTGCACTTTAGCCGTTAAAACGCCTTTTAGAATAAAATGTCCTTGTAGATTTTTCAGAAGTATTCAAAGCCTGGCCTGTGCTAAAGGTTATTGTTCAAGGAAGCTGGAGATACAGAAACATTTTTTCTCACAGGAGGCTGCTACGAGAAAGATGATCACATTATAGAAACTGAACCCTTGTCCTGATGACAAGGCATCACCACTGGTAAGACACTAACTTGAAAGTTATGGGTCGGATTTTCAAAAGAGTTGGCTTAACTCTTCTCCCATTGAAACTGATGCAAAGTTAGGATCTGACCCTTAGATTCTAATATACATCATTCAGAGACTAAGGCCACGTCTACGCTTACTGGGGATCGATGCTACTGCGATCGATGCAGCGGGGGTTGATTTAGCAGCTCTAGTGAAGACCCAACTAAATTGACCACAGATTGCTCTCCCGTTGACTCTGGTACTCCACTGGAATGAGAAGAGTAAGGTACGTTGATGGGAGAGCGTCTCCTGTCGATAGAGTGTGGTGTAGACACCGCAGTAAGTTGACCTAAGCTACGTTGACTCCAGCTATGTTATTCATGTAGCTGGAGTAGCGTAACTTAGGTCGACTTGCCCTGGTAGTGTAGACATGGCCTAAGGTCAGAAGGGATCATTATGATCATCCAATCTTTCCTTCATAACACAAAGATCACCACCTAGTAATTTCTTCATCAAGCCCTTAACTTCTGTTTAAACTATATAGTATCAGAGTAACATATATGGACTCCACCATCCTAGAGCCTGATCCTACCAACACGTACAGCAGTGGCCAACTGCACTCCTGTGAGGTATCTCTCCCTGAGTCAAACAGGACAAACCACATGAATAAAGTGACTCATGTTTGCAGGATTCAACCTGTACATACGAAGGCTATTTCTAAGCCTGGGCAAACTATGCTGTTATATGCAGATTCCAAGTTAGCTTTAATGGTGGTGTGTCTTTTTCCTCCTTCTACCCCATCAACCCCAAAGGTGTTCATAAAAAGAAAGTAAAAACACAACAGATCCTGATCTGAGCAGGCACGTTTACACAAAGGAGTTTGCATTCTGTACCAAAGCTCTTCGGTCTTTAAGTCCCCAGAATGCCAGCAATGAGCAATAATGTGTCCTTGTGTGCTTGTTTCTATCAGACATGTTTTCTTCCAGGATTTATGCTGGTGATCATCTCTAGAATAGGATCTGATGTGCCACAGATGTTACTCTCAAAAGCCCTTTTTCAGTAAGTGACAAAGTAAATTTAAACATCTCCTCAATGTAGCTGTTTTTCATTTCAAGGGATGAGTACTGAGAAATGAGGCTTGTCATCCCCCCACCACTCATTTTGTGGCTGATGAAACAAAGTAAATGCTTTAATGGGCCTTCTAAGTAGGTAATGGACCTGGAGTGGGCATTCTGATGCATTCTAATGAGTAACATATATTTGGATGCTTGGCTATGTTTTTTCCTCTGTATACACATGAAAAAACTTGCAATTTTGTTTGGAAATCAGCAGCCCATTTATATGTGCCAATGGCATCAATGCTAGATTTCCTTATGCATTTAAATATCCCTATTTTAAAACCGAATCCAGCCATTATTTAATTGGTAGAGGCACTTAAACAGAGAATGTGTTCTTTATTAACCGCTAAAGAACTCAGGTCAAATTAGGTATGATTTTCTATGAAATAATTAATACAGGCTCAAATCTTTTTGAATTCCCCAGTGGACATCAAGAGAGATACAAGCTTTAGTAAGATAAATAACTAAATGAAACTATCAAAATTGACGTGCATATTCACCACTTAAGTGCAGCTCCAAATACTAGGTGCTTGAGCCGGTAAGTGTCAATTTGATATAGACTTCTAAAGTTGACATACTGCAGAAAGGAAAACTAAATAGATCACTAAAATGAACCCTTCTTGAATATTTCTGATTAGTATTAATTTTTATCCTAGCTTCAAATGATTGTCACTGACTGTCTCTTCCCAGTATTTTATTCCATATGGATGGGATTTTCAAGAGTGTTCTGGATTGGTCTAATTCTGCTCACACTGACTCATAGACTTTAAGGTCAGAAGGGACCATTATGATCATCTAGTCTGACCTCCTGCACAACGCAGGCCGCAGAATCTCACCCACCCAAATCCCTGACCTATGCCTGAGTTACTGAAGTCCTCAAATCGTGGTTTAAAGACCTCAAGGTGGTTTAAAGACCTCAAGGTGGTTTCACCATCAACTTCAGCAGAAGCAGGGTCAGTCAATGGTCAGCACTTTTGAAACTCCCACCTTAAGGCCCCAATTCAGCACCCTTCTCTCCCAGGGACTGCATTGAGTGAGGGGGAGCTGAATTCCTTGTAGAAAGTGCTCCTCACTTTGCAGGCAAAAGGCTGGGAAAGATGGTAAAGGGAAGGTGCCTGCCGCTGAGCCAAGGAAAAAGAAGGGGCAGATAAATCCAAGTCATCTTTGGCCTGGAAGAGACCCCAAAACCAAGTATTTTCCTGAATAGAAACCTAAGCGACCTTCCCCACTGTCATGGAGCAGATGTTGGAAGGGGTCTTCTGATGCAGAGTTTGGAAGTATTTCCCATAGTTTGGAGGGGTTTGTGTCTGGGATTTTGGTTCAGGCCCAACAAAATAAACCATGTACCAAACAATGTGGAAAAACTGGAAAGAATTCAGAGAAGAGATTTGTAGAAATGAGTTGAGGCCAAAAATACATGATTTACAATGGGAGGCTTAAGGAGAGTATTCATCTGGCTCATTGTAGAGAGGACTAAGTGGTTATCTGATCACAGTCTATAATTGCCTATACACTAGGGGTGGGGAGAATATTTCTGATACTAGAAATCTCTTTAATCTAGTAGATAAAGGCATAACAAGACGCAGGGGCTGGATGATGAAACTAGTAGGCACTGTTATAACAAATGATGAGTACACTGAATGCAAATCAAATTAGGATGGAGCTGAAAGGGCCATAGTGAATTCTGACCAAAAACACTGAAGTGGCTTATCAGCAATCTAGCTAAACTAATTTTTCCATGTTGTTGGCTGGGAACTAAGGCAGGGAACTCACAAGTGTTTATAATTTGTTTGGGAGATAACCTATAGTTCCCACAATGTGCACACAAGAATAGCCAGGAAAAAGAAATTTTGAAGCTTCAATTAATAGTGATAACATCAGAGAGCTTTGAAGATTAAACTCTGCCATACCAACAACAAAGGTTTACGGGAACAGAAGCTTAAATGCAAAAATACACAGCACAGCCAGGCGAAGGACATTTTCTCTGGGAATCCAAGTAGAAATGTCTGCCTCTCAGCACCTTGTCAACAGATGGCCTTGCCATGTTTCCAGGAACAGGCACTGGAAACAAGCACATTTTAGACACAGCAAGTCAACAGCCTAATGGTATGTGACACCTTCTTAAATCATTTCCGTAATAGCTTGGGAAGTGTGGCTGCTATTAGGGCTTGGTGAGGATTGGGATTTAATGTGAATATACAAATTACAGTATTCAACATAAACACAGAGGTGAGTCAAGGTTCAGCATAGACCTTGCTGTCGACAAACAACCATAAGCTCTCTCGCCTCTCCTGTTTGCCATTGATTTCATTCGAGAACAAGTTCAACAGGTTACAACAGGCATTGCATGGCTCAGCAGTACACTGGAAGATTTAGATTTTGCGACCATTGCTCTTCTAAATGACAGCTCAACCAGCATGCAGGCAAAGACCAACAGACCATGTAGCGTCACAAGACAGATGGAGCTAATCATCAGTTATCAGACAAAAAATCTTGAAGACCAAACTATGAAACTTCAACTCAAGTGTGATTTCCACCTTAACATATGGATGTGAAAGCTGGAAATCCATCAAAGGAATACCCATCTAAATGCCTTGGAAAGCAAGTGCCATAGAAAAATACTAGGTATTAATGGAAAGAATATATAAAAATGCCAAAGAGGTGAACAACCACTTATCTCTAAAAAGCTGTCTAGAACAGAAGATGGAAATATTTAAGACTTATGTTAAGAAGTCGGAGCGTCTGCCATGGCAGGCATACCATTCGACTCCTAGAGGAGCCAACCAACAGAATCAGTTTGCTGAACACTGCTCAGAGGGGAGACGGGGTTATGGGGGGAAACCTATGGGACTTACCCAAAGACATGCAAACAGCAACCCAGCCAAAGCTTTGTTCACGCCCTAAGCGATATCTGACAGAGGAGGAAGGACTCAGCGCAAACCACACTAAGTAACTTCACAAGAAGAGATTTTCAAAGGCATAAATGAGAATTAGGTGCCCAAATCCCAGTGACTTTCAAAACCGAGTTTGGCCAGCATCTAACTGCCCTTTGTGCCACCAATAATCCACCCCATTAAATACCACTGCATTAGAGAATGCAAACCATACCAAATAGTATAATAAATCAAAGGCATGAGATCATATCTCTCAGTGGTAGGAATCCACCAATTCAGTTCACAGATATGGCCATCACCTTAGCAAATAATAGCAAATGACTGATTCAATCAACAGTTATCTTACCTCTGGGCAGGCTGTTCTGGGGTTGCTAGATAGAGGGGATGCTTTAAAAAGAGCTATATTAAATTCTGTCATTGCTAAAGTCAAGCATATGATTCATATCAATATATTCTTTGATTAAATTTAGCCTTCTTTTTCTTTGTCTGTGAAATGCTGGCAGACAGATCATGATTTCCTTGGAATTCGTCATTACTTCAAATTGTGACTAAGCTCAAACAATCCCTGACTGCAGCAGCCAGACACAATCATAATGCAAATAATAAAACTTTTCCGACACACACTGGGAGTTACTGAAATATTGAGACATCTGATAATAGGTTTTACTCCAACCATTATTGAATGAAGGCAAATCACTTCGTAAAGCAATAAATTTCAATTCCTCATTAATGACAATGCTAGGAGTTCACCATTTCAAGTAAGTTTGCCGAAAAAGATGAATTGTAGTGAAAGGTGAATGGTGCTAAACGGCTAAATGGGAAACATTTATCTGGCATTAGTATACATGACAGAAATTAGCACTGTTTCAAGAGTTTAGCAGCAGACAGATTTATTATCATGCTCAGTATATAAAGCGGCAACTTCTGAAGGCTTATGTTTTCTTGCTGGAAAATAATTCTTAAATTATGACTATGTTAATTTTTACCTCTTAAGTGTTTTAAAAGAAGACACACAAGGAATGGGAGCCAAATATTTGGAAAGTGGTAATTGATGAAAGTGCCCAGCCAGGAGGAATGGTAATGGACAACTAATGGGAGAGGGTCACATAGTGGCCAAAGAGACACGATAAGCCCCAAACCTCCACCCCTGCCTGCCCCTTTCATAGATTCTGAGGCCAGAAGGGACCACTGTGTTCACTTAGTGTGACCTCAGAGGTCATAGAACCGCCCCAAAATAATTCCTAGAGCATCTCTTAAAAAATCCAATCTTGATCTAAAAAATGGTCAGTGACGGAGAATCTGCCACAATCCTTGGTAAATTGTTCCAATGTTAGTTATTCCCACCCTCATAAATGTACACCGTATATCCAGTCTAAATTTGTCTACCTTCAACTTACAGCCATTGTACCAGGTTATACTTTTCTCTTCTAGACTGAAGAGCCCATTATTAAATACTTGTTTCCCATCTGGGTACATATAGACTAATCATGGCAGCCCTTAACCACCTCTTTGTTAAGCTATATAGATTTTGCTCCTTGAGTCTATCACTGAGGTAGCTTCCAACCCTGAAGGTGGTGAGAGCGCAACCACTCACTGCTTCTAGGGGGACACAGGGACTGGGGTTATGTCTGGCCTTTGTATGGGGGTGAAAGTGGTGAAAGGCTCCCCTATGTACCCACAGGCTAGGCACAATCTAGTCTTTAACTATTCGGTGTGAACTACTAGCCTCACTGAAGTCAGTGGGAGTTTTTCCATTGACTTCAGTGGGGCCCGTATTTCATCCTACAGGTTTCTTCCGGCGAGAGAGGGAATGAAGCTCAAATGCTATCCATAGCATCACCATTAGGGGACACACTTCGCTTTCACAGACCCAACATAGAGTCATAGACTTTAAGGTCAGAAGGGACCATTATGATTGTCTAGTCTGACCTCCTGCACAACCAGGGCCGGCTCCAGGGTTTTTGCTGCCCCAAGCGGCGAGAGAAAAAAAAAAAAAGCTGTGATCGTGATCGGCGGCAGCTCCACTGCGCTGCTTTCTTCTTCGGCGGCAGGTCCTTCCCTCGGAGAGAGACTGAGGGACCCACCGCCGAATTGTCGCTGAAGAGCCCAACATGCCGCCCCTTACCCTTGGCCTCCCCAAGCACCTGCTTGCTGGGCTGGTGCCGGCCCTGTGCACAACGCAGGCTGCAGAATCTCGCCCACCCACTCCTGCAACAAACCCCTAACCTATGTCTGACCCACTGAAGTTCTCAAATCATGGTTTAAAGACTTCAAGGTGCAGAGAATTCTCCAGCAAGTGACCCGGGCCCCATGCTGCAGAGGAAGGTGAAAAACCCCCAGGGCCTCTGCCAATCTGCCTTGGAGGAAACTTCCTTCCTGACCCCAAATATGGCGATCAGCATGGCAATGCCTCACCAAAGAATGCGAGAAACAGAGGTTGTGGGGCTCAGTCAAGCCAACACTCAAAGACAACGCAAAGGGAAGCAGCAGATGCCATTCCTTATTGCTGCCAGTTTAATGCCTTGATAATGCTACCATCAAATCGAGCCAGATACTGTCACTATTTGTCACCTGTACATGCATAGCCTATAATTTAGCATGCTCCAATTCACCTTGAATGAACAGAGATGAAGCAAAGTCATTTACAATGTGCTAGCAGCTGCTTGCCAGGCAATTAGAATGCTTCCAAAAAATGGACAGAACTCATTTCTATTCTTCCTCCACTGTTAAAAATGTAATTTAACTCCATGCTGCACTGTGAGTTTATCTGATTTTATTAAAAGGAAAAGAAACTCAAATTGTTTTCCATAAACAAGGCCTGGTGTAATTTTCTCGTGTCTCGCTTGTCGCCTGTTGGTAAATTTAATGTCCTTGCAATTGGAGGGATGGAAGAGGCAGTGATGATCAACAAGTCCAGCATATCTAGTCTTATCAAGTAAATAATTGCAGATGCCCTTGTGTTGATAAAATAGTACTTTGGAAATAAAACCAATTGTGAAATAAATTTGCTGTGACATTTAATTCAACTCTTTTTCAAGCAGCAGATGGCAGAACAAATGCCCCGAGCCAATGTCATCCGCGAGGGCGGTTTACTTCATATTGACTCCCCAAACTTACCTAGAAGGGAGAGCAAACTGTTTCCTGTGTGGGAATCAGCCACCCACACCTGCGTTGGGGAAGAAGTCAGGGGGTAATACACATCACATCTCCACTCCCACACCAAGCCCTATCAGAAAAAACTTGGCCTTGGGTTACATTAATTTTTCTGTGCTCACCCTGACCCCTCTTCACTGGGAGTTCCCGGCTCCTTTTTTACGTAAGGCCTTGAGCAATGTTTGCCTGAGAAAAAAAAACTCGGGCTGCCAGACCTAATGGAATTTACATCAACTCTCACCTTAAAAGCTAACTTCCTTTACAGCATGTGTGCACCTGGGCTCCATGACCGGTTCAGCAGAGCTCAAACCAAAAGTCTGGATCCAAACTCCCACACAGTTTGGGGGAGTTCAGAGTGGAATGTAGACTTTCCAAATTTTCTGTACTTGTATAGAAGGACAGAGCCCTGTCCCCACAGATCCAAATACCATGGAATTTAAGAATGGGTGAATCTGGCTCAAGCTTATCCCTACCTGACTGGTAATGTATAATTTTAGTGGCAACTAGGTACAAATGACTGTTACCATAAGTTCTGTTATTGTGGTAAAAAAAAAAAAATCATTCATTTGTTTCTGTTTGTTTCTACAGTGAGTGAGTGACTCTAGAGGGAGTTTCTTTTTAGTTAAAAAAAACTAGGATAGGTTTGATAAAACCTAGACTTTTCATTGGAGTCTGAGGACTTTCACACAAATATAAATATTAGCATTTTCAATGCATAATTATTTTTCTTAAGTTGCAAGTTCAATTAATGGAAACTTAGTAGCTTGCCCGTTGCTAAACATATCTAATGTGGGTGTGAAATGCATGCAAAGCACTACCCACAGTGATGGGGCAAGGCCAGATGGCTACAGTAAAGTAGTGAGGAACAGGTATGTTAGCCCCAGGCTAAACGAATCCCTGGTACCATGGTAACCAAATGGCAGTTGCTCCAGGTTAATCAAGACACCTGGGGCCAATTAAGATCCTTCTAGAAGGCAGTGGAGATAGCTAGATTGATTGGGACACCTGAAGCCAATCAAGAACTGGTTGGAACAAGTTAAAAGCCTCTCAGTTAGTCAGTGGGGTGTGGGTGTCAGGAGCTATAGGAGGGAGCTGTGCTGTTGGAGGAATGAAGTAGTATGAATCTATATCAGGTGCAAGGAAGGAGGCCCTGAGGTAATTGTGAAGAAGATATTGAGTGGGGGACTGCTGTGGGGAAGTAGCCCAGGGAATTGTACATGTCCTATTTCTAAAAAGTCAGCTTCTATAGCTGCTAATTTTAGAGTCCCTGGGCTGGATCCTGGAGTAGAGGGTGGGCCCAGGCTCCCCCCCTCCCCTCCCTGATTAATCACTGATAGTGGGAGACAACAGAGACTGTGCAAGGGAGGGTTGTTTCTCCTTACCTCCCTTGCTGGCTTCTGATGAAAATGGCTCAGTAGACTGTGACCCCTGCCTCTAGAGAGAGAAGGGCTATGTGGAGGGTCACAGTGAACCTCTGAGGCTAGCAAAAATCTGTCAGGAAATGCAGGACCCATGGAGTCAAGGACAGAACTTTGTCACACCATGTTCTAGAGTGGTTCTGTATCAACTCTTCAAAGAATTGACACACTATTGTTGACCTGTTACTACTCCAGAAAGATCTTAGAATCTCTGATTAGTTCACTGAAAACTTCAGCTCATCACACAGTCAAAAAGGCTAACAGCATTAGGGACTCTTAGGAGAGGTATAGAAAATATAATGCCACTATGTAAATCTATGGTGCATCCACACCTTGAATACTGAGCCCTGGTCTACACTGGGGGTGGGGGGGAAATCAATCTAAGTTATGCAACTTCAGCTACGTGAATATTCCCTCATGGTTCCCTGGCAAACCTTAGCCCTGTTTGGTCTTTAACCTTCAACGTTTGAATCAATGAGGGAGCCTCAACAGCCATCACATAGCATGGAACCCAAATCCATAGATCTTGCCTTAACCCACCTTGCTCCATACCTCTTCCACTTCACTTGCCAGCTCTGTTCTATCTCCTCTGTCACTCCACTGCCCACAAAAACCTTATTCAGGGCTTTTACACAATCATCCAACCCACCCAATGAATCCATCCCTGCTTCTACAGTCCCCTTCCCATTTGTAAACTGAAGTCTGTGACAGCAGTGTTAATACAAAGTATTTATAATGCACAGAAGTCAGGCAATTCAAAACTATGGTCCCCACAGCAACTGAGATATGAACCCTTTGCCAAAACAGTTTTTCCATTACTATGCAGTGATTACAAATATATATATTAACACAAACTTATGTCGGCTGAATTATAGTGGCTTTGGGCATCATATTTTGTTTTTAATTTCTTAACTTGTGTATATACATTTTCAACTATAGTGTTACCTTAATATAGCATTTGATCGCCCTTTGGGAGGCGGTATGAATTGAGGTGGCATTTAATTGCCTTGTTGTTTCCTTTTTTAAAAAGGACAAAGAAAAGGAAAGAAATGAGTGTTAAGTGTAGGCCTATTGAGCTTGGAACATTTCTGGCATCTAGTGGTTCACAGAGGAACTCTTACCTTTCACCTTGCACCTAATAGACTTTCCTGAAGCAGAGTGAGACATTCTAATAATGAAGAGATCACATATTTCACAGTAAGTTGGCTGTAAGTGCATGGGTGAGATTCCTGGATTCTGATGCTCTTCAAAAGACTGCAGCACCGCCCCCTTCTGCAGTAAGTTCCCTCTGTTGCCAAGAGCCCGGGAGCCATGGGGGAACCCATAGACTCATCAGCCAAGTCTCTTGTCCCCAGAGCATAGAAGAGTGCAATTGCTGCTGACCATTTGGGTACGGCTCCAGTCTGGTTCTTTTTCAGGCTATGTAATAGATGTTTAAGGAGTGCTGTACTTTCGAATTTAACACCAGTACCATGAGCAGCCAGCCAAGTTGTAATGGACAGCATCTCAGACTCTCTCTCCACCACCACCCCTCATTTCCTCCAGTCCAAGCGCCTGAGTCCCTAAAAAAATAACCAACCCACACCCTTCTCCCAGTCCCTTGACACCTTGTTCTCCAGCTCCATTCCCAAGTCCCACCTACTGGGGTTTCCTGCTGTTAGGTGTTGATTGTTCAGGCCATCTCTTTGGCTTGCTGGACCCTCTGTTTATACGCGTCAGTTTCAGTCCCTTCTTCCATGACTGTATTTATTCCCTCTAGGACAGCAAGGTGATGCACACATACCACCTCCTGCACTGTTCCAGGAGCAGTGTTAACCTTTGCATCCAGTGTAGCAATGCAACATACAGAGGGAAACTGAGGCACACCTAGGATTCATAAAAAAATAGACGATTCCTATTTATGAAGTAGGCTGGAGGACCACTTCCTCGCATAGGTCTGAAATGTAAGACTTTAGACAAGCCTCATACATCAGCTTTTGAGGAGGTCGTCTTTACCACTATATCTAAAGTCTTTCACAGACTGTAACACTGACATTTTGTTAGGAATTAAGACTATTTTAGCCTGGAATGTGTAATTACTAGTCCTTGTGATGAGTGAACCTCAGAAGGTTCAGTGTGGTTGAGCCTCCAAGAATCTAATAAATGATAGTCCCTACTTTATGCAGCATGTTTTCAAAGCAGTAACAAAACATTAAGAGTCACAATGCTATTTCCTTTGAAGTCAGTGGGAATTCAGCCATTTGCAAAAGTTCACATAAATCTGTGTGAGCCCAATGTGATGGGCAGTTCTCAGTGGACTGAGTGAGGGTTTTGCAACACTTTTTGCTCAATAGATCCTTGACATCCTTTAGTCAAAATCCTTAGAGGTGCTTCTGTGCCTGAGTTAGGTGTCTTGTTGCTAATCCTGCTAACCTTTATCAGTTTTGTTGCTCTCCTCTGGAGTCCCTCCAATTTTTCCACGTTTTTCTTAAAGTGTGGTGCCCAGATTTGGACACAATACTCCAGCTGAGGCCTCACCAGTGCTGAGTAGAGCAAGACAATTATGTTGCATGTGTTATAGACAACACCCAAGGATATTAGCCTTTTCTGCAACTGCATTACATTGTTGACTCAGTCAATTTGTAGAACACCCAGATCCTTTTCAGTAGCATTACTGTCTAGACACAGTTATCCTCCAATTTGTACTTACGCATTTGATGTTTTTCCTTCCTCCTTTTAGTACTTTGCACTTGTTATTGAATTTCTACTTTTTAGATACCAATTCTCCAATTTGTCAAGGTCATTTTGAATTTAATCCTGTCCTCCAGTGTGCTTGCAGCCTCTCCCAGTTTGGTGTCATCCACTCCATTTATCCAAGTTATTAATGAAAATATTGAAAGGTACTTGACTCATGATTTGCTATCAAATTGGGAGGAAATATCTGCCAGACACCACTATATATGTCCTCCCAATTTGACAGCAAATCGTTAGTAACTACTCTGAGTATGCTCTTTCAACCAATTGTGCACCAACCTTATAGTAATTTCATGTAGACAGTCTCATTGACAAGTCAAGGAAATGTGGTCACGTGGCACTATGTCAGTAGCCTCACTAATATCAAAATAATCACTACATTTACTGCTTTACCCTATCCACTAGGCCAGTAAACCTGTCAAAGAAGGAAATTAGATTGATATTGGCTATTCCTTATTACCGTATTATACTCTAGGTACTTACAAATTGATTGGTTAATAAGTTATTTTAGTATCTTTCCAAGTATCAAAGTCATGCTGGCTGATCTATAATTCCCCAGGTCCTCTTTGTTCCCCCTTCCTAAGATAAATACTAGGATTGCCCTTTTTTATTCCTCTGGAACCTCATCCATCCTCCGTGAGTTCTCAAAGATAGTTGCTAATGGTTGAGAGATTGTTTCAGCTAGTTCCTCAAGTCCCCTAGGAGGAATTTCATTAGGCTTTGGTGACTTACACACATCTAAGTTATTTAAGTACTCTTTAAACCTTTTCTTTCCTTATCTTGGCTAGTGTTCCTTCCCCCTTGTTGTGAATATGAATTGTGTTAAATATCTGGTCACCATTAACCTTTTTAGCGAAGACTCAAGCAAAACAGGCATTAAACACCTCAGCTGCCTTTTTACCAGTTATTAGCTCTCCTTTGCCACCATAGTGGAGGGTCTACACTTTCCTTCATCTTTCTCTTGCTCCTAATGTGTATAAAGAACCTCTTATTGTCTTTTATATTCCTTGCTAGGCATAACTGATGTTGTGCCTTTTCCTCCCCTTCGAAATCCCATATAATTCTGCACCATGGCCTACCTATCTGACCATATGTCGTCATGTTCTCAGCCCCTACCCCCAAAACCCAACCCACTCTGCAGCACTAGTGATGTCGGACTCAGTATTTGGTTCCCTCACAACCATCTCTAGTCCTTTCCCCACACTGACCCCTGTGTATGGAATGCACATGGATCGCGCTCACTCAGTGGGTAGTTATTCAATATTTCTTTTTATTCTCACTGTTCAATGTGTGATGCTAAGCCTTCTTTACTGCAAGCTATCTGAATGCTGCACTGAATACAGGATTCTTCCTTTCCTAAAGGGCTTTTCTAGGATACTCATGACTAATACTGGAGTGCTTCACAGCCATTAATATATTTATCTTCATAATGCCCCTCTGAGGGGAGGGAATGGTGGTATCCCCATTTTACAGTTGGGGAATAGAGGCAAAGAGACTTGGGCCAAAAGTGTCAATTGTCCCCACTAATTTTGCGTGCCCAACTTGACTACCCTGATTTGGCAGGGGTCTCAAAGCACAAGATCTAATCAACATCAGTTCCAAGTGCTCAACTGCGGGTGTCTCAAATGAGGCACTCGCAAAACGAACCAAAAAAGGTCACTAATGTTGCTGGTAAAAACACTACAGCCCAAGTCAAATCTCTGGGGTGATCCTTAGGCAGTAAAGTGGAGAAGTCAGAAAATGAATTGAATTACAGTGTGTGTATTCTTATGGGAAAGCAACAGTTGTCCAAGGTGCCAGATCGTACCAATAAATCTATTAATTAAACTGGAAACAAGTGTTCAGCTTTAACTCAATACATGTCAAAAGGAGAGACTATTTCCAAAGTTTCCTATGATGAGAGAACCATATCTTCTGAGAGGAAACGCTCTGAGGGAACAGACTTCACACTGGGATTTTGTTGATGTTTCTTGGATAATTGTAAAGCTGTTATATACAGAGCACAAGCTTCATGCTTGATAGCGGGGGGGGGGGGCAAACCCCAGGAGACTAGATCCTTTAGAAGAGCACTTTTATGATGAAAAAAGGTAGAACTACTTCCTCTTAAAAGGGATGCTCTTCATATGCTACTTTTGAAGACAGCAGTAGTAGGAATAGGCGGCCTGTAGCGGGATGGTAACCCCGCTCCGGTCCAGAGGGGGCTGGGGCTGGGGCTGGAGAAAGCAGCTTTTAGGCTGAGCTGATTGGGGGAAGTGGCTGCAGCTGGGGCCACGCCCCAAACAGACTCAGCAGGCCCTATAAAGGCTGGGAGCCAGGAGCTCAGGCTAGAGTCTCTCTCTGCGTTCAGGGAGAGAAGGGCCTGACTGCAGGGAGCTAGACATAGGGTACCTGTAGTGGAGCAGGGCTGGGGAAAGGCTGAGGCGCTGGGGAGCTCCAGCCTGGATAGCCCCAGGCTGTGGCCTAGCGGAAGGCCAAGGGGTACTGGGGGTTGCAGAGGGCAGCCCAGGGCTAGGCCAAGGCAGCAGGTCCAAACCCCCCTTGCCACTGATGAGTGGCCTATACTGCAGTCTGCCCCCAGGGAGTGGGGGCTAGTTGGTGACTGGCAGTGGCCTAGTGCTGAGGCAAGGTGGGGATAGTGGGTGGGGGTTCCCCAGGGAGGAGAGACCCAGATCTGTGGGGTACTGCCAGGGGGCAGCACCCAGAGCAAGGGGCACTGGGGTCCTGGGCGGGACACAGGGGCCAGAAGTAGGGACAAGGCAGATCACCGGCCTGCCAAGGGTGCTCCAGATGCTGGACAAGCTGATTCCCCGGAGTAACTAGTAGGTGGTGCCCCAGGGGTGAGTCTGGACCTCTACACAGCCCAATGGTCAAGGCAGCAAATAAGCATCAGGCAGAACAAGAAGAAATTAGTGTAACCCTGCTGCTAGGCAACACTCCAGGGGTCCTCCTGTAAAATAAAAAACAAAAACAAAAACCACCACTCTGGCTCAAACCCCCATCCCAAGCATACTACGATTTTTGACTCTGGGAAATGGAGGTAAAATGTTCCTGGTGACCCTTGCAGGGCAGTGTCTCTTCCCCTGAACTTGCAAACACTTTGAGGACAGGGAACATCACTATCTTTGTATCTGGGAAAATAGTAAAATAAAAAGCCACACATGAAAACCCCTCTGTACACATACAAACGAGCATCCCAACTCAAAGCATCAGGAATTTTGCCAACCCCCCAATTCCTAATAGTGGAGTGTCTGTCCTATCAAGTTCTAGAACTCTTAAACCCACCATAAACCCTACCCACCTAAAAACACATTCACAATTCAGTTAGTCTCAGTGATAGTCAAAGGCTGACTCTCCTCTGCCAGTCTGCTCCAGTCCAGAGAGAAATGCTCGGGTAGGCCCTGCTCTGATGTTTGGCTATGCAGTCCAGTTTGTGATATAAGATTTGCTCCTGCCATCCTGCAGGACCAGAGCACTGTAAAGTCGTATGCCAGGTTGCTGCTGGTCTGGTCAGGCCTTGCTATAAAAATCTATTCTGCTCCATACCATGGTCACCCATCCAGTCTGGTCTAGTGCCTCAGATTCACTCCACACAGGGAGCCAGACCGCCTGACGAAGCACCAAGAGCAGAACAGGACCTTTGAACAAAGTCCCTGCTCCTTATTGAGCTTGGGCTATATTACCAAACCAAAATCTGCTACCCATAAAGTCAGGGGGAATATTCCCCCAGGGCACATCCTGCATAGTTCCTATACCCTTTCATGAACACAGCAAAGATAAAATATCACATTTACAAATCAAAAAGACAAATCTCCACCCAAAACAAAATGCAAGTGGAGTTATGGTAAACAATTAATGTAAAAGAAGCTAACCAGCACTGGCTTTTCCTCATCTCTTTAACAGACAGAGCAAAGAGATGTACCCCTCTAGGTCTCTGGCCCGGAGGTTTACATTAAATTTATAACAACCTTAGGACTTTAATATGTTTTTATTTATTGTGTTATAACAAGATCAAGTCTTGAAATGAAGGATCGGTCTTTTGGGGATTCATTCAGTTATTCATTGATCATTCCAATACTAGTGAATTTAACCGTATTTATATTGTACAAAGTAAGCAGATATTTTCAATAGGAATGGCTTTTAGTGTGACTGAAGAGAAGAAAACAAGGAAGGTTACCATGACAGAGCACATTCTGTGTGCGAAAATCTGTGCGGAACACAAAATGGCTGCCCATCTGAGGTCAGCATGATCTGCAGAGATACAAGGATGCTGAAACATAAGTAATAGTAATATGGCTAAATACTCTACACCTTTTTCCTGCTTCTGAAGTTCTGCATTCCATCATGTGCTCAAATGAGTATTAAAAAGTTTAGTTCTGGAATGAGATTTTCAGTCTGATAATAGTTGTCTATCAGAACTTTTGTTATTGGTAGGTTACTACATTACATATCACACATTCTCCATCATAGTCACACATGATTAAATATCCATATGGCTTAGCCTGTGGAGGAAGTAGTAGATTAAAACATACCATACCAGTCAATGGAAAAGAAAAGGACAGGAACACATGCCCATTTACTGAAAGCCCAATAGGTTTGTTGGTATTTCTCATTTACAGTTCACTGGAAGGGAGAACTGAATTTGAGCCCTAACTGTAGCAGGCATTTGAGGAAAGAACAGGTATTTTATTTTAAGATGCTCACTCCATTTCAGATATTTTTCAGGATAGAACTCAAAAGTCAGAGAGGTTAAAGAGGTCTACTGTCCTCCACTCATTTTAGGTCTGTGCACTCTCTAAGACTTCTTGCACTTTGACTCCTAACAGCATCTCTGACTCAAAATGCTTGGCTTCTCAAGGTGGTTGTTATAATGCAAGGTGACATGGATTCTGTTTGTTGTCCTTTTACAAACCTCTATTTTTAAAAAATAGCTCATTTGGATATGTTTAGCTTGAGGCTTTTTAATGGACGACAACTCTTCCTGTGCTAACACCACAGTATCTCTTGGTGCTTCATCCCTCCTGCTAAGTGGTCAATAGCTGGTGGACTGTCAGATTCATTAACTGACGTTCTCACCCAGCCTGGACCCTAATAGTTACTCTGCAGAGATGTATAGGAACCCTGATGGAGCTAGCCCTCCACATCATGCAAAGGTGTCACCCCCTTCCCATGCAGAGGATCCCCAAATCCACCCCCAGCACAGCAAGACGCCACTGGAGCATTGCAGGCAAAGCCTACTAGCTATGGATTGACCAGTAACTGCTTTCCAAATACAGTGCCACCTTAACATAGTTACCATTAGCCTCACACACAATACTTGTGTAATACCATCCAATGTTTTCCTTTTCCATGGATTATGTATGTCACAGGTTGTTGTTAATACTGAGAGATTTTCCTCATATCTCCAAGGTTTTGGCTGCTGTAGATTGGCCTGATTTTCATAGGACTTATGCAGCAGTGATGAAGAAAATACAACTCTATTTCCTCTTCCAAGAAGGTTGCTCTAAATGTAATAATTTCTAAACAGGCCTTTCCATTATTCATAGTGGAACATGTTATGCTTACCAATTTATGGTGGCATGCCAGAGCAGGCATAGTCATTAGACAGAATCCCATCTGGTGTCTGAACTGCCTGCATCTCATTAATTACTGCAACCGAGTCTTAAGCAAAGGCAGCACTAATATAACGAACCACAAAAGGCAGAAGCTCTGGCTCTTGAACCCTGTAAAACAAGACCTGATAGAACAGTAGAAAGTGTACTATGGGGAGCAACTCTGCCCTGGCAGGGAGATAGACTAATCTACAGAGTCTTTAGCATCTCTAACTTCGGCAAAGCACAAATGGCCCCCTCTCTGGCCAAGTTAGTTGGATGTGCGTCTGACTGTGATGTAAATGGTCTGTATAATGCATTGGTATGTAGCTATTCCCAGCATGTTTAACTCTAGCCAATGACTGCTAGACATTGACTAATTGCAACTACGATGCCATGAGCACAGTTGAGGAAGTTCTCCACGAATTCCATCAGTTCTCTTGTATTGAGACAGCTCTATGGTGGCAAAGTTGTCTGTCTAGTTAGATATTCTATTCTCTCCTTTACAGGCATTCACACCCAAAATACATTTCTTTCTAACCCCAAACGCAAACTCACTGTTTATTTCTATCACAGTAGCACCCAAACGGAGCAGTCAGGATCAGGACCCGATCGTGTTAAGAGCTGTACCATACTTGGAAGACAATATGTGCCCTAATGCACCTACAATCCATTTTAAGGCAAGACCAAAAAAAAAAGCCTGTGAGAGTAAGATGCGGTCAGTGAGCCTGAGGGCAATGCTAACAGATCATAGGGTTGACAGTTTTCCAGTGGGAAGGGAAGACAGGGTATTGATTCACACAGCTGTTGAGTCTCATGTTTAACCAAAACTGCAGGTCTAACAATGAGAGCCAAGGCATGTTTTGTACCCAAAAGATGGGTCAGTGTTGGGGAAACATTGCTGAAGCTTACCATAGTGAGAGTCTGGGTAGCAAACACCGTATTTCTTTATTAAAATGAAGGTGAAGACAAATGCTGTGACAAGTATGGACACCGTCACAGCTGAGAAGATTGCAGGGCTCATTTTAAATTCTAATACAGCTTTTGGCTAGTAGACTTTTGGATAAGGGAAGCAGAATGTTTTTACCATCTGACTCACTATCAAGTGTACTGGACTAGAATAACGGTCTCAATTTGCCATGCAGCCAATTGCCTACACCTTTAATGATGAAGTAACAACGGTTTATGTTGTTCTAGCCCTGCATAACTTCAAAGCCACAGCAGGACTAATTCTTCTCAAGTTAACGGCTCAGATTTTCAGCTGGTATACGTTCATGTAGCATTGATCTCAGAGCTATGTTGATTTACACGGAGAGTCTGACCCATTACACCAGTGTAAAAATAGTGGAGGGGGGCCTCATTCTCTGTATACATTTTATTTCACCTTATAAGAAGGAGATATATATCCTGAAGGAGTGGCTAATCCTTTCTGATTAGAACAACCTTGTATAGGATGAATCTGTAATCTCTCATCATAAAGACCAGAGGGGTATGGGTGATGATAGGGGCTGGATTGCCTAAGGCGTCTCTATTTTGGCTTCTTGTCAACCAGTGTTGTAATACAGCAGGTCACTTCTGTTACTGGCTTGGTGAATGCCAATGTGAGAAGAACTAGCAATTTGGGGTGTGTCTGCCTTATTTTTAATCAGTATGTCCTGAATTTGGCAGTCTCAGCTGTGACCCACACCAGACACAGTCACATAGAAGTCTCCCAATAAAATTAATAGGCAGCAGGTTTAAAAACAAAATAAGGAAACAAAAAAACATTCTGCTTCCCTTATCCAAAAGTCTACTAGCCAAAAGTTGTATTAGAATTTAAAATGAGCCCTGCAATCTTCTCAGCTGTGACGGTGTCCATACTTATTCACACAATGTGCAATCAGCCTATGGAACTCATTGCCAGGGGATGTTGTGAAGGATGAAAGTATGAGTAGATTAAAAAAGGAATTAGACAAGTTAATGGGGAATAGATCCATCAATGGCTATTAGCCAAGATTATCAGATTATCAGGGATGCAACCCTATGCTCTGGGCATCCCTGATCCTCTGACTGTGTGATAGGGGATGGATCACTTGAGGTTTGCTCTATTCTGTTCATTCCCTTTGAAGTTTCTGGTACTGGCCACTGTAGGAAGAAAGGATACTGAGCTAGATAGATCATTTGTCTGATCCAATATAACAATTCTTATGCACTTTCAGTCCCACACATGGTCCTCAGTTCAGATTTCTATTGTTGAGAGTGGTAGGAGGTTTACTTCCCTGCTTAACTGGGTGGATGTTCTGTTCTCAGTTGCCAAGTATCACACCCTAAATGCAAATTTGGGGTCTCAAATCAATACAAGTGATAACCTTAGGGGAAACTCATCCATTATTTGTTGGTATTATGATAACACCTAAACACCCCTATCTGACCACATCGTTCCATTGTGCTAGGAGCTGTACATACACATTAAGAGACAGTCTCTGTCCCAATAAGTTTACAGTGTGAATGGTTTGACATGCTGGGAATTCATTTGACTGGCACTTTAGTAACACTATGAAAACAAAGAATCCAACTGCAACACATGGATGACTTGATAGACTTGGTATAAAAACCCAAATATAAATATTACAATGCACTTGTTTTACTTTTATATTTTTAAATCAGATGTTTAGTGCTATAGGAAAAGCAGAATGATTCAGTCTTACTCTGAAACTAATCTAGGTAATAATGAAATTTCCTGCATTAAATTAGACACTGGTAATTAATGAGTTTTTCTTAATGATGCCACAAGCCCCTATTTTCTTAAAATAATTGTAAATGGGACAAGAGTTATCCATCCATAGATCTCTAGCTTAAACTTGCAATGTAAGCCTCTGAGGTATGTTTCGTGTAACTTGAACATTTCTAAATTAAATTAAGTTACCTGCATACAGAAGAAACCCCAGATACGTTACTATGCATCTCCTAAAGGGAGTGTGTCGGGTGGGGGGGGGGAAGGGGAAGGGGAGTCTTTTTCCACATCCTGCATTATCCTCTCCTCAAAATACTGTCAGTATAAAATATTAATTAGTTTGATATATTTTTCCACATTCAATTATAATTTTAAATGAGTTGTGCACTGGAATTGTGATGACTTGACATTTACATAAGATGCCAGTCAAACTGACATCAAGTTTAACCTTGTATTATCCTTGCAATGGAGTATATGATGCCAAACTCCAGGATGTCATGAGTTGACAACAGGGCGGGCTCCAGGCACCAATGAAGGAAGCAGGTGCTTGGGGCGGCCAATGGAAAGGGGCGGCACGTCCGGATCTTCGGTGGTGGGTCCCTCAGTCCCTCTCGGAGGGAAGGACCCACCGCCGAAGAATAAAGCGGCGCAGTAGAGTCGCCGCAGAAGTGCGGCCGATCGCGGCTTTATTTATTTATTTATTTATTTATTTGCTTTGCCACTTGGGGCGGCAAAAAAGCTGGAGCCAGTCCTGGCTGTCAAGCAACACGAGTCATTCACTTCTCAATAAAATATATTAGAAAACCCACATGAAAAACTGCGTTCACTCGTATTAGAGCTGCCATTCTTGATCCTAAGATTTTAAAAAATTAAGAGATTCTATCTCAACTTCTGTCCTCTACTGGACAAGGACTTTTGAAAGTAACAGTCTCGTGTATTTTTTGTGAAATTGTTCCAACTAGTTTTCAATTTGTTTTTAACGACTATCCGTAGGCCATAACTAGCCATCAATTTTTCACATAGAATCCTTGTTGTCAAAGGGGGACTCTGGTTTTAAGAGTTAAAGGCACACAATCCAATGGAGCGGTTTTAGATAGTTGCTGAAAGCGTGCCTGCTGAAATGAGTGATTGCCAGGTGTTCCCCCCTTTAAAGGATTTTCTCTTTTGCTTTTTTCTAGCATGCCACCAGATCCCTTTGCTTCCAGCATATCATCACTCATCTTTGTTAACCATAACTTTCGAAACAAATTGTGAAAAAAGATTTTTTTTGTTGAAAGTGAAATTGAGGAACAAGTGTCTTTTGACAGTTTACACTTTAAATACAGTTTTCATTTAAAAACCTACTTCAAGTTTCCATTTTCAAATATTTGTAAAATTCCCCACTCCAGGTTCCCCCCACCCACCAATTTCCTCCCATTCCCCAACTCCAGGAAAATGGTGGGGAAAGGTGAAAAAATGTGTGAGAGTCCAAAAAAATCAAAATAGAATAATTCATAACAAAAAATGTTTTAATTAAAACAAAAAAAGTGAAAGATCTCAAATAAGAACTATTTTGTTCATACTTTTTGATGAAAACACAAGTTGACCAGTTCTGTTCATTGTTTGGGACTAAAGTAAGCTCAGAAGTTACAGGAGTTAAGAATTAGACAGGACAATGCAACAAATCACAGCTACTGCAAAAGTCACTTTAAATTTGGCAGAGAAACACTACAGCTACTATAAAGGGCCAGGCCCCCATCCCGATGTCCCCAAACGGAGACATGAGGGAAAAATCATATTCAAAAGGTCAGCCCTACATCATGAAGACACTAGAGATCAGAGACCCCAAAGTCTGGGGGGAGAGGGTTGTAGGTTTTCTTACTGCAGCATAGTACAGCTTGAGAAGTATTGTTGGGGGGGGGGGAGGGGGTTGGTCTCTGTTATGATTTCTAGTGTCGTCGTGTTTCATAAGGTTGCCTGTCACTAAGGCCTGATGCTGAAGCCCTTATTCACCTGGATAGTTCTTTTGACTTCACTGAGGATACTCATGTGAGTTAGGGCTTCAGGATTGGGCCCCAGGACTGCAAGTTCGCCTTTTGTTTGTCCAGAAGGATCAGGGCTGGAGGATTGTGCTCAATGGACAGAGGAGTTTTGCAGACTCCTGAAGTTTGGATCATTTGGATAGACATTCAAATTTGCATGTTTGTCTGAAAACCACTTTTTTGGGGCGGAGGGGGGTGGAGATCCCATCAAATGAAGGTGTAGATCTCTCTCTCAATAGAAATTGTTGCTTTTAGCAACATCATACTCAGGAGTAAGAATGTTCACAAGTTTCCTAAATAATTCCTACCATTTCCATTTACTGAAAGATATATATATACACACACACACGCCCCTGCTCACTTCCAAGGTATCTGTAGGTCATGCTGTCTGGCATGGCTCACAACTGTGAGTGCCTACCTCAGACTGTCAGAAAATAAGGGCAGACACCTTAAACTCATGGTATCTCATCTATAATTAGATTTCACCAAACCAGGAACAAATGTGAACTCCTGGATCACTATACCAGACTTACCATGAAGTCACAGTCCCCTTAGACTCTCCAGTCTATCTTGCCACCCAGGGAAACTGTGCTTTGTGATAAAAGGTTACTTCAAGCTAAAATCACATCACATCAGGTTTCTCCCTGTCCCAAGAGACCAGTCACTTACCCCAAATCAACTGGTATTCCAGATGTTCTACCAAAGACAATTCTGGCGGCCAAATCTATAGTAAACTAAAGATTTATTAGCTAAGAAAAAGAAATGAGTTGAGAGACAAAAGCAGGTAAAATATAACAACAGGTAAATCAGAGTTTGTAATGCCAAATGGTGGCAGTGATGTAATTCCCAAAAGTCTTTCAGGGTTACAAGAATAATTCTGGGGATCTCAGTCTTCTCGTTCAGATATTCCACCCTGTCAGAATCCAAACAGTCCAGAGATACAGAATCTTTCTTTGAGTCACTATTTACAGTATCTTCACACAGAAAGCATGCTCACAGTGTCTCTACAGACCTGCGCTTTTCCTTTGATGACAAGGCGTGAGGAATGCACGTAGACTTTTGACCTCTGACCATATATATCATGGCCACTTGCTTTGACATTAGCATTTTCTGTTAAAGTCCTTCATTAGCATTTTTCACAAGATTTCTTTGATGGGTAATTTAGTTACAAGGGTGTTTGCTATTACATTAGGATAGGAACAGATAAGTGAAAACACCACAAGTAACCTTCCATTAGTTTTCATAACGTTTAAACATCTGAATACACACGGTAATACATCTAACCATTACTTTGATCTACACAAGTGAATTGACCTCAATACACTATCATGACCTGGTCAGCCAGCATTACACTGCATCTTAAAGCTTCTAATACGGTAACCAGTTTTGTACATGTGGGGGGGAAAAAGATTAGATTGGCAGATATATCAAGGCTTTACATATGTGTTCAAGAGGCAGCTTTCTAATCTGAAATTAATATCCTTAATCAAGCTATGCTTTTTTAACTATTCTCCTATCTGCCATTAGTATATATAACCCATTAGTATAATATCTGAGCACCTCACAATTTTAGTGTATTTAGCCTTGTAACACCTTTATGAGGTAGGGAAGTGCTATTATCCCCTTAATAAGTACCAGGATGGTTACAGCTGGGAAACTGAGGCAGACACTAAGGCTGTCTATACTGCGATAAAAACAACCTGCGGCATGGCCACGAATGTTCTGGGTCAGCTGACTCAAGCTCATGGGGATATAAAATTGCAGTGCTGACATTCGGGCTTGAGCCCAGGCACCGAGACCGTACGAGGGGGAAGGTGCCAACCTGAGTCTGAACATCTAAACTGCTATTTTTAGCCCTGCAGACAGAGCCACCGGAGCCCAAGTCAGTGACCCAGACCAGGGCTGGCTCCAGCTTTTTTGCCGCCCCGAGCGGCGAAGAAAAAACAAAACAAACAAAAAAACAATTGAGCTGCCGCCGAACTGCCGCCTAAGCGGCAGAGACGGAGTGAAGGACCCACCGCCGAACTGCCGCCAAAGACCCGGACATGCCGCCCCTTTCTATTGGCCGCCCCAGGCACCTGCTTTCTTTGCTGGTGCCAGCCCTGACCCAGACTCTGAGATGCAGGGCCATGGGTTTATCGCAGTGTAAACATACCCTAAGTGACAGGTCCAAGGTCACACAGGAAGTCTGTGGTGGAGCGGGGAATTGAACTCCAGTTTCCCAAATTCCACACTATCCTTCCTTTCCAGTTTAAGCCCCACTGTTGTACTACTGATGTTAGGTGTTTGGAACTAGCCATCCAGAGTCTTCTACTACACTATCACCAGAAAGTCGTGCTGCTGCTCCCGTCGACTCCACCTGCACCTCTCATGCCGGTGGAGTACAGGAATCCACCGGAGAGCACTTGGGGGTCAATTTATCGTGTCTAGACTAGATGTGATAAGTCGACGATCGCTGCCCGCTGATCCGGCAGGTAGTATAGACATAGACATACCCCAAGTGTTGTCTCCAAGGTCACACAAGGACTCAAGACATCAGGTTCAATTTCTGGGTCACCCAAGCTCATTCAAGAAATCCGTGGGAAAGTTACTTTGGTTTGTAATCCTGATTGTGGCCTCTGGGTACTAGTGTGATAGAAGTATTGAAGTTTGTAATTATTAAGCTTAACCACAGTACAAACATCTATTTAGCTTATTAGCACATCTCCTTCCAGCAAATGCTTGGAGCTTTTAGCCTTATTCCCTCCCTAGTATGGCATCTGCATACTTCATAAAATCGCATGAAACATTTTTCAGGTCACCTCAGACTATGATCATTTAAATTGCTGCAGCGAGATTTCGGGGGGCCGTGGAAGGTGAGAAAATGAGTGAGATTTCAAATGTCTCATTAAAACACTTTGCAGAGCCCTACAGTAAAAAAATAAAAATGGAGGTGCTTTAAAAAACAAATTGCTCCCAACAGTGAGTCTCACTCCAATCGAGAAGCTTGGCAGGTTTGAACTGCAAATGAGCAATGGCATAATTTGTGTATATGTTAACCAGTAAACCTAATATTCGTTTTTGTCTTTCCTTGATTTTTGCTTTTTTGTGCTCAGTCTAACAGCAGAAAACTGGACCCTTTTGATTTTTCACATTACAACAGTTTGCTGTTTCTTAGAATTTCTTTTATCAGGGAGAACAGCTACACGGGATAAAGCATGAATTGCAGAGATGCTATCAGAAAAGCATTCTTCACACTCCATACTGAATAATAGTGACTGCTTGGAGCAAAGTGGGACAAGAACATTTCATTCTTTTATTTTCTTTAGATTTTTTTTTTTTAAACCATGGGCTTAGTTCAGAGACCATAAGAAGAAAACAGAGGAAGAAATTGATTTCTTCCTTGTTAATGCAGTTCGGATGATCAGCATAATTATACATCTACAAGTTGACATAATATAAATAAGTTTAGAAAGGATTTTCCTCAAGAGTGCTTGATGCAAGAGTCCACTGCAGCTTTTCCTAAAAACCCTTATGATTTGCAAAGAAAGCGAATATACATCAGTAGTGAAGGGCACATATCAAGACTCCATAGAATAAAACCTAGCTCTGATCTACTGATGAAAAGCACTGTATCTCCAAGAACTTTACATAGGAAATCCGTATCATTCTACCCATTTCACAGCAGAGGAACGAATGTACAGGGAGGGGAAGCAACTTGCCCAAAATCTCCCAACATGTCAATGGCAGATCTGGGAATAGTACCCACTGCCTCCCTGTTAACATTCTGTAGATCACATTATTACCAAGAGGCCCTAACCAAGATTGTAGCCCCACTATGCAAAACATAGTAAGAGAACCCCTGCTCTCAAGATCTTACCATATAAACAGACAAGACAAGGAAAACAGATGAAGTGACTTGCCCGAGGTCACATGGCACATCAGTGGTAGCACGAGGATCCAGGTCTTTAGGTTTCCAGGCCAGTGCCCTACCCGTTAGATCACACAGTGTCAGTAATCTCAACGTGACAAACGCATGGATGATCCTAGCAGGGTCCACAGCCAAGAGAGCATCTCACCATACCTGTCAAATACAGATGGAAAGAAGTGGTCTTGGCTAGAGTCAAAAGCAGTTGAGTATCCATTAACTCCCTGCTTGTCCACCTGAATAAGAAACAATGGGTCACTCACTCAAGGGGTCAAGTATAAGCTTTGCCTTTTCTTTCAATTTCCTGGCCTGACAACATTACCTTGTCCTCCCTGAGCATAGGTTATCTTGCCCCGTCTCAAACACTGAGTACAGTACTCAATTACTACAGCTCAGTCAGAGAAGAGGGAGAGAGAGAACTGGGCATCACTAGCATACAGAAAGAACAGGGACTCAGTCCACTGCACTGAGCCTCTGCCTCCACAAAACCTTAGCTGTGCAATTGACATGTAAGGAATAAGGTCACAATTGGCCTAACGGAAGTGGTCGGTTTCTTTACAGTCGTACAGAAAGTTGTAACAGGTATAATTCTACACTCAAGAGGTTGAGATGTGGATGTTCTCATTTGAGTCACTCACAATAAATATATTCAAACCCATTTTTTTTTTCAAAAAGAGAGAGAAGTCACCACAGAAAAATATATGCATGACGCTGGCTTGCAGTTTCATATTGCAAAGGGCAAATCCCCCATGTAAAATAGGAGAGCTACCATAGAAAGAAAAATATTTGCAGCAAGTCAAGTTTTACTATATTAATAGGTGTGAAAAAAATCAGGAACAGTTAATTTACAAAGATTATTTATTTTGCAGCAGACAAATGGCGGCAGATCCCAAGCACAGGCTGTGAGAGAATTTAAAAAAACCCCAAAACAAATCACCTTTGAATACAAGGCCATGCAGCCAGCCCCTTTTTCACTGAAACACAGATGCTAAGAGAAACTGTTAGTCAATGGTCAAGTTTCAGAATTGCCACCAGTTCAGCAGTATTTCAGGCACGCATAAAAGAACATAAGCTGAACACAGGTTCACTGCAAAGTTATCATTAATTTTCACCAAAGATGGGCAGAAAATATCTTCTCATTAATATAAAGATCCCAGGACACCTTTTTAAAAGGTTATGGATAGGTCCAGTGCCCTGGTTAATTTCTACTTCTCCAATAAAACTATTTATTTTGGGTACAAAGTTAGGCCCTGCTCACCAAGGACTATCGACTCATGTTTAAAGGAATGCAAGGACCTATGGCAGTGGAGGTCCACAGAATAGAAGGAGACAATAAATGAGTGGCAGGTGTTGGAGAGAGGGGGAGGGGGAAAAAAACCTAGGACCTAATCTAAAGCTTGCTAAGTCAAAGGGTGCCATCTTATTGACTTCATTGGACTCTGGATCAGGTCCTTAGACAGAACTAGCTTCGCTAAAGAGACTCCCACATGAGTGGGATTGCATAGTGTCAGGCAAACACAGTAAGAGGCAGCCCCTGCTCCCAAAGAGCTTACAATCTAAACCAACTAGACAGAAGACAGGACAGGAAATAGGCACAGAGAGAAAAAAACGGTTACTCACCTCTCGTAACTGTTGTTCTTCGAGATGCATTGCTCACGTCCATTCCAATTAGGTGCACGCGCGCCGCATGCACAGTCATCGGAAAGTTTTTCCCCTCGCACCACCCGTCAGGTCAGCTGTGGAGCCCCCTGGAGTGGCGCCTTCATGGCGCTCAATATATGACCCCACCGACCCAGCGCCTCCTCCATTCCTTCTTGCCGGTTACTCTGACAGAGGGGAAGGTGGGCAGGTTTGGAATGGATATGAACAATACATCTTGAAGAACAAGTTACGAGAGGTAAGTAACATTTTTCTTCAAGTGATTGCTCATATCGAATCCAATTAGGTGACGCCCAAGTCTTACCTAGGCAGTGGGGTCGGAGCTATGGAATTCCTGATTGAAGCACCACTCTGCTGAAAGCCACGTCGTCTCTGGCGTGCCGGACAATGGCGTAGGGTGAGGTGAAGGTATGCACCGAGGACCAAGTTGCTGCCCTGCAGATTTCTTGGATCGGGACCTGGGCCAAGAATGCTGTTGACGAGGCCTGGACCCTTGTGGAGTGTGCCGCAAAAACCGGGGCCGGTACTTTGGCCAGCTCATAGCACATATGGATGCATGATGTGATCCAGGAGGATATTCTTTGAGTTGAGACCAGGACCCCTTTCATCCGGTCTGCCACCGCTATGAACAAATTATTCGATTTCCTGAACGACTTAGTGCGCTCAATGTAGAAGGCTAGTGCTCGCTGAACATCGAGGGAGTGCAGCCTCTGCTCCCGGTTACTAGCTTGAGGCTTAGGGTAAAAGACAAGCAGGAAAACATCCTGGCTGGTGTGGAAGTGAGACACCACCTTGGGGAGAAAGGCCGAATGTGGCTTGAGTTGCACCTTATCCTTGTGAAAAACCATGTAAGGTGGGTCAGAGGTGAGGGCCTTTAGCTCAGACACCCTCCTTGCAGAAGTAATGGCGACCAGGAAAGCTACCTTCGATGACAGATACATGAGGGAGCAAGTTGACAGTGGTTCGAATGGGGCCCCATGAGCCTGGAGAGGACCAGGTTAAGGTCCCATGCAGGGACAGGCTGCCTGATCTGGGGATGTAGGCGGTCCAGACCTTTGGGGGAAGCGACCAACCATAGAGCTGGCGAAGACGGATTGACCAGATGATCCTGGGTGCAAGGCCGAGATAGCAAAAAGGTGAACCCTTATGGAAGACACCGCCAGGCCTTGCTGTTTCAGGTGCAGGAGGTACTCCAAGATGAGAGGTATAGGCGCCTGGAGGGGGGAGGTGTACGATTTTGGTCACACCAGCACGAGACTCTCTTCCACTTTGCCAGATATTTGGCTTTAGTGAAGGGCTTCCTGCTGCAGAGGAGGACCTCCCTTACTTGTTCCAAGCACAGAAGTTCCATGGGGTTCAGCCATGAAGCTTCCAAGCCATGAGGTGGAGGGACCGCAGGTCGGGGTGATGGAGGTGGCCATGGTCCTGAGTGAGTAAGTTGGGGAAGAGAGGTAACATGACCAGTGCATCCACCGACAGATCCAATAGTGAGGCCATGCTGGAGCTATCAGAATTACCTTTGCCCACTCCCTGCGGACCTTGAGCAGGACATTGTGCATGAGAGGGAACTGGGGGCAAGGAGGCGTAGAGCAGGCGACCTCTCCAGGGTAGCAGGAATGCATCTGTGAGTGAGCCTGGGCTGTGACCCTGGAAGGAGCAGAACGTTGGGCACTTCCTGTTGCGTCGGGTGGCAAACAGGTTGACCTGGGGAAATCCCCATCTTTAGAAAATGGGGTGTATGACATCCATCCGGAAGGACCACTCGTGCGTGCGGAAGGACCTGCTGAGGTGGTCTGCCAGCGTGTTCCGAACTCCTGGTAGAAAGGATGCTTCCAGGTAAATGGAGTGGCTGTGCAGAACTCCCGCAGCCAGAGAACCTCCTGGCCCGAGAGTCAGTCTGCTCCGCGAACAGGCCTGCCCCATCAAAAGGCAGGTCCTGCATCATCTGTTAAACCTCGGGTGGAAGGACCGAGGCCCACAACCATGAGCTACGCCTCATGGCAATGCCAGAGGACAAGGTGCTCGCTGCCGAGTCCGCAGTGTCCAGTGAGGCCTGTAAAGAGGTCTGTGCCACTGCCTTACCTGCATCCACTATCTCTCCAAACTCCTCCCTGGACTCTGTTGGCACCAGCTCCTTGAACCTGAGCATCAAATTCCAGGAATGGAAGCTATACTGGCTCAGAGTAGCCTGCTGACTGGCACTCCTGAGTTGTAGCCCCCCCCGTCGAGTACACCTTATGCCCAAACAAGTCCAGGCGCTTGGCGTCTTTGGACTCAGGCGCTGGGGCTCGCTGCCCCTGCCTCTCCTTCTCGTTCACTGTCACACCACCAATGAACAAGGCTGCGGGGGCGTGAAGAGGTATTCGTACCCCTTCGATGGAACGAAGTATTTCCTCTCAACACCCTTGGCAGTGGGAGAGATGGAGGCCAGGGTCTGCCAGATGGTCTTGGCATTGGCCTGTATGGTCTTGATGAGAGGAAGAGCCACCCTCGAAGGACCTTCTGGGGCCAAAATGTCAACCACTGGGTCCTCCGACTCCACCACCTCCTTGGCCTGCAAGCCAATGTTGCACACCACCCTGTGAAGGAGGTCCTAGTGGGTGCAGCTGTCTATGGGGGGCAATCCGGAGACAGAATTGCCCACAATGGCCTCGTCTGGGGAGGACGACAAGGAGGCTGACAGGGGAATAGGGTCCTCCTGTCCCTCCTGCTCGTCAGGAACCTCCCGTCCTGTCTCGCTAGCTGGACCAGGCAGACCAGGGTCCTATTCAGTAACCGGAGTTGGAGTTGGTTCTGTGGGGGGGAGGGCGAGGGCATGGCACCTCCTGAGCACCCCTAGGGGTGGGGAGACTGGCAGAAGCCTCCAGCACCTGCGGGTCAGAAGTGGCCAATTGGGAGCCTTTAGACTGGGTGCCCTGTGCTTGGTGGTACGCCCACGGGGTCAAAAATGGCCACTGCGCTGTTCCCTGCCACTGCACAGGCCACAGCCCTGCCCCCACCTCACAGCATCCATGGCCCAACCGGTGCCGACCCTGCTCTGAGTATCTAGATTCCGCCTCTGAGTCCGAAGACCGGGATTGGTACCGCGAAGGCCAGCGCGGTGCCAAGCGGAGCTGATCCGGTGAGCAGCGCCACGCTGGGGAGCGGTGTCTTGACACCAGAGTGCGGTGCTGCGAGGCTGCAGAGAGGTACCGCGATCTAGAGCTGCGCGGGGTCGCTGAGCAACACCGGGACCAGTGCCAGGAATGGGACCTGCTGTGTGACGGGGATCGACGCGTGAATCGGCGTCACAAGCGGGAATGCTGGTGCAACTTGGAGCGGTGCTGCGAGTCTGACTAGTGCCGGGATGCCGAGCAGTGTCACGATTTTATCAGTGGTGCTGAGGGCCGGAGCATCGCCAGTTTGCCTTGAGACGGTGCCACTCATGGCACGAAGGGTGGGTGACCTCAGCGCTGTCATGATGATGAGGTCACTCGTGGCCTCAAAGGTGTCTGGGGTGGATGCCAGTTCCACCTCCTCGATGACGTAGGCCAGGGAGTCCAACAGCACCGGACTCAATGGTCCCCTTTGCGGGGCCGAAGTCGATGATGCCGTCACCACAGACTTTAGCTCCTCACAAGGATGTGCCCCATTGGCTGGCTCCAGAGGGGTGGATCTCTGGGACAGAGAGCCACTCCTCCCTTGGTTCCAGTGCCGCTTCTGTGCTGGCAAGTGGGAGCGGTGCTGGGTCGGTTTCGGCGGCAGGGAGCAGCAGTGCTGTGGGTGTCTGCCATGGTGCCGCTTCCACCACTGTCACCGGGGCACTACGCACCGATGAACTCGGCACCGGGTCTTGCTGCATCGGCAGATGCTGAGGTCTAAGTGCTGCCTCCATAAGGAGCTGCTTGAGGTGAAAGTCTGGCTCCTTTTTGGTTCTGGGGTCAGGGCCGGCTCCAGGCACCAGCTGACCAGGCAGCTGGAAGGGGCGGCCAATCTTGGGGTGGCAGGGGGCGCTCGGGGTTTTTTGTTTTTTTGGTTCGGTGGGGTTGTTTTGGATCGAGGTTTTTTGTTTGTTTTTGTTTCAGTGGCACAGCACTGTGGGGGGCAGGGGCTGGCGTGGTGTGGCGGGCAGGGGTTTGGGCGGCCCGGCCCGGCCCGGCGCTCAGGGTTTGGGCGGCCCGGCCCGGCCCGGCCCGGCGCTCGGAGGGAAGCAGGGGTATGGGCGGCACGGCGCTGGCGGAGGGAGTGTTACGGCAGGGCAGCACTCTTTTTTTTTTTTTTGCCTGGGGCGGCAAAAAAGTAACAGCTGGCCCTGCGTATCGAGAACAAACAAACAAAGCTAGGGAAACACGGTAGAACTTCCTGAGCAAGACACCACAGTTTGAACGACCATCACTGGCATTAAGAAGGAACTGAGGAGGCACTGGGTCAGCAGAGTCATATATTGAACGCCATGAAGTTGCCACTCAAGGGGGCTCCACAGCTGACCTGTCAGGTGCTGCTAGAGGAAAAACTTTCCGACCACCGTGCACGTGGCGCGCACACACCCCTAATTGGAATTGATATGAGCAATCACTTGAAGAAGCAGCGAAGTGACTTGCCCAAGGTCATACAATAGGTCAGTGACAGAGCCCGGAATATTACCCAGACCTTCCAATTCCCAGATCACTATCTTGTCCACTAGACCATGCTTCCAAAGCGGTTGTTCCAAGAGGTTCGGGGTGGGAGTGGAAGAGAGGGTGAAGGGATGTGAAAGTGTGACAAATATTCAAATCAAAATTCAATTTTAAATTCAAATGGACCTTTTCATAGACAGCTCTCTTACCCTCCCTCTCCACTTCCACGATTTGATCTATGCAACATACTGCACTCATTTTCTGTTCTCATTCAAATTCACTTGCACTTAGGACAGGTTTTTAAGTAAGTTTAACATACATCAAATGGAAGTTTTTTATCTTCAGTAGTAGTTAAATGTGTGTAACAGAGAGGGTACAAGCAACTGTCACACTGAAAAGTCATCTTATTTGGTTAAGGAAGGAAAGTTGATGCTATTTTTGTGGTATAGTATTTCCTTTACCTGGTAGATCCACTGTTATATCTGTCTCTTCCATTAGCTTCAGTATATTCCAGGACTGTGTACTACAAAGAGTTAAGCAAACGTGAATGGTCACAGAATTCCTAACTTGTATTACATTTGTGCAAAAAATTAATGCTATTTATGGTTAATAAGTGCTATAGAGTCTCCTGTTTCAAGACATGTACTTCTAACAGTGTCGGTTCAAGAAAGGTATCCTATTGTTATAGTGTTTGCCACTTTCAGAAGCATCTGGTAGTTGCCACTGCCAGAGACTAAGTGACCAAATGGACCATTGATCTGCTGATGCGATAAGATCTGAAGTCAGATAAATGCAGGAGGGGCAAAGCACACATTTTCCGGGAATGATGCCAACTCAGTATTATTTGTTTGGCACAAACTTGAGGTTTTGCTTTCTGACCTAAGGGTTTTTAAAAAAAACATGGAATCCAGTGAATAATTATATTAAAATAAATGGGTAATCGTCGGTATTTTATACACAATCTAGTACAATTTCAGATACATTCGTTACATGCATATCACTTCCCATTTTCCCCACCCCCTTTCTCTGTGCATATGTTTTCACAAACAATAGAGACCCTTTACACTTGAGAGAAAGCCCAACAAAACGTTTGCTTGACAGATAAGCATAGCACTGGATTATTGAGCTGCTAGGACATTTTCATTGCTGTTCCACCTTAGAAAAGCAACGCCGCGTGCATGGCAAATACCCCTCCTCCTCCTGATGAATCATGTTCAGAGCTCTATAGCCAGAAGGCAAAAAGAGCTCAGAAACAGCTCAGTAAACCAAACGCATTGATGGTTTCCAGAAGGAAAAGTGTAGTATTCTAAATAAGAATCAGACAAAATGAAACAAACACCGGGAGTCAGTGAAAGCCGTTAAAATACTTTCCAAGTTTTCCCCAGAAAACCATAAATCGATCCCTTCAAGATAGCCTAGAACATGACCCTCAGTAAATCTTGGCCAAGATTCAAGTTTATTATTAATAATTTGTATTGTACGTAGAGACCCCACTCATACACACACAAAAATGATCACTGCCCTAAAAAAGCTTGCAAACAAAAAGACACATAGGTTGTCATTACTTTCTGGTGGCCAAGGTGATCCATTTACCCCATAACATGGCAGCAGAGGGGAGGACAGGGAGCCACAGAAGGAACAGTTCTTAAGAGCAGTGACTCTGTTTTTATTTCACCACCCCATACACCCATTTACTTTTAGCCCCACTTCCCCATAACAGCTTTGTATGGGGAAAGTCTTTAAAGGGAGGGAAGCCCCAGCCCGCACCAGAACTTCATACCTTCGTTTCCAAGGCATTACTTCTCCTCACATGCTATCTTTAAAGCGCTCCCCTCTCCATAGCAGTTTACTCCAGCATACCTTCAGCAGCATACTTGCTCTTTTGAGGTTGCCACTGGAACGGTATAATATAGATTCATTCCCATACCCAGTAGGTTTTATGAGTAGACATTTGGAGCCAGCTGGACTGAATCCTAGTTCTAATCCATGGGGTAATCAAACTCCTACAGCTGCTTCTTGTTAGGTCTAACTTATTGGATTTTCCCTGCCTTTTCCCCTTCCAGTAGAAGTTTACTCATACGTGAATACAACAGATAGATGGTGGGGGGAGCACAAGGTCATAGTGAGACACAAATAAGTGTAATAATAGCACACCACCTGCCTAGCAAAGTACGTAATGAAACCCGAAGTCAGACAAGCTGTGTGGACTTTCAAACAATGTCAGCTTTATACCCATGCAGTTGTGCTGTTCCAGGGGTCTTGCACCAAATGCACACATCCCTCGTGCCAGCCACATCCATCCCTGATTCACTATGACCCAGATCCACAAAGGGACTTGGGCATTGCAATACTGAGCATTGTGTGCAACTTTTAGGCACCACGAAAGTCACAGGAATCACTGTGATCTACACAGATCTATTAATCTGGGCTTGAATAGGAACTGGGAGTGGCTGGCTCATTACAGAAGCAGTTTTTCCTCTCCTGGAATTGACACCTCCTCATCTATTATTGGGAGTGGACTACATCCGCCCTGATTGAATTGGCCCTGTCAACACTGGTTCTCCACTTGCGAAGTAACTCCCTGCTCTCCATGTGTCAGTATATAATGCCTGCATCTGTAACTTTCACTCTATGCACCTGAAGAAGTGAGGTTTTTACCCACGAAAGCTTATGCCCAAATAAAACTGTTAGTCTTTAAGGTGCCACCAGACTCCTTGTTGTTTTTGTGATCTACAAAGCAAGTTAACAGTGTAGGGTCCCTATACAATGAATGGGGAGAAATAGGCACCTTTGACCGTGATCCACAAAAGCCAGCACACTAGGGGAGAGCCACCTAAGCAAAACAAAAAGCAACCCAAACATTTCATTGATGGACAAAGAAGAGCATCTCACTCATTCTGTAACATCTAGAATCCATTCAGAGACCATCGGGAAGAATCCTTGAGCCAGATCCCTCAGCTGGTGTAAATAGGTGTCATTCCTTTGAAGTTAGTGGGGATACACTAATGAACAGCAGCTGAGAATCTGACCCCATTATATATAAAGCTGCAGTATAAGGAAACAATCACACACCATATCCATGATATAGTACTTTGTTGGATCTACACTTTCACTGAGATGTGGCCCTCACACCCACATAAGAGGGAAAGGAAATCAAACACAGCATAAAAGATAAACACACCTCCAAAAAGTCTCCAGAATTGAGACTCTTGGAAGCCAGATGCAACTAGATGGCTAGACCTGGAGTATACACCCCTAGTGACATGAAATAATCAACCCATCTATGTTGCCTGTCAAGTAGTAAGTACTATAAGTAGTGACAGTAACTAGAGCTTTTACAGTGAGCTGCGTGTGCACCAAATCCCATGCATGTTTCTCCTCTCTTGTCTCTGCCAAGATTTTCCCTGGGTGGTTCTTATTTCCGCGTGTATGTTTAGCATTTTAAGGGTCTGATCCAGGGATGTGCTGAGTACTTGCAGCTCCCACCAATTGCCATGGGAGCAGCAGCTGTCCAGAACGTCTCAAGACCAGTTATTAAGAAGGAGCAAGGTGCTATTGAAGTCTTTTCGGCGAGTATGATGATGAGGCTAGTATTGCTCAATGCAGGGCATCAGGGAGGCAGGTATTGCTCCCTTATTTTCAAGGTACCATAGTCCTAATGCAAGTTAGACCAGTCTAAGTGAACTGATATAGTGGAGGAGATCTCTAACCATCCCCTCCCTCCTTCCATTCCAGTACATGCTCCCCGTAACAGAGAAGCTGGCATAAGAACCTCTGGTTTTACCCCAGTGGAACATTCCCTTCTACCAGGAAGGTTCACAAATTATAGCCAAACTACTGTATATTAGATAGGACTATATGAAACCTGACTTTCAATTTACAACAACAATAATGGACACCCATCCAATGCCATGGCACCGTTTTGGTACAAGTTTAAATTCACACTATGAAATAGTAGCATATGATCTATTCAAATAGACCTACCCCAGCAACTATGTGTTACCTGCCGAAAATCAACCATAATCACAGGATCCCTGAAACAAACTCCTTATTGTAACTCCTATAAAACACCTCTAACAGAGGTCACACATCGAGGAGTAAACACGCTACACAGAGCATTTTGCTTGCTTAAAGCTTGGTTGCACATTCATCTATTGTTTTCGAGCCAACACCACATGCTCCTGTGACATATCAAGTATCAGAGGGGTAGCCGTGTTAGTCTGAATCTGTAAAAAGCAACAGAGGGTCCTGTGGCACCTTTAAGACTAACAGAAGTATTGGGAGCATAAGCTTTCGGGGGTAAGAACCTCACTTCTTCAGATGCAAGTGACATATCAGGCTAACCATAGCCGTGAAACGATGCATAAACTCAAGATTAGGTTCTCTATATCTGTTACGCCCAAGGTGAATGGAGATAATAATGTTTCCAGAAAGACTCCAGTAATCTTTTAATGAGGATTGTCCCGTTATGTAAAATAATTAGATCACTCTCCTGAGGAAAAGTCATATTTGCATAAAAGTCTGATTAAAACCAGTAAATCGCCTCTAAACGCTAAATCTGATATTTCTAAGTTCAGTACAGTTTTGTGTTTTACATTGGTGATCCCCATAATTAGCTCATCTGCCTTTCAGCCCTCCTGATTTTAGTTAGGAGACATTCATTCCAGGAAGTTAATATAATGCTGCATAGAGCGTGCCTTCTTATGGAAGTGCCGGTAAGGAAACAGCCTGGAGGAGGAAACCTACAAGAATCAACTCACAGAGTTCCCCCTGAAATCATATCTTCCCTCAGCCTTCGTTTGGTTAGGCTAAACAAGACATAGCATATACAGACTACCTGTTGTAAAGAGCCTGTGACAGTGATCTGTATTTTTTTCTGGCTAGTTTTCTGGACACAACTCCCCACAAAACAGCACCTTCTTCTAGTGCCAGTCCTAGGACCCAGGGCTTGGGAGCTCCCCATAAGCAGTGCCCTACCAGTGCCAGCTGGGTGCTCACAGAATGAATCTTTACCCACCACCTTTGTGTGCTGAGCACAGGGTTAACTGGGAAGCCCGGTGTGGCCATCGTACCTGTTTGTATCAGTATTTAACCAGATGGATCACATGGTTCAGTCTAGCAGAGAGCACGGTTATCCTTGTTGTCAGGGCCAACTCAACTGCTCAGAATATTATAGAGCAGTCTCACTGTGACATCAGAGCTAACTCTACCAGAGACTGACATTCGAAGGCCCAAGAGTACTGTTAGGACCATCTCCTCTAACCATCTGCTAGCATAGGCGATGGGATTTCACCCAGTTAATGTGCATGCTGCTATTACATAGGCTGGAATGAGAGGAACTGTACATGCGTCAGGAGTTCTCACTGGTAGATGACTGCATTGTCTGTATACAGACTAACAGTGCCCCAAATTAGCTCCCGGTCCCTGCATATGTAGCTATCGGTTAGAGCTGGGCAAATAACTGATTTTTTGGATCACTGGAAGTTCTGGAAAATTAAAAAAATAAAGATATATTGGTTTGAGTCAAGCCAAAAATGTCAGTAACTCAACAAATTCTGCTTTCGGTCAAAATCATTGGTAGCAAGAGAGAAAACGATTCTGTAGTGTGGTGGTTAGGGGCACTCGCTTAGGAGGAGGGTGACTCAAATACCTGCCCCATATCTGACAGAAGGGAGATTTGAAGCACAGGTTTCCCACATCCCACGAGTGCGCTAACCAATAAGCTAACAGTTATAAGGGGACCATGGCCACCACTCCTCTTCCTTTGGCCATTTTGTGAGTGGTGTCAATTTGTGTCAAGTTCATGAATAGTTTCAAGAAAACTAAAATGATAGTTTTTGACAAACTATTCATGCAGACCTTTAGAGCTGCAATCCAGACCTCTGCCACTTGAGCTGATGTAGCAACTGGTAGCACTTGTATTAGGCCAGAGAGGGTCCTGTGGCACCTTTAAGACTAACAGAAGTATTGGGAGCATAAGCTTTCGTGGTAAGAACCTCACTTCTTCAGATGCAAGAAGTGAGGTTCTTACCCCCGAAAGCTTATGCTCCCAATACTTCTGTTAGTCTTAAAGATGCCACAGGACCCTCTGTTGCTTTTTACAGATTCAGACTAACACGGCTACCCCTCTGATACTTGTATTAAGCTGTTATCCTCTATGTCAGTGGTTCCCAAACTTGTTCCGCTGCTTGTGCAGGGAAAGCCCCTGGTGGGCCGGGCCGGTTTGTTTACCTGCCGCAGCCACAGGTCCGGCCGATCGCAGCTCCCAGTGGCCGCGGTTCGCTGCTCCAGGCCCATGGGAGCTGCTGGAAGCAGCGGCCGGTACGTCCCTTGTCCTGTGCCACTTCCAGCAGCTCCCATTGGCCTGGAGCAGCGAACCGCGGCCACTGGGAGCCGCGATCGGCCAAACCTGCAGACGCGACAGGTAAACAAACCGGCCTGGCCCGCCAGGGGCTTTCCCTGCACAAGCGGCAGAACAACTTTGGAACCACTGCTCTATGTGGACCAGTTACTAGAGTCGGGGGAAATAGACACACACTTTGTCAGTGGGTTTCGTAGATATTTGCCGACAGCAGAGGAATGTAGAGACTCAGGACTCCTGGGTTCAATTCCAGGTTCTTTATGGCATTGTGCAGACCCTTCATCAGCCTCCACAGCCCATCTGGAGCTAGTCATCTGCAGTGTGTTGCTAAAGAAGTGATGCCTCTGAGACGCTCTACCTCTATGGGGGGAGTTTTTACACCGTACTTCAGTGGGTCTGAGGAAAGGGAGACAGTACAGAGAAGCAACCTACCTCTCACCCCATGCACAGGTATCAGGGGGTAGCCGTGTTAGTCTGGATCCACCAAAACAACAAGGAGTCCGGTGGCACCTTAAAGATGCCCAAATAAATCTCAGGTTTCAGAGTAGAAGCCGTGTTAGTCTGTATCCGCAAAAAGAACAGTCTCTAAGGTGCCACAAGTACTCCTGTTCTTTTTCCAAATAAATCTGTTAGTCTTTAAAGGTGCCACCACACTCCTTGTTGTTCCCATGCACAGGGAAATTCATGTGAATGACCTCTTCTGTACAAGCATCACAGGGAGGGAACAGTCTGGCTCCTGTTATTTATGGTCTACTTATTATATGGAACCTGTATCTGAACTCTTCTAGGTATTTTTGTTGGTTAGTTTAAAAGCCAGGCAACTACAAGCCAGACACAGCTTCCAAGGAGGATGCACTACTATGATCTGATGAGCCAATAGTTCCTTTTCGGTTGAGCAACTGGAAGGGAATCATACTTGCGTTCGCCTGAGATTAGTGTTCTGTGCAAATTCTCTCACTCAGGTACTTCCGGGCAACTTTGGTAGCAGCAGTAAAAGATAGAAACTGAGGGCTTGATAGAGACGTTGAACCTGCATTATTTAAATTCAATCATAGACTCATAGGACTGGAAGGAACCTCGAGAGGTCATCTAGTCCAGCCCCCTGCACTCATGGCAGGACTCTAAGAAATAAATATTCTACATTTCTAACCTTATGTATTTTGGTTGGCCAGCCATGATCCCCATCTTTTACTGACAGATTAATGGAAACCACCACAACAAAGAAAAGGAATGTCAAATTACCATTCAGACACCACACAGGGAAAAGGTCAACACAATGAAAGTATGCTACTAAAATTCACAGAACAGGCAAGCCATTACAATTATGATTTTTCCTCCTCTTTAACAAGACTGTAATGAGAATTTAAAGTGCCAGTGAAATTTATCTTTGAGAGAGAGATTTAGCAGGCACAAATGTATCCCAGACTTATTAATTACACTTAATGCCCTTTGGTCAGAAATGGAGTTTTATCATCAATAGTGGGCCAAAATTAAGGAATAAACAGAAGAACCGCTTCTGCTAAAAGGAATAAGTCAGTTCTTAGTGGAGGTGGTGAAAACACAACACGGTATTTTTAAGCTCCCCTTCAAACAAGTGATGTGTTTGAATAAAACATGCACGTTGATTGTCCAACTACCCTGTTCCCATCTTGACTCCTAGAGAGTCCGAACCCATTATTCGCTCCCCAGCTCGGAAAGGGGGGTAAGAGAGAGATTTAATATTTTAAACTTGAAAACAGAGCTCAGCAAGATGGTCATGGAGGGTCTGGTGGACCCATTGTTCTGCACCTTGTATATTCATATTAACGCAGGATGACTTCACATTATGTATCAAAATGCTACCGATTCACAGAGTTAATTTTTTCTTCTTAATCCTATATTCTGCACTCATATAAAAGACCACACAAGAGGCAAGGCAATAGTGAATTGGACTGTTGAGTTAGAATGATGGTCATATTTTGCATAGTGTATGCACAACCTGTCAGGGTGGTAGGAGATAATTTACATTGTATTTTTCCACCAACCTTCTTAGCAGTCCAAGCAGCAGAGAGGCCAAGAACTGGCCTGTCTGTAGAGACTGGACCACCCCTGCAGATTTTGTTAAAGCCCCTCCGGGAAAAAAAGGTATGTGGAATTTTCAACTTAGGTCTCTAATGCCCATGGTGCAGCATGTAGTTATGAATCAATGGTGTATGTCCCGTACCTTTCGTCAGAGCTGGGTATGAATTTCTTGCTTCTAATGGAACATCTGTGAACTGTTAGGTTAGCATAAGTTTGTGGACACTTCGAGTGTAGTTCGGTCTCCATGCCCATTCAACTCTTGAACTCGGATTACAAAGAAAGATGCCAGCTAGTTGTCAGATGTGATACTTGTTCAATAATAGCCAAAGGGAACACACCAAGTTATTTCAGGAAAGCCACTGATCAGCATAGGATATTTACAACTTCTTGTAAATGTCCCATAGCCAAGGGCACTCATGAAAGAGATGGCAGATCCCTAGTCAAATCCCTTCTCTCCCTTAGGTGGGGGGAAAATTGAACTGGGGGTTGCCCACATTCCAGATGAGTACCCTAAACACTAGGCTAAAAGTTGAGGGAGATCCTCCTGGTCCCAAACCCTGACCCCTCCAGGCTTCTTGCCTAACACCAGGTTCACAGCTGAGAATCCCTAGCAAAGATAGGCATTTCTCTCCAACCCAGATTTAGATTTTGAACCCCCCTGAAAGTGGGAGTTGGACACATCCCATCTCTTCGGCTAGTTTAAGAAGGGAGCCACCTTGCATGCTGGCTTTTGTGAATCCCATTCTTAGATGCCAGGCTTCCTCCGTTTATCGTAGAGGAACCCTGAGCACCTAACTCAGGCTTTGTGAATCCCACTGATTTGTCTCAGTGCCTAAAGGTTTAGGCATTTTGCTGTTGAACAGCACAGCCCTTAATTTCCTTTGTAAATCTAGCTTTCACTGTACTATATAGTAGCACTTTTATTAGGAACAGATGTACATGGAAACCCCGGACATGCAGCAACTCCAGCTGTTGAGAAGTTTGGCTGCCTGTCCCCAGTAGCACGATATTTACTAGATCACATCAAATAAGTGTGCACATTACGGCATAACCTTTTAAATAACTGCAGCTAGACAGCAGAGATTGTCGTTCAACTACACATACAAACCCAGGGAGTTCCCTAGCATGACTTACTTGCAAGTCAGCCATTTCATTTAATTTGTCCTTCAAACATTTGTTCAATGAAGAACCAAGGGCGCCAATTAGGGGGAGCAGGGGAGGGCAGAAGCCTCCCCCCCCCCCGCCAAATTTCATACAGGAGGTGTGCAAGCTCCCAAGTGGAGCTCTTAACTACAGCACGGCATTAGTGTGAAATGCAAGTTCTGCAGAGGAGAGGTGCCCCTGGGGCGGGGTGTCAGGGTTTTGTTTAGGGTGACTAAGATAAGAAGGGCTGGGGATTCACTTAAGAATCCGGAAGTTTAGCCTGTAAAAGAGGAATCCCTCTGTGGAGGGGGGAGGGGTTGTTTTATAGCGAACATGGGGTGGGGGGCAGTGTCTCAGAAAAAAAATACAGCAAAGCACTGAGCCCAGGTTACATTCAGAAAAGAGGGAGGTTTGGGGGCATAGGTGAAAAGAAGGGGTCAAACCCAGGGAAGGGCTAGCAGCATATAGAGAAGTTCCCACTCTACTTGTGGTACTTATGTGGCCCCATCACCATGGTATCTGAGGCTGCGCCTCACACTGTCTAACCTATTTCTCCGCCCAGCCCCTCGGTAAGGTAGAGCAATGCTGTTATCCCCATTGTACAGATGGGGCACTGAGGCACACACAGACTAAGGGTCAGATTTTCAAAGGCACTTAGAAGGTTTGGTGCTTTGTAAATCCCACTAGATATCTAGCTGCATCTTTGGGTGCCTAAAAACCTTTGAAATTCTGTCCTTAAAGCACTGGCCTGGGGTCAGACAGGAAGTCCATGGGGGAGTAGAACCCAGGTCTTTCAGAGCTAGCGCCCTATCCAGCAGACCAGCCTCTCTCTCTAGTGCATATTGCCGCCCAAAAAAAGAGGACTCTGATAGATGACAGCAAAACCAAGGCAGCCAGTTCTCCGAGACTCCAGCAGATGGTCCCAGGATGGATGTCATGGTTGACAGCATGAAAAGCAGCACAGAGGTTAGGAAGGATGGCGAATGAGAGTCAGATGAGAGGCAATCACTTAACTCCCAAGGGGTGGCACGTTCTGCCCCAGGCTGGGCTGTACACCAATGGCTGCTGTGCAATTTTACATTTTAACTGAAAGCCATTTTGTTCAGTCATTTTTTGTTCTGCGTTCGAGAAAAGGAAGGAACGAGAAAGTGTCATAAGTATCCAAATGTGTTTATGCCTCAAATTCTTAGGGTTTCTGCTGCATTCAGGCCAATTCCAGAGCAAAAGAACAGAAATTGCATCCACAGAGTCCCTAAAGTCAATGATTATTGTCATGATTCACCGGGCACCATCTGTGTGCTCAGCACTGTTCAGAACATGCCAGAAAATCCAGTCCCTGAGCCAATACGTACAGGATGTGTAGTGCTAGATAAGATGGCTCAGATATTTAAATATGAAGTGTACAGTTAGTTATTGACCACACATGTTCACTGTGATCAGAGATTATCAGGGTTGGAAGGGATCTCAGGAGGTCATCTAGTCCAACCTACTGCTCAAAGCAGGACCAATCCCCAGACAGTTTTTTGCCCCAGATCCTTAAGTGGCCCCCTTAAGGATTGAACTCACAACCCTGGGTTTAGCAGGCCAATGCTCAAACCACTGAGCTATCCTGCCCCCTCCATGAGTGGAGGCACTGGTGGCAATAGAGGTTTAGTTGATTAAGGACTAAAAAATTTGACCCTCCAACTTCCTTCCTAAAGGAAGAGCTGCCCAGAGCTCCTTGGGCCTGTTTATTTTCCTTTCCTGCTGCAGTGGCCCAGATATACCTCAGAAGTCTCAGGTTTTTTCTCAACTTTAAAATATAGAATTTTCTTGGTGTTTGGTTTCAAATATTCTCCTGTGAGAGCGGCAACTCAATCACTGTAATGTGTTTAAGATCCTTCTGGAAAGTAACTGGCCTTTAAACAGAAGTGAAAGCAGCGTTGCCAACTCCAAAGATTTTGTCATGAGTCTCATGATAATTGTTTTCCTTAAAGCCCCAGCTCCTGGAGTCAAGTGGATATGTGAGGATTTCAGCCTTCATTCTTAAAGAAAGATGAAGTTTCTAGTCCTTGTGGCTGTGGAGAAAGCTTCAAAATATGACCCCAGTGCATCCTAAAGGCTCAGAAAGCAGAAGGCAAATCTGTTATTTTTACATAATCTCATGATTTTAAAGCCAATCCCATGATTTTTGGAGAGCCTGATTCTTAAACGTTTGGGATTAGCAATACTGTGAAAATGACTTGAAAGTGTCAGTTTCACTCCTGTTTAAGGTTAGTTTCTAGTCTATTATTTGTAGTGAGGTATCGCCTCTAGACTCCAGGCAGTGCAGTATGAACTCATGGGGCCTTGCCCTAGTAGGATGTTTCCAAAGTTAAACGATCTATTCCCAGCTTGGTGAACTACAAAAAAAGAGATCGAAAGTCATCTAGATTTTTCTACAATTGTTTCAGTTGTTGTATCCAAGAGTTAGGAACAAAGAATATACATTAAAATTTTAAACCTAACCAGTGTTCCTTAAGTGACTTGACACAAGATGTGAGAACATGTTAGTATTAGAGCTGAGTGGGTCTAATATTTTTTTAATCCTCTTTTTTTAATATAGGAATTAGATACAGTGCTGCTATCAGCTAATTTCTAAGTTATCTGCAAAAAAAACCCTAGAGTTTTCAGGTGCCTAAGTAGCCCTTGGATTCACTGTTAAAGTTGCCCCCTCTGCAAAATCTGAAATGGTGTCCCTGTGAAGAATCCATTGAAATGTTAATATTCTGCCAGAGGGAGTCTTTTAGGATGAGCAGAAACACACAGTTGTTCCTACACACCCCATAAATATTTAAATTTATTCATCCACTGTAACTGAAAAGCTAGAGTTACTGACATGCAGGTGAGCTCAAGAAGTGTGCGGATAGTCTATTGCATGGTAACCATGGTAACTAGTGGTACCATGTCCTACTGCCAACCTGTTATGCTCACTTACCTCTACTCTTATTGTATTTCCTTCTGAGTGATCCTGGGTCAGTGACTTCAAGTCCCTGAGACTGTTTGGGCTTTCCCCCTTCTCCCTCCCCACCCCGATATTCTATGCTGTTCAAGTTCTAAATGCAGATGAAAGAAGAAAGCAAACTATTCCAGAGCGGACAGGTATGCACCACCAAAGCCGTGTAGGATATTTAAAGCAATGTTAGAAAGAGTTCTGTGCAACTGAAGGCCACCTTCCCTATATAAGAAATATGTTTATTTCTCCTTTTATTATTTTTCCAGTATAATCACTAAGCCCGTCTTTGAACGGGACAAGTCTTCTGTTAGACAGTAACCCTCAAACCCTTCAACTACCTTTGTTCTCAAGCAGGGATAAACCTAGAGTAGATAGAGATATCTCTAACACCAGAGCTTATAGGTGAGAGACTATGCCATCTCCAAGAGAGAGAATAACAATGTTCTAGATGGAAGTAAGGGAGAGGCAGCTGCCAAGTACAGAATGACAACTTTAAGGTTGCAGAAGCTTACAACTGAAGCCAGAGAGATCCAGCCCCAGCAAAGTATGCTGGGGGAACAAAGGAGGCAGCCCTGCTCTAGCAAGAGAAAGAAAGGAGCAGGCAATTCCCAAGGACGATGCTGGCATGCATCACAGACTGTCAATACAGCACAGCGGGCTCCTTGTTATTTGTTGAATCTCAAAGCATCATCGCCAAGTTTTTTGCTGTATTTGTGTAAACAGTCGCCTCCTTTAGTGAAATGTCTCTGCTCCCTAAAACTCACCCACCTGTTGCTGCTCATATTAGAGTCGGACAGCTGGCGAAGGTGTAATCTGCATTCTCTCATTACCTGGAGTAGATTTCCCTGAGGTATTGTCTCCCCCTTAATTCTCTCTTACACTCAAAAGCGGAAAATCTGGCCCACAACATCTGCTTTTGCTCCCAAAGGTGGAAGCTCCTCTTCTCACACCTAACGTCCATCTTCAGAATTATTTACAGAAAGCTTACAGCCAAGTTGAACGGAGATGGAAGAGGTGCCCTATAGGGCTTCTTCATCCTTAAATGTTCTAGCTTGCCTCTGCTTAGAAGTGACTGCAGAGACTCCTTAACCCCTGCAAACCTCCCAAATACCAGAGCCAAGATGACACATCCTGTTTTGGAGCTATTTATCCTTGGATATGACAATGAGTTATGCCCACTTAGCTACTAGATCATTACCAAAGGCAGCATCCCAATGGCAATATATGGCTTTCAGGCCCTTGCAAAGGACGCGTAGGGAAGCACGGAACACACTCAGAGAGTCCCCCAATGTCTCAGAAAGCAAAGATTCCTCCTCTCCTGACTGAAGAAATTTCTAAAGGGGCCTCAAGTCTTTTGCTGACTGACAAGGAGCTCACCAGGGAATGTGGTGGTGCTGTTTGGGTCAAAGATACCCTTCTCCCCTCCAAAAATGTTTATAGACAAGGGGAGCAGCAAACGAGTTGAAAGAAGCTCCATCTTTGACTGCCATGGGTATAGAAAGCAATTCTAGGGTCCCTCTCCAAGTCAGCCAGTGTTTGGGGACTTTACCATTCCCAGCCTGCCACAGGTATGACTTAACCCACACACAGACGTTGCTAATTTTTGTTCCTGGTGAGTGTGCATTGCAAGTCCCCCACTGTGAGGGATTCATTTCCTTCAGGCATCAGATATGACCTCCAGCTCAAGAACTTTAGTTCACACTGTGGCAGCTCACATTTTTTAAGCTCCCGAGCTCCCCAGTTCACTCCCTGGTGTGTCACTCAAGAAGGCAGCCATTACATTAGATCATTCACAATATGCACTTGTTTCTCTAGTGTCACCTAATAGCACACACCGGGCCAAATCCTGAAGTGTGCTGAGACACTTCAAACAGTTCCCACTTTACTTCAGTGGGATCTGCAGGGATTCAGCACCTCACAGGATCCTTCCCTCCAAGAGTTTTCTCTGTTCCTCTTTATACTTCATTTCATTTTGTTCATATTCTTGTATACCAGTTTTTCATGGTCTGTTGCACCTGGAATGCACTTTCCTAACACAAAAAGAGTGCTCTTTCCTCCTGCTGATGAGGTCATGCCCAGGGTCGCATTCATTTCTGATGGGTCTAGGAAATAGAAGTATACAGAAACAGTTTCTTCCTATACAACAGTATTCAACCTTTGATTGGATTTCTGAGTAATTTTACAAAAAGAGACAGAGCATACATTATCTAGTTAGCAGGGAAGCCATTGAGGAACTTGGAGTGGACTCAGACCAGGACTTTCTTCTATGGGACTGATAGTTTTAATGATGTTTACGTTCATTTAAACCAGTGGTTCTTAACCTATTTACCAGTATGACCTGCATCCAAAACTGCCTGTATGGCCCTGAGGATGTCACATGGGCCGCAGCTCTGTGCTGATTGGGCCACAAGCGGCCTGTGGGTCGCAGGTTGAAAACCACTGATTTAAACACTGTCCTTTCCAGCTTGACCGTCAGACATCACAAGTAATAGCTGATCCCCGGCCAAAGAATGGACTCTAATTGAAGACGAGAATGAAGCCCAAGTGATGGTAAGCATCAGTAGCACCAGTGTTAGTGCAATCAATTGACAGTTGCAATGATTCAAATGTAGCCAAAAGAACACGAATGGTGTGGAGAAGCACAGGAAAAAAATGGAATTCTGGAACTGAGCTACCCCCAGCCAGAGAGTGGGGTGAACCCAAAAGAAAGTAAAAGAGCTAGAAGGAGGTTGGCATGGATGAGGGAAAGAGAGAGAACTCAGATACTTGGAAGAAGGTGAAAGCTCAAAGTCTAGAGTGGAAAGAGGATGAGACTGAAGAGAGACTGGATAGAAAGAACCAGGAAGATAATGGAGTAGACAAGGCAGCTTTAGGCTTATGGTGGGGGAAAGGAAAGAAGAAATGTATGGATTGTAGATGGATGCAGACCTGGCACAAAAGGCAGAGACTTGTGTGACAAGACTCCCCAAGGTGCAACCGGGAACTGCTATGCCCCCTAAACTCTCCAGCCTGGGCTGTCTGTCACAATGGTTTTGCTAGTAACAAGCAGCAAACCCCTCCAGGCGCTGGCACTCAGCCACCAGATGGAGAGACACCCCCATGTTGCATGAATTCTCTCCAAGCCCCTCATGAATTGTACAGAGACACAAGCAAATCCCCGCAGCCCCTTAGCCTTGCACCTCAGAAACAGGAGCGGCGCCAGGGTTTTTGCCGCCCTAGGCGGCAGTGCTCCTCCTCTGAGCATTCAAGGGGCCTGGGGTCTTCAGTGGCGGGGGTCCTTCTGCTCCGCATCTTCGGGGCACTTTGGCGGCGGGTCCCGAGCGAGTGAAGGACCCGCTGCTGAATTTCCCCAGAAGATCCGGAGCAGAAGGACCCCCCGCCTCAGAATTTCCGCCAAGGGCAGCAAAATGCAACCCCCCAAATCCTGCCGCCCTAGGCAACGGCCTAGTGGAAGCGCCAGCCCTGCTCAGAAATATGCCATCTTACACTGCTCAAGACCTTGTCCTGAAGAAAGAAAGCTCATTCATGAATTCAGCACTTTGGGGTAAGCTACCATAGTGCAGTTAAAATAAAGGAGAGGCACTGGTTTATGCTAGATTGGCCTGAATCAATGGCCAGAATCCAAATTGCCTTGAATTGTGGCGAGGGTGGATGGATGGATGGATGGATGGATGATAAGATCTGAAACACCACTCCTCAAATTAACTTCAGTCTAGGTTCGGATCTAGATGCTGTTACTTAGATCTCTGTTACATGTGAGCAATTGCCTTTTTCCAGGTAATAGTGAAAAACAACACAGGCAAGTTATGTGGGCCACATTCTCTGAACACATTTGTTCGGTTAAGTCCATTCCACCTACTCATAATAAATTAGACAAATTTAAAAAGTATACATAACATTTGTTGTTAAGTGTTAGAGACTATTTTCTTCATGGAACAGTACAATCTTTCTGGTAACTTATGTCTCTAGACTAAAAATACTCTAGGCTCACAAGTACTCATCATAAATCCACCGTATCCCTCACCATCCTGAGGCGCATAGTATATTCTCATAATCTTGCAGAATGACTCCCAGTCCTATTGTTGTATGTCAGTAAACCTAACTCCCTCCCTACTTTAAATATATTTCTCTTCACACAAAACACATAGAACTTAGTTTATACTTTCAGGACTCTTTCCACTGAGAGAGTTATTTTTGGGGCCCATATTTCGCACAGACTGTTTCAGCACCTGCATTTTACCACCTGAACTATTTGTCTTCTCACTGTCTTGTCTTTCAGCAGACCTACTATTGTTTTGTGGACCCTTTCTGTTCAGCCAAATAGTCTACAACTCATGTATTATTGTCACTTTTACTATGACCTATTCCAGTTTCCGCTTCCTCCCATGACAGTTTTTATTAGAAGGGTTATTTAAAAAAAAAAAAAAATCTTTGCCTATAGAAGGGGATTGTTTAAAGCACCTCCCTACAGGAAATATTTCTACAGGTTACATTTTGCAACTCAACAGCAACTAGGCAAGTCATGTTAAGATGTCTAGTACGACCCACCTTATTTTTTACAGTATTCTATATTAACGGTCCAAAACACTATAGCTTACAAACACTGTTACAACAAGGAGTCCGGTGGCACCTTAAAGACTAACAGATTTATTTGGGCATAAGCCTTCGTGGGTAAAAAACTCACTTCTTCAGATGCATCTTGTTGTTTTTGTGGATACAGACTAACACTGTTACTCCTGATACAAACACTGTTGTAGGCTTTTTTTTTTTTAAATGTGTGTCTTCTCATGTCATATGATTGTTCTAGAATAAGAATATGCTGGCTTTAGAGCAGAAAGAACAAGAACCCCTTTAATGCAGTTTTCAAATTGTAAAAAGCAACAGAGGGTCCTGTGGCACCTTTGAGACTAATAGAAGTATTGGGAGCATAAGCTTTCATGGGTAAGAACCTCACTTTTTCAGACATCTTGCATCTGAAGAAGTGAGGTTCTTACCCACGAAAGCTTATGCTCCCAATACTTCTGTTAGTCTCAAAGGTGCCACAGGACCCTCTGTTGCTTTTTACAGATTCAGACTAACAGGGCTACCCCTCTGATACTTCAAATTGTAAGTTCTTTAGGGCAGCAACTGTCTTTTTGTTCTGTCTGTAGAGCACCTAGCATCACATGTCCTGGTTCATGACTGGGGTTCCTAGGTGCTACCATGATACAAACAAACATGGGCCCTTTATGCTTCATTCCAGCATGATGCAATTTATCTGTGCCAGTGAAATTCACCATACTAGCAGGAAAGAAGGAAGGAAGGAGTATGGGAGTAGAGGGTAGGGAAGAGGCTGGCAGAGAGTCAGGCACTAGAGGCAGGCAAAGCAGGTAATGGAATAGATAAATTTGCCCCAGAGATTCTCCTTTCTATTCTGTCCCTATGGGATGCAAGTCACTCCCATCGACTTTTAGTGGGAGGGTGAGTAATATCCCAGAGGCAAGGCTCTGGCAGGGGAGGGAGAAGAGGGAGGGTTCCAGCATCCGGGAAGGGGATTCAGGTGAGTGGCTGGGGCCAACCCCGTGGGGTGTCCCATTTTCCCTTTGGGAAATATGGTCACCCTAATTATTGACCACCTGTAGAAATTAATAGAGACTGGTTTCCTTCCCACGGACATTTTTTAAATCATTATAAAATTTAATATAAAATTCTCGTTTTTATAACAAGGATAGGATCCTTGTGGCACCTTAGAGAGCAACACATTTATTTGGGCATAAGCTTTTGTGGGCTAAAACTCACTTCATCAGATGCCTGGAGTGGAAAATACAGAGGCAAGTATAAATACACAGCACATGAAAAGATGGGAGCTGCCTTACCAAGTGGGGGGCCAATTCAATTAAGATGGAAGTGGGCTATTCTCAACAGTTGACAAGAAGGGGTGAATGCCAAGGGAGGGAAAAAATCACTTTTGTAGTGCTAATGAGGCCAATTTCAAACAGTTGACAAGAAGGTGAGAGTATCAGCAGGCGGAAATTAGCTTTGTAGTGACCCATTTTGCAGTGGATGGTTGTTTTTGCTGATACAGATTAACAGGGCTACCCCTCTGGAAACTGTATCCAAAGCACAGCATTTAAACACATGTAACGTTAACGTGTCAGCCAATGAAACTCACATGATTAAACTTACACATCAGACTAGCTCCACTCGCTAACATGTTTCAAGTTATACATTTGCTTAAGTGTTTGGCAGAATTTGGATGTAAAGGAGGTGAGAATTTGGCCCAGTGTTCTCACAGTGGAGCACATGCCAGCTTTCTACCCAAAATGGCTGTATTTTCTCCAATCCCAGCATCCAACTCTTTAAAAAAAATAAGTCCAATTTTTTAAGGTTAATTTCTCCCACGATTAAGAAACTCAATATCATATTTCAGGAGCAGAGCACGTCTTATAGTTTCTATATCACACACATCTAGCCTCTGAAAAAATAGGGATTTATGATAAACAGGTGGGCAGCAGATTAATTATGACCTAGTGGCCTCTGATATGATTATCATATCTAGGACTAATACAGGGGTTTTCAGACTTTTGGACTGGTGACCCTTTTCACACAGCAAGCCTCTGAGTGCGACCCCCCCTTATACATTAAAAACACTTTTTTATGTATTTAACACCATTATAAATGCTGGAGGCAAACCGGAGTTCGGGGTGGATGCTGACAGCTCGCGACCCCTCCCCCGCCATGTAATAACTTCGTGACCCTCTGAGGGGTCCCGACCCCCAGTTTGAGAACCCCTGGACTAATAGTACCTTTTCTAGCATTTAAGAGAAAAACTGCAGTGATTAGTTGGACCCAGAAGGCCTCTGTGTATTTCCAATGTTTATCTTAGATCAATGAGGCATGGTTTGATTTCTTACTTTGTAGCAGCAGCTGCTCACAATCATTAGGGCATATGATGCAACTGGGGAAGATTAATTGAGGATTTATTCTGCGTAGCCCAGAAATCCTAAAATGTTGGGTAAAGCAATACTGCCAAGATTTCATAAGTGGCTAGTGATTTGGAGTGACTCCATTCTAGGGTGTCCATCTTGGAGGGGGATTTATTTCAGAAAGTTCCAAGCACCAACCCTCTGGAAAAAAAAAAAAATCGTCAGACCCTTCTAGTTTGTTGCCCAAAAATACCTGTTGCTTTTGACAATATTGACCCCCCATCTTGCATACACAGCAATGCAAGTACGGCGGTGTGGTCTGGTATGCCGTACCAGCAAGGTATTTATAGCTGCTAGGGCGTGCTGGAAAGACACAGGCAGAGCGGAACACGGGGCTGCTGGGAGACTTCATATCAGCAACTCCTTCGGCGCAGCTATACTGCTCACACAGGGTCTCCTCCGTAGCAGTACCTGGGGGACTGGGCTGGGGGTGATACAGGCACACCGGAGGAGCTGCCGGCATGGGGCCGCCCGGTAACACGGGGAGGGGATGGGATGGGATGAGCATGAGGGCCGGGAGGAGTCACATGGAGAATCACGTGAGGAGGTCACGTGCCTCCACATTAGCTGCTACCACCCCCCCCCATACCAGTAAAAAAATGGATTCCATTGTTTATACAGCATTTAACACATACAATTCTAATATTGCCCCTTGACTTAGAGGGTAAGTCCATGTGCTTTGAGCCAACTAAGCAGGGGGATAGATAACTTCCCGTGGAACCCTCAGCTCCAGAGAAGATTGCCAAGGAGCAGCATATGCATGATGCAGAGGCTTGGAGAGTCGTCCATGGCTATACATCTCCTCCATCCAGTGTAATTCCAAGAAACATGGAGAGATTCCACTGGTTCTCTACCCCCATCCCAAGCTGAGGTTATGTCCACTCCACCCCCAGGCATAGATGGGATAGACTTGGCACCCTTTTTACTGTCCATTAGAGGGCTTTCCTTCCACCCTCTCCCCTGGTTCTCGTCACACAGACAGACAGCAGAAGACCAGAAGTCCGAAGTGCAGATAATGCGATGTTCATTGGGGTTAGTTTCCAAGCAAGCATATTCCGAAGCCCTTCACACCAGTCAGGCTTATCTCTACATGCCAATAGTTCCCCAGTGTTCCCTTCCCAGCTCTGATGCTGCAGAGCATTTACCCCACGTCCCTCTTCCCAGCTCTGACACCACAGAGCCTTGCCTGTGTCCCAGTTCCCCGTACCGTATTCCCCTTCCCCTCCTTAGCAAACATGATTCCAATTTCCCTTGCCCCCACTTCCTGTTTGACCCATTTATATAGTAATACTCACAGCTATACCTTAACCAATCATTTTACTGAAATTTAACTAATTAATCCAAACATATTGTAACATAATTCTCTAACCAATTATATCCCACTACCCTAATTAACTTACATCTAGCAACATTAATTATACAGCAGACAGAAACAAACAATTAGAGAACCAGACATTAACAATAGAAAAGTGGGGGCCATAAAGATAAAACGATACAGAAACTAGGGTTTCACAACCATTGATAAGTGATTTCTTGCCCGACAGGATTCTATCAATCTTGGGCCTGGTCTACGCTGGGGGGCAGTGGGGTGTGGTACGTGAATAACGTAGCTGAAGTTGAAGTACTTAGATCGACTTACTGCGGTGTCTTCTCTACCGTGAGTCGACTGCTGCCACTCCCGTCGATTCTGCCTGCACCTCTCGCGGCGCTGGAGTACAGGAGTCAATGGAAGAGCGCTCAGGGGTCGATTTATCACATCTAGACTAGACGCGATAAATCGATCCCCACTGGAGCGATCGCTGCCCGCCGATCCGGCCGGTAGTGAAGACCAAGTTTCTTTAACCATCTTAAGATCTGTTTCTTGATCTGGTGGGGATGGGCACTATCAGGACAGGATCGTCTTCCTAACAGCCCAATAGCACCTCATTTCAATGTGACTGGTTTGGGATGTGAGGATGTGACCGTTCACTTCCCAGCTTATGTCTGCCCCTGCTGCTTAGCCAAAGGCCTTAGCCTAAGAACAAGGCCTCAGACTGTCACAGTGAGAGAAGGCCCAGACACCGGCAGACTTGTGATTTTGATTCTTAGCTAGTTATAGAGGTATAAAAACAAGGTATACAACTGGAGTATTGTGTCCAGTTCTGGGCACCGCATTTCAAGAAAGATGTGGAGAAATTGGAGAGGGTCCAGAGAAGAGCAACAAGAATGATTAAAGGTCTTGAGAACATGACCTATGAAGGAAGGCTGAAAGAATTGGGTTTGTTTAGTTTGGAAAAGAGAAGACTGAGAGGGGACATGATAGCAGTTTTCAGGTATCTAAAAGGGTGTCATAAGGAGGAGGGAGAAAACTTGTTCACCTTAGCCTCTAAGGATAGAACAAGAAGCAATGGGCTTAAACTACAGCAAGGGAGGTTTAGGTTGGACATTAGGAAAACGTTCCTAACTGTCAGGGTGGTTAAACACTGGAATAAATTGCCTAGGGAGGTTGTGGAATCTCCATCTCTGGAGATATTTAAGAGTAGGTTAGATAAAAGTCTATCTGGGACGGTCTAGACAGTATTTGGTCCTGCCATGCGGGCAGGGGACTGGACTCGATGACCTCTCAAGGTCCCTTCCAGTCCTAGAATCTATGAATCTATGAAAAACCTTTACAGGCAGGCCTGAATATCTATATTCTAACACTGCCATCTCTCACACTTTTCTTGCTTTGGGAGAGGGAGTGTCTCACATGCTTCTGACCAGGGCCGGCTCCAGGCACCAGCTCAGCAAGCAGGTGCTTGGGGTGGCCAAGGGGAAGGGGTGGCAAGTCGGGCTCTTCAGCGACGGGTCCCTCGGTCCCTCTCGGAGGGAAGGACCTGCCGCCGAAGAAGAAAGTGGCACGGTAGAGCTGCCGCCGATGGCAGCTTTTTTTTTTTTTCCCCCGCCACTTGGGGTGGCAAAAACCCTGGAGCCGGCCCTGCTTCTGACAACTGCTGGATTTCCTGGTGTCATGGGTGCTCAGTCTATTGGCATTTGGATTGGAAAGTAATTTTCCCACAAGGCAAACGCTAATAAGAGCAAATTGATCTGAGACTGACAAGTATGTCTTTTCTCAGAGTCTTAGAAATGAAACCCAAATTGTATCATCTAAACAGAGGGCTTCATAATCCTGATGGTTATTGTAAGAGCTGGAGAGGGAATTCAGTACATCTGTTCTTATTCGCAGCAGTTATAGAACAGAAGAAATAGCTCATTTTTCTAAAGGGGTTTTTATCCAACTAATTATAAAAATGTATTTTGTTTTTCCAGCTGTTGCAGAGGAATGGTACTCAGATACTCGAAGGGGTGTTCTACAGCCATTGTAGGATCAAATTGTGAGTCCTTTACTTACTATGAAATCAGTAGCCCTACTTGCTTAAGTGCTTAATAAGAGTAAGGCGCTCATAATCTGGCCCTGCGACAGATCAATTGGGGTAGCTGGTTCAAATGAGGATGTATTCTGGTTTCTTTTATTGAGAAGTTAAAGATACGTTATGAAGCTTATTCAAACACACACGCACGCACACACACACAAATTAGCAATGGTCTTGGATTCCTTTTTGACATTTCCTCTGGAATCACTGATGCCATACTTAACAGACACATCTATACCATGAAGATTCACCTTGCATCAGGGTTATTTTCTGTGAAAACACTACATGGAACCCTTCCCCTTTGGCAGTGTCCTGATGGACCGCAATGGTCCTGTATGACATCTGCCAAGTGAACTCATTTTCCACAGCCATTGTGTCTTTGGGTGAGGGCTTCTTATATGGCATCTCCATTACTGGAGGTTTGAAACCATGGCAGCCCATTCTGTAGGCTCCTCTGCTAATCCCTTTGTTAATTAATAGTCCTTTTGATCCACCCAGCATATCAAATTGTCCATCCAAGATCTTTTTCTGCATCATGTTTTTCTACTATAAACTTTCCCTTCCAGTGCCTGTAAACATGCATCTCTTGCTGAACCCTTAAAACGTGCCCTGCAACTCACATCTCTTTTTCAGATCTCTGACTAGCATTTGCTGAGTTCCAATCATATACACTACTTAGTTGGTTACACAGTCTATTCATGATATTTTCAGATTTCTAACACACCGTAATTCGAAGGATTGTAGATTTTTACAATCAATTGTTTCAGTGTGCATGTTTCACAGCTGTAATTTAAAAATCTTACATTTGGTCTGTGTTACAGAGTCAGAATTTAGTCTTCAGATTTATTTCTCTTCTCATTACAGGTTTATTCTTCCAGAATGTCTTTCACTCTTGCCATTCCGTTGCTGACTTCAGGATCCAAACTTCTATAATGAGGTTTCCCAAGGAGCAATAATTTCTCACTTGCCGTATAGCTGTATCAGTCACTTGAATGCTGCATGTTTTCCCAGCGCCCTTGCATATCATCATAGTTGTCTTGTCCGCATTCAACTATTTCTTTGCCATATTCACATATAGTCTCCACTAATTTCAACAGACCTTCTGAATCAGCCAACAGCTATGTCATCTGCATAGCATGTTATTCACCCATTTTTCATTCCTCTTAATACCTTTTGTTTCTTCAATTAAATTTCAATCACACACACTATCAACAGTGAATAAAGTTGGTGACATTATACAGCCTTGTCTCACTCCTCTCTTGATCCCTATTAGATTTTTATTTTGCAACCACCATCGGAATCACCTTCTGATTCCAATGTAATTGTCGATCATCCGGCAAAGTGATCACTAGAATGATTCTTCCTATGCATTGTCTTTCATATGATGTTTTATTGCACATATCGATAATATCTTCATAGACTGTAAGGCCAGAAGGGACCATTGTGATCATCTAGTCTGACCTCCTGTATAATATGGACCAGAGAACTTCCCTGAATTAAGTCCCACTTCACGTCCAATAGCTGTGGCTGTATTTGAGTATTATCTTTTAGAAGGGCATCCAATCTTGATCTAAAAAGGTTTCCAGTAATGGAGAATATACCGTAACACTACATAAGTAATTCTATTAGTTAATTACCTTCACTGTATTAAAAAACATGCCTTACTTCTAGCCCACTGGTTGCTTATTTAAACAAAAAAAATACCATAAAGCTTTCCTATGTAGATAAGCCCTCAGGGAAAGAAGAGACGGTTACAGATCCTTAACTAGCACTTGGACAGCTACCAGCAAAGAGAAGAAAAGGACTTCCGTTCAATGTCTTATCTCAAGTAGGGCAGAACTGATAATACAGTGCCTTCTGCTGCACTGTCAGCATTTCCTGCCAATGGACATCTCTCTGGTCACCATATTCAATACAACAGCTCTTTAGAGTAATACAGCCACAGAAGGGTATTGTGGAGCTCTGCCACAGAAGACATCAGCATATAGCTGCAAACCCGCACACAATACAGTAATTTATATCCACTTCATATAGTGCTTGTGAAGCTAAAATTAGAATTAACATTGGTAATTTAAGTTTGAACATTGGAAGAACTCCGTTCCCAGTATGACATTTACTGTTAACTCCTGAGGGCATTCTGTACCAAAAAAATTAAAAATTCTGCAAATTGTATTTGTCAAATAAATGTGGAGGCTCCAGCATGGCTTTGGGGAGCACAGGCCACTGGCTGCACAGAGGTGGGAGATCACTGTGCAGCTCCCCCCCCAGGACACGGACTCAGCAGTGAGGCTGCACCCAACCCTAACACAGCGCAAGGATTGGGCCTGCCCCAGAAACACCCCAGGACCCTGTCCCTCTGTGCCAGGTGTTGGCGGGCAGGCTCAGCAAGGCAGGATCCAAATGGATGGGCTTAGTGTTGTGGGATCCAGGTAAGGGTTGAGAGGTTCTGTGTGGGGCAATCTGGGTTCGGGCAGCTCAGTGGGGGGGGGAGATCAGGAGGCAGAGACTTGTTGGGGGGTTCTGGATGCAATGGTAACGGGACTCTGCAGGGGGGTTCAGGTGAAGGTGGTTGGGGCTCAGCAGGGGGAGTCTAGGTCTGTGGGGAATAGAGCTTGGTAGGGAGCCTGGGGGGGTTCAGTGTGGAGTCTAGATGCTGGGGAAGAGGGGCTCAGTGGGGTGGAGATCCAGGTGAGGCTGGTTGGGATCTAGGTGCGCATGGCTCATCGGGCTGGTTCTGAGTGCAGGGGGTGGGGTGAGGCTCAGTGGGAGGGTCTGGGTATGAAGGGGTCTGGATGCAGGGGGGTTGGGTGGATGGGGGAGCAGCTCCCTGTGCAGGGATCCCTCCCCCCACAGCTGAGGAGTGATGGGTGCAGGAATCGGGGGGGGGGGAGGGGGAGTTTGCAGATATTCCTGCAGTTGGAGGAGAAACATGGAGGTAGGTCTGACCCAGCCCCAGATGCCGTGCAGGGGAAGAGGAAGTCCTGTCCTCCCCAGCCTATCTGGACTAGCTGCCAAACCCAGCCCAGGGTAGGAGCCACCAGCCAGGTCTTCCCCAGTCCCACCCCACAGTGTTTTACCTCGCTGCCAGCTGTCCTGGGCACCTGAAACATACTGCTGGGGAGGGTCGCAAGACCGCTCTCGTGGCTTCCCTTTGATTCCCCCATCAGAAGGTCATTTTTCTGCAGGGAAGCAAAGAAATCTGTGGGGGACATAAATTTTGCACATGTGCAGTGGTGCAGAATTCCCCCAGCAGAATACTGTTCATCTGTTCTCTTGAACTACTTGTCTAAACTTGCATTAGCCATTAATACTTTGGCAATGCCTCAATGTGTTGTAAGCAATAAAACAAAACATTGTGGTCCCCAGAATCGATAAAGAGTGTCTTGGATCTCAGACCTCCAGCATTATCAGAGGTCACATTTGAGAGAGAGAGAAAAAAGTAACAGCTGCATTTGTTTATACATAGGTCATTCTAATATTTTGGTTTTTTTACCATATTGTTTGCACATTATTTACACAAGGTCACAACTTTTTACACCGTTCTTTCCCACCTGCCTCACACAATCCTTGCTTTTACAAATTTTGCGTTATTAGGGTTACAGTTAGCTTAACTCTTGCTAACAAACTGTCATGTATTGCAATTCCCTGGGTTTTTTGTTTGTTTGTTTGTTTTTTGCTTCCACAACCTGAACGCTAATGAGTTGAGCTCCAGATGCAGCCCTCAGTGCTGTATCAGGGTAGAATTTGGCACTTGGGTTATTAACATTTGTATTCCCATGGGGTTGCTCAGGAGAAAATGGGGGGAGAGTTTGACACAAAGCATTTTCATATTTCACAACCTCCATTCCAAGTGATCTCTTGTCTAAAAAAAGCATCACCATTAACTCACTGTTACTACTCAATGGTCAGACATCAAACTGAAAGCCAAGGCTTTTTGAAAACACTCAGCATTGGTGTAGCTCTGCTGCCATTGAAGTCACTAAGAGCTATGCCATTGACTGCAATAGGAGCAGTTAAGCCAGTGCTGAGTGAATCTGAAGATCTTAGAAGCTATGTTCTTGTTGCCAATGGATTTTGGAACCTGCTCTATTGGAAATTGTTTCTAGTTGGAAAAAGCTTAATATTCCTAAATAAAAGCATCTGCCGAGTGAAATCCATTGTAACCAATGCAGAGGTGTCTGGTCAAATCTGCCGACAGCCTGCACGAATAGTTCTGAGACCAGTGAACTGTCAATTGGATCGCCCATCTAAATGAGGCTGGGGACGTCCAGACTCTCTCCTCTAGGCTCCCCTCCCCAACACTAGTCGAATAGTGTAGTCTGCATACTGGAGGAGAACTGCCCAGCCGACTCAGATACAGTGCGCTGCTGGAATAAATATCAGAAGATCCCGCATCTGCTCCCTTTGCCTGTCAAGGGGAAAGGCCATCTCTGCTAATTCTCCAAAGGGAAGGAAGTCCTGCTGCTCATTCCAGGAAGAGAGCCAGATCCCCTGGAAACTACCCGCACTGCAGGGTAGAAGGCCCCAGCCACTGCATGGAGGGGAATATTGCAGTATACCTGGACCCCATTCATGCCCTTGCCCACACTGGGGCTGTTGCTATAACTGGCTGAACCGAAGTCACCAGGGGTGTCTGCCACAGAGTTTAGGGGCATATGGATTTCGTTTTATAGGTGTAGCCAGATGTGAATCTTTATGCTAGAGCTGATGGAGAAACCGGTTTCTCCTACAAATAAGTTGAGGGGGGAAAAGTAATTTTTGTGAAAAAAAATTTAAAGCATAAAGTTTTCTTCTGTTTTCTGAAGACTGAAGAGTTGCTTTACATTTTTGTCATTTTTACCCCCACCCCTTCTTGCTAGAGAAAGTTAGGTTCCCATACTAGATGCTTTCCCTTCGCCGCTGTAACTTTCCAGTTAATAAGCTGGAGAAGTTAGAGTGGAAAAAAGAGGAGTGAAAAAAAGGCAAGAAAACCCTAGATATTTTACACTGTATTCTGTGGCTATATATATAAAAATCTCAAATTAAAATTCCCCCTCCAAAAAAATTGCAAAAAATTAGATTTTCCCCATGAGAGAGTGTTCATTTGATGACCCCCTTTTTCAGGGAGAAAGGGGATGAAAGTTTCGGACAGCTCCACTTGGATCCAAACCCAGACAGAAACTTTCCCCAATATATGGGGGTGTTCCATTCCTGGAGTTCGGTTTGGGCCTCATCCCTGGTATCTTTTTGTTTTTAATCATTTGATTCATTTAACATAAGCCGCATCTCCTGTAAGAGATATTCATACTTTCATGAGCTTTGCGGACTTTTGCTTTTTTTGAAGCAAGATCTGTTATCAGTTATGGAGTATGAGGAATCATTTAAGTTATTAGAGCAAACAGTTTCTATCCGAATGCCTTGAACAACAAATAAGAATCTGATTAAACAGCAAGAGAGAATTGTGTTACACAATATCATGTTAAACTGGGGCTAACAAGTCTCTACAAATAGCAGAGAAGTGGTCATTGGTAGCAGGGGAGCGGAAGCTCACTGTGGGGGTGGATGTATGGGAGGAGAAGCCAGGGGAGCTACTGACACTCAGACAGGGGTGGGAGTAAGATGGTTCCAGCCTGGGAAGGGATGTCACTGCAGTTCCTGCCATTCTTACAGGAGTTCCTCTGTGGCTGGTGCTGTATGTCCCCTTCCCTCCTCATCAGCAGCTGGTGCCCCCCTGCACCTCCCCCAGCTGCTGGTGTCTTTCCCTATGCCCCACCCCTACAGCTGGCACAGGTGCTGCTGCCCTTCTCCTGGCCTGGGCGTGTCTGCTGAAATCCGCAGTGGCTGAAGGTGGGGAGAGGAGAGCGTGTCCTACCTGCTCCCCAATTGCTGGCCCAATCTTCTGCACCACAGTGGCCATGTCTGCTCCCGGAGTTTATACATGTTGCTCCCATGTATGATTCAGTGTTACAACTAATGAACGTATTACCATAGCACGCAGGAGCCTCGGCCATGGACAGGACCTCACCATGCTACACACTGAATAACGTACCAATGCTGCATTTTTGCAGTTTCCTTGGGCAAGATACTCTCCTGTGAGTAAGAACCCCCCTACTTATCCCGCTGCAGGGCCTACCTAGAGCAGGTGGGCAAGGACTGGACACAGCCATGGCTCCAGACTCCAAGGCACTAACTTGGGCACATAACTGATCTTTTGCTTTGCTGGCAATTTTGGAAAGTTTAAAGAAAGATGCTTCGAGCAGAATGAAATGTTTCATTCCAACAAAGTCAAAGTGTTCTTTGTCTAATTCAACCCCTTTTAAAATGTTTCGGATTTTAATGAGGGTGACCATATTTCCCTAAACTGAAAACGGGATATGCAGGGCTCGTCTGAGACACTTAGTGTCACTGCTTGCCCCCCACCAACGTTCTTCCATGCCCCCAATTGCGCCAAGTAGCAGAGAGGGGGCAATGGAGGAAGAGGATTGACGATTGTCTGGGATCTGAACAGCAAAGCAGGATGTGTGGGTGGGGGTGAGAGAGAGAGAGAGAGAGAGAGAGAGAGAGAGAACTTTTGGGCTTGGAGTCAGGAAGTGAAGCTATTGGACTATGATCAAAATAAATTTGCACTGCCCATCTTGAGCAGTGCAAGAAGGTATATTCCTGGGGTGCAGTGCTGGGAACTGGGGGGGTTTGGCTGGTGTCTTTCTCTGTGTAATTCATGAGTGGCTCGGGGAGCATTCATGCAATCTAGCTGGGTGTGGGGCTCCATATGCGGTTGTGCTGAGTGATAACAGCACCCATAGGCACTGACTTCTGCTCGTGCCAGTGGGTGCTTGAACCCTGGAGCACCCACAGAGTCAGCACCTATGACAGCACCTGGAGAGGCTTACTGCTATCACTAGTAAGGCATTGTGAGAGACAGCCCAGGCTGGAGAGAGTTTAGGGGGTACAGCAGTCCCATGGTCCCAGGCTGCACCCTGGGAATCCTGTCACAGAAGTTATTGATTGTAGATATAGATTTTGTATAAAGGATAACACCACAAATATAGAGCAAAAGGACAGAAGAAATATTAAAGATAATATGGATTCTCATAGGAAAGGAAAACTAAAGACAAGCTTAGATATAAACTTTAGTCAGACGCATGCACTAGATTGCTTGAATTGGACAGCCAATTATATCTGGCTTATATTACCAACTCATTATCATTAAGACATTTGTAACATGATGTGTACTAAGTATCAAAATCTAAACCAACCCAAAAAGATATTTTCTAAAGTGGCTGAAGAAACTTGAACTCGCAAGTCCCTTTAAAAGTAATAGGAGTCAGGCATCCAGATCCTCTAGGCAGCTTGGAAAGTCTCAGTCTGAAGTGTGTTAGGGGAAAAAATAGCTTAAATTTCAATCCAGCCAGATGACAGTTGCAGAAAATAGTATCTTATCTGTGCTTCCATAGGTAGCCATTGAGAGCTAAAAGCTGCACAAGTACTCCTGTTCTTTTCGCTTTATTCAGGCTCTTAGTTTCAAAGACTTAGCAGTATTGTTTGTCCGACTAAGGGGAACAGGATTTGGTCTAAATCATGTTATTCTAGTATTCAGAGATGGGTCCAACTTACTAAGTTCACAAGCAGATCCTGATCCACTACTGAATTTCTCCAAAGGTCAGGGTTATTTGGACCCTGGGTTTTGGATTAACCCAATAGAGAGTAAGGAAGCAAGGGCTGGATTGAGAGAGAGATTTAGGAGCCTAACTGCCACAACAAAGTTCCTCTGTTAATCTGGCCTCTACTGCAGAAGACCAGAACTGAAGTTCTCTCATAGGTGTGTTCAGATGCAGGCCTGGGAATCAGGAGATCTTGGCTGTATTCTCAGGTCTACCAGTGACCTACTGTGTTGACACTGGGCAAGTCCCCTCACTTTTTTCCCTATCCTACTCTTTGGGTATTTATAGCCAAACCCCTTTATTCATTCTAAAGGTTCTTTGGGACAGGGTGTTTCTCACTATGTGCTAATACAAAGCCTAGTGCAGTCAGGACCCATTTTTAGTAAGGTCCTCAGGAAGTACTCGAATACAAACAAAGTGATAATTCAAGCCTACTTTTAGTTCTAACCAAAAAGGTAGAAGTGACCCTGGACCCATGCTTAGCTTCACCAGGGGATGATTTATAGTTGTACATCCAAGCCACGAGACACTAACATTTCTCAGACCTGTCATTGCAATAGCTATGGTTCCAATCAACTACCATTTTCCATTTTGAACACAATTCAAATCAGACGCCAGGGTGGGTGAATAAAAAAGTGGAAATTTTTGCATAAACTAAAACGAATGAGTTTTAAATAGTTATACTATGCATGCTAGACTTAAAGCATATTAAACTAAGTTTAGAGAGGGGACTTAAGTTCTGGTGCCCACTTAAATAAAAGGACCAAAAAAGTTACTGCTATGAAATACATCCATATTTGAACTGCTGTTGCTCAGAAAGCCAGACATTCCCTCAAAGACTCCTGAGACTTCCCCCTTGTATGCCAGATACATTTGAGCCAACTCTACTTTAAATGGCAACTGTTTTCCTATAGGTGGGTGGAACTGAGCTATCATGTTGCTTCTGGCCAGCTTGCTATAGAGATCGGAATCCCGGAGTCGGTGTTTTTGGCAGAAAGTCGTGTCTGTGCCTGAAGACAGAGGCTGATTATTTAAAACACTAGTAACTCCAATATTCCTGGAGTTTCACCATTGCTGTTGCCCATGGAAGACAGTGGAGCCTGGAGCCACTCAGCCTGGCAGGCTGTTGGAGGCTCTGGGAAGGTTAAAGAGGCAGAGAATCACACCAGGAGTAGCTGTAGAGAGATTGAAGCGAGTGGAAAATCCAAGACAAGCTGAACATGCTGCTCAGGATTTCCTGGTCATGAATGTTAAGGACCTGATTTCCAACACTCAGATAAAAACACCATGTGGGTGCAGTTGTGCACCAACTTTGTGCTTGATGTTAGAGATGCTGTGCATGGAAATAGGTATTTGAAAATAGTCTTCAAGATGCCCAACTGGCTATAGATGCACATCCATGTCGAATAGTTGTATGTTCTTGAGGTAACTGCAGAGCTAAGTTAAGTGAACTGCACACATTTTTTCCTATGTCCAGTTGTGCGTCTGACTTTATGATGACTGAACTGAAGACATTTATTTCTTGCTCATCAGTGAGTTTATTTTCTTAATGAGAGCTGAAAGCTCACGACTAATGCTGGAACGTCAGCCCAGTGGACTGAACCTCTCCACATTCAGCCACAAGAGAAGTACAAGTTTCCCAGTCCATTCCCTGAAGTGCCTCGCTTCTTTCTAAAGTGGCAGGGCCAACTCTAGAAACAGAGTTTCCCCTACACAGTCTGTCCCTGATCCCAATACCTACAAGCATGACATTTATGGTGAGCTTTTTGGCAGCTGGAAACAGTGTGGATGGTCTCAAGACTTTCAGCAGTGATCTAGTCCGACTTGTGGACCAGTTTTCTCTGAACACCAGCTACAGACAAGGGCCATTCTGCAAAAGCTGCCAGACCACCCATCTAAGTATTTATATCACCCATCTCTACAGCAGTCAAGGTCCAGCTCTGCAGAAGTATTAGATACCGAATTCATAGAAATGAATGGGAGATTGACACCGAAATACCATTGAGGATCTAGGCCCAAGAGCCTTGCATTCTGATGAATCAAGCTTCTAGTCAACCCTGTGATCCTGCGAAGTATTATCCCCTGTTTGCAGGCAGCTGAGGCACACAGATGAAGCAACACAAGAAGCGGCTGATTGTGGAACTGCATCTTCCATCTCTTACCACAGTGCCTTAACCGTAGGGACCTCCAGCAGGCAAGGAGCTCGCTAGTGTAATTTTGTGGTGTTAAGTTCAGTTAAGTACCAAACATGGAAAGATCAAAGGATGAAGGAGAAAGTGAAGTGAAGCTAAACCACTAAACCACTAGTTCATTATTGAAAATGCAGCCTCAACACAAATGACCAGTTTTGCATTGTAATTATTGACTGCATATCCTTAAGGATTAGTCGCTAGATTTGTTCCCTCTTTTAAGATTAGGAGCTTTTAAACACGTTGACACCGACAAACATCGGGAAGCTTTAACCATTGCTGAAGCACCAAGCAACCTTGCAGCTTATGCATGTGTTCATGTTTCTCTGGAGAAGTTTTTGATGTATGGATGTATCATCACAGGCAGCAAGCCTGTGTAATGGCTAATGGAATGTTCTGAGAGGGTAACAGAGACATCTAGTGGCAGGTCTGAGCTGTGGTACCTCAGATGAAGGTGATTTATTGTTCCAGAACCATTGTTTCTATTCCATTATTACTTTTAACACAGAGACCTGTTGTTACGGAGAGGCGCTTGACACACGTTAGGGCTATTTTGTCTTATTTGGAAATCAACATAATGACTTTCTGAAACACTGCTGAATTCAACAACACAGCAGCGGAGATAGTGATAATTATTTTTAATTTCTCTTTTACAATTTCTACTGCTGTCCCTTGTATTCACGTGATTTTAAGTGACCAGGGACCATATCCCTCATGCTGCACAGTGTAACTGTTATAATGATGTTTATTATTAAATGCACATTTCACACGTCCTAGACATGACAGAATGTTTTTGCTGTCACCTCGCATACCAAAAACACGCCACTGCCCTAACTGTCCAAGTAGCCTATCGGCTGTTAAAAAGCGCTCAGTTGCCAAGTACAGTAATAATTGGAGTAACTACCACCAAAATTAAATTACACCCTCCACACACCTACAGTGCCTGTCTGATAATAAAGTAGAACACAGATGTTTTTGCTTTTGCTAACCACATTCTCAATATACAAACTGTGTTGGGAGAGAAAGGGTTAATGTCTTAAAAAAAATGTTTTTAAAGATTTTAGTTCTTCTGAACATTTTAGCTCTCAGAATACCATTTAACTATAAAAATACTATTATTCATTTAAGGAGACCTGGGACATACTTGCAGCTCTGCCACGGTCCTGCCGGTGACTTGGGAAAGTCATGTCCCCTTTCTGTGCCTCATTTTCCACCATCTATAAAATGGGAATAATGATATTGACCTCCATTGAGATCTACTGATGGAAAGCACTGAATCAGAGCTAGGTATTATCACCATGCTCTTACTCAGATCAAGTAAGTTACTCCATAAGTAATCTCCATGAAATGAATGGAAACACAAGGAGCAAGGTACCCCTCACTATGAGCAAGGATGAATATATATTGCTCTTCAGTTAGGTAAAATAAGCTCATCTACACCCTCCTCATCCCCCCCCCCCAAAAAAAAAAACACACACACACCCCTCCTCTAATGAAAAGCTGATGGTTACAAAGCTGTGGTGATGAGGCTTTGAACCCAATTCTTCAGTGCTCTGCACCTTACGTAGCTTATTTGACACTGGTGTGAGCGATTACACACCCGTTCCAGGCAATGGTACACCAAGCATTTGGGAATGAGTCAGATGCAAGGTACCTCAATAGAGAAACTAAATGAAAAGTACTGTTATTCCATTATCCACTTTCCTAACACCATCTGGGAATGGTTCTTCTGGCAACTGATGTCGTTATTTACAGTTGTGCTAAGTGGATGTAAAAATGTGCCAGATCACAGTGGTAATACTTTTATATTGGTTTTTGCCTAGGTGAAGCATACTGCAGCAGACAGAAAGTAGAGGGGAAACAGGATGATTAGGTCTGGAAGTCATGACTCAATTTAAGCCGCTTCTGTGGCCTACAGAGCATTATGGTATACTCAGCCTCGATAAGATGCCACTCTTAAAAACACATTTATCTAACTCTGACACCGTTTATTGGAAATAATGCTGATCTCATTGAAATGACAAATGGCTTCAAAGACTTCCCAATATGCAATCAATGTATACAGCAGGCCGCCTCGATCAGTCTTGATCCAAGTGCATCCACACACTATGTGAACTTTTGCCGAAGAAACAAGCACACATACATCATACGGCAATCCCATTGCTAAGGAGCATCACCAGAATGTTTCAAGAGTGGAGAAAAGCAAAGCAGATATGAACGCTTAACTGGTTGACATAGAAACAGTGACATGAAAGCAAGATCATCTGAAAATATAAAGGAGGTAGATGGAACTGTTCTGTTTTCTGGGAGGAATCAGTAGATCAAAATATTTGATTTTTTTTTAAATCATTGATTAATATTTTATCTGCCAGTTCATTGTTGTTTTGTAAAGCACCCAACCAAAACAAAACAAACAACCAGAAAACTCAATAATTTGAAAGAACAAGTGAACATAGTTGGGCCAGAAAAAACAGACAAAACAAAATATGACCAAAAACAAACCAGGAGGAAGAAGAAAGGTGATTGTGTCTCATGGCTTGACAAATGGATGAAAATCCTGTGTGAAGCCCCAAGGAGAGCTATAAAGCACTGTTCAGAGCTTTTGTTATCCTACTCTACTGCAAGACATATAAAAAATATTGCAAGTCTCAACTCCTGGAGTCATGCTATTACCTGAGAATCTCAACTTCAATTTAAAAAAAAAAAATTCTCACCCTCATTGGCTCAGCAAAATGCTTGAAAATATGTATCCTAAAAGGTTCAACAACACAAAACATAGTTTTGAGGAGGTGGGGGGGGTTGGTTTTTTTTTTAAGTCTCCTTCTAAAACTACCCATTTTTATGGAGCTGCCTCATGGGTTATTGAAGACTTGGGGTTGGTTATACTTTGAAATTATGGTTTCCCTGCCTTTAGACGGGTAAGAGGAGGCAATCTTAGGATTTGAGAGAAGGGGCTAAGCAGCAGAAAAAGGGCTCCAGGGAAGACATTGGTAGCCTAGTGACCTAAAATGCACAGAATTTCACATTGTCTGGAATATCAGGTACCAGAAAGCAGAGTCTCTTGCAACATTTCCAGTCCAGGTCCTGGTGAGGAAACAGAAGTATCAAAAACATATACAAACATTTCAGACCTTAAAGATGTTTAGATGTCTGAAATTAGAAATTCAGGGAATAGAGTATGTGCAGATTTCATTGGAAAAAATAACGGAACATTTCTAGTTAAAAGAGAGAGACAAGTGGCGTATTTCAGCCTAGTAGTAGAGGCTTACAGGTCTCAGGGTATTTTGGTGAGCTGTATAAACACTCACTAGCCCACTTGTCCTTGGACTGCAGAATTTGTTTCAACAGGAGAATGACTAAATGGGTCAATGATTAATAAAAATTGTTTAGCATTTGGCCTTTGATCAGAATTTGCCTGAGTTTTGTTTTGGAAAAATACTGGTACAGTAATTCCTCAAGTATTATGCTTCAGGGGAGATGACTGGAAAGCTACAATTTTCTAAACAAGACTCTCCTTGAAACGTAGCAGATTCCAGGGGAAGCAGTGTGTGGTTGTTTATGACAAGGAAACAGGTGTAAAGAGTAAATCAGTACTCACGACTGGGGCCAGATTTTCAGCAAATCAATATGTTGACCAAACATCGGGTATAGAACTCCTTTAAAAGTTTTCCCAATGAAAACAGAAGTACGGGTATAATACACATACTACGCACACATATTAAGTGCAAGGTTGCAATCGATTCGGAGTCTTGCTGCAGTGACCAGAGAAGAACAATTGCTACTCCATTCATTTTGGCTTTTCTAGATTTACAGCCTGATCCTGCACCCATTCAGAGCTCTGATTGACCTAAACGATGCAGGATCAGACACCTTCAATCAACACCACCAGAAAATTCAGAATGTAATTTGATGTGCCACATATTGTTAGATTGCTACTAGAGTCACCCATTCATGCACCCCAATTCCAGTCCAACCGATATTGATATAGTAGGAGCATTGCCAGCAGATCGAGGGAAGTGATTATTCCCCTCTATTTGGCATTGGTGAGGCCACCCCTGGAGTATTGAGTCCAGTTTTGGGCCCCCCACTACAGAAAGGATGTGGACAAATTGGAGAGAGTCCAATGGAGGGCAATGAAAATGATGAGGGGGCTGGGGCACATGACTTATGAGGAGAGGCCGAGGGAACTGGGCTTGTTTAGTCTGCAGAAGAGAAGAGTGAGGGGGGATTTGATAGCAGCCTTCAACGAACCTGAAGGGGGTTTCCAAAGAGGATGGAGCTCGGCTGTTCTCAGTGGTGGCAGATGACAGAACAAGGAGCAATGGTCTCAAGTTGCAGTGGGGGTGTCTACGTTGGAAACACTATTTCACTAGGAGAGTGGTGAAGCACTGGATTGGGTTACCTAGGGAGGTGGTGGAATCTCCATTCTTAGAGGTTTTTAAGGCCCGGCTTGACAAACCCCTGGCTGGGATGATTTAGTTGGGGTTTGGTTCTGCTTTGAGCAGAGGTTGGACTAGATGACCTCCTGAGGTCTCGTCCAATCCTAATATGCTATGATACCCAAGCCAGCAGGCCAGTGGCAGAGACAGGAATATAACAGATCCCCTGAGTCCCAGTCAATCCATTAGGTCCCATCACCTCTCCAAGAACACTAGCCACCAAGATTTCCCCACTCCACTCAAAATAAGCACTGTTGTGCTTTCTTTCATGCTGCCTTTCAAGGGGGGGGGGGGGGAGAAGCACTTTTTAAACATTGACAAAGTCACCAGAAGTTTCTCTGTCAGGATGCCTAGAAAATAGGCAGCTGGTGTGCTGAGACCACATGCTGGCGGGTATTACTTCACCGTTCCCTTGTTCTCCGGCCACCTGTTGTCTCTTTTCTTATGCACAGATTGTAAGATTTTGGGGGCAGGAACTATTTGTATTCTGTTTGTACAGCACCTAGCACAATGGGGTCCTAGTCTGTGACTTGTGCTTCTAGGTTCTACTGCCATATAAATAATATGCTTAGACTAGAGAACACAGCATTTAATTACCCAAAGCAATGGAACAGCTCCGCTAAGAGACCATTGTTTTAAGTCTACCCCATAGAAAACTGAAATAGTGCCCAAAGAACTGTATTTTGGAGTATCAGAGAACTAAGATCCCTGTTTGCTCTGGGAGAATATTTACACATTAAAGTTACAAGGAGTGTTCCTCATTAAGGAAGGACCTGCACTTTGATATGGGTATTCAAGCAGACCAAGCAGCTCGTATCAGTTATAGTGGTAAGTATCAGAAATAAGTGCAAGTTTGTTAGTAGATTCCAATCTCAAATGAGAACTCGTAGAATATGACGGACCAACCGTAGATGCAGGTACAACCATAGGACATAAGAGGGTTAGTTGGGGCTGAAAATAATCACTAACTCCTTTACCCTTATAAGTAACAATCCATCCTCTGGTAAGAAGGGAAGCTCTGAGAATTCTATCTGAGATAAGAAAATTCCTCAAGTTTCAAGATGGATTAGATCAGAAGCCTCTTGTTAGGATTCTCAGACTGAAAATGGATATCCCAGCTTTGGCGGCTGCTGAATTTCAGAGATGCTCAACAGTTAGCACTGTATTACTAGGACTTCACATACACATCTGACGAGAGCAGAAGTGCTTATGCATTATCCTGGTGGTCTGTAAAATTGAAAAATCCACTGCAACCAAGTGATCTAAAAATCTCTGTATTGAAACAACTTCCCAATACTACAAAATAAGTTGCAGCAGAGCTATTGAAAGAGACCCTGTTTGTACAGAGCTAAAACTGTCCATGTGAAAGGCCAGAGTGCATGATTTGACTTCAATAAGGTTTGGAAGAAGAGTATCTTATGCCATCAACATTCTCAGAGACACAACTTTGTACATAGAAAACTCATTGAATCAATTATTTATGTGAGAGTAAAATTTCTGAAAGCCAGATTGTCAGCAGAACTGCATGGAAGTCAGACCAGAAGAGTCAAAAAGGAAACCAGTAGAAGCGATCATTGACAGCAGTTTGCAGGATATAGAATTGGTGAGTGCACACTCATACAGGCTACTTAACCAGAAGTCATTTGTCTGTTGATCCCTGGAGAGTCCATTCTGAACCAAAAGATATTGAAAGCTAAAACCATGCATAGGATGAGCAGTCTGTCCTACGAGTTCTACTCAGAAGACAGACTTAGGACTACCTCAGAGGCTGCATGCATTAGTGATTATATTTTCTGTGAACTTGGTAAAAGTTATTGCTTGCAAAGGAAGGGGATATTGAATGGATCTGTGGGGAAGTTTTCCAAATTTCAAGTCTGAGGATTTTTTTAATCCAAAAATGTAATTATCCAAGTTAAAAAAAAACAAAAAAAAAAACAACACTTTCAGATTTTCTGACCAGTTGTGGATATCAAAACTTTGAAAACTGGGAGAGAAAAAACCCCACACCGCAACTTCCAGTTTTGCTGCTGTTGGTTTTTTTAAAGCAGCTGTAGTGTTGAATGTGCTTCATATGAGGTGTTAACCAAGTCTACATTTTTAAGTGTATCCTCTATCTCTGGATGCCCAAGATGATGCACCCCAGGCTAGATATTGGAGCTGTAAATGCACATCACCTCTGGAAGCTAACTCCAAACTGACTCAAGTTTGGTAGCCAACTGAACCAAGACACACAGTTATGGTGGACACTTGAAAGCATATACAGTTCAATATCTACGGACACATTTCTTCCTTCCCTGGGGACTGCACCTTGATGGAGTGGGAAGATGTGTGTGTTCCAATGACCTTGAGAGCTATGCTAGTGGGAGCTCTTACTCCTGGGAGGGCCATTCAATCCAGACAGGTCAAAGGGAAGGGACCAGGCAAAAAAATCATCCACTGGCTCTCCAGGTTGAAGGCTGAGTGATAGGACACTAACGAGGCCCTGCCATCTCCGTCCATCATGCCGTTTGCTGGAATGACAACCTTGTGTTTCTATAACCTGTTTAAGAGGATAGGTTTTGGGCCTAAGCAATTGATATTTAGATACACATTTCACAACCTGGAGCCCACCTGAGCTGCTTTGAATTTATTCTCTAGAAGTACAGAATACATGGGGACGGTCTGTGGTTGCATCCAGCCTGTACTTAAGTGTGTTCAGACTGTGCAGAAAAGATCTTCCCTCCCGTTCTACGTCTGTTTTCTTACATTAATAAAAAGGACACCTTCTTAAGAAAATCCAAGTGGCTGCTTTGTGGTTCTTCAGTACTTCATATATTATATGAATCCATTTCGCCAAGACTTGGCAAATCTGATCCATCTATAGCAGTATTCATTTCCTATCAAAGTCAGCACAATATCACTAACCTCTTGAGAGCCATAGACACTGGCATTTTTAGAGCTCAGCAACGTAGCAAACACCGTGGTTTCCATTAGAGTCACAAGTGGAGTACAACAGGCAGAATGTGCTCTAGGGCCACTTAAGAGCTGCTTTCTGGTTATACGCTGCACACGACATCACACATTCACTCAGATTCATTATTGATCGCTCAGTCCAGCAAACTCACTGTCTAGAGATTAAGTTACAAGCATCAAGGTCCCGATTTACAGATTTGACAATGTCCTGACATCAGATTAATATTGAATCAAATAGACTGCATGGCAAGCAAATATATCATCTTGTATTTAGAATGTGTAATATGTTGGGAAACATTTCACTGAGAGTCCCAAGATAAGAACTCAATACATCTACTGCCCCATATACTAATTTATGAAGCAAATTGATAACAGCAATTTTTGGAGATATCTATAAAGAATGCAGGTTAAAAACTAACTAGCAAGAACTGATTAAGTAAGCAAGTCCTCCACTGCAGAAGCTGTTTTGTTCTGACCTTCTGAAATGATATTCATCATTTTACTCTCTCTTTTTCAGAGAGAAGTATTTCGGGAAAAGGGAATAAAACCTTTTCCTTACTCCCTACCCCACTAAATGTATTCTATTGTGGCAATGTGAGACAAAACACGCAGCACTGTAGCTGGCAGAAACTTAAGCTTGACAGTTATCATGACAAAATTAAAAATATTCACCCTTTTGTCCCTAAACTAATTAGTTTTAGTTGTAATGTAAATATCGAAGGAGCCAGTCAGGATTCTGCGCCGATCCACATATCCTAAATTAGATTAAGCTAAGGCACAAGCAATTAACAAAAATGAGAGAGAGACGGTGGCTGGATAAAACATACGTTACATAACCAGCTCTGAATTTAGACGTTTCTTTGACTTTAAATAGAGACGATCTAACTCTGACCACACCTTCAAATTGAGCAAGGGAAGGGATTTAGCATCACTTTTGGCAGAAATGGCTTTCGAGGAGAAATTTGGAGAAGCGGAGTAGTGGTAGAAAAAGAAGTGTTTGAGGGTTAGTGACCTGTGTTTGTGCTGACTCACCTCTAGCCAAAATTTGTTAAGAGGCTTCAGAAGCAGGTGCCTGAAGTTAATATTCTAATTGCACTGTTAGGCACTGCACTGCACTGCTCTAATAGCGATCCCTTAGTGCTGGAAGAAGAGGAGAGTTCACCGTACATCTGGAAACTCTGTTCTTGGGTCCTGAACAAGACAAATGGTCTGGATTCTTCGCCTTTTTTCCACCTGCCTAAAACCACTCTTCTCCCCTACCCCAGCACAGAGTAATGGGTGTGGCCACAAACAGCTCTTGGGAGCCTTCCCTCTTCAAAGTGGTGTTACAGCTTCCCACAGAAGGAAGAAACAGCATCTTGGAGTTCCTCCTAAGCTACAACGCAAGCTGTTAGAGAAAGAAGGCAAGGCCTTCAGCAAGCGTAAATCAACTCAGCTTCACTGGTCAACAGCTAAGCACATAGCCTAGAATTTATTCATGGTTCCATCTCTTCTTAGAATTAAAGCTTTTACTATTCATAAATAAGACAAAAAGATAGAAAACATAGTCCTACTGAACGTAGGTATGAGCCCGTCTTGGGCCCAGCTACACAAAATTGTTTCCAGAGAGCCTCTACCAAACATCTTCCCTTATAAAAGCCCCAGGGTGAGTGTCTGGCATGCTGAGGTGCTCCAGTTGCTTTTCTGGGCTCTGTCAATTAACTCACGCTTCCCCAGCCTTGAGTCTTGGTGCTGTCTCATTGGGTCACATGCCCTACCACTCTGGGCCTGTGATGGGCAGCATATCCCATCACCATCATGTCTATAGCTATGCAGTTATTCTGTCTTTGATTTCTGTGACCTTGACACATCACACTTAAGAACTCTGCTGTTTGCAAAGACCGGAAGCCATTTTAGGAGATAGCCTGTTACAGGGGGCTTTCACAGAAACTTAAGTGTTTTTCCTTCTATGTTGCGTGCCTTACTCTAAAAGAAAAGCCATTCTGGGTGAAAATGCATGTTCACTCTTATGTAAAACATATCACTGTTGCAATGGAAAATGAAGGCTCAGATCCTGCCACTACTTACATATGCCATGAACTTCACTTCCCTGAGTAGCCTCCTTGAAATCAACTCACATTAATAACGTTAACACATAAGTGTCTGCAGGATCAGGGCCTAATCTGCAGACGTACTCTCCCCGTTCTCGGTGTGCATCCCTCACCACATTGCAATGTTATCAGTTTCTCAGTAGTGCCAGCTGTGAAATAGCACTTCCTGCCTGTCAGGGGGGGTGTACCACTCACCGCTTACCTGGCACCTCCTCCTGGGCACTCTGGGGAGTATCTCTTGAGGCCGACACTCCTTCCTGTAGTCATGTGCCATCATACTGCCTCTCTCTCAGGTCTACAGTTCCTCTCTCTCCTCCCTGGAACTGCAGTGTCCTCTTCATGACTCAGCATTCCCCCTCCCAGGGTATATCAAAGTCTTTCCTTCAGCAATCCTAGGCAGTCTTCCCATTCACCACCTCAGGTGCCACTCCTTCAGTGGCTGGTAGGAGACCCCAGGCCCGCCCTCTGCTCTGGGTTCCAGTCCCAACACCCTCAGCCCAGCAGCTCTGGGCTTTACTCTCTCAGCCCTCACTGCTCCTTCCCCGGACTGGTTCTTACCACTCCTGGTTCCCCAACTTTCTCTGGGAGGACCAGCTCTAAACTTGCCTCCCAGGGCCTGACTACTGCCTTTTCCCAGCAGCAGCCTCCAAACACATCTTCCTCTTCCCAGGGAGTAACAGCCTCTATCTGTTGGCAGCTTCCTGCCCAGCTGAGCCTGCTTGCACTCAATCCTTGCTCCCTGGCTCTTCCTCCAGATGCAGCCTGTGGAGTTAATCAGTCTACCTAGCCACCTGAATCCCTTCCAATCTTGGGGTGGTGGACACCCTATTACACGGCCCCTGCCCTGAGTATGTATATGTATTCCTTTGCATAATTCTGGGTCATACTTGGGGAGAGGGATAGCTCAGTGGTTTGAGCATTAGCCTGCTAAACCCAGTGTTGGGAGTTCAATCCTTGAGGGAGCCATTTAGGGAACTGGGTAAAAATCTATCTGGGGATTGGTCCTGCTTTGAGCAGGTTGGACTAGATGACCTTCTGAGGTCCCTTCCAACCCTGATATTCTATGATTTTACAGTATGAATTCCTTGTTTCCCTCAAACACTTTACACATGCAATAAAGGCCTTTCTTAAATGATATACAAGGTTGTTTTAATTAAAGTGTTTGCATCAACAAAGCACCATTTATGCTAATCTGCAGAATTAAGGTCTTCAGTATGAGTTGTAGCAATGTGTGTAAGAATAGGCAGTTTAGAAAGAGATGCTAAAATAAAAGTTCAATATGATGAACTGTTTCATTAGAAGTCCTATCATGATTCATGACCTTAACCTTTTTGAAAAATTTAATGCCAACCTGAGACTGAATATAGATACCTTACAGCATTGTGAATCAGAACTTCAGTGTGAATTAGTGTTTCCTGGAATTTCAGGAGATTTTTATTTTATTTCAGAAGCAACAGGTTACTCTGGAAATGGAGAAATGTTTCATATCCACAAGAGAGAAGTGGAGTATAGTATATGGCGGGGGGGAGAAGACACAAAACGCACACACATAAAATTGCTGTCTAAAATAGGCAGAATCTACCCCAGTTCAGCAAAGCACTGCTTAAGTTTAAGCACACTCCTGGATCACATTGAAATCAATGAGACTTAAGCATGAAATTAAAATTAACAGTTGTGGTTAAGCATATGCTTAAGTATTTTGCTGAACTGAGGCCATGGAGAATTCTAGAAACCACCATGACCATAGTAATTTATGGCCAAAGTTGCATATATGAATGGGTGGACCAGAATTTTTCCCTTTTTCAGTGCCAAAGACAACGTATAATTTGTTACCATTGGGATCTGGAATATCAATAGAATCAGATATGATGGTATCATTTGCAAGGAACACTTTGATATGTAAGGGGCTACGTTCATTGTATCTAATGGTCAAACAAACATGTTCTTTTGTCTTTTAAGAAGCCAGTGCAAGAGGTAAGCGTAAATGCCCTTGTTCTCTGTCAGTGGGTAAAAAGAACAGGAGGACTTGTGGCACCTTAGAGACTAACAAATTTATTAGAGCATAAGCTTTCGTGGGCTACAGCCCACTTCTTCGGATGCATATATCCGAAGAAGTGGGCTGTAGTCCACGAAAGCTGATGCTCTAATAAATTTGTTAGTCTCTAAGGTGCCACAAGTACTCCTGTTCTTTTTGCGGATACAGACTAACACGGCTGCTACTCTGAAACCTGTCAGTGGGTAGTTTGTAACTATGTACCAGCAGATAACAGGCAACAACACTACTATCAGCTCTGTGTTCTACGGGCCAGATCCAGAGCAGGTGTATATCAACATAACTCCATTGATTTTACCAGCCAAGGATCGGGCCCTAAATCTCCCATAAGCAAGTTTTTCCCCCCAATGTTAAGGAAATTCAAAGGGTACACATTAGTTTGATACTGCTTCCAGGTAATGTGCTCAGGCATCTGCACTGCCAAATGAAAGGCATGATTCTTAGGTGTCACCAACTCATTTATATTAGCATATTTTCACTTTCCAGAAATACATTTGTCTCTTTATTACATCCTATGGTTGTAAAGTTCATACCTGCTGATGGCAGGAGTACTGTAATTTCCATGTGCAAAATAGATTCTATACCACTAGAGAATGGTAGGGAGAGAATATGGCTTTGGTTATGTTATTGGTTTCTTTTACTGTCAACAAGGAGAGAAAAGGCAAATGATCTTTGGAAATCTATATTTTTGCGCAACTAATTCAGCATCTCTTCGAGCCTCTGCTTTGACGGCGTGGATTTGATGGCGTTCCATATGGGTACATTTAATCATGTTTATCGCCCCATTGCCTCTATTGGCAATAACTTTTCTAAATCAAATGTTTTAATCAAAATCGGTGACCATTCTGAGATGGGTGGAGAAGCTAAACGCTTTGCTATTTTTTGCTAGAGTGTATTTTATTGCTGAAAGTGTTTGGTCCGATTGCTTTTCCATTCATTTCTTTCTATATATCTGCAAGATGGGAAACAGAAATATCCCCCAAGCTGTGTGTAATTATAGCCAACACTTTGCCAGCCACCCACGTTGCATATTTTCAAAAGGTCCCAACCTCCCAGGGAACTCTATTTGGGCAGAACTTTGTGTCCACTGAAAATTCTACTGAATTCAACAATACTTCCAGTCATGTTATTTTCACAAGACAATTATTGCTAAATATATGACCACAAATATAATTTCACCCAGATACATTACCTGTTCATCTATCCTCAAATGATCTCTGCTGTGGTGGATTCCTGAACCTGGAATATGTCTCATTTAGAGCCCCTCCCAACTGAGATTGGGACCCCCATTGTGCAAATGCATAGTAAGAGACAGTCTCTGCCCTGAACACCTTACAATCTCAATAGCCCAAGGTCACATAGCAGGTTAGCAGAAGAGGCAAGATTAGAATCCAAAACTCCGGATTCCTGGTTCAGACAATGTTAGAAATATCCCCCAGGTTATGTCTGTCTCCCCTCTTGTACAAAGCTTTGACTAAAGGAAAGGACAAACAAGTAGAGATTGCTCTTTTATCTGTAAAATATAGGTGAGTAAATACTGGACAGCTCTGTTTTTAAATTGGTAGAGCTCCACCAGGGCAAAGGTTTGCCCTGGAAAACAGCTCATTGTAGGACTTGGGGGGCTTGACCATTCCCAATGAGGCACCTCTGGTTTCTCCTAGGATGAACATATCTTTGACATTTATCAGTTACATATGAAGTCATATATTTATCATATATATTTATCCTACAGCCCTTCCGTCCTTCTTGTTCGTGATTATAAGATTTTACACAGCCCTTTAAGTGTAGCTCACGCTTAAATCTGTTTCCTGAATACAGCTATTTCCTTCAGTCAAGGCCATGGGAAATGCCATAGCATTTTTAATGACCTCACATAGTCAAAGCTGTATTTTCTGGCTTATCTGAGAGCATAGCATGAATACTCACTGATCTGGAGGTATGTCACTTGCTGACACACCACAGTATTTCCTTAAGCAGATGGGGCAAGATTTCAAAATCCCACTAGGTGCCTATCTGCATAAAGGTCTCCATACCTTTGAAGATCTGACCTCCGGGCCTCCAGACACATATTGGTCCAGTCCCATACCCTTTAGCTTAGGAGGGCTAATGACAGCACATCACATGTAAGCTTGGTGCAGCACAAAGGCTAACCCAATGTATTGCTGTCCATATCAAGTTAGCTACCTCGTCCTACTTCTTTTGCAAAGGTACCACCTCACATTTATTCAATAAATCCAGCACAAATGAGATAAATCATATCGTGTTCATTTTGGTCCCATGTCCCACTAAAGTTCAATGCTCCATAATACTTCCTAATCGCACAGCTTATTTGCAGGGATACTAGACTACATCTGTATGGCTTCGAAAGGGGATTACAGTCAGCTTGGGGGAGGAGGGAAGATGGATTATTTTGGGGGTGGGGGCAAAGGAGAGGAATTTAAACTGTCACCCACCTATGTCTTTAGAAAGGTTATAATCAAGGGGGATGCCAGCAATCCTGGGGCCTTCAAATCAGCATCCTGCTCTGTGATTAATTATTATTTGTATTTCAGCAGCATCGGGAGGCCTCAGTGAGATCAGGGCCCACTTTTGCTAAGTGTTGCACAGATGCAAAATCAGAGACGGTCCCTGTTCCAAAAAGTTTGCAACCTAAGATCTTGATGCTGCAAAGGTTTACGCACCCTTGCTTAACTTTAGTTGAGTTAAGTGGGACTACTCATGTGCATAAAATTAAGCAGATGCAGAAGTCTGAGGCCTGTAATTATGAGGCTGATAGCATAGTACTTTGTTAACTGTGGTCTTGTTCTTTTATCTGAAACAGCCATATACAGATAAGCCCTGCCCTGCCCCCGCAAAAGGCTGAAATGTGGGAACAGCGGAGGGGCTGTGTGTTTCTGTTGCTTGAGGCACTGCCTCCAGCAGCTCCCATTGGCCAAGGATCCCCGTTCCCGGCCAATGGGAGCTGCTGGGGGCTCTGCCTAAAGTAACAGCCACACACAGCCCCCCCCTTCCCCATGTTCCAGCCTCTTCCTGGAGCTGCGCAGGGCAGGGCAGGCAGGGTGCCTGCCCTGCTCCCAGTGCACGTCCGGATGCCGCTCTGGTAAACACTGGGGGAGCTGCGAGGGCCACAGAAAATCACCCCGCAGGCTACGTGTTTGAGACTCCTGCTCTAGAATCATAGAATGGCAGGGTTGGAAGAGACCTCAGGAGGTCATCTAGTCCAACTCCCTGCTCAAAGCAGGACCAATCCCCAGACAGATTTTTGTCCAAGATCTCTAAATGACCCCCTCAAGGATTGAGCTCCCAACCCTGCGTTTAGGAGGCCAATGCTCAAACCAGTGAGCTATCCCTCCCCTCCCTAATATATGTTTTTATTGGCCAAACATTGTCTTTTCATATCCTGCTGGAGATCTTTGTGGGTGGGGCATTTTGGAAGCTCGCAGAACATTCCCGCTCACAATATCTCATTGTACCCTTATTAAACCCATTAAAAATAAACAAACATTCTAAATTCCTCTCTGAACTCAACATTGCCAAACCCTAAATTTCAAAAATTATGAATCAGGCCCTCCGACTATGGCTTAAAATAATGAGCTTTTTAAAAAAGAATAAATTTGATGTTTGGGGTTCTTTTATTTGTCTTCAGCTTTCTGAGTCTTTAGGATGCATTCACTTCATTTTGTCAAGCCTCTACAACTATGAGGGCTAGAAACTTACTATTTTTGTTTAATAATAGTTGAGATTCTCATGCAATTTCATGATGCCAGCAGCTAAGGGCTTTAAGAAAAGCACTCAGTACTGTGAGACTCCAATGCAATCACAAGAATTGGCAACACTGATTTTAAATGTGATTGCTCTAGAGACAAACATTAGGAAATGCACTTCTTCAAAGACATCGAGTCTGGTAGGGCATCGTAATATTTATGCAGCTGGAAAGTAAAGAACAGAAAATGCATTGACAAAAGAGCCTTATTTTTCTAATTGTTTTCTCCTTTTCACCTGGACTTTGCCTGAATAAAGACTTCAGCATTGATAATATTAATCTAGAGCCTGTAAGAATAAGCATACAAAAGGCCTGTAATATAGAGCAGAACCTCTCTATAATGAGCCCTTCGATGATGGAATTAAATTTGATAGTGAAGTTGAACAAAAGTCTCAAATCATTCCAATGCATTGCAGTATGCACATTGTATTTCTGTTTATAGAGCAATTTTTTTAAGGCCCAGTTCAGGACAGATCTCCATTCAGCACCTCCCACTCATTAACAGAGAGACACTTAAGCACATGCTTAAGGGGTTTCCTGATATGGGACCACACTGATGGAATCTTTCAGGGGTGGGGAGTGGAGGAATGGCTTCACAAGAGAACTAATCTCAATCACAGTTTCACTAGGACGCTTAAATGTAATAAGCATTAAAAGTAATAATATGTATGCAAATGAGGCGTTAAATATCAGTTAAACTGCCGCTCTAGTAATCCTTATATTAAGATGCAAGGCATTGCTGTCATTTACGGCGCCAGCCTGAATTCCTGCGTAACAAAGAGTTTAATTGAAAAGTTCTGTGAAACAGAAAGTCATTCTGGCTGGCAAAGTATTTACACTTCAAATGAGCTGTCACAAATAAGCATTTAAATTAGGTATAATAAAGCAGTTACTAAAGGTTAATTACTAGTTAATAATAATATATATATATATATATATACACACACACACACACACACACACACACACACACTTGAGCAAGCATGGAAGAAAGGACAAACCAGTTGCTTTGCTGTTATCTCAGAATTATACAGGCAATAAAGTTGGATTAGCATTTTAATATATTTAAAGTTTATGGATTTAGTGGTAATATTCTGAAATAACTTGCCAATCAGTAATTCATCTGAAATGCATTGTAATTACATTTATTAAGATCAAATATTTTGGCAATAATATGGATGTGAGATGATAGATAAAAATTAGTAAAATTTGCCAGCATGAAAACCCAACCACATTTAAGTGCTAACAATGAGTATGAGAGAATCTGAAAAGTTGTTTAAACTAGTCCTGATAAAATAAGATCTGTCCTGAATCTTCACCTGTCTTTCAAATTGAATTATTTGAAATTGTAAGATGCTCATATAATTTTTAAAGCATTTTTAAATGCTTCTCTATTTTTTCCTGTTTCATCCCACAGTGGAAGCAGAAGTGTCAAACATCTGCACGCACATCTGTTCCCAGATAATTTCTGTCTCAATCCAAACCACAGAGTACATCATATTTCTTGAAAGAAGCTGGTCCTTGCTCTATCGGAAATCAGATTTTTGTAGCTTGAGATTCTTTTTTCAGAAAGAGGGAAATGAAATCGGTCCCTGGGTAGTCTGTGCTGTTTAGCTTAGTAGCCTTCAAAGGGGAAGATAACCCAAACAACATTGGTGGGGAAATTGAGAATGTATGTGCTCATGTGTGAGAGAGAGATAAACAGCAAGATCACTTCTGAGCAGATACTTGCAGGGAAAACAAGTACTTTAAGAATGATAGCTTGCGACACTGGGGACACCACAATGGGGGGAAATGGGGCAATTTTGGATGGGAAGAATATTCTAATTTAGATTTTTAGATCTCTTCAGCATAAATTGTGAGGAGTCAGGTCCTGATTCCTCCAGGAACTTAAGCAGATGCCTAACTTTACTTTTCATTTCACTGGGGCTACTCGTATTTAAAATTAAAGATGTGCTGAATGAGAGGAGGTCTAAAAAAACCCACCACATAATTGAAACTCAGTGGGACATGTGCTCCTTAGGTGCAGCTCCACAGAGATAGCTAGGAGTCTAACTTCCATGTTTGCAGTGTTATTGTAGCAGTGTTAGTCCCGGGACATGAGAGAGATATGGTACGCAAGGAAATATCGTTTATTGGACCAACTACTGTTGGTGGAAGGGACTCGCTTTTTAGCTTCACAGAGCTCTTCTTCAGGTCTAGGGAAGGTAACCAAAGTGTCTAAGGATACGTCCACACTTACTTCCTGGTTCGGCGGCAGGCAATCGATCTTCTGGGATCGATCCCGGAAGTGCTCGCCGTCGACGCCGGTACTCCAGCTCGGCGAGAGGAGTACGCGGCATCGATGGGGGAGCCTTCCTGCCGCGTCTGGGGGGAGGGATAGCTCAGTGGTTTGAGCATTGGCCTGCTAAACCCAGGGTTGTGAGTTCAATCCTTGAGGGGGCCACTTGGGGATCTGGGGCAAAATCAGTACTTGGTCCTGCTAGTGAAGGCAGGGGGCTGGACTCGATGACCTTTCAAGGTCCCTTCCAGTTCTAGGAGATGGGATATCTCCATTAATAAAAAAAAAAAATCCGTGGTAAGTTCGGACTAAGGTACTTCGAATTCAGCTACGTTATTAACGTAGCTGAATTTGCGTACCTTAGTCCGAAGTGGGGGGTTAGTGTGGACCAGGCCTAAGCCAAATACAATTGGGACATATTGTTAAGCATAAGGGGTTCACACATGCTGTAGGAGACCACTTTAACTGAAGTGGGTAATTAAGGCTTAGCAGGCAGGTGGTGTGTTACAAATTGTAGTAATGAGCCATAAAACCAGAGTGTCTGTTAAATCCAGTATCTAGCAGATTTATTAATTTAATTTCTCAGGCTAATCTTTTGAAGGTCTTGCACAAGTTTCCTTTTGAGACAAGGACTGAAAGGTCAGACAGAATCACTGGTTTGTGAAAAAGTGTTCACCCATAGGTGTTTTCCCCTTTTTTCATTTTTCTGTGTGAGTTCATTTAAGAGCACAGTCCGGTTTCACCCACATCGTTGTGTTGGGGGATTTGATGAACTGAAAGAGAGTCACCACATGTTGAGATAGGCATGTGCAGGATCCATGGATCTTGAAAGGTGTATTGCAGTGGGTATTGATCATCATAGCAATGGAAATATGTCTGCAGGTTTTTCATCAGTTGTTCTGGCAGGGTCTGGTACTGCTTTGAGTTAGAGTGTCCTGGTCTGTGGGGAGTGTAATTCTGATGATGATCTTGGTGAGGCTTGGGAAAGATTTCTTTCAGGACATGGTCCACATTAAACATGGATTGTAATTGTTTGATGATACCCCAAATGTGTTCCAGTGTGTGCTGGTAGGCGACAATTAGTAGTATGAAGTCAGTGGGTTTCCCCCCCGTACTGAAGTAGGTTGTCCCAGGGTATTTGGGTGGCCTGTTCCATGATGCGATCTACTTCTCTGATGGAGTGTCTTTGTTTGGTGAAGGCAGTTTTAAGTGTGTATCCCGGACTTTCTCTTTGAAGCAAATTATGTAATATCTGGGTGCCTGACTATAGATAAAAGATTTCTTGGTGTGTCTTGATTCATGAATTTCTTGTAGTCATTTTATTTAGCTTAGACATGCTCAGTACTGTTAGCATTTAAGCCTTTTTGTCAGTCTGAGATAGACTTTTGGGTTTGACATTTTTGATACTAAGATGCGTAAACAAAGGACAAAGTCTGTGTATGTTGCTTCTGCCTAGTCAGATGGATTTGTTAGTACAATGGGAACAGATAAGAGCAGTTAAAGTGTTATTCGAGAACACACTTTAAGATTGCCTCAACCCCTATCTCAAGGCAAGGTCAAGCAACCAGTCAGGATGGGCTTGGGGGAAAAATTATAAAACACTAAAAGACCAAAGAAATGCCTGTCCCTGACCGCAGTACAATCTCACTCCTCCCATGGGATACCAAAGAGGTAGGACGAAGACCCCAGACCCAAAATGGAACATGACCCTAAGTTGTAAGGGGTGGGACTGTAGGTGTGCATTGCAGGTATATTTGGGCCTGTTAAAAAGGAGGAGGGAGGATAGGGAATGGGGAAAATGGGAATGGGGACACAGGCAAGGCTCTGTGGCATCAGAACTGGGAAGGGGGACACGGGGTAAAGGCTCTGTGGTGTCAGAGCTGGAAATGAAACACCGGGAAACAGACTGCCGGCGTGTAGAGCTATGGACATGTTTGCCAATAAATATCGCATTGCCTGCACTTCAGACTTCCAGTATTCTGCTTTCTGTCTGCATGACAAAAACCAGGGGAGGGGTGAAGGGAAAGCCTTCTAACAGTTACCTTCCCCAGACCTGAAGAAGAACTTGCTGAAGCTCAAAAGCTTGTCACTGTCACAAACAAAATTTGGTCCAGTAAAAGACATTGCCTCACCCACCTTGTGTATCTCATTGATTTCAATGAAAGTTAGAAGTATAAATACTTTCTGTGGATCTGGGCCTGAGGCACTTTAGGAAGTCCCACTCTCAGTCATGAGAGATCGCGCTGTTCCAGAGACAAAGATCAAACAACACCCTCACCTCACTGCTACTCCTAAGAAGGCCAGACCTATGGATAACATTTACTTTTGTGATGGATTCTGTTCTAGTGGCAATGTCTGTTGGTGGAAGGAGAGATGACAAGAGTGGTTTTGGCTGCAGTCCACAAACAGCATTCAGTTACAGGGAAAGCAAAATAGCTTTGAGAATACCAAGTAAAACTGTATATAAAACAACTAAAATACTTTCAGGTGCTTTCAGGGAAGACCCAAAATTCACGTAGTTGTTTTCCATATGAGTAGTATGGATGCATGCATCTCTTCATTCTTTTCATCACAGAGATGCTAAAGATAAGCAACATCTCTAGCCTCATAACACTGGAATGGAACATCAATTTGTGCTTTTGTAGCTGGTGGAGGCATTGCACGATTGTTATTGATACTGTTGTGTGAGGTACAATATTTCTTGACATTATTTGATGGTCCAAGGGATAGGGCAGTAGTCTATGTTGTGGAAAACCCAGGTTTAATTCCCCGTACTGCTAAAACTTGCTCTGTGCATAAATTCCCCACCTGCAAAATGGGCATAATACTTAGATGTGGTCAGAGAAACTTTTGATGGAGCCATATTGTCAGAATATGTAGTTCTGTCAAAAATCACAACACTTTGCACAATCAAGTCGATTTTGTGGGAATTTCAGTTTGGAAAAAAAAAATGGATAAAAAGTTCCAACAATGTCAAAACATCCCATTTCCACATTTTCACAGTAATTTTTGTTGTTGTTGTTGTTTTGAAATTACTTTAAAAAAAAAAAAACATACTATAATACAAAACAAACAAAAAAGGCAAAGGTCTAATGCCCTGATTGCCACTCTAACTGCATCAAATAATGAGAAGACACACTCAAAGCCAGGCAACAATATCAATAAAAGGCATCCAGTTTTGTGACAAAGAAACATTTTGATTAACCCAAAACATCGTTTGTAATTTTCCTTCATGGAGAATTTTGAACTTTTGAGGATTTATTCCTATTTGTGACAAAGCCAAATTTTGAAATCTCAAAATTTTTCATGAAGCAGAACTTCTGTCCTTCACCCAATCTCACAGGGGTTTTGCGAGAATAAATATTTAAAAGATTGTGTGGTGATCAGAGACTACAGTAATGGGGCCATAAGTACCTAGATAGATTCTGGATCAGAGTTGGACAAGATCTCTGAATTATTCCCTTGCTTTTCGTTGAAGTCTCCAAAGAAGAAATATGGCATCAAAAAACCTTTTCTGAACTGGAATCTGATGCTCCTGAGGTTCCATGTAAATTATAACTGGCTCTGGATGCATGAACGTTATTCCGTAAACCTTCTTTCTCTGCAGATGTTGAAGAGATGGAAGAATCTGAATTTTCATTGAAAACAACAGGACACTTAATGAGCAGTTCAATCTTACCCCATTATGCTGTAGGGAGATTACATGAAACTGGTGAACAGATGTAAAAAAATGAAGCGTATAATGAAGTGAGTGATGCTGTATGATATTGACAAGTTTCTGGCTCATCACATCAGCTAAATTAATATAGTCTGTTAACCAACTGTCTATGATTATCACACAATACCCTTACTTCCCATCATAACCATGGGATTACATTTTTGAGACTGGTTGGGTTTTTGCAGGGGAAAAAATAGCAGAAATAATTCTGTGGCATCCAGAATTAAGAATATTTTAACAAGCATCCCCACGTGATACAGAGATCTTCTGAATTGAATTATACTATGACTTTAAATTTTTCAAGGGCTATTATTGCTGTGTTAGTTACTCTCCTTACTTTAAATAGTTTCATCAGCTAATAAACAATTCCCTGTTGAGTTTGTGATCCCATAATTTAATGATGCAGTGTTCTATTCCCTTGTGTTGAGATGGCTCTCTGAACATAAGCTCGTGTTTGACCTTCCCTTCCTTTAGACTGGGGAAAGGAAGTATTTCTCAAACTTAGAATGTCAAACTCACTGTCAGCTTTTTTGGTGTGGACAAACGGAAATGCCACTTACAAAATGGACATGCCACTTTCTTTTAGGTGTAGAAGCAAAGAGAACCTATGAAAGCAGGAGTCCAAAATATCTACAACGTGTATTCTCTCAAAGCAGATGGAGCATTTAGTGTCTGAAGATGTGTCAACTGGTACAGTCTGGTTTAAGTATCAGAGGGGTAGCTGTGTTAGTCTGGATCTGTACAAAGCAACAGAGAGTCCTGTGGCACCTGTTAGTCTTAAAGGTGCCACAGGACTCTCTGTTGCTTTTTAGGCTGGTTTAAATTATTCTTCCCAATGATGGGTGAAAAGCTGCTATCAGCTATAAGCTCCTTATTTGGTGATTTCATGATCATTAAAAGAAGTCAATAGGCTTCCTGTAGACTTCTTTTGACTAAAACTGTAGTATGAATTACTACAGTGATATATTCCTACAAGCTGTCCTGTGTAATGAACAGAGTTGGGTCAAAGTGTGATGGGGGGAAAAAACAGGGTGATGAACTTGGTCCTCTAACATTTGTGGAGATCATATTATTTATTTCTGAATAGCTGCACAATAGTGAAATGTTCATGGATCTTGGAAGTAACAAGCATTTTAGCACAAATATTTTTTTCACCTGAATATTTGTACAGAACTTTGCTCTCTTATTCACAGTACTTTCATTTACAAAAACTCCACCTTTCTGTCCCTCCATCAGGGAGCAGAAAGAATACCAAATGTACTAAGGGTGGGATTCACAAAAATATTTAGGCCCCCAAATCCCATTTTTAGGCACCGCTATGATCCACAACACTCCCATCCAGCAGCTGCCTAATCCTGTAGATGGCTAGGCTCTTGGCACCTATTTTTTTGCGATAAAAGTTCCCTATGCACATGTGTTTGACCTTCTGAGCATGCACACTGCTGCCTTGCTCTAGGCCCCCTAGGGCTCGTCTCCCACCTAAGCCCCAGAGCAATCCATGAGCTGGAAAAGATATGTTCATCCACCTAAGTCATATGTGGGGCCCAATCTGGTAGGTCTGTTCAAAGGCAACCTAACTGCACAGCACCTCCCTTATAACATGTAACCTACAGGTTAGGGTATTCACATGGAATGTGGGATACCGCTCCCAGCTCATGTCCCCTCTGTATCTCGTTAGGAGAAGGGACCTGAACAGTAATCAGCCTCCTCTCAGGTGAGTGCCCTACTCACTGGGCTAAGGAATAGTTTGATACTCAGTCTCTCCTATTGAAGTTGTTCCACTCTAATTAAATAATTGAATAGTTAAATATTAATTGGGCCAGATAAATAGCTAGAATGGCTCGATAGGAAATGGAAGCTGTAGGCTGTAGATTCCATTTACTAGCTGTCTACAGAGGCCTACAAGTGCCAGTTATCCAAGACAACCCCAATTTATTTTCAAAGAACAGTCTAATTTTCAGGTCAGATCTTCTCTTAACAATATAATTAGAATAGGTTTACCTGAGAAAAAATTGATTTTGTGGAAACTACATTTGCGATGGAAAATATTGACAGAAAATTCCAAACCAGCTCTGTTCGTGAGGCTACTTTAGCATGCAATAGGAAGCACAAAAGGCATGCATGCCCCTGAACAAAGAAATGAAACAATGAAGGAGAGAAATAAACTAGTATGGTTCCATGGCAAGTTACAAGAAGCCACATCCAAAGAATTAGCCTTCTACTACCCTCCCCTCCAAAATAATAATCATTAAGCCCAAATAAAGTCACTAGGAAGCCACAAACTATGGCAAATGCATATTAGTTATGAAATGAAAGGTGTGATCATCAGGAATGTTTTCTCTAGCTTATCACTAGATTCCCATTATAATATTTTAAACACACGCTTTTCAAATATAACAATTTATCAGTTTGATTATAGTGAGTATCATCTCAACCAGAGAAGAACATGATGAGTTTCCTCACAGCTTTATCACTATGATTTATGATCTTCTGATACATGGGAAGCACCCACTGTCCCTTTTCTTAGTGGAGCTGCTTGGCAAGTTGTCTGTGGAAGAGGGTGATTCCCCATTGTTAACAATTTCTTCTCCTTGGGACAGAAGCTGCACACTCTTAACTGTCTCTGCTACGTTGGACCGAATCAACTCAAATATAACTGGCTCTTCGGTTTTGGCCTGAATCTGCTTGCTGTTATCTATTTCTTCTGCTTCTGACTGAACATGCTCAGTGATATGGACAACCTCTCTTTCAGGCTGAAACTGCTGGGGTAGGGGAAGTGTATCGTGTCTTTGATTATCAAACTGGCCATCACTGGAAACAGTCAAACATCCAGCACCATGACTGTTGCTAGAGCTGGGGTCCCTTATAGGCTGCATCTTCTCTTCCTCTTTTTCCCCGTCATGTTTAGTCTCTGCAATATTGGAGAATGGCTCAAAAGTGTCAGCCATGCTCTCAGCTAGTGAATAAACGATGCAGTTGTCTAAAGGAGAGTGATTATTAGCCTCATCAGAGTGTGTGTGCATCTGAAACAACCTCTGTAAATGGTCTCTCCTGACAAATTCTCCATCAGAGGAACCAAGAGTGGAAACCAAGTCATCAACAGCCTGTTCTAAACTGGAACACGTTGATCCTGGGATTTCATCATCCCACAATTCCTCATCGTTACTGGCTATTGATTCACCATCATCATCGTCTTGGAAGTCCTCTTCCTCCTCTGAAGATGTAGTAAATGAAGAATAAAACTGGTATCCCTCTTCATGAAGAAGAAAGGGAATATCATAATGGGCTCGCCAGTCATATGCCTTAATGTTGAATGGAGATCGGGCAAAATTGATGAATTCATGAAGGAAGTGATTAGTATAATACAGCAAGTGAGGTTGTAAGATATCAGCAAAGGCCTGACTTTCCAGATCATAATGAGTCATGTTGTGCAGGATGATATGCTGTATATCATTGACCAAAGACACATGAGTGCCACACAGTACTCTTAATTCACGCTTGAGCCATGGAACTAATCTGTGGAGGCGGCAGGGATTGCGGTGGAAAAAAGCTGCTGAAATATCCCGGTAGAAACCTCCAGCTTGGACATTCCTCACCCACACTCCAGATCGATACAGAGCTCTCCTGAACTTAATTGTAACCTGCTCCCGTATTTGCCCCAATGATATTCCCCCGGGGTGAGATGGTCTCCTGATTGCAAACTGTCTCATCAGCTCATCAATTGCTCTCTCCCTCACTCGAGATGGTGGACCTGAAAAGCCATCATGCAGGATCCCATGGTCTGGTGGAGATTCAGGCCTTTGAGCAGAAGTTGACCTTACCTCAGACATGGCAGAGGATCTGTTCTCCATGGGTAGAATATATTCCGCAAAATCATTGTCAGCCTTGATACTGTGGAAGAACGAATGGAAATGTTGCTTACAGAGTGGGCACTCAGCTTTCCTTTCCGACCATTCCTGTATACAAACAAAACAGAATCCATGGAAGCAGGGATTTAAGTAAGACACATTTTGGATTCTCTCCAAGCAGATAGGGCATCTTGAGTCTGAAGATCCCTCTGCTGCCACTGGAACATCCTCACTGCTTGTCTCGGCTATGGATGAAAAGCTGCCATCAGATTTAAATGCTTCATTTGAGGATGCCATGATCTACTGAAAGAGAAAAAAAGAAGCCAATCAGTAGGATGAGTTTATGGTAGACTTGTTTGACTCAACTTTTTTTGGCCAGAATAATGGGATGAATTGCTTTATTTTGTACTACCACTGCACCTGGCCTCTAAGTATGACATAGTCCAGAGACCATATATCCCCTCATCAGGCCCTGCTGACTTAAAGACATCTAATTTATCAAAATATTCTTTAACATGTTCTTTCCCTATTCAGGCTTCTCTTCGCTCTCCTTTGTACTTAATATTAATTGTGTTAAGCATCTGGTAACCTTTTTTGTGATGACAGAAGCAAAACAGGCATTCAACACCTCAGCCTTCTTGGTGTTGGCCAATATTAACTCTCCTTCCTGCTAACTAGAGGACCTATACTTTCCTTCATCTTTCTCTTGCTCTTAATATAGTTATAGAACCTAATATTTTTGCTTTCTATGTCCCTTGCTAGGTGTAACTCATTTTGTGCCTTATATTTTCTGATTTAATGCCTACATGTTTGTGCTACTCTTTTGTATTTATCCTTGGAAATATGGATGAATTGCTACTTTTTGTAGAATTTCATATTGGCATCTATTTTTCCTATCTGTTCTTCACATTGGGATAGTTTGATGTTGTACCTTTAATATTGTCTCTTTCAGAAACTGCCAGCTCTCCTGAACTCCGTTTTCCCTTAGATTTTCTTACCATGGGACCTTACAGATCAGTTCTCTGAGTTTGTTCAAGTCTGCATTGTCCTTATTCTGCCGCCTGAACTCCTTCCTTTCCTTAAAAAAATGAAATCTACCATTTCATACTCACTTTCATTCATGATCACCTTCATGTCTGCAACCAATTCCTCCCGTTTGTCAGAAGTAAGTCTAAAATAGTTGTCCGCTTGGTTACTTACCTGTGACTGCAGCATAGACATGCCTTAAGAATTAATTCACACCGTACCACTAGAGAGTAATGCCTGAGATCAGCATTCTTGGGAGGGAACAGAAATAGTAAGCAACAATTTACATTACATAATGCTCACCAGTTAAAGGGAAGGATCAAGGCAACCCATATTTTTTGTAAGTTCTCCAAAAACTGATTCTGTACTCAAAGAGTAATTCTGAGGAGGCCATGTTATACATTTCTTACATGAAAAAGAGAGGCAGAATCTTTGATTAAAGTACAAAACGCAACTCATCCTTAACTATGGAGTCACTACCAACATCTCCTTAATAAGGAGACTTAAACAAGTTGAAAGGTTTTGTAAATATTTTACCTAGAGGTAATTTGTAAATGTTATTTCCTTTTCTTTTCTTGTCTCTCTTTTTCACTCCACTCTGTGATTTTTTCCTTCATAAAGTATGTCTCCTTTTTTTCTCTCACGTCATCATCTCTCTATTGATCTCTTATTATAGGCCTAGGGATCCATGTTTCGTGTGTTGCCCAAGACCAACAACATTCTGATTGGATCTTTTCGATGATGTCACAACCACACACCAGCTCACAATGATGGCATGGCTAGAACCTTGTTGCTAAACATTCAAAAGCATAACATAATAAGGGGGGGTTTTTGGAGAGGGGCAAACTGGCAATTAAAGAGGGAATGGAAAGAGGTTTTTTTATTTTTACATTATATTATTTCATAGTATGTCAGTAGTAGCATGTAATATGACATGTATGTCATGTCAAGTCACATCAAAATATGGCATGTCCTGTGATGCACTGCTTCTACTGCCATGTCACGAAATACAAAAATAAAGGTAACATTTAAAATGGGGGGAAGGTTTGAAAGTAAAATTGTTTTTAAGCAACATTTCTAAGTTTTTAATTAATGTATTTGAGCAGGAATTTTCACAAATATTGATCCAATTTCACACACACACACACACACACACACACACACACACACACACACACAGATTTGTTAAATGGAATTTTCTGATCAGCTCTAACAGTGACATCCCCACTGGGCTGATGGATGATGGAGAGCCCTGGGGAGGAATGATTCCTCTAACTCTGATACTGTTGCAGCAGCAGAAAAGGACAGTAAAAATCTCAGATATGGCCGGGGGAGAACCTTCCCCCTTCCCCCATACTTCAACAGAGAAAGTGGGTTGGGGCAGGGTTGTAGCAGATCCTGCTGACAGTAAGGTGGCTCAGTTTCGGTAACTCAGTCCAGAATCGCAAGGTTGTGATGTTGGCTCAAAATCAGCTTAGTCCCTTCTCCCTCTGGTCTGTAAGTTTTGCGGTGTGCCTCAGAGAGACAAAGCAAAAACAGAACAAACCACAAACAAAAAACCACACCCTTGATCCAGTTCTCAGGGATAACAAAGGATCTCGCTAAGAGCACTATGTTGGTTCAAGGCCCAAGGGAGACGGGTACAGAGGGATGCTGCAGGTAGCAAGAACAGCCCTTAGAGGAGTCATCAAGAGGCCTGGCTTTCTCCTCCTCTCTTGCTTACAAGGAACAAAGGCAGGCCAACTGACTTGTTTCCTTTATTCTGAAAATAGCACCTCAGCCCTCCACCCACATACCTCCGTTTTCAAAACCACAACCTCAAAGTGACTAATTCAGCCAACAATTAACCTTCTGAAATTAATTAGTCCTATGAGCAGGGACTGCCCTATGAGAAACTCAAGAGGGCTGTTTGGGGAAGTCCAGAGGTCAAAAGACAGAGTCCATCATGGAAAATGTCATGCAGGCTTGATGGCACAGTTGGCTTTGCATTCTCTGGAGAAGCAAGTGATGAGCAAATTATATCCACACTGATGATGAGCACTACCACTGTTTAGCAACACACGTGGGTAAGGAAAGGGAATTTATCATTCTATGAACACTGTAATGAGAACAGGGTCACTTATTCCTTTAGTAACTTAGAGAAGTCTTTGTAGGACTCATGGAAAGACACTCTAATGCTACTTAAATCATGTGATTAGTAAGTGCAAGCCCTGCTTTTCATGTCAGTAGCTATTCATCCCATGTCTTCCTTTCAGAGTGTTAAAATGTTTGTTCCATTTTAAAATAGTGAGGGAACTTTAGTTACAGTTAAGTGAGTGAGGGTAGGAAGATAGTTATGTTTTTATCTTTGTTTAGCTCTAGCTTCTGCCTGCTGGAGACAGAGTTTTAACAAATTTCAAGGGGTTGTGTAATGAACCCTCCTTCACCTGAAGACTGCCCAAAAAAGAGTACAACTCAAGTCTCAGCCAGTAGTAATGAAAAAGCTCATTAGCTATTGAGCTGAAAATGTACCTCAGATTATTTTTCCCAAGTAGTAGAGCACCAGAAGAAGCTGCAACATTCAGGGATGAGATGCAAAGGACTAGATTAGAAAAGGACTGAACCTTCTTCCACCCTTAGCAAAACGAGGAAGTCTGTACTCTAGGAGAGGATCTAAATCCAGATACTAAAAAGACATTTGCATAGGGCTGGAAGTGAGAAGCATGCCAGCTTTTCTATCTCTTCTCCAAGAGTCTTTACAGTAATAGGGAATGTAACTGGATGATTACAGATGTCTTATGTAATGAGTTTTAGAACCACCACTCAAGCTATTAGAGTTTATTGTAAAGAGACAGTGGTTAGAAAATACAATACTTCAGTGGACTAGGCAACATTGGGTAGCTGGAGATGAAAGCTACCATTTAAAAAAAGGCGGTACATTTAGTTTGCTGTTTCTGTAAGAGTAAGCATGACGTGTGATCTAGAGGCTGTACACTGGATGATGGTAAAGGCAGGCACCTTTAAATGCCCAGAGGAGAATCCTGTACTACTGAAGTGAAGTCAGAGCAGGTTTTCTTTTGAGACTCAGTTTCTACCCCGCTTCCCCGCCCCCATTGTCAGCCAGAAGACATCCCCCCCAGTGGAGACAGGAACAATATCTGATAGCTTGTAATAAAGTTGGGATAAAGGTTTGCATTATGTTTGGCTCTGTACTGAAATCTTTAGTCCAAACAACTAAAATTTCAACAGAACTTTGGGGTGGACCAGAGCACAGTGTGTTCTGATAGTCCAATAAGTTCTTTGAATTGCCCATCTCCAACAAGAATGAGGCAACACACCTGTGAATGTTCTCTAATCAGATTTAGGTAAGAATCATTTATATTCTGTCAGTGCAACCCTGCTCCACAGTCTCAGATATACTGGAAGTCTGTGAATTAGAGCTGATATTCCCAGAGAATGTCAGTCATACGCTGCACCACATAAATAGTCAAAGAATTCTCAAGTACAAAGTTCCTCAAAAGGAAAACATCTTGATTCACATATGGTGAAAATGACAGATTGTGCTTCATTGCACCATCTGGAGCAAGTGAGATATAGGTTCAGATCGCCATTTAAGAAGAGGGAAAGTTACAAGGAGAAAGCTTTGGAGGAACAGAAGGTAACTGGTTTTTGAGGACCTCTGGTATTTTTATTGGGCTCAGACGTGTACAAGACTACCCCGTGTTCCCCATCCTCTCCTGATCTTTTGGAAGATGTGAATGGATGAAGAGGGTAATGCTTTGCATCACATACAAGAAGTCTCCGAATGAGCTGCTAGAGACCTTGTTCACCTTCTCTTGACTCTAGTTTAGAGCTTCATGGGACAAGTCCTGGAATGAAGCAGCAGAGGAGAAGCAAATGTGAAGATCTTCCATGTTGTGATGAGCCTTCTGGATTTTGTCTTAAAGGATGGTGGGAAGGCCATGGATGATGGACATGAGGGTCAGACAGATGGACTGCAGCTGCTGGATAGTGGTACAGGACATAGCCAGAGTGTGAGACTCCATCTGCTGTGAAGAATCAGGTTAGCACAAGTTAGGGCAGTGAACAGTATGGTTTCACTCATTTCAAAAGATGACTTAAGTCTCTGAGTGAAGGGCTGGAGAAAGGTCAGAAGGATTCCTCTGAGCAGCAGCATTGGCCTCATTCCCTTTGGGCTTCCCACTGCTCTGGCTCAGTGTTGCCTCTTCATTACAATTCTTCTTATCTATACCCTGCTTGACATATTTGATCTGGGAGAGAGCCAAAAAATTTATGAAAAGCAACGTTGAAGGTTTAGCAATTGCTTCACTACACTCTGGTAGCACAAAGAGAAGAACAGGAGTACTTGTGGCACCTTAGAGACTAACAAATTTATTAGAGCATAAGCTTTCGTGGACTACAGCCCACTTCTTCGGATGCATATAGAATGGAACATATATTGAGGAGATATATACACATACATACAGAGAGCATAAACAGGTGGGAGTTGTCTTACCAACTCTGAGAGGCCAATTAATTAAGAGAAAAAAAACTTTTGAAGTGATAATCAAGATAGCCCAGTACAGACAGTTTGATAAGAAGTGTGAGCATACTTACAAGGGGAGATAGAATCAATGTTTGTAATGGCTCAGCCATTCCCAGTCCTTATTCAAACCGGAGTTGATTGTGTCTAGTTTGCATATCAATTCTAGCTCAGCAGTCTCTCGTTGGAGTCTGTTTTTGAAGTTTTTCTGTTGTAATATAGCCACCCGCAGGCCTGTCACTGAATGACCAGACAGGTTAAAGTGTTCTCCCACTGGTTTTTGAGTATTTTGATTCCTGATGTCAGATTTGTGTCCATTAATTCTTTTGCGTAGAGACTGTCCGGTTTGGCCAATGTACATGGCAGAGGGGCATTGCTGGCACATGATGGCATATATCACATTGGTAGATGTGCAGGTGAACGAGCCCCTGATGGTATGTCTGATGTGATTACATCCTGATGATGTCACTTGAATAGATATGTGGACAGAGTTGGCATCGGGGTTTGTTACAAGGATAGGTTCCTGGGTTAGTGGTTTTGTTCAGTGATGTGTGGTTGCTGGTGAGTATTTGCTTTAGGTTGGGGGGTTGTCTGTAAGCGAGGACAGGTCTGTCTCCCAAGATCTGTGAGAGTAAAGGATCATCTTTCAGGATAGGTTGTAGATCTCTGATGATGCGCTGGAGAGGTTTTAGTTGGGGGCTGAAGGTGACAGCTAGTGGTGTTCTGTTATTTTCTTTGTTGGGCCTGTCTTGTAGGAGGTGACTTCTGGGTACTCGTCTGGCTCTGTCAATCTGTTTTTTCACTTCAGCAGGTGGGTATTGTAGTTTTAAGAATGCTTGATAGAGATCTTGTAGGTGCTTGTCTCTATCCGAGGGATTGGAGCAAATGCGGTTATATCTTAGAGCTTGGCTGTAGACAATGGATCGTGTGGTGTGTCCTGGATGGAAGCTGGAGGCATGTAGGTAAGTGTAGCGGTCAGTAGGTTTCCGGTATAGGGTGGTATTTATGTGACCATCGCTTATTAGCACAGTAGTGTCCAGGAAATGGACCGCTTGTGTGGATTGATCTAGGCTGAGGTTGATGGTGGGATGGAAATTATTGAAATCATGGTGAAATTCCTCAAGGGCTTCTTTTCCATGGGTCCAGATGATGAAGATGTCATCAATGTAGTGCAAGTAGAGTAGGGGCGTTAGGGGACGAGAGCTAAGGAAGCGTTGTTCTAAGTCAGCCATAAAAGTGTTGGCATATTGTGGGGCCATGCGGGTACCCATAGCAGTGCCGCTGACTTGAAGGTATATATTGTCCCCAAATGTGAAATAGTTGTGGGTGAGGACAAAATCACAAAGTTCAGCCACCAGGTTAGCTGTGACATTATCAGGGATACTGTTCCTGATAGCTTGTAGTCCATCTTTGTGTGGAATATTGGTGTAGAGGGCTTCTACGTCCATAGTGGCCAGGATGGTGTTTTCTGGAAGATCACCGATGGATTGTAGTTTCCTCAGGAAGTCAGTGGTGTCTCGAAGATAGCTGGGAGTGCTGGTAGCGTAGGGTCTGAGGAGAGAGTCTACATAACCAGACAAGCCTGATGTTAGGGTGCCAATGCCTGAGATGATGGGGCGTCCAGGATATCCAGGTTTATGGATCTTGGGTAGCAAATAGAATACCCCTGGTCGGGGTTCTAGGCATGTGTCTGTACAGATTTGTTCCTGTGCTTTGTCAGGGAGTTTTTTTAGCAGATGGTGTAGTTTCTTTAGGTAATCCTCAGTGGGATCAGAGGATAATGGCCTGTAGAATGTGGTGTTAGAGAGCTGTCTAGCAGCCTCTTGGTCATATTCCAATTTATTCATGATGACGACAGCACCTCCTTTGTCAGCCTTTTTGATTATGATGTCAGGGTTGTTTCTGAGGCTGTAGATGGCGTTGTGTTCAGCATTGCTGAGGTTATGTGGCAAGTGATGTTGCTTTTCCACAATTTCAGCCTTTGCACGGTGATGGAAGCAATCTATGTAGAAATCTAGTCTGTTGTTTCGACTGTCCGGAGGAGTCCACGCAGAATCCTTTTTTTTGTAGTGCTGGTAGGGAGGATTCTGTGGGTTAGTATGCTGTTCAGAGGTATGTTGGAAATATTCTTTGAGTCGGAGACGTCGAAAGTAGGATTCTAGGTCACCGCAGAACTGTATCATATTCATGGGTCTGGAGGGACAAAAGGAGAGGCCCCGAGATAGGACAGACTCTTCTGCTGGGCTAAGAGTATAGCTGGAAAGATTAACAATATTGCTGGGTGGGTTAAGGGAACTACTGTTGTGGCTGCTTGTGGCATGTAGCAGTTTAGATAGTTTAGTGTCCTTTTTCCTTTGTAGAGAGGCAAAGTTTGTCTTGTAAATGGCTTGTCTAGTTTTTGTAAAGTCTATCCATGAGGAAGTTTGTGTGGAAGGTTGGTTTCTTATGAGAGTATCCAGTTCTGAGAGCTCATTCTTAATCTTTCCCTGTTTGCTGTATAGGATGCTGATCCGGTGGTTTCGCAGTTTCTTTGAGAGTGTGTGACACAGTCTCTCAGCATAGTCTGTGTGATATGTAGATTGTAATGGATTTTTTACCTTTAGTCCTTTTGGTATGATGTAAGGTTCCAGCTTTTGGGCAAAGAAAATATCCAAAAGACAGAACATTTTTTGGACAAACCCCCAGAAAAATAAAAAAGTGCAGAAATACTGTTGCAGTGCCCCATTAGGAGCTGCAGTTTGAGTGCCTTATGATCTCGTTCTTTCTACATCTCTATGATGCATTCTTTATCCCCTTTTGGTGAGGGGGCATCATAGGAGTCCTTGGCCATAGTGCATCATGGGATATGTTGTCCAGCTAGAGAGCCTGGCTCAAAGATTAGGAGTATAAGGTATCTGAATTCTCTCCCCCGTGAGTCAGTGCAATACCATTTTTGAATCAAGATTTGGTGTTGGGTGTTCAGTTTTTCTATTAAATATCAAAGTTTTCCATGAAAGGAGATGCAGTCTGTTAAAAAGTCACTGTCAAAACTCCGGATTTCCATTAAAAGTGATTGAGAAGAAAGTTTTCAGTTGGCCCTAATTAAGATTGAATGCTTTTGATTCTGAAAAAAGAACAGGAGTACTTGTGGCACCTTAGAGACTAACAAATTTATTAGAGCATAAGCTTTCGTGGGCTACAGCCCACTTCATCGGATGCATATAGAGTGGAACTATATGCATTTGTCTAAGACAACTCCCACCTGTTCATGCTCTCTGTATGTGTGTATATATATCTCCTCAATATATGTTCCACTCTATATGCATCCGAAGAAGTGGGCTGTAGCCCACGAAAGCTTATGCTCTAATAAATGTGTTAGTCTCTAAGGTGCCACAAGTACTCCTGTTCTTTTTGCGGATACAGACTAACACGGCTGCTACTCTGAAACCTTTGATTCTGAAGAACCTGAACATCAGGTGGGCCACAAATTTGTTAAGCAGTCTAGTTGTTGCCACCATCCATGCATTTGACACCCTTGTACGAGATCTAGAAAGCAATCAGATGAACGGGATTTCAAATGCATTTTAATAAATAGGCTGCAGCCAGAGACAAATGCTTTAAAGTTGAGAGGATAAAGTACTCCTACCAAGTCAAATGTTTGTTGAAGCTGGAAAAGGCCCTGCTGAGTCATTGGCTCACCATGCTCCATCGTGGTCAGGGAATGCTGGTAAGCTTGGTGGTGGAGCTCAGCTGGTTCTGCTGCTCTACAGAAGCCATTTCTGATCCCTCCAAAGAAGCTGCAAGTTCAGCTGAAGGGAACAAATAAGTTTAGTCATCTGATCAGATTAAAAAGCGAGGCTGTCTGCTAAATAAGTCAACTGGACTCAAATGTGGGTCCGGCTTGGAATTTCTTTCAATCAATTATATAAAAATCTGCAATCAGTTATTCAGACTTAGCAAGGTGTGCATTACATGGCTGAGTCTTAAACGGTTTTGCTTTATGAAACAAAGAAGGTTGTCATTTGCTGCAAGCTATGGGATGTGCTGTTACATGTTGCGGTTTGATTTTTCATACCTCAGTTTTAAAAGGCCAAACATAAAACTATGATTTGATGGGCATTTTGCCAGCTCAGAGCCTGAATCCAATAGCGTAGAGTTATATGATCAAGGATTAGCTTTTTTGTGTTCTGAAGTAGAGCCCTTTGCTATCTTTATTACCTAGTGGAAAGGCTGGGTCATCTAACACAGGAAGACGTTTAGCAGAACTAGGGAAACAGCAATTTTCACTTCCCATTTTTAACAAAGGGAACTGTGAAAATGTATTCTTACCTAGACTCTCATCTGTCATTGGGGGACAGTGGACAATCAACTCTTCAGGCTTCTTCAGCACTGCATCAATGCCACTCATGAGTAACTGACCAATACGTGATCCCATTAGTTTGTTCACAGTGCTGCCTGTCACAGCTGTGGCAGTTTCTATACTGTTGTGGACAACCTCTTTGGCCATGTCTACTGAATGCTTTGCCCCACTGACAGCACTGCAAACTGTAGCCTGCATGGAAGATACCAGCAGCCACCTACAGAAAGAGGACAGAGAAGAAAGTTGACACCAACTCCAAGAACTGAGGTTTAATTCAAATTGAGAGACAAGACCAGCATGTGCTCATCTTTAAAAGAGGTATTTTAATCATTCCTTCCGGGCACTTTCTAGAGCTTTGACCAATACACTTCAATAATTTGTCTTCTGCCTAATTCTGACCAACGGCTAGAATACTACTAGCTTTTGAGAATACGTACTGCCAGCCAACACTGGATGCTATTCTCTTTGGAAACCTCAACTCCACAACTAATTCTCTACAGCTCAAGTGTACCACTACTCTTCCTCTTGGAACAGTGAAAGGGTCACCCCTATGGAGACTTGTTATAAGGGTCATATCTGATGCATCAGTTTGAACCTACCAAGATGCTTATATGACTAGCTGACTTTGGGCACTTTTTTAAAATATAAGCTTGCTTAAGTGATGTGTTTATTCCACATAGCAACTTATAAGAGTGATGTTTTGACAACAGGATGAGTTTAAATTGAAGAACAACAGATCTAGAAGATTTACTGCCAAGAAGTTTGGAAAGTCCTAAAATTCCCATACAGAGAAAAAGGTCAAAATCCCCAGGTCAAATACACATGGCCAGTGTGTAATCAGTAATAAAAGCAATTAGAAAAGAGAAACAACATAAAAATAGCAAGGCCAGCAGACCAGTTATGTCAGTTGAAGCTTGCACATGCTTATTGTAGGAGTTGCGCAAGATATATAATACTTCATGGTGATTGGAAGAGAATGAATATGAAGAGTCATTGGAAGAGAACTAACGCATATATAATTGGGATGTGTGTAGTATGTGTGAAATTGTAAGGGGTAGTCAGAGCTTCACAGGACAAATCCATTATGATCAGCTTATGCCCCAGGAGAAGCACAGTAATCGTTCACAAGGAGTATTTTTTGGTTGAAATAGAAATTTGAATTAATAAACTTAAGTGTGTGACATTTTCCACCCAACATCATCTTCCCCTTCCAAAGGGACTCTTAAGGAGTTACTGTATCAGCTGGCAGCTTCTCCCCCAGTCCTTCACAGGCAGGGGTATTCGCTGGACCTGCTCAAACTGTAAAGGGATCACTTTAATTCCCAGAGAAACTTTTCAACCTTTGTTATGAATACATGCACTGGCTAAGCCAAGGTCTGCTTCTAGATATCCAGTTCTGCCATTATTCCTACATCAGGCTCTGAACCCACTCAAGTTGCCTCCCCCACAAGCTCATCTCCATTCCCACCATTGACTCTCAGTTTCTATGGGATGTAGACAGGCCTGCGAGCTGGTGTAGCTCCAGCCAAGACATCAGTCTCAGTTCTTATGCCCCCCTTTTTTTTCTCCCCCAGGATCACTTTCTCCGGCATTATGCTTCTCCGGTTCCATGTTCAGATATAGAAGAGCAATATTGCTTACCCTTTACTCATATCTGTAGTTAGTTAAGCCTTGAGAGCTACATACTACACGACCATAGTCAAGGTGTTACATCTACCTCAACCTAACTCCCAGTTAAAATAGAAAGCAGCTATCATAAGTAGTCTAATTCTCCGTCCCTGGAATACAATTATTCCAGCAATAGGAACATTCTAGCAATTATTCTAGCAATAGGAACGTTTTTGCTAGTTGGGTGCTGTTGGTCTGGTCACTTCTGGAACCAGAGCCGATAGTTAAATCTCTTCATTTTACTTTTATACTAACACCTCCTCTCTGTGCTCTTTCAGGACAGTGTCATTAATCCAGGTCTTAAAAATGACTTTCGCCCTCTCCCCCGCAGAGGATGAAGAGAAAAGTACAGCTGGAAGTATTCAGTCACACAGCTATTAAGCAAGGTAGCTTTTTCCAGGTTTGCTGACTTTGCCTTCCCATCAAAAACAAATACATCTCTCAGTGGTACAGAGTAAAGCTAAACAAGAAACACAATATAAATTCACACCTCTCTTCCTCCTCACCTAGCAGGTGTTACCACTAGCAACAGTGCTATAAGTCATGACTGAGGTATTTGCAGGGCTTGTGGTTTCATTTTTTTGAACTCTTAGGTTCAGCAGCCCTACAAGATGCCAGTAGTAGAATACATCAGACAGGGGTAAAACAATCATACAGTCAATCCAAAATCATTTTACTTAACTATGCAAATCACTTCTGCCACTGAAGAGAACGCCCGCCAGAAGATGCAATAGCTTTATGATACCAAAATGAGTTACCCTAACCAACCTGAAATTTGCAAAAAGCTAAAACTACCATCTTCAAGTAACAACAAACTGACAATTTCACCAAGACTACCTTAAACCCTAACAGCAACCAAGCACAAAACTACATTAGCCACTTCACACCATACCACCCAAAGCAACATAAACCAAACTAAGGGCTAGTCTACACTACCCGCCCGGATCAGCGGGTAGAAATCGATCTCTCGGGGATCGATTTATCGCGTCTCATCTAGACGGATAAATCGATCCCCGAATCGACGCGCGTACTCCCACCTCATCAGGAGGAGTAAGCGCCATCGACGGGGGAGCCGCAGCGGTCGATTTGCCGCCGTCCTCACAGCGGGGTAAGTCGAAAAAGATACGTCGAATTCAGCTACGCTATTCATGTAGCTTAATTTGCGTATCTTAAATCGATCCCCCCCAGTGTAGACCTAGCCTAATACTCCAGCTGCTACTGCAAAAGATAGCACGTCTGACTCAGAAATTAAATTAGCTCCTAAAACACAACAAGGCTGTATTTGACCTGCCTCTCACCTAGTTTCATCCTTCAGACTCCATACTGAGAGAAGTATACCATTCCACTTTTAAACCCATGAAGCTGTCATTGAAGGGTGTGGCATGCTCAGGAATGCAATCAGAAAGCAGTATTGTCCTCTGTGACTAATGAGGGCTGCAAGCTGGGTGGAACAAGAGAAGGAGAGCAGCAGGACTATTGGCCCGTTACAATACAACACGTGGAAATTATTCTCCACAAGTAAGTCCAGCAGACTTTCCTAGAAGAAATCTTAGACCCTGCCTTTCTTAGCAAGAACTACTGTGAAAGAGAAGACAGGTTTGTTTACCCACTGAAGATCTTTGGGACAGGGACTTTTTGTTGTGTGTTTGTGTAGTGCAGGGGTGGCCAATCCGTGGCTCTTTTACAGTTAAAGTGCAGCTCGCGAAGCCTCTCACACTCACCCCTATTCTCCACCTACCAGACTGGGGTGGGGTGGGGTGCTCAGGTCTTCAGCCCCACTGGGTGCTCCTGCCAGGGCTCGGGACATCAGCAAGCACGCCCCGTGGGGCTGAAGCCCTGAGCCCTGGCAGATGCCTCCCATGGAGCTGAAGCCCCAAGACCCTCCTCTCCATGGGACTGAAGCCCTGAGTAGGGTAACCAAGTGTCCGGTTTTCAAGCAGAATACCTGGTCGAAAAGGGATCCTGACCACTCTGATCAGTACCGTTGATCGGGCTGTTGACTGTCCAGTTGGCGGTGCCGTGCAGCAGGGCTGGGTGGCTCCCTACTAGCCTACACTCCGTGCGGCTCCCAGGAAGCAGACAGCATGTCCCCTCTCTGACTCCTACGTGTAGGACAGGGTGGAGAACCTAGGGCACGTGGGCCGGATCCAGCCCCATAGTTAATTTCATCCGACCTATGGCTCCCCATAGGGCAGGAGCTGCGAACGCCAGCTTGCCCCATTACGGTGGGGAAACCCTGAGTCTCTGCACGCCCCCCATGGGGCTGGAGCCGTGGCGCCAGCTTGTCCCACTGCAGGGGGAAGCCCCGAGCCTCTGTGCCCTCCCACCCTTCCCCCCCACTGGAGCCACAAGCGCCAGCTCACCCTGCTGCAAGGGGAAGCCAAGAATCTCTCCCCCGCCCCCGGTGGGTGAGTGGCCCACAACTGATTTTTTTTTCTGTGGGTCAATGAGCCACCAGAGCCCTCACCCCCAGCCCATACCTCCTCCACCCCAACCCCCGTCTCAGCCCAGAGCCCCCTCCTATACTCTGAACCCCTCAGCTCCACCCCCAAGCCCAGAGCCCCCTCCTGCACCCCAAACCCCTCATTCCTGGCCCCATCCCCAGAGTCTGCACCCCCAGCTGGAGTCCTCACCCCCTCTCGCATCTTAACCCACTGCCTCAGCCTGGAGCCCCCTCCTGAACTCTGAACTCCTCATTTCTGGCCCCATCCCAAAGCCCACACCCCCAGCCAGAACCCTCACCCTCCCCTGCACCCCAGCTCGCTGAGCCAGCCTGGTGAGAATGAGCAAGTGAGTGAGGGTGGGAAGAGCGAGAGGGTGGGGATGGAGTGAGCAGAGGCGGGGCCTTAGGGAAGAGGCGGGGCGTCAGAGGAGGCAGGGTAGGGGTAGGGGCCAGGGCAAGGGTGTTCTGTTTTGTGTGAGTAGAAAGTTGGCAACCCTAGCCCTGACAGGCGCGCCCCGGCTCTCAAACTTCTGAAGATGGTCGTATGGGGCTCGGAGGGTTAGTAAGTTTGGCCACCCCTGGTATAGTGCCTAGTGCAATAGTTTCCTGGTCCATGATTGGGACTCTTTGGTGTCACTACAATACATATAAACAATAATGACCTATGACTTTCCTTGTCTTATATAAATAAGCTGGTGATTTTTCTAAAGCCCAAGCAGCAGGACTATGAGTACTCCACTGAAGGTAAATTTTAATAGATTGTGCTGGGGTGATAACATAAATAGACTAATTTAAAAATGACTAATCGTGTATCTGAGTGGATAACACTGTTATGGAAATCTTTGTGACCAACAGCTCCCTCTTGTCATCAGCTAGTCTATTTTGAATCAAATGCATTATATTCTTTACCTGCTACTGTACATTTCCTAGTAGTTCATCTTCACACGGTAATTTCATCTACACACTTTCTGGAGACCACAGCCTTCAGAAACCAGCAGCCTGAACCCACCACCTTCCCCACCTCCATCTCTGAAGAGGTGCTTCCATACTGAAGGACAAAATCCCTCCTCTCCTACACATAGATACTGCAGGGGCATAATCCAGAGCTAGCATGCCAGGGACAATGGTCTGCAGAGTCAATTGCACTGCCCAGACTATGCAGTATGCAAGCAACGTGGCAGTCATGGCCTAAGCAGAGATTTGCAAAGGTGCTGTGGGCTCCTCAGTGATGCATCCAAAATTTGTGTTGTGCTGAGATTGAAAGATGTGGTTGTCTGGCTATTTTAACTGGATTGGTTCACCCATTTCTCATGACCATCTTTGGCCATTCCATTATTTTTATAACAGCAGAGCCTGGAAGCCCGATGGCACTAAGTGCTGTACAAACACACAATGAGAGATGGTGTCTGCCTCAAATACCATAGACAAGATGGAGTGGGAGGAGAAACAAAGGCACAGAGAGATGAAAGCCCAGATCCTCAAAGATATTTAGGCACCTAACCCCTATCAAATGGGAGTTAAGCACCTACATCCCTTTCAAAATCTGGGCCAATGTGACTTGCCCCAGGTCACCCAGCAGAGATACCCACATTTCTTGACTCCCAAGTCAGTGCCCTGTCTTCTAGGTTACACTGCCTCCTGTTTGATAACTGATTGTAGTTTCTCTCCTCTTTGGTAGTTTTGAGAGGACTGTTCCCAACATGCATGACAGCCAAACAAAAGTGAGCACTGATTGTTTTCACTTCATTGACAGGAGAGACAAATACTAGACTTCTCGCAAAGTTCACTTACTCTAGAAGTGCATATGCACGGGGAAGACCTGATGGGTAGCAAAAAACCCTTTGATGTAAAAACAGCTGTAGGGGCATTTGCCTATAAAGCTGACTTTCAGCTGACAATGGAAGCTAATGAGGAATGTTAACTACCGTCTCATAAATACCATCTCATAAAATTTTCCTGTGCCTCCAGCTTCTGTATCTAGGGATAAATCACTCTTCTGGACTACGCCACTTATTAGTGCACTTCAAACTGGCTTCTTGATTCCACCATTACATTAATCCATCGCTTCTTCTGTTGGCAGCATATTCGAAGTAACCCCCCCTCTGACAGGCGGCTGGCAAATCTGTTAGGAAACAATTCACTCCTTGTGCAGTAGTCTGCATTTTTAAAACTGAACTGCACGTCATCTGAGGTGAAGCATTCAGAGCCTCCTGCAGAACCCCATGTGTTCTGTGAGAGAATGGATCAACTCCCCCGGTATATCCCCCGCTCCCTCATTTCTGTCAGGCACCTGTGCTCACTCCAGTGGTACAGACATCACGGTAGCAGCATCGAGCCAATTAAATAATGGTCACACATGTAGAGCTGGGATGTGACGTGGGAGTAAGAACCCTTTACATGGGACACCCTGATCTGAATATGCAGGAGTAGGCAGGGCAATGTGCCCTTGCCACCCTCCATGATGCAGGGAAAAGTGGGGAAATGGTAGAGCCTTGGTTGAGGGCACAGGGACATGAAGGGCTAGCTAGCATGAGAGAGGTATTGAGCATGAGCCAGAGACAGAGATGGTTTCAGCTGCTAGAATATGAGCCACCTTAGCAGGTCTTGTAGGGCTTAGGGGCCTAACTCCAGGAGAGGGTTTGTGGCCGAGGATCCTGTGGACGGAGGTACCTATCTGTGGCCTGGCAACCAGGTACACCAGGGCAGCTGCTTAAGTGCCTAACCCTTCTCCTCAGGACTTTTCTCCTGCCTAGTTCAGCTTGCTGGCTTCCAAAGATCCCTTTCTTGGGCACCTAACTCTCCCCATTCATCGTATGGGAAACCTGGGCACCTCTCTCAGGACTGAGGATTTTGTGACTAGCAGGCTGCTTAGGGGTTAGGTGTTGCACCACTGAGTGGAGGAACATCAAGTACCTTTGAAGATGTACCACTATGGGGGCATTTCTCTCAAGCACAATATCTCCGAGGGCTACTCCTGAGGTGATACAGTTGTGCACCACCCCCCATGATCAAGTCTGGGCCTAAATTCAGTGTCTACTCCTTCATAAACAAGGATCGCACCAATAGCCAAAGAGATTTTCAATGCCTAATCAATTAACTCAATAGATAACCCTTTCATCAAGGCTATTCCCAGTATGCTTTAGGTGACTGTGTTTCCATCCCACAGAGCCTGTTTCCACGCTTCACACTTTTTTGTGGGGTTTCCCCTTTAATTTGATATTTTGTTGTACAAATATCTCAAGGGTGCGGAACCAAGCAAGAGACGGGAAACACCCTATAAAAGCATCATTTTAAGTAAGTCCTTAAATTTCCTGGTTAAGTGCTTTGCCAGATTAGGGCCGTCAGGGTGAGAGTTGCTTGACGTTATGATGAGTTACTCATGAAAATGTAAACCTGCCCATAGTGCGGTCACTTTATGCACAGTTTTATGATGTTGAAGACTCCCTCTGCTGCACATTGCTTACTACCGACTTCCGATGCACAGATTGCAGCCAGCTTCTGTACCTAGAGATGGGCCTGGAGGTAATTAACCTTGTGCTGATGTGACGCCAGGATTTTTTTTCTATTAGCACAATGCTGTAGTTAAGAAACAGATTAGCCCATACAGAAGAGCTTGCAAAGCTGCCCCTAGCAAGGGGATAAAAACAAAATCCATTTTTAATGGTTGGAAGCTTGTAGCTTAGTTCACATTAAAAGAGAATAATTCTGTTTTCATTCTGCTCTCCTGTAGAGTGCCTGCTTCGGGGAGATATATTTTCTAAATGAGAGGGGGGATTTTTTTTTTAATACCCTTGAAGGCACCAGAGACCCTGCTGTTCGAAAGTACCCACGTCTCCGACTGGAGCGCAGCTTTGTTTCACTTTTAATGCAGTGATTTAAAATGAACGGCTGCAAAAATTCTCCCGAGTAAAATCCAGAAAGCACTTTATCCTCCTCATCGCTTCAATGTAGAACACGAGGAAACAGGACTGGACCTTTTCCTAAGATGTTATTTAACTCATCACGAAGCAGAGGTAGGTAGCCATAATAGAGCTATTCAAAGCCTAATAGTAGACGTGATCAGTGTTTGTCATCATGGGATAACCTCTTCTGAGGCGCAGGGTAAATCTGAGCTGGACACAATCAGCTTGGCAGGGAAAGCAGTACGGCCTAATTCAAAGTACTGATGATCTTCAGACTAGAGTAACTTCTTTATGTGACAATGATGGATGGCTTCTGTTACAGCTTATGGCCTCATCACACTTAAAATCATCTTTCTTCCTGTTTTCAGACCATCTTAATTCCTCTGGGCAGCTGCCATCAATTTACATGGATGGGCCCAGATAAAAAAAAAAAAAAACCACAGCATATTTGTCAAAATCCTTCCAGATGTACAAACAGCTCCTTCAAAAGGAGCATGCCTCACATTTCAGCTATATCTCACTTCTTCACTGGGATTGTAATAAATACTTCTTCCTGATGCCTAGCTGAGAAAGTTGATAATTAAAATCCAAAAATTATCTGTAGGAAGAATGATCCCGTGGGTGGGGCATTAGTCTAGGACTTAGGATAGCCAGATTCAAGTCCCTGCCCTGCCATAGACTTCTCGTGTGATCTTGGGCAAATCATGTTGCTCTGTGCCTCAGTTTCCCCATCCATAAAATGGGGGTAATAGCATCTCATGGGATGACGTGAGGAAGACTATATTAAAGACTGTGAGGTGATCAGATACTACAGTAATGGGGGCCATATAAGTATCATACATAGAACTACTGTACCCAGAATTTGATCAAAATAGTGAGGTTCAGTAAACATACCTTTGGGGTCTCTCTTGGGGAGGTGCTGAGTTGACTTCAGAGGGAGTGATAGATTCTCCTCCTATTACACCATAGTTTTGTAGGAGTGGAGGGCACTTAGAGTGCAGGAGGTGATTAGCTTGTTGTAGGAATAGGACCTCAGTCTCACTCACAGTGATACTCATTTAGGCCATATCTGTGCTACAGGACCACAACGATGGTGCTGTAGCGATGCCGCTGTAGCGCCGCAGTGCAGACACTTCCTACCATGACAGAAGGGGTTTTTCCTTTGCTGTAGGCATTCCATCTCCCCACGCAATGGTAGCAAGGTCAATAGACGCATTCTTCTATTGGCCTAGCTGCATCTACGCCAGGGGTTAGGCCAGCATGACTACAGTGCTCAGGAGTGTGAGATTTCACACCTGTGAGCAGGGGTGGCTCCAGGCACCAGCGCACCAAGCGCATGCCTGGGGCGGCAAGCCGGTCACCGTGAGAGCGGCAAAATACATAGAGCCGCCCCTGCCTGTGAGCACTGCAGCTGTGCTGACCATACTTTTAAGAATAGACCAGGTTTACACTAAGGCCACTTCTTACTGTTCTGGTAGTGTAAATGAAACTTAAAGTAGATGCAGATTTAATTTATACCCACTTTAACGCCCCTCTACGGTGGCGTAAAGAGGTCTCACTATCAATGACAATCAGGTCCCTTGTATTATTTTTCTCTCCTCTTTGGTGACTGTAAAACCACACAATTTAGTATCCGACATGAATGCAGTTAATGTGCTTTTTGCTCCTTTTTCCAGATCATTCATAAGAGAGAAAAAGAAGAAGAATGGTCAGGAAAACAAACAGGATATTTGTTGCCAAACAATTTATAGCCCATATCCTAGGAGACAAGTTTAGGCAAGTTTGGGATTTATTTTTATTGACGATGTTGTCTTTATAATTTCAGCCATTAAAATGAATTTATATTAGCTGCTAGGATTAATGGACTATTAATGTTCCCAATAGAGCTGATCAGAATTCAGAATTTCCATCCTATGGGAAATCCAAGACCCCACAATTTGAGTTCATCCCAAATTGGGACAAAAAGTCAATTTGGGATTTTTCATGAAAAGAAATATTCTGGAACTACTTTGTTTCAACCTTATTAAAATGTTTTGTTTCGATAATAATAATTTTGACTTTTACATTATATATATTATTATAAGTGCAATATAGAGAGTATATATAGGCACACAATCATAATCTAACACACATCAAAATGATAACGTTGAAACACAACGCTTTGGCCTTATATCAAAATGAAACATTGATAATTTCCCATGAAAATGGACTAAACTGATGAATTCCCATGAAATGTTTAGAAGTCATCAAATCAGCATTTTCCAAAGAAAAGTAGTTCCACTGGAAAAATTTTCTGTTCGTTCTAGATTCCACTATAGGCTGGTCTACATTTAAAAAGTTACCAGCATAACTATGTCAGTTAGGGTTCTGATTTTTTGCTCAAACGGTTATGCCCATAAAAGCTCTTTTGTAGATGCAGTTATATCAATATAAGGCATCTCTATGCTGATATAGCTTATTTGAGTTTCCAAACTGAAATAAGCTATACTGGTCTACGCACATTTATACCGGTATAACTGTGTCCACACCGGTAGAGGGGTCACTTTAATTATACTGGTATACTTAAAGTGGCAAAACTTTCTAGGGTAAACAAGTCCTTAGTCTCCCATAACTTAAGGGGCCAAGTTCTCAGCTGGTGCCTATGGGTGGAGTTGTATTGAAGTCATTAGACAACACTGCCTCCTATTGGATAGAGCACATACCTGGGACTCAGAAGGCCCGGTTTCTATTCCTTACTCTGCCACTGGCCTGTTTGGTGCCCTTAAGCCAGTCACTTTGTCGCTTCATGCCTCAATTTCCCCACATGTAAAACAATACTGAGCCTTTTTGTAAAGTGCTTGGAGATCTACCGGTTAAAAGCTAGGTATCATTATTATTTTGCCAACTGGAACCAGCTGACTATCTGGTGTGTGCTTATAACTTGTACATGCATTGCTCCTGGTCCGGTTCTTGCTCATTTCAGAACAAGGCAATAATTTCACATTTTGTGTTAATAATTACAGTGTTAATAAGTTTTAGATTACTTTTTTCCACTCTTGTAATCAAACGGCTTTGTTGGTTATCACAAGCTATCAGTTCATACACATCTGTAATATGTATACATTGCTCTTTGTGATTTAATTTCCATAACTAAATTGGTGAGAATGAGAATTCTGAAATAATTACTTTGCCCAAGGCTTCCTTGATCAGGTATTTTCAGAAAAGAACTAACACGGTTACCTCACTTCATTTATTCTCTGCTGGGTGTATAATTATCCTTAACTCTTTTGAGCTAAGGTGAAGCTGGAAATCTATGCACATCCAAAGATATATCTGATGAGACAATATGACTATCTCCAAATAACTAAGATTACAGAGTGTAATTATTCTCTAAAGAGACCTCCTTGAAGAGCCAATGATTACATTTTACTTGACATAGTGTGTAAATTGCTGGGGAATATGGCTGGATAAATACACAGATTTAAAACCTATAGAAGGCTGATTCTTATTTACAGTACAGTCCCTTTACACTTAAAGTGGGGGTAATTCAAACCCATTCTGAGGCCCCTTTAATGGTGTAAATGGGTCTTAATTTAATGAGAATCAGGCCTAAAATATTTCAGGAGATGCAAAGGTACAGGACCCTGGCCCTTTTCTTTTTTTAAAGAAGAACTTTGAGCCTGATTCTCTTCCCTTAGAACTTGGGATACAGCACCTAACAGGTCCGCTTCCCAGTGCAGATAGGCAGATTTGCACTGGCTCAGTTCAAGCTATTGTAACGCCGACAGACCCCAGTCAACGGTGGGCGGGATCAAACCTGGGACCTCCGAAGCTTAGTGCATGAGCCTCTCTCTCTAAGTGGTCTCAGTGCCACTAGGTGCCCAGGAGGTGTGTGGGTTACACTATTACACTAAAAATAGCAGTGTGGATGTTGAGGCATGGGCTAACCGCCCAAGTCCAAGCCAGTCCAAGCTTGGGTGGCTAGCCGGAGCCACCACCCAGGCCGCAGCATCCAGTCAGCTCTTTTTAGCTTACTAGTGAGAGCAGAAATAGCACAAGCCTGTCTCCCATGCTGAGAATCACAGCTCCCAGCTGCAATGGAGCCAGACCCTTGGTAGCAAAACATTTCTTCGCTATGCTGATTTACATCTTAGCCCTGGTCTACACTATGAGTTTAGGTCGAATTTAGCAGCGTTAGATCAATTTAACCCTGCACCCGTACACACGACAAAGCCATTTTTGTCGACTTAAAGGGCTCTTAAAATAGTTTTCTGTACTCCTCCCCGACGAGGAGTACAGAAATCAACATCGCCGGGACAAATTTGGGGTAATGTCGATGCAATTCGACGGTATTGGCCTCCTGGAGCTATCCCAGAGTGCTCCATTGTGACTGCTCTGGACAGCACTCTCAACTCAGATGCACTGGCTAGGTAGACAGCAAAAGCCCTGGGAACTTTTGAATTTCATTTCCTGTTTGGCCAGCGTGGCGAGCTCATCAGCATAGGTGACCATGCAGACCCAGAATTGCAAAAAAGCTCCAGCATGGACCAAACGCGAGGCACTGGATATGATCGCTGTTTGGGGAGACGAATCCGCACTATCAGAACTCCGTTCCAAAAGACAAAATGCCAAAATATTTGAAAAAAAATCTCCAATGGCATGATGGACAGAGGCTACAACAGGGACCCGCAGCAGTGCCGCATGAAAATTAAGGCACTGAGGCAAGCCTACCAAAAAACCAAAGAGGCAAACGGCCACTCCAGGTCAGAGCCCCAGACATGCCGCTTCTATGATGAGCTGCATGCAATTCTAGGGCAGGCCCCTACCACTATCCCACTCCTGTCTGTGGACACCTGCAAGGGGGGAGTCTCATGCAACAGGGATGAGGATTCTGGGGACGAGGAAGATGAGAAGGTGGAGGAGGATGAGGATAGCACACAGCACGCAAGCGGAGAAACCATTCTCCCCGACTGCCAGGAACTGTTTATCACTCTGGAGCCAATACCCTCCCAACCCTCCCAAGCTGGGGTCACGGACCATGAAGCCAGAGAAGGCACCTCTGATGAGTGTACCTTTGTAAATATAATGTGTGGTTTAAAAGCAAGCGTTTTTAAAGGATTAATTTGCCCTGAAAACTTGGGATGCATTCGCGGCCAGTACAGCCCCTCCTTTTAAATGGCCAACCCAACGGGTGCTTGGTATGGGAAAGGAAAGTGCTGCTGTTTGAAACCATTCCCACACGTTATGAAGGTTGAAGCCGAAAGACTGTGGCTTACCATGGCTGCCTGCAAGCTGAATTCTGTTGCCCGGCCCTGCGTGTGTGATCTCTCACACCACACCAGCAGGCCCTCAATAGAAGAGGCAAAATACCGCCTTGTACAGAAAACACATGTGCTATGTAATGTTAACAGCTTGGTTCACCATGAAAGAGTCTACCCATTGTTCTCTAAAATGTGTCTTTTTAAATACTACTCTCCCTTTTTTCCTCCCGCAGCTGCAAATGTTTCAACTCTCCCCCTATCATCTCTGTCCCAGAGGCTAGCACAGATAAGAAGGTGAAAAAAATGCACTCGCGATGAAAGGTTCTCTGAGCTCATGCAGTCCTCCTGCACTGAAAGAGCTCAGCAGAATGCATGGAGGCAAACAATGTCAGAGTCCAGGAAAGCAGAAAATGAACGCGAGGACAGGAGGGATGAGCGAGATGAGAGATGGCGGGAGCAAGATGAGAGGTGGTGGGATGCAATGCTGAGGCTACTGGGGGATCAAACTGATATACTCCGGTGTATGGTTGAGCTGCAGGAAAGGCAACAGGAGCACAGACCGCCGCTGCTGCCCCTGTGTAACTGTCTGCCCTCCTCCCCAAGTTTCATAGCCTCCTAACCCAGATGCCCAAGAACAAGGGGGGGGGGGGAGGAAGGGCGGCTCCGGGCACCCAACCACTCCATCCCAGACGACTGCCCAAGCAACAGAAGGGAGACATTCAATAAGTTTTGAAGTGCAGTGTGGCCTTGTCCTTCCCTCCTCCACCACCCCACCAGGTGCTTTCCTCCTCCACCACCCCTCCCGGACTACCTTGGCAGTTATTCCCCCTATTTATGTGATGAATTAATAAAGAATGCATGATTTTGAAACAATAATGACTTTATTGCCTCTGCAAGCGGTGATCAAAGGGGGGAGGACGGTTGGTTTACAGGGAAGTAGAGTGAACCAAAAGGGTGGGTTTTCATCAAAGAGAGACAAACAGAACTGTCACACCATAGCCTGGCCAGTCATGAAACTGGTTTTCAAAGCTTCTCTGATGCGCAGCATGCCCTGCTGTGCTCTTCTAATTGCCCTGGTGTCTGGCTGTGTGTAATCAGCAGTCAGGCGATTTTCCTCAACCTCCCACCCTGCCATAAACATCTCTCCTTTATTATCACAGATATTGTGGAGCACACAGCAAGTGGCAATAACAATGGGAATATTGGTTTTGCTGAGGTCAGTAAACTGTGCCAGCTCGCTTTAAAACGTCCAAATGCATATTCTACCATCATTCTGCACCTGCTGAGCCTATAGTTGAACAGCTCCTTACTACTGTCCAGGGTGCCTGTGTATTGCTTCATGAGCCATAGCATTAAGGGGTAGGCTGGGTCCCCAAGGATTACTATAGGCATTTCAATGTCCCCAACAGTTATTTTCTGGTCTGGGAAGTAAGTCCCTTCCGGCAGCTGTTCAAACAGACCAGAGTTCCTGAAGATGTGAGCATCATGTACCTTTCCCAACCATCCCACATTGATGTCAGTGAAACGTCCCTTGTGATCCACCAGAGCTTGCAGCACCATTGAAAAGTACCCCTTGCGGTTTATGTACTGGCTGCCAAGGTGGTCCAGTCCCAAGATAGGGATATGCATTCCGTCTATCGCCCCACCACAGTTAGGGAATCCCATTGCAGCAAAGCCATCCACTATGAGCTGCACATTTCCCAGAGTCACTACCCTTGATAGCAGCAGCTCAATGATTGTGTTGGCTACTTTGATCACAGCAGCCCCCACAGTAGATTTACCCACTCCAAATTGATTCCCGACTGACCGGTAGCTGTCTGGCATTGCAAGCTTCCAGAGGGCTATCGCCATTCACTTCTCAACTGTGAGGGCTGCTCTCATCTTGGTATTCTTGTGCTTCAGGGCAGGGGAAAGCAAGTCAAAGTTCCATGAAAGTGCCTTTACGCATGCAAAAGTTTCACAGACACTGGGAATCATTCCAGACCTGCAACACTTATGTAGTCCCAGTCTGTGCTTGTTTCCCAGGCCCAGAATTGGCGTTCCATGGCATGAACCTGCCCCATTACCGCCATGATGTCCAAATTGCCAGGGCCCATGCTTTGAGAGAAGTTTCTGTCCATATCCTCATCACTATCATGATCATGCTGTCATCACCTCCTTGCCTGCTTTTGCAGGTTCTGGTTCTGCACATATTACAGTATAATGCGTGAGGTGTTTACAATGCTCACAACAGCAGCGGTGAACTGAGCAGGCTCCATGCTTGCCGTAATATGGCGTCTGCAGGAGAGCAAAGTTGCAGTGGAAGCAGTGGAGAACGATGAATGCCACGAGAATAGATATTTATACAGAACGACGAGAGGACCTGCGAGGTGGATTCATGGCACCAGGAGAGCAGAGTTGCAGTGGAAGTGGTGGAGGATGATGGTTAGCACCGCACACATTTCCCCGAGGAGCCTATGACAAACAACATGGAGAAATTTGCTACCGAGACACGAGCAGGAGAGCAGAGTTGCAGCGGAAGCAGTGGTTGGATGATGATGTTTAGCAGTCCTACTGCACCATCTGCTGAAACCAGTAAGGCGTCTGCACGGAAAAAAAGCGTGAAACGATTGTCTGCCGTTGCTTTCACAGAGGGAGGGGCGACTGACGACATGTACTCAAAATCACCCGCAACAATGTTTTTGCCCCATCAGGCATTGGGAACTCAACCCAGAATTCCAATTGGCAGCGGAGACTGTGGGAACTGTGGGATAGCTACCCATAGTGCAACGCTCCAAAAGTTGACACTAGCCATGGTACTGTGGATGCACTCCACTGACTTAACGCGCTTAGTGTGAACACACACAATCTAATATATAAAATCGCTTCCTAAAAATCGACTTCTATAAATTCGACCTAATTTCGTAGTATAGACATACCCTTAGATTCAAAGGCCAGAAGGGACCATTGTGATCATCTAGTCTGTGTAATGGAGGTCATAGAACTTCTCCCAAATAATTCCTAGAGCATACATTTAGAAAAAAAACATGGAAACCAGCTGATCATCTGGGCCAAATTTAGTTCAGTTGAGGCAATATTAAGCATATTGACTGGTAAATTTTAATTCCCTAAATGACTTTTTTTTTTTTAACCAAATTTGAAAATGTAAAGGGTCAAATCAAAGCAAACAAAAATTGTTTCAAGTCAACCCAAATTGTTTCAGTCATTTTTTGATGAAAAATGAAAAATTCGGGGGAGGGGTGAGTTTTGTTTGAATCAACCCGCCTTTTTTTTTTTTTTTCGTTTGGCTTCCTGAACCGAAAAATCCATTATTTGCTCTCAGCTCTAGCTAAGGGTGTGGGTCCTCAGTTTTGGTGGGTCTAGAATCTGAGACTGTGGAGGCCCTGAGTCTCTGACACCTCCCTTGTCACCAGTAAGTGATATACAAAGCAGCACCTCACCAATCCTGGAAGATCAGGCCCCACAGGAAGTTATATCACAATGTCCACAGCGTGAGGTCACCTGATTGGCTCTCACACACTACTTAAGCCAGGAAGAGATTTGAGTGGACTATCTGAGCAACTGCGCAGACATTCTGTTACTGCTGTATTGGACCTGCTCTAGCCCATCTCCTGCGATCTGTGCCCAACCCCTGTTCCCGGTTCCTGCTCCTCTCCTGTCCTGTTGCTGCTTCCTATCTCACTCCTTCCCTTGCCTTTGGTTCTTGCCTTGCTCCTGCTGCATGCCTGATTCTTTCCTGATTTCTGGCTCCCACCCCTATGCTCCACTCCTGACCGTTGTCTATTAGTCCTGGATCTGCTCCCAGCTTGTCTTTTGGCTACCTACTCCAACTTGCCTCCCAACCACTTATCCAAGCCACTCCTATTAGGCCAGGCCACCTATGCCTCGCTTCCTAACACTCTACAGCTTAAGCTAAAGAACCATGGCTTGTAATACTTACATCCTCTGTGGACTGGGCCCGGAAGGGGATGCATAGCACAACTGACTAGTGGGTTACCTACTTCCTCTGAACAAAGCAAGTCTCTGAGACCCACACCAGAATCCTTGATGATCCCCCACTTATATGATATCTGCCCTTTTGGCCAACAAACGGGGACTTCCAGAGCTAAAACGATGAGCACTACAGCTTGAACTAAAGAGCCAGGTTTTGTACCTGTAGCTGCAACAGACACATATTGTTATGTTCCTCTGGTGTTATCTGGATCGGTGATCTGCTAGGTCACTCCAATCCTTGACTCTGGGAGCCAGCCTTACCCTGCTCTGCTGGGAGACCCCCACTCCTGGGCTGTTCACGCACCAGCCTCTGGCATGTAAGCTGCTCTTTGGATTGTGCAACCAAATGACACTAGCCAATATCTCCGGTCCCAGACACAACCCTAGGAACCTCCGTCTTGCAGTGTCCAGTTATACCCGCTGGATGCTGCAAGCTTACATTAGTTCATCAATTTAACAAAGAAATTGATATGTACCAGGCTTGTTATCCCAAAGGGAGTCTGACACGCTTCAAACCAAACACACTGCTTCAGGTAGAATAAACAAACAAATGTATTAACTACAAAGATAGATTTTAAGTGATTATAAGTCAAAGCACAAGAAGTCAGATTTGGTCAAATGAAACAAAAGCAAAACACATTCTAAGCTGATCTTAACACTTTCAGTGCCCTTACAAACTTAGATGCTTCTCACCACAGGCTGGCTGGTTGCCCTTCAGCCACGCTCTCCCCTTTGATCAGCGCTTCAGTCACTTGGTGTGGTGTCTATAGATGGAGATGGAAGAGAGAGAGAGAGCATGGCAAACATCTCTCCCTTTTATCATGTTCTTTCTTCCCTCTTGGATTTGTCCCCCCCCTTCAGAGACAGGTGAGCATGACCTCATCGTAGTCCCAAAATGACCAAAGGAAGGGGGGTGACTTACTCGAGAGTCCAACAGATCCTTTGTTCCTGCCTAGGCCAATGTCCTTTGTTCCTGTGAGGCTGGGCTGGGTTTGTCCCATACATGCTCTGATGAGATGTGAACTGCCCCTCTGCTCTTGGAGAGTTTTGCCTGGGCCTGTTTTAAGCCATGAGGACATATTTTCAGCCTCATAACTACATACATAAAATTACAACCTATAACATTACTATGGCAACAATGCTCAGTGCATCATGAGCCTTCCGAAGACACCCGACATGACAAACTTTGCATTGGATACCACACAATCATATTATAAGGATGACCATGGGGGTGCTGTACTGGGTGTTCCCCCAAGCTACAGAGCATCACATCTCCCCCCTTAGTTTACTGCAAGAGGGTTAGTCACTGACTAGCTCGAAGTCAGTTTGTATTATAGTTCTCTTGGCATCCAGCCATCAATGCAATTAGGTGGTGTGCCTCAGTTTCCCCCTTTACACACAGCCATCCAGGTTTGTTATGGTTTCTCTGTGCGATAAGCTTTAAATCTGTTTACATGTATTAACTGAACACTAGCATTACCATTCCGTGTCAAAATTCTTATCCCCAAAACTTAACATTAATACCAATTATTTTTATCACAGATGTGCGTTTACAAGTATCTTTAGGATACCACACCCTCTGTTCAGATAGGTTGGTTTGTTCATTACCCATGGTGTCCTTGGTCTCTTTCCCATGTAATCAGTCACTGGCTTTTCTTTCCCTCCATTGTTCCCCTCTGTGCAGGCTCTTAATTTAATCATGTTTCTGGAATTTTGGTGCACCAGGGTCTGGCAAGATAGGTGTTTAGGGGGATCCTGAATACTGGCTGGTCCTTTTGGGATCTGTCTCCCAACCCCAGGACTGTACATATGCAAAAAATCCAATTCCCTTTTGGGGGTTACCCTGTGTTTCCCCCTCCCAGCACTGAGTCCTTCCCTGCCCCCTAGAGGACTGTGATCTGTGCTCTCTGGGCTAACGGTGTTTATCCTTTGACCACATGCACCCTTTCCCAGCAGGTTTCCCATAACTGCTTTCTGTATCTCACCAGTGTGGGGGAAGACACCCCCTTCTCTGTCACTTGGGTCATTTGTATTCTCACAAACTACCACCTGGCAACTTCCTGGTCTCAACTCCTCTGTTATTACAAGTATCAGAGGGGTAGCCGGGTTAGTCTGGATCCGTAAAAAGTGACAGAGTCCTGTGGCACCTTATAGACTAACAGTCTGTTATTACAGGTGTTGGAGCTGCATCTTGATTTAAAAAGAACCACAGTTACTTTCCAAAAACTTATCAGAAATAGCATCTTGAAAAACTGGGACCTGGATTAGGGTACCCTCCGCCACCCCTTTCTCTGTCCCTGAGAAGTCAGCTGTGTGCCTGCTCCCCTTCAGGAAGTCAGTCACACAATTCCCTCTCAAAACCTGGGTCACAGATTGAGTGCCTGGGTGCACAGTTGCTGACTTAGCCATTTGGTCCTGGGCATCCTCTCCCAAGGGACCAGCGAGGAGACACTCCTGTACTCCTGCTATTCCTTCCCCAGTTTCCTCCTCTGGGCCCCTCTCTAAGACACATTTCTCTGTGCTCCCAGAGAAGGGATCCATCCCTTGGTCAGCTGCAAAATCCTGCCAGCTAACACCTGGGACAGTTTCCTTAATCACTAACAACACCTCTCCTGCCCCCGATCCTGAGGGCATTTTGCCTTTTGCGGGAAAGGAGCAAGTCTCAGTCCCTCCCATACTTGGAAGCACACTGTTTCCTTGTGTTACAGAGTTACAGGAATCCTCACCCACCTCAGTGGTTTCTGAGATCCCTTGCCCCTTTTCTGGGCTCTCCTCTGGGACACATTTCTCTATGCTCCCGAGAGCCTAACAGCAGGAGCAGATGGCTCCCCTGAATAGGTTGAATGCAGATGCTAGAAGGCCCCAGTGGAATACCCTCAGTCTGACTTTTGCACCATGGTTATGTTTTGCCAGTATACAGCACCTGCCAGACTGAAGGATCTTAAAGCACCACTAAAGTTCAATCAATGTAAGACTAGGAGACTGGAAACCAGACTGGCTAGGAGAATGTTTTGGCTAGGATAGTAGTGTGCATACTTTGGTTCTGTGCATATTTACCCATTTGTTAGCAGGCCACACAGCTCCAAAACGAATAACATTGACACCTGCACAACTCACAGTGCATTCTGGGGACCAAAATACCCTCTCTTTAAAATGTGATTTCCTCTACTGATTCCCTGTGATGGCACCACTAAGCATTGTGCTCCAAATGGCCCAGGCTTTCTAATCGCTCACTGCCTTTCGTATGACAAAAAACAGCAGGACTGGAGCTCTCTCATCATCCCTATATTTTTGCACAACTGTAGCCACTATCTCCTGACTCAATGTCAGGCCTTAATGGGAAAACAACAGAGGGATCTCAGCCCTGTTTTAATTGCCCTCTTCTCAGCAGGTTCATTACAAAAGTTTAGCACTATTTCTGCTTCATCAACCCTTTGGTAACTCAACCAACTGGTGGGAGGAGAGAAGAGAAAATGCTTTGGAAAGTATTTTCATATGCAAACAGAGTTCCTTTTATTCTTTCCACTCTTGAACGCACACCGTTAGGATTTGGATAATGGGTTCTAATTATTGTGGTTTGCAATTGCTGCTGTCAAGCTGGCTTGGGGGTGTATGTGACTTTCCCAATTATCCTTCTTCCTCGAGTTATTTGTGTGGCACCAGCTGCGTTACAAAAATTGAGATAGCTAGTGCTTTGGACTGAGTGATAGCCTACCATGGAAAACGGTCGTTAACTACCCTGATGCAAGAGTACGGAGGTGGCATCATATTATTTATTAACAAGGCTCATTCTTCAGCCTTTGAACATGCTTCTTCTCATGAAATCACAGTCCCAACAGTAGTGTATTCTGAACTGTTAAATGAAGGCCGTTACACTCCATTACCTGCTATGGGAACCAGCCCAGAACACCTGAGCCAGAAGTATTGCTGCAAATCCTTTACTCTACTGCAACGTTGCTTTAATGTTGTGCCCCAGGACAGGTCCCACTCAGTAATTCATAGAACGGTGCTATGTGGCACACGTGTGGTAGCCAGAGCTTATCCACAAAGCAGATTTAGAGCAGGAATGTAGGGGTAAGAGGATAGAGCAGACATCTAGATCTCATGGGGTGGGGAGCCGGAGGAGCCTGGAGTCAACTCACTGCTAATGCCAAGGCTTGAATGGCTCTGGAATCTTGCAGGCCTCAGGGCAGCTAATTAAAAACAAAGGCAGAATCACCACCAGTTCTGCAGAGGAGGAGGTGACCCTAAGCAATGTTTTCCTCCCCCAAGGATCCCTTCCCATGGGGTCTTCCAAGAGCAGGTGTGAACTGAGTCTGGAGGTTCCAAAATGGACCCACCAATATTTTAAATCTCAATATTTCAGCATGCTGTTTTGGACTTCCCAGTCCTCCCCACCTGCCCCAGATTCACCTCCGCATTGGTATACCCGTTACATTAGATGGGACTTTAAATCGGCACTGCTTTTAACTTACATAGCTAAGAACATTAATTGAGCAATGCTTACATTCTTCTGTATTGAGCAGAAGTGGGAAAGTCCTAAATACAACCCCAGGTAAAATCAGTCAGGAGTGCTTTGCTCACAGAGCAAGTAACTGAAAATTTCAGTTTGTCAATTAAAGCTGTTTTGTCATATGTACAAAAAAGGCTCCTTTAAATTGATTTTATAAAGGGTTTTGGGGGAAGGTGATGCGGGGAGATGAGGTATTCTTAGTGATCCAATTTGTTAAAATGTTGATTAAAGATTTGTCTTCTCTCTCCTTTGGTGATAAAGGATAACTTGTTAGAGTGTATCCAAGGACAGCTGGTCCTGGAGAGGAGACCAGGCCCAGTGTCCCTGTGTCAGAGCAGGTGGGAACTGAGCCAATTAAAGGGGGGCCAGGCTACATGTAGGTCTATTATGGTCTGTCCCAGGATAGGAAGAGGAGGAGTGTTTAGTGCAGGCTGTGCCTGGAAAGAGAAGTCATAGAGGAGTGGAGCTCACTCCTGTGATGGGCTCTAGAGCAAGGGCCATGTACCCAGGAAGGTTGCCCTGGACCTGCTGTTCCAGAAGAGCAGCAGAGCTGGCCGGGAAGGAGGAGTTGAGGAACTGTTTGTGTTTGGACAATAAACCTGCTTCAAGGAGAATGGGTGGAGCAGTGTATGCTCAGAAGCTGGGCAGAAGTCATTCATCAAGAATCATAATTTGCCATTAGTGTCAGAACTGGGCTTTTATTCAAACCTACACTGGAGTGAACGACCTGCCTAACAGTGACAGCTCTGTAGACTAAGTCAATTGGCATGAAATGAAATACATTTTAATGGGGGGGGGGGGGATTTAATTCACTGTGACCATGGCAAGAATCTCATTTCCACTGCAGTTAACATGACAAAGTGACATGTCCACACTATTGACTGATGATAGAACATTTGTGTTCTATTTGAAGTCTCGCTCATTGCAATAGATGCCAAATTGCTGCTCTCCTTTTCCGCTCTTTTTTGTGTGTACTTAGTGTACCAGGCTGTTAAGAAAGGATGAAGGACGTTTACAAAAGATGAATATAGGCAAACAACACAGGAATGCAGGAGCAAGATTAGAAAGGCAAGGGCACAAAATGAGCTCAAACTAGCTACAGGAATAAAGGGAAACAAGATGACTTTTTATCAATACATTAGAAGCAAGAGGAAGACCAAAGACAGGGTAGGCCCACTGCTCAGTGAAGCGGGAGAAAGAGTAACAGGAAACTTGGAAATAGCTGAGATGCTTAATGACTTCTTTGTTTTGGTCTTCACCGAGAAGTCTGAAGGAATGCCTAGCATAGTGAATGCTAATGGGAAGGGGGTAGGTTTAGCAGATCAAATAAAAAGAGAACAAGTTAAAAATCACTTAGAAAAGTTAGATGCCTGCAAGTCACCAGAGCCTAATGAAATGCATCCTAGAATACTCAAGGAGCTAATAGAGGAGGTATCTGAGCCTCTAGCTATTATCTTTGGAAAATCATGGGAGATGGGAGACACTGGAAAAGGGCAAATATAGTGCCCATCTATAAAGAGGGAAATAAAAACAACCCAGGAAACTACAGACCAGTTAGCTTAACTTCTGTGCCAGGGAAGATAATGGAGCAAGTAATTAAGGAAATCATCTGCAAACACTTGGAAGGTGGTAAGGTGATAGGGAATATCCAGCATGGATTTGTAAAGAACAAATCATGTCAAACCAATCTGATAGCTTTCTTTGATGGGATAACGAGTCTTGTGGATAAGGGAGAAGCTGTGGATGTGGTATACCTAGACTTTAGTAAGGCATTTGATACGATCTCGCATGATATGCTTATCGATAAACTAGGCAAATACAATTTAGATGGGGCTACTATAAGGTGGGTGCATAACTGGCTGGACAACCGTACTCAGAGTTGTTATTAATGGTTCCCAATCCTGCTGGAAAGGCACAACAAGTGGGGGTCCGCAGGGGTCTGTTTTGGGACCGGCTCTGTTCAATATCTTCATTAACGACTTAGATATTGGCATAGAAAGTACGCTTATTAAGTTTGCAGATGACACCAAACTGGGAGGGATTGCAACTGCTTTGGAGGACAGGGTCATAATTCAAAATGATCTGGACAAATTGGAGAAATGGTCTGAGGTAAACAGGATGAAGTTTAACAAAGACAAATGCAAAGTGCTCCACTTAGGAAGGAACAATCAGTTTCACACATACAGAATGGGAAGAGACTGTCTAGGAAGGAGTACGGCAGAAAGGGATCTAGGGGTTATAGTGGACCACAAACTAAATATGAGTCAACAGTGTGATTCTGTTGCAAAAAAAGCAAACATGATTCTGGGATGTATTAACAGGTGTGTTGTGAGCAAGACACGAGAAGTCATTCTTCCGCTCTACTCTGCACTGGTTAGGCCTCAGCTGGAGTATTGTGTCCAGTTCTGGGCACCGCATTTTAAAAAAGATGTGGAGAAATTGGAGAGGGTCCAGAGAAGAGCAACAAGAATGATTAAAGGTCTTGAGAACATGACCTATGAAGGAAGGCTGAAAGAATTGGGTTTGTTTAGTTTGGAAAAGAGAAAACTGAGAGGGGACATGATAGCAGTTTTCAGGTATCTAAAAGGGTGTCATAAGGAGGAGGGAGAAAACTTGTTCACCTTTGCTTCTTGTTCTATCCTTAGAGGCTATGGGCTTAAACTGCAGCAAGGGAGATCTAGGTTGGACATTAGGAAAAGTTCCTAACTGTCAGGGTGGTTAAACACTGGAATAAATTGCATAGGGAGGTTGTGGAATCTCCATCTCTGGAGATATTTAAGAGTAGGTTAGATAAATGTCTATCAGGGATGGTCTAGACAGTATTTGGTCCTGCCATGAGGGCATGGGACTGGACTCTATGACCTCTCGAGGTCCCTTCCAGTCCTAGAATCTATGAAAGGCTGGTTCTTCTTACAGCAATGGCTGAATCAGCTCCTTAATACTTCACAGACTTTATAGGAAAAAGGCTGGTACTCTGAAGGGGACCTGTTACCTAAGGGCTTGTCTACATTGGCACTTTACAGCGCTGCAACTTTCTTGCTCAGGGGTGTGAAAAAACACCCCCCTGAACACTGCAAACAGTGTAGACAGTGCACCAGCGCTGGTAGCTACTCCCCTCGTGGAGGGGGATTTTTTTAGAACGCTGGGAGAGCCACGACTATACAAGCCACGTTAAAGTGCTGCCAGTGAAGATGTACCCTTTCTCTCTCTCTCTCTCATTAAAACACTCTGGTCAATGGGCCTCATTCTCCACTGCCTTGCAATTTGTGAAGTCATTTCCAACTGTGCAAAAGCTGTAAAATCCTCCCCTTTTAATCAGGGGAAGGAACACAAGCCAGGATAAGGAAAGAACAACTTAAAGTATATTTAGATAAATTAGATGCAGTTCAAGTCGGCAGGGCCTGATTAAATTCATCCTAGGGTACTAAGGGAACTAGCTGAAGCAATCTCAAAAACAGGAGCAATTATCTTTGAGAACTCATGGAGGACAGGTGAGGTACCAGAGGAACCAGAGGACTGGAGAAGGGCAAACATAGCACCTATCTTTGAAAACGGAAACAAAGGGGATCCAGGGAATCATCAACCTGTCAGCCTAACTATTATACCTAGAAAGATACTGGAACAAATTATTAAACAATTAATTTGTAAGCACCTAGAGGATAACAGGGTGATCAGAAATAGCCAACATGGATTTGTCAAAAACAAATCATGCCAAACCAACCTAATTTCCTTCTTTGACAGGGTTATTGGCCTGCTGGATATTGGGGCGGGGGGGTGGGGAAGCAGTAGATGTGATATATTTTGATTGTAATAAGCCCTTTGACAGCGTCCCACAGGACATTCTCATAAGCAAACTAGGGAAATGTGGTCTAGATGAAATTTCTATGAGGTGGATGTGCAAGTGGTTGAAAGAATTGCTCTTTCAGTATGGTATCTATCGTTTGCTGTTAAACTAGGAGGGTGTATCTAGTGGGGTCTTACAGGGGTCAGTCCTGGGTCCAGTACCATTCAATATTTTCATTATTGGCTTGGATAATAGAGTGGAGCGTATATTTATAAAATTTGCAGGTGACATCAAGCTGGGAAAGGTTGCAAGTACTTTAGAGGACGGGATTAGAATTCAAAGTGACCTTGACAAATTGGAGAATTGGTCTGAAATTAACAAGATGAAATTCAGTAAAGTCAAGTTCAAAGTTCGTAGGAAGGAAATATCAAATGCAAAAATGGAGAATAATTGGCCAGGTGGTAGTAGTGCTGAAAGGGATCTGGGGGTTATAGTGGATCTCAAATTGTATGAGTCAACAACATGATGCAGTTATGAAAAAAGGCTAATATTCTGAGGTGTATTCCTATGAGGAAAGATTTAAAATTTGGGCACATTAAGTCTTGAGAAAAGCAGATGGTGGGGGACTGAAAACAAAGAGGTCAGGGATCGATTGTTCTCCATGTCCACTGAAGCTAGGATAAGAAGTAATGGGCTTAATCTGCAGCAAGGGAGATTTAGGTTAGGTATTAGGAAACACTTTCTAACTATAAATGTAGTTAAGGCATGGAATAGGCTTCCACTGAAGGCTATGGAATTCCTGTTACTGGAGGATTTTAAGAACAGCTTGGACAAACACCTATCAGGAATGCTCAAGGTTTACTTGTGGTCCTGCCTCAGTGAAGGGGGCTGGACTTGATGACCTCTCAAGCTCCCTTCCAGCCCTAAATTTCTATGACTCTATGATTATGCACCCAACTTTGTCTAGTGGCCATGAGTGCAGGATGCAAGGCAGTTGGGAGTCGAGTCCACTCTGCCTACATGCAAATAAATCTTAAGGCTCTTCTCTATGTAATAGTTTCCCCTCAAATTTCCCACTCCCACCCCCAATACTTCTGAAGCAGAGTTGATTACAATCTTCAAACAAAGAATCAGATTCAAAACACTATCGGTATGACATCTTGGTGTCAAATTTTTGTAAATTTATTCACATTTCTTAAAACAGGATGCACACACACACACACACGTTATCCCTCCAACAATCTTGGCCTCACAACCCTTGTAGAATTTGACTTAAGTAGTGAGCTACAAATACAAGTGTACAAGATGAGACCCATTTGAAGCTGATATATCATCATGCCAGACATGTCAAGACAGCAGGGTGGAATGATGCAATGTGACAAGAAGCAATTGTGCGTGGAGTGCTGCTCGTGCCACTGGCATGCATATCATGAGATGCGGCCACCTTTCTGGAATCCGTTCGTCTGAAACATGGTGTTGTGAAGGATTCTCTGACACAAGGATGTTGCTAAGCTGGGAAGTGTTTTGACTTGATTTTGTAAGTGGGGAGTCCATCACTGATACAGAAGATAAGACATGATAGACCTATTGTGTGAGTGAGAGACTTTTTTGGCATCTGGTGATTCATGGCGAGAGAGTAATCTACGGTTAATTGTACAAACATTTTCCACAAATACTAGGGCTTGACTGTGTATCCACATGCATGTGTGAACACTACCAGGTCAGACACAGCCTGGTTCCACAGCTATGGGACGTATGTGAGAAGACGCATGGAGGAGGGTTTAGCATTAGTTAATACATACCAGAAGTTCACCTACATGGGGACAGCATAGAAGAATGGTAACATTTCAGTACAAGACACCTACTTTATTCATAAAAATATCCAATTTCAGGAACTGTAGCTCACACATTATCGGCTATACAGACTGTCAGTCACAATATTTTGCACTTGGCAGGATATATCTGGATTTGGGTTTGAGTAGGTAGTGGAAAGAGCCATCCATCTAAATCTTGCATAATCAGTTTTAATTTTCAGCTCAACAGGTGGTACTTGAGAGAAGGGTTTAGTTTTTTGTCCTTACCTAGTCCCATTGTGCTTACTTCAGCAAAACCACAGGCTAAAACGTAGCATTAAATAGCTTATGAATTTTAAAATTTCTAGACCTTCAATTTCAGTCAAAGATGGCATAACATACTAAGACATTATCTTCTAACTCCCAGGCAGTTAACTTAGATCTTTAAGTTTAAATGTTTATGGGTCATTTTTTTCTTAGTTTGTTAGTCTGCAGTTTTTTTTGTTTTTTAAGGTAAGGGAAGTGTTGAATTAGAGTTGTTTAAAATATTTCATGGGTTTTGCAGTGCTGCTTTCGGTAGCTTGCATTTTCTCCTCTCTTCATAAACAATGTAATAAAAGATACTGCTTTGTCAATAGAATATAACCATTGGAATTATAGTTGCTTTTTACTTTTTCCACTAACCTCCAGTTTGTAATTTGTTATTCGCCTTAGAGCACTTTCGATCTGAGAACATTTCCCTCTCCTTATCCCTCCCTCCTAACTGAGCTTAAACAGCAGGTGTCAGTTACAGATGAGTTTCGTTAGTATCATGCCAGACCAGGGAGACTCACATGAAAAGCAGTTGTAGAGCACTCACCCACCAAAGTCAAAACTAAGATAATTGGTTAATTCTCTTTCACAGTAGCCCCAAGCCTAACTCTCAAAGTTAAGTACTGAGTTGATTGGAAATTGAGTTCCACACACATATTAAGTTTCAATTTTTGGCAATGAGGGTGGGGGGAAAAGAGATCCTAAAGCTGGATTCCCCCCCCATATTAAAAATATTTAAATACAGATGTGCTGCTGCAATGCCTCACACTCTCATTCTCCTCGATATGCTAGTTTCCCTGGTAGAACGACATCTCCCATGATGAACCATGGTCTGCCCTCTCTTGTTGACGGTAGATAGTTGTAGCAGATTGAGCACTCACCACCGCGGCGCCTCCTGCTGGTCATCCAGGAATTAGCTTCTCAGCCTCAGAGCTCCCCCTGCTGGCCAGTGTCTCACCTGACACAGGCCCCATGTCCCTCCCAGACCCCAGTGCCCCTTTACCTTGGGGTTCTGCCCACCATAGTACCCCCACTCTCTGGGTTTCCCCTCCCAGGGAAACCCCCAACCCTCTATTCCCACCTTGCCTCAGCGACTACTGCCAGTCGTCATTTAGTCCCCTTTCTCTGGGGCACACTGCAGTCTGTAAACCACTAATCATTGGTGAGGGGGGTTGAACCACCTACCTCTGCCTATCCCCAGGCTGCACCTCTGCAGCCCAGTACCTGCCTTGGGCCTTTAACAAGGCCTCAGCCTGGGGACTCGCCAGGCCAGAGCTCCCCAGTTCCGCCTGCCCTTCCCCAGCACTGCCCTACATCAGGTACCCTGTGCTCCCAGGCAGCTAGGTCCTTCCCCCTCCAAGGCTGGAGTGAGACTCTCCCAGCTCCTCCCTTAGCCCTTATATCAGGGCCAGCTGTGGCCACAGCCTGATTGGGTGTGGCCACAGCTGTGGCTGCCTCCCCAATCAGCCTCTCACCTTTTTCCCTAGGAGTGGGGTAACGGCCCTGCTACAATAGTACATAATGACACAGTCATATAACTACAGTGCATCATGGGAAATTAAGTCCTGCTGGGGAGCTTGGTCCAGATAGGAGAATGGGAGCATGAGGCATCTGATCTATACCTCCCATAGGACACCGTGGCAGCATTTTAGAATTGAAATATTTGAGTTTTCAGCCAAAATATTTTGGTGTTCAGGCATGCAGTTTTTCAGACTCTCCTAAAATATAGGAGTAATTTAATGTTTTCCTTCCACTATGCATTGCTTTGTATCTAATGATACTGAACATCATTTGCCATTACATTGCTCATTCACCTAGCTTGGTTAGGTCTTGGTGAAGTTCTTCACAGTCCTCTCTCGTCCTGACTAACCCAAATAACTTTGTATCATCTTCAAATGTTGCTACCTCACTACTCACTCCCCTCTTTCCTGATCAGTTATATATTACAATGGGATGTTAATATATATCCCTCTGGTAACCTATTGTCATGATGAAAAATGACCATTTAATCCTACTTTTTTGCTTTCTGCCTCTATAGCTGTTTTTTGATCTAAGACAGTGTTGTGCCTCTTACCCCATGACTAATTATCTTTTATAGTAGCCTCTTGGTGAGGGATCTGGCCAAAGATGGTTTCAAAGTCTAAATCATGTCAGCTGGTTCTCTTTTATCTACAACTTTATTGATAAATTGAAATATTTCTAAGATTAGTGAGACAAACTTTTCCTTTTCAGAAACCATGCTGGTTAGATCATGATCTTCCAGGTATTTTATTGTCCTATTTTTAGCCATATTAAAACAGTTTCTTTATGCCCCGTTCACCAAGCGATCCAGGTCGCTCTGATTCAGAGACTGTCCTCTCATTATCTACCTCCCTCGCAATGTGTGTGTCATTCACAAACTATATCAGTGATGATTTTGTGTTTTCTTACAGGTCACTCATAAAAATGTTAGATAACGTAAGGACAAGAACTGATTCCTGTGGGACCTCACTGGAAACACATCTGATCAATGACAAGTCTCCATATACAATTACATTTTGAGACCTATTAACTATTTAATGTGTGCCATGTTAATTTTATATCATTCATGGTTTTTAAACAAAGTGTAATAATATCATTAAAATACATCACATTAGTTTGATGAGGATCTATTTTCCATAAATCCATGTTGATTTACATTAATTATATTTCCCTCCTTTAATTTATTAATTAAGTCCCATATCAGCCAATCCATTCCCTTGCCCAGGATCAGTCAGGCTGACAGGTCTATAATTACACATATTATCCAGTTTGCCCTTTTAAAAATAGGCACATTTGTTTTTTTCCAGTCTTTTGGAACTTCCAGTGCACCAAGACTTATTGAAAATCAACATTAATGGTCCAGCAAGATGCTCAGCCAACTCTTTTAAAACTCTTAGAGACAAAATTATCTAGACCTGTTTATTTTAAAATATCTAACTTTAGTAGATGCTGTTTAACATCCTCCAGAGATGCCCATGGAAAGGAAAGGTGTTACCTTACCTCTCTGTGTCTCTGATTCCCCATTCATACAGGGGGCACCAGACCCTCAAAGATATTTAGACTTCTAACTGCCATCTGGGGTTCTCATAATACATGCTAGGCACTAGACCTACAAAATGAGACCACATTATCTATTAGGGCAGGGATCGGCAACCTTGCAGAAGTGGTGTGCAGAGTCTTCATTTATTCACTGTAATTTAAGGTTTTGCGTGCCAGTCATACATTTTAATGTCTTTAGAGGGTCTCTTTCTATAAGTCTATAATATATAACTAAACTATTGTTGAATATAAAGTAAACAAGGTTTTTAAAATGTTTAAGAAGCTTCATTTAAAATTAAATTAAAATGCAGAGCCCCTCCCTCCCCCGGACTGGTGGCCAGGACCTGGGCAGTGAGTGCCACTGAAAATCAGCTCGTGTGCTGCCTTTGGCACGCGTGCCATAGGTTGTCTACCCCTGTATTAGGGCCTCTAAGTGCTACTGTAATACAAATAATAAATTATAGATCTAAGGTTTCCTTTTCTTCATATGCATGAACAAATCATGAAATTCTTATGAAATACAATAAAGCAGTCACAGATTTCTTTCGGGTCTAAATCATGATCTATAGATTGCAAATTCTGTATGCAGAAGACAATTTGAATTGTCTTAATTACATGATTACAGTAAAGGACCAGAAATAATGCCACATGACTTATGTCTCTAGCAGAACATATTTCAGATTGTATATGTGATTGTAGCATTTACTATTCACCACTGGCAGTGGCTGTAGCATTGGGTTTGTAAAACCAATATTCAAACCATTGAGCTTGAAATTCACTTTAAACTAGTCAAGGCTCAAGTTCTCCAAAGCTGTGGGGAGTTGACATCAAAAGATAATAGTCCAATCAGGATCCGCTTTCTAATTTGAAGTCAAAATTTGCCAGATAATCATTTCAACTATCCAGTCAGCTCAAATCATAACCCATATGTGAGTGTAACTTGTTATGTACACTAAATACTGCAAACAGGGCTGTGCAAAACCTCTCCATCTCCTGCTTCACGACAACTAGACTTGATTTTAAAAATCAGTAAAAAGCCAGCTGTTCTTTGAGAGAATTTTTGAAAAACAAAGGTTGGGGGAGTTGATAATAATAAAAAAAAGGGAAATTATAAGTTTCCTTTAAAAATGTTTGACAAAATATTTTGGACCAGCACTAGTAGTACTAGACAATGATTAAATAGGAATTTTACACAGAGGGGTAGCTTTCTAAATATATATTTTAAATCATTTTTACTGGAGGAGGATGGAAAGGAGAGAGAATAAAAAAGTCCATCAGCTTTGCTAGTAGGGGTGGGAGACCAAGAGATGGAGAGAAGGAGGGTCTGAGCAAGGGGAAAATAGCTTCCTAAAAAGGCAAGGACACTTCTGGTTACAGAGTGCCAGCTTTTTACAGGGATTTAAGCATCTAATACCTTTAAAAATTGAGTGCAGAATGACTGCTGGGCTCAGATATCCTGCCTCAGGATGTAGACTGAATTTCACCAAAGCACAAGTGAGCAAGTCAGACACACATGTGCAAGCACACAGTCTCTCCTCCAGTAACACATAACAAAAAAACACACACACTTCCTTACCTAGAACCACAAGCCCTGGAGTCAGGAACTACTGTTCTTCTATACAATCTCCTCCCCTCTATTCCTGGAGCAGCAGCATCAACAGACCTTGCCAGGAACTCCTGCAGGAGCCTAAGTTGGTATTAAGCCCTTGTTTGACAAGGCAGGGATCTAACCCGCCCTCAGGGAATTACTCATCCTGAGACAGGAAGATCAGGCCCCTTGTTTACAAATGTTTCTCCAATCATCCACTTAATTATTTCTATTACATTAGCACTTAGAATCCCCAGCTGAGCCCACTGTGCGAGGCACCTCTGCACAAACCTAGGAAGTCCCCCCCCCAAAGAGTCTGAATGGACACAAGGATGTATTGTTAGCCCCATTTTACAGCTGATGAAACTAAGGCAGAGAGAAGGGAAGTGACTTGCCCAAAGTCACGTAAGAAGTCTGTGACCCTGACAGGAAATGAACCAAGATCTTCTGCTCTCCAGTCTGGCATTTGAACCACACAGTCAAGTTCCTTAGCGTGTCTATACATTCATTTTAGCTATGTAATCTAGATAACATTGAACAGAGCTGTGATAATTATTATTAATGTCAGTCATCTCATGCAGAATGAAAAGGCACAAAACACTTGAATTATTTTAAATGGCATATTTCCACCTTTAAAAATCCATTGCCCTTTTTAAAGCAAAGAAGCCATTTGCTCATGAAAAGGCAAATCCCAGGTACTCAAGCCATCATTGGAGTACTACGCCTAATACAGTTATAATTGAGGGCAGGAACCCAAGAGGAGTTTAGCAACTTGCATTTCCTTGTTGAGAAACCACAGTGTGAAGCTAACACTCCACAGGGCACAGCATTTACTTTCATAGCTCCCCCATGTACACAGAGCACAAATGGAGAACAAGGCTCCAAATCTGTTGGATTAGAAATCCCTTATGTCATCTATAATTTTAATCTATTTCCTTCACCTGCTATTGTACAAATAAGGATGCATGTCTCTGTTGGTATTTTCATTCCCACAGATACTTTAATAAAAGAATAATATCATTCTTGCTTTAGCTAATGCGTAGCAGCAGCAAGTTTTGGAGAAAATTTGTCCCAAACTCATACACACTGTCGGAGGCAGGAAGATTGGATTTCTTGTTTAATTTAAATCTACAAGAGCTGAAACACCTCATTAACAGGCAGGCCCTGTGGACTGGAATATGTCCCCCTAATATCAAGATTGATTTAACTAGCTGAATGAAAAATGACTTTTTTAAAACCATTGAATTTTGTAAGACATTTGATAACGTAGTGCCTGACCCAAAGCCCACTGAAGTCAGAGGGAGTCTTTGTATTACCTTCAGTCAGGGCCGGCTCCAGGCACCAGCAAAGGGAAGCAGGTGCCTGGGGCGGCCAATAGAAAGGGGCGGCAGTGCGTCCGTTGTCAGGGTGGCACATCCTGATCGGGGGGCGACGCTTTGGCGGCAGCGCAATCGGCCTGCTCCGGGTCGGCAGCAATTCGGCAGCGGGTCCTTCAATTGCTGTCTTCCTCTTCGGCGGCAGCTCAATCGGGTTCTTTCTTCCCCCCCCCCCTCTCTTTTCCGCCGTTTGGGGCGGCAAAAAAGCTGGAGCTAGCACTGCCTTCAGTGGTCTTTGGATCTCACCCTTCATGGCCAGCTTGTGTCTCCAGCATTAGGGCTGGCCCAAGAGCAAAAACACACACTAGACCTTTAAAAAAAGTGTGAATAAACACAAGACAGCGCCCAACCTCCATGGTTAAGGCACTTCCTTGGGCCATAGTTGACCTCGGTTCAAGTCCTGTTCTGAATCAGGCAGATCCCACGTCCCAGGACAGTGCCCTATCCAATGAACTATTATAGTGTCAGTCTTGTGCTATCGCCCAATGAATATTCCATTATATAGGTAAGCAGAGTCTGGATGAGCTCTCCCATGACATCTAGTGGTGAGCTGTGGAAAATGACTTCAGAAACTGATTTCGTTTGCATGGACACACTCACCCTGCGTAGGTGCTCAACATGGGGGGACTGCTGGCCCAAATGATCACTTGTGGCTGGTGTTGGATCCCCAGTCTCCTTGTTATTGGGGCAGGAGTAATAAAGGGTTGTTATCCTTGTTGTGTGAACCGAGGGCAGCAGAACTGTACCTGGCATACCCTGATAGAGGGACTCACCCTCAACTGAACAGCACTCGCTAGGCAGGGGACATGGGTTCCAAAGCCCAATGAGCTGAGAGAGTGTGGGGATAGATACTTCTACCTGATGGGGGTGGGCCCTGTTTAAGGGTCCTTGACACCATTTGACCTTTCTTCTCTCCATAGTATAATAAAAAGATAGAATTTAGACTCAATTGAGAGTCTTGTTACATGCTGCAGTTGAAATCACTGATACATTTGGGACAGTGTCTCTATTGGAAGAGACTACCCAGTGTGCACTAGCAGTGAGGCTCCCCCACTAACAGCTGAAATCACTGAGTGTTGTGTTAACTGTGTGTGTGGGAGGGGCTGAAGACATCTTGGCGAGCAGGCAGCTGGCGGAGAGGTGTGGCAAGCAGGGTGGCTGGCGGAGAGGTGTGGCAAGCAGCCAGCAGAGGAGCTGGTGGAGAAGGCCACAGCAGAGCTCCACAGAGGTGTGGCAATCGGCTGTTGGGGCCACGAGCGAGTGCCCAAGCAGTGCAGCATGTCAGGTGCCTCCTTACCTCCCCCTGCCTTCCACACAGTGTGGGAGGTGAACTCTGCGGATGAAACTCTGAACTCTGGGGCTGCACTGGCCAAGGACAGCAACTGTGAGTGGGGTACAGAGAAGGGATGGGCATGTTAAAGGGACTTTTGGGTTGCTGGACTTAAGACCCTGAGGGGAAAAGGACACTGCCCAACTTACTTGGGGGTGGGTCTTTTGCTCATGGTTTGTGTTTAGGAATCCTAGTTGTGCTGAGTTAATTCCTTCCTTTTATTAAAAGTTTTTGCAACACTCAGACTCTGTGCTTGCGAGAAAGGAAGATACTGAACCCGTCCCTTGTTGCTGCTGGCTCCACCTGGCAGAAAAGTTACATATACAAAAAGTGGAACAGTACCAACCGAGGAGCATTCACAAGAGGCTGATTCTGTATCCAGTGGCCTGAGCACTCGTCTAAGATGTGGGCAATCAAAGTTCAAGTTCTTACTCAGGTAGAACAAGAACTTCAGCCTGACTCTTCCAGGTGTATGCCTTGGCTAGGCTGGTCTCTTTCTCATTTTGCCAGAAATTCCATCCTGGGCCTGAGAAAGCTTAGACATTCCCAGCCACCTCTACTCAGGGTGCAGCCTGGGAAACTTCACTCTTCACTAGGGATATACTTCAGGACTGAGGGGAAATAATCTTGTCCCCCCGTGGTGAAGTATAAACCACTACTGCAAGCTCAGTATTGCAGAGGTGCCTGCAATTGGTGTGCTACCCTCATGGAGGGGAGGAGGTCTGGTGTATCTGCATACTCAGGGATGCACTAGATGCACCTCATTCCTATGCTATTCCTGTGTCTGTGCTAGTGAACCAGGAGCCCATGCTGGGGAAGGCAGGGGTGCACATTTCCTGCCCAGGCTCGCAAAAGATCGGTCTCTCCGCACTGTGAAACTGCATTAATTGATTCTGCTCCATGCAAGGCCTTGTTAGTTTGTGGGGTAGGTGGAGCAGGATTTGCCCATAAATGTGAAATGCAAGATGCCAAACTACATGGAAATAATCATCAGGACAAAATTACAAGAGTTGGCAACATTGACTTACTCTAGTATTTGCATGAAAAGGAAGTGGGGTAAAGGTTAAACCAAAACAAGCACGCTAAAAGCCAGGCCTTCCTTGGCTTTGATTTACACTGATGTAATGTAGGAGCAACTCCAATGAAGTCAGAAGGCCAGGTTCTGCCTGGTCCATAGGCAATGGGAGGGGTAGCAGTAAGAAATCTCCAACCCCGCTCATCGGGCCCACTTTAGGACCAATCAGAAATCCAGCCCCTGTGCACAAGGGAGTACACAAACTGCTCCCTCAGAGAATATCAGGGTTGGAAGGGACCTCAGGAGGTCATCTAGTCCAACCCTCTGCTCAAAGCAGGACCAATCCCCAATAAAGCAGGACCTACTTCACTGGGGTGTACACTGCCTCCAAGGGAAAGGGAGAAGAGAGGCAGGGAAGATGCAAAGTAATCGCTCTAGTCACCCCCATGAGCCAGCCACGGGGCATATGCTTGAAATTATGAAGAGGTGTAGCAGCATTTGTGCTCCCTGAGATGCTGGGGACTTCCAGGAGGAATGGTTCCAGGTGCTCCCAATGGGCAGCTCTGCACTGCCTTTTGTTAGAGAGGCGGCATACTCTAGCCCAAAGAGATTACAGTGGCGTAACGCTGAAGTAGTTGAGAGCAAAGTATTTGTAGAGTAACCCCTTGGGAATCTCCTAGGCCTGATTCACAATTGCTGTGCACTTTTCAGAGTCTCCCTGTGCAAAGTGGCCATAAACCACCACCAACTAGGCTGGATTGGCATTCCGCACAGGTACATGTCAGTATGCCAGAGACATGGCGACGTCAGGCAGTTAACACGGTATCAATACACCCATGGGGCTTTTGTGCTGCATTGAATATGTGCTGCCGTTTTGGAAGATAAGTAAAAGTAAAGTCTGCTGTGAAGAGTCCACTTCCCTTTCAAGGCCGAGGTTCTCAGAGTTACAGTGCACTTGGAGAAACTGAAGGAGAAGGCTGATCGCGGACGTGACACATCCTTTGGCAACAGCCAGCTACAGTTATTTATTGTAACGATGCCGAACACGTCAAGTCCAGTTTCAAATGAGTTCCACTGGGATGCGTCCCCACCTCCCCCCAGTGAAATTTTGCCATATCCATGAGGCTAGAACCTCAGCAAATAAACATGGTCTTTGTGGAGTCTGAGTCAGCTCATTCCTTCTGGTCACCATTCCACCTCCCAGTGGGTCGAACCATCCAATCGTTCAATGCTTTACTCTACATTCTGCTGGCTCCCTGTCATTAAAAAGCTTAACTGTTCATTTCTTTGGCCATTCTCTTGCTCTAGGAAGAGATGAATGGTTAGAATGGGGGCTATAATGAGACTCTAGACAACCATAAGGAGCCCTGGAGAGCTGTATATAAACAAGTTTGGTCCAGTCCTATAGAGCTGTGTAATTATTTGTGTGTAAAAAAAATCCCCATTCTTTTGGGTTGCACAGCGGGAGCATGGAAGCTTAGGGGAGGCTCAGAAATAATCAGGGGTTGCTAAAAACTAGTTCATTAATTAGTCATGTCTTTGTGGTCCCCTCTCTCTTCTGCTTCATATCATCAATATTCATTATTAATGAATATTAACAAAGATATACAAGAGGAGCAGACAGTTGCTGTTTGACGGCGTGCCTGGAAGAAGACAATAGTCCCACCAAATGATAAGTTACTTTTATTACAGCACAAGAACTTCTTCCTAGTCTTTTGAAGAAAGGGAGGAAATATATTACTGTGGCACAAAGGTAGCCAGAAGGAGCCAAAATGGAGCTGAAGTAGCACTGCAGCACAGCAGCCTCCTCCCTCAGAAGGGGAAGCGGTTTTATTCATGGCAGGTGGGGGACTGAATAGTGCCTCCCAATCAACACACTGGCGAGTGGAACCCTCCATTCCATCAATGCAGAGTATTTGGGGACCTAATGGTTTTAAGATGAACCATTAGGACATGCAGAGTGCAGTATTTTCCAACCCCTCCCCACCCCCACCAAAAGTCCTGTTGAAAATTCCCAACTAGCTCTACCCAAAACATTTCCTCCCACAGCTGCTGTAGGAGAAAGAGCCTGAGACATGAGGCCTCGTATAAGAGGCCCAGTATGAGGCCTGTGGCCTGGACTAAAGTGATAGTCAGGCTCTGCTGATATAAAGTAAAGTGAGCAAAGGTTAGGCTGTGAGCAGAAGTCAGGCCAGTATACAACATCCCTGGTGCAAGCGCACAGAACCTGGCAAGACCAGGGCTGGTATTACCAAAAAAACCCACACATGTTCCTGAGATGTACTAGGCACAGGACATAAACGCAGTCCAGACGGATGGTATGAGAATACCCTGGTACCAAGTAGGGTAAAAACACTCTCCACAAAGGTAACAAGGACACATTGGCCTCTCCTAAAGGTAAGGTCAGATGAGAGCATGCTGGTGAGATAGGTTTTGATTGAACCAACATGTACAAGGAAAAGGGTGGTAACTAACATGAAAACATAAGAATGGCCATACTGGATCAGACCAGTCCATCTAGCCCAGTATCCTGTTGTGACGTTGCTCCCCATAATGTTTTATGGAAATATGCTTATGAGTGTAAATATGACATAACTGGAATATGTTTTATGATAGATAAGCCATGTAACATATCTTTGCAAAGGTTATGATCTACCGAATATATTCATCCTATTCATATGCATGTATCACTTTTATATCTGAAGTTATGAGTGTTGGCTCTATGCTTGTATTTAAAGATTTGGTCAACATAGTGTGAAGGGGTTATTCAAGTAATTGGGAATACTTAACTAACAATGGACTTTGGGAGTTGCCAATCCATATCTGAGCTTTCCTAGGAACGTTCAAACGAACATGTAAACAATGGCATCGCACTGCAAAAAGCTGAATCATTCATAGACATGTGACTTGCCCAGGTGGCTAGAGACCCCATCTTGTGGCTATGATGTTGCACAAGAGAGAGAATATAAAAAGGCCCTGGAAACCCCTCCATTTGGTCTTCAGTTGGCTCAAGAGATAGCTTCTCCACCCCAAAGAGCTGCCTGAAAGAAACTGGAACAAAGGACAGTAACTACAGGGGTGTGAGTGATTGCTGGACTAGGAAGGAGTCTAGTCTGTCAAAGAAGCTTATTGGAGCATCTCAGAGGGAAATTTACCTGCATTTAGTTTCCTACTGTATTAGGCTTAGACTTGTGTGTTTTGTTTTATTTTGCTTTGTAACTTACTTCGTTAAGACGGTTACTCACCGTTGTAACTGTTGTTCTTCGAGATGGATTGGAATGGATATGAGCAACACATCTCGAAGAACAACAGTTACAACGGTGAGTAACTGTCTTTTCTTCTTCAAGTGCTTGCTCATATCGATTCCAATCAGGTGACTCCCAAGCCTTACCTAGGTGGAGGGGTCGGAGTGAGACGTTGCTGTGTGCAAAACCGCTGATCCGAATGCAGCATCGTCCCTGGACTGCTGTACCAGTGCGTAGTGAGCTGCAAATGTGTGGACTGATGACCAAACTGCAGCTCTACAAATGTCCTGGATCGGAACTTGAGCCAGGAAGGCAGTCGAGGAAGCTTGGGCCCTCGTTGAGTGAGCGGTGAGGTGCAGTGTTGAGACACCGGCCAGGTCATAGCAAGTCCGGATGCAAGACGTGATCCAGGAGGATAGGCGTTGTGAGGAGACCGGTAAGCCTTTCATTCGGTCGGCCACTGCAACGAAGAGTTGCGTCGTCTTTCTAAAGTGCCTTGTGCGGTCAATATAGAAAGCCAGGGCCCTGCGTACGTCCAAAGAATGCAAACGCTGGTCATGGCGAGTAGCATGTGGTTTAGGATGGAAGACTGGGAGAAATATATCCTGATTCATGTGAAACGGAGAGACCACCTTAGGAAGAAAGGCAGGATGTGGACAAAGCTGCACTTTATCCTTATGGAAAACCGTGTAAGGGGGCTCGGATGTAAGCGCCCTGAGTTCAGAAACGCGCCTTGCTGAGGTGATGGCTACGAGGAAGGCTGTCTTCCAGGATAGGTACAGAAGTGAACAGGTGGCCAGTGGCTCGAATGGAGGCCCTGTGAGCTTGGAGAGAACCAGGTTGAGATCCCACGTCGGAACGGGCTGACGTTGTTGTGGGTACATCCGGTCTAAGCCCTTGAGGAATCTAACGACCATCGGGTTAGAGAATACCGAGGACGCGAGTTCCCCTGGGTGAAAGGCCGATATAGCAGCCAGGTGAACCCTAATTGAAGATATCGCCAAACCCTGCTGTTTTAGGGAGAGGAGATATTCCAATATGAGAGGAATAGGTGCCTGTAACGGGGACACGGCTCGTTGTTCGCACCAACAGGAGAACCGCTTCCACTTGGCCAAGTACGTGGTCCGTGTTGAAGGCTTCCTACTGCTCAGCAGAATCTGTTGGACAGAGTGCGAGCATTGCCGCTCTGCTTGGGTGAACCATGGAGCAACCACGCCGTGAGGTGGAGTGATTGTAGGTCGGGATGACGTAGTCGGCCGTGGTCCTGAGAGATGAGATCTGGACACAACGGAAGCGGGATCGGTGACTGAACCGAGAGCTCCAACAGTGTGGTGTACCAGTGTTGCCTGGGCCACGCTGGAGCGACTAGAATTACTCGAGCCTGATCTCTGCGTAGTTTGAGCAGCACCTTGTGGACTAGCGGAAATGGAGGGAAGGCGTAAAACAGGTGGTCTTTCCAAGGAAGGAGAAACGCGTCCGATAGAGAGCCCGGAGCTCGCCCTTGTAGGGAGCAGAACGCGTGGCACTTCCTGTTGGCTCGAAATGCAAACAGGTCTACCTGGGGAAATCCCCACCTCTGGAAAACGGAATAGATGATGTCCGGACGAATAGACCACTCGTGCGTCTGAAAGGACCTGCTGAGTCGGTCCGCTAAAGTGTTCTGGACTCCAGGGAGGAACGATGCCGTGAGATGGATTGAGTGGGCGATGCAGAAGTCCCACAGGCGAATGGCCTCTTGGCATAGAATCGACGAACGTGCTCCTCCTGGCTTGTTGATGTAAAACATGGCCGTGGTGTTGTCGATGAGAACTAACACACAGCGGCCACGTAGGAGATTGAGAAATGCCTGGCACGCCAGGCGCACCGCCATCAGTTCCCGAACATTGATATGCAGGGCTAGCTGGGGTGCAGTCCACAGGCCCTGGGTATGGTGTTCGTTGAGATGGGCACCCCAACCCAGAGATGAAGCGTCTGTGACCAGGTGCAGAGAGGGTTGTGGGGCGTGAAACGGCATCCCCTCGCAAACCACACTGTGATCTAGCCACCAGGTGAGGGAGGTCAAGACCGAGTTCGGAACCGTGATCACCATGTTCAGGCTGTCCCGATATGGGCGGTATACCGATGACACCCAGGTCTGGAGTGGGCGAAGCCGAAGTCTGGCATGCCTGGTTACGTACGTGCAAGAAGCCATGTGACCCAGCAGGGTGAGGCACGACCTCACCGTGGTAATTGGGAAGGCCCTGAGTTCTCGAATGAGGCTTGTGATGGTATGAAAACGATTGTCTGGTAGAATAGCTTGTGCACGTCCGGAGTCTAGGACTGCCCCAATAAATTCTATCCTCTGGGTAGGCTCTAGCGTGGATTTCTCTTTGTTGAGTAGAATGCCCAACGCGTGGAATGTGTGAACTATTATGTGTACGTGAGCTCGAACTTGCTCTCTGGTGCGACCGCGTACCAGCCAGTCGTCTAAATACGGGAACACCTGTACCCCTTGCCGACGAAGGTATGCCGCCACGACGGCCATACATTTTGTGAACACTCTTGGGGCCGAGGATAGGCCGAAGGGAAGGACTGCAAATTGGTAATGCACCTTGTTTACCACAAATCGCAGGAAGCGCCTTTGAGGCGGGTAGATTGCTATATGGAAGTATGCGTCCTTCATGTCGAGGGTGGCGAACCAGTCTCCAGGATCCAGGGAAGGGATAGTGGTCCCCAATGAGACCATGCGGAACTTCAACTTTACTACGAATTTGTTGAGTCCGCGTAAGTCTAAGATGGGTCGCAGACCCCCTTTGGACTTGGGGATCAGGAAGTAACGGGAATAAAATCCCCTGCCCCTGAATTCTAATGGAACCTCCTCTATGGCCCCCAAAGATAGGAGCGTAGAAACCTCCTGTATAAGGAGTTGCTCGTGAGCAGGGTCCCTGAAGAGGGATGGGGAGGGGGGGTGAGGGGGGGGGGAAGAAGAAAACTGGATAACGTATCCCCTCTCCACCGTGCGAAGGACCCAACGGTCCGAGGTTATAAGGGACCAAGCACGGTGGAAATGGGAGAGGCGATCCCGAAAGGAGGGGGCTGGATCCTGGGAGATGACTGGGGCGCCGTCCTCGACCGCACCTTCAAAAGTTCTGCCTAGGGCCTGAAGGTGGCCGAGGTAGCCCCTGGTTCTGACTGGGTTGAGGGCCGGTCAACCTCCTCCTACCACCTCGCCCCCGCCTTCTGGCAGAGTCCTGTCTCGGACGAGGTGGGGGGGGGGGGTAGAACCGCTGAGGCTGAGGTCGAAATGGCCTGCGCTGGGGTCCCGGAACATGCATCCCTAGGGAGCGCATGATTGTTCTCGAGTCCTTGAGGCTCTGCAGACGAGAGTCCGTCTTGTCCGAGAACAATCAGTGTCCCTCAAAGGGTAAATCCTGCAGAGTTTGCTGCAGTTCCGGAGGCAAGCCCGAAACCTGGAGCCAGGAGATTCTCCGCATGGCGATACCTGAAGCCAGGGTTCTCGCAGCCGAGTCTGCTATGTCCAAGGAGGCCTGTAAGGAGGTCTGTGCCACCTTCTTACCCTCCTCCACTAAGGCCCCAAACTCTTCCCTGGAGTCTTGGGGAACCAATTCCTTGAACTTCCCCATAGAGTTCCAGGAATTAAAGTTATAGCGGCTCAGGAGCGCCTGCTGATTAGCCGCTCTAAGCTGTAGCCCCCCCGGCTGAATAAACCTTACGCCCAAACAAATCGAAGCGCTTAGCGTCCTTCGATTTGGGCGCTGCGGCCTGCTGACCGTGGCGCTCCCTTGCATTCACCGATGACACCACCAGTGAACACGGCTGGGGATGAGTGTTCAAGTACTCATAGTCCTTTGAGGGGACAAAGTACTTTCTTTCCACCCCTCTGGCTGTGGGTGGAATAGAGGCAGGAGTTTGCCATATCGTAGTGGCGTTAGCCTGAATCGTACAGATCAGGGGCAACGCTACTCTGGATGGGGCATCCGCGGAGAGGATGTTCACAATGGGGTCCTGCACCTCCACTATCTCCTCTGCCTGTAGGTCCATATTACGTGCCACCCTACGTAATAGGTCCTGGTGTGCCCGGAGATCTATCGGGGGTGGACCTGTGCTCGTTGTGCCCGCCACCGCCTCATCTGGGGAAGATGAGGAAGATGCCTCAGGTGGCAAGGGATCTAAGGGCGGGTCATGGTCCAATGAGCCCTGGAGCGGAGCATCACCTGCCCCTGGGTCCAGGACGTCAGGTGGTGCGGGCACGGAAGCCTCCATGCCCCCTGGAGGAGGGCGAGAGATGGTGGACTCTGGGGCCCTTCGCTCAGAGTGCACCGAGCGAGAGGCTGATGGTGGTGGAGCCCCTTGTGCTTGGTGGTACGCCCACGGGGTCCAGAACGACCAGTGTGAAGGTCCCTGAGCGGGATCCTCTGCTACCTCCTGCCAGTGGCCCATGTCCGGCTCAGCGGCCTGCCCCTGAGGGGGGTATGCCGATCTCGATGCCCCATCGGAGGAACGGGACACTGATCTCGATGGCCATGGCGGTGCCGACCGCGCCGAGATGAGCTCCGGAAGATACGGTGCCGTTCGGTGCCGGTCTGGAGATGATCGGTCCCTATGTGGTGCCAGTGAGCAGTGCCGAGATCGGGATCGGTGCTGATGACCGCGTCGGTGCCGAAAGTCCGACCTGGACCTGGAAGGCGACCTCGAGTAGGCCCGGTGCCGGAAGCGGCCCCTCGACGTCGAGCGTCGCTCGTATCGGTGCCGGGAACTACGTCTCGAGTTCGAACGGTACCGACGATCATAACGGTGCCGGGACGTAGAACGGTGCCGCGACGATGATCTTAGCCGCGAGTACGACCGGTGCCGAGGTGATAGTCGGCGCTGGGACTGCGAGCGGCGTCGGGACCTGCTTCATGACCTGGATCGGTGCCGTGGTTCCAGTCCTTGAGACGGTGGGCGCATCATGGCAGGTTTTCCCCTGGATTGCACCGGACGAGGAGCCAACGGTGCCGGTGGTTGGGGCGGTGCCGGCTCCGTGAGAGCAATCAAGTCTCTCGCCGTCACGAAGGTCTCTGGGGTCGACGGGAGACACGGCTCTACCACTGACCGCGGTGGTGATCCCGTCCGCACCGGACTCAACGGCCTCGGAGCCGGAGTCGACGGTGCCGGAGGCACCTGCTTTTGGTGCTCCACCGGTGGACGCGGCTCTACCCCCGGCACCGGGGGGGCCGGCGTCTTCAGGACGGCAGTCTCCTGCACCTTACGGGATTTCTTATGTCCCGGGGATAACGATCGGCGCCGAGGCACTTGCGGCGGGTGCGGTGCCGAAGGGGTCCGGTGCCGCGGAGGCTTGTCCGACTCCACCCGCGGTGCAGGGGCAGTCGGTGCCGCAGGGGCACTGTGCACCGAGGCGCTTGGCGCTGGGGCTTGACGCGCCGATGGAGTGTCCGGGCTAAGTGCCGCCTCCATGAGGAGTTGCCGAAGCCGAAAGTCCCGCTCCTTTTTGGTTCTCGGTCTGAAGGCCTTACAGATCTTACACTTATCTGTTTGATGGGACTGTCCTAGGCACACCTGAATGATTGAAGTCCTGTGCAATAGGGAGAGGATTAGAGTCCTTGCTCCAACTCGTCTGTCAGGGAAAAAACTATACAGATAAGATATATACAAACTGTCTAGGTATATACACCCCCTGTTGTAGAGGTGCCGGGCCATAAGAGGGAGGGTTAGAGTCCTCATTCCTACCCGTGTGTCGGGGGGGGAAATTGCATATGTGAATATATCCTCGGTTGTAGCAGGATTGAGCCCAAAATGTTTAGCGCTCCTCCCTCCTGCTCTGTCAGGCAGAGTTTTTAGTGGATATAGACTTTTTGTGTTTTGTAAGTCCCAGCACAAGGGTGGGCAAATAAGGAGTAGATTTCTGTAAGACCTCACTCTGAAGGATATAGGAGTGTGGGCTATTGTTGTGATTTCACAGTTTTAAGAAAAATGTTTAAGAAAAGGGACCAGGAGGTGTGGGGGCTAGTTAGCCCACCCTCCTTGCTAAATGGGTAGTGGAACACAGCCTGTGTTCATGAAAAGAGACGGTTCAGCGAGGAAAGCGGGATCGGGCCCAGACAAGCAGGCAGGCAACAGATAAGGAGATTGGAAAACAGGTTGGGAGCCCCGAGGGGCATAGTGGCAGGAGTAAGGGAAGCAGTAAATCCAGGCATGGGGAATTCAGATCCCTGGGACAATACTTGAAATGGTGAAACCTGAGTTGATGAAGGGGTCATATGGGGAGATAAGCAAGTGAGTTAAGGAAAGAGAGTGAGAAGTTAACTCTGCAGAGGCGGGGGGGGGGGGAGAAAATTACGCAGTTGGCGTTAAAAAGCAAAAGTGTTATAGAAAGAATTCTTGGTTTCTTTGCAGCCATTCTGAAGGGAAAATGGGCCCCTTTCCAAATGAATGTCTATAAATAAGCCAGGCAAAGAGACAATCTGATTTAAATAATTTGACTATGAACAATTTAGTCAAATTTGCTAAAAGAACATAAAGGGTTTCTACTGGAATTTAACTACCCCCAAATATATACAAATGTAATCGATGTACAGCTGTGTATAAATGTTGTGTAAATATGTGGAGTGTTTAGAACCTAAACCAACACTCCTGGCTTGTAAAACTCTGTTTTGTAGGTTTAAGATAAGAACAAAACAAAAACCAATTTAAAAATACTACCACTAACAAATTCACCCTTTAACTCCCCTGTGTGGCCACTGCTAGAGGCAGACGGCCAATCCTGGCGTTTAACAATTGATTATAGAAGAATTGTTAAGGGCCCTGTCCCTATGGCCCTTATTGTGGCTGATATGACACAGGTCATACAAACAGTGCAGGCCACATCTAAATATTTCTCAGTTATTGATTTGGCCAACTGTTTCTTTGCCATCCCCCTACATCCGGAGTCACAAGATCGGTTTGCCTTTACAATAAAGAAGCAACAATGGACCTTTTGTCGGTTGCCCCAGGGATATCACAACAACCCGGCTATTGCCCATTGGCATGTGGTGAACAAAACTGGTTTAGCATATCCACAAGCAAGGCCTTTTGTGTTTTCATATGTAGATGACATTTTAACATTTGGGGAAACTCAGGCAAAACACTAACAGAAAAAGTTTTGGCACAAATTCAGGAAACAGGGTTCAAAGTAGCCTTAGACAAGGCTCAGCTGGTGCTACCTCAGGTTACATACCTGGGCGCGGTCGTTGGACAAGAAGGGAGACAGGTAGATCAGAGGAAGGTGAGGGCCCTGGCAGAAATGCCGGCCCCTACCGACGCTCACTCTTTAAGAGAACTGCTAGGAGGATTCAGTTTTCTTAGCCCACACATTTATAAATATGCTGAAATAACTCACCCATTGTGGAAACTGCTAAAGAAACAGACAAAATGGGAATGAGGAGAAGAGCAGGACTCCGCTTTAACCCTGCTAAAACAGAAGACTCTCAACCCCAGCCCTGCATTTCCCTGATGAATCACAGCCTTTTGTTATTCCTTTGGCGGCTAATAACATGGCCTTGGCTGCCACACTATTACAAAACAATGAAGAGGGAAAGCTAGTACCAGGAACATATGAATCCAGGAATTTACAAGGAGCAGAAATAAATTTTGATCCCTGTGAGCGTGAGTGTCTGGCAGCCGTCTGGGCAGTACAATTTTTTCAGCCTCTTACAGGAACAGCCCCTATTACTATCCAAAGCACCCACACTCCTCTCAAGTACATTTTATCAGGGAGATTGATGGGAAGTAAAGTCTCAAACACCCAAATGGCCCAAAGGACGTTTATTTTAGTTAACGGAGGGGTGACCACAGAAACAGTGTCCAAGCTGAACATGCTAACACATGCCCTATTGAAAAAGGGAACTGACATGAATGTCACTCTGGAGCAACGAATTGCCTTGGTAAAGGCACCCTCACTGGAAGAATTAGATACCATGGGCCAAGAAAAGCACGTCTGGTATACTGACAGGAGTGCAATGGTAGTAAAAGGGAAAAGATGTGTAAAATACGCTGCCATTAACTTAGAAGAGGAAGTCATTCAGGGACATTTAGACCATGGATCGGCTCAGCATGCCGAGCTCCACGCAATTTATCAGGTTTTAAGGCAATATGAAAACTCCCCCCAGCCCGTGTATATTTATGCTGACAGTGACTTGTGTGGAGGGGATACAGTTTTGGATACGTGATTGGTATAGGACCAGGTGGAAAGCAGCAGATGGAAAGGATATTGCATATTCAGAGGAATGGAAATGGATTTACCAGTGGGTAACAAAGAACCCTAAACAGTTAAAGGTACGGGTATGGAGACCACCTGGAATAATTAGGTAGATACAATAGCCCAAGAGTATGACATAGCAGTTGTAACCAGAAGTCAGAAAAGGAATGTCTGTGTTGACACATCTGAGCCAACAGATGGCACTGCAGACCACCTTAACCGAGTTCCAGGAAAGATAGAAAGACAGGAGTTACTTAATGTAGCCCATCAGTTTATGCATGAAGGAGTGGAATGGATTTTAAGAAGGCTAAAGCAAGTAGCAGAACGGGAGTGATGTTAAAACATGGGTGCGTAATTTGTGCGGTAAGCTCAGGACAAGGCTCGTCCTCTGCACTGGCAACCCAGGATGCACCAACGAAGGCTTGGGCCGTGGCACAGGGTTCACATTGATTTTATTGCTAAATTGCCAAGGAGTAAGGAAGGATTCCAGTATTTATTGGTGATAATTGATTCCTTTTCAGGATGGATGGAGGCATTTCCTACTAAAGATAACAGCACCAGGGTAGTGATCAAAAAGTTCTTTAATGAGGTAGTATGTAGACCCCCAAAATAATAGATTCTGACAATGGGGGAGTCTTTGTAGGAGAAATTTTTACAGCAATGATACAAGCCTTGGGAATTAAAGAAAAGCTCCATATACCATACCAGCCTCAGTCCTCAGGCCAAGTAGAGCGCATGAATCGCACTATTAAAGAAGCGCTCCGGAAGGTAGTAAATCACACAGGGAAAGACTGGCCGGATAAACTGCCTCTGATTTTGGCAGCCATCCACAGCAGTAGTAGACTAAGGAGAAAAATTCAACCCTTCCAAATTCTGTTTGGACATCCAATGCGCGTAATGATTGATCCGAGTTACCTGATACAGGGTCAGGAAGAGAACTAATATAACACAGCATGATTATTTTCAGTAGCTTAAACAGTTACAAGAAGATAAAGCCATCCTCCAGTATAGGGTTAATCAGGCCATTGAACACATGAACAACAAAATTCAAAAACAAAGGCAGCCCTGTGGGAAACAGGGCACCAAGTCATGTACTTTAAAACGGGGAAAAGGGGTCACTCACTGGAATCAAAGTGGATAGGCCCTTACTCCATAGCGGACTGCCTTAGCTCATTGGTATACCGTATTGAAAAAGATGGAAAACTGAAATGGGTACATGTTTCACAAATTAAATTGTTTACATAAAGAATGAGGTTTCAATTCTTTGCAGAAAAGGACATCCCGGAAACTTGAGCACGAGGCGCTGCTTAACCACCACAATTTTAATCCACAGAAAATGAGACTCCATTGTAAGGTTTGGTTTTACCTGCTTCTGGGAACTTTTAATGTCCAGATAATTAGAGCAATCATTGGAGGAGATGCAGCCCTTCTTATAAGCCAATATTTAAGGAATAATTCATTCCCTGCCAACCAATCATGGATTCCTACCGGTGATCCTCATGGAATGGTATGATAAAAACACTAGCCAAATCTTAAAACCCTTAGGAAATACCAATGTGTATGCCTGGGAAGGGGAAGTGGGACTTAAAGTTCACCTTATAAACACCACAGGAATACCAAACCACTGGGAAATAGGAGTTAAAATAGAGGGTCTCTATGGGGATACCACCTGGAGTTCCAGCTACTCACGATTACCAGATCAGTGGGATGAGCCTGTTAAGACTGGAACAATACGAACAGTTATTGTGGGATATTGTCCAATACCCAGTAGTGAATTAAACCTATGGTTCCCGTACACATGCACCAGAACCTGGACCAGAGACTATGCATTCGAAAGAGGTACCCCAATTAAGATAAAGAAACCAAAATTGTTTGTGACTCAGAGTGATCCAGTAAAAGTCTTGTTAAATCCACCATTAGTAAAAATGAAACCTGGTATGTATTAGACTCAGTTGAACATGTCTAAATTGGAACCCAAATGTTCACCCTACTCCCTTCCTATTATAATGGCCTGGATAAAAACACATCAACACTCCAAAAGCCGAGCAAAACAAAATGTAGTAGACACCATATTAGGAGGAGTTGGATTTGGAGCAGGAATTATCGATAATGTAGACCTGGAGGTAATTAAGAATAAGTTAAGTTCTTGTCACAACTGCAAGATAGTCTCATTCACCAGCAGGCAGATAATACTGTGGATTTGGTACAAATAGGTCTGGGAAACCTAAAAGCAACATGGACTATGTGGTGGTGACTAAACACCACCTCCTGGCTGCTGTATAAACAACCAATAGAATTAGGGAATAAAACTGCCTTGGCCATAGGATGTACTGAGGTGCAAATTCTTAGTTTAGCATCACTTGAACACAAAATGTTGTGTGTAATATCTGCGAATGTTTGGGTATTAACGCATCTTTTAAAACAACAGAAGAGGTCCTGGTTTGACGCCTACAAATATGAATGGATGCAATATGTTTCCAGCATGGTTAAGCCTGATTTCTTATTGGGTGAAATTATTGTTAAAATTGCTCACCAACAGTCTGTGGAGACAGAAATATGGAAAGTGAGCCCCCTCCCAAAATTGACTATGGGATCCTTTTGGCTACTCTGAGTTATGGGTCAGTGGTCTGGGAAAGAGAAGAAATTATTGGACACCCAAGGGCGTACAGAGTGGAGCCCTCAGAAATGGGTGTGCTTGTCCCTACCTGTCACCACAGAACTATGCAGCAAGGACACATCATTGGGAACATGTGTATGGGACGAACTAGAAAAGATGACTTAGTTTTACAACAGAGAAAGAGGGATATTGGGAAGTGTATCATTCAAATATTACATGCCAATGGAGACTTGCTAAAAATTGCTAAGTCTGAAAAAGAACGGACAGCCTATCATTGGTGTGAAGTTTTTACAGACTGGTCCCCGACCTCTAAGGGCATATTGGCTATTATGTTTCAGCCATTACTAGTTGTGTTAATATTGTCCTGTGTTTGCTTCCTAGGAATGTGTTGTATGTGCTGTTGGACAAAAAGAATGCTTGTTAAATTACAACCACAAGCTCAAATTGTCTCTCAGTATATTGCTATGAAACAATTGTATAAAATATGACCCACTCAAGAATTGTTCTTGAGGGATCAAAAGGGGGATATGTAGTAGTAGGATTTTATGTTGGTATTTTGTATAATTTAGAATGAAGGATTAAAAATAAAATAATAATAATACAGCATGTATTAAATGTATGATTTGATCAGATCCTGCCAGCCACGCTTTTTGAATAGCAGAAAGGAATGGCCTAATGGGCCATTTGGTAAAGATGCATCAGCTGGAATCTGTGTCTGGATTGATTTCAAGGCAATAACAGACCTTTTAAGGTCACCACTTTGTTGTGGGTTTAGCATTTTAAAATAAGTAAAAGAATGCAATGATTGTTTTTCCTTTGCATTGCAATTTGATGTTCCTGTTCAAAATGTTCTGTGTAAATCAATTCTGTTTTGTGTGTGAATGAGGAATATGTGTATTAAGAGATAAGTGTGAAGGCCATCACTGAACCAGATGCTCTAGGGAGGAACCGAGGACAGATGCAAGGGCGCCAGGAGGCTGCAACATGCCCCTATTGAAATGTCAGAGGAGGGCAGATTGACAACTCTAAACATGAGACAGGCACTTATCAATGGGGACACAATAGCGGTGATCAAAACCAGCCTGGGATAATTCCCTGAGGGACTTGATAAAAGAACAAGATAAAGGATGAGATGGACAATTTAAGAAAACAAGCACTCGTCAAACAGCATGACGGTGCAAAACTCATTGGTCCCAATGAAGGGAAATCATTATATGAACAGGGTGCCTTGCCAAGAAACTTTGGGTTTGTCCTGCCAAGACTTCCCTGGAGCATCGTGTCACGACTGACGGAACCCAGCTCCTCCCTACCCATGATCAACCTAGCTGGCCCCTAGATTGATCCAGACTCTGGACTGGTAACTAACATCAACTGGCAGGAGTGGATATAAACTGGACATTAGGAAGTTTAGACTTGAAATTAGACGAAGGTTTCTAACCATTAGAGAAGTGAAGTTCTGGAACAGCCTTCCAAGGGGAGTAGTGGGGGCAAAAGACATATCTGGCTTCAAGACTAAGCTTGATAAGTTTATGGAGGGGATAGTATGATGGGATAGCCTAATTTTGGCAATTAATTGATCTTTGATTATTAGCAGGTAAATATGCCCAATGGTCTGTGATGGGATGTTAGATGGGGTGGAATCTGAGTTACTACAGAGAATTCTTTCCTGGGTGCTGGCTGGTGAGTTTTGCCCACATGCTCAGGGTTTAGCTGATCACCATATTTGGGGTCAGGAAGGAATATTCCTCCAGGGCAGATTGGCAGAGGCCCTAAGGGGTTTTCGCCTTCCTCTGCAGCGTGGGGCACGGGTCACTTGCTGGAGGATTCTCTGCACCTTGCGGTCTTTAAACCACGATTTGAGGACTTCAATAACTCAGGCATAGGTCAGGGGTTTGTTACAGGAGTGGGTGGGTGAGATTCTGTGGCCTGTGTTGTGCAGGAGGTCAGTCTAGATGATCATAATGGTCCCTTCTGACCTTAAAGTCTATATGTGAGAGAGAGAGAGAGAGATTGAATGCATATTTGTTGTATGGTCAATAAACGTGGTGTATTGCCTTTTCCGCTGAAAAAGATCCTGTGTGCTTCTTATAAAGCATAACACTATCTATCCCTCCCCTTACAACCCCTCTATTTCTCTATCTGTTTATCCCCTTTTGCCCTCTCTATATAGGTATCTATCTATCTATCCCCATATGCCCCCTCTATCTATCTGTCTCAGCAATGGCTCAAGCAAAACAGAAGAGACACCAGAAAAAGCATGACCTATCTGATGCTACTTTTAAAAATATCAATTATTTGCCAGCTACTTAATCACGTTTTAGCAGAAACTCAATTCACATAGATTTCTTAGCGAAGGGAGCCTTTCTGCTAAAAATTTTAGTACACCTGCATGTCAGCCAAAGCTCTCTTCTTCAGGATATTGGAAAGGAGATAGAACATATAAAATGCCAGATTCAACAGCATAAGAGATGACAACTTGCCAGTGTTACCTAAAATAACCAGATATGTGTCCCTCAGCATTTGCAGTACTTTCTTGTACTTCCCAAATGCCTTGAATACTGCAAATAGCAAAGTTCTCATTGCAAATTAGTTATTTACGGTCACTGACATGCTTTTAGTCCACAAACCAAACTTGATGGAATGAAGTACGCCGATTTAAAAGGTCTCCTAGTTCATTCTGCGAGAGAGGCATACTGATGTGGAGGCTGGCTAATGTGTGTTATTTTCTAGAAGCTGGACTCTCCATTGCCAAATGACTCTTGAATTGATGCTTTTAAATTCTCTTCTTTAGAAGTGCCTACATGCCCTTTGGGTCCCTTTCTCTCCTCCCCTTTTAGACACAGTGTTGGAAATATGCCTGTCACGGCTGGGCTCTGGTACCTCTCACAATGAATAACTCTTTAAATCAGAACAACCCGGTAATTCGAGATAACACCTTACACTGGGAAATCAGACTAAAGGTCAATCAGCCAACCTCACACAGTCAGCTGTATTGCACCGGTGTCCAAACCAGAAGACTAAGATGCTTCGATACCATGGTAAGAGGCCACAGAAGTAACTTAGAAACATCTATGTAAAATTACTCGTGTAAGGGCTTGTCACAGGTCAAGGCAACTGCACTTGTATTTCTCTTTGGTGGTCCCTCCAGGGCACACACTCTAGGCTCCCAGCTGCCCAGCAGTTACTTCTTTTGGGCAGAGATCTGCATCTCTCTCCTTCCTGGCCTGGGTTTTTCCAGGCTGAACAGTTCCCTGCCTATACTGTGATGTCCCCAGCAAGCAGACTCCTAAACAGGCCAGCGTCTTTTTGCTTTCTCTCCAAAGGCTTATGAACAGTGTAATTGCCAGCATTTATAAGTTACCACATAGCTCTTTCTGAGCAAGCACATTTATTCTTAAGGTGAAAGCATTCCAGAGAAAACATTAAAAACAACAAACATTCATACACATATGCTAAAGATTTACCAGCGGTCACCCCTCAAGACTTACGGGGCCTCATATAGGCTAAAGTCCTTCCAACCTCTCCTAGGAAGGATTGGGACCCTCCTTGGTAGGAAGGCCATTAAACTCAGGCAATTTATTTAAAGGTCCTCTATTGTTTGCTAAAGTATCCAGCCTGAACCAGTATATGTGAGTCTCTCTAGGGGGTGGTACTTCCCTGGAGGTGTTACAACCTGAGTTAATTTGCCTAATCAACCCCCTCTCCCCCCAGTTCTTAGTTCCTGGAGGAGCTGTGGTCACCCTCCCCCATGGAATTACATACAGTCACTGGCCTAACTTAATACTATAAGATCTCCTAAAGATATTGAGGGAAATTGCCGTATCTGTCCCAGTCTACACTTGGAAATTTAGCAAGATAGTTATTTCATTACAATTCCAAATGTAGACAAGCCCTAAGTGTTGGCAGGATTGGACACTTAAAGCAAGATGTAAAACAGACAACAAAAGAAGAGGTGTTGGAGAGGAGGGAAGGACGAAGGGTTTGCAGTACAGATGTCTGGAGATTTTGACTCTGGATATAGTTGCAAGTGTTTACAGTAATCCCAAAAGTTCAGATGAGTTTAAAAAAAATTAAATCATTTTTTGCTCTCTTCTGATTTTTTCCACTTCTGATCATTACAATGCTGCCAACTCTCATCAACTTAGAGCAAGCAAGGCAATTCTGGCCCTACTGGAGATCTCCCTAAAGGGCCCAACTGAGATCAGGGCCTCATTGTGCTAGGCCCTGTATAAAACATTGTGAAGGACAGTTCTTGCTCCCAACAGCTTACACTTTACTGCAAACTATAGTCATGAATATGGGACATGGAAACTGGAACTGCAAATCTCTCAATAGAGGCTACCAAACTTCCATGAAATAGGAACAACTTTTAATCCCTGCCGAGATGAGTTGTAGTCATATTGGTGACCGCAGGGGATCAGCACTATTGCTCACTAGCAATACTGTGTTGCATCAGGCCCCCGTACGTTTTTACATCTGAGGGAGGCTGCTTGCTTTCTGAAGAAATCAGTTTATTCAGTCAAGTGTTCACCATTCTGGAGCTTGCACTAGCACAGTCTTCCACTCTCTGGCAATGCAGGGAAAGTGTCTCACAGACAGCGTTCTCCGTCTGCCACACCCTGTCCTTCAAGTGTCAGCCCATAGGGACACACCACATTAGCTGGTACTTTGAGACACAAAAAGGAGGTAGTAAGCACTATAATGCAGTCTCAGTGACCCTGCGTCTCCACTCCCATCCAGCCCCTGCCCCAGTCTGTCCTCACCCACTAGCCCTTATGTCTGTCTGTGACCCCCAGCAACCTTATGTGCCCCATGCTGTCTGTCTCCCGATATCCCCGGTCTCCTGATCTGACCTGACAGGTGCTGTGAACAAGGCAGGCTCTTTCTCACCCTTATGGAAGCTGGGGCTGGCTGGGAACTGCTGCTCTGTTCTAGTGCCACAACACCCTCTGGTGGGAAAAAGGCAGAACTGCAGCAACTTTCTGGCGGAAGTTATTTTCTGCAGAAAAAAATATGCATGGCACATTAATTATGGGTGCACACAGTGGCACAGAATTCCCGAAGGAGTACTTTTTTGGCACTTTATACATCACAGCTGCACCGGGTGGTAAAAATCCAACTCTTTCCTTGTTCCTCATGGCTGGTTACTTTTACCAAGAAGCAGCAACAGAGCTGCCTATGCTAACTGAGCTGAGAGAAACTGGGAGTAGAAGGTGAAGTCTAGGACACCACTTGTGTCTAAAGAAAACAGAGCTACTTCCAGTTAGAAACAGGAGTATTTGAGACCTAAGGCTATATTGTATACCCTTAGGTGTCTTCAGTTTATGCTCAAATAAGACTAAGGTTGATGACAATTGCAGGAATAGTAAGTCAGTCATACTAGCAGAGTAATACCAGCTCAGGATTCTGGCTAAGAGGGAAAGATTTTCATGTCTGACAGGGCACTATGGGTAGAGAGCAATGTAGGTCAACTGGCATTGTGGCAATAGGCCTTGGAAGAAAGTAGTAGGTTACCACCCACCAAACAGATGGTGAAGACCCTAGCTGATTCAACCCAGGAAGTGGCAGGTGTATTTCTTTACTGGCAGAAGCTCATGAGTGGTCATGTATGTGGCTAGAAGAGAAACTCAACAAGCGTCATTTTCTGTAGAACCCTGATGATGAGATTAAGGTTGAATTATGGGTCAGTGGTGAGGAGGGAGATGTAGTTGTACCTCCATTTGCTCCAAGAGGCATAAAAAAGGAGACCACTTACTCCGGTTTTTGACATATTATAAGAACCCTAGTCTTTGTCTGAATGGTGTAGTATTTATTTTGGGAGACAGTGTTTAAATACAGACACTTCTGTGGCAATGGCAGACTAGTGCTACATAAGACAGGGAAATCAGGAAGGTCTGTTGAACAATATTAAAACCTCAGGCTTACCTCCCTACCGTGCCAAGTCTGATGAGACTAGGAAATAGATAGTGTCGCTGAGTAGGCACACCCTGTCGCTGGTAGCTTGTTAGGATCTGTTGCTATAAGGGCTGATGAAACAGGACTAATAGTGTTGAGTATTCTCTTTTGGAAGGGCTGGTCTATCAAGATTTCCTCCTTTGGAAGTAAGCCAGCCATACTTCCCCACCTTGTTATATTGAACGACAACATCTGCCCTTAGGAACTAAAACATCCCCCAAAGACAGTTAATCCAACTCCTACTGCATTCCCGTTGTGGTTTAGGCCCTTAAGACTGAACAAATGACTACGTTTTTCAGTTTACATAGAGCTGAAATTTGACAAGTGATATCCAATCCTCGACTCTGGGAGCAGCCTTACCCTGCTCTGCTGTGAGAACCCCCACTCCTGGGCTGTTCACACACAGCCTCTAGCGTGGAAGCTGCTCCCAGCTACACGAGTGAGCCCTTTTGGCTAGCCGCCGCTTGGATTGCACAGCTGAATGACACTAGCCAATATCTCCATCATCAACCATTTCTTCTGTGAAACCCCAGCGCTGGGTAAGCTGTCATCAAGGGCGGCTCTAGCTTTTTTGCCACCCCAAGCACGGCAGGCAGGCTGCCTTCGGCGGCATGCCTGTGGGAGGTCCGCCGGTCCCGCGGCTCCGGCGTACCCGCCGTCGAATTGCCACCTAATCCGTGGGACTGGTGGACCTCCTGCAGGCATGCCGCCGAAGGCTGCCTGACTGCCGCCCTTTGCAAGGACCAGCAGGGCAACTCCCGCGGCTTGCCACCCCAGGCACCTTGGCACGCGCTTGGAGCGCTGGTGCCACCACTGGTGGTCATGTGAGGACACCTCCAGGCACAAAACCCTGATGCTCGTGGGGGGTGTTTTCATATTGATGGTCCCTCTCTTCCTAGTTCTGGTGTCCTATGTTCACATCCTGGTGGCCATGCTGAAACACCTCCACTGCTAGTGGTAGTGGAAAGTAAATATATGCCACTTAGTATGTTACATTGCCTAGTGTTATGTGATTGCAAAACTGATGAAAAATTACCAGGCCAGGCGCAGAATCTACTCATCCCCCTTTTTTCAGAGGATGAGGAGACCGAAAATGCTCGTGGTGTTTATTGAGCATTAAAAAGAACTGGGTAAGTGACAGTGTCAGATTTTGCAAAGAAGATGCAATCACAGAATCATAGAAATGTCAGGCTGGAAAGGACTTTGATGAGTAATTAAGTTCAGCCCTCTGCACGGTGGCAGGATCCAATAAGCCTAGGCCACCCCTGACATGTTTGTCCAATGTGTATTTAAAAACCTCCAATCATGGGGTTTCCACAACCTCCCTCGGAAGCCTAGTCCAGAGCTTGTGAAACCATATCCAAATGCATACACCTCCAAGGTGCTCAACCGCTGGATACTGGGTTTCCTGGCTTATAAGGATTTCCAATCTCACTTTTAAAGGTCCTGAATTCATGTAACACGCACAGGCATTTTTATAAGGATGGGCGCAGAGAGCATAATTAAAACTGGATTCATTTCCCAGTGAGAAGCCTGGCAAAAACTAACCAATCGGTCTCTGCTTCCGTGACAGCTGGGCGAAAGCAACAAACTTACTGGCCAGTAAATCAGGAAGAGGTCACTGCCTTTCCTTTAGAGTTACCCTGGAGTCAGTGTCTGACAGGATGTTTGCTTTCCTGCTGAGCGGAGGTGGGGAGGAGTAGTGAAGCAAGGCGCCCAGTGTGCCCAATGCAGGCTGAGAGGATTGCAGCACAGCAACCAGGAAGAGTGCCCCCCCAAGTGCCAGCTGTGTTCTGAGATCTGAGTTATTGCTCACGTCTGCACCCAGCAGCAGCATAGCGCATTAGCGCCTCGTGGCGCTCTCTGCTGCACAGCCAAGATGCTCTCTGCAGAGGCATGGTAAGTGCAAGCAGTAAAGCTGGGAGGATGGGCTTGGCTTTGAGGGGGTTAAAGTGCAGTTGCCCAGCTCCTGGGTCCACAAGGGCAGATTTGATACGGTACTTTCAACGCTTCATGCAAACGAGAGGTGTGACTGTGGTCTGCAGAATCGAGTCTCTTTTTCAATCTGAGTCACCGGCTACTGCGGTCCTGAGGCTCCATTAATGAGGAACTAAAAGAAAATAAACCACAACTACAGCAAGGAGCAAAATGAGATACACAGCAGTGGGCCCAATTCTGAGTTCACACTGCTTTTACCCAATATAACTGCATTGGCTTCCATGAGTCACTCCTGATGTGTCCTGTGCCTGCCAGTGTCAACAAAGGACGTAAAACATTCCCTGGGACTGGCTCCGTTACAGCAGGAAGCAGTGTACTGTATCTGGGTTCTGCAGCAAAATGCACTCTCAGCCAAATCCCTCCCACATGGACACAGGCAGGGGCCTGTTAATCATTTCTACCAGCGCTCCACTTGAGAGCCCTGGTCTAACTGATACCATCACAATCTGTAGAGATCCATTCTTTCTTCGGTGTATTTTTTCCAGTAAATGTGCTACAGTTATCGGTAGTTTGTATTTGCCTTGAGTTTGCAATAATTGTTAAAGTTGTACAAAATCAGTACATTAGATAATAAACTGGCAAATAGTCATGCATGAAAATTATCCCATAGTGCTATAAAAACAGTGAAAAATGACTACACAGCAAAGTAATTGCTACTGTCCTAGAACAGACCGTACCTGAAATTCTTGAACACCCATCCCATTTTCATAAAACATGTTCATATCTAGCTGCACCATAAGTCATGGACTTCTTGCAGGAACCACAGAGTATAATTTTCTGGGAACTGACAATAGATGGACATAACAGCTCTTTCTGGCCTTAGAATCTATAAGTTAAAGGAGCATCCGGTACATACTATACATTACTGTCTCAATAACAGTCCTAATCAACAGAACAAAGCACATATAGGAATATTACAAGCTCTTTGCATGATGGAAGAAATCAAAGGACATTCTCTTCATTTGCCAACCTATACTCTTTTCCAACATAGTCTCAGTGCCCTATCTCCCTAAGAGTAGAATGATGTACTAGGTCCCCCGGCTAACCTGTCCCACAGGGACAGGTGCTTGGGGATTTAGAAGGTCAGTATTACTCTTTCTACCGGTGACTATAAAGCCAGACAGGCGAAGATGCAAACTAGAAGGAAGTGTTGATGTAAAGGCCAGTCGTGAGCAAATACAAAGTGCCAGGTCCCACTGAGCAGAGCTGGATTAAGATTAGGACTCCCCAAGCAGGACCTTTGCCTCTCTCTTGATTGCACTGTGCTGATGTTTAACTAGAGGGGGAAGTTTTCCATCTGTTGTTTAATCAAGGAGATACGATATTCTACAGTGGACTCCTGTGTATAGTATAAGCACAGTATTTTGTGAAGACAATGCTAGATTTCTAACCCACCTGTCCAGCACAGAACCAGAAATCCCCCCTCACCGGGATTCAAACTCCCTACATTTCTGGAGGCAAGGCTGTCCCCAGTTCTCACTTGGAAAGTCAATATAACAAGGCTAAAGAGCCCAGCCCTCCATGAGCATAGCTTAGCAGGTGAGTTTGTTTCCACAGCTCAGATACCAGCTTACCTGTGAGAGCTGTAAACCTGAGGAGCATTCTGGGTACTGCCATGCAAATGAGCACACTGCCTCAAGATTTCTACAGGAAAGGGGCCTTAGTGGTCCAAACTCCTTTTGTAAGTGCAGAGGCTTTTCCCAGGGTCCTTGCCCAAAATGTCATCATCCTGAGGTCTGATTCTGAGCTCACCCCGGTTTACACTCGTGTATCTCCATGACTTCTGATTCTTGTCTGGAGTGAGTGAGATCAGAATCAGACCCCACTCTGATGTGAAGTAGGCTACACTGTGTGGGGACAGTTAGCTGCTGCTCTCAACCTCTCATAGATTCTAGGACTGGAAGGGACCTCGAGAGGTCATCGAGTCCAGTCCCCTGCCCTCATGGCAGGACCAAATACTGTCTAGACCATCCCTGATAGACATTTATCTAACTGCATCTGGCTGCATTTCATTGGTGGTGCATACTGTATATGTAGCTTGTGAGGTGCTTCGGGACCTATCAGCATGGAAAGTGCTATGCAGATATAAAATACTGGTACAAATTCTGTTTTCAGTTATACTGGAGTGAAAGCCATGGTTTTCAAAGGAAGCTATACCAGTCCAATTGAAAGAAAATGTGGCCCATTGGGCCAGCTCTTCAACTGAATAAATCAGCTAAGCATCCTCGATGTCAGTGTGAATCCTCCATATTCCAGCAGCTGTGTGTGTGCCAGGCCTCGCTGCAATGACACAGAAGACAGTCACTCTGCCATATGTTGATGAAAACGGTTTTGTCCTGAGATGCATTAGAGCCAACATCTGCCTCACATTTGCAGGGACCGTGAATTGCAAACATTTCCTGGTGTCTATTTTTGGCATTGTGTCTGCTCAATCACTGTCTAGCGCACATCTGAACTCCAGTGGTTGAGTGCAACCACATGTGTTGGGTCGCATGCAGTGCTCACTTCTCCAGGCCCACTCCTTTGGCACCAAAGAGATAAGTGGGAGCTATGCAGTAGAAAGAGAGCTGGCACTCTAGAAAATGCAGGATGGGTCAGACTGTGTTAACTTAGCTGCAGATTCCCCAGGGGCTGATGCAGGTCTGATGCTAATGTGACTATAGCTAATGTAACACCAATTTTTAAAAAAGGCTCCACAGGCGATCTTGGCAATTACAGGTCGGTAAGCCTAACTTCAGTACCAGGCAAATTGGTTGAAATTATAGTGAAGAACAGAATTATCAGACACATAGACGTACACTATTTGTTAGGGAAGAATCAAGACGGCTTTTGTAAAGGGAAATCATGCCTCACCAATCTATTAGAATTCTTTGAGGGGGTCAACAAGCATGCGGACAAGGGTGATCCAGGGGATATAGTGTACTTAGATTTTCAGAAAGCCTTTGACAAGGTCCCTCACCAAAGGGTCTTAAGCAAAGTAATCTGTCATGGGATAAGAGGGAAGGTCCTCTCATGGATCAATAACTGGTTAAAAGAGAGGAAACAAAGGGTAGGAATAAATGATCAGATTTCACAGTGGAGAGAAGTAAATAGCAGGGTCCACAGGTATCTGTAGGACCAGTGCTGTTCAATATAGTCATAAATGATCTGGAAAAAGGGGTAAACAGTGAGGTAGCAGTTTGCAGACCATACAAAATTATTCAAGATAATTAAGTCCAAAGCAGTCTGCGAAGAATTACAAAGGGATTTCACAAAACTGGGTGACTGGGCAACAAAATGGCAGATGAAATTCAATGTTGATGAATGCAAAATTATGCATATTGAAAAACATAATCCCAACTAACTATACATACAAAATGAGGGGATCTAAATTAGCTGTTACCACTCAAGTAAGATCTTGAAGTCACTGTGGATAGTTCTCTGAAAACATCCACTCAATGTACAGTGGCAGTCACAAAAGCAAACAGAATATTAGGAACTATTAGGAAAGGGATAGATAATAAGATAGTAAATAGCATAATGCCACTATATAAATCCATAGTACACCCACATCTTGAATACTGTATGTAGCGCTGGTCTTGCCATCGCCAAAAAGATATATTAGACTTGGAAAAAGTACAGAGAAGAGCAACAAAAATGATTAGGAGGCATGGAACAGCTTCTATATTAGGAGAGATTAAAAAGACTGGAACTTTTCAGCTTGGAAAAGAGAAGACTAAAGGGGGATATGATAGTGTACTGACGCGACGACTCACCGGTGTAGCACCTCCTGCTGGTTGTCCTGGGAATTAGCTCTTTTCCAGCTCTGGAGTGCCCTCTGCCGGCTGATGTCTCGCCTGCCGCTGGCACCTGTGTCCCTCCCAGACCCCGGTGCCCTTTTCCTCAGGGTTCTGCCACAGCAGTACCCCCACACTCTGGGTCTCCCCTCCCAGGGGAACCCCTAACCCTTTCACCCACCTTGCCTCAGTGGCTACTGCCAGTCATCATCTAGCCCCCTTTCTCTGGGGCAAACTGCAGTCTGTCATGGCCACTCATCATTAGCAAGGGGTTCGGACCAGTTGCCTCTGCCTATCTCTGGGCTGCTGCCTCTGCAACCCCAGTACCTGTTTTGGCCTTTAACCAGGCCCGCAGCCTGGGGAGTTGCCAGGCCGGAGCTCCCCAGCGCCTCTTGCCTTTCCCCAGCCCTGCTCCGTTCCCTATACCCTGAGGTCCCAGGCAGCCCGGTCCTTCTCCCTCCAAGGCTGGAGAGAGAGTCCTCCAGCTTCTGGCCCACAGCCCTCTTATCAGGGCCAGCCGGGCCCTAATTGAGCTGGCCACAGCTGTGGCTGCTACTCCAATCAGCCTAGCTTGGCTGTTTTAACCCCTGTTTTCCAGGTGTGGGACAGCTGCCCCACTACAGATAGACATCTATAAAATTGTGACTGGTGTGGAGAAAGTGAATAGGGAAGTGTTATTTACCCCTTCACATGCCACAAGAACCAGGGATCACCCAATGAAATTAATAGACAGCAGGTTTAAAACAAACAAAAGGAGTCAACCTGTGGAACTCGTTGCCAAGGGATGTTGTGAAGGCCAAAAATATAATGGGGTTCAAAAAAGAATGAGATAAGTTCATGGAGGATAGGTCCATCAATGGCTATTAGCCAAGATGATTAGGGACGTAACCCCATGCTCTGGGTATCCCTAAGCCTCTGACTGCCAGAAACTGGGACTGGATGATAGAGGATAGATCACTTGATAATTGCCGTGTTCTGTTCATTCTCTCTGAAGCATCTGGCATTGGGCACTGTCACAAGACAGGATACTGGACTAGATGGACCTTTGGGATGACCCAGTATGGCCATTCTTATGTGGATCTTCCTAGGCCCACCTCTTCTCACCATTGTCCTGCTCCTCCAGCCACTGATCTCCACCCTATAAGGGAGTGCAACACCATGGAGACAGCCCAGCCCCACTTCTACACAGGCAGACGGAGAACCATGTCTGGAGGACGCCTTCTGTATGTGGATCCCCACAGCCTGACGGGGCTTGCGACTGGATCTCAGGGGAACTGCACAGTTAAAAGGGGTAGGAACATGCAAAGAAATCAAACTGGTGCAACTCTGCTGTCAGGAAGGCAAAGGCACAATACTACATACATTACTGGAATCAGACAAGACTCCCAAAGAGGTGTGAGAATGGTCCTAAGGAATCACCTAGGCAGAAAAAATCATTGTTAAAAATAGTGTGGCTTCAGAAGAATGTTAAAAATCAATGGTTAAAATGATACTGATAAACAAAGAAGCATGGAGCTGTACATAGCTCCTGGCCAGCTAGTCTATTCTATTTCAAATTTGGAGAAGGGATCTAGGCAAACTGACCTCAACATTTCAAACTTGGGTGCCTAGCAGTAGGCACCTAAATCCGTATTTAACCACCTAAATGAAGGTGGTATTCTAAATTAGGCGGTGCTTGCCCAACTCCTATAGAAGTCCATGGGAGCTGCAGGTGCTCTGCACCTTTGAATATCAGGCCACTTTTATTTGTATGCCTCACTGTAGATTTAGGAGCCTACCCTTAGGATCCAAAGTTTGACAATTTGGGCATTAGGTTTTAGGATGTAACAGGCCAATATCTACTGTCATATCAAAGATACTTAAAATGGCAGTAGACACACAGCTAATGAACCATATGTAGACGGGAGGACATACTAGATTTTTCATACAAAACAAAGAGGGGGAATCCATACTTTAAGTGCAAAACGGAACTCAACCTTACCTATGGACTGCTAGTCCCATGCTGACGAGCCTGACAGGAGAAGACTTACCCATGGACTTAGCAAACCCTATACCAAATGGAAAAGGTATTGATTTTGCCAGTACTGAGTATGGGAACTCTGAAGCAAACCGGGGAGTGTGGGGTGCCTCTTTGCATGTCAGAATCCAGAATTATCTTCCAGCTGGCTATCTCATAGCTGTGTTCGTATCGGAACCATAAGAACAACCCAAAAAGTTTGGACTTTCTTGCATGAGTGCATTGAGTTATTTCTACACACTCACAATCAAAGGTCTGCTATTCAGAGAGCATACTGCAGGAGAGTAGGCTAAACTAATGTGTTTATTATCTGCTCCCGTGTCTCCAGGGGCTGGCAGACAAATGTCACTTGTGAGAGTTCAGTAGACATGGACCTGGTTCTGCATTACTCCCTTATTCCATCGGTAAGTAAACCAAGTCACCAGCAGCCTGGAGCTGCCATGCCCAGCAGAAGTACTGTTAGGGGGGAGGGATAGCTCAGTGGTTTGAGCATTGGCCTGCTAAACCCAGGGATGTGAGTTCAATCCTTGAGGGGGCCATTTAGGGAACTGGGGTAAAAATCTGTCTGGGGATTGGTCCTGCTTTGAGCAGGGGGTTGGACTAGATGACCTCCTGAGGTCCCTTCCAACCCTGATATTCTATGAAATGTATCTTGATTATGTGCAATAACGGATCGATTCCTTGCTGCAATCACAGCTCTCAGTTCAGAAACAAGCCATAATAGCATCAGACACTGAAACACTGCAAAATGTTGGCAGGAAACTGAAAAATGCTCACACCAATTTTATACGGGAAACAAGCCATCCTAATGTCTACAAACATGCATGTGCCAAATTTCAGTGTTCCCTCATATTGATTTTAAATATACTCTAAGACCTTATGTGTACACACAACCTCTGTGTGGGCTCTGGGGGGATTTACTGTACCTGTTTCCTTTCATAGAGTTAGCTTATTAGGCTTATTGCCTGGGGAACGGATTCAGTCATGTTTGCAGTCATTCTGGGTGGGCAGGTTCCTCTGGAGCTCTGTGGAACCCAAAGGATCTCTGCTTTTCATACTCACACCACACCTTGGGCCCAATTGTGAGTTGAGTCTGAGGGTCTGGTTTTTGTGGCGGGGTTCCCAGAATGAGATGCTCAGGCAAAGCAAGAATGTGACTGTCAATAACTTACACACTAAGGGTACGTCCAGACTACCCGCCGAATTGGCGGGTAGTAATCGATCTATCGGGGATCGATATATCGCGTCTCGTCTAGACGCGATATATCGATCCCCGAACACACTCCCGTCGACTCCGGAACTCCACCAGGGTGAGCGGCGGTAGCGGAGTCGACGGGGGAGCTGCGGCCGTCGATCCCGCGCCGTGAGGACCCGAGGTAAGTCGAAATAAGATACGTCGACTTCAGCTATGCTGTTCCCGTAGCTGAAGTTGCATATCTTACATCGACACCTGCCCGCCCCCCAGTGTAGACCAGCCCTAAGAGGGCTTAATCACAGTCACTTACACTCACCTTTGGATTTGGTCCCCTGTGCCATGGCCCTTTTCCTTACAGCGAGGGCTGGATGGGATTCTCTTAAGGAGCACTAGAAGAATCACCCCACGAGGGAGAGGCTGGGGTGAGAAGTCAAAGTCAGATTGTCGTCAGCCCAAGTGGGAGAAAAGATCACATACTGGTGCGGGAAAGGCATGCTCCGAAGTGGGAAAGGGAAAACAAGGAAACCTGGAGGCCTAGCAATGTGTGATCGTATCAGCATAACACCCGAGAGCATGTGGCCTCAGGAAGGGGCACTGTTCTGCATTGCCAGGGTCATGGAGTCTAGGATTTAGTGCATCTTCCCCATCTCTATGGTCCTAGTAGGCTGTGTTCAGTGGCTCATACACTCCCATCTCAGAGTTATTCTCCTTTCCTTGTAGTTTGCCATCATTTTGGTGCTGTCCTTCCTTGAAAGAAGAGCGAGCAGGAGTAAGATAGATGGAAAATTGCACCTCCTCAATGGCCGCTTTGGAATTGTGATGTGAGTCTGAGCATAACTCGTTACTGTTGGTCCCGGCCATTCCCAAAGGCATGGCTGCCCTATGCTCCCCTTACCTCTTATAGCAGGCTTCTGTGCTCTGGAGAGGTGGGAGGAGAGTGAGATGATGATCTTTTAATTCAGGAAGCTGAGTCTGGAGAGGAAATGCCTCTGCAGGCCCTTACCGTGTCCAGCTCTCGCTGCCGGGTTTCACCAGAAACAAGAAGGCTGCTTCAACCAGTAATTCAGATGCTCTGTATATATCCATCTGCCCCAGAAATATCAACTACATGATGGGCTCGATCCCCCTTTCACTGACACCTGATTTACCCCAGGGCCACTCAATCCATCTCTGTGCCGTCATTCCTGATTTACCCAGGGTACCCGAGAGGAGACTCAGGCCCATTGTCTCTGAAGCAGGCCCAATGCCCCTGGCCTGTGGAGAGAGTGGAATGCACTCCCACGTGCCTGGCTGTCTCCGCTAGTCACTGGGCATTTCTGGAAAGGCTGAAATCCCTTCTAGTGCCGCAGAAAGCTCACCCTACTGGAGCTCAGGGCCCCTGTGGAAGATGAGGGAGGGACTTCTGGTGTCCTCTCCTGTCTCTGAGCAGCCACGCAGTGCTAGACACAGCCTCCCCGTGGGTCCTCATAAACCTCTCTGCAGGAAGGGATTTGCTAACCCACAGCTGCACTGGGTGTTTTGATAAGCACATGTTCCCCACAAGCTGCTTCCATCCCCTTGGTGTCTTATTAGCTAACTGGTCTCCATGGTCCCCTTAATTCAGAATGTGTGGAAAGGGATACAGTCTGCAGAAATCTACTCCATGAAGGGGCTGATGGCTGTATCTGGAATATACAGCAGCACCCAGTTAAGGAGAAAACTTGGGGCAGCCAGCCAGCAGTGCATATGGCTGTGAACACTCTGTAAAGGGGAAGGTGTGAAGCACTGAACTTCTACACACATGGGAGCCTCCTTACTAGAAGGCCCGGCCATTTGTTACTATGAAGTGAGCTTCCGCTAGGCCCAGCCAACTCCCGTGTTTTCCCAGTTGGCTCAAGGATGCCAAAGGACCCACTGAAATGTTTGAATTATCCCATAGAAAGGTGCAGCTGTCTGCCAAGAGCTGGTTACTGCTGCCCAGAGCAGCATGACACCGTGGGCGTGATGTTGATACACAGAAAAAAGGAACAAAAGGCAACCTGTTAAGTCTTTTGGGGTTCAAAGTATGCACAGGTGTCCAGAGCATGGCAGAGAAGAGCAGCAAGGCCCCAGGATGTAGTGTAGTGAGTGCTTTTCCTCTCACTGCCCCATATGCTCAGCCATACGCGCAGGGCTGGAGCACCCATGGAAAAAAATTAGTGGGTGCTCAGCACCCACGGGCAGCCAAGATTTGTCTAGGGGTCAGGATGCCCTGGTAGTCTTTGCCGTGCACAGCCTATGCTGGCCGCGAGGGCCTACCCATCTCCAGCAGTAAGGGACACTGATGCTAATCACAGCACGTTTGACAGAGTCCTGCTGTCTCCAAGGTCAATGGTGATGGCAGGGTCAGCCCAATAGGGCGTCAGTGGAAATTTGGCTCGGATTTTCAGAGCCAAAAGGAAGAGTTTTCAGGAAGAGGGCGTCATAGATCAGGGAGATAGCTGGAGCTTTATTAAAGAGGTTGATGGAGGAGCCACAGAACTTCCAAAGGCTAGCACAGACCTTGACAGAGACAAAGCTGTCACAACACTACTTAGAATCATAGAATCATAGAATATCAGGGTTGGAAGAGACCTCAGGAGGTCATCTAGTCCAACCCCCTGCTCAAAGCAGGACCAACACCAACTAAATCATCCCAACCAAGGCTTTTTCACTTCGTGAAGGGAAACAGAGTCATAGATTCATAGATCAGAAAGGGCTATTAGGACCAGCTAGTCTGACCTCCTGTATGACCCAGGCCATGGAACGTCACCCAGTGATTCCTGTATCAGGTTCATCCCTTCTGGCTGAGCCAGAGCACACCCTTTAGAAAGACAAGCAAAGGGAAAGAGGATCAGAAGAGTGACTGGTGGCATTTGCAGTTAAATCAAGTCTGAGGAGCAGAGCAGAGTGGGAACCTTGGATTCAGCAGCAGGAATTGCTCTTTGTTCACAGACCCTTGGATTTTGTTGGGACATTCAGCAACCGATGGTCATTTGGTTTTGCATTTGGAGCTACAGCCAATAAAGTTATGTTCCTGTTTTCGGAAGGTTACCTGCCACTACGAGTGCCCCAGTGGGCCCAAGGTATGGTGCAGATCACACAAACCACTCTAGAGAGGGGGGTATTCGTCCATCTTTTCCTTCTCTAGCTCTTCAGTCTGGCACTTGGAGGAACCTTAAACCCGGGGAAGGGGTTACCTTTGCATGGCAGCCTGGGCACTCATGTGAGACCTGGTGGCTTCCTCATGCAATAATGCTGCTGGGCACGTGGCCTTGGTCAAGCCTGGGAATGAGGTAAGGGCCTAGATCCGGGAAGCATTAGGGTGCTCTGGATCTGAGCATCAAGAAGACCTGGTAGCTTGGGGTGGCTGTGGCCTTTTCCCTCCACCCCCATCCTTACCCCATCACCATGGCAAAGACAGGCTGCCTTTGGGACACATCTCATATTAGAGCTTTAATATAGCTGTGGTCACTTGGCCAAAGAAGATCATTCTTGTCCCCAACTCCAGTGGCCTCTGCCGGTTGCAAACTGAGTAACTCCAGTTAAGAATGTGGAGTTACTCTGGATTTAAACTGGTGTAACTGAGATCAGAGCCTGATCCTCTATCTCAGGACCTAAGGACACATGCACAGCTGTAGCTACACCAGTGTAAATCCCAGTGTAGGTGTACTACACCATTGTAAATGCAGGCTGGCGTCAGCATGGGATCGCAAGCCTTACACTGCAAGCCCCATAATGCACCGGCATATTGCATCTGCACTGGGGTTTGCAGAGGTGTTGTTACTCTGGTACATGTGTCCCGGCATAGACAGGCGACACGCCTAGGGACTATTATAGCCAGGGAAACAAAAGACCAATTTCAGTGGTGACTTATGTGGTGGGTTAGTTACTTTAAGAGGTACAAATGTGTCAGCATTAATGGACTTATATCAAAGCAATGAACCTACACCAGATTGGCCCTCAGCAGGTGTGCAAAACCCACGTAACCTATATGCTGAAGAGGCAGAAGGGGAAGCATAATTGGAAAGCAGCTAAAAGGGGATTGTAAGTTAGGACCTGGATAAAAGGTGTGTTAGCGAATACATTTTAACACACATAGGCCAAAGCCATAGTGCAGACAGGGTGTACCTTAACATATGTTGACTAGTCAAGGGGAATCTTAGGGGGCAGCCGAGGTTACTCCACATCCAGCTAACGGGTTCAAATACAATTTGCCTTGTCTACTCAAGGGTTTGGAAAGGTGTTACCATGCACATTTAATAAATACACCTTTTACTCTAGTGTGGACAAGTCTTTGGAGGCCTGCTCTTAGCTGCTTTTTCTGCTGTGTTGCCCCGCCCTCCCCCTTGTCTTATAAGTTATACTCATTTTGCACACTCATGGCCTGATTCTCCGCTGCCAGGCACCCTGTGTCGTCGTTGAAGCTGGTGCCAAGCGAGTTCAAAGTGGGTGTAAAGTACTACCATTCACAGTCCTGTAACCTCACTGTGCATGGTGACACGAGGCACAAGCCATGGAGACTCAGACCCGCGCTGCCTGTCGAGTTAGTGCAATGTGCACTACTCTGTGACACACTCCTCCCTTATTAGGTATTCTCTAGCCCCTTTACACCTCATGTGTAACTGCTTCCATTGGTCACCAGTAGATGTACCCCAAGTATCGCCAAAGGCGCTTTACTTGCTAATGTCAGGTAAGGGGTAAGCTGAGTAGGTTTTGAATTAGTTTGTTCTTTGAAGGAAACTAGAAGATATTGAAGGATTTCTCATTCTGTCAGGATTTCCTGTATTTTTATCACCTTCCTGCTCCGTCGGAAGGTCACTTAGCTTCAAGGAGTCCTTGACAGCTAGGGTTACCATTCGTCCGGATTTACCCGGACATGTCCTCCTTTTGTGTGCTAAAAATAGCGTCCGGGGGGAATTTGTAAAGCACTCACAATGTCCGGGATTTCCCCCTCCCCCGGCAGAGCGAGCGGCTGGGAGGGCTGCAGGAAAGTCCCGGGCTGGATTCCGGAGCAGCTTCCTCCTCCACCCCCCCCCTCCCTGCATTCTGAGCCGGCCGGCAGCTCCTCCTCCTGCAGCCCTGTGCAGGGCCAGGGACCGGGTTTTGTGTTGTGCAGGGGAGCTCAGCCATGTGTCCGGCTGGCACAGAGCCCAACACCCTGTTCTGAGCAGCAGGGTAAGGGGGGGCAGGAGAAGGGACAGGGAGGTTCTGGAGGGGGCAGTCAAGAAACGGGGGGGGCTTTTGGAGGGGAGTGGAGAAAGTTTTGGGCAGTCAGGGTACAGGTAGGGGGTAGGGTCCTTGGGGGCAGTTGGGGGGGGTCTTAGGAGGGGGCAGTTAGGGGACAAGGAACAGGGAGTCTTAGGTAGGGGGTGGGGTTCTGGAGGGCAGTTAGGAGCAGGGGTCCCAGGAGGGGGCAGTCAGGGGACAAGGAGCGGGGGGTAGGGGGCTGGGAGTTCTGGGGGGGAGCTGTCAGGGGGCAGGAGTGGGGAGAGGGATCGGAGCAGTCAGGGGACAGGGAGCAGAGGGGTTTAGATGGGTTGGGAGTTCTGGGGGGGGCTGTCAGGGGGTGGGGAGTGGTTGGATGGGGCGTGGGAGTCCCAGGGGTCTGTCTGGGGGTGGGGGTGTGGATAAGGGTTGGGGCAGTCAGGGGACAAGAGGCAAGGAGGCTTAGATAGGGAGTGGAGTCCCGGGGGGCAGTTAGGGGCAGGGGTCCCAGGAGGGGGCAGTCAGGGGACAAGGAACGGGGGGAGGGTTGGGGGTTCTGGGGGGCGGGAAGTAGGAGGGGCAGGGGCGGGGCTAGGGCGGGGCTCCTCCCGTCCTCTTTTTTGCTTGTTGAAATATGGTAACCCTATTGACAGCGAGAAGGTGCCCTGTGCCGGTGCAGAGCTGCAGCTCGTTCAGCCGCAAGAGGAGACCAGGGCCTTGATTGTGGTCACAGGGGCCTCATTAGAACACAGGTGTAACTCCACAGACCCCCCCGGAATGCATCCGCTTTCCCCACTCTGTCACTAACCAGTGAGAGGAGACTGGGGCTGAGCAGATATTGACCGACGGTAGTTCACGGTTAGACAAGGATTTCAGAACTAACAATAACAGCCTGGCATCCTTTGCTTTCTCTCCAGCCATTGTGCTTCTCATAGGAGGCACTGAAGTGGGCCTCTCATATTTCCCTTTCTTCGCCTGCCTCGCGACGGAATTCCAGATCACAGGGTCTGTCCTGGGGTTCTTCTACACTTTCACTTGGTAAGTTGTGTTACCCTGAGATCCAGCCCCTGGCTGGCTGGCTGGGCTTAATCCTGCAAAGCACTGAACAGTGACTCCTTGTGCTTATGTGCTTTGCTGGGCCAGGGCCACAGTGCTAAGAACCTGGCAGAACTGAGCCCTGTTTGGGCCACTCACAGCTTTTCTCCACCCACAGCACAGTTTAGAGCAGAGGTGAGCAAACCACGGCCCACGGGCCACAACCAGCCTGCGGGACCGTCCTGTCCAGCTCCTGAGCTCCTGGCCCGGGAGGCTAGCCCCTGGCCCCTCCCCTGATGTTCCCCCTCCCCCACAGCCTCAGCCCACTGCACCGCCAGTGCAATGCTCTGAGCTGTGGGCTGCGAGCTCTTGATGGGCAGCGCAGCTGCAAAGCCCGGCCTGACCCGGTGCTCTGTGCTGCGCGGTGGGGTGGCTGGGTCCAGCCGGGCAGCGCGGCTCTAGCGCCGCCAGCCACCGGTGTTCCAGGCAGTGTTGTAAGGGAGCAGGGAGCGGAGGGCGTTGGATAGAGGGCAGGGGAGTTCAGGGTGGTGGTGATCAGGGGGCGGGGGTATGAATAGAGGTCTGGATGGTTAGAGGGCGGGGAACAGAGGGGTTGAATGGGGGCAGGGGTTCCGGGGGGTCAGTCAGGAAGGAGGGGGGGTTGGATGGGGCGGCGGGGGGCAGTCAGGGGCAGGGGTTCCAGGGGGCGGTCAGGGGGCAGGGAGCAGGGGGGCGTGGATTGGGCAGGGGTCCCGGGTGGGCTGTCAGGGGACAGGGAACTGGGAATTGGATGGAGCAGGAGTCCCGGGGGGGCTGTCAGGGGGCGAGAAGCAGGGGGAGTCGGATAGGAGGTGGGGGCTGGGCTATGGCTGGCTGTTTGCGGAGACAGAGCCTCCCCTAACCGGCTCTCCATACAATTTCGGAAACCCAATGTGGCCCTCAGGCCAAAAGGGTTGCCTGCCCCTGGTTTAGAGTATGTGTTCTGTGTATTTTTATACCAGAGAGCAGTGTGCCGGGGACACTGGAGAGCAGCCTGGGGAGGGGGAGAGGGTACTGGAGAGCAGCATGGGGTAGCATGGCAGTACTGGAGAGGGGGGGCACTGCAGAGCGGCATGAGTTGAACTGAATAGGCCTTAGAGACTGAACTCTCCCCTCCCATCCCTGGGGTGGCCCCTTTAGAGCAGGGCTGAGACTTATTGGCAGGGCAGAGTGGGGAAGCCATTTGGTGGATAAACAAAGGATTTCAGTCTCAAGGGTCCTTGCTCTGGCACTTTTCAGGAGTATTACATTTACACACACACACACACACACACACACACACGTCCAGTGCTTTGGGTAAAGGGACACTCACTTTTGTGGTGTCATTGCTGGGCAGGGAGGGTTGGAGTCAGCTTGATCTATGGGTACGTCTACACTGCAGCTGAAGGTGTAATTTCCAGCTCATGTAGATACTCTCTAGCTCTGACAGCGTGAGCATCCTAGAGACAGCAGCAGCAGCATGGTGGGCTAACCACCCAACTACAATCCCATCCAAGATCCATGGTACCTATTTGGGCAGCTAGCCTGTGCCACCACCTGCACCGCTGTGGCTACACTGTTATTTTTCGTGTGCTAGCTCAAAACTAGCACATGTACGTCTACCCAAGCTGGAAATTACTCCACCCACTGCAAGGCTAGCCTACCTGATGTGGGCAGCATCTGCTATTTCCAGCTGTTACTGTTTGTCAGGTTCACTTGAAGAACAGAAATTATTTCATAAATGCATTAAAAAACCTTGAAGGTAATTTTATGCAAGTATCTCGAAATGCCTTGGGCCCTGATCCTGCAATCTGAATGCACGGCCCCACTCTCTCCAACGGGGTGCAGAGGGTTCTGCATGTGTCTGATTACAAGATGAGGGCTGGGGATCCTGTGACAGAGGCCAGGCTGTGCACCATGAGATTGTGTGTGTTGTAACTACTGCAGTAGGAGTCCAGTAACTCCTGTGTGTTTTCCAGGTTCGTAATCACGATCACAAACATTGTGCAGTGCCCACATGGACGAGTAAGTTTCTATTTTTGTCTGATGATGACTATTTTATATGTTGCCAATGTTTATGATGCCACCTGGGGCACTTTAGCAACAGAGATTTAACCAGAAAGCCAAATAATCTAACCGAAAATTCAATCCACTGCTAAGGAAAATAAATATGTTCAACATCTTTCCAAGAAGATGCCTAGCCTGGAGTTTGGAGGGGCCACCGAGAGGAGTAAATGCTACAGATGGGGTCCCCAACTGAGAAAGCCCTTATGCCGAGAGCTTCCAGACGGAGGAAGAGGAAGAACCCTAGAGCCATGCACAAAAATGAGCATGTAATTGCTCACCTAATTTGCACACCTAGTCCCATGACTGCATGTGCAAATCAGATTTTAAACTGATAAGAACAGATAGTAGATAATGTTTTCACCCCTCAGCTCATCTCCACAGACTCTTGGACTGTCAGAGGTCAGATTATCCCCCCACATCCAAAAATACATGGTGTGCATGCCAGGACTTTGATTCCCCGAAGAAATGAGGGCTCCCACCCTTGGGCCTGATCCACATGGAGCCTCATTGACTTCAGTGGGGCTCTTCACCAATGTAAAGGGTTTGCTAGCATGGATCCAGTTGCAGGATTGGGGTCAAGGTGGGCACATTGTATGTGCCTGGAACTAGGGGTCTCAAGTTGAGAACCTGGCTTGGAGGGTTTAAACTCGGGCCTGAGCACACTTCCCATCTGGTCTGCCTGCTGTGATTGGGTAAGGTGGTGAGACAGCCTGGCAGATCTGGAAAATGGCTGAGAGACAGCCCTAGTATTTTGAACTGAGCGCAGAGCCGGACAGAAAGCATCACAACTTTGTAGAGATAGGCATTTGCTTTCCCCAAATTCTGCCCACTATGTAGGTTAAGAAATAAGTAGTTGTGCAGCATTAAATGGTTGGTGTCTGTGATGGAGCCTTACTTCCTTGAGTGCTTCGCACAGGGGACAGGCTGCCCTGCCTTCTGGGGCTGAGAGTAGAGTGCATCTGCAAGACACAGAAACCACGGCACTGACAGCTGAGAGCCCAGGTCCAGCATGACATACAAGGATTTCCTTCTGAGGGCCAGTGCCCTGTCCCTGACTAGTCCAGCCTAGGATCTGGGGAGGCCCTCGGTGGTGAGGTGAGGCTTCACTAGTTGGGTTAGATACCTGGGAGCTCGGGAACTACAAAGTCTGACTGTCCACTAGATTCAATAGAGAATCCCCATCACAACAGCGTCCTCAGTCTCATCTCTGTCCGGAGACGTGGTACTGGGCTGACTGCAAGCAGACCGAGATTTACAAATAAATATATTTACACTAAAACAAACAGGAAGGGCTACAATAACAGTTCCAATTCCCCTCTTCTCCCCAACAAGACAACGTGTGCTATGCTGCCAGTTAAACCTTGACTTTGTATGTCAAGGTTTTGTAGCTTTTAAGGCTAGAAGTGGCAGTTATGATCAGCTAATCTGACCTCTTGTATAGCCCAGCTCAGAGACTTTTACTTGAGAATTCCTGTATCAAACTCAGAACGTATGGTTGAACTCAAGCAGATGCTGTACAAAGAGACTGGCAGTCTTGATTGAAAGACATCAAGTGATGGAGATTCCACTATGTCCCTTGGGATTCTGTGCCGATGGCTAGTTACCTGCATTGTCAGGAATTGTGCCCCATTTTTTAGACAAGTGACCCTTGCTCCCTCTTCCTTTGTCCTGTCACAGCAAACCCTACAGGTGCAGAGGGAGCAGTAGCAATTTAGGTCCTGATCCGGCAAGGCACTTAAGCACATATATAAGCCCATTCAGATCAGTGGGAATTGATATGTGCTTAAGTGCGCTGCTGGATCTGGGTCTTATGGCCAGATTTTTTACAGGTATTTAGATGCCAGAAAAGGCAGAGAGTGGCATTTTCAAAAGCACCTAGCATCCAAATCTGGCCTTTAGTGTTCTTGTGTCCACCCAGCAGTAAGCACCATCATGGGATGCAGAGGGAACCATCAGAGCTCTGACTGGGGAAAAGTCTACACATTGTTGCTGTGCTGAGCACTCGTATCCCATGGTGATGAGTGCAGTACAAATGCGAGAGAGAGAGAGAGAGAGAAGCAGGGAGACAGACAGGCCTGCTGACATCCTGCTCTGGTTGGGCGGTGGTGGTTTTGTATACCAAAGATGGTGATGAGCCACAGCTTGTGGAATGCGACTCCACACTCACACAGACCACGAGGTAGGGGAGATAGAAGTCACCCCACTGAAGGACATGTTCCTCTTTAAAGAGGCACCCTGATGTCCGGCTGCACATTGCTCTAGAGTGTCTGTACGTCACTCTCCCCGCCATACTCTTTGGACTTATCCCACCATCAGGAGTTCTATGACATTTGTACATTCGGCTTTCCCCACCCAGGTGATGGGAGACTATGAGAAGATCATATTTTATTGGCCTTCCTTGTTCTGTCTGGTTTTCCTACTGGGCCGCTTTGCCCTGATGTTTGTGAAAGCACTGAGGGTTCACTTAAAGATGGATGTGTCAAGTGTAAGTATTCCTGGGTAACTGCTTCCAGTTTATTAAGCTCTCCCCCGCGCCCCCCCCCCCCCCCGGGAAAACTCCTTCCCTGACCCCTGGGATTAAGTAGGATTTAACCAGTGCATAGACTTTGTGCTGGTGCACCTCTGCCAGTTACCCTTAACCAGTAACAAGAATTGATTTCACACCAGAGATCTTGGCACATTTCTACAAATCACCCACCTGACTTAAAACATGGCAGAGCACCTCCCCCTGCAAGACCCCATGGACTCCAAGATAGACTTCAGTGCTGGCTAGCCACTCAAGTAGCCCAGGGTGCTGGGCAGGCTGGTATACTGCGTTCCATAATTGCAGTGTAGACATACCCGGAGCTACATGGGATGAGCACCCCAGGAGAATGGCCATTTGTCTCTTTGTGCTATTCCTGCCTTTGTCTTTCATTTCCCCATCACTATTTCCTATGCCTCTCGCTCCTCACTCATTTTATCTCTTGCTCCCAGTGCCCTGTGGCGTGGGAGTGTGAATCAGTGTCTGGGCAGCAGCACGGGGCAGCTATTTCTTCCTTGTACGTTCCTGCTGACAGGAATGTTGGGTCTTCCCACATCCCTTCCCTTTCATTCTCTCCTCCCCTCCAAGGCCCCAAGACAGCAGGGAAAGACTTTGGGTGCCTGTGTTGTTTCCTGTCACCCTTCATCATGTCCACCACCTTCCAGCTGTGACTCTCAAAAATGACACTCCACACAGGCAGGGCTGCTGTTTGCCAAGGGGAACATTACCCTGGCAGGAGGAAAATGACTGGCTCCATCGTAAAAGCAAGAGGCTTGTGCTGGGTTTTCTTTCCCTCCCCCCTTCTACCACATTCCATTTTGTCTCTGAGCCTGGAAACCCATTAGCCCCACTAAAGGGCAGGCAGGAGGAACATAGCTGTGTGAGACACACCTTCCCAAGGGACTCCTACTGCAGTGTGGCCCTTCCTCACCATAGTAGGGTGTCTGCTTACTGGGCTCCCCATCATGGCCAGGGGTTGCTTTGCAGGTGCCCTGTGTCAGGATCCCAACAAGGGCAGTCAGGGCCAAGGGACACAGCAGGAACAAACCTGAGGCTGGCAGTAGCAGAGAAGTTCATAGGTTTCAAGCCAGGGTTGATACAGGAGGCAAAGTCTAGAACAAGTCATGGCCAAAGCCAGGAATGCAGGAAACAGTCATGGCAACTACACAAGAGCCACACTGTTGCTTGGATGCTGCCTGGAATGGCCCTTGGGGTTTACATAGGGCAGGGAGCCAATCAGGAGCCATGAGGCTGCTGTCTATCAAACCCTTGAGGAGGAACGTCCCATGGTCTGTGTCCACAGCAAGTCATGGGAAATGGAGTGCAAGCTGGTTACAGCTGCTGCTGGGTGGCAGCCTGGAGATGCCAACTGCCTGGACTCTAGAAAGGTCCTTATGTTCTGCCCCCTTGGCCCCCTCAGAACTCCACCCAGTCTCCTTTGTGGCTAACACCTTCACCCAGTCCTGGATTAATAACAGGAAAGGTTCAAATAATCCTCAAGGTCCTTAATAACAAAAATGATTCAGAGTCCCCAAAATAAAGTCCATAACACAAACGTTTATAGTCAGCCCTTGTTCTTCTGCCACTCCTGGAGCTCTTCTGCTATCCCAGTCTGCTTCATCCAAACAACCAGCCCTAGCCCTAGCTTTGTTGTCCTGTCAGCCTCACCATGCATCTTCCTGCTGCTCTTTGTAAGGAATCCCCTGACCCAACCTAGGTATGCCTCTTCAGTAATCAGGTTGTCTGACCCCAGGCCCTCCCACCAGCTGTTAAGGGTTAGCCCCGTTAGCCACACCCTTCTCCCTATGGCTGCCAGTGTAAGCGGGGTGGGTTGCACTCACCTCTTGAACACCCCCATTGCCAGCTGAGTCTGGTGCTGCCAGCACCCCTGCAGGTGTCAGCCTACCTCTGCAGGTCTTCTGTGGCTCAGTCCTCCAGCCTCACACAGTCCAAACCCCCTTCCGGGGGGGTAACAAACTCAAAATAGAAGCAGTTCCTTGCTCATCAGGGCCAATTACAAACAAACTAGTTTCTGACCCATCTGGAATTGAATTGCCAGGGTCCTTCTGAACTCCTGCCATAGCTGGTGGGCAGCATGAGCCCTGCCTGACCTGGCTCAGGTCCTTTTGCTGCAGCCGAGAGAGCATCCCTCCTCACTCGCCTGGCTCCAGCAAGGAACTGACTTGCTGACAGTAGGCAGCTCCTTGGTTGGCTGATGGTCCCCAGCCATTCTGGCTGCTGCAAAGCCAGATCTCCCTGGTCCCCCAAATGGCTGCTCTTTTTCTCTCAGAGAACTGTTTCTTGGAGTGGGGTGCTGCAGAGCAGTGAGGCTACAAAGGCCTGATGTACCCCCATCACAGTAAGGTATCTTCATAACTAAGATAAGAAAATAGGAGCGGCCATACTGGGTCAGACCAAAGGTCCATCTAGCCCAGGATCCTGTCTTCTGACAGTGGCTAATGCCAGGTGCTTCAGAGGGAATAAACAGAACAGACAATCATTAAGTGATCTATCCCCTGTTGCCCATTCCCAGTGTCTGGCAGCAGAGGTTTAGGGGCACCCAGAGCATGGGGTTGCATCCCTTCCCATCCTGGCTAATAGCCATTGATGGACCTATTCTCCATGAATTTATCTAGTTCTTTTTTGAACCCTGTTATAGTTTTAGGCTTTACAATGTCCCCTGGCAATGAGTTCCACATGTTAGACCGGCCTAATACAGCACCCACAAGGCAGCACTGTATCTATATGTTTGAATCTGCTGTCTTTTTCCTAGTGGAATGAAGAACATTCTTTGATATGCTGATAATCCCTGTTCCTTTAAAACAGCAGGAAAATCATTTCCTGGAGGTGCATCAGGCTCAGCATGTCAAGCGTCTGGTCAGGAAGCCCCCAGAGCGGTGAGCATGGCATCTTCATTTCAGATCCGGAACACCAAGCCACAGAGAGTTCAGATTTGGTTCTGATAAGCTTCTAAATCTGCTGATACTTGTTGACTGACATGCACACTGGGGCCCTACCTGCTCACCTGAGGTGAGCCAGGGACAAGGCATGTTCTCTGGCCACTGGGAGGATCCCTGATCATCCATGACGGGCCTGCCCCATCTCCCCTCTGCACTAGAGCACTCTGTCTCCCATCTCCTTCACCTCAGACTCAGAGGTTGTGGGAGGGTGGAGGTTCCTGAGGTGAGCCCCCAGTGGCTTTGTGCTGGAGAGCAGGTAGGCTGCTGAGAATGGGTGTGAAGGAGAAAGGCTGACACCTGTTTAGGCCAGGTGGGGTCTCTGCAGACATGCCAAGTGGGAGGGAAGTTTGGAGTAGGAAGGTGTGCTGGGTTGTTTTTATGGAGAGGGAGGGGACTATGCTGGAATGGGTTTGGAGCCTTGAAATGCCTCTAGTGTCCCCGTGTCATCGCCGAACATTTCAGGTCTGTTTGTCCATCTTCATCCATCAACAGGCAGGCTCAGAAATCTTGGTTCCAGCGCAAGGTGTATGAATGGGACCCATGCTTTCAGTTCCCAGGCAGAATGATTGGCACATCTGCACTAGCCTTAATCTGCCTGTACATTGTAAGTAAATTGCACACTTGTTTCCTGAGAAGAATCGCCCTAAATGGAGCACAATGTCACACAGCCCTTGTGTGCTTTGTAAGGATTTCGATCCAGGTTGTTGAAAAAACAGCTCTCCCGTAAATCTCTGCCATTAAACTAAAACAAGGACTGTCTACGCATCTAACAGAGCCGCTGGCTCCATTAAGACCAGAATCCATAGTCTACTGGCTCCCTGACCAGAGTACCTTCCAACTAGGCCAATGGATGTTCGGTGGGAGTTTATCTTGTTCATGATAGGTTGCTTGAGATGCAAGCCAGAGAGAAAAGACTGCCAAGTATGTATGAGTCACATAAAATACATGATACTCATGTGCGAATGGTTTCAGAGTGGTAGCCGTGTTAGTCTGTATCAGCAAAAAGAACGAGGAGTACTTGTAGCACCTTAGGGACTAACAAATTTATTTGAGCATAACCTTTCGTGGGTTTTAGCCTATGAAAGCTTATGCTCAAATAAATTTGTTAGTCTCTAAGGTGCCACAAGAACTCCTTGTTCTTCATGTGTGAGTGTATTTATATTATGTTGTTCCCTGTGAATACTTACAAGTTTGCTTAATTCTAAGCATCCTGGTCTTCCTCAGTGTCTGGTTCAAAATCAGTGGAGATTAACTCCAACAACATTCTTTGAGGGACAAAATTTGTCTGCATCCACTTGCTGTCATTTAAAGGTTAAGATGAATCCCCATATATGAAAGGCAATGTGTGTTTAAAATGAAATGCAACAGGTCGGATTCCCATAGAGTCACACCAGGGATGAATGTGGCCCTGTGTGATTATATGGCATGTAGTGTTATTCTGTAGAAGTGGCCAATGACAAGATTGCTAAACTGCTGTTTTTTATCTATTTTTCCGCAGTTTATTGTTATTGAGTTTTACATTTACAAGGAATTCTCCCAAGAGCTGAAGATATTGGATCAGAGATTTGAAGAGTTTGTTGAATCTAGCAATGGCTCAGAAGTACTTGTACCAGCTGTCCTGCAGCTGAAAGAGTTTATTAATGTCACACAAGGTACAGACATGCCATTTTTGAAAGGTGGAAGGAGTGTGATACATTTTAAAAAAGCTGACTGAACGCATAGTTCTTAAGGCTGACCCAAAGCCCATCCTAGTCAATGGGACTCCTTCCAGGATTTTGACACATTAGTTCCAAATGGGAATGAAAACTAAAAAACATTTCCCATAAAATGAAATTCAAACAAAAATCATTTGGGGTCCATTGAGATGGAAAATGTCATTTCAAAACTGACATTTTAAATGTAAAGAAAATTTTAAAAAATCAAAAATTAAAAATGAAAAGTCATTTCAAAATGAAGAATTGAACAGTCGACTCTGAAAGTGTTGAAATGGAATATTTCAACACCGTCAAAATGCTTTTTTTTCTAGTTTTCCCCCCAAATCAAAATTTCATGAACATTGGCTCATTCCCACAAAAGTTTTGGTTCAACAAAACATCATTTTCTGATAGAAAAACTTTCGACTGGAAAATTTTTGACCAGCTCTAGCTAGATACTTAGTCCCTAATACTGAAGCAAAACGATATGATGAAGGATGAATTGTCATTTTACCTGCTGCCTAGTGTGTTGGGAGTTGAACACTGAGTAACTTGGAGTTTGACAGTAGAGGGACGGCAGACCAAAGAACAGGAGAACAATGGTTATGTGTATTCTTTTAAACATTTTTGCTCAGCTGGCCATGAAAAGAGGTTTGGGTGGGATGGCTTCATTGAGTTATGGCTGGTGTCTGAGGAAAGCTTTATTTTTATTAAGTAAAGGAGTCTAAAATAATTGGTTTGAATTTCATAGCTTTAAAGGTCAAAGGGGACAATTCAGACCATTGAGTCTGATCTCTCTGCATAGGCCAGAGATTTCACCCGGTGATTCATACATTAAGCCCAATAGGTACATGTGTGGCTAAACGAGAGTACGTTTTTAGAGAGACATTCAGCTTTGATGTAAAGACTCCAAGAGAGGGCAAATGGTTAGGAGGACACAACAAAAGGGGTTCCCTCTAAATATAAAACTGACTCGGGCCCAAGTGGAAAGCAGCTAAGAACCTGAAAGATGTCTATGGTTATTTGTAAGATGAATTGGAGATCACAGTCTAGTTTCTAGTGGACAGTTTTCCATATTGCAAAAAGCTTCATCACAGCTAACATGAATTGCAATTATTACCTTTATCAGTTTGCTGTCTCAGCAGAGAAACCAAGGACTGAATGAACATGGAGACTGAGCTGCATGTTAGGAGAGTAATGTAGGAAAACTTGCACTTCCAAGTTTTGACATGTGAGAATCCAGGATCTTTGTTCTGCTCAGTATAAATTTGGATTTGAATACATAATTCTGATCCAGAGCTTTGGTTTGGGCTCAACTCTATAATTAAATGATTAACAAATAATCAAAGCATTTCTCAGTGACTAGGCAAAAAGTGTTCCAAATAGAAATGTGTCCAAGCAGAGACACTGGAGGTTTTCAAAAGGAGGCTGGATAGCCATCTTTCTTGGATGGTTTAGAAACAACAAATCCTGCATCTTGGCAGGGGGTGAGACTAGATGACCCTTGTGGTCCCTTCTAACTGTATGGTTTTATGATTCTATGTATACAAAATAGCTGCGAACTTTGTGCTGAGTTAAAATACTTTTATAATCATGTCATGTGAACTGCGGAGAAAACATTCTGAACAGATGAACAGGAGTACTTGTGGCACCTTAGAGACTAACAAATTTATTAGAGCATAAGCTTTCGTGGACTACAGCCCACTTCTTCGGATGCATATCCGAAGAAGTGGGCTGTAGTCCACGAAAGCTTATGCTCTAATAAATTTGTTAGTCTCTAAGGTGCCACAAGTACTCCTGTTCTTCTTTTTGCGGATACAGACTAACACGGCTGTTACTCTGAAATCTGAACAGATGGTTGCTTTTCTTTTTCTTCAGGTGTTTGGATTTTCACCACCTTTGCTGCCTCCCTGACTTGTGTAAGCTACGTATTTCACATCTTAGCCTGCTACAGGTATGGACGGACATGCAGCAGATAGTGCTCAATTCTCAGAGGTGCTGAGAGTCCTCAAGTACCATGGAGTTTATTGGGAGTTTCGGACACTAGTCAACTCAGCACAGGCACTTGACAGCTCCCAGGATTCTCCCCTCCTCAAGGGTTCTCAACCTTTTTCTTTCTGAGGCCCCCCTCCATGCTATAAAAACTCCGCACCCTACCTGTGCCACAACAACTGTTTTTCTGCATATCCAGTAGATTAAAAGCCAGGGCTGGCATTAGGGAGTAGCAAGGAGGGCAACTGCCTGGGGCCCCACACCAGGGGGCCCACGAAGCTAAGTTGCTTGGGCTTTGACTTCAGCCCTGGGCAGCAGGGCTCGGGCTTCAGCTTTCTGGGGCACCTGGCATTGGCCACTGTCAGAAGACAGGATACTGGGCTAGATGGACCTTTGGTCTGACCCAATATGGCTGTTCTTATGTTCTTTATGTTCTGCCCTGGGCCCCAGCGAGTCTAACACCGGCCCTGCTCTCTGGTTTATTTTGGCGGATCCCCTAAAATCTGCTCGTGGCCCCCCGGGGGCCCCGGACCTCTGTTTGCCCTAGAACTCTATTCTCCATTCCATCGGCACTCAGTGGGAGGTGTCTCTATTACCTACCCTGGGCTCCCCACAGTTCTAGGCCCTGATGGGTGGCGAAGACACATCGGTCCACACAATCCTCCAATTTTATATAATTCATTAACTAAGCTAAATAACTCAAAATAAAACACAAACTAATCAAATTAGAATAAAGCAGGTTAATATCAAATCATCAGCTTACTCTAATTATCAGGTTAATTAATCCAAACTGCACAACAATTCCTTGCAAACTTTATCGAATCATGTGGGAAGGCAGCAGACCTTGTCTAGCTATAAGCCTTGGAAAAATAGGGCATTATTTATTTCAATGCTAATTGAAAGTTACTGATATTCCAGACAAACAGCTGATATAGGCAGGAAGAAATCTCTCCCAGGTTGAAATGAATATCAGCCGACAGCTCTGATGCTACGTAAGACAGACTGCACAAAATAGAGGTGTTAGATAATAGCCAATGTCTCCCTACACAATATAGGGTTGTACCAGACATTCCAATACAATTCAGGATAAAACAGCTTGTTAAATTTAACTAGCAAACAAAAAGTTGGGTGAAACTAAGTTTCTCAGGATTTAAACGCAAACCGCTCAACCCATAAAATATGAGTGTGCCATGAGCCTAGTGAACCTTGAGCAATTAGGCCCTGAGCCTATTGAACCTTATTGCAGGCTGTTTGAGAAACCATACTCAGCTACGTTCTGAGTGTTCTATCCACACGCACACTGTCAGCTGTTAGAGTTAAAAGGACAAGGGTGAGAAGGACAAGGTAGAGGTGTCCCTCTACTAATAAAAATTGAAAAAAAAAAACCCCACAAAACAAAATCCTTATCAGGTTGATACTTATGCATGATCTTTGCTGTGACTCTTGAGGTTTCATTCAGTTTCAGGAAATTAGTATGTGGTTGGAAAGATTAGCTGGTGGTTGTGGTTTTCTTGGACCTGCTGACTAACTCAACAGGCTTGTGGAGTGGCTAAAGCTGGGGTTCTCAAACGTGATTGCACCGTGACCCCCTTCTGACAACAAAAATTACTACACGACCCCAGGAGGGGGACCAAAGCATGAGCCCACCCGAGCCCTGCTGCCCAGGGCTGAAGCCCTCGAACTTTGGCTTTGGCCCCAGGTGGTGCGGCTTGGGCTTGGGCTTTGGCTTTGGCCTCGGGCAGTTGTGTTCAGGCTTCGGTTTTGGCCTGTACCCCAGCAAGTCTAACACCAGCCCTTGCAACCCAATTAAAACAGGTTCTCAACCCACTTTGGTGTCCCGGCCCACAGTTTGAGAACCGTTGGGCTAGAGGTTGCTTGCCTGTAGATGCCAAATCTTGGATGGTGTGTGTTGCTGGATTCTGGCACCTCAGTGACTGTCTGAGAAAGGGAAGGAAGCACAAGCCCTTTGTCAAGCCTGGTGGCCTCACCACACCAGAGGCTATTAGCCAGAAGCCATGGCTTCTTCTTTTCCTTCCATTTGTTGAGGATGGTGTCCTGACTGATTCCTCCCCCTTGGAACTCCTACTCTACTCTGGAGTTTCTTGGCAAAGCAGAATGGGGCATTCCTCCTCTAAAGTCACGAACATCACCTAGTGGGGCAAATAAAGAGACTTTCCTTGCCAGTAAGCATTGGCTTAGAAAATCAGTCAGTCAGCAGACCTGAAAATATTTTGAGACATTTTAGGAGATAAGATCAACTCTTCCTGGTTATGGGTCAGTCCACAGAGATTATCTCAACCATCCCATACAAGGTCCAACTCAAGAACCCAAAATAAATTGAAAAAAGTACAGAGCTAACAAAATGTTGCAACTGAAATAATAGAAAATCAATCATTCATCTTCATTCAGTCATACACATAAAACAAAGTTATTTATTCTAAGATTAAGCAAGAGTCCTTAGTCTACAGACAGATACTTCTCTTTTTGTATTTTGGTACTCAGTGGCTATCAGCAGTTTAACTTTAAACAGGAGTTTTGACACACACAGTCTTGGTGAAAGGTTACACTTTACCTCTGTCTTTTACTCTTGAAATCACACTTTTGGATTCAATTTTCATATAAGGCCCCTGTCATAATTACAGTGCTCTTAGCCTGTATGTAGACCTGATTCTATTTTACAGATGTACTACTGAGTCTTAGATAGGTAAAACTCCTGTTGAAGCAAAGGATAAGCCTTCGGTGTTGTATATTGTATTGTGTTGTAGTATATCAAAACTTGTGCTTTGGGTGGCATGCCCAATAACACACAATGTGTCCCATTCTTTCACCATTGCTCCCTTTGGCTCTGTGTTTATTGCATTAATCCATGATGCCTTTAGCGCTAGGTTACTGCCCCCTTTGATATTCAATCAAATCATCCGATATAGCTTCTCTGTGATCAAACAGTCAAACAAAGTTACTGAGTGAATAAAATCTCCAATGTATTTGTGTGAAACTTTTTAAAACTCATTTTGACACCTTTATTCAGAAAACACATGAAGCGGCTGTGGGCAGGGGAGAAACATTTCCTTCCGCTAAGATCTCGTGAGCCTGCTTCTTCTCAAAGTGTGGTAAGTTCTCACTGCTTTTCCCCAAAAGTTCCCAGCCAGTAGCTCTGATCCGCTAACACTTGGAATTCAAGGGGACAACTCGTGAATGTAGTTAGGGTGACCAGATGTCCCGATTTTATAAGGACAGTCCCGATTTTTGGGTCTTTTTCTTATATAGGTTCCTATTACCCCCCACCCCCATCCCGATTTTTCACATTTGCTGTCTGGTCACCCTACATGTAGTTTACACGTGCGCTCCAGTATTTTGCAAGAAGAGGCCATAGTTTTAATGAGTCAGTGCAATATTCCATGGGCCTGATTCTGGAGCGTGCTAATCTCATTGTATGATGGCTTCACACTGTAAAACTAATGTAAAAGGCAGGTTTATGCCAAAAGTAACCAGCAGTGCTGATTCAGAGTGGTCCGAATCAGACAGCTGCTGTATTACAGTCTAGGGGTGGGACATGGACACTGCACCAAATGGAAGGAAATGGGCATGGGAAGAGTAAAGGGGATTTATTCCACCAGAAAGGCATATTCATGCTAATACTAGATGACAGTTTGCTGAACTCCTCCGGCAGCAAAGAAATGGTGCAGATTCCCAGCCTCACTGTTCTACTATTACCAGCACCTCAACCCTGTGGCTGGGGCACACACCCAGTCCAGCTCTCCTTGCTGCCTCACTAGCGAGGCTGGGCTACTCCTCGCACACAGCACCGGTAGGTAGGTGGGGTAAAGAAGTGGTTCCTAACTGAACCGAAGTTCAGTCACACAGAGACATGCTGCGTTTCCTGGCCTTTGGGTTTGATTCGTGTGGAACGACTGTGAGGAGGGAACACAAACATTTGCCAGGGTGGGAGGGAGTGAAAGGGAAGCCAGCATCAGGCTGGAACGGACTATTTGAAAAGTCTGGCAGGGGAGGCGTGCCTGGCTGCAGCCACAAGCCTTTGCTCTGGAGGAGGCACGCCCAGGCAGGCTTGGCTACACTTGAAATGTTCCTGCAGCTGTGCCGCTCTAGCGCTTCAGTGTAGACCCTACCTGTGCTGACAGGAGGGGTAGGTAATCCAGCTCCCCAAAAGCAGTAGTTAGGTTGATGGAAGAATTCTTCTGGCAACCTAGCTCTATCTACACCAGGGGTGGGTCAGCTTAACTCCGTCGCTCAGGGGTGAGGACTTTTCACACCTCTGAGCAGTATGGCTGGGTCGACTTATCTTTTTAGTGTAGACCAGGCCTGAGACTATTGCTACTTGCTTTTCGCATTCTTAGGCTATGACTACACTTAAAATACTGCCGTGGTACAGCTGCACCGCTGGGGTGCGTCAGTGTGGATACTCACTGCAGTGACAGAAGAGGTTCTCCCATCACGCTAGCTAATCCCCCTCCTGGAGGGCTAGTCTGCACTAGAAGTGCTGCATTAGTGCAGCTGCACCGATGCAGTGTCTGGTGAAGACAACCCGTGCCGACGGGAGAGAGCTCTCCTGTCCACATAATAAAACCACCTCCGTGAGAGGCGGGAGCTATGTCGGCAGGAGCAGCTCTCCTGCTAAAATAGTGCTGTCTACAGCAGCACCTAAGTCGGTGTAACTTACCTCACTCAGGCGTGGTGTACACTTGGGGGGGATCGATCTAACTTGCGCAACTTCAGCTACGTGAATAGCGTTGCTGAAGTCGACGTACTTAGATCTACTCACCGCGATGTCTTCACTGCGGTAAGTCAACAGCTGACGCTCTCCCGTCGACTCTGCCCGTGCCTCTCGCCCTGGTGGAGTACCGAAGTCGACGGGAGTGCGCTCGGTGGTCAATTTATCGCATCTAAACTAGACGTGATAAATCAACCCCCGCTGGATCGATCACTGCCCCTCGATCCAGCGGGTAATGTAGACAGCCCTCAGGGGGTAGCTGAGCAACATAAGTTATACCAACATAACCTGTAGTGTAGACAAGCCCTGAGAGGCAGTAACTGGGTCAATGGAAGAATGCTGTTGGGGGTTAGGTCAGCGTAGCTATGTCTCTCGGGATGTGGATTTTTCACACTCCGGAAAGACATGGCTATGCTGAAGTAAATTTTCAGTGCAGACCAGCCCTCAGTCTAACACTGATATCTCTCATAACAAGCTGTCAGGAACTTGACCCTGATCACCACTAAGTGCTGTACATTTGTTTATTACCGCCAGACCTGGAGATAATCGCTGCTGGCTATTCAGTGATCTCCTCATGCTGCATTCACACCTCCAGAGCTGACATGCTGGGAAGGGCATTGTCAGCTTTTCAGGGAGGGATGGAGCAGAGGAGGAGAGCCACTCACCCCTCAACTTTGCACTCCACACATCAAAGCGGCCCCCCATGCAGTAGCAGTTTATTATCTGGTACAGACAATGTCAGTGGTTTGGTTTGTCATTCAGAATGATGAAGCTGTCTCCCAAAGAACAACAGAAATGGCATCTTTTCAAATCCACATTGCACTAAACATAACAAATGACAATCCTTACTCTATGGAGATTGCCCTCCGGGAAAGTGAGGGTACCAGAACATGGGGTGACTAACACCCCATCACTTAATCACACAGTTAAGTAAGCAAATGTTCCCTCGACTAGGACCCAAATAGGGCTATTTGTGTGCTTACCGTTAAGCATATTGTATGTTTGCAGGACTGGAGCCTTACCCTGCATAGAAGTGAATGGGAAAACAATTCTTGTCCCTATGTTCTTCAGCCACGTTCTAACAGTTATAAATGCAGCTCTGCAGGTAGAATTATGGGTAAATGTAGTTGTGTTCAGGTCCCTTGTGTGAGCTGTGCAGGAGTCCAAGTCAAGCTCCTCTGATCTCCTTCCACTTTCAGCACATACTTCACTTCACTTTTCCACCTTTCCTGTACGCTTCAATCCAGCCCTGGAGTCCGCGATGAAGGGGTTGGACCTGATTCCTGATTGCCCTGCACCTTGTCCAGTGACTTACCCAGTGCAGAGTGGGGGTAAACTGTCACCAGTGAGAATGGGATTAATTCACACCCACTTTGCACTCACTCTGCACTGGTGTAAATGCTGAACAAGGTGCAGGACAATGAGAATCAGGCCCTGTGATTGAAAGGTGGCACAAAGGAGCCAGCAGGATGAAGACCAGAATCAGGGCCTAAGAATGTATTTTGTTTCTCTGATCAAACATGCAGCAATTCCAACTTCATAAACTTATGTCCTTCTCCTTTTTTTAAACTCAGGCAGCAATAGCAAGATACTCTGGTTGGCAAATTGCATACATATTATGGGGTACGTGCCAAGCCTTCAGCATAAGCATGCATTCAACCAAAATTAGAGCAGTTGCCCTTTTCCTCTGCAGTAAGAAATGTGTTTTCTCTTTTCCAGGCTACCTGATCCTTCATGTGGTGCAGTGTCTGTTTGGTGTAATGATCATGTACAGTTTTGTTTTGCCAATACAGCATGGCCAAGGGCTGGAAATGGCAAAAGGTTTGGGAATTGGGATGTAAGTGCATTGTTTTCACACATTTCTGGTGTTATCTCACTTTCTTTGCGCTGATTTAGATTTAAAGGGCTATAAAATAACAAGAGATACCTATCTGAAAACAGGTTCCTGTGACAGATATAGGCTATGTCTACACTACGGATCTTACAACGGCACAGCTGTACTGCCACAGTTGTGACGCCTTAAGGTCTCTCGTGTAGCTGCTCTTTGCTGGCAGGAGAGAGCTCTTCTGCCAGCATAATTAAACCACCCCCAACAAGTGTTGATAGCTATGTTGGCAGAAGAGCTTCTCCTGCTGACGTAGCGCTGTTCACACCTGCATTTTTGCCAGTGAAACTTATGTCGGTCAGGGGGAGGTTTTTTCATGCCGCTGTTGAATAACCCTGCCACATAACATAAATTCTGCATTTGCCTTAAACATAGCCCCAGCAGCCCTCCTCTGAAGATGTGCCATGCAACCTTTCCAAAGGTCAGCAGATCTTTAAACTTGTTTTCCCCGTGGGGAATTTTTGAGAGGTTTGCAATCTAAGCACATTGTTTGTTTTCCCATCTTAAGGAAAATGCTGATTATGAGGGGACCGGCTGACAATGGATAATCAAAGGGTGAAAGCGCATAAGAATACAAGCTGAGCCAAAATGCAATCCATTGTCCACAATGTTCCACCTTCATCTTTAATGCAGACAAGGAGGTCCCAGCAAGCATTGCTCCATTTTGATCTAATCTCCTGACTGCTCAATCTAAAGGAAGCATTCCATGCTGGGACCTGCAATCTCCATGGCCCACATCTCTGCATTAAAGATCAGGCAGCCACACTCTTCTCTTAACTGTGTCTCTCAGCCTCCTGGCAAGTTGCCGGCACTGTTCTCAGGTTGGCAAAGATTGGTTATCGCTGTTTCAAGGCTTCATAAGATATAACAGCTGATTCCACTTCCTGAAGGCAGAGCCACCAGCCCACCTATATGGGTCTAGGGTCTGCCTTTTTGTAATCTGTCCTGGCCAACTGCACTCTTTTCCACATGATCTCAGGAATCAGGGCATCATGTCAGAAAAAATTGAGGGTGGAGGGGGGCAAAATTGTGTCAGCACAGGAAAAATTAAATATGATTATATTATATCCTGTAACGTCGGGCGAGGCAGGAGGTGGGAGTGGAAGACACAATGGAGCTTATAGACCTATGAAAAATCTGGGAGGGATAAACCAAGGTCTGGGGGTGGGGGGGAACAGCCCTTCTTGCCCCCCAGCAAATGAAGTCTCTGTCAGGAACTCCCTACAGGACGCTATTAGTCTCCTGAAGCCACTCGCTTCCTAAAATCCCAGAAATCTGTGCAGAGGGCGGTCCTGTTTTGGTCTATTATCTTCAGCCAGTTGGTGACTACAGACAATAAGACCAGTAGCCACAGAATTAGAATGAGCAGTTATTAAAAAAATCATAAGAAGGCTTATTCTGTGAGCATTGTAAAGCAGGAGGAAGATTTTATATCTTAGTAAGAATTAAAAAGAACTACTAGACAATATGGGCACTGATACTAGGTCGGATGGATATTACATAGGGCACACCTCCTCTGTGCTCATTTTGTGCTCTGAGAAGGACAGCTAGATTCCAATACCCTTATTCCCATTGGGACAGATTTTCTGGTTTGCTAAGGCCACTTCAGGGCTCGTGGCCTTAAAGCTACCAGAGATGAGCAGGAAGAGAATTCCCCCTGCGCAGGTGAGCTCTCCAGTGGGGTTAAAGGTGGTGGGCAGCAGTTCTGATACCTATTGTGCCAGCTGCTCACGCCCACCCTCAGCATAACATGAGGGAGACAGTGTCTTAGTGGAGCTCTTGGGATTGGAGGGAGGTATGGCAGAGTGGAGCTTTGCTACACGTGATTCTCCACTGGCCTGTGGTCCCTGAGGAACTGTATGGTGGTTGCATAAGTTACTGCTGGTCCTGTGCAGCTCTTCTTGTGCCAAAACCAAGTGGCTGAGGATCAGGGAGCATCAACTGGTTCCCTGCAGCCTCCCCCATTCAACTGGAGAATCTGCCCCATTGAATGGCATCGTACACCTTGAGCAGCCCTTCTGCAACCAGTGGAGCTATTTGCGGTGAGATACTACCCCAGGTGTAAGGGTATCACAGTCTGGGCCATGCAGAGGGTGAGAAAGAAATTCTCCACAGTGGTTCTCAACCTTTTTTCATTCACAGACCCCTAAGAACAGAATGGAGGCACAGACCCCTTTGGAAATCTATTCTCTTTATATAGAGTTGAATTCTAGTCAGTCAGTTTTCAGACCCCTTAGACATAGTCCGCAGACCCCGGGGGGGCGGGGAGAGGGGGGCTGTAGACCACAGGTTGAGATACAGCACAGGTACGTGCATGATGGCGGTGCAGCATCTTCCTCTACACCTGTGCGAAGTGGGCGTAAAACCCTACAAAGCAGAATGGTGGCATTTCACGCCTGCTTTGCTCTTCCTTTGCACAGGGTAGTGGGGAATCAGTCCCAGGGGCTGGCAATCAAATGCAGGTCTCTCCTCCCATTGCCCAGGGGCTCTAACAGGCTATATTCCCAGCCCCTTTCACCACAACATCCATATTAAAAGGGTAATTTCTCTTTTCTTTTTCTATTACAGTCTTACAGTTGGGATTGCCACAGGGCTCATGATATTACAAATCAAGATCGCTGCGAGATTTTTCCTTCAGCCAAAGATCTTGCCAGATGATAAGCAGAAGCCATTAGCTCTCAATAACAGGTGAGTGGTAGGAAAGAAACAGCCCTTATGGTCTTGCCTCCTCCAGACCAGGATCTCCTACTGCATGGGGCTATTCATACAAAGGATCTGAATTTCAAACACCATGTGACTGGGAGTGTGTGGATATCTGGACCAAATCCCAAAGTAGTAAGGTGAAGTAAGGTATGCAGTGGGGACTGTAAGTGAGGCTATAGGGTCTATTGTGCTCAGGCCAGCAAAAGGGAAGAGGGGGAGTGGGCCCTAAAAGTCTCCCCTCATCGAAAAATTGCAGTCCTTATACTTCGGTGAGTGCAAGGACTTTGCAAGTTCAGCACCAAGAATCTTAGGGTTGCCAACTTTCTGATTGCAGAAAAGCAAACACCCTTGCCCCACCCCTTCTCCGAGGTCTTATCCCCCCTTCGTCGCTCACTCTTCCCCACCCTCGTTCGTTTTCACTGGGCGGGGACAGGGAGTTGGGGTGCGGGAGGGAGTGAGGGCTCCGGCTGTGGGTGAAGGCTCTGGGGTGGGACTGGGGATGAAGGGCTTGGGGTGCAGGAAGGGGTTCCCAGCCAGGGATGAGAGGTTTGGGGTGCAGGAGGGGGCTCTGGGCTGGGGCAGGGGTGAGGGGTAGGGCTCTGGCTGGGGGTGTGGGATCTGGTGTGGGGGTGGGGATGAGGGGTTTAGGGGTGGATCAAGATCTAAAACCTTTGTGTCTTTGGTCCATCTCTGTTAGTTCCCTGGGAGCTGTTGTGGCCCACTGAAGCCCCAAACCAAAGCCACGATTGGGCACTGAGTGTGAAAGTGGATTTTCCCCTCTTTTGCAGGAAAGCTTTCCACAACTTCAATTACTTTTTATTCTTCTATAATGTGCTCCTGGGTCTGGGGGCTTGTTTGTTCAGACTGCTTTGCAGTGTCCTGTTGGGAACTTGGCTGATTGCACGGATAGACAGGACTATAATGCAGAAAGGGTATGAAGCTGCTGACATGGGTAAGTGTACGAAACGTCAGAGCATTGCATGGCTAGCTTATGTGGGGATTTGCCATTTGGTGGCTCTCTCATAAAAAATATTGGAACTTTTCAAGCAAACATCTGATGTATCTACAGGGAACCTCTTCATGCCTAACACACCTGCAAAGGAGCAAGGCAGAATATAGTACAAGCCGTGCTCAGGCTGGACGTGGCCAGGGCTTTGGCCTCCCTACATGTATCCGAGAGCTAATAGTGTAACTAATCCTGCTTGTTTGAATCCAAGATCTTCCATGCTAAAAGCACAAGCCTCTAGCACCTGATTGCTGTAACTGGGAGATGCTGCACTCTTTAATCTCTTTCATTGGTCAGACACTAGAGGGGGACAAAGACCCCTCATCTCCTAGGGTGGTTTACATTAGCAGCCACTACGGCGAGCACATGTTGCTCCTTCTTGGAGCACTGTACAGCAAGCTCTGGTTCCATCGTAGATATTATGGTGATGGGTGCTATAGAAAACAGCGCAGCCAGAATAGCTCAGTTACTCTACTCAGATGCTGCCACTCCACTTCTCCCAGGATTTTGTCCTTGGCCTTGGCTCTTTTTAACATTAAAAACTACACAAAGATGTAAACCCTGAAGCATAGATTCTGCCCCTCTGCAGTGATGGGTTTGAGGGAATTATTGCCATGTATTGGTTTGAAGCTGGAGGTGTATATTAGATGACTATTTTTCCCCCACTGACATTTTCAAAAAGGGGAAGCTTCCGAAGAATAAAGCTCCAACAGGGGAGTTTTCTTTTAAAATGTAGAATCAGTAATTTAATTGTGGATTAGACTTGTGAGTTTAGGGTACAGCTGGTCGATATATTTATTGCTCCTTGCTTATTAATTTGCTGAGACCAGATCACAATTAATTAGTCCAAAGGCCTGGTGTGTTCACAAACACATTTGAGCTGAGGGTTCTTTACAAACTCTTTGTAGTTAGTATTCAGACTGTCCTTAATATTCAGAATTGTTTGTTTGAATGTTGTGACTGGCCACTTAAGTCACATGGTATGGTTTCTCTTTCCTGATTGGATGGCCTAACTTTTATGAACTACTACTGCTCTGTTAAACAAATATTGTTTCTTTCTTTATTTCTTTTTTGAATGAAAGAATCCTAACTCTTCCAGTGCCCCCACCCCTCAAGATGAGTGGTGGATCAAGCACCACCCAATCTGTCAATGGCTCCCTACACCCACACCGTGCCCAGGGAGGACTTGGGTTGAAAAGCGTGTGGCTGTATATGAATGAAGAGCCTGAGCCTGCATTCTTTGTTCTCACAAATGCCTACTGACTTGAATAGGAGTCTCAGGTGCACAAAGAATGCAGTACTGGGCCCGCAATGTATAGAGAAGGGAGTTAAGCTGCACATCTCTGTAGATGTATCCCTTTTTTAATGCAGGCTTCAACACATGGATTGGTATGATATTTATGGACCACTACCACACTAATCCCACCCTCCTCAGCTTTTGTCACATTCTTCTGGCCGGAACCACTGAGAAAAAACTGCAGAAATCCACCAAATACGGTTTCTTCAACAATATATCAGGTAAGCACTTTGAAGTATTTAACATATATGCCACTTCACTGAGTACTGTGAACTATTTAACTCTAAAATTATATTACTCTTTGGGAATCCTTTATCTCTGGTATGAATTCTGACCTCCCTCTGCTTCCCATGCTGATGATCAGATGCAAGGCATGAGAACTGATAGACCCTGTCATATTATCTCAGCACACCTAAGTGCAGAGGCTATTCTTATTCATATGCAGAAAGGAGACATTTCTGCTCAAAGTTATATGGGTGCAACTGAGTTGAAGTCAATCAGGCTGCACATGTGGGTCTGAAAGATTAGCCCTAAGGTCCACAAAAATGGCCTGTAATCTTATGACCATAACCCTTTATTGAATCTTGCTATGCTCTTTGTTTTATACAAAGGGTCATATTTGGGAGCCGGTGTCTTCAAGTTAATGCATGCAGCAAAGGTGGAGCTGTTGGCCCTCGGGTGGAGGGAGGATATTAGTCATGCTGTTTATCAAGTGGTGCTGACAGTGTTCTGAGCTAAATTCTCTTCTCACTTACACCAGTGCTATTCCACTCAAGTCAGTGGAGTTACCCCAGTGTAAATAAGAGGAGAATTTGGCTTCACGTGTCTTTTGGGTCAGATAGAAGGTGAAGGGGTGACTTGATCTCAGTCTATAAGTATCTACATGGGGAACAAATATTTAGTAATGGGCTCTTCAGTCTAGCAGAGAAAGGTCTAACAATCCAATGGCTGGAAGTTGAAGCTAGACAATTCTGGCTGGAAATAAAGTGTACATTCTTAATGGTGAGAGCAATTCATCATTGGAACAATTTATCCAGGGTCATCACTGACCATTTTTAAATCAACATGGGATATTTTTCTAAGAGATCTGCTGTGGGAATTATTGTGGGGCAGGTCTCTGGCCTGTGCTATACAGCAGATCAGACTAGATGAACACCATGGTCCCTTCTGGCCTTGGAATTTATGAATCTTCAGTGGGTGTCTATTGACATAACTCCACTAATACCAACTGAGGAGCTGGTCATTAGTTTTTGAGCTACAAGAGAAAAAGAAGTGGAATGTGTTGATTTAAAAAGAAGTGGAGTGTGTTGAGTTCTGTTTTTATTTCATTTTAGAACCCAGAGTGTCAACCAGAGCCAGGACACGGTGGTTGCTGCTCTACACCCTTCTTAACAACCCCAGGCTCACTGAACTCAGGAAGCCTAATGTGCAGTCTGGTGCCAGTGCTGTGCCACAGAACCCCTGTGTCTAGGTTACTCTGCAGGTGGAAACTGGAAGACTCTTGAACAGCTGGTGACTTGCCTCTCGGGACTTTCAGAAGATGGAGCTCTATTTCAGAGCTATACACTATGAGCAGTTAGGGCTCTCAGCCCTGGTGTGACAGGAGAGCTGTGGGAATGGATGTCCAGGAGCACTTGCTGTCATTGGTTGTTGTGCATTACATGTGTTTCCAATAGACAGCTGTAAATTGTGTTACATCACTATAAACCCCAGCAATATTTTAATTGTTTTAAACCAAATCGAGGTACACTGGTTTTGCCCAATATTTCCTTGACTGTGTGGGGCCAAGGACCATTCTTCTCTCATTTTGCCAAGTATGCAAGTTCAAGGGGACAGAACCGAATTTCCCCATTGAATACAAGGCTCCAATGTGAGTTTGGTTTTGTACTACCTTTCCTCTCACAGCAAGCACAACTTTTGTTCATCCTAATTTCCAACTGTGCCAGAGCCTGTGCAGTGACTTAATGAATGTGCAATGAACTTTGAAACACCAGCAGTGAGTTTGAAAAAGTTACAATCCAGTTATAAGTAGCTGACAACTGATGCCTCTTATTTCCTAATAGCTTTTAGTTACCGATGAGAGACAAGATGGGTGAGGTAATGTCTTTTATTGGACCAACTTCTGTTAGTGAAAGAGACAAGCTTGCAAGTTTACACAGAGCTCTTCTTCTTTATGTACTTCTAAGATTGATCTGGTCAGAGGAGTGGATCAGCCTCTCTCATTCTACCAAACCACTGAGCTCTGATCAGCACAGGGACTCTTATGTTTTCTTATCATGCTGCCTCACCCTGAGATGGTCAAGATGGGAAATTATCTATCACTTTCCTCTAGTCAAGCTGTTGCGGGTGGTGGGAAGAAGGTCCCCTTCTTCTGACAAGCCTATCACACTTTTTCTCCAAGCCATTCTACTTCTATCTGCAAATGACCATCTAAATTCTTCACTTACTTCTGGTCCTGTTCATGCCCCTTTATGGTATTCAATGTCCTCTCTCCACATACACATATCTGAGCAGTCCCCAGCTCCTCAATACCACTGAAGATCTTCAACAAGTCTTTAATGACATACAAACATGTATCCAAGGACAATGATTAATTCCATGCCTAAAAGTTAAAGTCTTTTCCACAGCTACCTTTATAGTCCTAACATAACATGTTGCTTTTCATATCATCATGACATTACAGTTCTTATTAAAAATTGATATTTATTCATATCACAGTAGTACATGAGGGCTCCAATCAAACATGGGCACCATTGTGGTAAATGCTGTACATATACGTAGTGAGAGGGAGCTGCAGTCCTTGAAGAGCCTACAATCTAAACAGGCAGAGGGTGGGACAGCTGTCTCCCATGCATCCCCTCATGGCTTATGGTCACACTATAGACAACTTGTCTCAGCTTCCCCTCCTGGACTATTCAAATAAACTTCACTTTGGGCTTTTTCTTGGTCAAAAACACCTCTCTTTGGGATCTGGGTTTATTAATATAAAAGAGTGCAAATAAAACTCAACATCTTCCCAAAACAAAGTCCAACGTCTCCCCAAAATGAAGTCCATACACAACCCAATTTTTCTCTTCCTCCTCCCAGGCCTTCTTTCCTGGGGCCTTTGCTCTCTCTCCCAGGCCTGGGCCTTTGCTCTCTCTCCCAGGCCTCACTGCCCACTGAGCTTGTCTCACTCTGTGCCACAACTTCCTGAGCTCCCACTCCCCTCTTGACTGCACCTTCCTGCTCCTTTTATACTGGAATCACCTGATTCCTCTCAGGTGGGGCTCATCCTGTCATTATGATTGACTTAGCCTCAGGCTTTCCAGCCCATGGGCACAGAGAGATTAAGTGAGTTGCCCAAGGTCACATGGGGAGCCTGTAGCAGAGCTGGAATAGGACCCAGAACTCCTGAGTCCCAGTGTTAAATCCTGGCCCCATTGAAGTCACAGCGAGTCATAAGGACATCCTTCGGCTCCACAAGAACAGCAAATACTGTAGACAATATTCTGAATCGGGAAAGGAAGATGACATACCTGTAGCTGGAGCTCTGCCAATGTATTGTCTCTGCAGATGCCCACCTCCACAGTCTGAGCTCACAAGCCAGGAAGCTAGGAAAGGAGAGAAAGCTGTTAAGGATGCTCACTGACCTCACCACGTAGAAGAACCTGTCCCCAAGTATCTTCTATTTCCCCTCTCCCTCATGGACCTTAGGACCATGGGCGTACTTTTGGGGAGGGCAAACTGCAAGCCTCAGGCAGGTGTGGAATTAGCCCCACCCCCAAGCATGGCCCCATTGGTCTGATTGGAGCTGCTCCCCCAAATACAGAAGTCAACGTATGCCTATGCTTAGGACTGTCTCTTTTCTCACCATGGGATGTGGGACTTTCCCTTTCCCGTTTGCCCTGCTGCCCTGGGCTACAGGATGCAGCATGTTACACCGCAGTTGCTAAGCACCAGATCATGTGCGAGTAAAAGTCAGATCCCACCAGAAAATAACACATCCTGTCCATTTATGCGCCTGAACGCCCAAGTTGCACCACCTAAAGCACTTCTCCAACCATTGGTATGGTGCCAACAAATCCGGAGTCCAGTCAGTCTCCATGGATCCAAGAGGATCCTTCATTTTCTGGCAGGATCTGACTTTTATCCACACCCTGTTTAACCTATGTCAAAGGCACCGAGAGCCCTAGCTTGGTGCTTTTCTGTGTAGGGTATGAAGCTAAATAAGTACCCTGACTAAGCCTGGATCCCTGTGGACTACTGGGTCATGGGCAGGACACTTCCACATCCCCACACCCTCCGTCACCCCTTGGCAGGCTCTGGTCTGGCACTTCCATGCCAGGCAGCAGTGATGGCTGGTTCAGCTCCAGCACTGTGACTGGGAGGTGGCAGATATTGTCGGGGCAGGAAAATCCACTGGTGTCCTGATGGATAGCAGCCGGGAGTGTGCCTGCACCTGAGGGAGGCTGCTTGTCTTGGGTCTCCTGGAGATGCCAAGCCCTGAGATGCCGAGCCCTTCTGTCAGCCATAGCACCGAGTGCCATGGGCCAGGATGGGCGAGGGAAATGGCCGCACAAAAGCTGCTCCCTCCCCCATGCTGGCCTGAGCCACCCAACTGTCACTCCCAACTGCCACGGAACCTTCCCACGCCAGCATTCTAAAATGGGGGTCTCCCTGTGTCCTCTCCCTTACCAATCCCAGCCTTTTCCTGATACTCCAAGCATTGACGCTCCAGGTGCCTCTCAGCACGTAGCTATCATCGCCAGTCCTATGCTGCACTAGATCACAGACAGTTCTTCTGATAACTTTCTAAAGCAAGAAAGCTTTAAAAAAAATCCCTAGTAGGTGGTGTGGGATAGTGGTGACCTATAAATACGTGCAGTGGTTGATCTTTTAATGAGAGTCCATGACTATTGTTCAGATAAGTGGGATAGGTACAGAACGAGCTCTGGCATGTGAAACGATCTAACACTAGCAATTTAGCAGAGAGTTTACAAGATCTCAGTGGCTTCTCAAGTGAGATTTGGTCTAATAAAAGGCATTTGGGATCTTCCATGGTACTGTTTCACAACAAAATAGCGGTAGGCCTCAAACACTAAAAGCACTGCATGAGAAGATCTTAGATTTTATACCTAGCAATTAAAACTAAGGAGTTTGTCTATAAAATGGAAGCACATTACACAGTGGGGGAGACTAGTACCCAGACACCCTCAATTCCCGTAATATGACCAAACCAGCTGCAGCTGTATCTTATTTTCCTCTTTTTGTTTGTTTGCTGTGCAACTTAGGTAGCTTTCCACAAGCCTGTTCCTATTGGGAACCAATTCTTTTCCTTCCAGGGCCAGCAAAAAGCAGCCAAAGGTGTGATAGTATCTCCCTCCCATGCCATAAGCAGTGTAATCTCTGAGCAACAGAAACTATTCATGTAGTGCTAGGGCTGCAGCAGGACACACCTGATCTACCTCTAACCTAAGCAGCAAATAAAGAAGGGGAAAGCCTGCTTTTTCTGGAGTGGGGCAGGCATTCCCCAGTGTTCACATTATTTAGAATGCTGGTGAGAACACTCCATAAAGGCGTTCACTTGTTTCTACTAGACACCCCTAGATCTCATTTTCAAACTTGCAATGTAATGCCCAACCTTAACAGTGACTTCATGGGCTCTTGTATCACTGGATTAGCAGGTATCTGGAAACTTAATATGCTTTAACATTGCTGAGGTCACTTTTATAAGATCATATTTTGATCTTGATACCAGCCATTACTCTTCCTTAGCATCTGAGCCTTCCCACTTCCATTATCAGAACGGATCTGGCTCCCAATGAAACACACCTAGGCCACCCAGAAATCTCCATGCCTTCCTCATGGCCTTCTTTTTGGGGACCCACCTCACTGCTACAGCCAGCCGAGCTTCCCACTGCTGTTACCTGCTTCTGTCACTGACCTCAGTGGATGTGTTCCTGACTAACCCATCTGTCCTCAATTAGACCATCTGCCAGATGGAGGGAAAGTCTTGTCTCACTACTGGGAACTGGCTTCACAGTTCGTAGAGTAGAAAAAACCTTACAGATCCTGCTTGCAAAGACCTTAACAGCCTGATTCAAGATCATGCTGCCTAGAAACAAGCAAGCTTTCCAGGGGAAACGAAGAATAGCTAGCAAAGTTTAATGAGTGCCCAGTGTTCCATGGATCATTTAATCTGGGGTGATCAGACAGCAACTGTGAAAAATCAGGACCAGGGGTGGGGGGGTAATAGGTGTCTATATAAGAAAAAGTCCAAAAAAACAGACTGTCCCTATAAAAATGGGACATCTGATCACCCTAATTTAATCCAGAGTGATTCTTCTAATTTGCAGGCTCCAGAGCTACAAATTTATAATGTAGTCCCCCAATCCTGAAAGCACTTATGCATGTGCTTAACTTTATAAGCGTATGAGCAGTCCCATTGATTTCAATTGAACTACTTGAACCTGAAGTTAAACCCATACCTAGTTGCAGGATTGGGGCTGTAACAAGTGCAGCTGGGAAATGCTATGACAAGCAAAGGAGGAACCTAACACACTGTATGTGGAAGATTCTCCCTGCAAAATCTCCGTGACTGAGACAATGCTCTTGTTGGGCAGCATAATAATGGCTCTAATTTAAAATGGAAAATTCATTTCAGCACCAACAGCACCCAGACCACCAAACAGTGGCCGAGAGACTGTCAGATACTTGTAACGGTGCTCAGAGAGTGCATTCGGGGAGCACTACATTCAGGGACAAAGGGAGTGATTTCAAGTAGCACCAGAAGCCTCTCTCAGGCCTGGGCCTCATGCTTTGCCTTGTACATGCAGTGGAAGACACCCGCTAAGATTTCCCAGGGTATTTAGGCATTGCTCCACTCAGCACTGCATGACAGGTCTCATTTTCAAAAGCGATGTATGCACTTGGTAGCCTACATCCCATTGACTGGCACTAAAACATAGGCTCTACAGCCTAGATCCTAAAAGGTATGTGACACTGACACAGCCCTCATCCAGGGTTGGTTGGGAGGGTGGCATCACCTAATGGTCAGGGCTTAGGCCAGTGACCTGAAGTGGGGTTGATGGTAGGGAAGCTGGGGTGATCTCACCCCACTTCCTACCACATCCCTGCAATTGTCCCCAGGTTGCCATCTGGGTAATGCAGCGTAAGGGCAACTGCTCCTCCGGTGGTATGGCCCAGCTCAGTCCAAGGCTTTCCCCTACTGCGGTAGTCCAAACAAAAATAAAGGGGATCAATCCAGTCCAGAGTTCATAGGCATGGGCAGCAGGTAGAGTAGGCCAGGAGAGACTCTGACTCCCTGATGCTGCCAGATGGCCGGTTGTGGGAGTTTTTGTTTTATTATACCCCATGCAGGTTCCCAGGCAGCTGTGGCAGCGATATGTGCTATTCAACTTCCTGGGTTCATCAGTAATCTCCCTGGACTCCAGAGAGACTACTGATGAACCCAGGAAGCCGAGTAGCAAACACCACTTCTATAGCTACCCCAGAACCTGCACGGGATATATCAAAAGCTCAGGTTCCTCTTCAGAAGAGATGCTGTGGTTTTTCCTGGGCAGCTTGGGGAAGGTACGAGCCCAGGGCTCCTCTGAGCAGGTGGTGGGGGGCCTCCAGGCTTCAACCAGCCTGGGGCTCCTCCAGCCAAGGGGGATCCGGTTCAGGGCTCCTCCAGGAGTAGGGCTCATTGTTCCAGCCACGGTGAGGGGGCAGCATACAGAAGGAGCAGAACCAGGGACTAGCCTCCTCAAAGGGGGGACTCTACACACGTTCATAGGCAAGAGGAATGCTTCCCGCACAGGCTGTGTCTGCAGCAGGCCCTTCCTTCCCTCAAGGAGGGACCTATGGACAGTTATTTAGGGAGAGGAGTGGCCTTGCCTCATAGACTTTAAGGTCAGAAGGGACCATTATGATCATCTAGTCGGACCTCCTGCACAACGCAGGCCACAAAATCTCACCCACTCACTCCTGTAACAAACCCCTGACCTATGCCTGAGTTACTGAAGTCCTCAAATCGTGGTTTAAAGACCTCAAGGTGCAGAGAATCCTCCAGCAAGTGACCCGTGCCCCACGCTGTTGAGGAAGGTGAAAAACCTCCAGGGCCTCTGCCCATCTGTCCTGGAGGAAAATTCCTTCCTGACCCCAAATATGGTGATAAGCTAAACCCTGAGCATGTGGACAAGACTCACCAGCCAGCACCCAGGAAAGAATTCTCTGTAGTAACTCAGATCCCATCCCATCCCAGGCCATTGGGCATATTTATCACTAATAATCAAAGATCAATTAATTGCCAAAATTAGGCTATCCCATCATACCATTCTCTCCATAAACTTATCAAGCTTAGTCTTGAAGCCAGATATGTCTTTTGCCCCTACTGCCCCTCTAGGAAGTCTGTTCCAGAACTTCACTCCTCTAATGGTTAAAAACCTTTGTCTAATTTCACATCTAAACTTCCTAATGTCCAGTTTATATCCATTTGTTCTTGTGTCCACATTGGTACTAAGCTTAAATAATTCCTCTCCCTCCCTGATATTTATCCCTCTGATATATTTATAAAGAGCAATTATATCTCCCCTCAGCCTTCTTTTAGCCTCTTCTCTGCTGGCAATATAGGTCTACTCTCTTCCCTAGTTTGCCCCCAAATGAGCGGCTCTCCTGCCTTTTAACTCCTCCTCCAGTTGGTGCATTTCCTACAGATGTGGCAGGGCAGGGCTGGCTGAGCTCAGAGCAGTTACTTAACCCTTTGTTGCCCAGTGTGGGGCAACCTAACTACCTTTGAGGTTCTGGGCCCAAATCACTTAGGCCTTGCAATGCTGAGTGGAGCAATAGCTAAATACCTTTAAAAATCTGTGCCATGTTCTCTTCTGTAGACAATTCCACTAACAGGAAAGCTATAAATGAACTGAGGAAGCAGCTTGTGCCAACTGGGCCAGAGAAACTGCCCCAGCCTCTTCTGGAGTGGGCAGGAAAGCAAAATAATGCATCAGCTATCAGCACTCTCCCCTCTCAGATTGTTTTACTGACAAAAACCTTCTACACTGAAAATGTTACTAGGGAGATGGAATGTAAAGGTGCTCTCCAGAGAGAACAACTAGACCACTATAAGAATATGAAGCTTTATTATTATTTGTATTACAGGAGAATTTAGAAGCCAAAATCAGAACTGGAATCCCATCGTGCTAGGTACTGTCTTAACACAGATTAAAAGGCCTGCCCCAAACAGCTCATAATCTGAAACTAGATTTGCCAGCCCTCCAGGATTGTCCTGGAGTCCCCAGGAATTAAAAATTAATCTTTAATTAAAGATTGTCATGTGATGAGACCTCCAGGAATACATCCAACCAAAATTGGCAATTCTGCAATTAGCTCACAGCCCTCACTGGGCAAAGTAGAGAATGCAGCTGTGCGATTGGTCTCCTGAGCTGTCTGTCAAGTGTGTCCAGTCCCATGATGACATCATCACAGGAATATAATGGCTGAGAGAGGGATTGGTCCTAGTATTGGTGAAGGATTAGTAGTGTTGATATTTGGTAAGATGTGTGGCTAAACTCTGTGAAATGTCTCTGGTTCCTAGGTTCTGGGGGTGTTTAGATGGGGGCTCTTTTCTTACACAGAGTGGGACCTGATGTTTTGTCTGATTGATAGTAGTAGTTAGGATTGAATGATCAGAACCTCTTAATTCTTTTCAGTGCTTTATAGCTGTGCTTGTGTAAAGTATCTCTAGGTGATAGCTGGGTCTCCTGAGCAAACAGTCCAGGAAAAGAAACTATCTGTCTTCCAGACCAGGTTGCCTAGATTAATGGTATGTTCTAGAAGATGGAGGCTTCCTTAGGGGAAAATAGAATATTTAACAAGGAGAACTAAATTAGAGCCTGGGCCATGGGAAAAACTGTCCACTTACCTCTCTACATGAGCAAAGCTGTGCTGTTCCCATTCATGGATGGGGATTGGGACTTCTGGCTGTGGTCTGAGTTCTGGTGTGTCATAACGTTCTGTGGGTAGAAACACTTGGCTGAGGTGGCTGATTCAGCTGGGACTGGGGTGCTGGGTAACCAATATGTATCTCAAACAGATAATGCAGGAAACACTAAAGGAAAACCGGCCTGGTGCCTTCCCATAAGGGAAATGCTTTCTGGCCTCACTCTCACCTCTAGGGGTGATGGTGTCAATTTACTTCAACTGGAACTTGTGTTTTTGTGTGTGGTCGTGTTTTTTTTTTTTTTTTTTTTTTTTTTTTTTTTTTTTAACCAGATCAGTCTTTAACTGATAATAGAAAATACTTATATTTTACCAGCTAAATTGGCTTTAAAATAACTAGTCTGCCATAGTGGAGATCTCCTATGTAATTAAATATCCAGAGAGACTCAAACACTACTCATTCTAGCTGTCCCTGAACACTCACCGATGGTACCTTCTTAATTCAGTGTTCTCTGTGTGTAGTCAATGACTGCTACCTTCAGCAGGATAACGTCTCTCGGTGATTGTACTCTGGTACGAATGGAATTAACCCCTGGCACTATCTGGGAAAATACTGAACTAGGAGGGTGCCTGTGATGCACTGTGCAGCTGTCCTGGTGCTCCCCTTGGGAGGCATTGCTGGGTCTCTAAATCTGAATAGAAGCTTTAGGAGTGTGTAACACCGACAGACCCTGGTTACTGGTGGGTGGGATTGAACCTGGGACCTCTGGAGCTAAATGCATGAGCCTCTACTGCATGAGCTAAAAGCCATCTGACTCTTAGCTAAGGCTGTAGAGCAGACACATTAATCTCTCTCTAACTGGTCTTGGTGCCACTAGATGGGACAGAGCACCACACCCAGAAGGTGTAGGTTACAAGTGCATCCCTGGACTTGAGGCTGCACTCTGGGCCTGCCTTGGATCAAAGGTTTAACGCACTGGCCTGCTCTCTCTGTAGAGAGAGATTCACTACAGGGGCACAACCTGGTCTGGCTCTTAGAGAAAACAGAACTGGAGCAGCTCTCCTGGTGTTCTTACCCAATAGTGATTCTATTCTTTCCTGCTGTAGCCTCTCAATATTCCTTTTTGGGTCTTGCGGGGACATCTCACTCCACCATGTCTGCTAACGAAAACGAAACACAGGTAGAGATCCAGGCACAGGAGCAACAGGTGGGTCCCTCCTGGGGAGGCAGGTGTGCTTGGCAGCTGGAGTTGCTGTTCTAGCTTGAATGTGTCCATTCCTGGAGATGGGGACTCATAACCACAATAGTAGCTGATGCTTCAAGTTCTAATTCTCAGAGTCACTGCCCAGAAGTGCCTCCTGAAGCCAGGGTGAGCACTGGCACTGGTGACCCTGTGAAGGCTGTCTGCGCTGTAACACTGGCAAATCCCTTTGACAGTAGTGCCCAAGGGCCCAAAAAGGAGGGGGGCATTGTACCGAGTGCTGGACAGACATGGCTCCTGAGCGGGAGACACTGCACTTGGTAAGACAAAAGGTTGCTCAGTTCCTGCTCTCACTGACAGAACAAGATTGACACCATTCTGTTTTGTTGGTGGGTGTGCCAGGATGCAAACAGCGTTCCTGAGATCTTGCTGAATATAGGCAGCTGTTCCAATGGAACCAGGCTTCTGGGTGGGCCTCCTGGCCCTGCTAACAGGGCCAGGAGGCTGCCTAGCTCTGAGGACCGTCTCCTACAGAATCAGTAGTTGCAGAAGGAAAGAGACGGGGGGGCACCTTGACAAGCCAGGAGCTCTTCCCCCAGCTGACTCCCCTTTCCCTCCCTCAGACTGCAGTGGGCAGGGTGGCTGGCCTGCCCTTGGTCAGCTCTGCCTATGAGATGGCCTCTGCCAACTATGTGGCCACCAAAGAGACCTACCCAGCCATCAAAGCTGTCTGTGAGGTGGCAGAGACTGGGGTGAGGGCCATCACCTCTGCTGCCATCGTCGGGGCACAGCCCATCCTGGACCAGCTGGAGCCACAGCGTGAGTAAGGGAAGGGAGCAGGAACACTCCTGTGTGCGTGGCAGGGGAGGTGGGTCTGGGTGCAGGCTCCACCTATGGTGGCTCTAGGCCCACTACTGAACTCTACCTCCAACTGGCGGCAAACAGAATCCACCGACTCCCTTTTCCTGCTCCACTGAACTCTGCTAGCTCCTAGAAGTGATCTGGCCAAGGCATTGTGCTGAGCTGGGCCAGTCTAGAGGGAGGCAGTGCCCAGGCACAATCCTTGGTGTGCATGGCTGGCCTAGTGCCCCACAGCCACATGCACTGTGTATGGCACCTAATGCCATGGAGCAATACTTGCTAGAAGGCACTGGAAACAGCTCCAGTGCTAAAGGGATCTGAGCCCATTACAGGCACTGGAGACTCCTGAAACCCTCTAGGAGAAGCTGGGGGTGATTGAACAGACAACTGGCAGCTGGGATCTCCTGAGTGCTAAACCTGGCTCTGACACAGACTGGCTCCATAGCCTTGGGCAACTTGCCCAACCCCTCTTCCTTGGCGTCCCCATCAGTAACCTGGGGACACTTGCTTAGGAACACCAGTCCCTCAATGTACACAGATTAGCAGCCCCACAAGATCTGTGCACATGAAGGAATAAAGGGAACTAGTTCTGTGGTTGTGTTACAGTTGCAGCAGCCAATGAATACGCCTGTAGGGGTCTGGACAGACTGGAGGAGCAGCTGCCCATCCTGCAGCAGCCGATTGAGAAGGTAACTACACTAATGTCCAGGCTGGTTCTGGAGCCGGCTGAGGCTATGGGCCCTTCACTTCCACTAGGTGTTCAGTGACCTCTCCTGACACCTTTTCCTCTAGGTGGCTTTGGATGCCCAAGACCTAGTGCATGCCACAATGGTGGGTGCCAAGGATGCAGTCTGCAGCACGGTCACTGAGGCGAAGGATGCAGTGACCAGCATGGTGGGCGTGGCCAAGGGGGCTGTTCAGGAGAGCGTGGAAGTGACCAAATCTGCAGTGACCAGTAGCATGAGCACAGTGATAGGCTCCAGCATGGGGCAGATGGCTGCGAGTGGCATAGACATGGCATTGGCAAAATCTGAGCAGTTGGTGGACCACTACCTCCCCATGACAGAGGAGGAGCTTGGTAAGAACCCCTTTGGTTTGTATTCAGCAATGTGACCCTGGTGTCTTGGGGCATGGCTTAGACTCCCAGCGTTCACAGCTGAGCTGCCAAACGAGCCACCTCTCCTTGGGGTTCCCTTGCAACATAGCTTGGCTTCTAGGCCTCCCGTTGTTCCTTCATGTTGGGCCCTCTGATAGTCCTGCCTGATGGAAGGAGGCTGGACTAATGGCTTTGATGCTGCTCCCTGTGCAGTTACCCGCTCCCTGGCTGGTCAGTGCTGCAGGACATCCAAACATGCCCTGGGAAAGATTCTGTAGGCCACAAGCTTTGGGAGGTCTGAATGCAGCTGCCTTGGTATCCTGGCCCTGCCAACCAGTGGTGCAAGTAGATTTTTAACTCTTACCAGTATGGTGACTCATGGGAGGGACCCAAAGGTGGGGACATGTGACCCACACACACACGCCCTGCCCTGTGTGGGGGCTGTACAGACCCTAGACAGGAGATGCAGCTGCATGGAAGGGATGGTGGGGCAGCTGGGGGTGGTACAGCCACACCAGAGGAGCTGCTGGCGTTCTGCTCCTTTTGCTGCTGTGATTCCCGGGAGAGCCCTGCGGTGTTCAGCAGATGCCAAATGTCTTCCTTGTATGGCATACCAGCAATAAATGTCTTAATGGTACGGCATACCTGACCGTACTGGCTTACTTGCACCACTGCTGCCAGCTGACCCTCTTTTCCCCCTTCCAGCTGAGCTTGCAACAGCTCCCGTGGAGGGGCCAGGAGAGACTCCTGCAGAGCAGCAGAGTTACTACGTGCGTCTGGGTTCCCTTTCGAGTAGGCTGCGCCAGCGAGCCTACCAGCACGCCCTGGGCAAGATGAGACAAGCCAGGCAGCGCACCCTGGAGGCCCTCTCCCAGCTCCAGCAAACCATTGACCTGGTAGGAACATGACCTCTCTCCCCTTCCCTGTAGCTGCTATGGGTCACAGTCTCTGCAGCCTCCTGTGCTCAGTGCTGTTGGCACTGTTTGTTCCTAGGCCCAGCAGTGTTGCTGCAGTAGTGCTGCCTGCCTGCTACCCACAGCTCGCTGTGGGGGAGCTTCCATGGCCAGCCGCCTCCTGCTGTTCCCAGCTAACTGCACTCTCCTCCTGCAGATCAACCATGCCAAGCAGGCTGTAAATCAGAAGCTTCACAATGGCCAGGACCGTCTGTACCAAATGTGGCTCCAGTGCTGCAGGGGGAAGTTTGAAGGGCAGGAGAACCCAGACTCAGCAGAGGTATTCTCCTTCTTCTTCTTGCCCTGACAGCCTTGCTCCAGCAAACTCCCCCCATCTGTAAGGGTGACTTGCAGATACTCCAGTCTGTCTTGCTTTCTCCCTCCAGCAGGTTGAAGCTCGGGCTCTTTCCATGTCCCAGAGCCTCACTGAGCAACTGAAAACCACCTGCCTTACTCTCCTGGGCAGCATTCAGGGCCTTCCCAGCACTATCCAGGACAAGGCCCAGCAGGTCTCGAGCAGTATAGAAGCGCTCCAGGCTTCCTTCTCCAGTGCCAGCTGTTTCCAGGATCTGTCCAGCAGTGCCCTTGCCCAGAGTCAGGAGAAGGTGACCAAGGCCCAGGAGTCCCTGGATGAGCTGCTGGAATATGTGATGCAGAACATTCCCCTGGACTGGATTGTGGGACCCTTCACTCCCGCTGGAGACTCCGCACCATGTCCTGATGAGATGGTGAAGGAAGGAAAGAAGGTGGAGGCCTGAAGGGTTCCATTCCCCCTGTTGCTGGAAGGAATCCAACTGAATTGCCTGCATAGCTAGTGTGGGGTCTCCTCGCTGAGGCCATGGTCCTGCTTTGGCAGATGGTGGACTTATTTCAGCTCTTCCTTCTGCAGAATTAAAGAACCTGAATGTCATTTCCCCAGGCACACTTCCCCGGCACCGTTTATTACCAGTTATAGGGTGGCATCGCTAATCATGCAGGACTGCACCCCTTACAGGGTTAGTCTGCTTCTCTGAGGACATGGATTGTAACTGACATACAGCTGTCTTCCTCTGTACATATGAAGTGCTGCTGAGCTTGGGTTTTTTCCTAGCTCTTTGTATTGTATAAAACTAGGGTTTAACTTCACAATAAACCTCAACTGCATTCAAAGTGCTGTCTGCTTAATGTGATCCCTCCCCAGCTCATGCGCTATACAAACATGTACAGTACGGGTGACCCCGCATGCCCCCCCACACCCCTTTTCTCTGGCAGGGCTCCAGAATGGCTGAGCTCATCTCCTGGGTGAAGGCATCTCTTCAGTTGCCTCCATTTGACACTCTTCCGTTGAGACTTTTCTCAAATAGGAATGGGTGGGTGAGATTCTGTGGCCTGTGGTGTGTAGGAGGTCAGACTAGATGATCATAATGGTCCTTCTGACCTTAAAGTCTGAGGCAACAGCCCATTGGGAACACTTGTCTGGCTTCCAGTGGGTAGCAAGGCAACATTACAGCCTCTGAGACCAACTAACAGAGGGAAAGACCCAGGGTGTTGGGGCACTATGGCCTTGAGAGGAAATGGGGTGTGTGGAGAACAGAGAACCTACTATTGATAATAAGCGAAGTTAAAAGGATAACCTACAGTGGTGTGAGACTGCCAGGCCTTGCCTCTAGTCCAGTGCAATAAGACCAAGTACAGCAGCTACTTCAACCTAGATCAGAAGCGTCACAATGGCCAGGACCATCTCATGACAGCTGAACAGGTTGGGAGTGTCTAGGAAAAGAGTTGGTGATTTGACAACTCCAGACAACTGGGATTTAACAAAACACACACAGGGAGATAAGTTGCAAAAAATAGAGCAGCAGATAGGATCGCTGATGTCCAGGCTTCAGCAAGACTGCCTCCTTTCTCCATGCCATTAGCCAAGCACCTGTCTAACCTTTCCTACTGCCTAGTGTAAACCTAGCCAGGCCACTAACAGTATAGGCACATGGCTCAGGGTTGTGGGAGATGCATAATATGACCAGTGCTGGGCTTTTAATGCATTTCCCTGAGAGTTTGTGTCTATACTTGAAGTCACTTGTGGAGTGTCATCTAGGCAGCTCCATCACTGTTGCTTATCTAGCTAGAGCTTGAGCTATTAAAAAGCTTCAGGCAAGGAAATGTCTCTCAGGTTCAGCAGTACCATGACCATTGCTCTCAATGATGGAGAAGAGTAATCAAAGTAGTGATGTAGCCAGCCATGTGAGCCGCTTACTCCTGATCTCATTGGACAGGGCCTGTCTTCTACTCCAATGGACTGGGGATATCAAGCCCTTCAAAGTCTAACTCCCTAACTGCCAGGGAGCGATCACTGAGGCTAATCTGCCTGGGTAACTGGAGGTGTGTTACAACCCCTGCTGTGCTCTGGATTAACAGAGGCCCCTCCAACACTCAGGGGGGAAAAGTGAGTAAAAGCACTAGCCAGGTGGAGCCCTGCTTGGGTGAGTAGAGATCCTAACCTACTCCTTTTAAGGCTATGGAAGAGTAACTAACTACAGACTTTAGCTGTTCTATTCAGCTAATCTGTCTTCTGTGTTCAAGCCCTTTGCTATTTAGTCCAAGTCTAATAAAATGTGTGAGGTCAATGAGTGGATTTTCTTTACACCATGAAGAACATCGTAGCCTGCATTTCCCCAGCACAGCCCTACAGCTAATCCTTACATAGAGGAGTGGTTCTAACACATCCCCGAGCCAGGGTCAGACCTAAGATACCCCCTAGAAACTGTTGCTGGACCAGTCTTAAGTTATACAAAGCAAATGCAGTAACTGACCAAGCCAACGGATGCAGTGTTTATGGCACAAGGAGCAGTGAGTTATTTCAACAGGCCCCAGCATGATACACCAATGGGCTCAAGTGTTTAATCCAATGGCCTGTTAGAAGATCCAAGATATGAGCATAGAGATCACACCAGCTACACCCCAATGGTCTGAATGGGAAAAGGAAAGAGATGCTTCCTGCCCCCAGCTGGCTGGCTCTCCTGGGTGGTACCCCCTGGATAACTAGCGATTGTAGCTGCAGATACCCCATAGGAAGACTTGCACTGTGCTCTGAACATGTTTGGGCTTGTTCTGCTGCCTGCATGTACATGTGGTGGGGGGCTATGGATGGAAAGGTAGTTTCTATGCCCTGAGTATGCAGTGGTCTCTGTGTGCTGGGGATCCTTGCACCTGTGCAGAGCCCTCTGGAACTCAACTACTCCTCCCAACTGCCTGGTGAAGCTAATGGGGGTCTGAGTAAATGCAGGGGCTGGTTTGTGCAGGGCTCACGGTACGATCAGGGCCTAATACTGCCCCACTTGCAGCCACTGAAGCGGAGGCTTGTGTCTCTGGATGGAGGCCCGCTCACATCCCTCTGTGGGACAGAAACATGGGTTTGAAAATCTAGGCTTGCTTTAAAGGAGTGACGTGAGCACCAGCCTCAGCCCCAGGCCTCTGTCACCCTCCCCAGCTGCTCCAGGCATTTGCACTCCCTGCTTTGATTTTACTCCATGTGTGAAGGGCGATGGGGAGGTTATGGGAAGAAGTTATCCATGGTGTGATCTGCCGTCACTCCGGCTGGGAAGGGCCCTGGCACTGAAGTAACTAGGCCAGGAATGATAACAGGAAGAGGGCAGAGCCGAGCATGACCCACCCACCCCCCCAACTTTTCCCAGAGCTTGTCTCCACACTTAGTCCTGCCCTGTGGCTGTCATCCCCAGCATCTCCCCAAATGCTCCCCTGATACCCCCTGAGCCTGTGGGTTCCATGTATTGAACTGACACCTATATTAGACTGAGTGCAGTTAGTGGAGATGGGAAATGCTATCAACAGCAAAGGTAAAAGGCACCCAGGAGAGTCTGCTGAGGAAATGCCTGTTGCTGGGACAGTGCTCATGACGGCAACAACTCACACACGAGCCAGCCACCAAACCATGGCAGAGAGATTGTCAAACATTTAACAGGCTCCCAGGAGAAAGCAAAACTCAGGTAATGATACCTGATGGAGTTGTTAGTCTGATTTCTTGTGCATGAATGGTATTGGGGTAAGGGCCAAAGGCCTCCCCTGGGACTGGAGCCCCAGTTTGCTGAATGCTACACAAAGAGTTGGTCTGCCGGGAGAAATACCACACAGCATGAGCCAGCCCTGGGACAGAGAACGCACCCAGCCTCTGCCAGAGTGGACGGGGAAGCAAACGGCTGCAGCAACGACCCTGCTGCCCGCTGACCTGAACGCCTGGATCGAAACATGCCAATGAGCCGGTGTGGAATTCCCTGGCTGATGGGCACTTCCAAAGTGAGGGCTATATTCATTGGCAGCTTGGTGGGCCTGATGCAGGCATATCACCGTGTCTATGCCGGGGGGATGCTAAAGATTTTAGCCCCCCTGCCCGCTCCAGGAGCAGCCTGAGTCCTGTCTCGGCTGAATGCACAGGTTATTATGCTGCTCGGCAGGCACCGGGAGCTGGAGGGTTGCCTGAGGAGAAGTGTCCACATGCAATGTGTAAGGAGGTCCCTAGTGATATATACATACCGTCCCAGGGGAAAACCCTGCGGTCCCAATCCTACACTAGCTCTGTGCTGCTGTGACCTGGAGCCCATGTGGTGGAGTTGCCCTGAAGCCCGCACTCCTTTCCTGAGGTCAGCAGAGCTGCACACTGGCAGGGCCGGCCCATGGGCAGTCAGGTGCTGGATGTGGCCTACCCTAGGAAATGTCCCCTCAACACTAGGGTTACCATATTTCAGCAAGCAAAAAAGAGGACGGGAGGAGCGCCGCCCTAGCCCCGCCCCTGCCCCTCCCACTTCCCGCCCCCCCCAGAATCCCCAACCCTCCCCCCGTTCCTTGTCCCCTGACTGCCCCCTCCTGGGACCCCTGCCCCTAACTGCCCCCCAGGACTCCACCCCCTATCTAAGCCTCCCTGCCTCTTGTCCCCTGACTGCCCCAACCCTTATCCACACCCCCACCCCCAGACAGACCCCTGGGACTCCCACGCCCCATCCAACCACTCCCCACCCCCTGACAGCCCCCCCCCCCAGAACTCCCAACCCATCTAAACCCCTCTGCTCCCTGTCCCCTGACTGCTCCGATCCCTCTCCCCACTCCTGCCCCCTGACAGCTCCCCCCCAGAACTCCCAGCCCCCTACCCCCCCACTCCTTGTCCCCTGACTGCCCCCTCCTGGGACCCCTGCTCCTAACTGCCCTCCAGAACCCCACCCCCTACCTAAGACTCCCTGTTCCTTGTCCCCTAACTGCCCCCTCCTAAGACCCCCCCCAACTGCCCCCCAGGACCCTACCCCCTACCTGTACCCTGACTGCCCAAAACTTTCTCCACTCCCCCCAAAAAGCCCCCCCCCCCGTTTCTTGACTGCCCCCTCCAGAACCTCCCTGCCCCTTCTCCTGCCCCCTGGCCCCCTTCCCCTGCTGCTCAGAACAGGGTGTTGGGCTCTGTGCGAGCCCGACACGTGGCTGTGCTCCCCAGCACAACAAAACCCGGTCCCTGGCCCTGCACAGTGCTGCCGGACCGGGCTGCAGGGGAGAGCTGCCCTTGTATCAGCACAAAGTGCTCTCGCTCCCGTTTTGCTACGCTGCATGGCAGAAACCGCTCCCAGTTGCAAAAGGGGAGGGCTGCACTTTGGGCTGATACACTTGCTCAGAATGCAGGGCGGATCCGGCTCCTCTACAGCTGCTCCTGAGTCCAACCCGGGACTTCCCTGCAGCCCTCCCAGCCGCTCGCTCGCTCTGCTCTGCTGGGGGAGGGGGGAAATCCCGGACATTTTGAGTGCTTTACAAATTCCCCCCGGACGCTATTTTTAGCACAAAAAGGAGGACATGTCCGGGTAAATCCGGACGAATGGTAACCCTACTCAACACTCCACAGGCATCCCACCACCCTCTACATGAACCGAGAACTCAGAGCCATGGAAACAGTTTCCCAGGTCTCATATATCATTGCAGTGGTCAAGGCTCCCATCTGGAAGAGCTGGGACTCTATCTAGGCAAACAACCCCCATGTCAATCGTAACACTGCTATTTTCCAGGCTCCACCCCCTTCCAGACCTCAGTGGTCAGGGTAGAGAGCGCACCTTCCTGATTGCTTTGCTGAGCTGTCTGTCAAGTGGCCCCTGCCCTCTGCTGATAGCATCACTGGGCTATAAAAGCTGTGCAGGGGCTGGTTTGTGTATTGCTGAGGGAGCTTCAGAGTGCAGGCTTGGTGAGAGATGGGCTGAGAGCTGGAGTTACACTGTGGTTTTTGGGGCTCCAGGGTCTGAAGTGTTGAGTTCTGGGGGGATTGTTTTGTTTGAGCTTGTCTGTCATTGGAATGGACCTTAAAGCTGTGCTTGCCTTGCCGTGTTTGGCTTTCAATTGCGAGAGCTGGAGAGTTTGAACCCCTTTCAGTTCTTGAGCACTGTTAGTGTGGGAAGTCGTGATGTTAGATGACTGGCCCACTCTCCACTTCAATAGGCAGCACTTGCATGTGTGTCTAGCTCTGATCTGGATTACTATTGGCAGAAAGGGAAGGGGGGATGGGGCACAGAGACTATCTGTTAAAGAGAACAAAATCACTCCTGACCATGGCTGCTGTTCTAAGCTCCCACTGAACTCATGATAAGGAACAGCCAAGAGCCTGTCTCAGGAAGGAAGAGCTCTGCTCCCTCCAGGGGGAATGTCTTCTCTTGGGAGCCTGTCTGCCCAGCTAGGCCTCCTGTGCAGTTTGGCCCTGGCTGGCCACAGCCACACAGTGCTGCTGTTCTGGGGGCTGCTGGAGCTCATCTCCTTGCACACCCTGATGCTAACTCTCCATCCATCTGGGGCACTGTGCTTGTCAAAGAGAATCCAGCCTGGCCTGGGGTGTGTCCATGGTTGGGGTGCAGTAGACATCTCCTCTCCCGCCCCACCCCCATGTCCAAGGAGGTGGCGCTCAGAGGCGGTTGGCCTGCTTGTGGGAAGGGAGAGGGGCCAGACATTAGAAACACCCAGGGCTGTTTTGTTCTCCTCTCCTCTCAGTCTAACCTGTGTTGCTGCAGGGGCACTGCCAGCCCCTTCCTACCGCTCTGCTGGGGCTCGGCTCCTGGTGGGTGGAGTGCATGGGGGAGAGGGAGAAGCTGACTCCTTCCTTAGTGCAGTTACTGCCCCGACCCTGCAGCCTAGCTGCAGCTCCTTGTCATGGCTCCGACTCCTGCTGGCAGGAGGAATTTGCCTGGCCCTGTATCCTACTCACCGAGGTCTCCAGGGCCTGGAACAGGTTTCCTTGGTCCCAGCCATCAGTGTAGCTAGGACAAGCCAGAAAAGAGAGCTGCAAAGGGTCACAGCTTTCCGGCACTCCTGCATTACCTGGTCCTGCAGTGTGGCTTTCCTTCCTGGGGAAGCCCATGGGTGCCCTACTATGGTAGGCACTGACTGGCCAAGGGACTACAGCAGCTGTTAGAAATGAGTGTGAGGCTGCAATCTGGCGCAGCTGGAAGCCTGAGGCCTGCTGATCCCTTAATGGTTCCTCCTGGTTCTTGCAGTGACAACTCCCTTCTGCATGTCTGGTAACGTGACTGAAATCCAGGCTGTCTGCCCTGAGCCCCAGGGACAGGAGCAACAGGTAGGCCCATGCTGGGAAGCCGGTGTCCCGCTGGCCTTCTGACAGAACTTCATTGTGGCAGAAAATGCTGATTTTGCTGGAGTGAAATGTTTTAGCAAATCTATTGCGGAGTCAACAAAACTTTTGATGAAATGCAGGCAGGCTTCCCGTGGAAACCTGCCAGTCTCTGAGGGGGAGCCCAGCAGAGTCCTGGGCAGCCTGTCTGGAGCAGGGTCTCTGAGATCTTGGAGGCTCCCACTCCACAGAGCAGCTAAGTGAAATCGATGTTCTTGTCGCTCTTGTAGTTGCTATAACTGAAAAGGTCAATTTCCCAAATTTTGTTTCAAAACATCTTGGAGTTTCTGATTTTTAACTGTGTGGCACTCTCTGGTTTGCAGAGAAGGTTTTTGTTTGCTTTTCTTCCAAACTGGCTCTGGCAAGTGCTACCTAGAACAGTTCTAGGTAGCAGCCCAGCACTAGTCACTGCTGCACTGATTGCAGATGACCACCCTGGAGCACAATGGGATTCGTGCAGGGGCCCTTCTCAGGCAGGACTCTTTCCATCAACTAGTTCTTGTGAAAGGAAGCCCAGAACTAGCTGTATTAATCCTGGTAGCAGCAATGATGGGGTTAGCGCTTAGCTATGGCATCCCAGCCAGGATATAATAGATCCCTATGCTGCTGGGAGCAGAGCTCTGCCATGCTGTACATGTGCAGAAGAAAGCAAGGATCATTCTAGGGATGTTGCTAGCTATTCTTGTTGAGCCAGCTGGGGTTATGGTGTGAGGGAGCAGAAATGGCCTGGGATGGGGGAGCACTGAACCCTTCAGCACCCAGCTCTGTGGCTAGCTGGGTACACAGTTAACAATTCCAAGAGGGTAACCGACTGAGGCGTCATTCGGTCCAGACAGTGGATGTTCCCCAACTGACTCCGTTCCCTCCCTCAGACTGTAGTGGGCAGGGTGGCTGACCTGCCCTTGATCAGATCTGCCTGTGAGATGGCCTCTGACAGCTACGCAGCCACCAAAGAGACCCACCCAGCCATGAAAGCTGTCTGTGATGTGGCAGAGACTGGGGTGAGGGCCATCACCTCTGCTGCCGTCACCGGGGCACAGCCCATCCTGGACCAGCTGGAGTCACAGAGTGAGTAAGGGAGGGGAGACAGGAACACTCGTGTAGGAACAGCCTGGGGTGGGTACCTGACAGATTCTGTCTCAGTTCACTCTAATGTCCTGGCAAATGAGTGTTTGTAGACAGTGCCCCTTTCCTGGTATCCTTGAAGCTGGACACAGGTCCTGGGACAAGACACTGGGCAGGTAATTCTCCATGGGGACTAGCGCTGCTCTGCAGGGATTGCTGTGGGGCAGGGCATGGTTTCCCCCTGTCCTAGGACTGAGAAGCCAGCTGAGAGCGAGCAGTGTCAGGCATCCAACCCTGATCTCTCCATGGCCATAAAGCCAATGGGGCACTAACCAGTCTACAAAATGCTGGAGTGATGCTTGCAGGAGCCTATTGAAATCCCTGATGAGCTAGAGTGCAACAGAACATTAATCTCCAAGAGGTTCTGGTTGCTTCAGGGGGCTGTCTTCCTCTCCTGAGGGATCTTGGGGCTAGTGCTCTGAACCCAGAACTGGCAGCCAGGACCTGAGTTCTAATCCTGGTTCTCATGTGACTTTGTTGGCCAAGTTGCATAACCTTTTCCTGAGCCCCACACGACACATGGGAGGCTATTTACAACAAAGGGACATTGGGGCAGGGGGTCCCCCTGCCCAAATGCTTGCTGTGATTGAGCACATAGGAAGGAGTTGAGGGGAAACCACTCTGATCCTCTTCTAGTTGCAGCAGCAAATGAATATGCCTGTAAGGGACTAGACACCCTGGAGGGGAAGCTGCCGGTGCTGCAACAGACTGTGCAGAAGGTAAGAACCCTTCATCTTGGTTACAAAAAACACAACACGCATTATGGTTTTTGGGCAGATCACAATTACTGCCATATCCACTCCATTGATGCTGCTAAGTAGCAACAAACACTTTCTTGAAATCCAGGTTCTGTCTGGCGCTTCCCACAGCTGTAACACCTCCACAAGGAGGCCACAGTCAGCTCAATGGGGGGTGAATGCTGGTTAGTATGTTAGAAAGCTTCCACAGATGAGCATTAACCACTTGGAGGGAGAGATCCCGCCGCACTTCCAGGCTTCCCTTGCTATGCTTCCCTTCTCTTCTTCCCTCCCACCCACCCCCCCCAAATCCATCTCTTAGCTCTAGTGTAAGAGTGCCATGACCTCTCCTTTGACACCCGCCTCTAGGTGGCTTCAGATGCCCAAGACAGCATGCGTGCTGCAGTGGCAGGGGCCAGGGATGCAGTCTGCAGCATGGCTGGTGAGGCAAAAGATGCAGTGACCAGCATGGTGGGTGTGGCCAGAGAGGCTGTCCAGGAGAGCATGGAGATGACCAAATCTGCAGTGACCAGCAGCATGAACACAGTGCTAGGGAAATCTGAGCAATTGATGGACCACTACCTCCCCATGACAGAGGAGGAGCTCGGTGAGAATACTGGTGCTGGCTCTCCATGACCCAATAGCAGAATGGGGCTTTGTTAACCTCTGTATCCTACTCCTCTGCTCCCTCACGCTCTGTGGGGTAACAAGGGCCATGCAACCCACCTTGATCACATGGGCCTGCTGTCTCTTGCAACTCGAGAATCTGACTTATTTTCTGCCCAGTAGGTGGCAGCTAGTGGACATCCTGCAGCAAATGTTGGCAGCTGGAAACAGTTTACCATAGATCCTTTCTTTACATAAAATATGGTATTGGTGGGTGGAGGGGAATCTCCAGTCTCATCCAGGAGGCAGGGCTGGGAATGAATGTCCATGTACTGGTGTCCATGTCTCTGCCTAATCATTGATTTTAGTGATCCTCACCTTGTGTTTGACACATCAGTGCCTGTAGCTAGGCCTCCATAGCCTGGAACAGGATTCCACACACTGGGGTCTGACTCTGTAGTTCAGGTCTCATCACAACTGGCCATTTCTCCCTTGCTATATTCCAGCTGAGCTGGCAACCCCTATGGAGGGGTCTGGAGAGCAGAAGAGTTACTTTGTGCGTCTGGGCTCCCTGTCTACCAAACTCCGCCAGCGAGCCTACCAGCACGCCCTGGGCAAGATGAGACAAGCCAGGCAGCACACCCTGGAGGCCCTCTCCCAGCTCCAGCAAACCATCGACCTGGTAGGGCCTTTTGTCTTATTGTGCTTTCCCCTGTAGCTGCTCTAATCACTGAAGCTCAGACTGGGGCTTGCCAAGCTCTGCATGTCCCTGAATGATTGTATGAGCAGGTGGGGGTCATGTAGTGTCTGCACACAACTAGAATTCAAAGCCCAGCTGAGTGCCATGTAGTGCTGGGTGCATGGTACGGTACACCACTCCCATAGATGCAGGTGACACTGGTCTTTGGTGGCTGCAGAAGTCAACAGCTCCCTTCCAGGTGGAGGGTCTCTAGCCTAGTGGTATCACAGGTGTGGCACTGTCTGCTTCACTCAGCTTCTGCTGCTCCCCTGTACACAAGACACTGGGAGCAATACTGGGAGTAGCTCTTGTTCTCTGCTGTCCTGCACAATGACTGAACCCTTGTGTCCTCTAGATGGAACATGCCAAGCAGGCCGTGAGTCAGAAGGTTCATGATGGGCAGGAGAAGCTGCAGCAGATGTGGCTAGAGTGGCACAAGGGCCAGCTGGGAGGCAATGATGACAGCTCACCACAGCCAGAGGTATCTGATGGGTTGTACTCCTGGGGTGTGATCTAGGAGCCGTTGGAACCACTGATCTTCCTCCTCCCCCCCCCCCTCCCCCCCCCAACACTCAGCTGGGTTGGCCTTTCATGTTGCTCTGCTGATAACAGGCCTTGGAGAGGCTGGCTGTGAATCACCCACCACAACAGCAGGTGGCTCCACACACCCAACTGAGTTACCTGAGTGCTTTACCTAAGCCACTCATGGACAAACAGGAGGCCCCCCCAGCCAATTTCCCAGCTCCCCTGCTGTGCACCCCTACTAGAGCAAAAACCTAGAATTATACCATCTTATGCTGCACAGGGATCTGTTTGCTTCCCCCCTTGATGTGGGGAAGATAGGATTCCCAAACACTTCACTTTAAGATACACTGTTAAGATAAAACAAGTTTAACTACAGAAAGATATCACTTATAATTGCTTAAAGTCTAGCAAGCAGATTACTTAGCAAATAAACAAACACAAACTAAGCCTAATATATACTAGATATGGTTTGAATTAGTAATTTCTCACCCTGGTTTATATGAGCAGTCCACCAAGTTTCCATATGTAGGCTAGAAATCCCTTTAGCCTGGGACCAGCACTTCCTCCAATCTGCCTCTCAGGGATTTCCAGAAGCCCTCTTGTGTGGGGAGCAAGGCCAAGAATGTCTCTCCACATAGCTTGGAACAAAGGGTTCCCACCAAGTTGCCAGCCCAGTTTGTGGGGAAAAATACAGGTACCAAAATGGAGTTCGGTGTCATGTGGTCTGGTCACATGCCCTTGCATGCCTTGCTGAGTAATAGCAGCCATTACTCATAGGCTAGCTGAAACATTCCCAGGAAGGCTAAGCTCTTCCATGGGCCATTGTCTTGGCTGATGGCCTATCAGCCCTCTATAGCTTCTTCATTGTTGTACCTCAAAGGCTGCTTGTGGGTGTCTTCAACTTCACAACCTCTTCCAGTAACACATACATAGCATATACAGTCTGAGATATTAATGTTCAACAGATTGAGACTTTCAGAGTGATACCTTACAAGGCATACTTTGTACAAAATGCCACATAATCATATTACTATGGTGAATGTGGGGTGCAGAGTGTCACAGTATCCTTGTCCTCTTGCTAAGATGCAGTGTGACAATGCTGTATGTCACATCCTGACAGGAGTGAGCTTCACATGCATCTAATCACTCCCTCCTCTCTCTCTCCAGGAGATGGCGTCCCAGGCTCTAGCCACTTCCCATAACCTCATCCTGCAGGTGCAGACTGCCTGCCATAGCCTCCTGCCCAACATCCAGGGTCTCCCTGCCGCTCTCCAGGAGAAGGTTCAGCAAGCCTATGAGAACATGGGAGAGCTCCAGACTTCCTTCTCCAATGTCCAGTCCTTCCAGGAGCTGTCTGAGGGTATCCTGACCCAGACCCGGGAGAAGGTGACCAAAGCCCAGGAGTCCCTGGATGAGCTGCTGGAATATGTGGTGCAGAATGCTCCCCTCACGTGGATTGTGGGACCCTTTGTTCCTGCTGGAGACTCCACAGAGCCAGTGGGGGAACCAGCAGAGGAGAAGGTCACAGTCTGACGGTTTCATACCCATGCCTCCTCCGCCCCCATGCTGCAGATGTTTGTGGTGAACAGCATGTTGCACTCTTCAGTTGTTGCAGCAACTCTCATGGAATGGAGGCAAATCTCATCACCTTGATGATCCTAGCTGCACTGGGTCTGCTATTCTAATACCTTGGCTTTCTCACCTCCTCACTAGTTAGTGAATGACAGGATAACTTCTCATGAGTCCCAACTGTCTAGAATACCCACCTATTAAATGGGCCTTATGCCTTCTGAGGGCTTCCAGCTGTGACTCATGGTGACTTGGCTTCTAACAGCTGTTGATGGGTTTGCAGGATGGGAGAACCAGCTCAGTAGGTCCAACTTCCAGGCTGGAGAAGGGTGGGTCAGAGATGGGAACCCCACTACATAGGAATCCTGTGGTGTTGAGCACATGCTGGCTACAGGGGCTGACTCCAGTCCACCTAGAGGTTCTAAGGGATCATTTGTCCAGTATGAGGGCTCCACCTTGCCTTCCTCCAAACAGCGTTTAACCAGTGCTGCTAGTTCAGTTATTATGGGTGTTCCTCCCACCTCTCATTCCTGTGCTGGGTTTCTCTAAGGTAACTGTAACAAGCCTTGTTAATGGAACTGCATATGGGCTGGTGGATATAAAAGGTCTCTCTGCTGGTGACTAAACACTTCTGTATGTTAACACAACTAGCCTCTTCTACAATAAACACGAGCTGCTTTCAACAAAGGTCTCTCGTCCTTGTGTTCATCTGCAGATCTCTCCACATGGCTCCCTGTCTTGCTATCCCACCTCAAATGTACCCTCTGACTGAGCCAGGTTCTGGAGACCAGCTCTCTCTGAGTAGGGCAGCCTGACTTCGGTTCCTTTGCTGACTTGCTGTCCTGGGCCTTCCCAACTCCCTAGGACAGGATCTGAGGGCTAACAATGCCAGGAAAAGGTCTCCCATGGATGCTGTTCTGCCGTTCCACCCCTCTGAAGACAATACAGGTCTGGAGTATTGTTCAGACCCTGGCTATGGGAATGATGCTCTGCCCGGGATCACTCAGATTTCTGGGGCTTGCCACTCTGCCTTACCTTCCCCATTTCTTAGCCTGACCAGTCCTATGTTGCCTTCCCTGAATCCTGCCACTCACCCTCTCATTGGCTTTATGCTCTAACAAAGGAGATGCTTAAAGCCTTCATGAGAGAAGCTAGTTTGGCACTGATAAGTGTTTCTAGTCGGGCAGGGTTGGTGGAACTTGGTCTCAGGCAGGATGATGCTAAAGCATCCTCCTTGCTACAAGTACTGGTGTAAAATGCTCCCCTGAAAGGTGACTGTAGTCTCACCCGTAACCCTCACCACCTACCTGGGAACTAGACCAGCTTGAAGACAATGCTCAGATAACTAGGTCCTCCCTTTGGTTTCTACTGCACTCAACCTGCCTGCATAGATTTCAAAGAAGCAGAACTTAGCCCAGTATGTTAACACAGGTAGAAAAGACACTTGAGAAATGACCCAAAGGAATTTAAGGGAACTCTTCTTCCTTCTCTTCCCCCCACCCCCACACAATTGTCACTCTAACCAAAGCTACATACAGTATTTCCCTAGCTCAAATATTTGGTGTCTTTGCTGTGGTCAGTGTGGTTCCACATGAAGAATTCTTGTAATCTGAAAAAGAATGCTATTAAGGTTGCAGTGTTTCTAGAACTTCCTGGGCTTCAAAACACAACAACAAATCAGTCAGGCCTCTCTTTGTATAAACCACTTGTGAATATATGCTATGGCCTTCTTTAGCTCAAGATGTAGCACCTTGTACTTAAGCAGCCCTGGTTCAATTGCCAGGGTTTCATTGAAATTCAGTTCTGACTGAAAAAAAAAAATTCAATTAACCCCAAGTTGTGGCTTGCAAAATCCCATGCAATTAACTAGTGAAACACTTACATAACATTTTGTGAAAATGTCTCTCCTGTTCCCACCACTCACCTGTGAGAAAATGGAAAAGACACCACATGTACAAGAAAATAAGACCCTTTTATGTGCTATGCAGATGTTTCTCCTCAGGAAGTCTGCATAGGTGCTTCCTGGCCCATGTGACACAAGGCACTTGTGTAACTCTCAATTTTAACCAAAGGGAAAATTGTCACAGCAACTGCAGTACCAGAATGTAGCCAACCTGCCAAGGAGTAGAACACATTTAAGAGTATTCCTAGACAAGCTGAGGCTAGTGAAAATATAGGCTACAATTATAAATGGAATCCATGAGGATAGCCAGAAATTAAGTAAGGAGGCAACTTGGCTGGTCCTGGACCAAGGAAAACATGCCAGCCTTTCCCAAAATAGACAGTGAAGCAAACAACCACACAAAATGCCCAATTGCACTGAACAACAGGGTCAGCACCCTAGTGTGGAATGGGGCTACAGCCTCTAGGAAGCATATTCTGGGGCCTCCTATGGGAGCTTGGGAGACCTGAAATGGGCTGATTACTTTGTCCAAGTGCCATCTTTTAGCTACGCTGCCCTCTAGGAGCCAAGTCCTGCTGTGATGAAGTGGTCAGCTCTTCTGGGCAGGAATTATGAGCCCTAAGCATTCCCTGAGAGGCATTGTCTCACTCAGTGGTTGTACTTCTCAGCCAATCACGCTGATAAAACATCTAAAATTATGGCTCTCACTATTCCCCTGAGAGCCCTGCTGCCCGCACGCCAGAGAAATCTCATTTATTTTAATATCCCTGTTCAAATGAGCCAGCTGATGGCATATGATTTAAAACTGGCTAACTGATAGGTCTCAGAATGTAATTGTAAACAGGGAATCACCATGGAGTTGATGTATTTCTAGTGGGGTCCCATGGGGATCAGTTCTTGGCCCTATATTATTTTAACACTTTTATCAATGACCTGGAAGAAAAATAAAATAAAATCATCACTGATAAAATTTGCACATGACAAAAAAATTGGGGAAGTGGTAACTAATCAAGAGGACAGGTCACTTGGTACTAGCAAACAATATGCATTTTAACATGGCTAAATGTATATGCCTAGGAACAAAGAATGTAGGCCATCCTGGGTGAAACAGTGACTCTGAAAAAGATTTGGGGGATAATCAACTGAACATGAGCTCCCAGTGTGATGTTATGGCAAAAAGAGCTCATGTGATCCTGGGTTGCATAAACAGGGGAATCTTGAGTAGGAGTAGAGAGCTTATTTTTTCTCTATTTGGCACTGCTGGAATGCTATGTCCAGTTCTGGTGTCCACAATTCAAGAAGGATGTTAATAAATTGAGGAGGGGTCTGAGAAGAGCCAGAGAATGATTAGAAAACCTGCCTTATAGTGATAAACGCAAAGAGGGCAATTTATTTATCTTAACAAAGAGAAGGCCAAGGGATGACTTGATCCAGTTTGGACGTACCTACACAGGGAACAAATATTTCAGAATAGGCTCTTCAAATCTAGCAGTCAAAGGTATAACACCATCCAATGGCTGGAAGTTGAAGCTAGACAAATTCAGATTGGAAATAAGGCATACATTTTTAATACTGACGGTAATTAGGCATTGGAACAATTAACCAAAGGGTCACGGTGGATTCTCCATCACAGACCATTTTTAAATCAAGGTGGGATGTGTTTCTAAAAGCTCTGTGCTGGGAATTATTGTGGGGCAGGTCTCTGGCCTGTGCTGCACAGGAGATCAGACTAGATGATCACAACAGTCCCTTCTGCCTTGGAACCTATGAATCTATAATATCAGGGCTCCATTAATACCTGTTGTTTTTGTTAAGATGACTGAAGGGGAAAAGGCATTTCCTACAAAGCAACTCATTGGTCAGGGTGGAGAGTTCTGATTTCTTTCTGGTGCTGTCTGTCTAGGCCTGCCCTCTGATGACATCAGCACTGGTATATAAAGGCTGAGCAGCACTTGTATTCTGTACCATTGCAGGATCTCAGAACTGACTGGAGAACCTTGCTGAGGTAGGCTGTGGTTTTTATTGAAATAGCTTTGTTTACCCCTCTGTTGGGCAGAGGGGTCATTTGGCCTGTTCTGAAGTGTTTGGTGAAGATTTTTTTTTTTTTTTTTGAGCTGTGAAATGTGTGGTTTTAATTTAACCTATTTCAGTGAATGGTATCTGCACTACTAAGAAACTAACTTCAGACTTTTTAGTATAAGCCTAGAAGGGAGATGCTTAGAGAAGAAGGCTCTTGAGTTTGTCTTGTGATCTGTGAAACCTGGATTAGTGAAGAGGAAGGAAGTGGAAGACATGAGACTTTTCAATCCAGAGTGTCAGGCTAGTCCTAATACTGCCTAGTCACCCTTCCTGTGTGAAACTTCCCCCCCCCCCCCTCAAAAAAACAAACAAACAAACTCCACCAACAACAACCAAAAACTCTTAAGGTTAATGGCTTTATGAGATCTTGATTAATCATCTGCAGATGGGGAATTACCTGCCTTGGGAAGCTGAATCAATTAACCAGTGTCAATCAATGATCTTAGTAAGGCAGGGCTAATGAGAAACAAATGGAAATGATCATAGAAAAGACAAATTTGCTTCTTTAGGTGAAATTCTGATGGGGCTTTAAATCTCTGTATCAAGTGGTCTTAATCTCTAATTTCCGGTCAATAACTCCGGTGCCTCTAGCTGGGGGAGTTCACACTGTGAGGATGGGAGTCCTTAACCACTTAGAAATGGTCCTGTGGTGATGGTCACAGGGTTGCCGTCTGTCTGGAGGTGGATGTTTACCTTCCATTAGGCTTGTTTTCAAGCTTAGTAGCTGGTATCTCATGTACTTAAGGGAACTCCTCCCTTCAAACTTGTCTTCTAACTCTAAACCGGTCTTTCTCTGTGAACCCCACATGAGGGGAAATGCTATAAACAAGGCAAACTGCTTTTGGTCCCCATTTTGACCATATTTCTGTATGCAGTGTAAGAATGAAATCCTATCACTTGCTCTCCTAGCTGCCTGATGGTTGGTAGGTGAGCTTGGTTGGCTGTATAATCTCATTTCAATCTCTTTTAATGATGCTGGACAGTTTATTAGCACCTGCTGAGGGAGCTGGGGGAAGGAATTGTGGGTTTCTTGCTGATTGTGTGCTGCAGGAATCTGATCCAGCAACTGCAGAGAGTGACACTGCTGTTGTCACTCTAACCTACACCGCCTTCACAGACCTGCCTGTGCCACTACCTGTGGGTTTGGCCACCCCGCTATAGCAGGAAAGTGGCATGACTGAGCTGCTGCATTGGTTGGCTGGCTCTAGTCTCTTGGAGTAAACTAGAGTGGCTGAAAAGGTAACTGGTAAGATCTCTCCAATAGCTCTTCCAGGAGGACTCTGCCTTGGGCAATCTAGGAATGATCAGAAGCACTGTCTGCATTTAAACTGTTAGTCTGGGCACTCCTTGCCTCTCTCTTGTTGGTAGGCTAACCTCTGACATTCTCTCCCCTGCAGCATTTGGCTTCACCATGTCTTCTAACGAGAATGACATTAAGGATGCTCCCTCAAAGAGTGGGGAGCAGGAGCAACAGGTGAGTGTGCTGGAAATCTGGCCAGTGAGAGCATGGTTCTGTCAGCTCTTTTAGCCAGTTGTAATCCTGTAGTGACTGCTGTAGTGGCTCTAGCCCCAGGCATATGGTGGTGGCAAACCAGCCTATGCCTAGACCTATGTAGCAGAACAAGAAGCACCATCAGCCCTCCTGAGAAGTCCAGGTTCCAACTTGGCTGGTAAATCCAGATAGCTAATGTGACCCACAGTAGTAGCTAACCATCACTCTGTCTGTGATGGGAACACAGTACTGCCCCTCAACATGACTGAGCCTGGTTGCACTGAGGCCTGCCCCATCCTAGGAAGTCACTACACCATTAAAGGGCTCTCCAAGCAGTGGCTGAGAGACTTAATGCTCTGGTATTACTGTGTCTGGCCTCCTTTGCCCAGGAGGCTACAGACCTTCAAATCTGAAGGGGGTGTTGGAGAGGAAAGGTAGCTGAGTACCCATAGTCCTGCACGCTAACCAGCAAGCAATGGTGGTCATGCCTCTCCTTTCGTCCACCTGTTAGAACTTGGTGAGCAGAGTGGCCAGCCTGCCCATGGTCAGTGCGGCTTACGACATGGTCTCCACCACTTACACGTCCATCAAAGAGACCCACCCCGTCATCAGATCCATCTGTGACGTGGCAGAGACTGGAGTGAGGACCATCACCTCTGCCACAATCAGTGGGGCCCAGCCCATCCTGGACCAGCAGGCGCCTCAGGGTGAGTGAAGGGGGGGCAGGGGAGATGCTCCCATATGCAGGGGATGGGGAGTGAATTGCCAAGTGAGTCCCAAGAATGAACTGTCCTCCCCAGAGTGAGAAATGGGGCCTTCCTCTCCTGCGTAGGTGCATAACACTCCTTCATCCTGGGAGAAGGGCTCCCTGCTTCACCAGGTACCCCCCCACTAAATCCATCTTGGGTATTCTGCAGCACCCATCCACACAGCACATGAGTACCAAACACCCCTCTGAACCGTGGTCCGTGAGGGAAGTTAGCACTATTCAGTCACATGGGATCTGCTGTTGTATACGCCAAATACAAAGAACCGTGAATGAAGCTTCCTGATTGCTGGGGGGAGCACAGTCTGACACTGCCAGGCCAAAGCACTTACATGTCTTGGGCTTGTAATTGGCTTCGTACACAGTCTTATAATACTGTTATTGGCTCTTCTGCCAGAGGCAGCAGTGGAATGGTCTCCTATGCCCCTTAGTCTCAGCATGTCCACATTAAGATGTAACTCCGTTCATGTTACTGGCTTCACTTGAAATCCTGCTGTCCTGGCTCAAGGTGTCCCTGCCCTGAAGAGCTCCCAACATAAACATACCATGTAGCCTTCCTACTCAGTGCTGGTCACAATGCACAAGAAACAAACATGTCTGCATCTCCCTTAATTAATGGTGCAGAAACAACTCCACCGGGCCCCATAAGTGTGTGTGTGGGGGGGGGGGGGGGCGGGCGTGCTGCCGCATCCCTTGGCTTGAAGTGGTTTCCATCATATGCAGGGTTTACAGTTCAATGGCTCTCAGCACCCGCACTATAAACACTGTTCTAGCCCCCCTGCTGGACCCTCTGGTAGCAGCCACCAGAGAGGTGTCCCGCAAAGCTTAGTGTCAAGCAGTGCTTGGCTGGAGCCTCCTACACCACTCCCTATATCTGCCTCAGTCCGCTGACCCCATTCTCACAATCCCAGCTCTGTCTCTGGTACTGTACCGGCTGCCTTCTGTTTTATTCCACACAATGTAACTCCCACAAAGCTTCCTGTGTGGTAAGGCTGAGCACTACCAGCCAAAAAGACTTTCTCCAACAATCCACCCCTGGCCAGCAGCATAACTCCACGGGGGTGCAAACAGCCCCATGTTCTGGAGCAGTGCTGGCTTGGCAGCTAGAACAGCGAGGTGCTGGAATGAACTGTCTGGAGGAGAGGTTGCTTTTCCCAAAGTGTCTTTCTCCCACCTGAGGGTCTTTCCCAGTGGCGGTAAATCACTCTTCACATGGGTGGCACAGCCTAGTGATCTGCTCACAAATGGGAGCAAGGACCACTTCCTGAGGTCTTGTCTGGCTCCGACACAAACTTACTCTAACCTCTGACTAGTTCACCTCTCTGCCCTCTCAAAGAGGAAAAGGAGGTGACCTCACATGTATAGAGGGTACAATGAACTTGGGAACTCCCCCGGATGTACACATCCTACTGAAATGGAAAGGCTTTTGGTAACTAATCCTAGAACTGTTAGTCTCAACAGCCAGTGACTATGCCTGCGAGAGCCTGGACAAACTGGAGGAGAAGCTGCCTGTCCTCCAACAGCCAGATGACAAGGTAACTCTAGCTTTGGTTTCAGGGCTCCCTGTGGAGTAGAAGGGCTGTGGTGTGCAGGGGTTTGAGACCTGGTACTGCCCTAGCCGAGGAAGGCTCTGACTGACCACAGCTGCTGGGTTGCAGAAGCAAGCTGTTTCCGGGGGCAGTCCATGTTGTCTCCACTAGCAGCATTGCATCAGCCAACAGATGCCTCTATCAGGCAGAGAAAGAAATGAGCTGAGAAGTGGAGTTTCAGGCTGGCCAATGCTTGAGTTATTTCTGGGGGGGGGGTATTTCTCCTCCCCAATTTGGTGCCCAAGTGTAAGTGTCTAGCTTTTTGAGCAGACATAAACTGACCTTTCCTCTGCCTTCAGGTGGCCTCTGATGCCGAAGAGCTAGTATCATCAACACTGACCGGTGCCAAGGATGCCGTCTGCAGCACGGACACTGGAGTGAAGGATGCAGTGACCAGCATGGTGGGTGTGGCCGAAGGGGCTGTCCAGGAGAGCGTGGAGGTGACCAAATCCGCCGTGACCAGCAGCGTGAGCACAGTGGTGGGCTCCAGCATGGGGCAGACGATCCTGAGTGGTGTTGACTTGGTACTTGAGACGTCGGAGTCGTTGGTGGATCACTACCTCCCAATGACAGATGAGGAACTTGGTTAGAATGCTCCTACACTCTTCATAAACCTAAAGAAATGTGACCCCTGGCTCAGATACCCCTACATAGGTTTTTGGTTTAGTCCTAAGGGTAACTTGGATAACAAGAAGCTTCATTTCCCCATTCCACAGATCAATGGTGGTGCTCATACTGTACCCATTGCTGTGATACAAGAGTTCAGTGCATTAAATAACATAACTTGCACTTGTCACATGGGGGGGCTGCTTTTGTGGTCCCCCTGATGTAGATTAGTAATACTAATGCTAAGCATGGCTCTCTCCCTTAAAAGTAAGGCTGGAGGTGCATCATCTGCTCAAAACCCAAGTGGTGGCTTTCAGATTCTGCCTAGGGCCAGCCTTAAGTGAGCTCCTGCACAAACTAGCTTTAATCTTGCTGTAGGTGGTTCCATCAAGCCAGGGAGCCGAATGGTCAACTGTGGACCCCCCCCCCCCCCCCCATTCTGGAGTCTTAGGCATCCCTGCAGATATCTCAGATCAGTTCATGTGGTGCTTGTGAGATCTCCTGCTTGATGGCACTGTAGGGACTTCTGCTCGTGGTAGGCTGTTGCTGAAATTATGCATGGTTGTGTTTTGTAGCTTGGTGAGGCTTGCCTCTTGCTCATATAGACAGTACAGCTGCTCAGTTGAGAGGCAATGCAGGCCAGGCCACTGTGTCCAGATGAGATGCTGGATAGGAGCAGGGCTGGCTCCAGCTTTTTTGCCACCCCAAGCGGCGAAGGGGGTGAGCTGTGATTGGTGGCAGCTCTGCTGCGCCGCTTCATTCTTCGGCGGCAATTCGGCAGCGGGTCCTTCCCTCCAAGAAGGACTGAGGAACCCGCTGCTGAAGACCCGGACATGACACCCCTTTCCATTGGCCGCTCCAAGCACCTATTTCCTGCGCTGGTGCCTGGAGCTGGCCCTGGATAGGAGATTGCTGTAGATAGTGCTATGCAAGAGCTCACTGCAAACCTGAATTGGGAACACTTCTAGACTGGACTGACTCCATCAATTGTAGAAGTTCTAGTTACCTTCAGTTAATTTCCCCTATGGCAGGTGTTTGAACTCCAATAAAGTCTGAAGGCCGAGCTTTCTCCAGCTCTCTGCTCTAGTACAGCCCAAACTAAAATAATACAGGAGTGGCTGGCTGGCACCAGGGCTGAAAGCATCCTGTGCATGTCTGCTCCCTGCTGACTAGATCCTGGTTCTCCTGTTCCTTTCCAGCTAAACTTGCAGTATCCCTGGAGGGCCCAGGAGAGGCTCCTGCAGAGCAGCAGAGTTACTACGTGCATCTGGGTTCCCTTTCAAGCATGCTGCGCCAGCGAGCCTACCAGCACGCCCTGGGCAAGATGAGACAAGCCAGGCAGCGCACCCTGGAGGCCCTCTCCCAGCTCCAGCTAACCATTGACCTGGTAGGAACACTTCTCTCCCCCTGCCTCCCCACCAGGTCTGCTTTGGGTAAAGCCCTCTGTCTTGCTAGCTACATAGCTTGCTGTGTGTCTGAGAAGGCTTTTCCTTCACCCCTGCCCCTGGTTCTTGTCCGTAGACCAAAAGCAGAAGTCCAAAGTGCGGGCAATGCGATATTTATTGGGATTACTTCCAAGCAAGCGTATTTATAGTGCTACACACTGGCAGTCTGTTCCCCAGTGTCCCATTCCCAGCTCTCATACCACAGCCTTACCCCATGTTCCCTTCCCAGCTTTGATGCTGCAGAGCCTCTTTTGTCCCCATTCCCTCCTTCTTAGCAGGCCTAAATAGACCTGTAGTGGACCCCCTTAGTCACACCTCTTGCACGTTATGGTCACATTCCATTTTGGTAATAGGTGGGATGAAGACCCCAGACTTCTTTTGTATCCCATGGCCAGAGCACAACCTCGCTCCTTACCCAAGGCCAGGCTTTTCTTTGGCTTTTAAGGTTTTTTATATACCTCTACCACGTTTTCTCCCTTCTCCCCCCCCCCCCCCCTCCCCTTTGCCCCACCTAACTGGCTGCTTGACCTTTCCTTAAAATAGGAGCCAGGTAACCTTTCAGTGCATGCTCATATTACAGGGTATGGTGGGAGTGTACCACTTTAACTGTTCTTACTTGTTCCCATTATACTAACAAACCCATCTGGCCAGGCAAAAGCAACACAGTGTCTTTGTCCTTTGTTCACACATTAGTATAGAACAGACTATCAAAGTCAAACCCAAAATTCTATCCCAGGCTAACAGGCCTATATACCAACAGTGCCTGCCTGGCCTGAGCAGCCCCACTGTAGTAGTGAACAGTGAATTGAGTCCTGTGCACAAGCAGTTCCTCCCCTCACTACTATTAGCTGTGTACATGTGACTTGTGGCTGTGGAATCGTATGTTCCCTCTCCTAGATGGCACATGCCAAGCAGGCCGTGGATCAGAAGGCCCATGATGGGCAGGAGGAACTGCAGAAGATGTGGCTGGAGTGGCGCAAGGGCCAGCCAGGAGGCAGTGAGGACAATGGCTCACCGCAGCCAGAGGTATCCTTGTTCTCCTTGCAGTGTTGCACTGCACCTTGTGTCTACAGCATGTCATGACAGCAGTGAGCTTCACGTGCACCTAATCACTCCCTCCTCTCTCTCTCTCTCTCTCTCCAGGAGATGGTGTCCCAGGCTCTAGCCACTTCCCATAACCTCATCCTGCAGGTGCAGACTGCCTGCCATAGCCTCCTGCCCAACATCCAGGGTCTCCCTGCCACTCTCCAGGAGAAGGTTCAGCAAGCCTATAAGAACATGGGAGAGCTCCAGACTTCCTTCTCCAATGTCCAGTCCTTCCAGGAGCTGCCTGAGGGTATCCTGACCCAGACCCAGGAGAAGGTGACCAAAGCCCAGGAGTCCCTGGATGAGCTGCTGGAATACGTGATGCAGAACGTTCCCCTCACGTGGATTGTGGGACCCTTTGCTCCTGCTGGAGACTCTACTGAGAAGGTGGAGGCACCGGCGGAGGCTGAGAAGGTGGAGGCACCGGCGGAGGCTGAGAAGGTGGAGGCACCGGCGGAGGCTGAGAAGGTGGAGGCAGAGGCCTGAAGTAGTGGCTGTATCGTGATCTAATGCAATACATCTCACTACTGCACAAATAGAGCTTAATGTTCAGTCAGAATAGTCATAGTTGGCTTTGGGATCGGAGTCTGTCTGTTACTTTGCACACTGTATGTCCAGCTGTATGCACATGACTCTCTACAATGTATTTAAGGCTGTCTATCTTGTATTCAAGTCCCTACTTGCTAGAGCACCTCTGATGCTCTTCCTGGTGAGGTTTGAGTGGGAATAGCACTTTCTGATGCAGGCCCTAAGCTTTATGGCCTTTGTCTCCTCCAAGGGAATGGGAACAGACCTCCAAGCCCTTTATTTGGGAGACTCCTGTCTCTGATCTTTCAAAGTCCTGGTAGGGCTTCCTCTGGCCTGTCTGAGGGCCTGTCTGTTAGGGGTATAAAAGGACTGAGGGTGGGACCTGGTCTGCTTTCTGGTCTTGCCCCTACTGTGCAAACACCTGACAGGATATCACAGACCCTCACTCTGGTTTCCCTTAAACTCCACTTCCCCTTGAAGTACAGCCTTAAGCATGGAAGCTCACTGCCTGTTCTGCACGTAGCATCTCCTGCTCCGCAGCACCATGCCCTTATTGTGACGGTTGCTAGCTTTGTCCTCTTAATAGCATTGCATTGTTGGGGTACAGAGGCTGGTCTCATACTGCTCCCCTGAGACAGTCCATAGTCTCTGCCCCTAGAAAAACCTCCACCCTTCCCTGTGACTGACCTACATTTTGTTCTACTTGTAAAACTACTGGCTGTACTAAAATAAACATTCTAACTGCATTCAGATAAGGGTCCTGGACTCATGTTTTGGTTCTTAATGAAACTGAGTGAGCAGCAGGCTGGAGAAGTATGGATTGATTGACTGAAGCAGGAAGTGGAACTTCCAAGTGTCAAGTTCTGGAGTAAGGGGCTTATGGCTTCTCCCCTACCCGTCTGCTCAGCAGGGCATGCTCCTAGCAGAGATGAAGGCAGAAACACCAGGCTCTTTCAAACCTAACTCCTCTCAGCTGCTTGCAGACTTCATTTCTGCTGCAGCACTGATGGGAGAACATCTCTACTCAAGTGAGCTGGGGGAAGCAGATGGTCACAATAGCCTTCCTTGCCTGTTGGGTGGCAAGAATCTCTTCCCTCCAATCTTCCCCCCCAACTTTCATAGCTTGTGCCCTTTTGCCCCTTAAAGGGAGGAGCTGACTTAGCCAGAGCATGCAAAGTCAAATACAACCTAGCATGAATATTCAAACCTGCATCTAGCCACGGCCCTGGGGCAATTAATAGGCAGTACTGGGCTAGACGCTGAATTGCAATGATGAAGCTTGTCCATAGATGGGATGTTACAGGAATCATTCAGCTGAACTTAAAACTCTACACTGCAAGCACTCCTACCTTGGGATACGCTCCCTACACAAGCTGAGGGTGTCTCTTAAAGGTGCAGCTCACCAAACTGCTGGCAAGGGCCCCAAGAACCACACAAGCTGGAGGGAGGTGTGGTGGGGAGACTGGGTCTGCAGGGGCTGGAGTTCCTGATGCTAAGCCATGAGTGGGGGCTAGGTTGCTGTCTGTATGGGCATCTTGCATATATTTAAGGCTTGATTGCAGAAGGTGCTGGTAGAGGGGGAAAGATTCTGATGCAACTTAACTGAGAGGACACATGTGGCCTGTCTGAGCAGGGCCTGATGCACTGAGTCTCTTCCCAACAAATTCTTGCTACAGCCATTCCCTGGGGAGAAGGGCCATGCAGGGGAAGGGGCCAACCCTCCATCTGCTCTCAACCCAGCAAGACTTATAGTACGCTAACCCTCTTCCTCTGATCTATCAGCTGTTAATACTTCGGTGCAAAGTGCCCATCACTGGCAGACTCCTGCCCTTAACGGGGTCTAGCTGAGCCCTTGTGCTGTCAGGAGAAATAGTCGCAGTTGACCGCTCAGGAGATGAGTTAGTTACCCTGTACGTGCAGGCCTCTCGCAAGCTTGCTGATCGCTTTCCTACCCCTGCAGTTGGAGCTTGTCTTCTGGGCTGGAGTCAAAGAGACAGAAGTCAGGGTCTAGGCTGCCAAGGCAATTCAAGTTTGCAGTGTGGCTGTAGCAGTGTTGCTCCCAGGGGCATAGAGAGCCAAGGTGGGTGAAGTAACATCTCTTATTGCACCAACTGCTGGGGGGGGGGGAGAGACAGTGTGCTCCCTAGAGTGCCAAAGCTTGGTTTAGGTGTGGGAAAGACCTGAACTGTCACTGAGCAATTTCCCCAGAAGAGCTAAAATGCCTGCCTCTAACAAACAGAAGTTGGGCCAATAAAAGGAAAGATAAAATTACAGCACATGCTAATTAACATGCCAAGGAGGAGCACCATGTTAGGGGTTCAAATATGGGGGTCCCTAGCGTCACTAAGAGGTGACTACAGGTGAGCACCTGATGCTGTCTAGGAAGAGCAAGTTTGTTTCCCAAGGTAGCCCTGCCCAATGGGAGCTGATAGTTAAAAAACAAATAGCATGAGGCATCTCTGCCTTCAAACCACCTGTCTCCTCACTGCTTGGGGGTAGAGGGCAGCCGCTGCACTGGCCCTGCAGGAAGAACTAGTACATGTCACACAGCTCTATCCCATTGGTTGTTAGCAGGGAAAGCACCAAGGGAAAAGCGTTTTCTGACATGATAACCCTGGAGGCTCTACAAGTCTAGTGGGCAGCTTTGCCAAGGAGGTAACGCTCTGCTGCTGCACTTTGTAGTGACAAGGCAGGGCCTATAGGCCCTCTCCCAGAGCAACGCTTGACCATGCCAGGAGCTGTGCGGCTAGAAGAAAGTGGGTCCTTGCTCCAAAGTGTGGTAGATCTAAGTATGTCCACCATCCTAGCCCCTTCCTTAGTGCCCACTCCCAGCCCCTTGTGCCCTGGAATGTGTGTGTGTGTGTGTGGGGGGGGGGGGGGGGGGAGACCCCCTCCAGCAAAAAGCACAGCCTCTCAGAGGCCCCTTCCCTCCATTTCTGGTAAACTGAAAGACCAGTCACTTTTAGGGCCTGGTGTTTGCTTCCTGGCAGCACCTCCAGCTTGTGAGCAGGATTGGGCCTATCGTGCTTGGGGCTATGCAACATAGAAGCAAAGAGCAGCTTGTGGCTGGAGGAGGTGCCCTTTGACTGGCCACGCCCAGTACCACTCAGGCTCAGTCTGTTTGGGCCTCACCTCCAGCCTGTGAGCAGTGTGGGGCAGAGCTAGTGTCTGTGCTTTTCATAGGGGGTGAGGCCCGTGGACTCTGCTGAGCAAATGAGGAGCTGAGTACAGGGCTTAATTCGTGCCAGGGCTGAGCTATCGCACCTCTGGGCTTGGCAGCTCAGAGCCCCCGCCCCTCTGGGTTTGCCACATCCGTTATGAACGTAAAAAAATTGCCCGAGTCCCAGCACCTCTTTCCTTACAAATTATGCCCTGTGAGCCCCTAGTGCCAGAGCTGGGGTAGGGCGGGAGCATTGCTGGGAGGCAGCGTCGGCTCACTCCCAGGCCACAGGGATCCTGCTAGCAAAGTGGTCAAGGAAGTTTGCATCCAGCTGAGCCCATAATTAGTGGCGAGGGGACAAGCTGTGCAGAGAGCGAGTGGAAGAGTGGCCTGAGTGGGGAAACCCTGGGGTCCACTCACGGTGTGTCCAGCAGCCCAGGCAGGGGGCTGGTCACCTCCCCCCCAGGGATGAGCCTCAGTCACCTGCATGCACCCAGCAGCCCAGTGAGTCTGTCATACACGCTCACTGGCCGGCTGCTTCGGGGTGGGTGAGGTTTCAAGCAAGGAAGTGAGCAGCAATGCACAGGTTAACCGAGCCCCAACAAGGCTGCTGGAAACTGCTGGGCCTGGCCCTGCCTGGGCAGTGACACAAAACCATGCAGTTAGCCCTGCCCTAGCAAACCAGGGGGCTTGGCCCAGTGCTGTTTGGAGCTTCCCCCATGAGGCTCATTGGCACCTTGGAGGGGATGAGCCACACTTCTGGACACCCATGGCCCGCTGGGGGCAGCCAGGCATGCTTGGGGGAGCCCTTTGCTGGCACAGGACCAGGCTTGGCAAGAATGGGACGCCACAAGCATGTGGGGTTGGGGGGTGGGTGTTTTTTCCCCCCTCCAGCTGCCTCTATGGAATTTCCCAAACCCAACCTTTCCTGTGTGCTCACAGCCGTGCTGCTCCTGCCGCCCTGGTGGGTCCTGTAAACAACCCAAAGCAATGGGAGCCCCGAGGAAGTGTCACCTACTGGCCAGAGCCAGGGACTGGGACTCAGGGGACCAGGGCTCTAGCCCCAGCTCTGCTGTTGCCAGCTGGGTGACCTGGACTGACTCACTCCCCGCCCCACCATCCCCGTGTCTATTATCAGGGCTGGTCTGTCTGTTTCTTTTCCCCAGTAGCTCTCGGTGGGCAGAGTTCAGTGCTCCCTGCCTGGGCGTCACAGAGGGGGAGCTATTTGTATTCTGACACTGTGACTGTCCAGGGGCCCTGGCCCTCTTCTCCACTCACCCCGCTCTTACTGGCCAGACAGGAGAGCGACTCTGTCCGGGGTGCCCTGCCCTGACATCAGCAGAGGCTGAGCAACGCTTCCCTGACCTAGAGTTCTTATGCCCCATTTTTGACAGTGACTGGCTCTAACATTTACTGCATCATTTTGCGCAAGCGGAGTTTTCCAGCCACAAAAGAGAGTGGCTGTTTTAACTAAGCTGAGCAGGACCATGTTTCTCATGCCAATTGAAAGCAGCAAGGCAGGAGATATGCGTCTTGCACAAGGGAAAACACCTGATGCTGTCTAGCAAGAGCTGCCCTATGGGGTGGTCTCCCGGCAGGTAGCTGGTGCTGGCACTATGCTTGTCCTGCTGAAATGATGCTCCCCCTTCTCTCCCACCCCACAGCCACTCGCTACCTTGTCACATCACACCACCTTGTAGCTTTGGAGTTGATGTCAAAGAACCAGCCCCAACCTCTTCCTGTGGGTGATTTCTTGCCTCAAGTAGTTCATGTCTGCCACTGCCCCAGCCACCAAAGATGCACTTAGCAGCACCATCGCCCTAGCAAAGGATCAGCGACTGGCAAAGTGATTGGAATAGAGATGCTGCCCCAACCAGACCAACCTGCCAGTGAGCAAAGGCTAAGCTAAACACCGGTCACAAATCCTCCCAGTGCCACTCACTCTCTCTGCTCAGATACCATCCCCACTTTGCCTCATGCTTACGTCCGTCAGCAACATGCTCCTAGGCCCAGGGCAAACCAGTCTCCCATCTGTAGCAGAGACTTTACAGCACCCCTGCTTGTCCCTACCACCCAGCCACCAACCACTTTTACCTTCTCTCCATTCTCTGTCCACCACAGGTGGTTCAGCCATCACTCTGCATGCTCCAAGCTCAGCGGCGTCGTGTGCCAAGGCCGGTGCCCTCTCAGACTAATCAGCGCTTCCTGTTACAGCTGTCGCATTCCAAATGATTTTGTCATTTTCTTTCCACGGGGAGGACATCTACATCCCTGAGTGACAAGGGGCTCATGGAACTGCTTGCAGGAGGATTAGTTCATCAATTCTAATTTGACAGCCTTGGAATAAAATGCCTGGCAGACTATAGAGATGAGCTTTTGTGTCTTCAGCAGAAGGTGCTGAATCATGCCCAACATGCTCGGAAGGACAACTCAGTTGTTTGGTTTTCAAAGCTGCATCCTTGCCAATTCAGCAATTATACCTCCCTAGCTATGGGTGTGTGAAACTAATCTGACGGCTGCACATACAGAATATTTGCACACACACATTTGGCATGCAGACGACCGCTGGGAAAACATTATTTACCATCTATGGTGCGGAAGCCTTGAAAGCTCTCAACCCAGGTGGTGCCTTATAGTAGATGACAGACCAAAGGGCTTAGCCCCAAAGCCTCAACGGTACTTGGAGGCCTCCCTCTAGTGCTGAAACACCTTTGAGGAGCTGGGCCTTGCAGTTTTAAGAAAGACGCCCTTAGCTTTATTTGGTTTGACTGACAGCCATCTGGCCACAGTCGTTACAAGAAAATCTTGGCTCATGACTGGCTCAAAAGCACCACGGGAATCATTGTGTTATTGTTACAACAGGGTGATACTGGTCCGTTGCAACTCAGAGCAGCATCTGGCCCAGCAGCTGGGACACAGAGCAGCAGTAGCTTCTATTCCGTCTCACATCACCATGAAGAGAAAGGGACCAAGAAGTACTGTCAACCTCAGACTCCCGGCTAAAAGGGAACGCAGTGCAGAAATCGCTACTCTCAGCCAGCTGCCAAAGTCACGAGCTGACGCCTGGGCACCCTGCCCTATTGAACAGGGCAGGGCCCGTCTTTGTGTTCTGTTTGTACAGCTCCTAGCACAATGGAGGGCACAACTAGGGCTCCTCGGTGCTACAAATAATAATATGATAAATGTGTATGGCACAAACTCATCCTATTCCAGAGCGAGCCAGCTGTATTGGGAAACAAAAACAAAACAAACTGGTGATGTTTTCAGTAAACAATTAGACCATCATTTCCCCCAGCTGAGTATGGGTCCAGCTCACACTTCCACGGGACTCAGGATGAACATTTATAGCTATAGCAACACTGGGTTAACCTTGACCAACACATAAAGGTTAAAAAGTACAGGCGCTTGTCGCCATTAGGATTTTACACTGAGATTGGTATCATGCCTTATCAATCTCAGTGCAAACCCACAGCTCCCTCTGCAGGGACCACAAAACCAGTGTGATCAAACGGCAGGGAAAAGAGACAGACAGGCTGGGCAAGGGCCAGACAAAGAAATGGAAAAGCATATGGGGGCAAGAGGACACCCAGGGAGAGAAGTAAGTCAACAGCAAGGGAGTGAATGGGGTGGGCGGAGCGAAACAGAGATTCAGACACAAAATCCAGAAGCAACATAACAATGAAGGGCGCAAAGCGGCGGCCGTTTATCATTCGGGACGCAGGGATTGCCCCACGCCTCATTACCCCCCCATCACGGTGTATTTGGGCAATGTGATCATCACATGGCTGACAGCCTCTGGAAAAATAATGACCAGCGAGGCTAGTTTATGGGGGAAAAGCAGAGTGTGGGCAGGCCGGCACTCACACGGGTCACTGCACCCAATGATCGCTGTGTACACAGTTAATAAAGAGAAAAGCACTGTCACCAGCCACGAGGTCTTTGACAGCAAACACTGTGTGTGAGAGAGACAGCGGGAGAGCAGAACAAGGATGGGGACGGGGGAGGGGCTCGGCCTGATACGGACCTGCAGGAATTTAGAGTTTGAAGGGCTAAAATCACACTTAGGAACAGAGGAACTGCCAGTTGGACTTAACCGCGCCGGCCCTCTTGCTCTGACAGTGGCTAGCACCAGCCGCTTCAAAGTAAGGTGCAGAAAACCCTGCAGCAGGCAGTTCTGGGCTAGTCTGTCACAGGGCCAACCTCTTCCGAACCCTGCGCAGGTCAGCTCATGCCCTGAAGCTTGCTCAGGTCTTGGCCTCAATGACCTCATGTGACAATGAGTTCCACTGGTCGCTTGTGAGTTGCATGGGAAAGTATTGCCTGGTATCAGTTGTCTATCGGCTGCCCAGCCATGTCACTGAATGTCCCCTTGCATGCATAGTGTGCCAGAGAGCAAACAGAAATGCCCATTCTACTCTCTCTAAACCATTCATATGGCGCCTGTAAAATCCTGGGATTGTACCTGTCTGTTGCTGAGGCAGGATAGTTTATAGCAAAAACCAGCATGAATTCAAGTCCGTGAATCGCTGCGTCATTCCTGTCCTGCTGTGTGCAGAGCTGGGGGCTGACGACAAGGCACGGGACATCACTTGCAAATAACGTCAGCTCCATGGTACAATGGCACTCAGTCAAAGCCCCTGGGAGGAATGCGGAGCACGGTGCTGGCTCTCTGTGAGTAGGAAAGGCAGGGCCGGCTCTAGGCACTAGCAAAACAAGCTGGTGCTTGGGGCAGCACATTTTTAGGGGCGGCATGGCCGGCGCCAGAATGCCGCCCCTAAAAACATGCCCGGCTGCCCTAGCTCACCCCCGCTGCTGCTGCTGCCGCTCGCGCGCCGCTGCTCCCCCTCCCTCCTAGGCTTGAGAGCCTGGGGGGAGAAGGCAGGGCTGGGGATTTGGGGAAGGGGCGGAGTTGAGGCGGGGTCGGGGGTGGGGTAATTAAAAAAAGGGTGGGGGGCGGCCAAAATTGTTTTTGCTTGGGGCGGCAAAAATCCTAGAGCCGGCCCTGAGGAAAGGTGCTTGCCTTTATCCCTCATTCCCAGTTTTCCAGCCTTCTTCTGCCTTGCACTCTGCCTCCCTCTTCTGCTTTCACTGGGACATGCAGTGTCTCTCTCTCCCCTCCCAGCCCACCTCTGCCCTCACACACCCCACCGGCTTCTCACTGCCGTCCTCCCTTCCCCCCAAAGGACCTGGGGAGCAGCTGCCCCATGGCCTGCTAGCTCGCTCCGAGCCTGAATGGCTGTTTGTGCTCAGTGCACCCGCCCTGCCCTGTCCTCCTTGGGGGGGGGGGGGTACTGGCCAAAGCGCTCTGTGTTTCAATGGGAGCAGGAGCAGGACCTTTGTCTCACCATGTTTGCATCTCTTATGCACCCCGACACCCCACCGTCATAGAATCATAGAATATCAGGATTAGAAGGGACCTCAAGAGGTCATCTAGTCCAACTCCAACCCCCTGCTCAAAGCAGGACCAATTCCCAACTAAATCATCCCAGCCAGGGCTTTGTCAAGCCGGGCCTTAAAAACCTCCAAGGAAGGAGACTCCACCACCTCCCTAGGTAACCCATTCCAGTGCTTCACCACCCTCCTAGTGAAATAGTGTTTCCTAATATCCAACCTGGACCTCCCCCACTGCAACTTGAGACCATTGCTCCTTGTTCTGTCAGGAGAACAGTGGGTTTGGCTGGGCTCTCTGGGGCAGCAGCTGTGTGAGCACTGCCCCGGCTCAGCGCTGGGCACATCGTCACCTGGCGGGACGGATGATTTTGACAGACCAGGGGGCCTTGTGCTCCCCTGTTTATTTCCTGGTGTGCACCCAGCTCCAAAGCTAATGTCAGGGCGGGTTAGCTGGTGGACTCCTGCTCCCACTAACCCAAACCTTTGTGAGCCTCCATGGGCCGGAGCTGCCAGGTGGTAGGGTCCCCTCAGCAACAGAACGGGGAAAGTCCCCACCCTCCAGCAGAACTCAGTTCTAGGGAAGGGGCAGAAGGCTGTGGCTGGCAGAGCCAGTCTTAAGGGGATGTTGCACGTATAAGTTTTCTCTACTTGTCCTGAGCCTGTGACAAGCTCTTTGTCTGAGCCCTGACGCAGAGGTAGATTTAACTACTTCAGTGCCGGTGCAGGCTGCAGAATGCACTGCTGGTGCGGCTGACAGCACGTCAAAGAGCGCAGCTGTATTCTGCTGCCACCTCCGGCTGCGTGACAGCCCAAGAGAGCAGGCTAAGGATGCTCTCTGTGCTGAACAGCAGCCTGGCGGGGAGCGGGTTTTTACCATCTATTTGCAGGAGCGGGGGGTGTGAGCTTGGAGTGGGATGAAGTGGCAGACGGCGGGTTTCTAAAAATGCCAGCAACACTCCACTCATTGCTCAAACTGGACTTTGCCTGGGACAGCCCTCGCCGCAGCTCACTGCAGCCACGGGGTCACTTTTAGAGCCTCTCACCCGTTTACTGGCTAGGTCCAGCCCTAGTTAGTGCCTGAGATTGGCACCCCCTGCCCCCACCATGGCTAAGAAATACCTCGAGGAGTTTATAAGAATTGTTACAATCGTTGCACGCCTGGACATTCTCCCTTTGAAACGCTCCAGGACTGATTTTTCCCCCCAGCGTAATTACATCTGGGGCCGTCTCTGCCCCTGGGGTGAGCCGAAATCCCAGAGCTTAAGGCCAGAACCTGCCACCAGATCCCATCAAAGGAGCGACACTGATCAGCAACAGCCCAGGAGATTTACTGCAATATCAAAGGAAACCCCAAAGGCATCATCTAGGGCATAGCACTCGGTTCTCCAGCCCTCCAGGCAGGGTGCCTGGCACTAGTAATAAAAGCGCAGCCTCCTTCAATCACTGGGGCTCTCGCTCAATACAGCACCGAACTAAGCAGTTCCTCCTGCCCCCAAACACTGACACTATGGAGTTAGTGCTGAGACAACACAGGAGCTGATGCAAGCCACACGTCAAGGAAGGAATCATGTGGATAGAGTGCTAGGAGCCGGATTCCCATTCAGCCAATCCCGCTCTTCCTGCCCGCCAGGCTGGGCTTTTCTATTTAGCGTTTGGATGAATCTGGTAAATCCTGGCCAGATGCCAGCAAAGGGCCATTCCCATCACACCACCCCTGCAACAAACCGAATGAGAGCAAGCAAGCCGCTCCGGATTTGTGGGTTCCCCACGCCGCCCTGGGAAGCTGCCGTGCTGACCTCCCTGCAGCCACACCAGGACTCGTCCAGGACCTAAAATAGCCACCAGCCAGCCCTGTGGATGGCCCCGGCATCCGAGCACCCCACTCTCTGCTTTGCACCCTGGAGCTGGCCCCCCTCTGGCTTCCCCTCTGAAACACTGTATTGGAGCCCTTTGGTAAATTAGCCCTTCAACAGAGCTGCCCAGTAGGTTTCCATTCTGAGGCGTGGCTTGCTCTGTGATCCCCAGACCCAGAGTCCCACCCCTCCCTCGGATCTAGCACCTTTCCCTCCAGAGATCGCCACACATTTTACAAAGGAGGTATCATTATCCCCACTTTACAGATGGGAAACTGAGGCACAGAGAGAGGGAGTGATTTGCCCATGGTCACCTAGCAGGTAAGTCACAGAGCTGGGCCTAGAGCCAGGGTGGCTGAGTCCCAGTCCAGTGTCTGTAGCTAATGGACAAGATGGAATCACCCCCTATCTTACAGCCAGGGAGCTGAATCACAGGGTGAGTTACCCAGCCTCACGCAGGAAGCCTGTCGCAGAACTGGCAATAAAACCCAGCTCCCCTGAGGGCCAGGCCAATGCCTTTACCTTCAGTCCACCCTTCCTCTCCAGTACAGCTCACACCATCGTCCAGCCCCTCTGCTTGGGCATGCCACTGAATGAGCCTCCCTCACATTGCTAGAGACTGGTGGGTCTCAGCCTACCTATTTACCATTGTGGGTGCATATGCAGCTCGCTACGTGTTACATGGCCGCATCCACACAATACATATACTACCTGTATGGCCCTGAGGACATCATATGGACCGCAGCTGTGTGCTGATTGGGTTGCAAGCGGCCTGCGGGCTGAGAACCACTGACCCATCCCCTGGCATGTCCTCACCCAGACAAGGAATGTGTAACTATGGACGCAACATCCTGTTGTCCTCCTCCTCCTCCGCTGCCTGTTGCTGCAGCTGGAGAAGCCACCGTTGTAGCCACATCATTGGCTCTGTGGTGAAGTCCAAAACTGAAGCCACCTGGTGCCAAGTGCCCATATAAAGTACAAACAGCTTCTGCGCATCGGCAGCTGCCGGCACAACGGTGCAGAGCTCTCTGACGCCCTGGCTGGCTGACAGCAGTTCCAAAGAGGTGCTAGCCCACCAAGAGAGGAAGCATGGGATGGAGACAGCAGAATCCTGGGATTTGGGGAGTTTGACCCCAAACCCTAGAATTCCACTGGCTTCTGCTAGGCATCCCACAATGCAGAGCCAGGGAAATCCCAGCATGCACACAGCTCAGCAGCAAAGCTAAGGACTATGGGATACCCACCAAAATGCCACGTGCTCAGTGCACACCGAGCCCTGCCCACGTGTACACAGTGAAAAGGGTTCAAGTGTCTCCTGTGCGTGCTATTATTGTGTATTGCACGCTAGTTAGTGGGCGTGAACTCAGTGCGCGCTAACCCCCCTGCGTAGACAAGCCTGAGAGTGAGAGACCTGCTTGTCCAAACTAGTTCTGGAACTGGCTGGAGCCGGCAGGCAGAGTCTTCAAAGCTAACCGTTCACGTATTGTCTCAGAACAATCCTGCAACATTTACTGGGGTGTGGGCTATTATTTCACTTCCGGCTTGTTTTTCTGGACAACTCCCCCTGGTCAACTAACCCTGCATAATCATACAGCAAACATCCCAATAACCAGGTCACCACTGGAGTGTTCCTCGGTTATCACAGAGCAGCTCCACCTCCATCGCTAGGAATAAAACAGCCTGCATTTGTCCCTAGCCCTTTTTATCCCAAAGGATCGTGAACACCCCACACATTAATAGCAGCCTAATGAATGATCATGCCACCAGGGCATGAGACGCACCAAGGGCAGCGGGACGTAGCAGCTGTCCCCAGTGCCCAGATGGGGAAGCTTGTGGAGAGTTGGGAAAATCCAGCTCTTGCAGAAAAGGGGAGAAAGAAAATCTCCATTCAAATCTAGTTAACATAAGAACGGCCATACTAGGTCAGACCAAAGGTCCATCTAGCCCAGTATCCTGTCTTCAGACAGTGCCCCAGATGAACAGAACAGGGAATCATCAAGTGATCCATCCCATCGCCCATTCCCAGCTTCTGGCAAACAGAGGCTAGGGATAAACCTGGATAAACAAAGGTCTAAAAGAAATTCTAGCTCCCTCTGGTTTTGTCACTTTAACTCAAGCCTTTGTGGGTCAGGACAGTTAGCTGCTTTTACAGCGAGCTGTGATTTATTCATGTGGGGCTAGATCGAAGCCGTATTTCTAGCCGGCTAAGGAGCAGTGCACAGCTGAGCCGTCTCCGGAGCAGCCAAGGGGAGAACTGTGGTCTCCCCCCACTCCCCCTTGCAGTGGATGCTGGGGAGTGGCTCTGCAGAGCCGGCTTTGTCCCCCCATCCTAGGAGCAGCGGGGTGGTGCGGGACTTGTGTGTCCTGAAAGCGGGTGTCACTGACAGCTCCGGCTGTGCTGCTCACACGTACTGGTGCAAGGTGATGACCCTCACGTGCTCCTCCTCGGCTCACATGGACTTTCCCTTTTCTTTTGCGTGTTGCATGTTACAGTCTCTAGCCTAGGCTGAAAGCTCAGTGCAATCCATCGCTGTACTGGCCATGGGCAGATCTGCGCTGCTTCAGTGCTAAACCCAATCCTCTTCCTGGCCGATTCCTTTCCGGGGCTGCTGAGGCATGTCCGGCCACTGGTAAGCAGAGCAGAGTTTAATTAGTGGTTTTAGATTTGATTTCAGACCCGCTCCAATGCAGACTGACAGGCAGATACCTCCACTGCATTGCTCCCTGAGGCCCCCTTTCCACAGGTTGAACTGTCTGCTCTTGCCGGGCCGGCTGGGAGGCAGTCGTGGTATTCGCCCCAATAGTCTTTCTCCCACAACACTGGAGCGATAGTGGAGGCCCTCTTGTCACGTGTGGGATATGCCTGCGCATACCGTGTAAAATGGTCAGTCACGACTAAAATGTTCCCAACCTTCCTCCTGTCCACTTCTAAAGACAAGAAATCAATGCACAGCAGCTCCAAAGGTTTGCTGCTGGTGATACTCTGCAGATCTGCAGCTCTAGTGGGCAGAGTTTTCCTCTGAACACACAGAGCGCATGTCTCGCCTACATCGTTGGCCATCTGGGGCCAGCAGAACCTACTACGAATAAGTTCCAGGGTTCTCTCCATTCCCAAATGTCCAAAGTCATCATGCAGGGCCCTCGTGGCCAGGGCTCTGTACTCTTTTGTTGTGTTCATTGATTTTATAAAGAATCTACTGTGATCCGGTGCAGCACTCCCCGAATCAGTTTTAGTTTGCTTCATTCCCTCAACAGTAATCTACCCTCGGGGGTAGATGGAATAATTGCAGCAGGGTTTCGCCCCTCTCTTTCTGCAAGTCGTGAGTCACGAACGTCAGTATCTTGCAGTTGGGCTTTTTGCCAGTCAGCGGCACTAAGCATGGGCAACGGAGATTGGTCCAACACAAACTAGTTCACTGAGGCAGATGGCACACTCTCCGGGGGCAGGCCCAGAGTTTCTGCAATACAACCATGAAGACTCTCGCGGGCCTCTGACTCTTGATAACTTCCATTGCAAATAGCTCTCACTCCATCTATAGGACTCTCAGCAATTTCCGATGGCGGCAGACGCCGGGACAACGCATCCGCACCTACGTTGCTTCTCCCTGATCGGTACTGAATGCTGAATTCATAGCTCGCCAAGGCGGCCACCCATCTCTGCCGTGTAGCATCCAGCTTAGCACTTGTCAACAGGTAAGTCAGGGGATTGTCGTCTGTCCACACTTGAAACCTAGCACCATACAAAGTAGTCACAAAACTGCTCAGTGATGGCCCATTCCAAGGCCAAGAACTCCAGCTTGTGAATGGGGTAGGAGTTTCACTATCAGACAGCCCTCAGTTGGCAAAGGCCACCGCTGTACATTTGCCTTCAACTTCCTGGCATAGGACCGCTCCTAAATCCTCCAAACTGGCAGGGCTGGCTCCAGGCACCAGCTTCTCAAGCAGGTGCTTGGGGCGGCCGCTCCGGAGAGGGGCGGCACGTCCAGGTATTCGGCGGCAATTCGGCGGACAGTTCCTCACTCCGCCTGGGACCGAAGGACCTCCCGCCGAATTGCCGCCGCAGATCGCGATCGTGGCTTTTTTTGTTTTGTTTTGTTTTGGCTGCTTGGGGCGGCCAAAACCCTGGAGCCGGCCCTGCAAACTGGCATCTGTATGAGGGATAAATGGCATCAGGTAGCTTGGGGGTTGGGTTTAGCACACAGCTTCAGGCCGGCACAGAGGAAAAGCGAATAGCTGAGATTTCTGTGCACAGTCCGGCCTCAGCGTCGGGCTGCAGAGACCCTTTGCTGTGATCTAGAATTCCCCCACGTGGTGGCAGCAATGGCCCACCATTGCTCGCGAGACACCTCCAATGGCAGCTGACCCTTGGCTCTCACCCCTCCCCAGGAGCGGTTCTGGCTGAACTCAGGGCATTTCTGCGGCCCCATAGCCCTCCTGCTCACCGCTGGCTGTTCTCTTAGGAGCCAACACTCCACAGCCACGCACAGGGCTGGGCCACACGCGGCTCCTCGCCCAGATCACACAGCAGCAGGGCGAGGCCTGGGGCAGAGCCAAGGGTCTCAAGGCATCCCAGGGGATTTGGAAGCCCAGTTCGCATGGAACTGAAGTGGGAATTGGGTGCCCAAATCACTTGGGTAGCTCTCAGGCTGGACCCCCGTGGCGCTTGGGTGTCTGAGGGCAGGGAAATGGCTGGGCTGTTTGGAGGAGATGGGGAACGGCTGCTCGGGTCGTCTAGCTTCTGATCCCGCAGCTCTGGCTGCCCACACAGGGCGTGGCCCCTGCAGCTGCGTTGGCTGTGACTAGACCTGCCGCAGATCTCACTGACGCCGGTGTAAATCTGGACTGTCTCCACTGGGCTCAATGGCGTTAGCTGAGTGGAAACCGGTGACAGATCACCTCACAGTGGGGAGAGGCACAGCGAGGTGGGGGCTGGGGGGGAGCTTGAGATGTCTGAGACCTTGAAAGCGGCTGCCGTCTCTCCCCCTTCAGCCAAGCTTCCATGAAATCAACCAGACACAGACAGCAGTTGGGGGTGGTAGGTACTTGCAGCCCGAGACAGAGCATGGGAACTGCAGCGCCCATTGTGAGACCCCCTGAGCCTACCACAACTTGGGGTGCAAGCAGAGAGGCCTTGGGGGGACAGGGAGTGCCCCCAGCTCTCCCTGGGGAGATTGGTACCATGGCTGCTCAGTCCTGGGCCCTTGGGGAGTGGACTAGACAGCGAGTTAGTGTAAGCGACGTGCCCATCCCCAAACAGGCAGCTGGGTGCTGTCCTTAAAAGAATTGGAAGAAAACACCACAGCAAGCTCCATGGGAGGGCAGGAGACCCTGACAGAGTGGTGTGGACTTGTTCCTGGACAGAACAGCAGCAGATGTTTTAATAACTCCTGTGCCAATGAGTCACTGTCGGGAATGCCTTGGGTGTGGGTGTCAGCTGTTGTCCACCTGGGCGCGTGGCTTGCGATTGTGGCTGGTTGTTTCCCCATGATAGGAACAGCTGACCAATGCTTCAGTCCTAGTTCCTGCCCACCTAGGTGTTCTACCCGCTAGGGCTGCCCGAGCGTATCCCAGGAGAAACTTGACCTTTACATTTTGGGTCAGTAACTAATAATGCTGGGGTTGAGAAATCGATCCTGGAGTAGAAGTCAGTATAGACAAAATCACCGGCCAGCAACTGGATTAACTTCCAACCCATGAGCTGCGAGGCACATCGGCTGTTGGCCACATCAGTGCAACTTGGGAAGTGGCTGGGCTGAGCCCCATGCCAGGGAGAGCAGCGCTGTGTTCACACCCTGTTTATGGAGAAACCACGCTGGGGGCTGACAGCTGTTCCTGAACACAGCCCGCCAATGAGCATCCTGCCAATGTGGGCATGGCATGGGCAGGGGGGCAGATGGGGATATAGGAGAACTGAAGTGTTATGGCCCAGATTCTCAAAGGTATAGGGGCACCTAACTCCCAGGGGACATATGTGCCTCCCATTTCTTGTGTTCAGAGGAAGGTGACCAAACGGATCCCAATCCGCACCCCATCCAGGGAATTTAAACATGATCCCTTGTAACAAGGAAATAAACATTGCAGTGAGTAAGTTTCATTTCCAATCTCCTCAGCTGACTGCAGATGCTGTAAGTCAGTGGTTCTCAAGGAGGGGCCCGGGCCCCCTGGGGGGTGGAAAGCAGGTGTCAGGGGATCTGCCCAAAAAACACCAGACAGCAGGGCTGGTGTTAGACTCACTAGGGCCAAGGGCAGAAAGCTGAACCCCCAAGCAACTTAGCTTCATGGGCCCCCTGTGGTGTAGGGCCCTAGGCAATTGTTCTACTTGCTACCCCCTAATGCCAGCCCTGGCTTTTAATCTACTGGATATGCAGAAAAAGAGTTGTTATGGCACAGGTGGGCAGTGGAGTTTTTATAGCATAGGAGGGTCAGAAAGAAAAGTGAAACAAGTACAGATTAAACCCAGGAAATACAATTTCACATCATGAATATTAGTAGTTTATGGTAACATTCATTACAGCCCTGAACTGGGTCCCTCGGGTGTGAATCAAGGAGAACATTCCCTGGGCAGACTAGGCCTTAATAAAATGTGGTGGTTAGTCAGTTGTTTTAATAGACTTTAAAGCCAGAAGGGACCACTGTGATCATCTGTCTGACCTTCTGTATAGCAAAGGCCAGGAACCTCACTCAGGGATTCCTGCGTCCAGCCCAGAACGTCTGGTTGTGCTACAGCTGATCCCTTAGAAAGAAATAACCAATTGAGTTCAAATCATGGTTCTTCCACTGGCTACTTCCCTTCCCTCTTACAAATCTGCCCCCATGTGCGTTCTCCTTTGCTCTTTCATCCCCCCCCCCCCACATACAAACTCATTGCAAACATTCACTTTCAATAGACAGCAGCCCCGCCCCCCCTTCTAGCCAGTGTCCAGCCCTGCGTGCTCACGTTTCACATGCTTCGGGAAGGCTCCCAGCTGAAAAGCAGGTACACTAAGCAGGGGTGTTTCCCCACACCCAGAGCAGTGCAGTGAGTGTGCCAGCTCTGGGTGTACCAGCCGCAGGGCTCACAGAGCACGGGGGCTAAAGATCTCCAGTGCAGGGTAGATTTCACAGCCATTTCCAGGGTGAATCAGCCTGCAAAGGGCAGTTGAAACAAACGTTGCTCAGGATCATCACATATTACTACCCGGACCTCTCCCCTTCTCTGCAGGTGTGGCAGGCCCGCTCCACGGCTGAACTGCTAGGGGATGCGCCCGCTATAGACTCCAGGGCACCGCTCCACAGGGGCAAGACAGGTCCATGCTGTGCCCACACAGTGCAGCATGGGGGGGTGTGGTTTCAGGCACTTTTGCCTTGCCCCAGTTCTGGGGCTCCCCCGGGTTTCCCCACATCACGAAATACCTGAGCCTTTGGGATTCAGACAGCATTGACCACTAACCCCCCCATCCTTTTCCACAGCCCACGCCAGCGTCTCATGAGGGAGTTACCTCCCTGTAGGTTAGTGCAGTAGAGGCAATGCTGGTACAATGTAGGCTCCTAACGACAGGTGTGGGTCCTTTAAAATACAAACCGTGCAGGATAGTGTGAGCTCGGTGGCTGTATTGGCCTGGGAGGGACGGACAGAGCTAGGCTGGCTCCAATTCAGGCCGGAGGAAGTTTTTTCCATTAAAAGGTGGATTTTTGGTCAAAAAAAGTTTAATCAAAAATTAAAGTTTGTATTTTTTTAAAAATAAGTGGCAGGAAAGAATTTCTAATAAACTCAAAACGTTTCATTTTTTAAATAGGAGAATTTGCACTTCCTCTCCAATTTTTTACTGTCCTCCCTTTCATCTTTACTAGAAAAAGCCTCCCCCCTACTTCACCCATGGAAAAAAAGAATGGGTTAAAATCGCATTTTTTTAGGGGAAAACAAAAAAGCAAGCGGGAGGGGGAGTGAACAATTTTGAATGAAAACAAAACTCTTAATAGTTCTGAAAACGTTCCCACCTCCCGCTCCCCAAATAACCGTCAGCCAGCCCTCGTTTCTCTGGGTCAGTTACAGACAGTGCATGATCACTATGGTCCCAGTTGGTCTTGAATCTCTGAAGTGCCGATCGGGGGAGCTGCATCTTCCTAGCCCCCGGGGAGCAGCTTGGGGTGTGTGTTATACCTGCCGCCCGGAGGAGAGGTGTCATGCCCAGAATCTCCAGCCCTTGCACTAGTCCTGGACCGGGAGGAGAATCCCCTGGCAGGACGCCAGCTGGCAACCCGCAGCGTGTCTGCCAGTCACCAATGGCCAAAGGACGTGCACTTCCTCCAGCTCCACCCCCAACCACCATTGCTGGGCTGATCCGTGGTGCAGGGCCCACCTGTCACTGAGCAGGGGCAGCCCCATGGCCAAAGCAGAAGGGCGCGATGGCCGTGCGGAGAAGGCAAAGACAGGCATACACAACCGAGGCCAGAGCCAGGCACGCACTGGGGCCCCAGTAACCCATGGTGGAGCCATGGGGGTGAGACAATGGAATCCCCCGACACCCCCAACACAGGGGTTAGTCACATGCCAAGGGGCTGGTGGCACCGGGTAGCCTCCAGCTGTCCATCACTAGCTGGCTGAGAACTGCCAGCTGCTGGGCACCCCTGGGTGAGATACCAGAGCCCCATTCCCTGCCCTAAGAGCTCCAGGCCGCCTGTGCGAAGCAAAGCAGGGGTTGATCCCAGAGACAGGAAGGTAGCGAGGGAAGGTCAGGCACTCTTGTCATGTGCCCAAGGAGACTCCAACGCCCGCTGTCCCCTCCAAATCCGATTGGCAGCGACAGCTCTTCTGGGTCCTTCTCCCGCCGTTTGGTAGATGTCTTCTTAAGCCACTAAAATCCCTTCCCCATCAAATTGCCTCTGCCCGCCCCATCCACCAGCTTGGGGGGCACTTTACGGGCCGTTCCTTCTCTCCCTCTCATCGCAGCCAAGTCCCTTCTCCTGATTTACATCCCTGTGCGAGAGAGGCTGCTGGGAGTGCGAAGAACAGCCTAATCTGCATTATCATGTGCTTTAACCAGCCAATGGTAGCCTCTTTTTCTAGCCTCTATCCAGAACACTCCCCTACAAGGAGCAATTCCCAGCCCCAGACCAGGCTCCCGACAGCGTATTCACCTCTAGGAAAAAATCAAATTTTAAAAAGCGAAGGTGATATGTTAATTAGTGTTAACTACGGGTGAAATCCTGGCCCCACTGAAGTCAATGGCAGAACTCCGATGGACTGTAATACTGCCAAGAGTTTACCTCATCACCAAGCCTCATGTCCGGGATTTGATTTAGAACGTGCTAAGAAAGTTAAACTCTCGAACCGGACTTGCTGCCGTCTGGCCCACGCGTTCTCCTCTCTGCAGTTCAGACGGTGCAGACAGCCGGGATGGGCCGTTTCACTTCGAGCCCATTTTCAAGGTGGGTTCTCCTGCGTGAACAGGAAGCAGCAAGGGGTCAATCGCAGCCTGCATGAAGAACCCCTAAGATCTACGTTTAGCTTGGTGGGGCCGCGTCCCTGGCAGCGACATCGGGGCCCATGAAAGGCGCCACGGGCAGCACTGAAGGTGAGGACCCGATTCTCCCCCACTAGAGTCACTGTTTGTGCCTGTGTGCAGCGACGGTCACACACCACCCACCGTGCGCTCCCTTTGCCCAGCAGGGGGTGTCTGATCCAACCCCAGGGAAGTCAATGGAGTGGCCATTGAACCAGTCCCCAAGGCAGTGGGAATCTCTCAGTTCGCCCCCGTGGGCCTGCCGGTTCCTCGCACGGCCCTGCTATAAGCCTTGCCTCTTATTCTGGTGGGAAAGAGAAGTCGGGGTGCCGAAGCCTAGTCTCGGAACTGCTCTCTTTAAAGCACCTCTGAAAGCAGCCACTCGTGGTCTAGATTGGGCAGCCGAAGTCTCAGACCATTGTTGGAAAGTTGGGCACCAGCTCTGCCCATTCAGAACCTGCACCTTCTGGGACTGATTTCAGCAAAGGGGCCACGGGTACGGAGGTTCTTGGCATGGCTGGGTGGAGCCACAGCGAAAGTCACTCACGTGACATGGAAAGTCCCGCTAGCCCACCAGATGGCAAGGACCTGCCTGAGTTCAGACTGAAATGAAGAATAATAATAATAAACAGGTAGGAATATTAATGGGCTGAATTCAATGCAGTTTCTTTTCTTCATATTAATGCCCAGCTTCGGCACTTGATTCTGCTTTTGGTTCCTAACTACCCTTTCGCCCCAGAGGTATTTGATCATCATTGATTTTCATTTTAATACACTGCAAACTAGGGCAAATGCTGCACAATGTGGAAAAATCCTTCAGCAGCAGCAGATAGTCCAAGTTCTACAACCACAACCATCAACTCCACGCTAGCTGTACCACAACGGTGCGGAGTTCAATCACTTTTACCCTACTGCTTTATGCATCGGAGAGTAACAGTGCCCCAGGGCAAGAACACGGAAGAGATAAGAGTGGGTCTCCCAGCCAAACACACACGTACAGGGCACGGGTCTCCTTGCCCGTACACCACGGGGTTAAAGTGGTGCCTTGTGGCATTGAAATGATGCCCTAGACCTGTGGTCCCCAAACTGTGGGGCACACCTTCCTGGGACGGCACAGAAGAATGTTGGTGGGGCAAGGAGCCCCCACCTGCCCCGCTTTGACCCCAGCTGCAGCTCCACTCTGCCCCCTGGCTCCACCCTCATTCCCTCTCCACCTCTAGCCCCAGCTCCTCCCTCCCGCCCCCCAGCTCTGCCATCAGCCCAAGCTCCTTTGCTGAGCCAACTGTGCTGTAATGGGGGGGGGGGGGGGTGCGCACAGGCAGATTCCATTACTGGTAAGGGGGTGGGGGAGCACACCATGAAAAGTTTGGGCACCACTACCCTAGACCTTGTGCTGTACCCTCTGCAGAGGGGGGAATTTCTGAAGGTAACTGGCAAGGCAGAATATTGAATAGGGCTGAGATGCCTGGCAGAATGTGGAATAGAATATGGCATAATAATTATTTTCACTGCACGCTGCTGACACGCCAGCCTTACAAAACCTACGAAATCTGAATGCAAGTTGCTTTCCAAGAGAAGAATAGCGTCAATTGTTAGCTGTTCATGAAAAGCTCAATACATGCTGACAAAGAGGAAATCTCCACAATTAGAGGAAGAAAAGGGAGAGGTTTCTAATTTTTTAAAATAAACTTTTAATGGGCTTTACAGGCATGATTGCGACTTGTTCTCTCAGCCATAAGCAATATCACAAACTGCAACAGACCACATTTTCACTGTACGTTACAAAGGGTGTTTTTTTTTTTTTTAAACTGGAAAAATATCATACAATCACTTAAATAAACAAAGACAACATTACAGTGCAAACAAACTCCTGGTTTTATTTATGCTGCGTTACTGAGCAATTTATTTTTTCCCAAGTCTTTTCCCCCCTCCCCTCCCCGTTACAAAGCATTGGTTGGAGAGATGATTTCCTTTCCCAAACTCAGGGCTTGTCTACACCTAGATGCTCCAGGAGCATTTCAGTGCAGCAATACCTATGCCAACAGGAAGGGCTCTCCCAGCAGTGTAGGTGACCCACCTCTCAGAGCTGGCAGCTAGGTCAACCTAGCACTGCCCCCATGGGGACTTGGTCAGCCTAACCATGCCGCTCTGGGGGGTGGATTATTCACACCCCTGACTGACGTTGTTAAACTGACCTAATTTTCTAAGGTAGCCCAGGCCTCAGTTTGTTTCTCAGAGTTGTGCTACGTGCTATACACATGGCTGTAGGGGTTTGATCTGACTGCATTAATCGTGTCGGGCCTGATCCACAGTTCATGGAAATCACTCCCACCCACGTCAATGGCATTTGGATCTGGCCCTTGTACGAAACCCTACTTGACAATTCCTCCACCTCCACCTCCCCAGCTCATAAAAGCCTGGCTAGGCTCTCCCTTGACTGACTCCTGTTCTTTGCACTTCATCGTGGTGAAGACGTGGGGATCTAAAATGATTATTCCACTGCAAAACCACGGAGAGACAAGTTACAGAATAAAAACAAAACGCACTTGAACATGCGAAACAGGGAAAAGGGCAGCTTGGAAGTTTGGATCGCCAGGGAAGGCTAGGCTAGGCTAAGGTTATGCCTTGGGGCAGCCCCAAGCCAGGCGTGGTATGTAAGCAGCCCCACCCTGGTGGCAGGGGACTCGGACACACCCTTCCTAGGATTCCTCCTTGCTCTGGACAGGGAGGGGAGTTAGGAATTCGCTGGGACCCATGTAGCCCAAGTTACAATCTCTCTCCACTCCCACCTGCCCCAATGTTAAACCGAAAGTGGCTCCCACGTCCCCATATTTGAGAAGTAACATCTGGGAGATCACTGCCTGCCTGTGTCCTGGGGGAGTCACGGAGGAGCGGATAAACAAGGAACCTGTAGGGTAAGTTCAGCCATTTGTAAAGACCATCACACAACCCCCACATCAAGGGTAAGGAAACCATGGCCACGCTCCTGCAATGCGGATTCAGCCGGAGCGTTCATGAGCTGACCACGGTATTACACAGAGCTCTCCTTGGTATTAACAACCAGCTCACAAACTTGTTCTAACTAATGCTGGAATTCTCTATACCCAATTCACATCTGGAACTGATAGGGTTAAAAAACAAACAAACAAACAAACAAAAAAACCCAGGCAGCGAAATGCTTACTATCAATCTGGAAACATCATTATGGAACATCCTGGAGGTTCTTTTCACATTATACAGTACAATGAAGCAGTATTTTACAGGCATTAGAGTAATGATTATTCCATTACACTTCTCAATCAGCACTTATTTCAAAGCATGTATGAGGGGGAGAGAGTTGGAGAGAAAGGTGAATTAAATAACAGACATTTTCACAGCCTTATTGCAGTCTGTAAAGTCTGTAAACTGCAAGTAACCAAATCTCTGCTCCAGTCACTGACGTATAAATACACAGTGCTCTAGACAGCAAGGTGATGACAGACCGGGATCAGGACTACCTGGCTACTGGATGTCACCAGTTCCAGCATTCACGTGCAAACACAGTTTGTCCGTTATCCTATTCAGCAGGCATACAAAGAGCGTGCCAGCCGTCTCTTGAGTTGGGGAGGCCGCTGCATTTGTCCTGTGGAGGTAGTACAGCTTCGATACAGCTACACACAGATGGGGTATGACAGACTTGCTTGTGATGGCAGAGGTCAGGGCCCCACAGCCCTTGGGCTCCCTTCTATCTTATGTCCCTAAAGCTCATGCTTCAGGGCTTCAGCTGGCCATCTGCAGCGGTCAGGAAGGGATCTCCTTCCTCTGAAGCATCAGGGATGGCCATGGCTGGAGATGGGACATTGGGTGGGGTGGACCAGACTTGGAGGTGGCATCGAGCAGTCTCTCTCTCAGGAGCTCAGCTGGCTGGTTCTTGCCCACATGCTCAGGGTCTAACTGATTGCCATGCGGGGACTCGGGCAGGAATTTCCCCCAGGTCAGATTGTCCATGACCTTGGGGGGGGGGGGGGTTTCACCTTCCTCTGCAGCATGTGGGTGGGGGGTCACTTGCCAGGCTTGTTTGGGTCTCTCTCACTTAATCATTTCCCTGCCATTATACGGGCCTCAGGAACTGGTGCCCCTTGGTCCCTCCTGCTCTGTGCCTGCAGCACGTGATAGTCTTATTTCCGGGGGGCTGCAAGACCCTGGTCTCATTTCCATCTCTGGGTTTAGTGTGTGGCTGGCCTGTGATGTGCAGGAACTCAGACAGGATGATCTGGTGGTCGCTTCTGGCCCTAAACTCCATGACTCTGGATATTCTGTTGGGGGAGGAAATGCCAGTGACCATAGTAGTTCCATATGCAGGGGCACCAGGCTCTTCACATGCAAGTTTCAAGAATTCCCCATAACACGCAGTGCCACAGAGCCATGTTTTCCTACACACTGTATGTCTCTCTTGGAAAGCTGGAAAACCCATCCATCACATGCTCTTCCATGCCGGAGGTGGAAAGCATCTTGGATGCCGTCGGTCAGTTGCCCCAGTGGGACTATTATCTGCCCAGATAAAATGAGCACAAGAGGCCTCTGCCTGCCTTTTGAGGTCTGAAACCCAGCCTGTCGTCACAGTCAGATGACGTACTGCCGCTGCTGACACATCAGCACCCGCTGCACTGACACAGCAGACCATGAGAATCAACTGCCTGCCTTGATCTAGGAATGACACTTGCAAAATGAACGCAGTAACCCTCCGAGATTTATTAATGTACCAAAAAATGATAAAAATATATATATTAAACCACTATTTTAATTACATACCCTATTCATAAATAATCAAACACATGTTGCTATTGTAAAATTACTCATTAAGATCTCCTAGTCACACTGTGCGAGACAAAAGACTCTTGTGTTTAGATCATCCTGACAAACTGTGCGTGAAGAGACACACTAACACGGGGTGAGTGGGCAGAGCTGCGAGGACTCGCATGTTAAGTCGGTCCTGTGCCGGTTTCTCCTTGAGCCCTGAAAGAATCTGCATCCATTTCAGTGTCTGTTAAGGACAGCATGTCACCAGTGGAAGATTATTTGATCATACACAGGTATTAAGTCAGGAGAGTGAAAGAACAAATATCCTTAGAGTGTCCTGACTGAAGGAAGATGTTGGCTTTATTTACCCTTGATGGCAGTTCTTTAGATTGGAAACATTTTTTCATTCACAGAAACATCCCCCAGGAAGGTTCTCTGTTCTCATCACATGGAAACAGAAACACGGTAGTGCAAGAGTACCATACACACAGGACTGTCTAACAGTTTTCAGACAGCCAGCACACATCAGAAATGAAAGGCAGGACATCTCCATTTCAACCTCGAGTTTCTGAGTTCTGGTCATCGATGCAGCATGAATTCCTGCTTCCTTGCTTGCCCGTCCCCTCCCATCCACAGGAAGGAGTGAGATTGGAGTGTTATAGGGTCCGGACAGCTACAGGGTAAAGCAGGGACAAGTGTTCTGCGCCCTTGATGGGCAGTTTTTTGGTGGTATAGTAGTGGATGACTTCTGGAACGCTGTCAAAAGGGGGGCTGTTCTGACCCAGGATGTATTTCTCTTTGGTTTTTGTCAGTTTCATGTGCATAAAACCTTGACTGCTCCTGTGAAGGAAGCAAAGGAGAGAGTGTTAGTAACTGCACAACCCCTCCGGACACAGTTAAGCGTTCAGCATCAAAAGGCAGCTCCTCTTTGGGGGCAGCATGCCACTGCTGCGTAAGAACCGCGAGACGGTCCACCAGCACAGAACGTTCAGGCCAGTCTTTTGTCTTGTGCCAATAGCTCAGAGCAGCGTGCGAGGTCTTCCCTGCATCAGCACGGGCCGCCGGTCCATGCCAACCGGGAGCCCTGGCTCTGTGGTGACGCTAGCCTGCATGGAGCAGTGCCCGGCAGGCCCCAGAGATAACGGGCCCTTTCAATGGCTTTGAGCCTTCGTTCCCAGAAACTTCTGGGGTTTCAGCCCTTTCCTTCCCCAGGGCGCTGGTCTGGTCCAAAGCTGCACTGGGGCGGGGCAGCCTGAGAACAGCTGGTGGCCCCTTCCAGGACAGCTAAGCATCGCCAGCTCCCTGCTGCGGCTAGCTAGGGACTCGGGCTGGGAAAAGCCAAGGGCCCGGAGATGTGACACATTTCAGCCTTTTACATGAACGCGAGGCCCTGCTCTGTCAGCCCCTGCAAGAGGCTGAACTCTCCCCGGGATGGCCTCAGGTAACAGGCACCTGTGCAAAACCCCTTCCGAGCTGGGTCCAGCAATATCCTTCGAATCAGCAGGTGGCTGGATTCCTGCTGCCAAGGGCCCCAAGCCCCACGGAGTCCAACCCTCAGAGCACCGGCACAGGGACTTCCGCAGACGGAGCAAGCCTCTCCTCTCCCGAGCCCGGCTGAACCCTCCCAGCACAGCAGGGCCCCGCCTTTCCCTGGGCCTTGACAAGGACAGAGGCAAGTTACGGGCTGGATCGGGGCTTTCTGGCCACAGCCCCGCGCAGAGGGGGGCGTGGGGCCACCCTGCCCCACCAGGTGACTGTGTCTCTGGCAGTGAATGCGGCGATGGGGGTAGAACAAGGAGCCAGAATTCTGCCAGTGCAGCTCCTTGGGCATGGTCGGGGGATGGGAACAGCACCCCCACTCGTGTGCCAGCCAGGATGGGGCGGTGCCAGCATGGCCCTGCCTCTCCCAGCCCGCTCCTCACTGCTGGCTCCTGGGAGGGGCCGGCGAGCAGGAGTGAGTTCTGGTGAGATGCCCACATGGCAGCAGTGCAAGGGAAGGCGGCTTCTCACGTGCTCCTGCCCAAAGCCAACTTGGCACCCGGCCCTGAGCGAGCCCAAGGACTGCAGGGATTTGAAGGTGCTGTACAAAGCGTTTTCTGGTCCTGGCTCCCTGCTTGGGTGCCCAGCTGTATCGATTAGCCTTAATTCCCCCTTCCTGAGGGGATGGGCACAGTGGGGAGGAGGAATCGAAATGCAATGCCCCCTCTGGCCAATAGCGAGGAGGGCACATCTCAGAGCTGCCCTGGCACTAGTCTGCCTGGCCCATTGTCCCAGACGGGCAGGAGTTGTCTAACTGCACCGGAGACAGTGGCGGTATGTAGCGAGCAGCACCCCTAATTTCCACGGGCATCAAACGACTGGCAAATGCAATGACGCGTAGGCTGTCCATGCCAGCGGCAAGTCAGTTACACGGCAACTGTGCGAGCTACTAAGCATCAAGAGAAGCCTCCAATCCACCCGCCTGGCCAGGGTGTGGAGCAGAACTGCAGCGCTGGGGACAGAAAACCTGGAGAAGTCACCCCTGTTCTGCTTTGCTGCCCGGGCGGGGCAGAGACACAGGCCTCAGCACCCGGCACACAGGGCAGCAGCTGCCAACCCCACCCGTGGGCTCCAGTACTGGGAACACAGCACTGCACACGCCCACTCAGCGTAGCTTGGATCCCTGCGGGGACGACACAAAACCAACAGGCACTGGCTGCTGGACGTGGTGCAAAAGGAAACAAGTTGTAGCATGGCTAGCACTGCTTCCTTCGGACCGTCTTTCCGCCGCCGTTTCCACTAGGATGCAGCATTACTTTATGAATGGGATCAACATTTCATTTTTAGCCCAAGTCACCCTTCTGTGAAAATGGTGTTTGGAAAAGCTCCCTCGTTCCATGCGCTAGAAACAACATCTCCTAGGGAAGAGCCAAACGCTCGGCTTTTCCAGATTTGCTGAGGCAATTCTCTGATGAAATGACCCTTCTCTACTGAGCAGAAATCACCACAGGCCCTGTAATTACAGCTCTGCAAGCTTAAAATCTTGATTTTAATTTTTTTTTTACAGGAATGATTCTCTTTTGAAAGCTCTCTAAATGATTTCCTGCAAGCCAAGGGTGACATCTCTAAATACGTTCTTATGAGGAGATAGATTGTCCCCTTCCCTTCAGCTTATTGTCTATTTCCTTTGCTGGTAAATGGCTTACGAGTCTGCCATTAAATTAGCAGGATCAGAGAATAGGTGCATATGAATTTAAAGAATCTGGCCCGAACTGGAGAGCAGGCTGTTAAATGTCTTCAGGTCTATTGCTCAGGCAATCGGAGTGGAGTCATGTGCTACTTTTGAAAGAGGAGTTAACATTCTTCATGTTCCCAGCAGAATGCTAAATACTATGAAGTCACCCCAGAACAGTTAGTGTTCTCGAAGCAACCAGCCGCCCCCATTCACTAGACAATTCGCTTCTGCACTAGGACAGCACATTACCACATTTTCAAACCCCAGGCTGGGACACTTCTGGGGGACACGTTTGAAGTTAGCAGGGTACTCCTAAGATAGCCAATAGCTGTTCTCTTTCCCAGCGTGCTGGTGTCTGCAGCGGGCACCTGGCTCACAGCGACGTGGCTGGACTGCTCGGAGCGAAGGGTTTAGCCAGTCCCTTAGCGGCTGCATGAGTCGATGGGGACGCACTGAACGAGCGTCCTGAACATTCGCTCAGAGCAAAGGAACAGTCTGACAGCCACACTCCTTTCCCCTCCACGCCCTGCCCAGCGCACCCAGCGCTCACTCCATGGGCAAGTGCTATGCAACACAGCAATGCACAGGGGATAAGGCAGATAAAGAGGTGGAGATCTCGCCACACCCACCCCACGGGAGAGGGAGCAGCGGGGAAGCGCTGTCCTCTCTCCCCATTTTCTTGGCATTTCCTCTCGAATGACCACTGTCATTCTAACCGACCCAACGCTGCGACTGGTGAAACAAAGTCAGGTCCTTTCAGAGAGCCCCAGAGATGTGAGACGCGGAGACTGCACTGGACAAGCCGGCTAGCTCAGATCTCACTGCTCGGCTCCAAGCACCCAGCCATGCATTCGGTGTGACGGAGCCTGCTCCACCCACCACAGCCTGTTCTCCAGCGCGTGTCCTGCTCCAGCAGCGCGAGCCTGCCCGAGCCAGAAAGTCCCAAGGGGAGCGTAATAAACCAAGGAGCTCAATGGAGCTGGCTGCCAGATTGCTAATTAGCAGCACTGGGCTCCATTAAAACGGAACCTGCACACTCCCCTCAGCGGCGCCGCACCCAGCGACGGGAAGGCAATGGCCCTGCAGATCCATTCAGGGCGGGCGACGCTGCGCTGGGACCTCTGCAGGTCGAGGGGCTGGGGCTGGTGTCCCCAGCGGACTGGAGATGGGGGTTATGCCATTGGATACTGTGGCAGGAGCAGAGCTGGGAAAGCCTTAAAAGCCAGAACAAAGACTGGGTGAGGTAGTGAGCTAATGGAGGGCTTCGAAGAGGAGCCGATGTGGTCAGAGCACCCCTAAGAGTGGCACTTAAAGTGGAGCAGAGAGGGGGCCTGCCAGGGCAGAGGGGGCATGAACCGGCCAGCAGTAAATCCAAGCTGGAAATGAGAAGGTGTCTAACCACCAGAGTGGCGAAGCTCCGGAAGGGTGAGGGGCAGACAACCTGCCTAGCTTTGAGGTAGAGCTGGATACGTTTGTTGTGGGGATTATAGGAGGGGCAGAGATTGGACCTGATGACCCACCCAGGAGATCTTGTCCTATGTCCCCACGGAGTTGGTGGGAGATGGGGAGACCCCGGATGCATGTGAACTCTGGGCATCGGGGAGAAGCAGCAGCTGTGGGTTTGAGTTGTGTGGGGCGAGGGAGGAGGAGACAGGCCCCAGCCTGTGCGTGTACGTGGCAGGGTGGCTTTGGAGGAGGGCAGAGAACAGGAAGGGCTGGGCCTAGCCCACAGGACAGGGTGTTGGCCAAGTGGCCATGCAACAGCCACAGGGGTCAGGGAATGCAGGACTCAGACTGACAACATCCCTTGCTGCTTCCCCTTCCCCTCCTGAGCAGGGCCTCAGCGCAGCACAGTGGGGTCCAGGGCACAGGCTGCCCCCCGACTGACAGTCTGGCAGGTGGAGAGTCCGGCAATGAACCGCTTTTCCTCCTGCTCCGGTGTCACTGTGCGAAAGGAGGCAGGAGTGCGCATGAACTGCTGAGTGTGCAGCCGCTCCAAAGGAGCAGGCCCCCGTGCAGCCCCTCGCTGCACCTGTGCTTAAGGCCCAGCCTGACCCCAAAGACAACGGTCAATGAAGGACCGCATCTGCTTTGGGCTTATTGCTTCTGGCCGTGGTGCATACAGGAATGTAACCCTCACCCCGATCTGCTCCTGCCAACATCCCCCAGCCCAGCTGGAGGGGCGAGGGCCACTCACGCCAGGAACCAGAGAACATGACCCTACGGCTTGGAGAATCCTGCTACAGCTGGACATCACGACCCCTCTGCTGATTTTTCATGATTGTTACATTTCCTGCCAACTACGGCCCAGCCGGTCAGACCAGGCCTGGACCAGCTGGGTCTGGCTGGCTGGGGAACGGGACAGAAGGCTGGGAGAGGACTACCAGGCAGACGGCAGTAGAGGTGAGCTGTGCCCACTGGCCACGGCGTCAGAATGCTGGTCAGAAAGCAGCGGACGCTTTGGAGAGATTTACTTCTGACTGGCACCTGCTGCCAATCTTTTGTTCGGAAGGAGACCAATTGCGATATAATTGTGGCATTCTCCAGTACCACCCTACATACCAGAGACCCTCAGTTGAGGGCAAGGTCAGATTTCTGCAGCTGTTTTTTTCCCTTGATTACAAACCCACGGAAATAAAGCTTCTGTTAAGAGCACTGTAATGCCACCATCGGTTTACAGCAACGCTAAAGACGCCAGGAACAGCAGCCCTGTTTCTCCAAAAGAGCAGAGCGCTTAGGTCATTTTCTGCTTCTTTGATCCAACAAGCTGAAGGAGCAAGCCATAAATACACAGCCCTCCCAGCGGGTGACTTGCCTAATTAATGCACCAAAGCTTTCAAATAATACAGAACACTATTCATACCTATGCTAACCCTGTTCATTAGCATAACAAAAAGCAATTTCTGATCTAGAGGATTATTAAATACTATTGCCTAGACAGACCCTAATAATAGGAACGGTCCCCTCCTAATAATCAAGGTATTTAATAATACATTACACATCTTCGCAGCTGCCGGTGCACATTGCCTGCAGAAAGGATGCCTGCCCTATACCTCTTCCTTTCAGTTGTAATTGCTTAATGCATATTTCATGAAGAATGCAGAGTAACTGTTATGTTAAATCACTTCTCTTCAGGATAAAATGACTTAAAAACACTTGCATATAGTATGTGTGTGATTGCAGGCGGGGCGGCTGTCCGCGGTATCCAGGCACTGTTAGCCTCTGCGCCTCTGACTGGGAGACCAGGGAGAATCAGCACCATCATTTTCCAAGCCAAGTGGAATAAAACAGATTTCTGCATCAAATCATGGTTCCCAGGCCTCTGCTGAACACACGCCTTTCCTCAGTTTGCACCGTAATTCTGAGGAACCTGAGCCTGCAATCAGTGACGGCAGGATTGCGCCCAGAAGGCTCAATCATTGCCCTCATCACACCATCACTGGATGGCCCCTCCTTCTTGCAACAGGTAGCACACAAGAATCCGTTCTAGAGTGGGAGGGAAACGCAGCCCACGCTTACCACTGGCTCAACCGAACTGCCCACAGACGGCTGTCTGAGACTAACGCACATTTTGTGAATGCTTGACTCCACCAAGCCTAGCTAATTACCACCGGTCCTGAAATCCCTAACAGCATTGTCCACAGAGCACCCCACGTTACTAGGCAGAGAGACAGGACCAAAAGACTTCCATTACCAACAGGCTACCCAGGTGAGGAATTGCCTCCGGGTTACCTTCGCTCTCAATGGTATCACCGTGATTGTTCCAACACCCCCCATCACCAGAACATCTGGCTACCTTCACAATAGACAATAGACTTCAAAACAATAGATTTTCAAAACTATAGACTTCAATCTCGGGAAAAGTGATGGAAATCAGCAACTCTCCTAACCCATTTCCCACCTGTCTTCACTTTGAAGCAAGTCTGACACTTCCATCTGCTGAATCCATTTATTACCCTGAATTTACATTTCTTCTGCTTCTCTTCAGCAACGCTGTGCTTAGCGTAAGGACGCAGCGAAGTGCCTGAAAAGAACGGCCTTCAATTAGCTGAAAGAAGAGAGGCTGTCCTGACTTTAAATGTGCTAGCGTTTGTTTTACCGCTAGTTTACGAAGAGTATCAGAGCAGAGTGGCGGGGGATACACTTCATCACACAGCTACGGCAGTGAACCTCAACCCTGGTGTGGAACCCCCCTGCCATATCTCTCCCCAGTCTCCTGTGAAGATCCTGCCCCGTGCACAAAGCTGGAGACAGATTCACTAGGAACTCAGACACTCATTCCACCTGAGAACCCAAGCTGTAACTTAAATCCAGGTCTCTGTAGCTGGAAGGCGACTACATTAACTCATTGTGCCATGGAGCAACCGCTGGGAAATATTTAAAATTAAGAGTGTGCAGCACTTTCTTAGTTCCATTTCACTGACTATTTGTAGCCAACATAGTGACCGCGTCGTTACGGCTGGGTTCAACATTCCGTTCCGGCCCACTTTTGGCAGTCATTCATAATTCTCTCCGATTTTTTGGGTCTGGACGTTGTCCCAGGCTCAAATGCAGCCGCAAGGCAAAAGGTTTTGAAAAGCTGGGAGATAAGTTGGTTTAAGCATCTTTTCCCTTTAACGTAAGCATGACAGCCTGACTCCTCCCTCAGCTCCTTCCCCCTTTGCCTGTGCTCCAGTCACAGGAACTGTGCTCATGCTGGCGGCAACTAGAAATATTGGAGGACGTTTTTCACCATCCTGCACGAGGGTGAGAAAACAATCAGTGGAGCACTTTGAAAGCTATGGCCGTTTAAATGCAGCACCCTCAAGCATGCACGATGGGAGTTGGTTCCCCCTCCCTGCCCCACAATGTTCAGGGCCTTTTGACACATTTGTTACCGAGGCCTCTGCTAAGTAGCTACAGATCCCGAGTCTGCTCCTGAACGTCCCCCGCCCACCAGGCCATGTGTTTTTACAGACACTTTTCAAGTTTCTCTCCCCCATGTTGCTGTGCCCAAAAATCAAAGAGAGGCAAGTAACTAAGACCCAGATCCTCATAGGTTTTTAGGCACCTAACTCACAGCTAAATCAGTGGCAATTAGGCAGATAAATGCCTTAGAGATCTGGGTCGAGCTGACAACAACAGAATGCATGTAGTCAATTGCACACAGTGCTGTCACCCATTGAACAGTGAATAAATGGGAACATTTTTAATGCTTATTCCCCCCACCTGCCCCCCCTCGGTTTGCGATTAGGAGTGTTCCGTTCTGGGGCACTCGGGGAGGCGGAGTCTGGGAACGGGGCATGCTGACAAGTTAGGGGGGTCCAGCATGCCCAGAGCAGAGCGTGGGGTGCAGCCCACACATCCCCACGCTGCAGCTCACTACAGCACAGCGTTCAACCAGTGGATCCACGCAGCAGCAGGTTCTGTGGAGCTGTATGCTACGGTTCACAGTGTGCGCGCGCATGGCCTCTCTGCCCTATGCCCACCCCCCACCGCAATGGTACCATTACATATGGCTCCTGGTGCTGGTCTTGCGCTCATGGAGCACTTGTAGAATACATATAGGCTCTGTAATGTGGCTGCAATGACCTGGGCCCCACGTCCTGCTTTCGGTTACTCGGGTGCCATTGGACCAAACAGGAATGGACCATTGTGACCATCTAGTCTGACCTCCTGCATAGCACAGGCCAGAGACCTGCCCCTCAATAATTCCTGGAGCAGAGCTTGTAGAAAAACATCCCACCTTGATTTAAAAACTGACAGGGATGGAGAATCTGCCACAACCCTTGGTAAATTGTTCCAATGGTTAATTACCCTCATTCCTAAAAAATTATGCCGTCTTTCCATTCTGAATTTGTCAAGCTTCAACTTCCAGCCATTGGATCGTGGTAGACCTTTCTCTGCTAGATTGAAGAGCCCATTATTAAATATTTTCCCCCAAGCAGACATTTATAGACTGAGATCAAGTCCCCCTTCACCCTTCTCTTTGTCAAGCTAAATAGGTTGAGCATCTTGGGTGTATCACTAGAAGGCAGGTTTTCTAACCCTTCAGTCATTCTCATGGCTCTTCTCTGAACCCTCTCCAATTTATCAACATCCCTCTTGAATTGTGGGCACCAGACCTGGACACAATATTGCAGTTCCAGTCATACCAGTGCCCAACACAGAGGTCAAAACCTCTCTGCGCCTACCCAAGATTCCATCCCATTATCACATGACCTCTTTTGGCCACAGCAACACACTAGGAACTCACGTTACAGTTTGAAGATGTCATTGTCACCCACAAAATTAACATAGGGTTAACACTTGCGTCTAAAACTATTCAAAATGTGACTTATGAACAGGAAACACCGCCGGTAGTGTGCAGCATGCAAGGAGATCGCAGCACGACAGTGACGCAACTTCCTATTATAATCAGCACGTGCTACTGAAGCCATGTGGGGGTGAAGCTGTGAGCCACGAGTGCCAATTCACCTCTTCTCTCCCTCCCCCAAGCCCGTGGGGTGAAGCTCCGAGCTCCGTGAGCTGCAGCTGACCCCTCACAAGCTGCGGCTCGGCCCTGCCTGGTATATTACATCAATACTATTACCTTTATCAACCAAACTTGCAATCTCACCCAAAAAATATATCAAGGTTAGTTTGACTTGCAAAATCAAGAGTAGACTTTATCCCTAAGTTTTAGTATGTCTTTAGCATTTTTAATATTTCTGGATTTTTCATTCCCAATGTTGCTAGTTGCCAAGTTGACGTCCGCTAAACCTAAGAAATTCAAAAACAGGGCCAGGGTCTCTTAAAACCACACTTTTGAAAAATCAGACCATCTGCCTAAGTGTTGAACACCCAGCAATGCCGACTGATGACCACAGAAGTTGCTGGGTGCTGGGCCTTTGTGAAAATCTTGGCCTACGTACAATAAGCGACTTCTAAAAATATTATCACATTTTGCTGACTTCCTGTCTATCAGCACAATTATTCTTTGCCAAAGTCCTGTTTTACTGAAGCAAACCAAAAGCTTCGCTGCAAACAGCATTTACCTCTTTTGCCCTTTCTTACTTCATTCATCTCCCTGGGCTTCGAATGCAGAGCGTGAATATTTTTAGACGCTAATCATTGCAATAAACGCCTTTTAAACACTTTTAGACCCAAACTGTTTACATTGATGTAATAGCTTGTGTGACACAGTTACGCTGCACTGAGGGAAATATGTTGCAGAAAAACTACTGTCATGAAACTGAACCTTTGAATTAAAAGTTTCCTAGGCATTTTTCTTAGACTGAGTAACTAATTGTGGGGAGAGGGTGCCTGTGTGTGTGGTGCTGGTTGGGGGGGGGGGGGGGGGAGGATTCTTTATAGGCAGCCCCTCAAACTACACTTCATCTTACTTTGCTTTGGCATTGCTCAAAGTGGCAGCACGTCTGACATGTGTGTTCTCTCTCTCTTTTTTTTTTTGTTTTTTTGTTTTTTTAAAGGAAAAAATAATTTAAAAAATTCTTATTCAAATTATGGTGACTGGTCAAAAGAGTGGGTCAAAAATTCTGTCCATTTATTTTTAAATCAGAAGATCCCATTTAATCAAAATGGGAACTTTCCATGGGATGTGCTGATTTTGATGACGTCTCATTTAAAAAATGAAAATGAAGTGTTTCAATAATGTCAACACATTCCACTTCAGCATTTCAGGACTATTTCCATTTTGAAACAACTGTCCGCATATTATATAGACGACTGAAACAAAACCTATTTTTTAAAAAAAACTTTGTTTCATGGGGAAATTTCAAAATACAACATTTTGTTCCAATTTCAAAATTGCAGAATTTCCTGTGGAACAGAAATTCCAGTTCCCGGATGGTTCTAGCGACTGGTGTGCCGAATCCTCAACTTAGAAACGTGTAGAAAATCGACCTTCTGGTGCGTGGGGTGGGTTTTTTTGGTTTTGGCTCAGCTGTGTTCTTCTCCAAGAAGAGACGACACAGCAATAGATCATTCTGTACCTGACAGCGGCTATCTCCACAGAGCAATTAACACCGTCTCTCTTCTAGCACTGGCTGATAACATGTCCCTCAGCAACATTATCAAACAGGTGGGAAAGCTACAGCAGTGTCAGCCTCAGTTCTCTATGAAGGATTTCCGTTAGCTGCTTTGAAAGAGGGGCCAGATTGTTAGCCTGTTGGATAACTTCAAATGACAGGGTACTTCTGAGGAAAGCCAATCTGCAAACAGCAGGGGCCCTGTCACTTCTGTTTAGATTATAAGAGGAGTAGAAATACATTAAAAAACCACTTTGGATAAAATGTTTATTTGAAGAACCCTGAAAAATGTCCTAGCTCTTCCCAAATTGTACAGGGAAAGGGAACTAAGATTTTCTTTTGCTATCCGAGTTACATTGCAAGGGCTTAGGAAATGTTTTAACTAGATTATTTAAGATTTCAAAAACACAGCACTGGTCTCGCTGCTTTCACAGATATGTATAAGGTTTCTGGATTGGAGAAGCAAGTGTGCGGATGAGGTTAAGGCATGGTCGGGCTGCCACTCTTCCGGGCGTCAGGCTGGAAAGCTGTAGAACACTAGATGAACATGTGTTTTGTTATGGTACTAATTCTGAAAATACCTCCCATTCACCCCAGGGACGTGGCGCCATCTATCAAGCAAGCATATACTTAGGCACTTGCACAAGAGATTTTCTTTTTTATAGACTTACTGAGCATCTTGACATGTAAATCTGAGTTCATGAATTAGCGCCCTACTAGATGGTAATTTCTCCCCGTCATGTAAACCTGAGTGCTGCTCAGACACACACTAAATTCCACAGGCTGGATGACTTTGCATTAGAGTCTGTACATATGGACAGATAACCGTGGCGCTAACTAAAATAGAACTTGTAGGCTGGTTGTTAAGAGATCCTACACCCTCCGAATAGTCACTTCTCATCTGTCTCGTGGACTAAACCGCCTGAACGATTACTTTGAAGTTCATACCTATGGCGGGCCGGGTCCGCTCTTGGAAATCATAAGTAGATGTTACCACCATGTTACCAAAACTTAACGGCATTCAACGGAGTTTTAAAGGGTTATTCTCGAATTAGACGTGCGGTATTGCTCTCCTACTTCGGGCCTGACATTACAACTTGGCTCAAATGTAAATATAGACCATTCATCGAGATGCTGTTCTGGTACTGGATTCAGGAGACAGAGCCCAGATGAGCCAGATGCATCAAGGAGTCAAACCTAAGCAACTTCACCCCCTATTATCTGGGTATATTTCAGGAACCTGTGTTAATAAATGAAAGGCCACCGGGAGCCTCCTGAGTGCCCAGCGCTTGAGGTGTTACCAGTCTGGGAGTGGCGCTCCCTTTCACTGCTGGCTCCAGCGGCATCCGTGGGGCCAGAGCTGGACGAGTGGGCCCTGGGGCTGTTGAGAAGCACTGATGGCTCTGGCAGATGCCCTGAGATGTCTGTCCTGGGGGGTGGATCCTGTTCCTTTGAATTCTTCCCCTGCCCCAAAACACTCTGGTGAGAGCTGCAAAGGGATTCCTTGTCTTTGCTACTCCCCCCGCCCCTGCATGCCACCAGGACAGGCACACCTAGCCTTGTGCATTTGTAACTGACCAGACCAGTTCTTGATTCAAATGGGACATGCAATAAATAGCAAAGCGCTTGCGTGAGAGCGGAGACCCTTGCTCAAGCGTCAGCCTACAGTAAACCGAAAGTGCAAATAATGCTGGAGATCAAAGGTGCTGACCTGATTACGTGTAACTGCCTTGACACCCGGAGAAGATGTTTTACAGCACTGCCCTGTGATTCCTGGCAAGGGCCCTAGTCCTATCTGTGTTTGAGTGAGTGTTCTTGGCTGCCCCGGCGAGCTTCCCTTCCTGCTGTAGATATGGAGAGAAGGAAGCCATGACAGAAGTCACCAGGACAGCGACAGGATTCTGCTTTATTTCCCTCTGCTGCGGAAAACCCAGAAGGGCGGGTTCTCTGCTGTATCCCCGGGGACAAGGACAGATGTTGGGGAGCTGGTGTCTAGGGAGGTCTAATGCACACCCGCTGCCTATGCTCTCAAAGAGCCAAGCGCCACTCAGGGACCCGCAGGTCATTCCAGTCCCAGCCACCCGCGCTGGGAGCTGCTGGCAGCATGGTAAAGGAGCTGGCTCGAAGCTGGCTACGGACTGCTCCCCCAAGGGGGAGGACAATAAAAAGTCCCAAATCCCCCCTAACACAGGCTAAATATCCTCCCCCACTCCACACTGATTGGACATGGACGGCTTTCCTGTGGCACAGGAGAGACACTCTCCAGGGGGGAGGGAGGGGAGGGGAGGGGAGTGCAGTTTATGGTGTCATTACTCAATCAATGACATTTGAGTGAAGTTAGGATGACAAGAATGGTTGTCATCGTATTTAATGTTAACTTGGCAACTACAGGGGGGAGTAGTTTGCAGATTCTTCTTGCCAAATATGGAAATATTATTGCAACTTGTAGGCGTAGAGCCAGTCTCCCGGTACAGTGCACCTAATGCAATTTTAAAATTCAATAAATAAAAACGAGATGTTGTGAAATAAACAAAATCACCAAGAGATGCCACACACAACTAGCTTCAGAACCCCATGTCAATGTTTAATTAAAAAAAAACCAACCCGACACTAGCCCTTTAAAAAAGCAGCCATGTGACATTAAAGAATAGACTTTTCAATCCTTGACACCTAATCTTGATATACAATCTGGGTGTCATTCTTCCTTTTTCCTGGAATCGGAACTCAGTGCACCAAACAGAGAAAATAAATGCAAACACACTGGGGGAAGGTCTCAGAATGGCACAAACGCACAATATAAAACCCCTCCAAGCCTCACAGACAGTGGTGCACGTTTCATTGCATAGGAAATGCTCAGGAATCTACGCAACATTCAGATGAAAAGGAACGCTGTTTTTAAACGCATATGGTTGCACAATTACTGTTACTTCACCTTCAGAATTCCCCTTGCCCCTTTGAGAGTTCCAATCGCAGGATGACCTAAAGATGATCACTTCTCCCTTCTGTAACTATATAGGAGACATTTGTGCCAAAGCAATACAAATACTAGTCACAAACAGAGTGATGTAACAACTGGGGACAAAAGCAACTCATTACACTTCAATCCCAATTTAAACAGACAGAAGAGCCTCCATTTTAATGAACCAAAATGGAAAAGGTAGCACTCCTAAATGTATTAATATGCAAAGCACCTTCAGCTTCAGCAACACTTACGAAGACTTGGAAACGCAATTTAGAAAGGTCAGTTTCATCTCTTTGTAATTTGGACTTTGGATAGCAAATCCACTCCTGGCTGGTACTCTATCAATTTCTTGGCAGCCTATTTCCACAGGGTGAAAAATTTTCTCTAAATTAAATCTCCATCTCTGTGCCCTCTAATGCAATTGATTTATGCACTGATACACAACAAAGATTCAGTTTTATTCTCTGGCCCAAAATGTGCCTACATTAATTACAGGGTTTTGCAGCATGACTGCTAGTAATACAGTTCCAAAAATTTACTTAATCTCAGAGCTGATTGCCTTTTTATTTTTTTTAATTCAACACCCACATACATCAACACAAATCAACATTTATAGATAGAGTTCGTTCACTAGAGTGCATTTGTGAGGAGCTGAATTTTTTAAACTGTGCAATACCTATGAAACTGGTGGGGGAGGGTTCGGGTGGGGGGAAAATCCATTTTTAGAGAGATTATCTGCCTTTGGATGCCACGGCTCTCCCCATATCTCCTCTACAGGTTTTGTCCCACAATGCAGTCACATCCATAACTACAACGATGTACTGCTGGGACCCTTCAAATCAGCCATTAGCTGACAACTGCCCCTGAAAAGCTGAAGGGAACATCTTGCGAGCTGCTCCTGGGAGTTCTGGGCAGGAGGCCTGCCAAGTCTGCAGGCAACAATCTCCTGCTCTTCAAACACTCACTGGGTCCGTCCCCACGCCGCACCTCAGGTCCTGCAAACATTTGGGACAATTTGTATGGGTCTCAGGTGTTCCTCACTGCCCCTAAGCCCCCCTCCCACAGGCTTTAGCAGACTTCTCAGCCCCTGATCAGCCAGAACAGGCAACTAGAGGCCAACAAGCCTTCTGCGGTTGCAGGGGGTCGTGGGTGGCCCTTAATGAGCCTTTCTGGCTCAGGGGCGGTCACTCTGTAGTGGCCAGAGTGTAGCCTCGTGGCCAGGACACGAGGCTGCGAGTCAGAACTCCTTCGGTTCTATTCCTGACCCACTGTGCGACCTCCAGCAGGACACACGTGTAGAACGCCATCTCCTTTGTCCAGGGCTCTGGGAGGGCTGCAGAAAAGCACTGAGCATTACGATCGCTACCACGTCAGATGACAGAGCAAGAAAAGCCATGGGCAGAGGTGTGAAACCCACTACTGAGCTTGGAAAATTGACACTTCTAAAAAAAAAAAAAAAAAAATCCTCCTTCCATTACTAAATAAAAGACGCATCCTCCTCGTGAGAAGTGTGTCCATTAACGGCCTGAAAAGTGTAAATATTAATTACAGAACAAACTGGCTAGAATTACACAAGTTATTAAATATGTATATTATGGCAATGCCCAGAGGCTTCGAGCAGGTTTTCTAACGCACCGGGTTGAGCGGAAGATAACCCGCATCAGGCATCTGACAGATTCCGCTATGTTCAGAGGGATCACGGTAGGAGGAAAATGCTGCCGATAAACAGCTTAGTGCTGTACAGAGCATATTAATTAACAAATGAAAAGGAATTGCAGTAATTTAAAAGCCGTTTCATTAAAGGTGTCTCCATACAGCTGCGGTTATTATTGATATTTCTATCTGGTGAAGTAATCGCTTCTCAAATCTGTTACACTTAGAAGAAATAACAGCGAAGTGTGACATGCAATTAGATAACCGAGAAGAAATTCAATAACTGCCCCCTTGAGAGCTTATTCTAACACACTGCCAGAGAGAGCCTGTCTGGGCTGCAACTGCCGCCCGGCCTAAGGGGCTTCAGCCCTGGGTGACTTTCAGAATCACAAGGATGCTCTGAAGTTGCATCCAAGGCTTGCAGTCGCTGCTCTTAGGGCATACAAACCTGGAAAGAGATGGCAGAACGCTGCTAATAACTCAGCGTTAGCATCGAGAGAATAATTCACCATCAGAATAACCACAAATGTCGGCTCTGGAAGAGACGTTGTAGTTAGCTTGGAGCCAAACCACGGCTGGGCCTTGGGGAGAGCGCGGGGGGATGCTAGGCGCCTTTCAGAGCCCGCCGTGCGTGGGGTTGTAAATAATCTCTTTGGGGAGCTGGCTTACTGCTTCGTGCCTTCCCAAGCACGCACGGCACCATTTAAAGAGAGGCAGAACTACCAGCTCAGCGTGCCTGGAAATTCTGCTGCGGCTCCCAGAACCAGGGCTGGGCTCTCAGGGCGACAATCCAGCCTGTTGTTCGCTTTAATTTCAGACTGACCTATCAGGCTGTGTATGACCACACACTACACCTTCTTATGGACAGATTCAATCACCTGTGCATGGACTACTAGCAGAAATCATCACTTCGTGAGGCTGCACCTTGCTGTTTATGCACATCAGTGGCCCTTGGTGCTTCCCATCTTTATAGTTTCAGTACTATTAGTTACAGACTGTCTAAAAATAGCGGAGGAACAAGAAAGGATAAGCTATATACAGCAGCTGAAGCTGCTCCCTTAGAACAAAGGTCTCTGAAGATGAGATGTAAGGCCAGAAATATTTGTGGGATGTTATGTTACAAAGACTGAGCGGATCTTTCCATCTCAGCTCTCACCTTGGAAAATATTCACTTGTGCATTCTCTTATTCCATTGCAGGAACACGGCGAGGAAACATACGCCTACTCATCGAGGGTGATTTACGAGTCAGGGAGGTTTCCTTGCCTCGAGAGCCTGGACGGCCATTCGCCACTCAAGGCTACGGTGGAATAGCAGCAGCACTAAATCACAGCCGTCTCCTCCTGCTTTAAATGGAAGTTGGCAAAAGACTCCGGATCTGCAGGGTTTTTGATTTTACTTTTATCTATTACAATCTCTAGCCAGGGCTGAACATGCATGGTTCAGTATCCATTACCACCTTAGTTCCCTTCACCAGGGGGCTCTGATAAATGGCCCACCAGACTGATGGGCTGGACTGGTGTGTCTGCCAGTGCTTTTGGGGAAGTGTGGTTTTGTAACTCTGTATAGCAATCCTGGGGAGGAATAAATATCCCTCTGCTTCTCCCCGCCTGCTGGGTTCTAGAGCAGTGTGCGTAGGTCTGTGCATTCCCCCCTTCACCCGCTCTTCTCCGAGCTGGCTCGCACTGGGCCAGGCAGGGAAATGGCCTAGAGAGCGGCTAGGCGCCCGCTCTCAAACGCAGCACCAGCTGTTACTGCCAATGACCCCACGTTGGTGTTACACACCCTTGTCAATGCAACACAGCCCTCTCGGCTAACTGCTCCAGGGCTCGGCGTGCCCACGGCCACCAAGCCAGGTCGGTGGCTAGTGCTGTGGTGCCGCAGTTCCCGGAGGCGTTTCACCTGCAGGAACCCTCGGGCAGACAAAGGGAGTGTGTCACCTGCTAACCCCCCCACCGGCAGAGCGCAGCACAGGCCCAGTCTGGTGGCCGGTGTGGAGGGGGAGCATGAAATCTCCCCTCCACCAGCCCCTCCCAAGGGGGTGCTAGTGATCATAGATGGTAGGCGCAGCTGGCCCCAGTGTGAGGGAAGCTGATTTCACACCCTCTCAGAGGCCAACCGCACCCTGACCCTGCAGTGAGGATGAGCTGGGCGGACTCCAAGCTCCCTTTCTAACGAAGATCACAGAACACAGCAACTTCTTTACGTTGTCGGGGTCTACTCTGTAAAGCAAAGCATTGCATTCTCCATGTACTGGAAATGGGACTCGACACTAGCTGCGGGACAGCAATCTGCACTGGAGAGCCAACATTTACAATACATTCCCCAAGAGGTGCTCTGACTGTCTGAAGCTGGGATGGGACGACAGGGGATGGATCACTCAGTAATTGCCCTGTTCTGGTCATTCCCTCTGAAGCACCTGGCATTGGCCACTGTCGGCCGACAGGATACTGGGCCGGATGGACCATTAGTCTGACCCAGTGTGGCTGTTTTCGTGTTACGTGCTAGGTCTGTAAGAAGAATCAATACCTTGTGCAGCGGGACACAGCTCCCAGTGTGTCTGTGTGCCCCGTAAGTTGTCAAAAGAGTTTCTGTTGTTGCACGCTGCCCAGCTGGAGCACGGGAGGGAACATCGTGGCTGGACACAGCGCTGGAGTCTATCACCTGTCTGCGATCGCCTACCAACTTTGCTGCCCCATATTCATGCAACTGGGACTCACTCAGCGCGTTGGCATTGGAGAGCTTCCCTGGCCTCTCCCCGCCAGCTGACAAACACAGGCTATTTGCATCACAGAAACAACCCCAGAGGTGTTCAACGGGGCCTGCTGCAGTGGCCCTCAGGCAGAGCAGCTCTCCCCACAGCTCCTGCCCAGTCTTCACTGGGGACAGTGATCAGAAGCCCCACTGTTTATGCTCAGGCCAGCACCTAGAGGTTCTGTGCCGACACCCCTGGACAAGTCAGCCAAGAGTGATTCGCCTCAAGCCCAGCTGTCCGTCACGGAAGCAGATCTGAGTGACAAATCACAGCACTAAGAGAAGAACTGATGAAACGCCCATTCTCTGGGCCAAGCCTGAGAGGCAGCTTCGCTAGGGGAGCCGAAGTATTGCTAATATTCCTCAGAACTCTTACAGGACAGGAAAAAGACCTCCCCTCCCCCAGACTGACAGCTCCAAGTTCAGCCACGGAGCCCCCGCTCCCAGAGGCATCTGGGTTAGGAAAGGCCCTAGAGTGCGCCCCCTCCCCTGGGGTGTAGAAAGACGGGGTTGGCGGCTCACTGCACCGAAGTGGGGTGACACTGTAGAGTGACCGAGGAACAAGGATATAATGAGTTTCTTTCTGGCACCCACCTACCTGAGCTTGGCTTTCCTAGCTCTGTGGAAATGGATTTTCTTCCTTACCGCTTATTGGTTTAACCTCCAATTCTCATCACTCCCTGTTTTAGGTGTCGAACACCCAAAACCCCACAGGTTTCATTGCTCAGCGCCTCGGACAGTCAGGTCCTACCCGCTTCCATGCTATTAGTGAATCCTGGGTTGCATTTAAACGCATAGACGCATGTCCCTGACTTTCAGCACCTCGTTTGATCTCAGGAGGCGTTCATTTGCAGGATGTTTGCATTAACTCCTTAGCCCTGTCAACAGCTTCGGAGACATTACCATGCTAACTGAGAAAGCTCCTTCACGGTAGCCTCTGGCAACATCCCTTCTACCAAGCCCAGCTGGGGAGCACCGCAATGAAGGTGGCCAGTTCTTATCACAGCAGGTACACACCCTGCCAGAGGGGCTGGTGATACGGTCACAGACGGGGTAGGATACCTCAGCGATACAGTGTTAAAACTTCAGAATCACACTTGGGATGGAGCCTATTAATGAATCAGCACTTGACTTAGCTGCGCCTGTGGCTCATGCTTTACTGGAAAGGGCTAACACACCTGGGCCAACACCCGACCAACCCGCAGGCTGCAACAGGAGGACACGGAGGTGCTGGAACCCCCCAGCCAGTGGGACCCCCTCAACACTGGGCTGCTGAGAGGGGAAAAGCTCAGGGTCTGCTCTCCTACTGCAGTCACTGGCAGGGAAAAGGAGGAAACAGAGGGCGGGGAGCAGAGCACCCAGTGGCCAGGAGGCAGACAGTATGTTGTGGGAAAAGGAGCTGGGAGGGCAAGAACCTGCCAGAGAGGTAGAGACATTGCCCCTGGTGCAAACACCGCACCCCACCCGAGTATATACATACAGTCACATTCCCAGCACCAGGGCAGCGGGGGCACGCGTGCAGTCTGGCTCGAAACAGTTTTCCCCTGAATTTCACAACGTCAGGCAATGATCTGGAATCAGCCTGTGTGGACCTGTCTTACGCTGGCATTCTGAGCTGCATATCTCAGCAAACACTTGGTAACGCCATCAAAGGAAGCTGTCATCTGCACGGCTCTTTTCATCCTGTTTAGAAGAGTTAATCCTTTCAGCCTGGGTGACGTTTACACATTTCCATTAATATTTGTGGTGATGTACTGAATTCTAGCTTATTTTCAGACTCTAATGTGAACACATTCCCTCTCCACATGCTGAACAAAACAGCAGTGAGTCCTAACAGAGCCATCTTTGTATCAACACCCAAACTGAACTGTTTCAGCAAGCAAATGTGCTAGACTACGGGAGGGCTTTCCAGACACACAGCAAAGGCACCACTTTTGTCTTCACAACTCCGTGTAAAATGGCGTTGGTCTAACACTGAATTCGGTTTCACGCCCGTTGCACACCTGTGTCAGACTGCAAAGACAGAAGTCCCAGTGGAAGCACTGCCTCCCACCGTGAATGCTAGATGATGTTCGAAAACCCTGCCACTAAGCCACAGACAACAGATCCTCTGGGGGATTCCAAAGACACCACCACGTGCCCGTTCCCACTAAGGGACCCTGGAGAAAGTAATAAGGAGATAGGCCCCTGGCCGAGGAGTGCACCGTTCCTTCCCTACTCATGGCTGACTGCTCTAAACTGCCGACTACCAACAGCCCAGTGTAACAGCTCGTGAACAGCAGAGGGCAGAGAAGCCTTGGACATGACCCCTCTCCCCTCCCGTGCCCCCCTGCTGGCAGAAAGAGGGATGGTGCACATGTTGAGTTCCTTTGATCACGCTAAATTTGGTGACCCTCCTATGCCTGGATACAGTGGCACAGAGCAATGGCAAATGATACCAGCTGTAATATTTATTCTCAGGCGCTGTTCCAAGGGGGCCTCTCGTTCTGGGTGCACCACTTTCCGCCTTTCAGAAAGGCCAAGTCTCCACCCCCGTCCCCTCCCCCAGATCCTCCTGAAGTAAGTGGGAGCTTCAGGACTGGGGTGCCCAGGTTATGCAACAAACAACAAAGCACCGAAGCCAATGGCCACTTCTGCAAACACCGACCAGAGCCTGGGATCCAGACGACCCCCAGTCACTACGACAGGATATTGCATTTCTTCAGGCTCAAGGCAGGAAGATTTAGAAATCCCCATATGGAGACTGGGTAAATAACAGTAACCTGATGTTAGTCAAGTGCTTTTCCCAAGTTGCGAGCAGCTCTGGGGGCATTTAGGGAAGGATACCATGCTGACTTGCTAGTTAGCCTCTAGCTTCACACTAGCACAGTAGCTCCAGGAGATAGCGATGTATCAATGTCCCATTTTACAGATGGGGAAACTGAAGCAAGTAGTAAAGTGAGTTGCCCAAGGTCACACAGAAGTTTGCTGCAGAACCAGAAATAAACATTGATTGCCTGATTCCCAGTCGTGTAGTTTGAAATACAAGATTGCCATTGTCCTCTTAACAAAAGTGTCCATCCCCCCACAATCTTGCAGAACCCTGCAAACACTCTCCCTGGTTGGGCACAGCGGCCTTCTCAAGTTATTTTCCACCAACCTACTCTTATTCCTGACCACCACCTAACCACTAGCTCTCACTGCACGCGAGTAAGACAGAAGTGATGCAGACGGGCAGAGGGGAGCACTCGGAAGAGTTTGCAGCCATGGTGCAGTCTCCTGTCACACCCACTATTGGTCAACTTGGGTCCCTGGTTCAGGAGAGCTGCTCACGGATTCATCACTGACCCTGAACTTTCACATAGCAGCATGAGCCACACTTTCTATCATCTCTGCTTGGCTAGAAGAGATTGTCCCATCCTGGCACACAAGGGCCTGGCCTGTTTTTCTTGGCTGAACTACAGCAATGCTGTAGGCCTGGGCACGAAGCTTTCAGAGGAAACTCCACCTAGTACAGAACGTGGCAGCGCATCTCCTCAGCAATGTGGACTAGTGTGAGCACATCCTCCCAACACTGACCTCCCACAGAATAGGGAATCTAGTTCCAGGCTTCAGTTCTTATCTAAAAGGAGCTCCAGGGCCTGGGCCCAGGGCATGTCAAACAGCTTAAAGCTCTGGGATGAAGACCATGGTCCACAACTCTGGTCTCATGGCACAACAGAACTCTCTCTATTAAGGGCAAAGCTCATCGGTGCAGGAAATGAGACTTTCTCAGGGCTGGTCTGAGACTCCGGAACGAAGTCCCCAGAAGGAAGGACCATCACAAAGCTCCCCATGTTTCCACTCCAAGGGGCGGACACATTTCTTTGATCTGCCTTCTTTAATATAAACACAGAGCTAAATATGTATTAAAATCCACACTCTAAAAGCAAGACACTCAACTGCACCTACTTCTCCCCCGTGGCAGAGGAGAGAATGAACATCACATGACAGATGTTACTTCTATTCCTTAATGCACTACTGGAAGGAGTTCAGATATTACAGCAATGAGCACGGTATAAGAACCTAAAGAGAACAGAACTGAAGAATAAAACAACTCATGCTTCCTCAGAACTCTAGGTCTGACCAAAACAAAACAGAAGAAAAATGTTCTGACATGCTCCAGCAGCATTTATATACAGACCAATATCCATTGTCAACCGCTATTCGCAAACCTGTTGCTGCAAAACCAACTATACATTGCGGTTATTCAAGTTCACATTCTAGCTAAAGGGGTGTCCGAAAACTGAAAGCATCTACTTAATATAATGCAAAAGAACTGAGACTTGGAAATGGCTCTCTGGTCCCATATTTATTAACAAGGACAAGGTTTATTCTGTAAAACAAATAAAGGGCTACCGGGTTTTTACAAAGAAAATCTCGTTTCTTGCTCTCAAACTGGCAGTGGCCACAAACCAAGATTTACAGCTGACTGTCCATAACTGAATGAAACACGCCTACTGTACCCCTTGGAAAATTGTCTTGTCACCCCATAAATCAACGAGGAAGCAATTGCTGGACTGCAGAATGGCAGCCCTTTGAATTCCCGTTGTTGCTCCTTTCTCCCTGAAGCCATGCAGCAAATTAGTGAACGGGGTTGTGGGGGGGAAGGTATCCAAAGACGTCCTTCTAGAATTCCATTGCAATTAAATTGTGAGATATCAATAATGAAAACTATACCTAAGACTGACCGGTCTAAAAACTGTTGTGCCTTGAAAGAGATTTTGTTTTGTTTTTTTTAAATCTTATTTGAAAGGAGTCAGGCCATATTCTTTGTCAAAGTGGAGTATTTCTTGGGGCCAGTATTTGAAGCCAATAACATCAAAGGCAAAACTAGCTCGTTGAGATTAAAGAGGCATGTGACTAAATGGCAGTGAAACGAAAATGGAAATAGCGACAGAGTCCTGTGGCACCTTACAGACTAACAGATGTATTGGAGCATAAGCTTTCGTGGGTGAATACCCACTTCGTCAGTTTACTGTCAGTTTCACAATTTGTTACCAATTTATTACAAAATGAGGCTAGCCACTGACAGATGCATAGCAAATCTGCTTTCTTTGATCCTTCCAGGCCAGTAAAATCACTCCCCCTGTAATTCCGGTTCTCTCGCAGTGAGAATCAGGCTCTTACTAACGGACAAGAACTTCATCCCAACTCTGAAAGCAGATGGGTCGAATCTGTAACTGTCTGCTCTCTGAAGGCAAGATGCTGTGGTTCTAGGTAAAAACCAAACAAAATCAGGCTCCAGCCAGCTCAGAGGAAGTCTCTGTAAAATAACATTTAAATTCACAAACTAATACTTAGCAAGCAGAGCTATGACGTGGCTCAGGAGAGCTTCCCAAGGACATCCTGATGTAAAGAATTACATGTGCAGCATGTGCCAAAGTAGTGGGCAGGGATGGGGCTCGGTTTAGCTGGAAGCCAGAATACTGTCTTAGAACAGAGACTTGGAGCACAGGTGCACTCTAATTACTCTGACAGTAAGCTGCTCCCTGATCAGTCTCTCTCTCTTTACTGGCTAACTATGACCTACCGGGTCAACAAACACGGAGCAAGGGCTACACTCGGATGCAACCGATGTACAGAAGAGCTTTTTCTTATTATTATTTTTTTAAGTTAATTCAAACTATTTTGGAGGGTACATCTCACTAATGACAGCACTAAATTATGCATGGCTTTTGGGAACTAATAACGTGTGCTGAAGTTGTTTTTCATACATGGAATATCATCACTAATTACCATGTTTGTTTATACTAGGCTACCAAATGCACTAAAACAAACAAGGTCGTAGCTGGCGGTTCCTAATTTAGATCTTTATAATTGCAACATTAAAATAATTTACAAAGTGGAGAGGCTCAGCACTGAATCTTATTTGTATATTGAACACATTTAACATCTATTTTACAGTCGCATTCAAGAGCCTCAAACAGTATATTCTGTTTTATCTTATTTTACACACCCCCAAACACACCTCCATGAATGTCTGTGTCTGTCTACCAGGGGAAAACTGAGCATTCTTCAAAATCCCGGGCTGGTTTCTGCAATGATTGTCCTTACGCTGTAACTGTTGATTGCATTCCTGCGGGTCAGCAGGGTATTGAAGTTGTGCAGTGAAGCACTCTGAAACTTTTGGTTTGTATGTGTGAAGAGGGTGGGATACAGGGATGGAGGGGAATGAGCAGCAGGCTGACCTTGATGAAGAGAGGTCTGGCTCGGTTGGGGTCAGGGAATGTCCATACGGAGGGTCACAGCGACCACCAGCCAGGAGCCGGATGGCTGCATTTCATTTACACTTCTTAAAAAAGGAAGAAGACAGAGAAAACTCTAATATGATCTTGATGTTTATTGTCTCTGAAAAAGAACAGCTTGTTGATGGTGCTAAGCAGCATTCTAGACCAGCTGTCAATGAGTTCTGAACTCACCACGGGCCCCGGCCTGCAAACATTTCTACATGTGACTAACTTTACTCACAGGAGTAACCCTCCGTGGGACCATAACTGTGAGTGACGTTACTTGCGTGTGTAAGTATAGGCAGGATTGGGGCCCATGCCGTTCAAAGGAGAAGCTGCCTGGGACTGGGTTTTAGCAGCCTAGCTCTTCCACCCTTCTTTGAGCACGCTGGGTATAACATGTTAGAACCTATACAGGAGATAACGAGGTTGGGAAAACTGATGGGGTCTAGTATTTCATCTTCTTTACATCAGCCTCAGGGTCCAGACAACTGCACTAAGAGCCACACAGGTGGGCCCCTGCACTCAGGCTCTAGGTGGGTGTATGGGGGTGGCCATGTGGTTCGCAATACTGGATCAGGGCCTAAGAGTAACCGCAAAAGTCTACTGGCTTTAGAGAAGGAAGGCAAGGCAGTTACGCTAGATGCATGCTACACATCAATGTGAAAAACCACCACCTATTCCAGGAACATAGAGCAACAAAGTCACCAGGGCTCATACTCCCCAGGGATTCTAAACTACTCCGATATTTATTGGCAAGTAGGAACTGGAAGGGCACAGGATAGCCACACAAAAATGACACCAAACAGAACTACAATAGAGGAGCGTGCAATTGCAGTAAAGCTTGGTAGGAGTAAAACCGAAGAAAAGCTGCAAAATGAAAGTAAAAACGACCAAACTAAAAGCGCAGAATTAGTGTGAGGTTTTAAAACCTGCATCAGGGACAACAACAAATACTAAAGGGAAATACAGAGCTGCTGCCAAACACAAAGGAAGTTCAATAATAGAGATGGGAAAGGGCGAAATACTCAGAACACATGCACTTTGTTTCATGCTCCAACAAAAAAGAATGAAGGAAGCAGGCGGCACGGCAAGATAAACGTTAATGAGGATCTGGGACGGAGCAGCAATGAAGTTAATGAGGCAGGTAGGAGATTACTCACTGAACTTGAAGCTAGTGGGCTGCCTAGGTGGAAGTGATCATGATGACCTGGTTACATTTGCTTTGAGCAAACAGAATTAAACCAGACAGCAATAAATGTTTGGCACTTGAAAAGGGTCCATTTCCAAAAGCTAAAAATAATGATGGGAAAAACGCATTGGGAGGAAATAATTAGACAGAGACACGTGACTAATGCCTGGGAACAATCCAGAAGAACATCTTACTTCAGGCCCAAAGGGAACGAGTCCCTCAGCAGCCAAAGGGCTATTTTGGTTAAACAGCCCTCTTCATTAGGAGGGGATATGAAAGCAGCAATACAATATAATGAAACAATACATTAATAAATGGAAAAACAGGGAGGCAGCTGGCAGCGAATAGGAATCAGATGTTAAAGGAATGCAGGCGATTTATTTCAGAAGCTAAAAGGTATCAAACTTTCCCATGGCCAACAGGGCCAAGGACAAAAAGACGGAATGTTTTGAAATAGATCAGGAACAAAAGGAACCCATTCAAACGTACAGATCCACTCCTAGCTGGAGATGTGGAAAGTGACAACAATGAGGACAAGGCAGAAGCAGTGTTCAATAAATAGTTCTGCTCTGTATTTGGGAAGAAGCTGGATGATGCAGTCTCACCATATAACGATGATGAAATACTTTCCAGTCCAACAGTAGCCAAGGAGGATGTTAAAACCATGTCTGCTAAAGACAACCGGTTTTAAAACCATTTTTTTGCACCCAAGAATTTTAAAGGAGCATTCCAGAGCACTGATGTTAATCTTGGAGAACTGGAGATAAGAACGTTAGTGATTTGCCAATATTTAGAAAGGGCAAATGGTATGAACTAGGTAACCATGGGTATGCTTACATTGCATTTAGACACCCGTGGCTGGCCCCTGCCAGCTGACTGGGGCTCACGGGGCTGTTTAATTGCAGTGTTGACATTTGGGTTCAGAGGCAATGCAAGCTCTGGGACCCCCCTCATCTTCCAGGATCATAGAGCCAGGGCTCCAGCCCGAGCCTGAATGTCTATACTGCAATTAAACAGCCCCTAAGACTGAGGCCTGCCAGCCGCCGGTTTTCAATTGCTGTGTAGACATAACCTATAGGCCTGTTTGTCCGGGACCCAATAGCAGGCGAAGTCATGGAATGGCAGCTACAGGATCATCGCCGAAGAGTTGAAAGGATGAAAATATAATTAACTACCTGCAATGTGGGACCCTGGAAAACGCGGTTCTGTAAAAGAACGTGTTATTGTTCTCGGAGAGGAGTACAAGTGTGGCTGACCGCGGGAATCGTGCGGCGGGAATATCCTGGGACAGCTGACAGCACCACACAACAGCCTCCTTGAAAAGGGCGAACTAGCTAAAAATCGGCGTGACTCAGATGAAAGGGATTTACAAGGGTTAACTGATCAACCTCAAAACACAGTTGTGAATGGGGAACTATCAATGTCTAGAGGGGGCCAATTCTCAGCCCAACGCTATTGTGAAGGACTAGGGAGGCGGTATACCTCGCTACACTGTATATTGCGCTAGTGAGACCATCGCTGTATTCTGTGTCCAGATTTGGGGTCCACACTTTAAAACCATGTTGGGAAGGGTTTGGAGAATAGCGACAAAAACGACCGGTGGCCTGGAAAACGTACCTTATCATGACAGATTAAAGGAACTTGAGCTATTGAGTTTATCAAAGAGTCGGTTAAAGGGCGATTTAAAACACAGACTAAAGACCCACACAGAGAGTTACTAGTAACAGTCAGCTCATTAATGTAGCACACGAAGGCATAGCAAAGCCAATGCCGGGAAGTTCAGTCAGCAAAATTCAAACCGGAAAGAAAAATGCAACATGTTACCAGCGAGGGCAATTAACCTCTGGAACAGGTTCCCAGGGGAGGGGGTGAGTTCGCCATCATCTGGAGTCTAACACAGGGTGAGTTAGTTGTCTTCCTAAAAGATATGCTCTAGTTGGACCACAAATCATTGGGCTGAAATTCTCTGTCCTGTGTCATACAGGAAAACAGACTAGATGATCCTAGTGCTCCCTTCTGGCCTGAAAACCTATTAAATCTATAATTTAAATGTACTTAAGTCAGCAGAACCGGGGTCATTCATTCCAAGGTTCTCAGAGAACCAGAGGAATCGTTACAGGTGACAACTCACAGCAAACAGGTGAGGATCAGAGGAGGATATCATCTACACCAGTGGTTCTCAAACTAGGGCCATCGCTTGTTAAGGGAAAGCCCCTGGCAGGCCAGGCCGGTTTCTTTACCTGCCGCATCTGGAGGTTCGGCCGATCGTGGCTCCCACTGGCCATGGTTCCCCGCTCCAGGCAACGGCGCGGGCTGAGGGATGTGCTGGCCGCCCTTCCCGCAGCCCCCAGTGGCCTGGAGCTGCGATCAGCCAAACCTGCAGACGCGGCAGGTAAACAAACCGGCCCGGCCCGCCAGGGGCTGTCCCTGAACAAGTGGCGGCCCCAGTTTGAGAACCACTGCTCTACACAGAAACTGCACTCCAGCTATTCTGGGTGGGTCTCTGCACACAACAGCACAAAGCCACAGTGCAAGCCTGCATGTGAAAGGTGTGTTGACACACATACAGAGAGGAATCTGGATTTTAATATTCTTGAACGGCATATTTTTAACCTGTAGGGCCAGACCCTCAGCCTGTGCACATTGGCACACATCTGCTGAAGGCAACGGGAGCATAAAACCAAATCTGAGAACATGAAGTCAATGGACTATGCGGAGTATTTGGCCTGTAGCTTTAAGGGTAGGAGGTCTGAAACGGGCTAACTGCTAGATTTACATATAAGTGTGGAGCCCTTGTGACACTTTAGGTACCCCTCCCCACCCCCATGGAGTAGGAATGGGCCTGCTGCACCACCCAGGACTTGCCGTAGGAAGCATCACGAATCGGGGTATGTCTACACTGCAGTTAGCCCAAGCCCCAGAAGCCCGTGCCAGCCACAGGGGTCTAAGGGACTGGTGGAGGCTAGAGACCAGGTCGGTCTGGAGCCTGGGCTCTGGGACCCTGCGAGGTGGGAGGGTTCCAGAGCCCAGGTTGCAGCCAAAACCTGAACACCTATAGCACAGTTAAACAGCCCCTCGCCCGAGCACCGCGAGCCCGAGTCAGCCGGCACAGGCTAGCCGCGGGGGTCTCACTGCAGTGCTGACGTATCCTCCAACAGAGGCACAGTCTTTTACACAGACCCGTTTCTCACCGCCTCCTTACGCCTGCGTGCCCAGACCCAAGGTCGGAGTAGCCCATGGAGGGGCTTCTTCCTGCCGTACGCAGGCACAGAGGGTTAGGTTGTGACTTTGGCTAAGATAACATTTCCTTAGCTGCTGGAACAGTGGCATGAACGCTTGAGCCAGGTGAGTCTATGATGAGCTGATATGCACAACGTGAGCATGCTCTGAGTGAGCCAAGCCAGGAAGGGAAGAATTGTTAACTGGAAGTATGGAAGAGACCAGAACAAAGACAATTACTTAATTTTGGAGTTCCATGGGCCTTGACCGTGTCCCATTAACTGTTACGAATCTCCTCCAATCTCTCACTCATAGCACTACATCCTACACACCAGCTTCCCCCAACTGTACATTTCCAGCCAGAAAGACAGTCTTTGTGAAAAAGGAAAACAAGCAAGAAATGGGTGTCTATTAAAAATCTGAAACAAAACAGAAAGAGCATGAATGTTTTAATTAGATGCTGGAAAAGATCAAGTGTATTTTGTTAAAAGCGTGCCAAGCAAAGATTAAAAATCCCTTAACACACCAGAAGTGCAAAGCCAAATCTAGGAACTGTCACTAGACGCAACACAAGCTGACAATCCGAATTCTACAATTCCTTTGGGTACATTATCCAGCCTTGCTAGCGCCACAAAAGTGACTGAATTCTACTGCACCAAAGGAAGCCTTGTTTATAAGTTTTTGTCCATCATGTTTTACTGAACTGTACTTACTTTAAGGAAAGAGAATAGTCATGCTTGCTTGTTTGACTATTCCTTACAAGGTAGCTACATTCTTTACACAACCGTAACAGGTTTTCTGCATCTGTCCGACTGATTGCGCCATGATACCATCTAGGAAAAAGGAAAAGCAATTAAGACATCAGTAAACAAGTATTCAACTCACAGAACATTTAGCTACATAAGTGCTTTAATTTGAATCATTGGTTAACAGCTTGAAGATCACTCCAATAAAATACATTGGTTACGTTCTAGAAGGCTGTCATTACAATTTGAGAGAGACAGGGGGAGTGAAGTAATATCTTTTATTGGACCAGCTTCTGTTGGTGAAAAGGACAGAGCTCGGTGTCAGCTTGAAAACTGGTCTCTCTCATCAACAGAAGATGTTACCTCACACACCCCGTCTCTCCAGTATCCTGGGATCAAGCTGGCCAAAACAACACTGCAAGTTACAATTTAAGATGACGCTTGCACAGGAGTGTCACAGAAGGCTGAAATATAAATCAGGATGTATATACTAGTAGCGTCTATATGAACCTTCCCATGCAATGTTTGGTAACAATCTGAGGACATTGTTAGAAAACAATGGTATATCTGCCATAATCATATGATAGGAGAGAACTGTGAAAATCTCTGGTCTCCAACCCACACAGGCTTCCTGCCTCCCACAGAAGGGAGTGTATCTGTAATTTAAATAATTGAAATGATCCAATTGTATAAATCTAACTGGGGAATAAAAACAGAACAAAAAGGGAACATCAGGATTGCTATATATGAGAAATGCTATATATGAAATATGAGAAAGCATGAAAGAATAAGAGAAATGAGAAATAGGTGTGCCTGTTTCCTTAACAGAACGGCTAAACCAAAGGCACTCTTTCTAAATACACCTGTGAACAATGTAGAATGTTTTTATTTAACCCCCTGGATAAGTCTATTGGGCTAGCTCCTTTAAGGAGAGATGAAGGGGTCAGGAATTCTGAAAGCTCGTCAATTACATCATGAAGGAGGGGAGGGAGAAATTAGCCCTTCCTCATCTGCAAGCATGTCTGCAAATTAAATGTTGTGGAGGCTTGGTTTCCCTAGGATTTGCCATACAGGATCAGGTTGTACTAGTCCCATAATGCACAAGCTAAGGCGTTAGAGGAAAACAGACCTCACCCCTTGCGCCAGACACATGATATGCCTGGTCAGTGGTGCAATGATGTACATGTATGGGGAGAATCTCTTCCTTACTCCTGCAGTGCGCAGCTGACACCCCAATGCAGAAAATTTGATTCTCCCCCCCCCCACCCCACCCTTAGCAAGCATTACCACAAATATTACTGGTCTTGAATGCCATGCATTGCTGCATGCTGTGTGGAAAAGCATTTCCTTTTATTTGTTTTAAATTTACTTCCCCAATAACTTCCTCTGAGAAGGGCGCTGCACTCACTACCACTGAACAAAAGGCATTGCCAGAGAGAGTCCCTGGAGGACAATCCATTACGCTCCTCAACATCTGTGGGGTAACATTAGCCCTATGGAAAATCCTGCTAGCAAAATCTGGTGCAAGGCCCTAAACAAAGCTCGGTGCTAGTATTAAATATTCATCACGTCATCCTCTCTTGTTACATCCAGAGTCTCCACCAGAAATGGAATATCTCAACCGATGGAGGGATTAGGACATAGGCTCTTGAGGGTCTTTATTCTGCTCTCTACTAACTGTGAAATGAAAGCATGAGAAGTATTGAGAAATGAGTATGAAAATTAGCTGACAAGGCTTTTTCCATCGGATTACAGGTAGGGGAGATTTCTTAGTAAGAATTTTAGAGGTTATCCTGATAAGGTTCTGAGAACCAAATTGAAAGAAGCGTTATCAAATGGATGAAGTGATCTGAGCACGGAAGAAAACACTAAAATGATCGGATTTCACAAAGTGACAGAACAATAGAATTGAGAAGGGTGATCTGAAAAAATATATCATTGCCATTCGTGCAAAAAAAAAAAAAAATAATAATCCTCAAAAACAAAACATCTAAGCCAACAACATGGAAATACCCATTAACCTGAGATTGAAAGCAACACACTTCAGCTATACCCATAGGGCTTAATGCATGCCTCCCGGCCCGGGGCAGCTGCATTAGACGTGAGTGTGCAAGGCAGAGTGTGTGCACAAGTGAGCAATGCTTGTGTTACTGCTTCACGTGTGGGTTGCAACACGGAATTTGGGCTTTAAAATGTGATGGGCGAAAACAGCAGTCTGAGGAGACATGGGGTAACGGCTGATAGCGATTACATTTCTGTATCAGAGATAAAGATTGCTAACGTGGCTTTGGGGAGTCAGTGACTCTTTACTGGTATATAGGAGTATTACTTTGCATAGCATAGCCATAATACACTAGACACCCAATACTGCAGAGATTTCCAAAGCCAACTACAGGCTTTAGCACAGCAGTGTGTCCTTAGGCAGCGTTAGAATCTCAACGGATAGGTTTATTTTGTTTGCACTGGGGCTGTCTATTGTTCAAATGTCTCTCTCTCACACACATACACACACACACACACGTCAAGACTCAGCTGCCAACAACATGGCCAAGAAGCCGTGAAATTGCCTCAGCACGTATGCTCGCATAAACATGTAAAAAGAAGAAGCTCTAGAGGTCCAGGTCTCATAAGGATGCTAATAAGAGACCCAGCAAAAATGTATGGCAAAACACTAAAAGAGGGGTAGGCAATCTATGGCACGCGTGCCAAAGGCGGCATGCGAGCTGATTTTCAGTGGCACTCACACTGCCCGGGTCCTGGCCACCGGTCTAGGGGGCTCTGCATTTTAATTTAATGTTAAATGAAGCTTCTTAAACATTTTAAAAACCTTATTTACTTTACATACAACAATAGTTTAAAGAACAGGAGTACTTCTGGCACCTTAGAGACTAACAAATTTATTAGAGCATAAGCTTTCGTGGACTACAGCCCACTTCTTCGGATGCATACCAGATGATGTCTGTATCTGTACGAGTTTTTTCATGAGGTTGATGGATTTCCACTCCATACGGCTAAATGCAGTGCCTTGCATAATGACAGGTTTCAGAGTAGCAGCCGTGTTAGTCTGTATCCGCAAAAAGAACAGGAGTACTTGTGGCACCTTAGAGACTAACAAATTTATTAGAGCATAAGCTTTCGTGGACTGCAGCCCACTTCTTCGGATGCTTATGCTCTAATATATTTGTTAGTCTCTAAGGTGCCACAAGTACTCCTGTTCTTTTTGCGGATACAGACTAACACGGCTGCTACTCTGAAACAATAGTTTAGTTATATATTATAGATTTATAGCAAGAGACGTTCTAAAAACGTTAAAAATGTATGACTGGCACGCAAAACCTTAAATCAGAGTGAATAAATGAAGACTGGGCACACCACTTCTGAAAGGTTGCCGACCCCTGCACTAAAAACTTGTACGCATCATTCAAATGGGATCACGTATTTCTACCCACGTAGGGCCTGTTCCAGCTCCCAGTGAACACAGAGAGTCCCGTTGATTGCAATGTGCAGTAGATCAGGCCCTTAATGCGGGCTTTTCACTTTGCACCATTGAATCTGCTTGTCTACACATGGCGTTGTTGCTGATTAACTTAGCTAAATGGCTATCAGCTAAACAGGATCAAGAAACTCTAGTTCTGGAATAACAGCATCCAGGCATGGAGTTAATCGGGGACCACCACCATATGTAGACACGCCCTTAGAGTGAGGGCCAAATTCAGCTCTGGTGTAAGCAGCTATAACGCCACTGAAGACCAGGTAGTTGCATCACTTAGGGTACGTCTTTACTACCCTCTGGATCGGCGGGTAGTAATCGATCTATCAGGGATCGACTTATCGCGTCTCATCTAGACATGATAAATCGATCCCCAAACACACTCCCCGTCGACTCCGGAACTCCACCAAGGCGAGAGGCGGAAGCGAAGTCAATGGGGTAGCCGCGGCCGTCGATCCCACGCAGTGAGGACAGGAGGTAAATCGATCTAAGATACGTCAACTTCAGCTATGCTATTCTCGTAGGTGAAGTTGCGTATCTTAGATCGATTCCCCCCCCAGTGTAGACCAGCCCTTACTCATCCTGTCATGCCCACGTATTGCAGATCACCTGCTATGCAGCATTACATTACTCACAGTTCTGAGCTGGGCACTGGAGGACTAGAGTAGCTGCAAAGGACCTTATTTACGGGGGCAGGGGGAGGAAGGAAGATCTCCTCTCCAGTGAGAGGCAGGAAGTACAGAAGAGACATCGTCATCTTCACGGTCTCATTTTTTGCCTTGTATATGGGGGAAGTGGAGCAGTTCCACTCAACTTCTTCAGGTCTCTGACTTGCCAGGTACATGTGCTTAGAGGTTTGTTTTTCCCTTAACACCAGGCATCTAAAAGTAATTTCCTGATGCTTAGCTGGAGCTGACATTTGTGTCTTGCCACATACCCTGCACTAATCCACTCACTTTATAATCTGCACACACACACACACAAACCCTGTCTCTCTCTGCTTTTCAGCAAAGATTTAGTAGCAGATGCTGCAGAAAGGTGTCATATTACTAAGACTTAATTTAAACCAATCATTTACACTCATATTTCAAGATGTACTGCCGCATAGTTTGTAAAAATGAACTACCTGTTCACCTATTTCGTGATACATTACTGTTGCTTTTTAAAAATGATTGGTTCATTTCAGGCTTGACCCTGGAGATGCAGTTATGGGAACTGAGGTTTCTCGACACCTCACAGCTTCAGACCTTTACATTTGCCAGTTCACAAAATCCAGAAAGTTGCAAAGGGTCTCCCAGTTACTGGTGCAAATTAGCAAGGTGCTACTGTATTCCCAAAGTCAGAAGCTGCTCCTTTGCGGGGATTCAATCTTGGATTTCATGTCAAGTTGATGAACCAAGAGTCTGGGGTAAATATCTGAACATCGCCCGATGAATTGAAGCCAGAAGTACAGCCAGAACTCTGGTTTTTACTTTCTATTTTAACACAGTTGTTGCATTTCAAATTATCCACTAAATCTTGACCTCAGTCATGTCCTATTTTATTTGCCCACCAATATTCTGAGTTACACTACCATCCTCACCCTACTAAACTTCGTATTCTTTAAAGAGTCCAAACTACTTAACTGATTCTAATCAAACTTTGTCGTATGAAATTGACGGTAGTTTCTTGGCTAAAACCACTTAAATCCCAGAGTGAGTTTTTATAGCCAACGTTATAGTCCTGTAAAAGCCAGGGGGTTATAGTAGAGGCGTTGACTGATCCTTGACAGTTGCAGTTTCCTAGATTAGAGATTTCTGTATTTTCAATGCGTAGCTGCTTGAAAGCTTTGGGCGATGCCAAAGGGGTAGCATGACTGTGTGGATGGGAACATTGCCCTTTGGAGAACTTGAGGTGCAAACCCCACTTGCAGAACGTGCTGCCACTTGGCTAAGCTGTATCTGCTGCAATAGGTCCGGTACCACATCACATTACCACTTGTAACCACACATGCAGCTCTGCTCAGTCATCCACTGGGTGACATGGAAGCACAGGGAACCCAAGAGGCACCCCCGTAGAGGAGAGAGAGAGAGAGAGACATGTTCTGGAGACTCTTCCCAGACTGCCCTAGGAGCAGGTGTGGAGCCAATAAACCCAGAGCTGATTATCACTCTTGTTCTGATGACCCCTCCTTATACTGGTTTTGTAACAGGTCCAGCCAGGTGAACCCAGAGACTGTTCTCACCGATAGGTGGAAGGGGATGAATATCTGAAACAGTATGACTACTTTCTATATAAACAAGATCTTAATTAGAGAGACTTTAAAGCAGGGCTTTGATAGGCTTGAAATACAAGAATAAATGTGATCGACACAGATAAAAATTTAAACACAAAAATGAGCCACTTATAATTCACACAGGTCATGATGATTACAGACCTTGAGCATCATTCAGACAGACTTCTATTGTTCCCCCCCCCCGGCACCTATCAGCATAATATTTACACACTGTACAACAATTAGAGATAACCCTCAGGGTGGTGACATTCTCACATCCTCCCTTGTTCCTTGTGTGCATGCTTAGGGGTTTGTAACAGCATGAAACACCGGGAAGTACAGGGGACAACAAGACCGGAATGTTAACAGGCCTCATTCCTTCCAGCTGCCTGTCACTCACTCAGGCAGATTCAGAGCTGTGCACACACAGCGTTTTCCATGTGAACTCACATTTGTTTTTCCAGTGGCACAGTTGGATCTACTCTCTCTCCCAGGATCCCACAGAATTCCGGGCTGCCATGCTTGATGGGTTTGAAGCCACCTCCTGGCGCTCGGAGCTGTCGACGCCTGTCACTTGAAGGTGAAGGAGAAGATTGCCTTTTCTCATTCCCGTTAAACTGGGCTGCAAGAGATTTGTAAGAGACAACAGTTACCTTTTCAGAATCTACTGACAAAAGAATTCTAGCAATGATCACCAGAACTGCAGCATTTTAGAGGGTTTTATGCTTTAGAATGAGGATAAATATGCATCTCTGACATGGGATTTAGTGGTTTACCCAAGATGCTTAACGTAATATGGAGCCTTTCTGATAGTTCACATTACAGTCCTAAAATACTGCATCAGATAACTTAGTCCAGTTGTTAGACAACCATCAACAGTGCTTGTTTTTAACATCTGACTTGCATCTCCATCACATTTAACTGCTCAGTGTGGAGCAATTTGCATTATACTGAAGAGACTTATTTTCGCTTGTTTTAGGGATGTGATTCAAACATAAATCAGGTCAGAGAAGATGCAAGAACCCAGTTCCTCTGAAGGTAGAAGGAATTGCTTGGACAATGATCCAGGCAGAAACACGGACAGTACATAGTTACATGAATACTTCAAATGCACTGACTGATGAGCAATCATTTAAAAATGCAGCCAGGCAGTGTTTGGCAAGACCAGGGGTTCGGGACCTCTCAAGGGGTCATGAGGTTATTACATGGGGGGTTGCGAGCTGTCAGCCTCCACCCCAAACCCCGCTTTGCCTCCAGCATTTATAATGGTATTAAATATATAAAAAAGTGTTTTTAATTTATAAGGATGGGAGTCACGCTCAGAGACTTGCTGTGTGAAAGGGGTCACCAGTACAAGAGTTTGAGAATCAATGGGCAACATGCTTGTGTCTTGAAATAATGGGGTAAAATGAGTGACAAAACCAAAAACGTTATTCGCCCGTCTCTCAAGTGGTGGTCCCACCAAAGCAGAGTGTCAGTTCTGGAAGCCTGTGATTTCTCATGGCATTGCAACATCAGTAACAGAAAACACACTGAAATAAGTGCTCATAAAAACTACACTTAAGAGTTTTAGGGACCATCACACAATCATTATTTTTATCCAACCCCACGTATTGATAGCTGTGGTCCTCCAAGGAAGAAGGCACAGATGTGGTCACAGAGGTTTTAATATCTACATTCCCTGCTCTAAGTTCCTGGGTCATCTTCCCCATAAAAAAATGGGAGTGCTGACTCTGCTGCTCTGGAGAGATTTCTCTAACAGCAGCAGCAGCATGAAACTGTCATGTTTCACTGCCGCCAACAGATTTCTGAATAGCAGCTGCAAAACTGTCCAGTCTTGACAAGCACATGCTGCTGTTGCTGGACAACAGGATGAGCAGCAGCAGAGGCACTAGAGCTGCCTGGCTGCAGATTCAGGATGGCCGCACTGCACTGGTTTACATTCAGCTCACATTTTTGATTTTCTCCTGGCAACAAAATGGGTTAAAAAGCTTAATTAAAAAGCACCCCTCACATGCAATAGAAATTGATGTCATAGAGCCCCATGTTTGCCAGAGAGCTGCCCACTCACCTCTGGAAGAGGATTTTTCCTTCTCTGCTAAAGATCATGAATTATTGATTCTCAGCAGATCTGTGGACCCAGTGCAACACAAACCAGTCTTTCCAGGGGTTTGGAATAGGGCAACGATCGTAAATTAAGATCAGTGGTTACCTGCTGAGAATTTTGACAGCAACCACAGGGAAACAGTCATATCAAGAACATTCCTGGACATGCTTGGTCGGTGCCAGATGCTAAACACCCACCTAGTGCTCCAGGGCAACGGTATTACCATGGCATAAGTTTGCAGTGACTAACATGGAGAGTTTGGAATGGTTTGTACACACCCTGCAGCTTTGCATCCATGACACTTTGTTAAAGCCAGCCTGGATGACCAGCTTAGTCACCATTTAATTGACAGGACAGGAATCAGCATGACCCGGCACAGCCAGAATTCAGCTTACTAGGATACACAGCATGTCAGACGTATATTTGGTACGAATCACAATTGCTGATCTGATCCAAACCATTTACATATTACACGCTCAGGGGCGCTAGCCAAAGTGTCCTAGGCGTTATGCAAATCTCAAAAGATTGCACTTAACGAAACACAATGAATGTGGGGAAAGGGAACAATTTTTTTTTTTTTTTTTTTACTTAATTTGCAATTTTAAAAGGTTTATCTTATCAGTTGTAAGATCAATTCCCAAGTGCCCCTCTACCTCGGCATTATAAATTAGGGGCAGAAGTGGGTCAAACATATTCATACATAACCTATTTCCTTCTCGCACTGGCAAATTTAGCGTAGTGACTGCAGAATGAGTTACTCTCCAAAAGAAGATGAAATAGCATGTGCCACAGAGAGCCAACACATAATCCGTTATTATTTCCACTAGGAAAGAAACAAACACACTAAGCTGCTGTAAAATGGACATCATCTCTCTACTGGGACTCTGTGAATGAGAATGAACCAGTTTTATGCCTCCAGCCGACGAGAAATATCCTTAAAATAAATATTTTATTTATCCTAGCCAAAAAGAGAGACAACCTACCACTAAACAGTAATATTGTTATAGCAATGCGGTATTTAAAATCAGTGTCTATACACATTCCTTGTGCAAAAATCTCCTGTTTAAATTCCAGAGGTACTTGCATATTCTGTTTCTGGCTGGTGGCCTTAGGCATCTGATTCGGGCACCTGGCCAACGTGTGTCTGTGTGTGTGGAGGCAGTACAAGCTTCCCAGCTACAGTTTGGTTGAAAGTCTGAATTTCTGTTCTGCAGGAAATTCGGAGGGGGGTGAGAGGGAGAGCCTTCCATTTTGGAACAAAAAGTCGAAATTTCAAAAAGGTTGCCACAGAAGGGAAGTCTGAAAAAAGTAAGTTCCTGGAGACAACTGCAGAATTCCTGGGGTATGACAGCACTTGGCAGTGTTCTAGCAATCCAGCCAGTCCTGCGGTGCTATACAGGTGAGGGTACGCGGCGAGAACATGGAAGTAACGGCTCAGGCCAAAGGCAACCGTTTCGAGAATGAGATAATTGGTATTAATAGGAATGGATGCGGTATTAATACGCAAGAATATTCTAACCTATAGAGTAAATGTAACCCTACGATTTATCTGGATGAGGAAAAAAGATTTGTGCACGGAAGTTTGGGCACTGATATGAATACTCAGTATAGTGCCAGGACCCTATAAGGGGGCAAATCACCATGTGGAGAGGATTCTTTTTCCTTTTCTTTACCCTAAAGGCCTCTCTTGTTTCGGCTATCAGCTCAGCTTTTGCAATACAGTTTAACGACTAAACACCCAATCCTGATCTCCAGCATCTCAGGAGTGGAGGAACCTGGACCATCGCACTCATTGGGCTGGTACTTTGTCTCCCATGACCAGGCCCCAAGGAAGGGTGTGAATATACTAGTTTAAGTGGCTTTGTAAAGGGATGATCATAGAATATCAGGGTTGGAAGGGACCTCAGGAGGTCATCTAGTCCAACCCCCTGCTCAAAGCAGGACCAATCCCCAGACAGATTTTTACCCCAGTTCCCTAAATGGCCCCCTCAAGGATTGAACTCACAATCCTGAGTTTAGCAGGCCAGTGCTCAAACCACTGAGCTATTCCACCAACCCACCCACAAGGGTCTATAGTACTGTACTACTTCTTTGTGGCTCCGTGGTTTGGGGTGTTAACTCTTTCCTTTATTTTCATAAAAATCTCTAAAGCCTGGCTTTGTCCTCAGTGTGAATGTCCTTGCCATACACCCCGAGGGTCCAGACAAATGATTGAACGCTTTACATTCTCTCATTCTGTAGCCTGTTTTGGGACAAGAACCTAAGTATCTTCTGGTCAGATCACTGGCGAGCCTATAATAAATCAGCCCTATAAAAATCAGGTTAATGATGGCTTGCTAGGCTTCTCGGCTCCTCGCTTTCTGTTAAGGCTGATGGGGCGCAGAACCGGTGACTGAGCCAGGAGCCTTGGAGCTTGGACTCAAGTTCATTTTAAATGTTAGAAGTGAAACATTTTGATTATTTCAAAATATTTCCTCCCTCGTCTCTGCTGGGGTAGGGAACAAGAGAGGACGCTGGGTGGTTTTGCTTCCTAGTAGCTCTTTCTCCCCTCTCCTTCACCAATAGAAGGGAGAGGACAGAGGTCAGTTTAAAGTGAGCTGCCTGAGAAGACAAGTTGAGCTTGAAACCTTTTTGCAGTTTTACGGAGTATCGGGCTAGTAAACCAAACATTTCCTGTAACACACACCTGGCTCCGTTTTCATATTTCAAAATGTTGACGACGTTTTGAACGTTTCAGCCCGTCCTGCTGCTGACACTTTTACGATGAGAAAACTCACCTGAGCGTTCTTTGTGCTGCATAGAGCAGCAATAAAAGGGCAGAAAGATTTTTAAAAAATAATTTGCAAGTCACTGTTCCAGGCTAGTTGCACCGGTCGCCTCTCTGGTTTGTCTGAGCACACCCTCAGCTATTGGGGTTCACGCTTTCCCCTCTCCTGTAGATGGGGACGGGGGGAGGGTTGCAATTCTCCACTCTGATCGAGGCTACAGTGCCCTGCAGATCAACTATGCTTATCCGGCAGGTCCAACTGGCTTCTGAACCTATGGTCCTTCCCTGTGGGAGGGAGTCTGTGACCAGCTGTGAATAGAGTGACCAGCCAGCTGCCTTAAACCAACATATTGCTTATTCAGCAGTAGAAGCAAAGCATTAGAGGGAAGGATTTTAAACCACATGCAACCTGCATGTGTGTCCATCTGACCAGGCCCTGACGGTAGCCTACACAGGCTTAGCTTCCCTCAGACACCTCAGCAGGAGCCTGCTTTCCCTGAACAGCTCCCTAATGGCCTTTGGGAGGGCGGGAGAGAGAGATCCTCACAGCCTAGATCGAGTTCCTTTGTTCTGCTCAGGTCCCAGGCGTTGGGCCCCGACTGTTCAAACCAGCTCCCCGGACTCAGCAGCAGGTCCAGCCAGACTCCTCAGAGGCAATGGCCCCTCAGGCGTTTGCTGTGGGGTGGTTCATTCGGAGTCACTGTTTCCTTTCTGCTTGCTTTTCCTGACAGCCCCCTATTAAACTAACCCAATCCGTTCAGATTGACAACATCCACTAACCCGGGCGACACACAGGAGTAACACGTTATTACGCAGCAGCTCCATCTCCATCATTATCCCCTGAGCATTCTAACCACACCCTGCCCAGGCTGGCTCTCTAAGGACTCGATGGGACATTGACTCAGAATGGCCACACGGGGTCAGACCAAAGGTCCATCTACCCAGTATCTTGTCTGTCGACAGTGGCCAATGCCAGGTGCCCCAGAGGGAATGAACGGAACAGGCAATAATTGAGTGATCCGTCCCCTGTCATAGAATATCAGGGTTGGAAGGGACCTCAGGAGGTCATCTAGTCCAACCCCCTGCTCAAAGCAGGACAAATCCCCAGTTTTTTTTACCCCAGTTCCCTAAATGGCCCCCTCAAGGATTGAACTCACAACCCTGGGTTTAGCAGGCCAATGCTCAAACCACTGAGCTATCCCTCCCCTCTGTTGCCCAGTCCTAGCATCTGGCAGTCACAGGCTAGAGACACCCAGAACATGGGGTTGCATCCCTGCCCATCCTGGCTACTAGCCATTGATGGACCTATTCTCCGTGACAGAAGCACCTGCTCTTGGAAGATTCCATGAGGCAACCTTGGGGGCTGTGCTATGGGGCACACTGGCCCTCAGCCAGAGTTGGAAGGGTTGGAAGGGCTGGCAAATCTCTGGCTATAGGAAGAGATTTCTGACAGTTGTAGATTGTGTCTTCTCCCATCAGTGAATCTAGAGAGTAGACTCTGCCTATACCATTTCAGGCGTAAATCTATCTGCAGTAGAGGATCAAATGTTTTCTTGAGCAGTAATTGAGTGGGTGATAATTCTCTGCATTTCTTGCGGTTCTTGTTTTGTTTTCCAAATGTCAATTACTCCACAGATCAAAACCATCTACCAGGAAGGCCCAGCATTTACCGAGTTCACACCACTGGAGCATTTGCAGCTTGGTTTTGGAGGATTAGTCAAAATCGGGAGGCCTAGAAATGAGGATCCTGCAAGACCTGCCTGGACTCCAATGGCAGTTGTGCGACAACAGCTGGATCAGGCCCAAAGCCTGCACTTTGAGTACTCATCAGTGCCAGGGCCGCCCAGAGGATTCAGGGGGCCTGGGGCAAAGTAATTTTGGGGGCCCCTTCCATAAAAAAAAAGTTGCAATACTATAGTCTCATGGGGGCCCCTGCAGGGCCCGGGGCAAATTGCCCCGCTTGCCCCCACCCCACCCCCCCGGCAGCCCTGATCAGTGCAAGGCTCTATTTACCTCTTATGAAACTAGCCACTCTTAACATGAAACAAAATCCCACGTACCATTCAACAACCGGGCAGGCTTCGGTAATTCAGAAAGTGCTCTAGTTCAAACAGGAATTCATTCGGGCGAGTCCTATCGCCTGCGTTGTGCAGGAGGGCAGACTATTCGTATTATTGATACGACCATAGAGCCTTGAAGCCCCAAACATGGACCGGGACCCGACAGTGCTGGGTGCTGTACCAGTGCAGAACAAAAGGATGGGCCCCAGCCCCCAAGAGCGACAGTCTAAGCAGATGATCACAATGCCCCTTCTGGGCTTACCTCTGTGAATGAGTGCTTGAAGGAGATTTTCTATCCCAATGTAGTGAATAGAACAGTCACCCTATGGGACAACCCTACAGAGTTACAGTTGAGAGCTCCTGTTTATAGTTCACCTATATAAATATTTATTCTTCACGAAATTAAACGTGGTACAATATCATGAAACCGTGTTAGCTTCAAGCTGTTGTCTACGCTCAATGACAATACTGACACATTCACTTGCAACAAATAATCATAACCCTATATTTTAAAGACAGCAAGTGCCAGTGACTGACAAGTATAATTACAGAAATTTCATTCACCTAAATCAAAGAACTCCCATTCAGAACACTATAATTCAGAAGTAAAAGTGCTGATAGGAACCAACAAAAGATTCAAATGTATCGTAATACATTTTAAATTAAATTTCTTTTTGTAGGAAGTAATTTTAAACTGGCAATATTTTTAATTTAGTGGATCTTCATAAAAGATAACTGTTGTAATCCCTTAAAAGAATATTTACATTTAGACAAATCATAAAACCAAACAGTAATGACGGAATTAATTACAGCCACATGCAGCAAATTAAAAATTAATCTTAATCTAACACATTCCAGAACAAAGAAATAATTGGTGCAAAACAAAAGCTGTGGTTTTTTTAAATAAAATTAATTCAACATTAAAACAGTAAATACAATATCAGAGAGCACCAAAGAGTGCATTAAAAGCTTCATTATTATTACTCAAGAACCAGACTCCCCATGAGTTGTGTAAGGGACCTGAGGGGAAAGAGGTAATATGTTAAGGAGACCAACTATTGATTGTTTTGATCAAATATAAGTTATTGATCTTATACTATATGCACCGAATATAAAGAGCATTGTCTAGTTTGACACACACGTGCACAAACGTAAACTCAAGATTATTTTTGAATAAAGCCAGGGATATTGTATTTTCTACGTATTTTGTACTCCTAGTTCAAAAAGGTTTCAGTTTGTCCAAGTGTACTCAGGTGTGATCTCACTTTACATGGAAGTGGTGCGGTACTGTACACTCACACAGTAAGTATTTGATTTGCATTCTCAGCGTTGGACAAACAATGAAGTCTCTGTTTTAACATTTCACATACGGCCTCAAAGAAAAACAGTGTTTGGGCAGCACACAAACAACACCCTTGTGTGGGAAGCTCACAATAACTGATATTATTCTTTATGGTTGGAAAAGGACCAAACTACTATGTGAGGAATGACAAGAACTTAATGTAAAATGAGAACCGTGTGCACTACGTTGCACAAGTATTACAGAAAAGTGATACATGTCCCAAAAGAATCCAGTCTCTAAATGTTGGTTATGTAACTGCATCTGTCATTTACTTGACACTTCCACCATGTTTTACACACCAGCATAGCATTTCCTTTCTTTAGAAAGGACTTTAGCACAGACAGCACACCACACAGGCAGAGGAGCATGTCCAGCCCTGCCTACGGCTTGGGTAAGGCAGAAGGTCAGAGTGGAGGATTCCATTTGGCCTTAAAAATTTATGTCCATGGGATTTTGCTACTCAGCTTTCACCTCTGCTAAGCGCCTGCGTTGCCCTACAGAATTTCCTCCGAAGTCTCCTAGCTAAATGAACGCCGACGCACGGAAACGTGTCACCCTGGTGATCCTCGCTCAGCTGACTCCTCTCTACTCCAATCCTCGCTCACCCCTGGATTAACGGCCACTGGTGTAACCCAGGGCATGGGGCTCCAGCGGGTCAAGTCTGCCAAGAGAGGGGTTGCTGCAGCTCCAAGCACCTGGTGCACTTTCTCCACCAGAGACCCACAGCAGGCCAGCACGGACCCAAGTGCAGGCCTGGCTGGGCAATATGCTGAGGCCTGGCCCTCCAGGAGCAGAGAGGAGAGACTCCAAATGAGAATTAGAACCGCCCTCTCCACCCAGCCGGACCCCTAAGGGTGGGGTCTGTGGTGCGAACGCCACCCGCCTTTTGCACCAGCAGGGTGGATCAGCCCTATGGGTGCTGACCGGTTTGGGTGAACTGACGCACAAGCTCAGTGGGGCAATATTGCTCCAACTCCCTGCAACTCCCGCACTGAGAGGGTATGTCTGGGTAACTGCTTGGAACTAACTGAGGCCTTGTCCACACTTATATTTTATAGCGCTCTAACTTGCTGGCTCGGGAGGGGGGGTGTGTGAAAAATCACCCCCCGGAGCTCGGCAAGTTTGAGCGCTTTAAAACGCTAGAGTTGGCAGGCTCCGAGCGCTGGGAGCCCTTGGAGCTATTCCCCTCGTGGAAGTGGATTCCTAGGAGCCCTGGGAGAGCTCGCTCCCTGCGCTCGCGTGTGACCACACTCACACTTCAAAGCGCTGCCGTGGGAGTGCTCCCGCGGCAGCGCTTTGAAGTGTCTAGACGTAGCCTTACTGCTCACAATGTGCACAGGAGGAACAGCAGAACAATGAGTCTCTAGAGCATCAGGAAGTTGCACGACAACTCACTGATTTGCTGTCTCCTTTTTCCTAGTTAATCTTTAACACCTCGTCGTGAGTAATGCAGCACCTACTCTGTCGGTTATGGAAACGTGCCCACCGCTCACCTACAGTGCAATAAACCAATACACCTGCCATTCAATAACGCATGGCAGAAAGTCCGGATCCCAGCAAGGACCCTGAAGCCGGCCACTCTGTTGGCATCACAAAATCCTGCATGTGTTTTATCAGGCCAAGTGGAAACAACCCTTCTGATCCTCTAGCATGAACAACAGCCTGCTTAAAACATAAGCAAAGGAAAACCAGAACCTAGGTCCCGCCTAACCGAAGTCCTGCTGACGCAGACACTGTAAATTACAACCAGTTGGTAGATTCTACATAAGCCTGTTTGTTGTGTTTGATATTTTCATCCAGATATTATCTTAGAACGAGACTGTAAGCTCCTGGGGCAGGGCCCATCTTTGTGTTCTTTGTTCGTACAGCGCCTGGCAGAAATGGGTCCATTACCGGGGCCCCTAGGTGCTACTGCAATACCAATAACAAAACAACCAAGTAGAGTTCAATGAAACCAGGGCCTCAGCCACAACCCACTGAAGTCAATGGAAAGACTCCTAGAGATTTCAAAAGGGCTTTGGATCAGGCCCTAAATAAAAAGCTTGCCCTAGTCCAGGACATTCCTTAAGGTGGAACAATGAAGAAGCCACTACAAACAACCAAGCAACTCATTGGCTACTTATTTATTTGCTCTCAATGACTCTGATCTAAATTAGTCTACTGACAAGTTACAAAATTCCCAACCCCACCCCAGCAACACACAATCTGGCCTGTAAAAATCAGGAGCGGTTTATGCCTCTTATCTCACCCTTGGGATAGAGCCTGCCATCCAAATTGTTCTGACAGTTCTATTACTAGCATACGCACCAGAACACAACCCGGCTTGCTCTCCAACAGCCATGCTAACGAGGGGGGGGAACAGTAGTTCCTCTCCTCCCCACTCCGTGCAACAGAAGAACTAATGCATTGTAGGAGCGGCTTGTTTTTTTAAAGCCATCTTTATGTTTGAGTGGGTGTGATCAAGACAGACGGATGCACACACATTTCCGAGGGTGTACGCTACAACTGAGGGGGTACATTACAGCCAATCATTAGGCTTGAAAAAAACATATCAAATAGAAAAAACAACAAAACACAGAAAGGCGGCAAAGAGGCAGAAGGGTGGTGTCTGCTCACCTAACCTGGCACAGACAATCCTAGACAGCCAAACGGCACTATGCGATGGCGCACGACAGCTCATGCCATGTGCTTCTCCACGACGTCTGACGTACCCTTCCACCATCCTGCTACACACGGAAGAGGGGCAGTAATGATCTTTTTAGGGAAAGGTACGGTACTGAAGTAACAGCCCCTGGAGGCTGAATGTCTATTAAGCCACAGAAAAACTTCCACATCACCTCCACCAAGTGTCTCAATCTTGGGGGAGATTATGAACTGCTTCTTTAAAATTAATCTAGCCCTTACGTGTGCCCAACTGAATGGTCTTCCTCCTCTTGCAGAGCAGAGGATGGCTCTCTCGGGTCGAACTGCATTCCACGCCCTGGCAGGCTCTGCAATGTGAATAGCAAGCACATTGCAGAACCCACCTGGTGATGCAGGTCTGGACAGACCGTGCCGTTCATTACCTCGACTGGAGTGCGAGTTTTACAGTCTGGTAGGAACGGACGTGGAAATGGCTAACATGCAAGACCCCTGCTGACTGGAGCCAAGGTGGCCCGTAAGGCTGATTAAACCCACAACATCCTTCTGTTCCTATTGAGATGCTGTGTCATTTCACTTCACAAGCAGCGCAGGCTGCAGCTCTGTGAAATCAGACCCTTCGGATCTGCTCTCTGTTGCTGATACTCACCAAAAGCCAAATGCTCCTAATCTTTTATGGCATCCTGGGAATTTAAACAAGTGACTGCACTCGCCTAGCCAGCCAGGGAATTACACTGATGGTCAAGGTTACCGGAGAGACTATTCACAAACCCAACACCCTCCTGCCCGAACAACATGCCAAAAGAAAAGGAGCGAGTCAGCATACTAAGCGCACCGCTGAGCAGCCTCACAACGTGATAGAAAGAGCAGATTGCAGGGAATGCCAATTATAGGTTTAGATCCTGAAAGCACCTATTGCCACGTACTGTGCAACTGAAGCTAATGGAGCTACAGCTGATCAGAAGCATTAACCTCCAGAGCGCTGGCAGAATATTGCCCTGAATTTGGAAAGCTACATCGATGTATTCTTACTACGCAGTTCGTATAAAGCCAAGATTCCCTTACAAAGACCAGGTTTATTTTGGAGCCTTAGGACAGTGTTACTCCAGCAACGCATCTGATTAACAAGGAACTTTCTTGATGAAGTCCCATTGTTAGGTCCTTCGAAAGCTTTCCCAAAGTAGAACTCTTTGGTCTTCTCTCTCTCGGGATTGTTCCCAGCTCAGAGGGGACTTTTGTTTTGGGAAGCTGAATCAAGTTTTCCTTGGTCACTGGTGCGTTATTCAAACACGAAATAAAAATGGAGACGCTTGCACCCTGGTAACACCAATGCTTGAGCACGTGATTTTGCATTCACACGTGTGCAACAGTTTCACACAGAGGGAAACTGAATGCAAACTTACTTGTATGTTTAAGTGTTAACAGAGCCAGAGAGCAAGTCATCATTTCCACACGAACGTTTACATTTTTCAGCTCCTAGACCTGCTCTAGGAAGAGAGCGCGCAGAGCCGAAGCGCAATCCCAGAGTGACTATCATACCCGATACAGATAAAAACTACACTTTAAAGAGCTGACACGCTGCGTGTCAATCGTGGTCTCCGGTTTGGCAGAGCTGCTGTCACTCCTACACTCCTGCCATTGCCGTGCCTAGCGCAATCTGACCTGCGAGTACATAACTCACATAACTACACTTACAAAAACTGACCTGCCGGGCAGTCTCTAGGGCCCCCGACAGGCTCTTTCCAGGCACGTATAAAGGGGATTCCAAGTGGCCATCCAAAAACACTTCTTTGAACTTCAGGCTTGTCCTGGTTTAAAACCCCAGTGGGGGCCAGCAGTGTCTTTGACAGGTTGGACAATATTGGGCTGGGAAATAACAAGGTGACAGTCTTTTGCCGGTGAAGATAAGCAGCTCCTGTGTTAGCTCAGTGAGCGCACTGCCCATCTCCTTCATTCACTGCCTACTTCGTGATGGCCTGAAAAGAAGAGTCATCAGGAGCTCTCCCCCAACCCCGAGGGCTGACCAGAAGCTACACAGTGGTGATGCACTGAATCCTATGGAAGGATTCAAAGACCCTGGCTGTGGGGTACACCTCCACAGATAAACAGATACACCAGATGCCAATATTTCAAATGCTCCATAGGGCCAAGCACCAAGTCTCTTGGTGCATTTTCGGTTCCATTTTAGAAAACCTTTGGGACAGGTCACGACCACGGGGCTAAGTGAGAAAATTCACCTCTAGAAAGGACGAGAGGATGGAGACGCATGTGCGCGTACTAGGGTTTGATCTGCTAACCAGTCTTTCCAAATGGCTGATGCAAGGATCACGTGACTAAGGTGGCGAATTGTACACAGTCACACAAAGAGGGAACAAATGCTCCTCACGCCTCCTTTGCTTTAAAAAATCCTATTTGTTTATGTATAAGACATGCGAGAAGTGGTTCTCACTTTTCATACATTAAAGCAACTACACCTCTACCCCGATATAACGCTGTCCTCGGGAGCCAAAAAATCTTACCGCGTTATTGGTGAAACCGCATTATATAGAACTTGCTTTGATCCGCCGGAGCGCACAGCCCCGCCCCCCCGGAGCGCTGCTTTACCGCGTTATATCCAAATTCGTGTTCTATCGGGTCGCGTTATATCGGGGTAGAGGCGTATTAACAAATTTAGCTCAATATCTCCTCCCGCTCCATATTCTGCTGTCAGCTTGGTCAAATAGCAGAACAATCATTTTCTCACTGCATATTTCAACTCCTACCCTAAGCTAGAATAGTGTTGCCGTTCTGCTGAGCAGAGATTGGTGCTTTGCGGGGGCGTTTCCCATTGGAGGAAAAGTCACTGATGGGGAAGATTTTTTTTCCCACCCCGCTTCTCCAAGAGAGGTGGTCACAAACAGCGAGCAGGCAAGCCCCCTTCTCAGAAATCTCAGCCACAGCGCCGATGGCAAGTCCTCGGGGAGCCACTGTGCCTCAGGAATGGGCACTAATTAGCGGGATTAAAGCAAAGAGCAGAAATTCTTCATGTTTGCAACAGTTCTCCCCAAAAGAAACAGCATCACAAAACACAGAGCGTTTATTCAAAGACTGGACCCTGCCTGCATGAAGAAAACACATGAATGACTAAGTAACAGAGTCACCTGATAATTCCCACCACAGTATGTACAGCCATGAAAAAAATCACTAACTTATCAGCCCCCCAATTCCTAGTCCAGCTCCACTGTGTCCATTTAATCTCAACAGAAAACATAGGATTTCTGTGGCTATATATTATTCTAGAGAATTAGCAATGCTATCGCCGGTATTACGGTACTCAAACAGGTGCTGGAAACTCACCTTACTCCAGAACAGTCAGAGCTTCCTTAAATGAGTCAGATCTTCAAGCGTTAATTGCTCCCTGACTCAGAACCCTCCACCACCTTTCCTTTTGGATGTGGAGGCTCAAGAGACCTCAGCATAGTGGATTAAAACATCATTCCGGCCCACCCCACCCTGCGAGCGGTGAGACGGAGGCAGTTTGCCTGTCTGAAGCAGAATATCGTCACTGGCTCTAGGTGGACATCAAGCCTGGAGCACTGGAGATGGACGCACAGAAGTGACTGTCTGGATACAACGTTTTCGCAAATGGTGAGTTTTGAGGTGGGCTAATGTAATAGTGCAAGGGGGTGAATTTAAGACCAAGCTATGCAAGTTACTCGTGCACATCAACCGGCTTGACTCAAATGAACACATTTATTCACTGTAACAACTACTGAAAAGTTGTTTTAACACAACGTATTCGAGAAGGCGTGAGCTTTTCCGCTTGCCATGCACATCTAAGTTGCTAGCTTTATGGAGCCATCTGAAGCGTATCTTAAGGAACAATACTTCTCAGCAGCTCCACAGTGCTGCAGTAAGTGTAATGGGTTATTCACCTCGAGCATCTGAGATGATTCGTATACCAGACACTGGACCCACCGTGGAGTTTCTTTGCCAGATCTACGCTGGAATGCTGCCAAGTGTCTATTGTTTCTTATACTGATGGAAGGAAAAAACTCTCAAAATGACTTAACCTTTTCTTTAAAAAACCCTTAAAAATGGACAAAATTCAGGGCACTGAGCCCTCCTCACTCTGGGCATGAGTGCTGCACATGCAGGGGACACAACCGTGTGGACCAGATCCAGGATTCCTACCTGCCAAGGCTGGGATTGTGACTTTGTTCCACTCCCAGGGCTGATCGTATTCATCTGCAGGCCTGTCGTCATCCTGTGGCAGCTTGCTCTCTCGCAAGCGCTGGCCCACCAAGCTGTCAGTGTCTGACTCCACACCATTGCCTTCTGGTTCATAGGGCGTGTCATAGAGCTGAATGCCTTTCTGCTGGGACTTCACGCTTTCTTGCCTTTGAAATTCTGTAGCAAAGAGAGAAAATAATTGTGTTAGGCTGACCACTGACGAGACCTATATATTGAACAATTGTATAGCATTAAACACCGGTGAAAACGTTGCTGCAGACAGCAAGCTGTTTAAAGGCTTCCCAATTTATTTCTCTATTAGGTAACTGACATGAAACAGACCCAGGTCTCGGTCATCAATATTTTGCATGAAGTAAAGACAGCCCACAGCATGAATGATTTCTCCTACTGCCCAGCTGATGATAAAAATACTGGAGGGGAGATAAGTGCCGACTAGATCACAGGAACTATGCAGCACTTTGATGAGCAGCACTTCAAATGGGTCTGGTTATATCAGAGTTCACCATTATTCCCAATGTCATTTTGATACATGGCAGCATCCATACGCAATCACAGAAACAGAGAGGTCGTCATGATCACAGAAAGATGTAAAGAGAGGCATTTAGGCGGCTATGTCGGATGGATGCCAATGTGTCTGTTTTATTCGTTGGATCACTACTAAAAAAAAATAAACATACCAACACTACACAGAACAACAGTAATGCTGATATAAATAATGGGCCTGGGTCTCTACTGGGCTAGTCCAGTTTCAGCAGGGTATAATCCAGGAGTTAACACCTCTGGAAATTTCCACTACATGCATCCGACGAAGTGGGTATTCACCCACGAAAGCTTATGCTCCAATACTTCTGTTAGTCTATAAGGTGCCACAGGACTCTTTACCACCCCTAATGTTATAACACCTCGCTTTCACACAGCACTTTCCATCAGGAGCTCTCCAAGCACTCTACAAAGGAGGTCACGTATCATTAAGTCCATTTTACAGCTGGGGAAATGGAGGCACAGGGAAGGACAGTGTCTTGTCCCAGGTCCCCCAACAGCAGCGGAGCCAGGGCCAGAACCCAGTCCAGTTTCTATCCATTGGGCCACACTGCCAAGAAACAGTCTACAAGTTACATGCATTAGTACTAAGCAGCAGCATTACGATAGTATTTCTTTAACCTAGGAAACATCAATTGAAGTACTCAAATAAACAAAGCCCGTCCCTGCCTATAACACTGCAGAACATTCCCAGACCAAACTGATGGCGGACGTTTTCCATCAGGGCCGCCATTATACTCAAGAGATGAAATCTGGGACAGACCAGGATGGCTACACTATTTCCTTCCTAGGAGGATAGAGCAGATCAACCCCATGCAGCAGTCGTTCAAAGGGAGAGCTTTTAAGGCTCAAATGGGAATTTGGCACCTTGTTCCCCTGGAAAGCCAATGAGAGTTGGACACGTGACACCCATTTCTGCCTGTCAAAGTCTCCCCTGAAGTCCTTCTGAGAAATTCATTTTAGAGGGAAAAAACCTCTCCAGGGAAGTCTGACTAGGGCAACCAGTACTGTCAATTACAGCGCATGTCTTACAGGAACCGCTGGCCAGGCTTCTTGCAAAGGGCACCCCCGGGCCACCTGAGCGTTTGCAGTGTGGGCAGTGGGAGCACGCAGTGTGCCACAGCTCTTCCTAATTTAAAAGAACTGACAGTCTTTAAATTAGACTCTTCCTGTAGCACATGGACAACGACAGTCAGCTCTACTGCAGTGAAAAGAAAGGGCACATTGGGGAAGAGTTTTTGGAAATGAAAAGACTCATCTCACACCGAAAGCCTCTCCTGCCTGAGTACGAAGACGGTTTGCGGGGGAAGTATTCTGATCTGTGCATTTTACTGCACACGCCCTTTAAAATGTCCATATTCCCACCAACACATCTTGCTCCCAGCTTGCCAAGGGTCTGCTCTAAAGCTATGTGTACTGCAGGGAGAGCAGTGTCCTGGACAGAGGCGAGAACGAGTCTCCTCTGCCCTGCCTGGGATTCAAGAGTTTAACTGCAGCTGTTGGACCAGATGTAAGCGGAAAAGGGAAAGGTCAAAAGGGAAAGGAGGCCCCAAGAAGCCGCCTGCAAGCTCTGCAGAGCCAGCTCCCGTGCAGCAGCAGTAGCCATCATGTTCAAAGCCTGACATTCACTTTCCTACTAGGCCAAATAGATCTCAAGTACTTGGTAAAGACCACAATACCCTGGGCAGGAATCACAAATAGCAAACACTGCAACAAACCGAAGAGCCCGGTAGAGTTACTCATTTGGAAAAGGTGAACCTGGCCCCTCCAAGAAGAGAGTAATTAACCGCTGGAACAATTTACCCACGGTGACGGTGGATTCTCCGTGACCGGCAAGTTGTAAATCAAGATGGGATGTTTTTCAAGAAGAGCTGCTCTAGGAACAATTGTGGGGCAGGTCTCTGGCCCGTGTTATACAGGAGGCCAGACTAACTCAGGGGTTCTCAACCTTTTTCTTTGAGCTCCTCTCCCCGCCCCCCCCCCCCACACACACACACGCTATGAAAACGCTGTGCCACAACAACTAGTTTTCCGCATATAAAAGCCAGGATCGGCATTGGGGGGTAGCAAGCAGGGAAACTGCCTGGGGCCCCATGCCACGGGGCCCCCACAAAGCTAAGTTGCTCAGGCTTTGACTTCAGTCCCAGGTGGCAGGGCTCGGGGCCCCAGGCTTCAGCCCCACACAGCAGGGCTTCAGCTTTCTGCCCTGGGCCCCAGCGGGTCCAACATTGGCCCTGCTTGGCGGATCCCCTGAAACCTGCTCGTGGCCTCTCAGGGGCCCGGACCCTGGTTGAGAACCACTGGACTACTGATCTCAATGGTGCCTTCTGGCCTTGGAACCCAGGGACACGTAAACCACTACCATGCACCCACATTAATCAATCAGGCATCGCAGAATTCCATTTTATTTATTATCTGTAAAAATTTATTTTAAATGGATGTTTATTTCAAAACATTTTTCTCAGTTGCAGAACATTATGGGGACAGGGCCTGTCAGACAATTATTTAATGACGGGGGATGCGGAGATTCAAAAAGTTAAAGCTTTCCAATTGTAAAGCACAAGTTATTAACAACGCATCAAAATAGAGAGCATAAATATCCTTACATCAAACTCTCAAATTTTCAACCAGCATTTTTCTGACTTTGCCTATCTGTAAATTTTAATGGTTATTCATGGAAATATTTTTGCGCGTGTGTGCGCTGAAATCAATGCTTATCAACATTTACTGATAAAAATGTAATCCTCCAAAGCCTAGTCATAATTTTGGATTTCACTACAGAGAAGTGATTATTTTTAATAGCGCAACAAAGACCTGCAAACATCACCACCCTAACTGCATAATCCAATTTTCCTCCATACAAAAAGAAAACGGATTAAGAGTTAATTGTTAAAAACAATACTTCAAAATAAATAATCAGAACTACCTATGGAAGAACAACTTCACTGTTGGGCAGAAGCATTTCCAATGTTAACTTATACATTAAAGAAGAACAGGAGTACTTGTGGCACCTTAGAGACTAACAAATTTATTAGAGCATAAGCTTTCGTGGACTACAGCCCACTTCTTCGGATGCATATCTTCAAGTGGGCTGTAGTCCACGAAAGCTTATGCTCTAATAAATTTGTTAGTCTCTAAGGTGCCACAAGTACTCCTGTTCTTTTTGCGGATACAGACTAACACGGCTGCTACTCTGAAACCTGTCATTATACATTAAAGATGCAAATAAACATGAAGAAAATCATACTGAAACCCCTGATGCATCTAAACTACACAGTTCCAGATAATTCACAGCCGTGGATTTCAGACTACACTCCCACCTTTGTAACAGTAACAACGCCTAGAAAACAGTTATCTGAGTAGTTTTTCTACTTAAGTGTATGAGAAAAGTGTCATTCCACATCATTAGTGCTTTCACATAGTGAAACACGGGGAATCTTCAGTGCCTATATTGAAAGTGTGTCTTTGTAAAAGAATTTTGCTCAAGGGTGGAATTCTACATTAAGAAAACTCTCCCTGTCAAAGATCACATAGGCTGCACCCAGCTATAGGCTATTAATACCCTCCTGACTCTTGCTGGATCAGAACCACAAGAGTCTCCTTCCTTTTAAATCACAGCCATATTTAGTGTCTGGCAGTTTACTAAAATGTGAAACGTGTTTTGTGTTCAAAGAATACAAAAGACAATCTTCCTAAAACCAAGAGTCCAGAGCTATCAACGATCAGTACCTGCATTTGCGCTGCAGACGCCATTAACCCCATAGGAACCCATGAAAGGCAGGAGCCCAGCAATCATATGTTTCAAGTCACAAGTTATTTTTACAAAGCATCAACAAATTCCTAGAAAAATGACCTTTAATAAAGGATGTGGCAGGTTGCTATTTCATGCCTTCTAGTCAGAGAACACGAGCATTAAACAGACATGTGTCTGAACCCTGAAGTAGAAAGGTTTTCCGTGTGAAGCCAGGCTCTAAGGCAAGCAGAGAAATATTAAGATCCCTTTAATTTGTTTGAATTTCAATCTTTAATTAACATGTCAAACGACTATTTACACAAGAATGTAATTTGTCTCAGTTAAATCACACGCGCTTTCCCCGTCAGCAGCAGGCTGAACTGAGAAGCTGCCGCACAAGCAGTGACAGTGTGATGCGTTGCTGACAGCACAGCCGGGACCGGAATACTTAAGCATTAGCTATTTGTAGGAGACAGAACATTTGTGCTGGGGCACTTCTTATGGATCTTCATGAAAGCTGTAATCGCTACAGCTCTAAGCGCTAAAATAATTCTTGGAATGACCAAGGAATCTGAAAGTGTGTTAATTCCACTTTCTTGAAGTCTGGCTTTGAGGATTACAAGGCCATGGGTCTTTTCATTCAAATAGAAGCAAGAGCAAATCAAGAATGTATTGAACAAAAGGCTGCTAAAGCTTTATATAGACTATTTTCTGCTTTCTTTGAAGACCAAATTTTAATGCCCTGATTTTCGCATTTATTAATTTTATCCTTTGATCTCAATGCTGAAGTGCATTTTTCTAGAATTATGCTTATTAAAATTCAACAGCAGTACAGGGAATTGAAGTTTCCATGGAAGAAATCTACTGTCACTTTTGTTGCCAGCAGGTTGAAAGTCACCACAATGGGAAGAATAAACTTACCTCCAATTCTTATTCTCTGCAGTTAGTGATTGTAACAGAGCCATGGTCCAGGTTTTCAGTCTCCTGTGTGAAATTCAGAGGCTGACTAGCAAGCTAAAATAATTCAGAACTTTTGGGAGGATCAGGTTACGTGACCCAAAGGCTGAGCTAAAAATCTTATGACTTCCAACAGCCAAAGAAAAATGCCTACAATATAGAGAGCTACGACTATCAAGGGGAAGCAGATAACCACTGTAGCAGTTACACTAGCGCTAAATTGCTCTTAAACTTTTCAGTAGCCAAAATTACTAAACAACTTAAGTATTTGCAGCATTCCCATGGTATCCGCTTACTTGAGGGAATACCTTTGGAGTTAAATAGGGAAGCAGCAGAAACTCTGCAAACACAGAAGTAACATTATCTAAAGAAAACTGGAAAGTGTTGTTTGTTTTGGAGACCGGCACTGTGCCTTCTGAGAACCAGACTGATTGACAACCATTTTCTCCTCCTCCAAAGTAAATGCAGTAGATGAAGAAGCTATTTTTCCGGAATCTATACAGCTCCTTACTCTCACTAAAAAGAACAGGAGTACTTGTGGCACCTTAGAGACTAACACATTTATTTCAGCATAAGCTTTCGTGGGCTACAGCTCACTGAAAATAAGAGATCTGGAAATTGAAAATGATCAGATCAAAAAACGTAGCCCCATCCCCAATCTAAACACATATTTGTTTCCAGTTGGGGGAGAAGGGAAGTTGTTTCCTCGATCCACAAGCCAAGTATTTCCACAATGTAACTACTAAATAGTTATAGCTCAGTCTAGCCTGATACACTGCTACAAAACATTCATTAAAACCCTTGGAAATATTCCAAGGTTATGTCTGATTGAAACACAAGTCAAGGAAACTTTTCTTTTTATATTTCTAACACAATGAAATACAGATTAAGGTGCAATTCGGTATTTTATGTAAATATTTGTACTAGGAACACAGTATATAGAAAGGTACCCTGAAGTCAAGGAAATGCTTATCAGCACTTAACTGGCAAAAGACCACTAGCTGTCTGCTGGTGCTATTCTCCAAGTACCAGCATCTGCACTGAGTGGTACTATGCAATAAACAGCCTGTCATGTCTTTAATGAATCTTGATGCCTTAAAAGTATCACATCTGCACAGGGCCGGCGCAACCCATTAGGTGACCTAGGGTGCTAACATTTGGGGGGCGGCGACCGCGGGTGCTGGACCTTCGGCCACCCTGGTCATCGGCGGTATTTCGGGGGCGGGACATTCTGCCACCTGTCACGGGCGGCATTTCGGGAGCGGGACCTTCCGCTGCCTAGGGTGGCAAAAAAGCTGGCGGGGCTCCTGCATCTGGACTATGCTTGCATCAAAGGATGGACCTGCCAGGACTGCGGACTGTCTGATCCATGATGCACATTGTGTCACCTTTAGACTGAAGCTATATCTCCATGCACCACATGTTGGTGTCCTGATGATACGGCACCTATACCACAATGGCCTATTATATTGGTGCTTCAATGTTACTCCCATTGGTCACAAGAGACATTGACAGCATTCGGACACATCACCCTGTTGGGTCTCAGGCTACCCTGAATGCCCCAAAGGAGACCGGGGGTGGGGTGGGAAGAGAAGGGAATGGACACATACCCAATTGGGAGGGGGGGGGAGGGGAGGACGACAAATGGTTAGGTGCCTTCCACCTTTGGCACAGCTGACTAATGGGGAACATACAAAAACAGCCAAGCATTTCAGCTACCGAACAGCATCAGCAGGCGGTCAGCTCCACAGTGAGATACAGACACAACAGCACCGTCAACCAAAGAGCTGCACCAAAGACCAAATCTGGAACTCTGAACCTCTGAGGCAGCTGGTCTCTTCTGGGCCCATGCAAATCCCACAACCCCGAGTGAAGCGTGGAAGAGCTGGAGACAAAAAAGCATTCTCAGCCAAGAGGATCCCAGAATAGAACAAGCTTCCAGAGGAGATAAAGGTGGATAGAAAACTGGCTAGATCATCGGGCTCAACAGGTAGTGATCAATGGCTCCATGTCTAGTTGGCAGCCGGTATCAAGCGGAGTGCTCCAAGGGTCGGTCCTGGGGCCAGTTTTGTTCAATATCTTCATTAATGAGCTGGAGGATGGCGTGGACAGCACCCTCAGCAAGTTTGCAGATGACTAAACTGGGAGGAGTGGTAGATATGCTGGAGGGTAGGGATCAAATACAGAGGGACCTAGACAAATTAGAGGATCGGGCCAAAAGAATTCTGATGAGGTTCAACAAGGACAAGTGCAGAGTCCTGCACTTAGGACAGAAGAATCCCATGCACTGCTACAGACTAGGGACCGAATGGCTAGGAAGCAGTTCTGCAGAAAAGGACCTAGGGGTCACAGTGGACGAGAAGCTGGATATGAGTCAACAGTGTGCTCTTGTTGCCAAGAAGGCTAACGACATTTTGGGCTGTATAAGTAGGGGCATTGCCAGCAGATCGAGGGACGTGATCGTTCCCCTCTATACGACATTGGTGAGGACTCTTCTGGAGTACTGTGTCCAGTTTTGGGCCCCACACTACAAGGAGGATGTGGAAAAATTGGAAAGAGTCCAGCGGAGGGCAACAAAAATGATTAGGGGGCTGGAGCACATGACTTATGAGGAGAGGAGTCTGCAGAAGAGAAGAAGGGGGGGGGGGAGAATTGGATAGCAGCTTTCAACTACCTGAAAGGGGGGTTCCAAAGAGGATGGAGCTAGACTGTTCTCAGTGGTGGCAGATGACAGAACAAGGAGTAATCGTCTCAAGCTGCAGTGGGGGAGGTTTAGGTTGGATATTAGGAAGAACTATTTCATTAGGAGGGTGGTGAAGCACTGGAATGGGTTACCTAGGGAGGTGGTGGAATCTCCATCCTTAGAGGTTTTTAAGGTCAGGCTTGACAAAGCCCTGGCTGGGATGATTTAGTTGGGGATTGGTCCTGCTTTGAGCAGAGGGTTGGACTAGATGACCTCCTGAGGTCCCTTCCAACCCTGATATTCTATGATTCTGGCTGCCTCTAGGGAACACTGCAGATCAACCCAGAAAGCTCAATACAATCAAATACAATTGAAAGAAAGCCCCACACCCCCTATCCCAAGCAGAGTTTTACTGGAAAAAGGGAGAAGAGCCAGACACCCCATGGAGTCCACTAGGGACTTCGCTATTGCTCCCGATTTTACACGCAAGGGGCTCAGATACTGTGGTGATGGGCAGCAGCAGCAAACCCCTCAGCCTGTTATAAACATTCTCCAGCTCAAACAGGGCTACTCAGAGACCTACTGGGCTATGCCAAAGGCCGCTCTCTGCCCCTGTCCCGGCCTCCCGTGTGTGCTTACATTACAGCCTTTCAGCCAGCTCAGGACACGAGTCAGCCCGCTGGTGATGTGCAGGTTAGCTAAAGACTTTGCATAGCTCTTTTCCAGTTTGGGTGAAAAGAGGCAAGGGTCCAGAGGTGGAACTCTCCCTCCAACCCTACCTGACTTGCACTGCCCGGCAGGCCCTGCCAGAGGGAGGGTGGGAGCCTCTAGACTGTTAAGCAGACAGTTTGCAGCCTCCTTAGGTGGCACAACCAACGTATTGGTTTGAGGGACTTCTATTTCCTCAAGCAAATGCTTGCATCGGAGCACAGCACCAGATTGGCAAGTGCTCCAGAATGTTAGCTGATCAGCCAAGCGCTCCTCAAGGAAAGCTTCAACACACATATTACAATACACTACATGTTTATTTAAGAGAGAGGCTAATTGCTCCATCAAAGGGTTTGCTAGGTAAAACCGTCCCCCCATTTCCATGTATTTATTTATTTTGCAGCAATCATTCCGGGGGGGAGACGGGGGGACACAAGACACCTCTGTGTTACATCCAACAGCAAGCAAAGGGGCAGTCTTTACAAGCGGTGTGGCATTGGGGCTGCAGAGCCTACTGGACCCTATTCTACCTTCAGTGCCCGTACATCACTCTTATAAACAACAATAGCTGGCCCATGCACTGCGCGGGAAGGAAAGACACCTCAGCATTTAGCTTCAAATGCCAAATGTTGGGAAGGGTAACACGGCGAATTAAAATATATTTAAACAATCACCAAACCACGAGTGCAAGTGGCTAGCCTCCAGGCTAAAGAATGCCCAGGAATTTTACATCCAGAATTCTCCCCAGGGCCAAGACTGCCCTGGGGAAAAGGCAGGGGGGCAGACTGCCAGAGAGCCCGTTCTGCCTCCCTGACTGTCTGGGTCCAGCTGTACCAGGCCTGACAGCTGACTCCAGGGGAGTGCTGGAATGCACCAGGCTCCAGCCACGGCATATTCTAAACTGGAGGTGCTGGTGGGAGGGGTGGGGAATGTCTGCTGTGGCAGTTTAAACCTGCCAGGGACCCCGACATACATAGAATCATAGAATGGCAGGGTTGGAAGGGACCTCAGGAGGTCATCTAGTCCAACTCCCTGCTCAAAGCAGGACCAATCCCTAACTAAATCCCCAAATCCCCCCCTCAAGGATTGAACTCACAACCCTGGGTTTAGCAGGCCAGTGCTCAAACCATTGAGCTATCCCTCCCCCCTCATAGGGCAATGAATCCCCTATTGAGGAGACGTGGACGCGTCTCACTTCACTCCGTTTGCACTGTAGGTGCCCCAGTCTGTCTCTATTTCCACAGCTGTGGTGGTCCCAGGATATTAGAGGGACGAGGTGGGTGAGGTAATGCCTTTTATTGGACCAACTTCCGCTGGTGAAAGAGACAAGCTTTCAAGCTACACAGAGCTCTTCTTCAGCTCCTACGTGTCCAGGCTTCTGCCACCGCCTCAGCGTTAAGTATGTTTGTAACCTGTGTAAAAAAGTAATCAATCGTGTGGCTAGTTCTAGTCCTGCCACCCCACATTGCTATAATGGGTTTTTCCAACATTTTATATGCAGAGACTCCCCAACATCCGTGACGGAAATGCCTGCCTAAGACATTGCTTTATCCATCAGACAGCACACAGTCACTTTCGCATGCCTCACTGAGAAATTAGAGATAGAGGGTAACGAAACACAGACACATTAACCAGCAGACTAATCAGCTGTGGCATGACAAATCTGCTCTGACTCAACAGTTGTGTCAGATTCTAAAGTGTACTGACCCAAATAGATCAGCTGTAAGGAAGACAAATAGACCCATCCATTTCCTGCCACAGATTCCCACATTAGTGCATCGTTTCAAGCCCAGCCCTATCTGTTCTATTGCAATTACTCCGCTGGTTTCCCCAAAACCCTGGTTAGCCAGCTTTTGTTCAACTAGATCAGACAGTGCAGGTAACACATTGGAGATGAAACTGCTACAAAGTACAAGTTTCTGACCAGCTAAGCTCGGAAATAATTCCCTAAATAAAGCATGACTGATTGCTATTTACGGCTTTGGTGCTGCTAGCAAACAAGAGACACAAAAGCTCTAGAGGGGTCTGAAAAATGCACATCAAGAATTACGTGACTAGGATCAAATCCAATACTGCTTTATAAATATTAGTTATCCCCACGAATGGCAATGAACTACCACGTCCCAAACACAAGTGACAGGTTCATGGTCCCAGAGTTTCGTGAGAGGGGTGTAGCGAAGCAGTTAGCTTACACTAACCATACCCTGTTTATTAAGCTACTGGCTGAAAATACTTTGCAATGATTTTATGGTTCTTTCAGGTGAAGGCTACTACCAGTGCCTCTTAAGTGAGAGCTAAGGCCCGAATCCAGAAAGTACTTATGCATGTGCCTAACTTTAAGCACCTGAATAGACTTCATGAGGGTACTGCAATGGAAGTATTCACCTGCTTAAGCACATGCTTGGCTAAAAGCACTCTGCTCCATCAGTCCCACAGAGAGCAGTGATTAGAATTCAGGAAGTCTTGTCTCCCAGTTCCGAGTTCAGAATACACCACCCCTCTAGACTGTGGACCTATCTGAAGAACTAAGAGGAAGGAAAGTGGTCCTATGGAGAACTGAAGACCACTTACCAAAACTCTATCCTTAACAGAATTTCCTCCCAGGAGAACTGGATCGAGCTTCTTTGCCATCTCGGTATTTATTAGCAGGAAGAGGGAAATCTGCCTGTATCTGCTGCATAATATGCAAAACCTTATCCAGCCGAGACTGAATACCAATGTAATGCTGTCCTCACCAGTTAAACGTGCATATTTAAGTACCTCTAGCTGCAGGATTCTTGGCATCAAAGACAAAGCAAGACAGCTTTATCATCCAAAAGTGAGACATATTTCTGTGAGCAAATTTTCAAAGCAGACAGATGAACTATATATAAAGATGTTTACTACTGGAAGTCTCTGAATGATTAAGGGTTAATTAAATAGGCAATGAATGACCAATAATAAACTGCAATAGATAGGAACTTGTTTTCTAGCCCTGCTGGTCATCTGGATCCACTGTCATGTCAATAAACCCCATGTTAAAATCATGTTCCTGAACAAGGGGAGTCCTGTGGCCCCCGTGACAGCAGCTGTTGGGGAAGGGGCTCATCTTCGGTAGGACATGCAGAAGAGTGCAGCTGATGCAATCATTGTGACAGTGCAGCTTCTGAAATATGCATTCACATTCCAAATGAACAAGCCCCAGAAGAAGAGTAAACAGCAGCAGACACTGGTGCTCTGCTAAAGCAACATACAAAGAACAGTGCGGCCTCTGCCTGCGTCTCGATTTTGTGTTGGTCCATCTCACCTCTTTTGAGCCCCACCTACCAGAGACAAGTCTCCCAACAGCAGCTGGGAACATGATCCTGTTTCAGACAGGGGGTTGCTCAGATAATTGAGGAGGCCCACTTATAGACAAGGGGGTCAATCCAATTCTTACGGAAAGACCCAATGGGGGTCAGTGGGAGCTGGATCAGGCCTGGGAAGAGGGGTGCTTTGCTCCTGTGGACTCAGGCCTTGTCTGGGCAGATTCCCCGGGGTAGACTCAGCAGCCAATGACCAGCCACTGATATAGCTGCACTGGAGCGGACAAGGAAAGCCAAGATTTACACCCCTGTTTGAAACCAGATTCTAGCACAATGGTGCAAGTCACAGCATTTCTTGTATATGCTTGAGATTTCGCAACTTCAGGGGCCAGCCATCAACTGCTGGAACTGGTGCAGTTTCCCCACCCCTGAGAGCAGAGACTGTTGCTGTTTTTTGTACACCTTCGTGCACATTCTTGAAACTTACGCCCAACCCGGACTAGATTTAAACCAGCAACTTAGAGGTGAAACTTTCTACGTCACATCACTCGTCACCTGAGCCTTACAGCCCAACCTCATATATAAAAACTTATTTCTAACCCCATATATAAAAGCTTGTTTCACTGGTGTGGTGCAACCATCTGCTCAGTGGAGGGATGGACGCATTTCCAGAATACAGACTGCAATGGAGATCTCTACCAAATTGGTAGGTTTTGATCTAAGTAAAGCAAATGGCCTTCCAATCCATGCAGAATGCCTAGGACTGGAGGGAAAGACATATGGGCATGCAGCCCCTCTTCCTTCTTATTAATGAACCATACTCCAAAAGAGAAAGCACCGGGAAGCGTAACAAAGTTCTGAAGGGATGATCGGCGGGTGACTCAGAACTAAGTTCACATCCAAATGATTTAACCAAAAATAAACCACCAAACCAACCCACACCACCCTATCACAGCATACCCGATCCCAGCAGTGTCTTTATAGCCCCCCAAAGAGGGAGGAAAAGCCAGAGGCTTCATGTGACTTTGTTATTGCTATTGATTTTTCATGGAAGGCGCTCCGATACTGTGATGATGGTCAGCAGCATAAAACCTTAGGAGATAAGACCATAAGAATGGCCATAGTGGGTCAGACAATTGATCCATCTAGCCCAGTAACCCGTCTTCGGACAGTGGCCAATGCCAGGTGTTTTAAAAGGAATGAACAGAACAGGGCAATTTTCAAGGGATCCATCCCATCATCCAGTCCCAGCATCTGGCAGTCAGAGGCTCAGGGACACCCAGAGCATGGGGATGTCTCCCTGACCATTCTGGCTAATACTCATTGATGGACCTGTCGTCCAGGAACTTCTCATTCTTTTCTGAACCCAGCTATCCTTTTGGGCTTCAGAACATCCCCTGGCAACAAGTTCCACGGATTGACTGTGCATTGTGTGAAGAAATACTTTCTTTTGTTTGTTTTAAATCTGCAGCCTATTAATTTCATTGGGTCACCCCTAGTTCTTGTGTTCTATGAAGGGGTAAACAACACTTCCCTATTCACTTTCTCCACACCAGTCATGATTTTATAGACCTATCATATCCCCCCTTAGTCATCTCTTTTCCAAGATGAACAGTCCTAATCTTTTTCCATCTCTTCTCATATGGCAGCTGTTCCATACCCCTAATCATTTTTGTTGCTCTTTTCCATTTCTAAACTTTTTGAGAGGGGCAACCAGAACGGCCTGCAGTATTCAAGGTGTGAGCATACCACATACTTATATAGGGGCATTATGATATTTCCTGTTTTATTATCTATGCCTTTCCTAATGGTTCCTAACATTCTGTTAGCTTTTTTGACTGCCGCTGCACAATGAGCAGATGTTTTTGGAAAATATCTCTGTGACTCCAAGATCTCTTTTTTTGAGTGGTAACATATATGTATAGTTGGGTTTATGTTTTCCAATGTGCATTACTTTGTATTTATCAACATTGAATTTCATCTGCCATTTTGTTGCCCAGTAACTGTTTTGCGAGATCACTTTGCAACTCAAGTATCTTGAGTAATTTTGTACTATCTGAAAACTTTGCCACCTCGCAGTCGTCTACTTTTTCCAGATCATGCACGATTATGTTGAACAGCACTGGGCCCAACAAGACCCCTGGGAAAACCTGCTATTTACCTTCTCTCCACTGTAAAAGCTGACCCTTTACTTCTACCCCTTGGTTCCTATCTTTTAACCAGTTACTGATCCATGAGAGGACATTCCTTCTTATTCCATGACAACTTACTTTGCTTAAGAGCCTTTAATGAGGACCTTGTCAAAGACACTGTGAAAGTCCAAGTACACTATATCCACTGGATCACCGTTACACACGTTTGTTGATTCCCTCAAAGAATTTAACAGATTGGTGAGGCATGATTTCCCTTTACAAAAGCCACAATGACTCTTCCCCAACAAATCGTTCCTCAGATCGGTCACCTAAAAAGAATGGCTGAGGTTTGGGAATCTCCCTCACCATCCCCTGCAGTGAAGACTGATGCAAAGAATTCATTTAGCTTTTTCGCAATAGTTCTGTCTTCCTTAAGTGCTCCTTTAGCACCTCGATCATCCAGTGGCCCCACTGGTTGATTAGCAGGCTTCCTGCTTCTAATGTACTTAAAATAATTTTGCTATTAATTTTTGAGTCTTTGGCTAGTAGTTCTTCAAATTCTTTTTTGGCCTATCTAATTATAGTTTTACATTTGACTTGCCAGAGTGTATGTTCCTTTCTTTTCTCCTCACTAGGGTCTGACTTCCAACTTTTAAAGAATGACTGTGTCTCCATCTGCCTCTTACTCTGTTGGTTAGCCATGGTGGAATTTTTTTGGTCCTTTTTTTTATTTCGGGGTATACATATAGTTTGATCCTCTATTATGATGTTTTTTTAAAAAGTTCCCATGTATTTGGCAGGCATTTCACACGTGACTCTTCCTTTTAATTTCCATTTAACTAACCTCCTCATCTTTGTGTAGTTCCTCTTTCTGAAGTTAAATGCTACTGTGGTGGGCATCTTCAGTATTCCCCCCTCCCCTACCTCCAAGGACATTAAACTTAATTATATTATGGTTGCTATTACTGAGTGGTTCAGCTATATTCAGCTCTTGGACCATACCCTGTGCTCCGCCTAGGATTAAAGAATTGTCTCCCCTTGTGGGTTCCAGGACTAGCTGCTCCAAGAAGCAGCCGTTAACTGGGTCTAGATTACTTGGGAGAAGCTGAAAGCACTGAGGAAAGAGGATACTTTCAAAGCACAAGGGCAGCTAGAAGTGGGGCATCTAACTCCCATTTGTGCCTTTGAGAGGCTCCCCCAAACCTACTAGTGCATGAGCAATCTGTAATATCACGGACTGTCAGCAACTGCAGCGAAGCCCATGGGTCCTGTTCAGATTTCTAACTGTATGCCACTTGTCACTGATTATTCTTTCAAATCCTTCAATTATGAACCTCTCTCTTTGTACCGTCTTCTCCTACCCCCCTCCTCTTTCTTTACTGCAACATCACACTGACAAGACCCTCCTCCCCCCGGAATGCTTCAGGAGTTGATTAGCACCAGGGTCAAATGAACACAAGAGAGCACAGACATTTGGAAGGCTTAGCTGGCCTCAGCCCTTTTCGGTAGACCTGCACAACCACTGTCCCCTGCCCTGCTCACCCTCAAGTGCAAGTCCTGACCCTTATCACCCCAACGCACAGGGCCAACCTATGGGCGTAGAGAAGGTTAAGAAGAGGATTCTTTAGGAGACACCCCAAATATAAAGAGTTGGGGTCCAGGGAAGGGAAGTGTTTAGGTCTCTCCTGCTGGAGCAGTGAAACAGAACTGCTTGTTTCTCCCAAACTTAGCCTGAAAAGGAGCCTTCCAACTATCTTCACAAGATGAAGGGTTAGCACCTTTTTATAATGCAGGGTGAGACACATCGATATTCCTATCGTTCTCTGAGTGAGGACGCCCCTATCAACTCTGCAGGGACCAAAGGCCAGCTTCTGCTCCAAGTGGCATCACTCATTCTAACTCAGCCCACCCAACTGAGCGGCTTCCTGCTCTGGTATTGGCTCGAGCCAACCGTCTGTGTCTGCTGTGAAGCATGTGTCAAGACAGCGCAGCACTCAGGCAAAGTGCTCCGAGCAGAGTGATGGCGATGCCCAGTGACTGCTGCTGAGGAGAATTCCTTTCAGGAGGAGCTGGGGGCAGAGGATATTTTTATTGCATTCTCTTGGCTCCCAAGCTCCTAGTTTTGAAAGCAAAATGGGAATTCCTTTAGTTTTTGCAGGGATCTGAAGGCAGAAATTTATTCCACATTCTCCCTTTCCCCCAATAGCCTCTTTTCTATTAAATGAGTGCTGGATCAGAAGTTTTAATTGCCACCATAAAACTGGTATAATCTCTGCCGACTTCCCCTCTTCAGAATGAATTAATGCCAGTCAATTTGGCAGCTACTCCAGACAGGCCCCCTATCCATTCCCCGAGCGAGGAAAAGGAGAGGAGCGGGAAGCCTTCCTTCGTGGGAAGTGTCTGGTTTCAGAACGTCTGGTGATGCTTGGCCAGCAACCAGCTCTCTGGATGCTGCTGTAGACTGTTGCACCATTACACTACCAAACCCAGCTTGTGCTTTATTATCTTGCGTGGCTCCAGACAATAAAACTAATGCTTCCCATGGATTCCCCGCATAAGGGACAGGATGATGCAGTAATTCCACTAACAGTGTCATGCAGCTAACAAACAAGTACATCCATCTACACTGCAAATGAAAACACAACAAAACCAAAAACCAAAACCACGGCAGCAAATCTCAGAGCCCAGGTGAAGTGACTCAGGCTCACTCGATGGGGCTAAAAATAGCAGCCTAGATGTTCCCACCTGGTCTGGCGCCTGGACTCTGAAACCTGGTGAGAGCCCAAGCCTATTTTTAGCTGCGTAACAGATGCCCAAGTCAGTTGGGCTCAGACTTGTTACCACTGGGGTTTCTGGTTCACCCTGCCCCCCATCCCTTGCAGCACATAGACCTACCCTGTAAGGACCCAGGGTCAACCCACACTTTGGTTTCCATTCCCAAACTCAATTCTCTGCAAAACTCATTCTTTACCAGATCAGAGGAGCAGCAACCCGAGTGTTGGATCAAAGCTTGTCTCCCTCACGATGAGGGTGATGGAACTAATTTTTGATTTACTGAATGTGTTTTCAGAGACCTGCTAATATTTTAATGTTTCACTTACATCTCTGTAACCCACCCTGAAGCTGAGCTCCTGGCATGTCCTTTTAAGCAATGAATTCTGTTCCGGAAACTCCTCTAGGATTGGCACAGTCAGGCATCCAGACTAAGATTGGGCCGTCTTTAAAAAAGGGGTTGAAAAATGGAAATTCCCCACAAGAAGTTGAGAAGTGTGTGGTGTATGTGGGAACTACTCAAACCAAACCATTTGCCTTCCTCTGCTCTCCCCTACGGCAGCAATTAGTCAAAATACTGAGAGCCGCACTAATACGGATTGCCTATAAACAAAAAAGAAAAGCCCTGCTTTCACGTTAGGTCTCCTTAGGAACACAAGACAACAGCTTTGCCAAATGGACACAATACCAAACGGGAACAGAAAGAGGAGCAATAAGTGATAGGATTCCATATATCAAGCAAAAGGAGATTTTGAAAACAAATGCAGCTTTGTCCGTTGACGTAAGGGACATTCTTTTGTTTAACACTGTTTACTTTTCAGTGTCTTGTGTCTTTTTTCCCCATTTTTACTCAGAAACTTGGCACAAATCCAGGACAGACTGCCCACATACCTATTTTAAAGAACAAGTCAAAATAACTGTCTGTCTACCCATGAATAAAAGCAGGGACAGAAACAGCTGAATACGAGTGACGATCATTTTACCACAATCCGGAAAGAGGGCTATATCATTTTTCACTAGAGCCCGTTTGACTTCTATAGGAATTACTGAGGAGAAAACGCTAATCCTCCTTTAGTCCCAAGGAAGCTACCATTTGAACAATCTATACAAGGCGTGCTGGTGGTCACGGTGCTTCGGCGGTCATGGTAACACTGACAACTGTGTTATAACAATTCCCATCTCAAGTTTAACAAGCTAGAGTGTGAGATGAATGGTTAGGTCATGATTCTATACAGCACAGACAGCGGAAGAGACTTTGGTAGTCAAGAGACGGCTACTGCTCAAGAATATTTTCAAGTGAACCTTTCCTGTAAACACCATTAGGGAGCGGCACAGTCCGTGACAACACACCAATGTGAACAAGGGTTTAGAACGTCTGGCGAATCAATGTATGATAAAAACACCTTCAAATATGAACTTCCAGTGGGGTAGCAGCTATAGGGGGACTCTGCTCAGTTGAAAACCCCATTATGTATAATTTCTTTAATTACTTGATCTTAGAAAAATTTCTATGTACTTATCAAATTAATGAAAAAATCAACTCAATCTGTGTCACCGCTTTGGAATTCACCATTTTAATTTAGATCACATCAAAGCAACCGACACCAGGATACAATCGACAAGAGATTTCTCTCTGAGCACCACATTCTTCCTCCTTCGAGGATCCCTTTCGCTTTATTTACAAGGCCTAATGCAATAAGCAGCAACGTCCGAACGCATGCTCACAGCTTAGTGGACACTTGAGTTTCTTGTTCAGAGGTGCAGAGCAAGTGTCAGAACATTCGGGTTCAAATCACTGAAGGAGTTTTCCTGTAAAGCCTTAAGGCCATGTACCAGATGGGGTGGGTATAGGGTCACTTTCAGCTCTGTGGGTTTATCCATTTGCTGTATTTTTAACTTTGTTCATGTCCCTGGAAGCAAGCAGAATGCAACAAAGAATGCAACAAACCACCAGGCCAAATTCTCTTTGGGTCAGGGAGTTCTGAGGAGAAGAGGGCTTTTTAATTACCAAAAAAAACCATGGCTGGAAAATGAACCCAGACAAATTCAATTAGAAATCAGGCACACGTTTTTAACAGGGAGGGTGATTAACATCTGAACGAACTACTAAAGGGGGGGGCGGGGGGAGGTATCTCCATCTCTTGTCTTCGATCGGATGTCTTTCTGGAAGATCTCTTTTGGCCACACACACAAGTGGGCTCGATACAAGGGTAACAGGGTAAAATTCTATGGCCTGCATTCCACAGGAGTCCAGACTACAGGCTCACACTGGTCCCTCCTGGCTTTAAAAACCCATGGCCCTTATACAGACAGCTTGGAACCACGTGCACCCAGCTTGTCGAGCTGGGGTCCTTGAGGAAAAGTTGACTTGTTTATGACCTTTCCACCCTGTTGCTCTAGGGAGCCCACAGGACGCAGCCTAGGATTTTGAGGCGATTGTCCAAATCCAGGCCACTTGTGCGGCGAAACAGCAGCTGCAAACAGTGAAACCTGCCCCAAGTGAGAGGGCTGAGATACGAGCTCTAGCACGGTGGCTCTCCCACCTTTTTTGGATCAGGACCCATTTGTAAACATTGATGGCCAGCCCACAGCGGAGCGCAGGCCCATAGCCTCTGCCTTTGCCCCCTAACTCCCCAGCGCTCTGCAGGGCAGTGCGCCCGGCTGCCCAACTCTGTCAACTTCTCGGGAAAGGCCAAACATGCGTGCCTGGCCCCTGGCACCGAAGCGAGCCCCACGGCGCTACCAGCAGGGATGGCAGGGCCACGGTTTGTATGGCCAGCCCCGGCCTCACCACGAGCACCCAGCGCGCCGGGCAAAGTTTGCACGGGCACATGCGGGGCTCTATGAGGCCCAGCTAGCTTGCAGAGCACCAGGTGCTCTGGCTGCAAAGGTGCCCCACGGGGACTCTCCCCTTCCCACCGCTCCTCTGGGATTCCATCCCCTGGGACTCTGGGATCCCCCACTGCTTTGCGAGACAGGAATAATCCTCCTTCCTGACCCCCAGTGTTCCCCAGCTGCGCCGGGACGAAAGGGACTGCTTGGGGGTCCCCTCCCTCTCAGGGCTGCTGCAGCCCAAGGCAGGGGCTGAAAGTTGCCCAGTGGCACCCAGGGACGGTGCTGGGGCTGGGTGGGATACCCAGGCAGCTCCCTTCTGCTGGGCTGCACTTGCTTTCCTCGCCAGCAGATCTGCATCTCCTACTCTCTCAACCTGCCTCCCCCCGCCAGAGCCACCACATGCCCTCCAAGCCGTGCGGCGGGCCGCTTGCGAGGCAGCTGGGCACCAGCAGAGGCTGCCACACACAAGGCAGAAACAGGCAGGCAAGCCAACGATCCCCACCACTTCCCTTCCCAAGGCAGTCAGCTGGGGGGGGGGCGGAACGCGAGACCCCTGCACCCCAGTGCAGTCTTTCCCATCACCCTTCGCGCGTTGCATTCGACTGGCTGATCGGTGGCACCTACATGTCTGAATAGCTTTATGGGTATGCAAAGTGTTAACACACAGGGAAGCACAAGCGGCATCTATTTAAACCCACTTTTGGGTTGCGACCCCTGGGTTGAAATGCTGCTCGAGCAGACTCGACATACAGCCCAGCCCGTCTTGCACATAGATGCGGTTAGGGTAATTAGTGCCAGCTTCCTCCCCCGCACTCAGTACGGAAACACTGGAGCTAATTATTTTGTTTTGACCACCCAGGTGAGGGAGCCAGACGGTCTGCAGGGAGAATTCCCTCAAACCTAGCCAATGACAGTAAGGAGAAGGACTCTGACACAATCTCTACTTGGCCTTTCCCTGGCTCTCACGAGCCAGTTATCTGTGTCTGGCAGAAGGCAGATGTCCTCTTGTGGAGGACAGGCTGTGATTTTAGTAAAGGGAAAGAGTTCCCATCCATTCCCTGGCCTATGACTTTCCTGTTTGCTTGGGGAGCTTGGCAGAGAATGTTTGTGGGGAGGGTTGGCATGCCAAATCTCGGAGAACGCCACTTGCAAGGGGGCAAAACAAGAGTTACCCTGCAAACCTGAAGTTTAAACATTCCGTACGGCATTTGTTTACAAGGCTTTTTTGTTATTTGTCTGCACCTCCAAACTTCAGGGGTGTCTTACTTCGAAACCCAGTTTCAATTCAAGACCATTTCAGTGACTGACTGACTATTATAAAGTGCTGCTGTACTTGAGCCAACAGTAATGTGGCCATTAGCAACGTATTGGGCTATTTAGACAAGTGTACTACTCCCTTCTATATAGAATATTTGTCAACATCAAGCAAGATTTGAAACCAAGTATTTTTTGTTTTTAATATTCTTGAGAAAAACTAATTCAGATGGTTTCCATATTTAATGTGATAAGCAACCAAGCTCTTGTTTTCTCTTTCAGAGAGAAACTGTGTTAGAACAAAAGCCAACGACAATCCAACATCCATAATAGCTCTAGGCTATAAAACAGATTCACCTCTTTCCAGGCCCTTCTTTTTAATAGCCATATTTTCTTAGATATTGTTTGTGATTCAAACATGGATATTTCTCCTTTTATGCCAGTCAGAAAGGTCACATCATAAAAATTCATTCCAGTCAGATCTTGCTGAGTCAGCACTTCCTGATAGCATTTCCAGACAGCCCCTTCGTTTTCCAATCCCCTCCTCTCAAACCACCAGAGCAGAGGGATCACCACCTTTTTCACAGCATGAACCACATCTAAAAAGGTGATTGCAAAAGAGTTTTTATTTTCTTTAGCATTTCTTCAGGGGGCCTGAAAGGGGTGGGTAACCGGGTGGTTTCTGGTTTTATTTCAGTTTGTTTTATCTGCTCTTGTTTTGTACTTTCCAGTTCTCAGGTACGTCAAGTGGGGTCTGTCCAGGTTTTGCCGGAGGACTCCTGGGAGGAGTTCAGGAAGGTTGACTGAGATTCCCAATATATTAGCTGAAGTACTGAATCTTTAACCTAGGCATTTTTCTCCAAAGTGTCGGACAGAAGTTTGTTCTTGTAAGCTAAAACAGTTACACATTCTGAGTAAAAACCCATCCACCCTCTGGTGCACCACTCCCACCTTCCCCTCCTGCGATGTCACCATTCCACTCGCTGTTTAGTCAACATGGAGTCTGCGCATACTGGCAGAAACTGAAGCACGTCTAACCCAGGGACACGGATATCAAACCACCGGAGTCCCTTCTAAGCCTTCTTTATAGAACAAAAAACAGAAAAAATAAATAAAGGGGCCCCAGACCATCTTTTTTGCCTTTGCATGTCATCTTAGAGTGAGAGAGAGACTGTCTCATGGATACCTGCCCCTCCTATTTGAGATTGCATAATATCCCTGTGGCAACGGCAGCAATTGCTTGCACGGAAGAGTAATATTAGAAGAGTACTTAAGGTATGTTTAGTTGTTTTAATGCAATTTAGCAACACCTCAAGACCACCAGCAATGACAAAATCCTAGGACCAACCAACAATCCACAGTCTATCAGCAAGCGCTCCCTGGGCCAAAGAGCTAGAGAACCAATCCACTAGACCATACTCCCTTCCCTTGCCAACCTCTGCAGCCTTGTACTTACACCAGAGAGGACATTCAAATTTACGAATACAGAACAAAAATACTGGGAAGGGTGAGACTACAAAAAACAGCCGTATTGTATGATGGAAGTACCTCCACCAGTCAGTGCTTTGTGAGAGAACCTGATGATGCCTGTGTTACAGCTACTTTATACAGCTCTTCCGACAATCCGTGGTTTCTCTCAGCATATAAAAATTATACACATCTTGTAGAATGAGTACAAATTTCCTCTGGAGAAGTCTTCTCCTTTTGGCCTGCTTCCTTAATTGCTAGTTTGACCTATTAGAAAGCTATAGTTTTGTAAGCATAGCCCTCACTTTGGGTAGCCAAATAGCACAGCACGTAAGTTTTCCCCAAGCAACTGATTTGCTTCTGTTGTCTTAATGGTAACCATCAGTAGGGTTTGTTGCATTTGCCTGCTGCCTGCCTGAATGATACAAGAAGAAATTCTCCGACCCACACAGCCAGCTTCTCGGATTCCAATCTGCTCTTCTCAAGCCTGACCTATGCTAGGAAAAATAACTCCCATTATTCACCGCAGGTGCAGCGCCAGTTGTTCAAACAATGGTGGAGCCATCGTGTAAATGGGGCTCCAGCATTTTTACTGTAGTGCCATCTAACCTTGCTCCAAATAATCTAGGACTACAACCGTAAGAGCAATGGGTTTTATTACCATCAAAAGGGGATCTTCCTGAGAAGATCAGACAAAACCTCTGGCCACCTTAGCAAACACCACAAGACCTCCACTGTAACCAGCACGACATTTACAACAAACTCATACACACACACCGGCTGTGATAATGGGGCCTACAAATTTATCCTAATTGTATGCTCAACTGTAAGAGTGGTCACAGTTCATAAGACATCAGGGTAACCTATAACAATAACAAATGCTGAAGGGAAAAGGTATGAATGGGAGATGGACTGAATTAGTTCAAAACAACAAAAAACACCTGCGGATATAACTCCAGGTCTGTGTGAAGATAATTCTGGTAAACAGAAGCGTGGGGCCCAGAAATCAATGAACCAAAATTGGCACGTCGGAAATTATTTCTTATTTCTTCTCTTTCCTGTCTCTCTTCTTTTGCCTAATAAGAGTCTGGCTTAGCCAGCCAAGACTTCTATTTTGTAACCGTGCTGTAAGCCTGTGACCAGGAAGAGGCAGCTGAAAGCAATGCCCTAAACAGCCTGGCACTGGTGCAAAAGTTTGCAGGTCTCAGAGCAGCTAATAAGAGCACGTGCTGCGCCTGTGTTTATCCAGCAACAAGGCTGCAAGTCAAAGTCAACATCAGAGACAGAAGCTACATTTTCTCCCTTTGCTATTCTTCGCTCTCCCCTCGTGTGTGTCTTTGTTGTGTCCGTTAGGAAACGGAACTGGACGTCAACAGGTCCAGCTCATCTCAGCGCACTTCTTCTCTTGTCTCTGTATACCAAACCCCAAACCTTGTTTAACACTGTGAGGTTGGATAGTTTCAGGGTCATGGGAACACCTTAGACCCTCTGGACCCATATATTCCATTTCAACTAACAAGTCTCCTCCCTCCCCCCAAAAACAGCTACTTTCAAGCAGCTGTTTTTGAGCCATCCTAGCCAGAGACTAGAGAAAGGCATGAGAGTGCATGGCAATCCTGTTTTGCTAGGTGGGAGATGCTCAGATAATCTGGTGATGAGAGCTCGTTGGAAACCCGAAGGTGGGCAGAAGCGAGGAGTAAGTTGGACATTGAGGCTGGCGGTCTGACTCAGACACTGCTGCTGTTCCCCATTTCCAGGAAGGGGACGTGAAACGGAGCCAGCAATCTTTTAGAGTTATTTTTAAGTACAGTAAAAAAAATATTTGGTTTTAGGCTATTCCAGAGATCCAGAAGCTAAATGAACGGATGCTGGTTGACAGCTTAGCCAGTATCTCTAGGGCAGCTCATTGGTTTAAAAAAACAAGAGGAGCAGCAGCTGTCAAATTACAGCGGATGTCAAAAAACACTTCAGATTTCACTCCCATCTCCCTGCCAGAGGCTTCTGGCATTTGGAGGCAAAACAAAAGGAAATATTAACCACATGCACCGTCAACTTGGCATGACAAAGATGGCAAAACTACTAATAAAAAGGTCTTTTTACCTCTATGCAGCATTTTTAGTTTGTTTTATCATGAAAACTAATATTGAGTGTGATTGTTTGATCCAATCTATTGTTCACTTTGGTAAACCAATTCCAAGCAGCAGTTTAATTATTCTATACCCTCAGCATACATATTTCATTCTCTTAAATGGTGGCAGACTTTTTAATTAGCTAATCATCATATTTGATTTGATTACGAGTCTTCTTGAAAGCCTTCTGTGCTCAGTTACCTAAAGGTGTGGCTTTTTCCAGATTTGTCTAGATCTAATTTAGAGAGAGAATTCAAATAATGCCGTATGAATGAGAGAAAGAGCAACCGTAAGATTACAAATACAGTTAAGTCACGCGTTCACATGGAGGTTGGTAAGAGGAATTGCCATTGGACAACTGGTAACCTGCTATAAAATGTTTTAATCTTAACTTCAGTTGTATGGAGTCGTTCAAAGCTCTTGTCTGATTAGGGACCAGCTCCGATTCAGTGGCTGGTGTACCTGCCCAGTGCATGCCCCAGGTGGAGACAAGGAAAGCTGCGATTTGCACGTGAGGCTTTTTCTGGGTTCAGGTAGGATAAACCATCTTCCCTGTCCGTACTTGGAGCTGCTACTGCCAGGGCCTGGCCACCGATGGCTGAATACCCAAGGTCTACAGTAGAATCAGAGATGGCTCATGCATCTGGAAATTCAGTGAAGAAGCTGAATGACTAGAATAATGGTCTCTCCCCCGGATGGCATCCCATGTCAACACAGAGATCTCTCCCCCAGCTCTCAGCCCCCTCAAGTGCATCACATTGGGCATCCCTTCAGATGCCATACAGCCAGCGGGTAGCTACGTAGCAATGCAAGCTGCTCTCCCTTCCCCCCTCCGGGTCATACTTTCAGCCCCTGCTAACTGAAAAACAAGAGATTAAGTCATAAACTGAAGATCTACTCCAGAACCCTGGGGGCTTTGAAAGGACAAGCAGATACGCTGTAGCTAGTTCTGGAAACAAATCCATTGAATCCAACTATCAGCTGTATAGAAAAATCAAACCTAAAGCATGTTAGAACTCAAGGGCTGCGCATTTGTTATAAGTATTGAAACCAACAATCCTCAGCTTCTGATGTTAGCACATATGTTTCTTTCAACAGAGAGGTAAGAAAATCCCTCTTTCCATGTCCCCAGTGCTTCTGTGGCCCACTGCCTGCAAAGTGTCGCACTTGCTTCAGTTCCTGATAGGTCTGCAGCCTTCACGAGGGGAGTGCTGTATTTGCTAAGGCAATTGGTACAGCTAGCAACCTACACACCTTGTGCTCCAACCTCACCTGGTCCCTTCCTCCTCTACTACTTTCTCGATCTTGCTATAAATTCAGTTATTTTAAATTTCTTTATACAGAGGCATCAGTTGAAGAAAGTGGCTTAGGAGAACAAATTGTGGCTTGTGTCTAAAGAACAAATATTTTGAGGGCTTTACAGAAGATGTGGAATTGTGGGAATTTGCACGACTGCAGCCCACATGGGAAGGCCACCTTAACATACTCCACTAAATGCTTTTTAGGCCCCAATTTAGCAAACCACTTAAGAGTGAATAATCTTTAGTTCTTATCCAGCACTTTTTATCAGCAGATCTGAAAGCACTTTACAAAGGAGGGGAGTATCATTATCCCCATTGTACAGATGGGGAAACTGAGGCACAGGGAGGGGCAGTTACTTGCCCAAGGTTCCCCAGCAGGTCAGTGGCAGAGACGGGGATAGAACCCAGCTCTGCCAAGTCTCACTCCAGTGCCCTATCCATTAGGCCAGCCAGTGGCTTTAGAAGAACTATTCACAAGTTTAAGTGTTTGTACAGTTGTAACAATTGCGTCAGTATGTCTATTGCAGCTGATACATTGTTAGCATCTATACAATTTCTTCTCTTAGTTGAAGACATTTTTAGATTCTTGGAAGTAGCCTGTACTCTTAAAAACACAGGTAAAGCAGAACCAACAGCCTACTAACTATGCTCACACGGAGCTGAGTTACCTGCATGTGTATTCACAGGACTAGCCCTATTAAGGCCCCAATCTGCACAGGCTGGGTAGGATTTTTCAAAGTTCTGGATACCCTGTTCCTATTCGTTGAATGAGAACAGCTTCCAAATCCCTTAGGTGGCTTTGAAAAATTTCAGCAACTACAGAGATATTCAATTTAAAGCGCAGTCACACTGAGGTCAACAAGATTGTTCAGATGCTTAAAGTATCAGAGGGGTAGCTGTATTAGTCTGGTCCTGTGGCACCTTACAGACTAACAGACGTATTGGAGCATAAGCTTTCGTGGGTGAATACCCACGGACATGCATCCGACGAAGTGGGTATTCACCCACGAAAGCTCATGCTCCAATATGTCTGTTAGTCTATAAGGTGCCATAGGACTCTTTGCTGCTTTTACAGATGCTTAAAGTGATGCTTACAAGAATCATTGTGTTTTGTTATCTAAGTTTGGTTTGACTGCAGAATCAGGGCCTAACGGGCAAGGAAAAAAAGTTTTGAACCAAGTTATATGTGTGGCACAAAGGACCATTGGTGGTTCACTACGTCATCAACTTTTGTCAGGCCTGGAATGCTCACTACACCTAACGCTGTCATAATCTGTATCTAGAACATGCCACGTACGGTATTATACTAATGGGAACATGCTGGTTCTGAAAATCATTATGTGGTGTACGTGCAGGGTGTACACGAAGAGTTACAAATGTGTGCTACAATTATGTTCTTAAAATGGTGTTTGGCAATGAATAAGCCAGTCTGCCCTAGACAAAGGAACGTGTATTTACGTGTCTGACCGACCTTGTCGTCAGGCAGAGACGATGAAGGTACATTTACATGCAAGATAAACAAAGCCATCAGGAGAGCAAGTGAGAAAAGACAACCAATCTACGTGGGATGGAGACTGCGCCCCAGGAAGCCTTCCTGCCTCTTGAAGCAGGATCAATGCACTTTTGGGGAAGATACAAGGAGAGAGGAAAAAAGCCATTTTGACATCTTTCACCTGAAAGGACAAAGGAACCGAGCACTTGGAGATCAGTGAAGGGTCCTGGCCAGACAGGCTGGAAAAGACATGGTGAGAAACCCTTCTTCGAAGAAGAGACTCTAGTTTGTTGAATCATCAGGTTTTAAGCTTTATAAGCACATTTTTACTTTTGTTTGCTCCTTTTCATCTTTACTCCTTAACCTCAGTATCACTTACTCCTATGTACCTTTGTTAAATAAACTGTTTTACTTTTACTCTGAACCAGTTCAGTGCACTGACTGAAGGGAAGGAGGTGTTAACCCCAGTTAAGCTAACAGAAGGGAAGGAGGTGTTAACCCCAGTTAAGCTAAACCCCAGTTAAGCTGCAGCGTATTGTCTTTTTAAAGGAGCAACAAGCTTAATAACTTCTTTAAGTGTTCAAAGATAGGGCTAGACACTGCAGGGAGACAAGGAACTCGGGTGTTGGGATTCACGGTTACCTGCAAGGCAAGGTTTGGACTGGCAGAATCCTGAAGAGTTTGCTGGCCGGGCAGACAGGCTGGTGCGTCAAGGGATTATCACACAGCTTAACATAGTAAAACTCATTTGCTGAGGCTGAGAGGGGTTACAGTAACTCACAATTCTGGGAACCCCAGCAGATTGTCACAACATCAAAGTATGCCAAAATATTTCGTAAACTAGAATTAGCTAACCAAAAGTGGGTTTATTTTAGGACCCTGGGACAAGTGTAATATGATCAAGGATCTGAGTGTATGTTCTCTCAAGTTTAATTTATGGCCTCAATTCAGCAAACTGACAAACATGTGTTTAAGTCCCACTGACTTCAGAGCTGAGTATACACAAAAGTGCTTTGCTAAATCAGGTTTATCGGGCCATGATTTAAGAAGCAAAACACAGGACATATTGGAAATTTTTCATTGGAGCAAGAGACTTCGTTTTCAAGAAGCCTTAGCAAAGGTGGAAGTTAATTCCAAGCTTCTAGAGCAAGTAGACAACCTGCATTCTTAAAATAAAAACCATTTTTAACCCCTAGTGAGCTGTATGGATGTAATTATGAAAATAAAAAAAGATACAGCACTGAAAACATTTTATCTAAAACTAAAACTGGCAAGTGTCAACCAAAGCAGCAGCAATATCTCTTAAAGCATTAGAAGAGGACATTACTGACCTGTAACTGAAGCTTCTTCAGAGGTGTGGTCCCTCTCTGTATTCCACTGTGGGTTCTGCATGCTCCCCATGTGCCCAAAGCCGGGGAATTTGAAAGTAGGGTCTATTGGTCTGTGCCCATGCCCTGATGGCCTCATGCCTCCATCCAAGGGGATAAAGGGCAGGGCGGACTGGCCACCTTTCCAGTTCCTTCTCCACTGCGAATCAGAGACACTCCAAAGCAGAGGGGAAGGAGGACAGGTAGCAGAATACAGAGAGGGACCAAGCAGCTCAGAGAGCCTCCAGTTACAGGTCAGTAACTTCCTTTTCTTCTTCAAGAGATGGTCACTGGGTGACTAACAAGTAGCACTTAGGTAGGAGGCGGGTGTGAGGATGTAGAGTCGAGCAGAGGCGTCAGAGGCGTCCTGCACCGGAGCCTCACAAAAGCGTGAGAAGCTCCACATGGCCTCTTTAGAGATATCCAGGAGGGGCTGCTCTTGAAGTGATGCCATATTTCTTGCGCTCTTGTGGAATGAGCTCTCACCCCATGGTAGGGTGGCAGAGGGTGGGTTGATAGAGTAGAATGCAGCCAGAGATCCATTTGGAGATTCTCTGAGTGGAGATGGCGTGGCCCCTACTTCCTTCTGCTATACCGAGGAGCAGTCTCAGGGATTTCCTGACTGATTTTGTTCTTTGCAGGTAAAGGGCCAAGGCCTGTCAAACATCAAGGAAGAGGAATCTTCTTTCTTCTGCGGAAGTGTGAGGTTTTGGGAAGAACACAGTTAAGTGAAATCGATTGGTTATGGTGAAATTCTGAAACTACTCTGGGGATGAATTTGAGGTGTAGACACAAAGAAACCTTATCCTTCTGGAATATAGAATAAGGAGGATCTGCCATCATCATTCCACGCTCGCCAACCCATCCAGCTGAAGAAGTGATGGCTATAAGAAAAGTGACCTTCACAGAAGAAGAAAAAAAAGAGAGAGAGACATGGTGCGAGAAACTAAAGGTTCAAAGGGGGGAATTGTGAGCACTGAGAGAACAAGGTTCAGGTCCCACCGGGGAATAGCGGAGAGGCTTTGGACTAGGTCTTTTCTGGAATCTGATTCTCAGTGGATGCATGAAAACCCAGTAGCCCTGAGAAGGTGGATGGTATGCACTGATTACCAGCAAGTGGACTTGCAAGGAGCTGATGGACAGGCCTGGATGTCTTCAGAGAGGATATAGTCCAACATGAAGGAATATCTGTAGTTTCTGGGATAATGCTCCTTTGCTGTGCCCAAGAAGAAAAGCACTTTTATTTAGCTAGTAACATCTTCTAGTAGAGTCCTTCCTACAATTAGAGAGGATGTTTCACGTGTCCATGGAGCATGAACATTCTAAGGATGATGCCCATTCAAATACCAAGCCTGGAGGTGAAACGGATGTGGTGCTTGATCTTACCACTCCACTGGGTCAGGAGATGAGGAAACGTTGGGAGGAGGATTGGTAGTCAGGGATGTCATGCTAGAACTGTTTACAAAGTGGAATCTAATTCTTATTTTGTAGGCCGAAGCCAAAGCTACGGACAGTGCAGGTTCCGACCTGGATCGTGTGGGTGAGAAGAAACTGGTGACACGGTCAGTCTGCCCCACCCTTTTCCCCTCTCATACTGAGGCACAAGGTGAGCCCAGACACACGTGGGGACCAACAGACACTAGTTTCAAATTCTCTGGCTCCAAGCGCGTGATGAGCATTCATAACCCACAGTGGAATACAGTAGGGACCATCACTCGAAGAAGAAAAGCACAGTATAATCATATAGAAAAAACAGTGCCAATTGCTGACTGAAAAACTCAACCTTCCACAAAAATTGCAAAGCGTTTCTCATTGTCTGTGTTTTGAGTGACACTTGCCACAACTAAGCATCAGTAAATTGCTGTCTGATATGCCCCATTTTGTATGAAGAGTATGCTCACCCCTCATTTTGACCCTGGCTACACTGGAAAGTTACAGGGTTAGAACTCAAGTTAACTCACATGATGTTAAGTGCCCAGCGTAGACAAGGGCACCATTTTGTCAGTTGCCTGTAATTTCACATCAGACACGTGGTCTTTATAGCTATAGTTAAAGAGAAGGGCAGGGTTTGCTTTGATGCAGCCCTGGAATCTTTTCAGTCATGTCTTACCTTGCATGCATACGAGGTAATAAAAAGGAAGGAATCCTGTTTTGTTAGCCTTCCCTTTCTATTTCACAACAGCGGGGGAAATAGTGTAGTAAGACCTGCCTTCTCCAGCACACTTTTTTTCCCCTTTTTCAAACCATTTCCAAATGAAAGCTGTAGCCAGATTTCTAAAATGGACCCAAAAAGTTGGGTCAGAAGGACTTTGTCCAATAGTTTCTCCTCCATCAATCCAGGTCCCCAAACACATAATTGCTGAATCAGAGCGGGCATCTCCATGACATCTCTGCGGACATCTTTGAATGGCTTTCCAGACCACACTTAGCCAGCGTGATTACTATGCAGCCTATTTACATTGGCTATGTAATTCATAGAATCTCAGGGTTGGAAGGGACCTCAGGAGGTCATCTAGTCCAACCCCCTGCTCAAAGCAGGACCAATCCCCAACTAAACTGCTGTCCTATAGGCAATTCATGCTACTCAGGAAGCTGTGATACAAATATTAGATATCCAAATGTCACCTTATCTCCCAAGGGCTTGATCCTTCCCACTGATTTCTGTGGGCTCTGGATCTGGCCCCAAAATGCTCTTTAAGTCTGGCCTCTATTCTAAAGGTGAGCATCTGAATTGATGAAGTTTGAAATGTGCCCCAAAATTTTGCTGCTTCTTCCCACAACCAAGGGTCAATCCTGCAGTCCTTACTCAGGACAGAGTCCCACTGGACTGAGCAGGAGATTAGCCCAAGTAAGAATTACAAGATTGGGCCCAAAATGTTTAAAATGTAGTGCCTGCTATCCACAGTTTAAGGGGCAACGTGGCTCTTCATTCTCCACCACAGGCAGCTATTTCCCTCTTCTCAGAGTCAGCTTCAGCTAGCAAGCATACCTCAAACTGATCTACTTCCAGCCACAGATAGCTGCTAATGTGAAGCATCTATAGCAGGGGTCGGCAACCATTCAGAAGTGGTGTGCCAAGTCTTCATTTATTCACTCTGATTTAAGGTTTCGCGTGCCAGTCATACATTTTAACGTTTTTAGATTCTATACGTCTATAATATATAACTAAACTATTGTTGGATGTAAAGTGAATAAGGTTTTTAAAATGTTTAAGAAGCTTCATTTAACATTAAATTAAAATGCAGAGCCCCCCAGACGGGTGGCCAGGACCCGGGCAGTGCGAGTGCCACTGAAAATCAGCTCGCGTGCCGCCTTTGGCGCATGTGCCATAGGTTGCCTACCCTTGGTCTATAGATTACAGGTTTGTTTTGCTAGGTCCAATATCCTCATTTCTGAATCGGTCTTCATGAAACAGACCTGGTCACAAACCACCACCAGTAAGGACTGAGACCTAATAAAGAGGAAAGTAATTACACCCTCTCATTTCTTCTTTACCAGCAGCAGCGATGTGCCAGAAACAACCTGCCTAAAAGGATTAAGTATTTTGCAAGGACTGACTCACCGCAATCTGAAATGCCTGCAGTCGCTGCACTGCATGAAGTTACATGCTCAAACAAAAAACGTCCTCTGGAGTTACAAGGGGAACTGGCGTCCAGGGGTTGGTTTACAGTAGGTACAGGTCCATGGGAATGCTGCTTTCCCAGCACTCCCAACATTTTCAAGCTATCTTGCAGAGTGATCCTGCTAGTACTCCTAGCACGTCTCCATAAGAGAGGGGACAGTAGCAGCACCAGTCCGAAGCTACAGTGATCTCAGTTAGTTTCATGATGTTGCCCCTGGTAGGTGGACGGCGGGGCATTTGGTGCTCGTGTGACAAGCCATCAGTCTGCTTCTGCAGACAATACAAGTGAAGTACAGTAGAACCTTGGAGTTATGAACCACTTGGGAACGGGGTTGTTTGTAACTCTGAACAAAACATTACGGTTGTTCTTTAAAGGTTTACAGCTGAACATTGGCTTAATACAGCTTTGAAACTTTACTATGCAGACGAAAAATGCTGCTTTTAACCTTCTTAATTTAAATGAAAGAAAGTTTCCTTACCTTGTCAAATCTTTATCTTTCCCTTTATTTTTTAGTAGTTTACGTTTAACATAGTACTGTACTGTGTTACTATGTACTGCTTTTCTTTTTTTTTTTAAATCTTTGGTCTCTGCTGCTGCCGGATTGCACACTTCCAGTTCCAAACGAGGTGTGTGGTTGACTGGTCAGTTTGTAATTCTGGTGTTCATAATTCTGAGGTTCTACTGAAGAAAAAAAATGACTTAACCCCCCCCTTCTGCCCCTGGACACACAACTTCCCCCATCCACCAAGATCAGAGCTGAACAATCCCCCCCCATAACTGAGCTACTTTAACTCTCCTACTGCTCTCCTTGCTCGGTGAAGCAGCGGGTACAGGGCTAGGGGGAGAGGACCAGACTGGGAAGGAAAGGGGAAATGCACAGAAAGGACAACTGAGGAAACATGGAGGGAGTTTCACAGCTGATCGAGAGGCAGGATGTTCGTTGGGAATCAGATTTGCTTGGCGGGGGGGAGAAGAGCAGGCGGCAGTCTGCACTGGGGGGCAGGCAGCGCTGCACATTGCTCTTTAGTGACTCCCTCTGGTCCAGTGAATTCACAGCAAGCACCGGGCTGTGAAGGGAGTCACGCCCCGCCACCTGCGGCCAGAGGGGACTTGAAGGAAGCACGAGAGAGCCGAGGATCCTGGGAGAAACCCACCCACCCACCCCAACCAGAAGTGAGGTCTCACACAGACCTACCTACAGGATGAAAACAGACAAAGCAACAGTGAGAGCAGGGAGGGGAAGGCAGCTCACCTGGCAAGAAGAAGGAAGCGAACGAAAACACACAGGTCCGGAAAAGGAAGAAAGGAAAGGGAAGTGCTTCGTTTTAGTAAGCCTAGGGGAGCAGTTCTTGGGGGTGATTTGAGCTCTCAGAATAATGCTTGGTGACCAAAAGGCACTCAGCAGTGCCTTGAAAGTATCTTTGTGATGGGGGGCAGAGGGGAGGGGAGAGAGAAGGCAAACCACACCCTACACAGCAATTACATTCTCCACTCCATTATACAGGGCCACAAAGTGCTTAAAATATTACATAGTGAAATCACTCCACCCTCCAAACAGCAGCCTTGAATGAGGTGTGCCAGCCCGTCTCTGCCAGCCACACCGGGCAGGCCAAGAGCAGAACAATGTATGGCAACAAAGCCAGCGGTATGAAGAAAATATTTGAAAAATAAACAATACAGAAAATTTGAGGCGTCAGTTATTGGTCATTGGGGATAACATACAGAGTATAGGGGGGATGTTAGTGTTTTGGGGTTGGGCAGCACACATAATATATACAGACTGCAATGTCCCCAATGGGGGGGGAAACCGGTGGGTGGGATCAGGAAACAGCTGATAAGCGGTAAGGGTCAATCACCCATACAGAAAGTAGAGATTCATGGGTATCAGTAAATGGGCTGGGTAATGGGGTGACCCTCATGTAGTGGGATTCAGTTAGGTTCGGTGGGTTCAGGGGATAGAGTCCAGCAGGGGGGGGTTTACAGGTCTCTTCCCCCTTGTGGGTGCACGAGGTCTCCCCGGCTCACTCTCGGTATTGGCGGTGGCTGGTGACGTGCTCTGTGTAGATGTCCCAGGACCAACTAATAGTGTCCGAGACCATTAGGCGTCTCATGAGCCGCGCGTAATGACGGCCCACCCCACAGGTCCTCAGCACGCGTTCGTTACATGGGTCCCAGGCACCCAGGGCCCCAACGAGCAGGGAGTCGATGTGCACCTCGTAGCCCTTAGTCCGTAGGGTGTCAGCTAGGGGGGCGTACTTTTCGAGCTTGCGGGCTCGGGCTTCACAGAAGGCCGGGGTCCTGTTCTCGAATGGAATTGTGACGTCGACCAGGATGATCTTTTTTCCAACCTCGTCCGTGACGACGATGTCTGGGCGCAGCGGGCTGTCTGTGCCAGGGACGGCGCAGTTGACAGTGACCTCTCCCAGGCGCGGGTCGATGGCCTTCACTAGGCGGTCCTGGACGGCGTTGTGGTGCAGCTGCCAGGCTCTGGCATGGGGCTTGCAGCAGCATAGGACGTGGGACAGGGTTTCAGTGACGTACCCACACTTCCTGCAGCGTTTGTCCCGGTTCCCGTGGCGGATGGCACCGTTGAGGGGGACCCAATTCAGCCGGGCGCAGTGTATGAACCGCCAGTCGGCGAACCGGGTGAAGCTGCCTGTGGGGAGGAAGTGGTTGCTGGGGTCCCACTTGCTGGTTACTTCGAAGGCCTTGCCCTGGTCCGGTTTTTTCTTCACGGTGTCCACGTACAGCACATGGACGGCGGCCTTCAGGGATCTCTCCAGCACGCCTCTGGCTCCGGGGGTGACTATGGTGTTGTCCTCTGTTCCGATCCGCGGTATCAGGACTCCCAGCTCCTGCCGTTCCTCGCTCCATTCCCAGCGGCAGCCCAGTCACTTCCCCAGCCGGCGCGTGGCATTGCGGGCGCGGGACCACAGTGAGGCGAGATCGCCCCTGTCCCGGGCAAAGTCGCCGTCCAGGGAGCCGCTCAGGAAGGTGGCCACATCTCGGTCAGAGGGAGATCTGCCGATTCGTTTCTCGGTGGCGGCGTGCAGGGCGATTGTTGCAACGTTCTTCACCTTGGTGTCCGGGCACGTCAGGAGGCGGAAGGCGTGTGTGATGACCGCAATGTCACAGAATTTCCCAGGTTTTCTTTCAGGCCGGTCACTTGGGCTAAGCTTTCCCACTATCCCAAACAGTCTCCTGGATGTCAAGTAACCCCAAGTGCTCAGGGCTGCATTCAGCGAGCCCCAGGGTCCTGCTGGGGCGCCTCGCGGGTCCGGACTCAGAGGAATCTCTGAGTCCGGAATCAGCCCCACTTCCTGCAGGCGCTGTCGAGACCCATCCCTGCTTAGCTAGGAGATTCAGCTCCTTGCACTTGCTCTTGTTGGCTTTGGGCACTCTGAGTGACTGATGTGTTGGGAGGCAGATTTGGACACTGGATGGACTTCCTGCCTTGCTGAACTTTGACTCCCTGCCTATCCCTGGTCCTAGGCTAGCGAGCTTCTCACGGGCAACAGGGCCAAGCTTTTCCTGAGCTGAAGAGAGACGTACGGTAGGTGTTGTACTAGGATGTCTGTTCTGAGTCCCCTAAGCTGGAAATGCCTGTCGCAGTACCGCACCTTCCAATCCAGGCAAATAACATTACAGGCCACAGTACGGGAAGCATTGGCTATGCCGAGACTCTCCCATCCACAAGGAATTTTGCAGAAGGCTGAAACAAAGAAATCGCTTTTCTAGAAGCCCACTCTGTTGTGGCCGTGCTTAGGAGCCCTAGGCATGGATCGGGACCCACTGCGCTAGGCTCTGTACAAACCTGGCGGCAGCACAGATCACAGAATGCTAGATGTGCATCCAGAGCACCATGCAATGCAGAACCCTCCAGCATTAGCTTCCCTGTGCACAGTGTCACTAGCCACTCTGTGCCCTCTGTACTAATGGCAAAGCTCTCATTCCAGCTGGCAAGGGCGGCCCCCGGGATTAGCACCGTCCTGCTCCTGCTCGGACTTTAACACCCTGAATTCAGGGAGAAACAGACGTTCCCCAGGAGGTAACTCTCCTTTCATACTTCTTCCAATTTCTAGTTTGGAGGAGAAAATTAGCGGAAAGGCCAAATGAAAAGCTGCCAGCCCTCAGGACTAACAGCAATTCAAACCAGCGCCCTGAATCGCTGCTTCACACCTCCTCCGTGTGCCCGGGCTCCTGCTTTGCCAATCTTCCGCAGCAACACCTACCTGCAGAGTCTGGCTGCCCAGACAGACGGGCCCCTGGCTGATCACACAAACAGCAAGGGCAGACACAACGGAGAAGTGCGGAGCATATGAAGGGAATCCCTGGCTGTCAGCGTTTTGAGTAAGACGACAGAGTGGGTGCTGAATGGAAAAGGTTCGGATCTGGCCTGAGAAGTGAGGGGAAAGCCCAGCATGTCTTGCCGCAGGAGAGGGGTGGGTTGCAGAACCGCCGTAACTAAACACAATGTGCTTCACAGTACTGCAGGAGAGGACAGTCGGAACAGTACTCAACGGACTGGCAAATGGGAAGTCAGCAGCCTGCCAAAGGGTTTATCGAGCTCTTTGGGGCAGAGTGTGTCCCTTTGCTGTGTCTAAGCTCCTGGCACAGTGGGGCCCAGGCCGACGACCGGGGCTGCGCGGCACCACAGCAATACACATGATAAAAGTATCACACTTCCTGAGTACTGGGGAGGAGGGTGGGACCTGCGTGGAAGGGACCCTGTTGTACCTCAAAGGGTTAATCCGCCCCCCCTTGCTCTTCCCTTGTGGACGTGCGTCGGAGGGGGGAGAAGAATGATTATCTGGTCTGTCCCCACATCCCGCACCCGTCACACACCACCATCCCACGTAACATCCCTATGGCTCCGCTCCCCTGTGCTTTAGAAGATACAAATGCGTGGAACCGGGTATAAGTTTAGTACAAAGAGACATCCTTTGTTTATTAACAATCCTAGCTCTTAAGGCAAGAGGGACCATCAGGATCACCTGGTCTGGCCTCTTGCACAGCACAGGCCAGCCGTCAGAGAAATTCCCCTAGTGCGGCCTGCATCAGAACCCTCCAGCTCTTCTCTTTCAGAAAGAGTCAGCCACTTCTGACGTGGAGGCTCCTTGGTGCTGGAGAATTCACCCCGTGACCTGGGAAGCCGTGTCAATGGTTAATTACCATCTCACTAATTTAAAAAATTGCATCTTAGTTCCAGTTTGAACAGATGACACATGGGAAAAGCGTGATACATTCTGGGTACAGCGCACACCATGCTCATTAGCATTCTAAGGGCTGACAGAACACACTTTGGAAATGAAGTAACATCAGATAGAGAGAGTGCTTGTAGTAAAAATAAAAGCATTTTTATTAACTATGGTTTTACATATTCTTAAAGCTAGACCACAGCTGTATTAAGAAATATTGAGAAGAATGGGAAAGTATATGACTGAACTAGGAAAGGCTGAATGCCAGAGTGAAACCGACGCAGAAGCGGACTGAAAACTTTCTAGAGAAGAAACATGTCTGGGCATAGGACAGTGCTGCATTTTTACATTCAGCCAAATGGAATTTTTTTTAAATACATGCAGCACGTGAAAAATGACCACAACTTGGCCTCTGTGCAACCTTGAAACAACAGCCACGCATTATGCATATTGGAGTCGTTCTGCAAGCTGAAAGACATACAGATTATATTAATGGCATAGCAGAGAACTCAGCTTGTGTAATTTGAAATGGGCTTTGGGGGAGGTGGAGAATACCCTTCCCACAGATGTGTTTGAAAATACTCTACTCCTGGCACAATCTGATCCTTTCCAAAGGCCAAAACAGGTGCTTTTCAGCACTAGATTCTGGGGATAAGTCATCTCTGGCTTGGAGGTTGATTACCCAGCCTCTGGAGAGGGGGTGAAGTACACTGCAGACAGAAGTCACCCCAAGCCTTCTTTCACTTGGGGGGTTGAATTTTAACAAGGGGACCAGGACAGCACTGGATCAGACAGAGCTGTGGGATGGTGTGATGTGCAAACACCATTAATGGCACACATGCCCAATGCCCTTCTCTGTCGGCAGTGCAAGCCCCAGTACCCACTGCTTTGCCAGCTGATGTTTGGAGGGATGGGAATTCATTTTTGTTCTTTCAGGATAGCATGAATTTTACAGACATTTTGCAGGGCAGTTCGGTTTGAGACATGTAATCTTTGATTGGGTCTAAATTTATCATCTTTCAAACTGATCTTTGTTTAATCAATTATGTGTCATCTTGAGTCCCTGCTAATTGAAATCAGGAGTTAAAATAGAGACTAATTTAATTTGGCGCTCAAAAAAAATACCGTCACAACAGACGTAACTGGACAAAGTCTCAGAGTGGATTAGATTAACATTGTAATTAGCGTTCACTTATCCCTCTGATAAGGTGACACACACACGCTCCTCTGCATGCTGTCCTTGTATAACTGCATTAGCACGCTGTCCGAGTCACGGTCCACACTCGGACCCTCTCCTCTGGGCTCTGTAAGAGTCCTGCTTTGTCGAGTGTCGCGAACGGTCTGCGGAGTATATTGCTTCACTCACTGCGAGAGATGGGTCACTCAGCCGGAGGGCTCTGCTCACTGCTCCCGGGGGCCCAGCTGCACAGAAGGAGATGCACCGCCTCGGAAGAGTCACCAGGAGACACGGCACTGCTCAGGTGCCTCCAAAGTGCTGGGGAGCAGGAGGAGGGGACCGCACAGAATGGGCCTTGCTGCAGTTTTCAGAATAAGCATGGCCCAGCCAAGTACAGCCATCCCCAGCTGCAGGGGAACAGCAGTCCCCCCAACCCTTCCCCATCTCCCGCTCGGCCCAGAGCGCCCGCCCCAAGAGGGGCGATACTCGGTGCTAAGAGCCCAGGTGCTGACACTAGGTGTACAGTTATAAAAGCAAGTTAGCACCCATCTCCTAGGTCTCTTCAACAACGATACCCAGGCCTGACAGATCCATTCAGCCACCTGCCCTGCAAGGACACACAAGCCACCAATTCCTGCCACCGGGTAGCCCTTCGGGACACGCACAGAACCTGGTGGATGAGACGCCGGGCTGCCCTCAGACAGCCCCAGCACCGATCAGTGAAACCGCCGAGACCGGGGTGAGTCTCGCAGCTGCTACCCAGACCGACAGCAATCGCGTCCCGTTACACTCTGCTGCCTCTTGGCAAAGCTCTGAGCAGCCGGCGGCGCTGGGCCGGCGCGTGGGAGAAAAGCGAGGCTGGGAGAGGTCAAGCAGTAGAGATGCCCCACTCGCAACAGCTAGAAGAGCTGGCCAGGGGCCCAGCAGCAGGGAACCCCTTTCCTTGCCCAGAAGAGCACAGATCCTTCCTCCCTCCACTTCTCCCCAGCCAGAAAGAAGGTCCTTAGATGGTTGTGGGGTGAGGGAGGACAGAGGTGGCGTTCTGCCTTCTGGCAGCCAGTGGTTACACGGGGATTGGGGAAAGCTTCAGCACGCACTGGACATCTACTACCCAGAATCGGACATGACCCCTGGAGCAGCGACTGGGGACAGCAGCCTAGCAGCAATCCCAGTAGCTGCCTCTTTTCCAAACAGCAGTGGGCAGACACCACGTTTCTGACTCGCATTCCTCCCCCCAGTCCTTCCTTCTGGGCTCTGGCTAGGGGGCGTCCTGCAGCCGTGACAATACCGAGATGCTGGGCTCTCCTTATAAAGCTGCCTTCCAGCGCTCTGCTGAGGACCGAATGGGACAAGCTGACTGGGCAACTTTTACCAACAGGGTCACGGCTTCAAGCAAGTCACTGGCAGGATTTGAGCCTTTCAACACTTTTTATTGCTTTGTGAAGCTTTCCATTTTGAGCCATACACAGTCCTAGCCAAGTTCAGAGCCGGACTATGCCCGGCCCTTATGCAGGAGTCCAGGGAACTCCCCCTTGCACCCCGTCCCTTGCATGCCCTGCTAAGAGTCAGGCACAACTGCAGTCCCTACTCAAGAGGGTGCAAGGGCTGGTCCCTGTGTAGTGGTATGAGGATGCCCAGCACCTCAAAAAGGGGGTCAAGAGGCAGCCATCCTGCTACCTTTCCCTCCCTCCATCTTCCTCCCTGCCAGCCTGAAGGGCAGATCTGCCCCTGGAAGAGAGAGGGCTGTACCCCAGGAAGGAATGTAGAGCAGATGCACTCCCTCCTACACATCAAAAAGCTCCAAAGAGCAGACTAGATCCCACTGCTCCTCGGAACTGCTGCACTTCACAGTGATCCCAGCACACAGCTGGCTGGCCCTTCGTTTCGGAGGACTACGTTGTGCCTTTATGGATCTTCTCTTTAGAAGCTGTTCACCGACACTAATACCACGGCATAGCTGCCACAGACCAAATGCACTCCAAATGCCAACCATTAGCAACAGACATCATAATCTGACGTCTGGACTTTTAGTAACCGCAGTGTAATTCTTCCCTTTTATGAAGCTATCTTCCCCGAAGTATTCGACACAGATCCCACGACACTGCCTGAGCCAACATCTTATTGTGAGTGTCCATGAAATGCATTAGAAGGGTCTTCAAAGTAAAGCACTGTATCCATTAAACAGCACATCCCTGGGGAAGTGAAAGCCAATCTAGAGTAAGTAAAGGGCATAAATGCAGAACGAGCAAGATCACTGAATGTATTTAGGGCCTTGCTGCCCAAGAAGGTCTTTGTTCAGTCTTAACCACAGATCGGACCATAAAATGACAAATGAAGAATCAATTATATTGTTCTGTCCTGCTGTTTAACACATTAAATGATCCTATCAAGGCTATTGCCTACCCACTTGTGACATAATTAAACAGCAGGCTCATTCCACAAGAATAAAGGAAGACAACCTTGGGGTTTTATTAAACCTTGCTTTTATCCTGGCTATGGAAAGGAATACAGTTATGCCTTAGATAACAAATCTACCCAATTTATTCATCCAAAACATGCGGTGCCTACAGCTTCAACCGGCAAAGGCTGAATTTTTGGTTGAAATCTCAGGCAAACATGGACATGAAATGTTTTTCAAATATAATCAAAAAGTCTCACATGATTCAAACACAGAAAACGGTGATTTGCCAAGAAGAAAAGTAGCTAATGGCCATGAGCACGTCCACAGCTAACCTTTGTACAGCTCAGGACAGCAATTCTGAACCAAGGCAGTAACGCAGTTTCCTTTTAAATTCTGACAAGTGGCTTATGTCCAAGGTATAATCAGAAAGAGAGGAGTAGTTTGGAGCGGAAGAACCATGGTGGTGTAGCTACAGGAAGCCCAAACTCCAAGGCAAACAGGGCAATACTTCAGCAAGGGAATATTTTAAAAGGTTTCCTCTCTAAAAACTAGTAAATATTTTTCATGGAAAATATCAGTTCTCTCTTTCGCCAAATTTCAACACTAAATTCAGTCCCTGAAGTGTGAAAATAGGGATCTCGATGCAACTGGAACTGTGGAGTCACCTCCAACATCTCACAAAACTTATTATTCATTTTACAGTGGTTCCGGGAGGCCCCAGTCAGGACCAGCGCCTCCCAGTGCTAGGTGCTGTAAAAATACCTATTACAAAATAAAGGTTAGCTAGGCCACCACAAGGAATGGAGTCCAAAAAGTGGCTTCGGTTTCCTGAGGAACTGGGTAGCCAAGGTCCCACCCTAGAACATGGAAGAGAGACCACGGTTAGACTAAGAGTTCACAGGGCTCCAGGTCGGAAGAACATTCACTGAAGACAGCCCATAATCATTTCTCTCTGATCCAAGTGCCTGAGACAGAACATCAGTTGCTGCCAGGAGAACAAGCAAATTTGCTCCGTAACAGGAACATTTTGTTTTCCCCTGGCATCAGTCTTACAACTCAGACCACGAAGGGATTTTCTCCCCATTTACAGACTTTAGCATGAAGACCGAGCTAAACCGCCAGTCTGGCAAAGAATGCGCTTTTTGGGACGCTATCTGGAAAGCAAGTGTTGAACCAGATGAGAGCTGTGTCTACACTGGACAGGGTGCTGGATCAGGCAAACCAGTGACTGCTAAGGTTCACGGTCTTATTTCATTGCTGTTGCAAATTAAGTGCTTGGAGGACTACACAGTACTGTAAGGGAAGTTTGCTTGTCTACAAACAAGCTACATTTGTCAGGTACACGATCAAAGTTATTGTCACTAAGGAACGTAATCCTTCTCCTGCTTGAGCTCTGACTACTTAATACAATTGAAGCGGTTAGCTTATTTCTGACAAAAGGCTGGGACTCTCGGGGGAAACGTATTTCTCCAGATAGTCTGTCTTTCTGTCAGTCGTATATTTAAGAACTGTGGCTCCATTCTGAGAAACTAAAGTTACAAGAAGTCTCTGCTCATTACTAACCCAAGTGTCTTTTCCTCCCTACCTTGAGCAGCATGAAACCCAAAGGTTTTAGGTCCCTGCCTGGCAAGGTGCTGTGTATGGATAGACCCGTGTGCCCACCAAGAGCCTTCCTTAACTTCAGCCAGCATCCATGCATCTGGGGCCAGTTGCTGGACCGGTGCCTTGGTTAACAGTAGTTAGATATGGAGAAGTTAAGAGAACGGTTGGTCACCCACCTATCATTCACGGACATGGGAAACACACAAGGTTAAGATTTCCATTTCATCTGTTTTACATTGTTCAGAATCTTTTTATCCATGAATTTCCATCTTTTTTTTTTTTTTTTTAAGCAAGCAGTTTTGAAATATCTTTAAAGGCTGGGAAGGTAACTCGGATACTTGGGAGAAGTCCACGGATGTGTTTGGGAGAGATAAAAGAAATAAATGGCAGGTTTTGCCTCAGTTTGCAGACTTCTGCTATCTGGGATCCATCAGGTTTTGAAACAAATCAGAGTACTTTTCTTTTTAAGCCAGTTCTCCGGATCAGCTGAAACCTCATTCATATCCATCAATTGTAACATGCTCTTTCACCTGTCAGTCACCACAGCCAACTAACAACTTCAGGGAGGAATTCAACACTGAACATTTCACATACAACAACAAAGACTGGAGTAAGAACGTGCTCTTTAAACACGATAGATGAGAGCAGTTGCATAACATCAGTAACAGATCCTTGCATGCCGACACAAGAATCCAAAACGAAATCTTTGAAAGCTTCCAACAAATGAGCCGTCTGGTTTTCCTCAAGCAATAAAGCACCAAGAAGCATGATGCTTAGATATTAAGGGACATAATCCAACTGGAGTCAAAGTAAGTGGAAAGGCTCCCATTGGCTGTCATAGGAGTTGAACCATGTCCTTAAGTAGTGGACAACAAATCAGTGGTCCAATCCTGAAAGGTGCTGGGCAACTCCTGTGAGATGCTGAACATCCTCTACTCCCACTGAATTTAATGGGAGCCGAGTGTGCTCAGCATTCACTTTGCTTGATTGGACTCCTGATCATTTAACATCCTTGCAGTGCTCTAAACATCAACCTTATACCAATATACATGCACAGAACTGGCCTGCCAGTACATCCACTACATCGAACGCTATTTGGACCAAGACTACTGTAAAACGCGCACTCTCATCAATTAGTAGCACATCCACACACACTCGTTGCCGGTTATCTCAGCTAATGCGCTCTGCAACACGGATGTAACAGTCTTGTCCTTTTCAGGGATTATTTAAAACACAGAGTTTCTATACAGGGCAAACATTTATATTTGTGAAGAAATGAAAACACTGTAAACATGAAAGGAAAAACAAACAAACGTACAACTCCCGCCAGGATATTTAGACTGAAAATAAAAATTTATTCAATAGCAGTGAAAGCAAGAAAGCATTCAACCCAATTCATCTAAAAAGCCTCTGAAGAAGATGGCTGAATAGATTTACAACAATAAACAAAAAGGCCCAATGACACCTTGATAGGACACTGAAAGCATTCTGCTTATAAACAATGCAATCACGGGTGATTTTCTGCACCTCTCTTCAAGTGTGCTGTTTAAAAAAACAGGAGTATGGGCATTTATACTAAAACAGGACGGCTGCTTCATACAGATTTGGCTTCTCCTGCTGCTTAATCTCCCCAGATATTATAATCCTGCTTGGACCTCATCCAATGCCCACTGCGGAAATGAGAAGATCCCCATTGATTGCACTGGCATTGGATAGGGCCCTTTGTGACATTTGTTTAATGTAATGGTGACCTTGCTGTACAAGCCGGCATCTTAGCAACATGCCATAGGTCCCCATGCAAAAACCACTTAGATCAGAATTAAAGCTTCACCAGCCAGAGCCCAAGGATGTGTCTGTCTGTCTGTCTATGCTTTTATACTACACTCGTTGCCATGGTATCATGGGGGCATCCCAACAGCCACCAGGCATACCCGCCAAAGTCTCAGGCGGGCAGCAGATTGTGAATTCAGGTGTTCATTTATCTACACGTGCTTCAGATTATCCAAATATCACAGGGAACAAGGATTTTATTCGGATAATCAGGAATTCAGGTAATCAAGAGGTCAGGGGCCACCCAGCAGGAGCATGCCCTCCCCTCCCCCCAATGGCCAGGGCTTGCCTATTTGCACTAGTTAACCTAAAGTTGCTTTAGTTAAACAAGTTATGAAACTTGTGCGATTTCATATCGGGATAGTTAGACCAAGACTACTTTGTGTGTGGACGTCCACCTGTAAATACACCTCTACCCCGATAGAACGCTGTCCTCGGGAGCCAAAAAAAATCTTACCCCGTTATAGGTGAAACCGCATTATATCTAACTTGCTTTGATCCGCCGGAGTGCGCAGCCCTGCCCCCCCGGAGCACTGCTTTACCGTGTTATATCCGAATTCGTGTTATATCGGGTCACGTTATAGCAAGGTAGAGGTGTACACTGATCCAAGCTAACCTGATCTAAGCCCATTTTGAACAACCATAAGAGCGCCCCAAACAAAGCTGCACTGGCCTTGCCCGAGTTCTCTCCTGCAGGAAGCGCTGCAAACTGCAACCTTCCTTCACTCCCTTTATTCCTGAATGTCTTAAATGCAGTTTCAAAAAGCTATGTAAGACACAGTTTAATCTTCATACTTGCTCCGATGTGTTACGCAGCAGAAGGACCTTGGTTCAGCTAGGTTGAAGACCAGGGCTGTCATGTGTAAGACACCCCATATCAAATATCGATCTCACTGACACCTGCCTAGTGCCCATGTTCTTACCGCTCATTATCCTCTGGGCTTCATAAGGTTCCATGTAGCCAGTGTTTTCTCCTTTCACCGCTTTGTTCAGCTCACTCTTGGCATCAAACGGATCAGAGTAGTCATCTGCTATCAAGACCTGAAATGAAGAAAATTACACTTTTATTGGAGGAGGGTTTTTTGTAATCTGAGACTCACAAGCTAAAACTAAGTGAAACTAAATCAGCAGCAAGTGCTGGAAGGGGCGACATCTGTACAGTGAAAGTGAGAACAAAAGCTTCACAAGAGGCCTTAGCCAACTCCTTTTAGCGTTGGAAGTAAGGCCCCGATTCAGCAAAGCACTTAAACATCTGATTAACAGAAAGCACCTGCTTTAAGTGCTCTCCTCAAATCAAGGTGTAAGCGCTTGCATCTCCTCATTCAACCATGGACCTCTCACAAAAGCAGCTCTCCTCTGAGGAGTTTGACTCACACATCACCACACAGGGAATAATGGGACACCAGCAAATTAATGAGATCTGAACGCTTAGCGCAACTGAATCCACCGCAGGACTCCAATTTATCACAATACCTTCTCAGAGCTTCCAGAAAGCCTCTCTCCTTGTCACACATTTTCAATACTTAAGATCATTTTTATGTGCTTTGTTAACTCTTGTGTATATTTACTCAGCTGTAAACCACAAAACTGCTAAAGTACCTTAAAATACTGTCAAGCTACTTCCTAGGAAAAACACACACGTCGTCTTCTCATTGCATTAAATAAAACCAAAGCATGGTTCAAGTCCTTGTTTCTAATTTTCCATTTAAAAAAAAAAAAAAAGGACCATGAGACCAAGCCCGTTCTTTGAGGCTGAGTTTCTCCACCTGACCCATACTTTTTATTCCTTATAAACACTGTAGAAGGCCACTCAATTTCCCATCATAAATGCACGTGAAGTTAGATGGCAAGAAAGTAAACTGAAATTAAGCAAACGCAAGCGCCACCTCTTTCTTCCTTGATAGATAGGCGCAGGTGAAATTGGATACTGTATTACCTGGGACGTGCTGCCTTTCCACTCATTCCCACCCCTTTCTGGCTGCCTGCAACGTAGCCATCTGCCAAACGGGGCTGGAGGCCGCGTCAGCCATTCAGCGGCGGGCAGTTGGTGGCCACAGGGAGAGGGCAGGAGCCCACTGATTAATTAAAAAGTCTACAGTGCTGTAACTTTGCACAGCATTTTACAGAGACAAGGGAAAAGGCCAAGCTGCCCTGAAGAGTTTCCCATCTACATCAGCCTGATGCTGAAAAGGGAGGTAGTGGACAAGAAAGGCACAGGGAAGGAAAGTCCAAGGATGAAGAACTAAAGAGAAGTCAAGCTGCATTGTACCGCAGACACACTTGCATTCCCCAGTAACACTGGCACTGGGAATAGGGCGAGGCGGAGCAGACACGGCACAGAACAACAGCAGAGAGTGAAGTGAGGATGGAGCCAGCGACGAGTGAAAATGAATGCGCTTGGCACCACGTGAGCTGGATTTAAAGTTCCAGGCTTCAGACGCCACACGGGCGAAACCACCTAGGCAAGGGCGGAGTCAGAGACAGCAAGGGGATTGATGGGCAGGGACCCAGCCACACGCCGGCCCAGAGGGTGAGGAGTCTGAAGGGAGGGAGCATGGGAAGTGGCAAAAAGACCAATTTTTGTTCCTGCCCAGACTGGGCAGGCGCTGAGGAGGAGATGGTTACAGACAGTACTCCGCGCAAGCGCGCCACTGCGAACAGCTGCGTGAACTTCCCCATTTAATGTAAGGAGCCCCATTACAGCCAACGGGGCGCCTCATCTGCTTAAGCACTTTGCCGGATCAGGACCTGTGCATGAATCCAGCACAAGCACCCGCACTCCCGTTAGAGGTGGCCAACGGCAATTGGGTCACCATCTTTTTTTCAAATTAGTTTTTGAGCATGGGAGGGCAGGAATCTAAGAGCTTGAGGAACCCCAAAGAATCCTCGGAGAGATCCTACCGAAAGCCCGACAGCCTAGCCATCATATGGGTTTGTTTTGCGTGTGTCTGTGTGCGCACACAGGGGGGAGGGGGACTAAAACATACACAATGCACGAATGCATATCGCTCCCATTGTTAAGAATCATGGCCCGAGTCCCTGCATGTCACACATGAGAGAGAGTCACTTACAATGAAGGAGTAGTCGCTATCTGACAGCACACACTATAAGCCAGGGTATTTGTTACTCATACTTTAAAAAAAAAAAAAAAGAGCATTTGCCTCATGTCATCCCTACAGGAACAAGTTCATTATTGCAATTCTAAATTACTTCTCTCGGCTGTTTTAAGTATAAACCTACGGTGCCTACTTTCCACATATAATTTAAAGATATTTGAGGGCCTGGGTAAACTGAAAACCACTAAGATGCCAAGGAAAATCAGGAGGAGAAAGACCAATCCTTTGTTTCACCCAACAATGAAATGAACGGCTTGTTATTGCAGATATAGTTAACTCAATGAAAAATGCTCCATCTTCAGTAATGTATGCACGAGCTGTAATCAGCAGTGCTGTCAGAGCAGTGTCAGCGGCTGCGTGCGCTCAACACAAAGACAACAATGTGCATCATGCAGCAGTAATTCCTCCCAGTAACAAGGGCATATTTATCTGTAAAAGCCCTACAGCTGAAACACCATCCATTTACTTTCCCAGATAGCGCTTTGTCAAGAGCTGATGGATAGTATCTTGGGCTCCCTGCTGGTCCCCTATTCCAGATACTGACACTGTAATAGCTGCCTTTCTTTAAAATAACTGCACTAAAATGACATGAAACAGAAAAATAGCCTCACAAGGACAACGTGCTTTATTTGCAATTTCTTCTTCTCTATTTGCCGAAAAGCATTAAGGGGAAAATTAGACATATAATGCTGTCCAACAGCAGAATGTCAAATGTTGATTTGGTTTAAAAGCAAGACGGTAACATATTCAAGTGCTCCAGGTACCAGACACCACCAGAGGGACTGAAATGATGAACCTGCTTTATAGGAGGAGACCTAATCAAAGATGCAGCAAACAAACAGATCTGAATGTACGAAGCCTTATTCCCATGTGTATCCTTGCAGAGATTCACACAGGAACACGGGCCCGTGTATGTGGATCTGTCTGCAGGATCAAGCTCATGATTTGTTAACAGTTCTGTCTCCAGCATCCTGCAAGCACGGGAAACCCCCGTAAGAGATCCGTGGACTTTTCCCCCCCTCGAGCAGAAAAATGATTATGTCGTCCAGATGGTGGAAGTGCTGGGCTATTCATCATAATCTAGAAATCAATACGTGAAATAAAACATGGCGTATAAAACGTGTAAATGCAGAAGGCTGCAGAAGTAACAAGCTAATGCAGTGTTCACTTGGACAGACACAGGGACCAGCTCTTTCTAAAATGCTGCATCCGTATTTTCTAATTAAAATTAGATCTCTAGCTCTGTGCTGTCAGAGAGCCCCCAGCTGCCCGCATTACTATTTCAGTTTAAATTAGAATTTACAAATTCTCAGACTAGATAAAGCAGCTGGCCTATGCTGACATATGGTTTCTTTTATACTTGCTGACAGTTGCAAATCCTCACAGTTTCTAAGAAGTTTAGAGATTTTTTTAAAGCAGTTCGTTAAAGCCCTACGTTGCTTTTATTTGGCTCCTTTTCCAGATTAAGGCCAAAAGGAGAAGAATTCTCTAACACTTCCAAATGCTTAATTAGTTTTGCATAAACGCATTTAAGTAATTTATATAGCACACCTATCAGATCCCCTCCCCCACCACCATTGTCGTGGAAACAACATCAACAACAGGAGCAGTTTGCATTGGGATAGCATCTAGCAGCCCCAGCCAGTTGCCGGCCCCCCACTGTGCTAGCCACTGTGCACACAATGGCCATTGTTGGCAGACAGGATACTGGGCTAGATAGACCTTTGGTCTGACCCAGTGTGGCTGTTCTTATGTCCTAAATAGGGTGACCAGACGTCCCGATATTATCGGGACAGTCCCGATTTTAGGGGACTTGTCCTGTGTCCAACCTTATATTGGTCGGGACACTCTTTGTCCCGATATCGGGGACTATCCGTGATGCCGCTCACCGCTTCCTGGGGCAGCTCCCGGCACCCGCCTGCCGGCAGGAGCGCTACATGCTGCAGTGGCAGGGCTTGCAGGCGCCGGGAGCGGGCAGAGAGCCCTCCGCCCCCTCGACCCAACCCGCGACCCTAGGAGCCAGAGGGGCCAGCCTGCTGGATGCTTCCTGGGACGGGAGCTGCCCCAGGTGAGCACCGCCGGGACTCCCCACCTTGCCCCCGGTAGGTCCCTCTGGCTCTTGGGGGGTGAGTGCAGCCAGGGAAGGGGCAGGGTGTGATGGAGTGAGTGTCTGGGAGGCGTGTGGGGGGCGCTGGGCTGGGAGGGTGTGGAGAGCGCTGGGGGAGGTTTGGGTGTTTTGGGGTGCTAGACAGTGGGGACCTGTTGGGGGGTGCTGGGCAATGGGGGAGATCTGTGTGTGTCAGGGCACTGGGCAGTGCGGGTCTGCGTGGGGCATTGTGTAGTTGTGGAGGTGCAGCTGTGGGAAAGGGCACTGGGAGGGAGGGAAAATCTGTGTGTATTGGGAAACTGGCGAGTGGGGTTCTGTGTGGGGTGCTGGGCGGCTGTGGACAAGGGGGCGCTGGGTGGGGTGTGTGCGCACAGCACAGTACATTTGTGGTGGAAGGGCTGTAGGGGGGCTCTGGGCACAGTGGATCCAGGGGGCATTGGGCAGGGGAGCTGTGTGGCCCAGCATGGGCCCACCTCCAACAGGAAGGGGGACACTGGTAGCACAGGGCCAGGCGGACCAGTGTGCTTCTGGCTCCAGTCGGGGCTGTGCACCTGTGTCTGTCTGTCCCCCACCCCCGCTCGCCCAACGTGTCGTGATATTTCACTCTTGCGATCTGGTCACCCTAGTTCTAAAAAATGCTTCTTGCCCCAGGCAGCGTAAGTAACTTTCCCTCCCTGCCCATCACAGGTCTCCAGACCCTCCTCAGGGGGTGGGTTGACTGAGGGACAGCCCGAGACAGTAAGCTCTGTTGCATGGCCAACTAGATCCCAGAGTCAGCATCCTGCCCGGCCAGTAGTCTCTTGACACAAAATCTAGGGGCCCATCAGCTCTAGCCTCCAAGCAGATCTCCACTAAGAGAAGGCAGACCCAGCTACAAGGCCACCCCCTCCACTTATAGCTGAATCCAGCAGATAGGCATGGCTCGCTGAAGCAAACTGGAAGCCGGTGCAGACTGCACGACACAGGTGTCGGATACTGCATGCATAAACCACTAAGAAAGCGAACAGCTGCACTCAGGACCAGCTGCAGTTTCCCTCCAATCTAAAGGGATAGGGAGCTGGACACAGCTCTTTCCATAGTCCCCTGACTAACCACTGCCATCTGAACCTCCAGAGGCCGCGGAGGAGTCAAACAAACCCCTTAACGAAGAGACAGGCCAGGCTTCTGCCTTCTGGGAACAGTCTGGTTCCTCACCCAGAAGATACTTTCAGCTTACAGGCACCCAGGGAACAATGAGAAGCAACAGCCCACAAGGACTCTGGGGAGAAGGTAGGAGAGAGTCATCACTAACACACAACAAAAATCCACCCCAATCGTATTTATCCTCACGCTTTGTAATAAGGCTTCAGCTTTCATCTTCCAGGAATATATTCTTTTCCATCTTCAGTTCCTCAGTAACAAGTTAGCTAGAGACTGTACAGGCAGCTGGCCTAGGGCAGCAGTTCGCAGCCTGTGGGTCGAGAACCACTGGTGGTTTATGGATCCCTTGCTTATGGGCCTGCAGAGAACTGGCTGGTTCCTTGTTTCAAGCTAATACATTACAGTAAAAAGACGGCTAATTTACACTAACACACCTAATTTCACCTTCCATATTAGCAATGGCTAATCACAAATGGGAGAGAATGTTGTCTGAATGACTAGGGAATGAGAGAATAGAGGTGGCTCATGAGACAATCCCTCGGTTAACAAAGAGACGGTTGACTCCACACTACAAAAAGTTGAAAGCCCCTGGTCTAAATAAACTAGCACTGTTTGGTGCTCTGTTCTGTGTGTGTCCAACCATTTGCTATGTGTAACCACCAAGTAGGGATTCAGCAAAAGAGACTCATTGTACCATAGACAGTGCTGTGTTCAACATACTCACTGAAGAAAAGGATTTTCAGCTCTCCACGCAGCTAGCGATGCTAGCCAGAAAATAAATCAGGAGGGAGCACACTCAAAAGAAAGAGAGTCAGGTCTCAGTGTATAAAAGGCTGCAAAAAGATCATCACAGACACCAACTACATAAAGGGATCATGAAGCTTAATTAGTTCTCCCAACAGAACTCTGACCACTCAAGCTACCAAGGACATCAGTTGCCTATAGGTCGGTCAATTGATTGTCACCATCTCAATTCCAGACAGCATCAGCTTAAGAACAACTCGCAGAAGTAAGTAACTTTATCAGCATGTGCCGGACGCTCCACATAACCAGGTACCATGCTGGTAATGTAACAGCTTTCATGGAACCCCAAGGGAGCTGGCCTAGAGGATTCAAGTATGTATCTTAATACGTTGCACTTTTCCCCACCCAGTTTTTCTATTTTTTTAAGGACTCAGAGGCAGCTTACAGAATGGTCCAATAGTTGGAGTACTAGCCGAGGCTCTAAGAGACCCTGGTTCAATTCCTGCTCTGCTACAAACACCCTTTGAGACTTTGGGCAAGTAACAGTCTCTCTGGGCCTCAGTTCCCTTTATCTATAAAACGGCGATAACCGCTCTTCCCCTTCCCCCCCCCCCCCTCACTGGGGCCTTACAAAGAGAAATGCATTAAAGATTGTGAGGCACTCACACACTAGAGTGAGTTGGTCAGAGAAGTACCTGAGACAGACATTTTACATGGTTACAGAATAGTTCTGAGCACAAAGACAGCAGCTTGATATCAGAGATTTCCGCAATGCTACAAAAACAAAGAGATGTAAATATATGTCCCTTGCATGCTAAGGACAAGACATCCTCACTCTGAGAAAGCGTGGCTAACATGGCTATTTCCAGTGTTTCTTATTGCTGCATTTTCTTTCCAAGGATTTAATTTCAGTGGGGTGATCAGCATTTCACGCACATTAACGGAGTCTTTCTGCATTTCAAGCAGTGCCTTTTTCACATAAAAGTCCAGTAGGTGCGAATGCTCTCCAGTGCTATATGGCCAAAAACACCACACATGCCCTATCACATTGTTACCTTACAAAGCTCTTTATCTACTTATGGAATAAGGTACTCAATCACCTTGTTTGGGTGGGGGAGGATAGCTACTATCATGTTTTCCAGGTGTGTCGCCTAGCCAAGAGAAGCAAGACTCTCATTCAGCGTGCCTGCAAGAGTTCGGAGACCCATCCTGGACCTGTGACATTTTCTGAAGTTCCACAAAATACCTCTTGTCTTTAAATCACTAACAGGAGATCACCTGCATGTTACAGAGCTCACTAACCAACGTCTCCCACATGTGTCTAACTTCTAACAGATGCATGCTTTACTCTGGTGCTCTCAGTAAGAGAGCAGGGCCTCAGTTTCCACAAACTGGTAAAATGTATCATTTCCCCCTTCCAAATAACTGAATTTTGTTGATTACACGAATATCCCAAACGTTACTGAGAACTCACTTTAAATGGTTTTACGGGCATTTTTGTGAGGAATACAAGTAAGGAAACCTCTAAAAGTATCTGAAAAAATACCTAGGCCACTGCGCAATTTAGGAGAGTCTAACATAGATTTCTAATTTTAAAGAAATTTACTCTACTATAGATTTTAGAAAATCAAGACGAAACTTTCTACCATGTGTGAAATTTAGCCAGTCTGCCTCCAATTAACAGCATTTACACCGAAAAGCAATACACTCATTACACTTACATAGAAGTTAAGAAATGCCAATTTTGTTTTGTTTTCATTTGAATCCACTGAGTTGGCAGCAGAAGCTTTTGTGGGCTTTTTTTGGGGGGGGGGGGGCAAGGCCCTCAGAGTCAAAACCAAAATTAAACCCAGTTGTTTCCAGCTGTGTTTCAACTGCTTCGCCAGCCGCTGCAGCAGAGAGCATGTTCCAAACGCAGTTTCTCATTGAAAGTCAAGCTGTCCAAGGTAAGTCCAGCTGCAGTACCCTGCATGGTACTCGGCAGTGACGCAAGAAACCACATGGACATTTAGATGGTCATACATTTAAGCATTATGCATAAGGAGGCATTGACACCTCTCTGCTCTCAGTTTGTCCGGCTGCAGACTCAACAGGACACAAGTACATTGGACTATCACTAAAAAGAACAGGAGTACTTGTGGCACCTTAGAGACTAACAAATTTATTAGAGCAAGGTGCCACAAGTACTCCTGTTCTTTTTACGGATACAGACTAACACAGCTGCTACTCTGGACTATCACTGCCATCTTCATTGCCAGAAGGGCTAGAAACTTTAGAATGTATGCGTGCATGCAGCAGAGATTACAGCAAACTCAGCAGGAAGAACCCAATCCTGTGGGTTCTTCAAAAGTTTTATGCTTGTGGATTCCTCTTCTCTGGCAGAGAGGGAACTAACCAGAGGTCCGAGAGAAGGGGAGGGGAGTTTGAAATTGTCCGTCGGGTGGCTTGTCCCACAGGCAGCTACCAATATTACCACTAGATATTCTGCTTTCCAACCAGCAGTTGTTTACACCCACTTTCCATACTACTTCTTTGGTCCTGTCCACGAGCCCTGCCTTTGTTCAGAAATCGATTTTAAAGCTAGTTTTTAAATGGTTTCTGTAAACGCGGTTATGCTAGCCAGTGCCAACGTAGATCTCGTCAAAATCAATTTTTAGGAACTCATAGACTTTAAGGTCAGAAGGGACCATTATGATAATCTAGTCTGACCTCCCGCATGATGCAGGCCACAAAGCCGTCCCAACCCCTTTCCCTTGACTCTGCTGTTGAAGTCCCCAAATCCTGTGGTTTAGAGACTTCAAGTAGCAGAGAATCCTCCAGCTAGTGACCCCTGCCCCATGCTGCGGAGGAAGGCGAAAAACCTCCAGGGCCTCTGCCAATCTACCCTGGAGGAAAATTCCTTCCCGACCCCAAATATGGCGATCAGTAGAACCCCGAGCATGTAGGCAAAACTCTCCAGCCAGACCCTCAGTGGCCATTGATACTATTTACCAGCGATGGCACGCTTTTCATTTGACTAAAATCATGTTATCCCATTAAACCATTCCCTCCATAAACTTATCTAGCTTAATCTTAAAACCAGACAGGTCCTTCGCCCCCACCGTTTCCCTCGGAAGGCTAGGTCACCATCTAGCCTTGAGAATGGATTTTTCAAGCGTTATGCCCCAAGCAAACCAGACCAGCATCACGAGAGCTTGCAGAAATCGTTTTTAAGAGCGATGTTTAAAAGTTTGCAAACACAGGGGGAAACTGCAGCATCAGACAAGCCTTGTTTTCTTCTGAGAATATAGTGAATCCATTTTGTACAGAATTGTATTTCTAGTTACGCTACCTCTTCTTTACGGCGGTTTGTTTTATTGATAGGGATTTTTGCTGTCAGAAGCCAGGGCACACTTGTTTCATCAGGTGGTGTTTATTCAAATGGCTGACAAATACAAAAGACCTTGAAGTCTATTAGCCACACAGCAATCAGTCATCAGTTTTCACTAATACAGGCTTTAATCCAGACGCCGCCAAGAAACTACATTTAACTTACAGGAAACAGGTTCTTTGACTGTTTACTCGCCTTCCCCGGTTTTCAAATTCTTGTTTACTAATATTCCAGTTATTACTTTTCTAAACTAGGGATGGGGCCAATTCTCTTCATACCTTCAATTGTAAAGAGAACACTAAAAATGGTTAATTTGAAAAGGAGGAGAAAATAATAATGGCTACTAAAAAAAACCAAACAAACATGGGCCAATGTTCAAAGCAAGGTGACTTCAACTATTTGCAGTCTTTTGATTAGCAGAGCAAACATCCTGCCCGATCTATATGAATAAGTCTGGCCTCACGTTTACTGTTTAATGGAAAGAAGCTGAATTTGCAAACCACTACAGAAGTTGAAGTACTAGACAATGAAAGTTTAAAGGGTGATTTAATTCAGCAGAATTCATTTAAATTTAGTTAGATATAAAGTGATTCACATTCTCTTTTAACTACTAATCTTGTCATCTGCCAGAGGTAGTTTTAACAAGAAGCTCCTGGGTCTAGTGCTAATCATGAAAGAATCTGAAAGATTCAATATAGTCAAGATTATTAAGGAGGCAATTCCACATCCCTCTTGCCCAATATAGCCAGTGCAGGAATTTCTACCTCTTTCTCACAGCAACAGGAGACTTTGATGGGACACGCAAAATAATTCCTGGGCTGTTGACTCTTGCTGAACTATTTTTTTCAATTCAAAACCTTCATCTTAGGTTTTCTTAAAATAATGTATTTCCTAGTCTAGTTTGCTGTTCCAGGCAAGCCAAATATACTGCTAATGGAGTGGAATTTGGCCATGTTGGTGAAAGTATACCAGACTTTCTTCGTAAATTGAGGTTACGATGCTTAATAAGGCAGCAGTCCATGAGCAACAGCAACTCTACATCTTTGCATTATTATTTATAGGGAGCAGTCCATGAGCAACAGCAACTCTACATCTTTGCATTATTATTTATAGGGCCTAATCCTGCAACCACTGAAATCAATGGCAAAATTCCCATTCACGTCTATGGGGCAGGATCAGTGCTTTAGCGAGGTTCAAGATCACAGAAAAACAAAAGAGGACACCATGCATAACAATTTGAATGCAAGTCTAAAATTATGGGTCTGATAGTCGGTGCTCCATTACCATGGAGATCTCTTATGGTAAGTGGGGAAGGATTTTTCTCAAAGGCCCATTATGACCACTTATAAAAACAACAGATTATACAATCTCTAGGCTGACCAAAATGGAAAATTATTCTAGGAGTTCTTAGCAAGTGGCTCTTATTCTAAAATTATCCATTTTTTCTGAAAACCACAAAATCTGAAACTATCCATTTGTCTCGCTAACATTTCATCCAGCATATTTTATTAAGGAAAGAGCACAAAACATTCAGCCCTTCAAGTGTATCTAATTGCTTTGCTTCGCAACGAGGAAATGTACAAGAGGTGCAGAAAGCAGCATCCGAACTATAATGGGAATGGTTTACAGCAACTCTAACTGCACAGCTGTGCTCTTCCTTTTTCTGAATCCAAAGACCATCAAGGTCAGAAATCTGGAGGACTTTCCTACCAGTGCAGTTTCCTTGAACTGAAGTTCATCACAGTGCCCTGCCCAAAAAAGACATGTCACATGCAATGCCAGCTCCTGCCCCATTCACAGAAGCACAAACAGGGCAGCGAAATAGGGCGTGGCTGAGGATTTTGCTGCATTCTGCAGAATCTAATTATTATTTTTAAAGGGATGTTTGTAGCCAGATTATGGAAGTGAAAAAAGCAATGAAGTGTTTTGTTGCCTCCACAGAGGCTAAGAGCCCCACCAAGATCCATGTGGCACTCGGTGCAGAACCCTACAGATCACAGCCTGTCCTGCAGACATCTTCCTGGAGAAGCTGTGCTGCGGATGGCTCTACTCCCTTTGCCATCCCTTGTGAAGGCGGAAGAAGCGGCAGCAAAGAAGTTACTACTGTTCCATGCACCAGTAACTCCTAACAGGATTGCCACTGGAAACTCAAGCTGCTTGAAGAGGTGCATAGGGAAAACCAGAACGGAGCCCTGTTTTTCCATCTCAAGAGTCTCTGCATCCCAATGTATCTTCTCAAGAGGACTCTCTCTAGGAGACCCACTGAAATACCTCTTCATCCTTCTCAGAAGCAAAGGCAAACAGCCGGATGAGATCCCAACCTTTCAGAAGACAGAAAAATCTAACGGCTTAGCAAGAAGAACAGAGAAGAAAGAACTTGGTCCCACCTCTGAAAGCTTTGCCTTCCCAAGGTCTCCAAACACAATTTCTATTCTCTTGTATTTAAATCCACGCACACAGGGAAGGACATTGCCAACTCAGCATGACTCTGCCTTAGGACTGGTGTTCCTTGTCGATGGCATATTGGTATACAGCAATCAGGGCAGAACCATTTTTCATTTCGGCGAGTCGCCCCAAGACCAGCCCATTTTAAGGAAGGGGTGGGGTGTTCCCAGCAAAGCACTAGTGTCTTACTTCAATGGAACATCCCATGTACAAGTGTTTTATTGCATCAGGGCCAATGAGAAAAGGAAAACAGGGAAATAACTGAAGCAAACAATCGCCCCAGGTCTGTCCTTTCCCTGCAGCCCAAGGGGAGTAAGGCACTCCACTCCTGGCGTTCTCAAGAGAGGAACCACCAAATTCTGACTCCGGCTTTACTGCCCCCACATTACCTTGGCATTTCTCGGTCTCAGCAAGTTGCCCTCATCTTTGAAATAGGGACAAGACTTGCTTTGCCTCCTTACAGGGGGACTGTGAGAGTCAGCTACAGGGTACAGGGCAATCCCCTGCTGCTAGGTCTGGTTCTGCCCCCAAGCTGAAACAGGCTAACATACCCGCTGTAACCGATCTTTGGACGTTAGCAAGATTACGACAGGTCACGTTTAGTCACATGAATGAACACTCAGATTCTTTCCTTACAAAACCTGGGGGAATTTTTCCATTCTAGATTACGGCAAGTGGATTAGTTTTAGCATGGAAGTCATTTAGACTAGTGTTTCAGATATCCTATAAGATTAGATCTGGAATAATCCTATCATCATTAATTACTGGATATCAGGTGGATTACAAAGGTTTATTACAGACCACGCTTCACATAATCCACCCTTCTGGTAGACCATGCCAAAAACAGGTATTTGCTTTCAATCATTCACAAAGTATTTTTTCCACTAAATACTCTTCCCACGTAAACTATCTAAACGCATTTATTCACTTGCAATAAAGCTCCCTTTTCGGGAGTCTATGAACAAAATCAATTAGTCTTGGCTGTAGCAGCCTAGCACATGGAAAAAAACCACCAAATATTATGTTTAGAAAAGTGAAACCACCTATAAATTCATCAACCAGTTTTGACTCCATAGTAGTTCAGTGCTATGATTTCATGTTCCCTTTACAGTAATTGTAAGTGATAATTCATATGTTCAAAATATTTTTACAAGAAATCACAATTTCTGTTACTACATAGTTATCAAATAATGTAAACTCCAGAAAACATACAGTAGAACCTCAGCATTACACACACCAGAGTTACGAACTAACCGGTCAACCACACAGCTCATTTGGAACTGGAAGTTCTTGCAGTCAGGCAGCAAAGACCAAAAAAAGCAAATACTGTATAGTACAGTTCTGTGTTAAAACGTAAACTACTAAAAAATAAAGGGAAGGTTTAAAAAAGATTCAACAAGGCAAGGAAACTGTTTCTGTGCTTGTTTCATTTAAATTAAGAAGGTTAAAAGCAGCATTTTTCTTCTGCATAGTAAAGTTCCAAAACTGAATTAAGTCCGTCAATGTTCAGTTGTACACTTTTGAAACAATAATGTTTTGTTCCGTTACAAACGACCTCCATTCCCGAGGTGTTCGTAACTGAGGTTCTACTGTATGTAAATGTAAATCAGTCTGAGAATATAAAAAAAAAAAACCTAACATGCAAATTTGAGGAACTAACACACCTCAAGAGACTAATAAAAATAATTTTTTGCATATGAAGGGGAGCTACACCAACCAAGTAAAAACATTCAAAACTAAGACTTTGACTACAAGGGGGAAAATTTTCACCATAACTAGAACAGAGTAACTAATCTGCTAGAGGTCAGCTATTCTGGTATTACCCTCCCACCCCCAACGTAAACACTATTTCAGAATAAAAGTCACTTTGGGGAGTTATTGCAGCATAGCTACAACAAAATAGACTATTCCTCTACAACAGTGATACTCAGACCTCAGCGGTTCAGGTGCCAAATTAGAGATCAACTTTACCCAAGAGCCATAGGTATGGGTAAATTCATTGTTTCATGTACACACTCAATTCTCATAGCAAAATGACTGACCAAACATTTTACAATTGATTAATACCATAGTAAAAGCATCCTGATGGATTGTTAATTAAATCACACAGAGTTTTAATCTCACATGCTGCAAAGAGACATAGGAGACGCATTAAAGCGCCCCTTGCGGCTCCCAAGCCTCAGTCAGAGTATCACTGCTCTGTAGCGATGCCGCGTAGTTTCCCTGTATACACTAGCCCTATCATCCAAGTACACAAACATGCTTTAGTTGTGGAGCAGATCTGTTCATTCAAAGCATATATTGGTGGTAACCACGGTCCAGTTACTAGATGCGAAAGAAGCCAAAATAAAAGTATCAGATACTAGAGAAAACAGGCTGTATGATGTAGATGGAGTAGTAGTAAGTTGCCATTTAGACTCTTCTAAAATCCAATTACTAAAGGTGCGTTTTGTAAATTATTAGCGGTTCTACACCCGCTATATACGAACGGCCAGATATTCAGAACGGGGTGTGTTCAAATAATTAGTTATAGGTCTAATGGAACATTTGTGTGTGTAATTTCAATGACTGATGTGCATCCATGTAATTGCACAACCAGAAAAAGGACACACTACTATGTGAATTTATGAAAATCTGGCTCTAAATCAATGGGGCTCTAATTTGTTAAAATAAGGTGTGGGGGAGGGGGTGGTTGTTGAGAAATCCTCACATGATCTGAAAACACCACATGTTGGAAGACTATCCCCAGGAAAGATAATGTAATATTTTTTTTTTTAATCTGACAACTGGATTCTGCACAGAGCATTGATTGGATCCCATCTAAATTTGCCAATTAACACCTTTCACCTCAGATTAACCAACCCCATTTTAAGGTAGAGGGCCAATTTAACGTTAACAAAAACAAAAGCCTATGTCCTGCCAGTTTGGTTTTGGGACTTTGGCCTCGTCTTCACTGAAAAGTTCAGATGTTATAAGAACATAAGAATGGTCCTACTGGGTCAGACCAAAGGTCCGTCTAGCCCAGTATCCTGTCTTCTGACAGTGGCCAGTGCCAGGTGCCCCAGAGGGAATGAACAGAACAGGGAATCATCAAGTGATCCATCCCCCGTCGCTCATTCCCAGCTTCTGGCAACCAGAGGCTACGGACACTATTCCTGCCCATCCTGGCTAATCGCCATTGATGGGCCTATCCTCCATGCATTTATCTAGTTCTTTTTTTAACCCTGTTATGGCCTTGGCCTTCACAACATCCTCTGGCAAGGAGTTCCACAGGTTGACTGTGTGTTGCGTGAAGAAATCCTTCTTTTTATTTGTTTTAAACCTGCTGCCTTTTAATTTCATTTGGTGACCCCTAGTTCTTGTGTTCTAGTTAATACACTCAGGGATGCAACAAATCCACACCAAGTGCTCTAACTACACAGACATCTCCATCTCCACTCTACATCTCCAGTGTAGATACAGCTAGGTTGACAGAAGTATTCTCTCAACCATAGCTACTTTTGCTTAGGGAGGTGGAGTTCCTACAGCAATGGAAAATCCCCTTCTGTTGCTGTAGTCTGCTTCTATCCCATGGGTGCTAGAGCGGCATAACTACAGCACTGCAGCCACAGCACCTACAGTGTAGACGTGGCCTTTATTTGCATCGGCGCAGACTGCATTCACCTCATCTGGCAAACTGAACGCAGAAAATAGGCACTCAAGATGGAGATGTGTCATGCTCTCCCTTGCTACATTCCCACCCTTCCCCAATCAATTGTTTGTTTGTTTTTTGTTTGGTTGGTTTTTTGGGGGGATATCCCATCTCCTAGAACTGGAAGGGACCATGAAAGTTCATTGAGTCCATCCCCCTGCCTTCACTAGCAGGACCAAGTACTGATTTTGCCCCAGATCCCCAAGTGGCCCTCTCAAGGATTGAGCTCACAACCCTGGGTTTAGCAGGCCAATGCTCAAACCACTGAGCCATCCCTCCCCCCTAGTTGAGGGGGAGGGAGAGGGGGGAATTGTATGGTCACACAGATATAGGGGCTAGCTGACCAAAAGGAGTGACCGCAAATGAGGGTGAAGAGAGAGACAGAAACAACTCTGCCCGGAGCGGTGCTTATGAGCTGGCAGAGACACGAGCGAAGGTGTTAAACCCTCTGACGTCACTGGAGATGCATAAGGCGAGTCGGGGCGCCCTTACACAATTCTGCCCTGTAACGGTAAAGCAGCAGGTAGGGCTCAGTGAAGGCAGAGGAGAGATTCGTCTTTTGAAAAGGAGAAATAAATGAACATTAACTAGCTTTGAGAAGGTTTATGTTAAACAAACTCCGATTTTCCACAACGTCATGTGAATTCCTTTTTTTTCCAGACGTGTACACTTACAATGAAGCAGTCACTAGTCACAGTAGAAATCAGTGTGTGTAAAATGCCCATATATGCACCAACATTTATTGCCTACTTTTTACAACCATGCATCATTTCAACAAGTACCAAATTTGCCTCCTCAACACCCAAGGGGTCTTCCAGTCTCGCTTCCCAAACAAACCTGCAGGCAGGTGTTTCCTTTAAAACCGCCTGTCAATGTAACATCATTAGCTCAGGTGCCTACGTAAAAATGCATCAGAAAGGTCTCCAGAGTACAAGCAGAGTTTTGCCAGCTTATAAAGGGGCCGTCAAATTTTTTAATTTAAGTGCTAAACTCAAAACCTTAATTTAGGACAACCACCACATGGCCCCAGGTAGTGGTTTTCAAACCAGTGCTTCCCCCAGCTGCAAGACAGGAGACAAAAAGTGGATTCGAGATCTCAAAAAAAAAAAAAAAAAAAAAAAAAAATCAAAGCAATAGGCCAATACAGCCCCCATTCAAGTCAATGGAAAGACTCCCATTAAGGTCGGTGGGATTGTGACTGGGCCCTCTGACAGCAGATGCAGGTTATTTGGTTAAAGAATCATACATGGGCCAAAATGTCGCAAGCCCTCTACATTGGCAGATCCAAATGGAGGCTCCAAACTAAGCGCAAGCGATCAACCTGATTCGTGGGGGTTCACGTGGGCTCTGCCAGAGCAGTGCTGCTGGCAGGGTTGGAAATGCAGTTGTTTGTAAGGGGCAGGCGATAAGGCCCATGTGAAACAGAAGCACCTTGAGGGAATTTGGAAATTAAACTCCCCATGAAAAAGTCTTTTGAGTTCTTCAGCAGCCTCTGAAGCTTGCTACACAGCTGCTGATTGACAAAGCCACAGTCGAACCAGTTTCACTCTATGGCAGTCAAGTAGGAGCACTGAGGAAGGTCAAAGAATATCAGATTTTCAATGATTATGGAGCAGCTGATGAAGATGATAAGTGGCACGACAGAACCAACAAGGAGGCTATTCACAGCCAAACTCAGCAGCCACTTCCATCAGCAGTGATTCAGGTGCAGCGGCTTTCTTGACACGGGATGTAGTATTAGCATGGAAGATCAATCACCTATGAAACATGTCTAACGAGGAATGCCACTACATGATTGGGGACCACATGGTCACCAAGAGCTTCGGTGGCCAATCAGATCACCAATGATGGACACACACTGAATATCCAGCCAAACCACCCTTCATGCCATAGTTAGACATTGATGCAGATGGGGCTCTGTCTGCAAGGAGACTACATCCCTTTGACATTTGCACTGATTATTTTTAAAATCATCAAGTAGGTTGATGATTTAAATGATAGTAAGGTTTTGGGATAAGAAATCTTGATGGGAAACTTATAACAATAACTTTACTGTAAACCTAAGAATTTCAGAGGCTACTGCCGGCTAGGCAAGCTTTAATTCTAAAGGAAGAGCTGGATTCATGTTTGTAGACTCCCAAGATTTAAGTGAACCCAACAGGTTATATTAATTTTACCATCAATTTGCAATCTGGAATAGCAGACTCACCCAACTCTATTTTATATTAAATATCCTTATATTCCCTGCTTTACAATCTCATGTCTGCCAGGGATAGCTCATTGAGCATTGGCCTGCTACACCCAGGGTTGTGAGTTCAATCCTTAAGGGGGCCATTTCAGCAAAAATCTGTCTGGGAATTGGTCTTGCTTTGAGCAGGGGGTTGGACTAGATGACCTCCTGAGGTCCCTTCCAAACCTGATATTCTAGGATTCTAAAAACCACCCTACCATCTGTAGAGGCCACATCATATGTAAGTTTCCATGGTCTGGATCATTGGAGTTTATTTTATTAAATGTATGGAAACCGTGATTTGGCCGCAATGCTTTGGAGTGTATTCTTCTTCCCATTCTACCACCAAAATGTGTCTCTTGATACCAGACTTTTCAGCTCCAGCTGTCAGCTTTATGCTACCCTGGTCAATTACACACCAATACCTGGAATCAGGTTGATAGCCAAGGTCCCGTATTTCAGAAGCAGAACAAACTTCCCACATATAATTGCCAAAAACTGACAAAATGTGGAACTGCGGCGTTGGTTTGTCTAGAGAAGAAAACACAAAACTGAAGCCAGAAAGCCCAAGAAAAGTAGAGAATGAAACAAAATGAATGTTGGCTCATCTACTCATTCCCTTTAAGATCTAAAAATAATCTTTTGGTTGCAATTTAAATGAATTTGTTGCAAAAGAAATAGGTTAATAAAGTGTTATTAAAGCTTCAAAAGGTCTGGCAACTATGGGTTTGATCCTCTGAGATGCCAGGCACCCTCCACTCCTGTTAATTCCAGAGGAAGCGGACACTACTCAGGACCATTGTCCTTTATCAGGTGTGATGCCCTTTTGTTTAGGCAAGCAGCTGACTAAATTTTAGTAACCTTACAGAATGGGATGCTTTAGTGAGCACGAGGCTTTCATTTTAATTTGCAATTAACCTCTTGTTGCTGTCAGACTCCCAGCTGCTTTGGCAATGTTCACCAGCAACCATTTCTAACACAAGTCCATATTGTGTGCGACAATGTGCTAGTCAGCGTGCATTTTAGTAAACATGTGCAATGTAGCCAAGTTACAGCTATTACAGGGATAATAATTTAAAATATTCTGAAATGAGAAAGGAAAAAGGAATCTGGATGCTAACAAAGAAAGAAGATATACAAGCCAAGCCGTGTTCCCAGCATCCCAACAATTAAGTGTCAACATCCTTTACACCTCCATTCCTGTCCGAACTAACTACACCGAACAACTCAGGCAATCAATAACCCAGGAAAGGCGCCGGTGTGCACAGCGCTTTGTCAGCGGGAGAGCTCTCACACCGACAAAGCTACCGCCACTTGTTGGGGGCAGAATTTTTTTTTTGTCGGCGGGAGAACTCTCTCCCGCCAACAAAGAGCAGCTACACTGCGCGCCTTTTAGCAGCACGGCTGTAGTGGCACAGCTGTGTCGCTAAAAGATGCGTAGTGTCGACATCGCCTAAATAAAATCCCTCTCCACATACTACTGTCAGCCCTGCAAACTCAGCCTGGAAGCTGCAAAAATCAAGCAGGGCTCTTTTCTGTTTGATCACCAACACCAGTATTAGAGGTTCTGCAGCCCAAGTCAGACCCAAAACACATGTACAGTCAGACTTCCTTCAGTGGATTTCCACAAGTCTACTCAACTGGAACTTCGTGAGTAAATCTACTGAGTTGCACACACGTGAATCACACACTCCCTCACAAAGCTGCAGAGCCAACGGTGCTAAAAAGGTGTAAAAAGCAATTAACATTTTATTTTTGTCATTGAAGTCAGATGATGTGGCTCTAGATGCATGCAGCAAGACGATCCCAGGATACACTGAAAAACAGTAGATGAGAACTGCACTTCAAAGGATTGTAGGTACAATCCCAAATGACAATGGCTTAACTGTGTACTGCACTTTCCATCAAGCCCCCGGGCAATGTCAATGCTTCATGTTAGCGGCAAGACATGAGAAGAGAGTTCTGAAGCTATACTGATCTACACTGAAGCATCACAAATAAAAACATTACATAATACTGTGTGTGCGGAAGTTACTTCATCAAGACTTCAATGTCATCAGTAATAAGAAATAACCCTAGAATTTAGCAACTGACCTACTACCAGAGTAAAACTGCAGCACCAAGTTACACTATAGTAATGGGATAATATGTAGCAATATTCTTAAAGACCAAAAGCCATCCAAGCGTCATCCTTTCTAGAAGTCTGGCTACACAAGGTGCACAAAAACACACACACTTACTTGTTTTCTTTGCATTATTTTTTACACTCAAATAGCTTGATCAAGTGCACCTGAAGGCTTAAATTTCCGACATAAGAGCCATTATATTTCTCATTTCAACATGATCCTCGCTATGATGCCTGTTACATTAAACAAGGGAAATGCAGTCATCCCTGTGCTTTCTTCTTAGACAGGGCAAAGTGCAAGTTAGTGAACACAAAATGCTTCCAATGGTTTTTAAATAGTGTTTGGACTTTTCTCCAGCTACAATATATGAAGCCAAGCACATCCCATTTTTGCCTCGACCTGTTTTTGCACATACCCGGGCAAATTTCAGCATTCAATTTAGTTCACCTGGATCCCCGTTTGCTTGAACTTCTGAACTCCGTAACAAGCGTTTCTAAATGCATGCACACAGCACTGCTGCAAATTGGACTGAAATGCTGTAATTTCTCTCTCAAATTTCTTCGTGCCTGAGCTGGCTTATGAAGTTAAATAGAAGGGTTGGCTCAATACAAAAAGCAGACACATCTCTGTATTATTAGACCTTCTTTAAAATATCCCTGGCCAGTTTACAGCTGTCCCTCAGTGCAAGCGGTGCCCCAGGCTTCTAGCATCAGTGACGGTTAAATGACCAGGGACTGAGCCAGCAGGGATTATGCCTGTGGTGTGCAGCACGCTTTTCCGGCACGACAGGCTAGCTAGCGAAACGGGGCCAGAGCCAGCACGACTGGGTCAGTGTAACATAACGCAGCGGCTGATTTCGCTCCCTCCTCTCCATGCTGGACGCTCCTCTTGGAGGATTCCTGGAGTGCAAATCTGAACAGTACACAGCAGAGACAAAGGCCAGGGAAAAAACGCACGGGTGTGTAGAAGAGCAGTAACGAGAGCTCCAGTTAGCAGCCATCCTGAGATACCACCACCGTTGCCAGCCGGCAGAAGCCATCCCAGCACCACTAGCCAGGCTGTCACAGCCCACATGCCCTGGGTTCAAGGAGTCGCACTGAGAATTACTGAGCTCATAGGACTGTCGAGCATCGCAGTCCTGGGCAATTCTACATCTACTGGGGGCTTAGGCAAGGGAAAGTAACATCAGGGCCCGGGGGGCAGAGCTTCTCTAGTGCTGCCTGCATAGAGGTGAACGGGTTCCTGGATCTCTTCAGGGCTGGAGGAACATAAACACCTGTTAGCCTAAGGACCAAGCCTCCATGCCAGCCCAGAACACACCAGCCTTCCAGCCACACTCCCAGTGCCCCGGCCTGAGGGCCCTGGTGTCCTACAGGCCGAACTCTGTGCCTCAGCATCAGCCCCATGCACCAATCAGTCAATGCCCCACTGCTCTCCTCCCCACATCCCCTCCCCCGGCTACTGTCCTCCACGCCTAGACAGATCAACCAAAGCTGGCCCTACACACAGGCCTCTGCAGGGAAGGTGGAGTGCTCCCTTTTCCTCGGCCCAACCCCAGTCCTCCCAGAAAACAGGGAGCAGCCTGCTGAGGAGCTGTGGGGCCCCAGCCAGTCTGAAGACCAGCAGCAACAGGCCCCTGCCTGTCACCCTAGCTGAGGACCCATATATGGGGGTCTCCGCTGCTGACTCAACCCAAGCACGTAGAGAGCTGTGCAGAGACCCTCCTACAAGGCCAAGAGAGCCCGGTGTGTGGTGCCCCTCCTGCCACTTTACCAAAAGGCTGTGGGAGAGGAAGGGAGCGGCACCACGATCCCACCGCCCTCTCAGAGGCTCTCACACCCTTCCCCCGGGGCCAGACTGGCAACCCACTCAGGCACCCTAACAACGCCAGGCTGGCTTTCACCTCACAGCAGCAGCTGCCCTGCCCCACACCATCCCACAGGGCAGTGGTACTACTCCAATCACACATCAGGGCGGCCACAGATTGAAGGCCAATTTCACAACCTAGAGATTTCACAAAAGCCTTGTATCAGAGGGGCAGCCGTGTTAGTCTGTATCCACAGAAACAACAAGGAGTCTGGTGGCACCTTAAAGACTAACAGATTTATTGGGTCATAAGCTTTCGTGGGTAAAAAACCCACATCTTCAGATGCATGGAGTGAAAATTACAGATACAGGCAAAAATATACTGACACAAAGAGAAGGGAGTTACCTCACAAGTGGAGAACCAGTGTTGGCAGGGCCAATTCAATCAGGGTGGATGTGGTCCACTCCCAATAATGAGGAGGTGTCACCACCAAGAGAGGGGAAATTGCTTTTGTAGTGAGCCAGCCACTCCCAGTCCTATTAAAGCCCAAATTAATGGTGTTACGTTTGCAAATGAATTGTAGTTCTGCAGTTTTTCTTTGAAGTCTGTTTTTGAAGGTTTTTTTGTTGAAGGATGGCTACTTTTAAATCTGTTATTGAATGTCCAGGGAGATTGAAGAGTTCTCCTATTGGCTTTTGTATGTTACCATTTGTGATGTCTGATGTGTGTCCATTTATTCTTTTACGTAGGGACTGTCCGGTTTGGCCAACATACATGGCAGAGGGGCATTGCTGGCATATGATGGCATATATCACATTAGTAGATGTGCAGGTGAATGAGCCCCTGATGGTGTGGCTGATGTGGTTGGGTCCTCTGATGGTGCCACTAGCGTAGATATGGGGACAGAGTAGGCAACGGGGTTTGCTACAGGGATTGGTTCCTGGGTTAGTGTTTCTGTGGAGTGGTGTGTAGTCGCTGGTGAGTATTTGCTTCGGGTTGGGGGGCTGTCTGTAAGCGAGGACTGGCCTGCCTCCCAAGGCCTGTGAGAGTGAGGGATCGTTTTCCCGGATAAGTTGTAGATCGTTGATGATGCGCTGGAGAGGTTTTAGCTGGGGGCTGTATGTGATGGCCAGTGGTGTTCTGTTATTTTCCTTGTTGGGCCTGTCCTGTAGTAGGTGACTTCTGGGTACCCGTCTCACTCTGTCAATCTGTTTCCTCACTTCCCCAAGCCCTGTAAACACTGGTTCTCCACTTATGCGGTAACTCCCTTCTCTTTATGTGTCAGTATTGTAGTTTTAAGAATGCTTGATAAAGATCTCATAGGTGTTTGTCTCGGTCTGAGGGATTAGAGCAAATTCGGTTGCATCTTAGGCTTGGCTGTAGACAATGGATCGTGTGAGGTGTCCTGGATGGAAACTGGAGGCATATAGGTAAGATTAGCGGTCAGCAGGTTTCCGGTATATTATTTGCACTGTAGCGTCCAGGAAGTGGATCTCTTTTGTGGACTGGTCCAGGCTGAGGTTGATGGTGAGGTGGAAATTGTTGATATTAAAAGCCTTGATTCTCCAGCAGCTCAGGGCAAGGGCTCCCCCCCCCCCCCCCACCTCCCCTAGTTATCTCCAGCACTGCTGCCCCCTTCACACACCTGCAGCTCCTGCTACGGCAGGAGCAGCAGCTCCTGGAATGGCTGACTTAGGCAGATTGATTATTTCTTTAGGAGAGCACACCAGGCCTAGGTCAGGCTTGGGACAGTGAAACTGACTAACCGTACTAGCAGGAGCAGATCCTGGGCAAACTTCCCCACGCCGCTTGGATCAGGAACTTGGGTTCTGACCCGCAACAGCCCTGTTAATTCAGTCCACGGCCTCTGGAGCAGGGACTAGCAATCACGTGCAGTTGCGTGGCAGTTTCCCAGCGTAGGAGCAAAGGTTTGCTAGGGAATAAGACTAGACCACCTACCTCATTTTCACCGGTGAGCCAAGAAAGCATTTGTACAGAGCTCTCCTAAAGTGAAGTGGCGGCACCTAGTCCCCTGCGCAACTTTGCCTCTGGCAACATCTTAACGAGCGAACTGTCTCTTACAGATTCATTTCCAACTCCCACCCTTAAAGAAGTCAAGTAAGGACACTTCACTGTACTGTTCAGCCGCAGCAGCTCAGAGCTTAGCTCGCTGTTCTGGCTTAGTGGGAAGGCGCTTCTAAGACTCCCTGGTTTGACTCTTCACCCCGAAACCCACTCCTGCACCCTGCTAACAGGCACGGGCAGCGGGGATCATAGCCTGGGGGAGGCTGTAGCTCCCCAAACAGCCTGGCATGGGCCCACGCTCCATCCCCAGACCCCCTCCTGCAGTTCCTGGAGCTCTGGCCTGGCCTCCTGCAGGGACTCAGGGTGGCTGGCGCTGGGGCTGCGGGCCATGGGCTAGTCTCCCCCCAACGGCCAGGTCACCGGACGCCCATGCTAACGGGATTTCTTTCCACTGTGCTGGGCCAGATGGGACTCTCTGGAGCCCTGGAACCAGTCGTTTTAGTTCTTGGGGAGCTGGGGGTGGGAAGTCACCACACGGCCTCTTCCCGTGCTGCTCCAGGGCCATCACGCACACCTTCATTTCTTAATTGCTCATGGTGTCCCTAGCCTCTGTTTGTCAGAAGTTGGGAATGGATCACTTGATTCCCTGTTCTGTTCATTCCCTCTGGGGCACCTGGCACTGGCCACTGTTGGAAGACAGGATACTGGGCTAGATGGACCTTTGGTCTGACCCAGTAGGGCCGTTCTTAGGTTCTTATGGATGGACCAGTGGTCAGAGCACTAGCCTAGACTTAGAAGACCTGGGTCCAAGTTCACAGACATACCATGTCACCCTGGGCAAGTCGCTTGGCCTCTATGCCTCAGCTCCCAGCTGTCCAACGTAGCTATCGGCCCGGCCCTGCCCCTAGGGTGCTGCGAGGAGAAATACAGTAAAGATCGCGAGGCTCTTGACACTGCAGTGAAGGGGGGCAGATGAGTACCAGAGATAAACAGACTCTTTCTGAAGCAGAGCTCTGCAGGCCCAGGGCCAGTCTCGGAAACTTTCATCTTCTCCACGGAGAAGGGCTGTCCAAGGCTGAAGAATCAGTCTCAGTTATTCCAACTTCACGTACTTTTTAAAGCCATTTCCTTTGGCAGTTCCAGGGGAGAAGGGATTAGAAAGGCCCGCAAGGTTCCGCTCACTTGTTTTCTTTGTTACTACGGAGAACTCACTAAACCTAGCGTTTCATACGTAGCTGCCAGCTGCCGCAAATCCCCACAGAGGAGATTTAGGATTTAAACTGCCTGCAAAGTGACTGTTTCTTAGAGATCTGCCGCAGGAGATCTCTGGCTCGGCTCCAGCTCGTCTGCCCAGCGTCAGCCATAGCCAAGTCCCTCCTTTGCAGCGGGGCTTGGAAAGGAGATAGGAGCACAGAGGGGTGTTGGCAAACTTTCACTTACCATCCCTCCTCCCCGTATCTGATCTCCGGTTGCTCCCAATGGCACAGAGATTTACTGGATAGCCACAAGGGGTGAAAGCAATGTCAGCACACCGAGGTGACCCCACCACACAACATGCTAGAGCAAGGCAAGCAGACCCCGTTTTCACCATGCTTCTCCCCTTGACTCAGAGATTCTTGTTCAAAGGGCAGTGCTTTCAAAAAGCAAGCATTGATTTCCCACCGCTGCACGTTGCACTGGGCGTCTCAGAGCAGAGGAGGGCAGAACTTCATCTGGAATTTCTTTCCTAAAGCTGTAGAAAGCAGAGACCGGCTAGTTAACAAACGTACATGCTTGGGGGCGGGAGTTGCATTCCTTTAAACTGCTCTCTGAACACTGTTGTGCCAGGATCAATTGAGATGCTTTGCAAGAGAAGTTACATTTTCACCTACAGCCATACACACTGTGGGCTGTGATCTTGTCAGATCTCACAAGCTTGGCAAGGTCAGACCTGTTTGGTCCTCAGATCAGAGAATTGCTGCATTAGTGTTGTAAGTTCACTCGCGAGCGCTCTTCCTGCCAAGCAAGAATTACACACCAGTGCCTCCAGCATGACTGGGCTGGGTTAGGCTCTGGGTTATTGGTAGTACTGTATTTTTAATGAGAATCAGAGCTTAGTTCCTGTCTATACAATGTCTTAATACATCATGGCACTTCTTGCAAGAGCAAGCGGTTACCTATTTTGAACCCAAATAACATATTGTGTCCACATACATTCTCCCTTCACTTTTCCCCATCAGGAACTCTGTCGTGGTGCTGTGAGCTGTTATACACCAGACATTGGAGGTGATGGAATACAGCCAGGGGCAACATGACCCCTATGTATGTAGTTAGTGACATGCTTTGCATCCTTTAGATTAGAGCAGATGTGGGCAAAATGAGGCCCGTGGGCCCCAGCTGGCCCGTGGGACCGTCCTGCCCAGCCCCTGAGCAGGGGGAAGTTAGATGGGGGCGGAGGTTCTGGGAGGGGATGGATAGGCATGGGAGTCCCGGGGGGGCCTGTCAGGGGGCAGGGGTGTGGATGGGGTCAGGGCAGTCAGGGGACAGGGAGCTGGGGGGCATTTGGATGGGTTGGGGGAATCTGAAAGGGGCAGTCAGAGGTGGGAAGTGGGAGGGGGCCAGGCTGTTTGGGGAGGCAAGGCCTTCCCTACCTGGCCCTCCATGCAATTTTGAAACCCCAATGTGGCCCTCAGGCCAAAAAGTTTGCCCACCCCTGGATTAGAGGCACCATATGAAAAGGCAAGTGTCTAAAGTCACCCTGAAGAAATTTAAGAGTGCAAGTGAATGCAACTTGGCGACACAAGCAAAATCCATCTGAAACCAAGAGGTCTCAGAGCTGAAAAAGTGTGTTGTCACCAACCAGATGTTGCACTTCACAGTAGCTGTAGCAAAGTGACAATGGGTTACTGTTGCTTCTGACAACAAATATTCAGAAAAACCCAAGAGTGACTCACAATTGCAATTTAAAAAGAAATTAAGATGAAAATCCACAAAAACCATTTGAAGCACTCGCAGCCCAAACTGTGGCTCTTGGCAATTTAATTGTTGGGTAATAGTGGCTTGTTGGCTTTCCAACTCAAATTTAAAGGGCTATTCTAAAAACTGCTGTCAGCAAGCTCCCCGTTGTGGAGGCTAAACCACTGGCTACAGTTTTCATCATTACTGAATTCCTTCGAGGACTCTTTCAGAATGTGGCTCTGTTAGACGTAGAAGGAAAGAAAGAAAAGCCAGTCAGTAACAAGGCCAAATTGATTTTGCTCCAAACCTATATCTGAAGCCTGCTTAGGGCATAAGACACATATTGAGCATTTAACAGAGTCAGAGGCTGCTGAAAACATAAGAGACCGAATAGCTTAGGCCCAGAACACTGCATATTAAGCACGTTGATTTCAATCATGATTTAAAGCACTAGTCAGGAAGACTCGATTTAATCATGGATTTCTACATAAAAGTGCATTCTTGTTGGTTGTTATAACCTTAATACACCTCTACCCCCAATATAACGCTGTCCTTGAGAGCCAAAAAAATCTTGCTGTGTTATAGGTGAAACCACGTTGTATTGAACTTGCTTTGATCCACTGGAGTGCGCAGCCCCCCCCCCCCCCCCCCCCCCCCGGAGCGCTGCTTTACCACGGTATATCCGAATTCGTGTTGTATCGGGTCGCGCTATATCAGGGTAGAGGTGTACATATTCTTCACAACTCAGAGATAGATGAAACCCAAACTGGGTCTCTTTTATGGCCCGCTGCCATTATAGGTTTTCCCTTCTAGGGAGATAATGGTATGGTGGATCTCAAATCAATGAAGGCTACACTCAGAAAGATCTCAAGACTTCTGGAATATGCTGCTCAAACTGTTTCACTTGTTTCTACTGCCTGTCCCTCCCTTCTCACATTTATCTCCAGACCTTTTCTCCTTGTCCAGATCTAGTCCGCCTCCAACAATTTCTATTCATTGAATTTTTTGAAACTTTGCACTTTTATAGAGAGAGGTAAGGGATTGACTCTGTGTACACAAAATTGCAGAGGGACAATAGGGTTGAGGTCCGTTATTTCTCACCTCTATATGTATGTTTATTTATGAACATTTTTGCTGTTAACAAATGTTATTTCTGGAGACACAAATCCAGTTTGAGCACTGCAAAACTAAGCATTTCTGATGGTATCTTCTAGACTGAACACTGAGTCCCATTGGGTAGATAGAAAGATTAACCTAAATCTATACCGAAGCACCTGGAACCCCATAAGATTGGGTCCCTAATCCATGAACTATTGGAAGTCATTTACAAAACTTTTCCTAAATATTACATGAATATATTGTCTCATACTACAGAATTAGAATTTATAATCCCTATTCCATGATGAGATATCTTTGAGCTATAATGTATGTTAATTAAAACTATCTTTAGATAGGTTTTTTCCTCAAAAAGCATTTTATCAAAAAAAATAGATTTTTTTTATTTAAAAAAAAACAAACTCATTGAGTTTTATCCACCCTGATATTAAGACAGCATTAATGTATCTACAAGTAGAACTGCAGTCACATAAGGATTATAGGATTGCTGTCCGGGAAGAAGCACCAGGAATGAAAATGGGGAAGATTTTTGTCTTTCCTCCCCAACCTCAAACAATGCTTTCACCTGCACCCATCAGCCTGAGAGTGCAGAATTTCAGCAGGACTTACCCATTCTCACTGTAGCACACACCTCTGCATACATCCTTTAGTCCTAAGAGGATGGATACTACTTAGGCACAAATCAATCCGATAGTGAACAAAAGGTGCTGAAGTACGTCAGAGTGACAAACTGAGCGGCAGGTAGCAATAAGGAGCGATTTGTTCTCTGCAGTCAGAATCTGCTCATTAACCCATCGCTAGCTAATGAATTTCAGCAGTGCTACCCAACAGACAGATTCCAGGGCACAGCAAAGGTTGTGTGGAGGAGAATGAATGAGGATATAAAGAAATGTGAAATTACAGAGCACGCTTATCTGGGCCAGTAAGTTTGGTTCCTTAATGCTAGGTAAGTAGGCAGACAGGGTGTGGTGGGGTGGGTAGGAGGAAGAGCGCATTACTGGCCTTTCCTTGTGACAATGCCCTGGGAAGGAGAGTCACTAGAAAAGGGCCTCATCCTCCCTAATTGAACTAACTTCGTTATATCTAGACTGATTCTTGCCTGCATATTTATACCTGCCACTGGAAATTTCCACTACATTCATCTGACGAAGTGGGTATTCACCCACGAAAGCTTATGCTCCAATTCGTTCGTTAGTCTATAAGGTGCCACAAGACTCTTTGTCGCTTTTTAAGGATAGAAGTTTATCATTAGCTGGGATATTCAGAGCCAGCCCCCACCCCCCGCCCGACGTCGGAGCTGAGAAACTCAATGCCACACTTCGAGAGTTTGGGAAGAATTCTAGACCCATCTACGGCTGTAGAGGCAGGACTGCAGGCTGCTGCGTTCTCCCTACCAGCCCAATACTCTGCTAAGCCACCGCTGAGATCCCCGGTCATAGAGAGGGGCAGCTGAATACCCTGATACACAGGGTTGAGGTACGTTTAGAGACATCCAAGCCATTATCAAATAAATCAGTTAAAACAATAACTAGGACAGGCGACACACACATTCACTATGCGATAGGGACAAGCCAGTACAACTTCCAGGGCAAAGTGAGCCTCTCCAACCCATGCCAATGGAGGGAGGTCCTCAGCGCGAAGGATCCAGGAAACCGACCCAGCAGATAGTTAGGAGCACCACACATCTACTCTTGACTGAACAGGATCATCCCAAGAGCACTGAAGGACTTACACCCTGCACCTGAAGTACGGCATTTGTGGGGAAACCTTACTGCCGCACAGGGGGAGCGGTCTGGCAGCAGGAATAGGAGAGAGACAGTCACCTACGGTACCCTTATTACAACAGCTAGCATCCACAGGCAAGACACTCACACCAGACCATTAAGAGAGAATCACACTAAAGGGGCTAGTCACAGACTGCTTTGCAGTACGTAAGATGGCATTAAAAACCTTGGGTCAAACAATCTCCAGCAACACGTACGCTCTGTGAGCACAAGTCTAAATGATCTCCTCCAATGGCCCACAACGTCACCATTCAGATTGCAACCCTACCACCACCATGTGACCCAGCATTCCCCCTCTGCCCCCATCGCAGTCTTTAAACTCGTGGCGCAGAAATGGTTTTGGGCTGCTTCATGAACGGGAGAGGTGAGACTCCTTTTCATTTGTGACAAAACGGGACCCATGAAAGACAAAGCACTGCCTCTCTGTTTGGAGATGGGACACTGTCACATTCCCTGCAAACACACCCACACCAAAAGGTCCTTTTCTCCTCCACGAGCTGCAGCTGTGACTTACTGGTTGTTCTGAATCCATCAGACATAGCTTAGGGCACAAACAAGGCTCCACCAATGCTGTCCGGCCTGGGTCGCTGTCTATGTGGTTGAATCCCATAACTTTTCCCTAAGTACTGTTCGGTGGAGGGATTATTTTGGTCGGCCCCTTGTCCGTGTTCTTCCAGCTGCCCAACGGCATGCCTGCCACAGCAGACGCTTTGGCCTCATTCTTAATGCCTGTCCCAGTTATTTCCATCTTCTTTTCTGCATAACTTTGGAGATAAGTAGTTGTTAAATGCTAACAAATCTCCGTATCGGTTACAAATTCATTCCATTTAATAGCTAGCATTTTACAAAGCCGTTTGCTTTGTAAAAATCAACACTCCAGCCAGCTCCTCAGCCAGTTCTTTTAAAGTTCTTGGATGCAAGTTATCTGTACTTGCTCATTTAAAACTATTCAAGTTTCGTAGCTGCTGTTTAACATCCTCCTGACACACTACTAAAATGGACAGAGTTATCAGGTTGCAGATTGTCAGTACACCCAATCTTGTGTAAACTGGGGAATGCAGTTGCCACTTTGCCAATTCAGGACATTCTTCCCTTCCAGATACATCTCTACCCCGATATAACGCTGTCCTTGGGAGCCAAAAAAAAATCTTACCGCGTTATAGGTGAAACCGCGTTATATCAAACTTGCTTTGATCCACCCCCGCGGAGCACTGCTTTACTGCGTTATATCCGACTTCGTGTTATATCGGGTGGCGTTATAACGGGGTAGAGGTGTATTCCCATTGGCTTGCACTTTACTGCCAAAGTACATGAAGATTCTCCTCTACTGTTCCTTTGCCTTCTCAAGTAAAGGTTGAATGGGGCGCTGCTGGGGTTCTCATTAGGTATGTTTTTTCATAATTAACCCCATTGTTTCTGTGATGCGGCATGCACAGAAAGTACACACAGGCTTGACGGAATGGTTCGACCTAGACACTGGTGCCCAATTAGAATATAGTCTCACCTCTCCTGTTTGACATTGCCACTGACTTCATCATGAGAAAAAGCACAGCTAGATACAACGCAGGAATTGTACGGCTCAACAAGAGTGCACTAGAAGATCTAGATTTTGCTCGCCACATAGCTCTAAGCGACAACTCAACCAACTGCGGTTGAATCAAGTTTAATTTTTCTAAGTTTTTCTGTAACACTTATCACTGCTCTATTGGAGCACATCATAAACATGAATACATTACGCTCACCACTAAGGTCTGCTGTGTACTACAGACCATAGGCGCCACCAGGGTGTGCTCCCACTCCCCCGCCCTGCCCTGATTCCATCCCTACCCCGCCCTCCTCCCCTAACCGCGCTGCATTCCCGCTCCTTTCCTCTCCCTCCCACAGCTTGTTTCGCGGCAGCAAGCCTGGGAGGAGAAGCGGGGATGCGGTGCGCTCAGGGGAGGAGGCGGAGCTGAGCTGGGGAGGGGGGAGGGAGGGCAGGGATCTTGGCTGCAGAGCACCCACCAATTTTTCCCCATGGGTGCTCCAGCCCCAGAGCACCCACGGAGTCTGCACTTATGCCACAGACCTAGGTCAGTACAACAACATCACTCAGCGGTGCAAAAAAATCCACATCCCTGAGCAATGTAGTTATAGCAACCTAGCCCCCCAACGTAGACGGTGCTATGTTGGGAGGAGAGCTTCTCCCATCCACACAGCTACCGCCTCTCAGGGAGGTGGATTAACGATGCCAACGGGAGAGCTCTCCTGTCGGTGTAGAGCATCTTCATTAAAGCGCTACAGCAGTACAGCTGTGCCAATGCAGCATTTTAAATGTAGACGTGCCCTAAGTAGTGAACAAAAAATAGAATCACCCTTGTTATTGGGGTTTAGGAGGTTAGCCGGGGTCTAAGTGCCAGAGAAGGGTGGACACACCTAGGTTCAGCTCAGTATTTTTGACAGTATTTTTGACAGAAAAAGCATCACCTTCATAAGGTCATAAACTTGACCTTACAAGAACACTTCAGTGGTGCCCAAAAAGCACTCAATCTGACCCTGACTTCTTCTGACCTCTCTGCACAGCTCTGTTCCCAGCCTGGAAAAAGAGAGACGATATTTCCATACCACACAGGCTGTTGGGAGATGCTCAGATACTGCGGTGATGAAATGTGCAATGCTCAAGCCACAAACTTTCCAGTTTTACCCTTCACTGCTAAGGAAACTGCTTCAGACCCAACAGCTGTTCTGGTTGTAAAACAGCAGTCAGGAGACTGTCAAAAGTTATTTCCAGAAGAAATAGCTTTACGATGAGCCAGAGCGCGAGTGCGCTTGATCAAAAGCACTGAGCAACTGGCTTTCAGGTCAGGCTCACAGATGGGAAAGTCACCATTTCTAGAGACAAAATAGGTGCAGACAGTGTAGTATGTCGAGGCCCCAGAGACAGAGAAGGGCCTGAACGTCTCTCTAACACTACCCTCTGAGTGAAGGAGCAATGCTTATAGACTAGATAAATAAGAATCTACACCCCTTCCTGGAAGGAAAGAGTTGCAGCCATATATAGGCTACATAGTGAGAAGTGGGGACTCCAGCAGACACTGAGCCAGAACGAGGGACCGGAAAGATGTGAAATAATCTATTCTTACAATTAGGGTGGGGGAAGGAAATCAGTGTCACAAGACATCAAATACAAACAGTTAAGCGTAATTAAAAGGCCTGATGGTCAAGGACACTGAAGATGCACTATCGATGGCATTTATTACTCTAACTTTTGCCACTGAAAGAAGGTTCTCAAGTAATTCATTTGATTCTCAGGTTACAGGTCCCCTCAATTATTTGTGGAAGAGAGTTTGCTCATGTGCGCAGGGCTATATTGAAGATATTTGACTGGAAAGTTTCCATGAGTAGTGAATGTTTACAACATGGTATTTCGTAATCGGAGAAAAACGGAGGATGCTGGAATACTGAAGGAAAACGGATGCATACCAACCTATAAATTCTCCTCTTCCTTTCCTATGCTAGCCTCCCCTGACGACTGTCCACTGGCCTTACCCTCCTGGCTGTAATCTGGACAGATCTCACAAGCCAAGCAGTCAGGGTGGGCCAATGCCTTGAGGGGAGATCTCAGAGGACTAGCTGGGTGATGGTTATTTCGTGGGTGGGATTTTACTGAGTTCGCACTGAACAGGGGTTCCATGATGGTCCAGCGGGCAGTCTGTCAATAGCAATGTACAGTATAACTCTTCCACATCACATCCTATGGCATGACACTTCTTTCCCAGGGAAAGTCCAAGGCAGATACTTATATTCTGCCTATCGATAGCCCCTTACCGTTCTAAATGGAGATATTTCTCACTTGGACTGTTGTAGGATTGCTAACCAATGTTAGACAGTTGCTGTACTCGACCTGCCACTAGAATAATCACACCTCTGTGTGTACACAGGCTCAAACAAGTGTTGCAATTCAACATTTGTGAAGTACTTACAGATCTTCAGATAAGAGCCACTGTAGAAGAACATACTAGTATTTTGTCCTTAAAAATCTAAATGCCTCTTCTGCAAAGCAATCTTACAACGTTCAAGCCTGTTTAAATGCTAGTATCAATCACAACACTTCATCACCATGTACATTAGATGCATTTTGGTTGTTTTAATTGCTTACGTGCAATGAGTCCACAAAAGACAGATTGATACTTTACACAGCAAGGAAGAAACAGGAAATATTTAAAAATGTGTTAAAGAAATCTCAATTAAAAAAAAACAGCACCACTCTGATCAGGAATGTTATATTAGTATCACTAGTTTCAGATTAAAGGCTCAGACAGAATTAGCCCCATATTGCTTAGAATATATGAAACTGTCCTGGTCAAAACAACAAAACCGTCTTGCACATAACTTTTAGCCTGGGTGTATGGTGCTCCTTAGAACTACATCCCACAGAAATAAAAGGTTTTTCTTCATGTTGCAAAGTGGTGTTGGCCACATGCAAACAAACAGAGAGATGTATCTTCCTCAAAACTTGGGCGAGAATGCAGCCAACTGTGCCAGCGAGGCGCTCGCCTTCAGATACAGAACCCTACCTCCCAGCAGCTGCCATGTGGCGTTTGTGCGCCCCTCCCTCATTTCTGCTCTGCCCCCTCAGACTAAGAGTATTTATTATGCCATCAAATACACCCATTTCTTTGGCAGCACATCTCGCACCTGCTATGTGTCACTGCATTCCATGCCTAATGCAGAGGAGACTGTGCAGGAAGTTATTTGTTACGAAACGAGAACAGTGATTAAAACAAACTTTTTCCACAGTCTGAAACCTGAGATGATCTTAAGGAGGAAAACTACTCAGACCTTTAAAGGAAGAGGGGTTCTTTTGGCTTAGTCACTTTAAACAATCCGTACTAGACGTTTCATTAATGCAACCCAACATACGCTTTTAACAAAAGCCCACCTTAAATATAAGCAGACATTCTGGGCCCGATTCTCTCGCGCATGGTACCTTGCACTGACATTCACACCTGTGGAAGAAGGTGAAGGGGGCAGTGTGTGCAAGATCCCACCGGGAGCGGATGCTGCTGTAATGCTTCATCCCCATTTTGCACACATCTACCCCAACACAGAAAGTGCAAGACGGAGATGAATCAGGCCCTCTCAATTCCACCTCAGAGAGTTCTACCATGGCAACTACCGCTTTGAGCAAAAAAGCCAAGTAAATACACTAAAGTCTTTGGGCCTAGTTTTGTCCTGAAATACCCAGATGGAATTCCCACAGAAGTAACTAGATGTGGGAGACTCTGGAACATGCAGGTTTGCAGAACCACAATGTATTGACTAGATATTTTAAAAGTTGATTCCCACTGTTTCACGTACATGATGTTTTTCCTTGTAGGACTCTCTTTCCCCAAATTCACCAGCTTTGATTCTTCAGGTACCTCCGAGTCGCAGGTTATTGTCGGTCACAACATCAAACATGCACACGCAGCTTTGACAGGCAGTGAGGGATCAGCTTGATTTTGTGTTAACTAAATCATGTCAGATATTCCTGCAGGAACTAATTTTTTGACTGCATCAGCACCTAATGAATTTGCTTTTAAAAGCTTTATGTAGGGCAGGAGTCTCAAAAAGAAAAAGAAAAAAAGAAAGAAAAAACCCACCACCATTTCCAAAAGTTACAGTCACAGCCTAGTAACTGTCTGAGGTGCCTAAGTACCTCTCCATCTGCAGCGCAGTTCTGGAGTGCAAGACAGCCACGGACCAGTTACGAAGCAAACAAGGTGCTTCACAGCACAAGAGGCTCCAGTTGACACAACAGGATTTAGGTTTCACTTTTGCCCAACCGTTGCTCTGGGCCAGATCAGCGGGTTTTCGATTGGTTTAAACATATTTCACAAGGCTCACGAACAGGCCATCACACAGTAAGCTTTGCCACATGCTGTCAGGGCCGGGACTCCACAACGGCATTGGGTTCCTGGGCTGCGTTTACATTCATTTAAAAAGTTCCGTTCTATACCGACTGCACAGCTCAATTACTGACGTCTAATGAATTCGACAGTTTAACACACGAGCAGATTTATGACATTTACTGTTACCGTTAACGCAGAAAGCGTTAAGTAAAGCCATATGTTTTCACCTAATGCAGAGTGCCCCTTTTTCTTGGTTATCTGGGACTATTGCAATTTGTTGGGGCAGAGAATCACATCTCCTGAGTGTACTTAGTGCTTAGCAAATTATCTGTATTACAGTAGCGCCTGGGGCCCTGATCTTGGCTGAGGCCTCTAATGTGCTAGGCGCTGTACACACACAACGAGAGGCAGTTTCTGCCCCAAAGAGCTGACAATCTAAACAGAGAAAACAGTGGCCCAGAGAGGTGAACTGACTGGCCCACCTTCCCACAACAGAGCAATGCCAGAGCTGGGAAAAGAACCTCGGTTCCCTGACTCCCATAGCCCACTGAGTAGACCACACTGTCACCCATGGGGCCCCAGCACCGACTGGGGTCTTTGGACACAGAAATATAAATATTATTAAAGTAAACCACTACCTACGAGAATCTTGTGCTGAACTTAAGGTTCTAAAGAGTATTTCATAGAAAGAGTGATTCCATGTCCTTTGGACCAACTTTCCAGGCCCTTCCGCTGCTTGTCAGAGTAATGGAAAAGCCAGAGAGTTCTCATTTCCACAACTGAGAGGAAGCAAATAATTCAGCTGGAAAGTTATGTCGTTCCTCTTTGTTCTATAGCTGAGAAAGTCAGTGTTCAGGAAATTAACGCCTCCTACGAAAGTTAACAGAAATATCATCTGATGTTACCAAACAGGAAAGCTTCATTGTTTGGGTTGAGTCCTCAGTCTATAGCTGGATTCCTTGGAACACTGAAAAGTCAGTAATGACCTCCAAATCCTATTCTGTGGAATATTAGCCTGGTACCATGCATGTGGAAATATAATCGGAGTATGCACTTAGCACAGTCAGAGAAGTCAAACAACTTATATCTGGTACTTCCCCCCCCGTGAGACCAGGTACATTAATGTTCATGACTGAGATGAGCCATCACAGCAGGAAACAAGACTAACACAAGCTCAGGCAAAAATAGTCAAATATATATGCCTTTCACACTACAGCCGTGGTCTGGTTCCAGTTTTGTTCTTCAAAATGCTAAGAGTTTGTGTTCTCTCTCACTTATATCAATCAGAAAAGTGATAACTGAGATTTGGGAAGTCACTTTTGGCATTATCCTACTTTAAGAGCCTTCAACTGCTTATCCAAACTATTTTTAAACGATTGTTGGGTTTGTTTTGTTTAACTTAGCATGTAGCCTCAGAACAAGTATATAATTGAAAAGAGCAGTTCCCTGAGTTGTTCCAATCTAATGGGTAAATACTGTACATGTTTTATAACAGGCTGCCATGGTTGCAGATTTAGAAGCTGCTATTTAAAAAAAAAATGCTCCAGTAGGGTTTAAAATTGAGTAAAATGATTTTGCTTGTGACTGTCACGTGATTTTTAGAAATTCATGCCCAATGAGCAACTATTATGCATTGCATATGCCCTACTAGGCAGGTACTTTCTAAATATACATGCCCCAAAGGAGGAGATGCCGGAGGCATGCCACTTTCAAATACAGATCTCAAGCCATGCGGCCTATGGAGAAGTGAAACAAGAATTAATATTTTAACTTTAAATCACTCACTTCCTTGAAAAGAAGTGTTTCCAGTCAGTGACTACATATGACTGACTGACAATACAATAAATATCTTGGAGTTTTAATCTTATTTTATCCTGACAACTTAATTTATTTGGAATTAGGTTAGGACAGAATATAATTTATTCATTTAAATCACAATGGAAATGTGTTACCATTCAATTCAACCATGTTATATGCCTAAACATGCACACACTTACCCAATTTAAATTGATAATATCCAGCAAATATTTAGATTATATGAACCTCCTGTTACATTAATCTCTCCTGTACACTCCAGAGTACACTGCCGTTGAATTGAGAACTAGTCACTACTACGCTCAGGGAAAACTAGACTATGGTTATCAGGATAATAAAAGCGGGGATACCAGCTTCACTTTTAAATGATTAAGACTACTTCCCTGTACAAAGGCCGCCATGATTTCTCCATAGATGGTCTAGTGTTTGCAGTGTTTGGTACACACCTGTAGAGCAGTGGTTCCTAAACCGGGGTTTGTGAACCCTGGAGGTTCTCGGGGAAAAAATTCACTCACGGCAGACAGAGCTGTCCCTAGGAACCCCAGGCAGCACTGGGCCAGCAGTCCAGAGCCTCTGGACTTCCAAGAGCTAAGCAGATCAAAGCAACCATATCTATCACACTGAGGAGATTTAAACTTCAAAACTCTTTATAAGAAATGGAAAGGGAGGTGGATATATTTTGCTGTTTTTAAAATTAAATAGGCAGCTAGTATTGTTTTTAAAATTATTATCAAGAACAAGTTTAAGCTTTGTTGTAACGTGTGGTGTTTGCCTGGACTGCTCAAGACCTGAATGCTTGTGTAGGAGGAACTCTGAGTTGGCTTCTTAAATCCCTTCATGCTGTTTCACATCTGATACTCCTTGATGAAACATAGGAGCCTTGTCTTATAACAGGCTTATTCAAAGCGAGACAAGCTACGAAAGTGAGATCTTGGAACAGTGTTGCGGTTTTCATAATGTAATAAAAATACTGTAATGATAAATAATAATAATAAATAGCGTGTAATAAGCATGTCATAAAAACTTCCAAGATCACTGCTTTTATTATTTATACTCGGGTAAAGGACAAAATCCCTGGAAATATTCATTTTTAGGAGGGGGGCCGCAAGACTTGACATTTTAGTGAAAGGGGTTCACAGGTTGTTAACGTTTGGGAACCACTGCTGTAGAGAAATACTACCCGAAGAAAGCAAAATATTTTCAGTTGAGCCTCAAGCACTGAAGTCTGTTTCAGTATTGTGCCTTCTATTGCACAAACCACCAATAGATATGGCGTAATCAATGGGACTTTACTCAACCTTAATCTCTGCTTCACCTTTGCCACTGAACTTCCCCTCCCATTCATTTACAGGCATTTCTATGGTGCTCATCACCATAGTATCCAGTGTCTATTTACATTTCAACATAAGTGACTAAAAGCAACCCTTCCATAATGTTCATATCAGTCAGTGACAAACATATGGAGCTAACCTCACGTGCTGAATCACATCTGGTCAGGTATTCTTATATTCTAGAACCACCACCAGAAGTAAGCAGTGACCAGCAAAATAATTCAGTTGTATGGAAGAGAATCCCTATATTCTTAATATATATTTAAAGCCTTTCCAAACATTGGGCATAAGTTTCCATTAAATAGTCTCTATAGCAATCTCACTACCATTTGCCTTACTCTTCAAATCAACTTTTGTAATTTGTTCAGTATGACTGCCTACAGACAGCGTACATGCAAAAGGAGGAAGGGGATGTATACTGCTTTCCCTATGAACAGCTGTCAAAAAGTTATGTAGTAAGCACCCATAACTTAAATCACAGAATTATTTCCACAGAGCATCTCCAGGAAAAATGCAAATGATTGAAGCCAAGAAATCTCCCGATTCTAGCACATAAATCACTTTTCATATCTGAAGACAAAATAATGAGATGGATTAAAAAATCAGGCAAAGTAGGTCACAGCGAAACCTGTAAAAAGCTTCACTTGCTTTCTGATGTTTGATGCATAGGTGACACAAAATCACAGACAGCAATAGAACAGATGGTGATGTATCTTCAGCACTACTAGCAACCTTGCTAACACCTCCAGCTCTGAGTGCCAACATCAAGGGGCTGGCGTTAAACTCCTTTGAATACTCTGGTTATTGTAGTGCCTGACCCACAGTTCTTTTAATCTTTTCCAAGTCTTATTTCCTGCAAGGCTGAGATTAAAAAAATCTCTCTCTCTCTCTCCCTTTACTGACCTGGACACCTCTCCTTTCTCTCTTTCTTCCCCCCTCTGACACATGATGGCATCAGATCTTGCTCTTTGATTTGGTCAGAGAAAGCAGTTGAGTCACCGTCACCACACGGCAAGTCGGAGCCTAGCGGTGCCCAGGCCTCTGACCAAGAGACAACCTGCCCCCCAGCTGGTCTCCCCTCAAGCGCTTCGCACCCTGCATCTCAAAGATTCCCCGCGGGCGTGTGCAGAACTGGTGCCACTTCAGCTCCCGCAGACCGGGCAGCTGGGTGCCCGCTGTACTGCCCAAAACCAGGGTCGCAGCCCTGCCAAGCCTCGAGCTTGGGGACCGCTTGCCTGTCTGCCCCGAGACCCGGCACGTCCCACGGCAACCCCAGTACCCCATGCCCGGCGGCGCTCTCACCTTCTCCGGCTTGGCGGAAGGGACGCTGCTCTCCGGCGGCTCCGGACACTTGCCCACCTTCTTGCCGGCGCCGCCGGGCGGGCTCCAGGTGATGGCCGGGGCGGCGGCGCCCTTGCAGCCCCCCGCGCCCTCGCAGCCGCTGTCGATCTTGATGAGCCGGTGCTTGGGGGAGAGGTAGCGGCCGTCGGGCGGGGTGGGCGGCCGGCGCTCGCTCTGGCTGCGGAAGAGGTGCGGCGAGCCGGCGGCCGAGGGGGGCTTGGAGGCCGGCTCCTCGGGCGCGCAGGGCTCCGGGCGGCACAGGGCGCGCAGCTTGCGCAGGGACGAGCCGGGCCCGCTGTAGGGGTCCTCGAAGTCGCGCTCCTTCTGGGCGCGGTAGGCGCGCAGCAGCTCGCCGGGGTCGTCGCACAGGTGGCGGGGCGCCAGGCGGGGCGAGGTGTGGCGGTGCGCGGCCAGCAGCTCGGCCCCGGGGCGCCGGTCCCGGTAGTCGGGCCGCGGCGGCTGCGGGGGACTCTTGGCCTTGTTGTTGCCCAGGCTGAAGTACTTGGTCAGCCACTTGGCCATGGTCCGGCGCTAGGGCGCAGCGCCCATGGGGAGGGCGCACGGGGGGCCGGGCCGGGGCGCTGCCCGGCGCTCAGGGGCGCTGCCCACCGCCGCGCCCGGCCCGCGGCAGCCCCTGCCCCGCCATGGGGCCGCCCGGCCGCGGGCTCCGACCGCCTCCTGCCCCGCGCGCAACTTTCCCGGCGCCGGGGGCTCCCCGCGGGCACCGCCGCGCCCCGCGCCGCTTCTCCCGGCACCCGCTGCGGGCTCCGGGCAGCGAGCGAGCGTCCTGCTCCGCTCCGGCTCCGGCTGCTGCCCCGCTGCCAGCCGCCCCACGCCCCCAGCCCGAGCCCGGCTCTGCTGCGCCGCGCTCCCCGCCCGGCCTGACCTCAGCACGCACCGGGGAGGCGGGGACGCGGCTGTTCCGAGACTCCCCCGCCCCCCGGCAAGGGGGCCCCTGCCTATCCCGGGCCGGGGGAGGGGCCGGCCCAGGTGCCGGGGAGGCGGGGAACTTGCTCCGTGCCCCGGCTCGGCTCGGGGCCCGGGGACTAGCTGCGCCTCCTGCCCCAGCCGCTCAGCCTCCCCCGGGCTCCGCTCGCCGAGGCTGGGCGCTCCGGTGGAGGGATGGGTCCCGTCCCGGTGCTTCCCACTGGGGAACCGCTGTCACTGCTCTGCTCTAGCCCGCACGCCGCGCACCTAGCCGAGCCCATGGACAATGCGCCCGGCTGCCGCAGGGAGGGCTGGCTGGCTCCCGGCTTCAACACGTGTCCCAGCCGCTCCGACACGCACCACTGAAAGCGTGTCCGGCTTCCACGTACCCGGCGCTTTCAGTACAATTCGGGTGGGTCTGTAGGGCTAAGGTCACCCAGGCGCCAGGAGACCCACTTTCCTACACTCCACGGACCCTCCCGGCCCTTTCCTCCGTGCGGAGAAGGACCCGAGGGATCCGCTCCGGGCAGTGCCGCGGGGAGCTTTTTATTTATGGAGCTCTGATTGTGCCAGACTGCGCTAAATGTGAAGGCAGACACAGACCTGCCCCCATGCACTCGCAGGCCAAACTCGGACACAAGCAAACAATTTGGGCACGAAACATGGGCTGGTGAAGCAGAATGGTTTGTTTCTAGATCATCTGCCCCGCCGGGTTTTATTTCCGGGTTTTTTAGGGGTGCGAAGAATTGATAGATTAACACTGGGGTAAACACGCCCAAGCGCTGAGGAAGAGGAATTGTTTCGGGGCTCCCAGGGTGGAGGAATGGGATGAAAACCAGGAAAACTGAGATGGGGACAGTGAGATCTATGGACTAGATCTCCCGAGGGAAACAGTAGAAGCCACATTAAGTTGGGACGTTTAAAGCAAGAGTGGGAAAGGTTCTTCAAAGTGTGCTGCGGTGTGAAATCTTGCCGAGGACGGATGAGCCTCTTCCGTCCCTCTAGCAGCCTGTGATTGTATTACTCTGACACTGACACATGTAGCTTCAGCCATGCGGTGTTCAGCCTGGCCACAGGGCGGGAGTAGACGGCACATTTGGCTCTGCAGGCCTTGTAAACTGGCAGACCCAGTTGTACTGTTCCTTTCAGGCCCTGTAAGAATTGTACTGATTGTAGATTTGTTTTAAAATGAGAGTCTGTCTTTGGGAGGCATATTTCTAGGGATGTCTTTTAACTGGGCCCCGGGCAGTCTGCTGCTTTTTAAAGATCCATCCTCACCAAGAAATGGCAGACAGACAATGTCAACAGAATGTGTTCGCAACACCCTCTTGGGGCGGAGCGGGATTTGGAAACAGTCCCTAAAATCTTTAAGGTCATTGTAGGAGAGGCAACCTCACAGGCCGAAAAGGCCTGTCCCATGGAGGGCTTTGACTATGGGAGAGCCACCTTGAACCGATTACGGTAGGGAGCCAGTGCAGAGCACGGGGGGTGATGTGTTCGTGGTGACCTGTGTTGCTAAGCAGACAGGATATTGTGTTTTGTATCAGTTGAAGTTTTCTCAGGGCATGTGGCTTCATTTATAGATAACAACCGCAATAACTCAAGACGCAGAGGGGGGATTGGTGTGAATCTGTGTGGTTGCAGCCGTGCCTGTGAGGAGGGTGAGCAGTCTTTGGTCTCTGGCAGTTGGGACTGGGCAGGTTTGGCTGTCGTTGCTGTTTGGGGCCCCAGCAGCACTGAGAAGCCCAAAAGGTCCCTGTGGTTTCTGAGAGGAGAGGCCCTCACTAGAATCAGAGAATCTCAGGGTTGGAAGGGCCCTCAGGAGGTCATCTAGTCCAACCCCCTGCTCAAAGCAGGACCAATCCCCAACTAAATCATCCCAGCCAGGGCTTTGTCAAGCCTGACCTTAAAAACCTCTAAGAGAAGGTTGTGGTTATATAGGAGGCCTGTTCTTCAGCGTGCAGCCTGCCAATCTCACCTCAGTCTTACCAGCAGTTCTTCAGTCTATATAGACTATATAGATCTATATCCCACCCTCGCTGAATAGAGGAGAGGAGTGAGCTCAGTAGGACTGCAGAGGTGGGAGACGCAGAGGTGGAGAGACAATAGCCTATAGTGACTTTCTCAGTTTGATCTCAGAGGAAGGACATGAAGAGTTTGTGGTGTTTTTGTTCACCCCTGCAGCAGGTTGGTTAGGATTATCTGGCAATGAAGGAATCAACACCCTCCCTTCCATTGAGGACCGAGAGCACTCCCAGTCCACATCTGTGGGTCCCTTAGGAAGAGCTCTCCAATGAACCAGGGAAGACTAGATTTGATGTGTGAAGCAAAGCCCTGTTGAAATCAATGACAAAATGCCTATTAACTTCAGTGGGGCCAGGATTTCACCCCAAAACTGATATTTCTAATGTTAAAAAAAGCAGACTTAACCCTCCCTCTCCCCCAACTTTTGGGCATTCTTTCCATCCTATAGAGCAGGGGTAGGCAACCTATGGCACGCATGCCAAAGGCGGCACGCGAGCTGATTTTCAGTGGCACTCACACTGCCCTGGCCACCGGTCTGGGGTGGAGGGGCTCTGCATTTTAATTTAATTTTAAATGAAGCTTCTTAAACATTTTAAAAACCTTGTTTACTTCTTTACATACAACAACACACGAAACCTTAAATTAGAGTGAATAAATGAAGACTCGGGCACCACTTCTGGAAGGTTGCCGACCCCTGCTATAGACACACAAACAACACAGTCCATCTTTTTTGTCTCCCTCTGCAGGTCACCTTTTCTATGAGAAAACGCTTCTATTCAGATCAGTTAAAACAGGGGTCGGCAACCTTTCAGAAGTGGTGTGCTGAGTCTTCGTTTATTCACTCTGATTTAAGGTTTCGCGTGCCAGTAATTTTGTATGAAGTCTGTTGCCTGTACGGATAAACTTGGCCTGGCTTTTGGCCACACCTTTTCTCTGGAAATTCATGGATAGGACGTGGCAGGAAAGGTGTTTTTTGTTTTGTTTTTTTTACGGTTGTGCAACTGGCATAAGCTGAACCCTTCTTTATGTTGCAATGACCTCATAAGAGCACAGCCTCTCCCTTGTGACCATAGGGTTCAATTATCATTCCTTCCCAAGACAACTTCCTCTGGTGTTCCTTCATCGCTTGTCATCTAGGTAGCACGAAGTGGAATGCTTGCATTTCTGGTTTGAGCAACTGCGGCCAGGTTATATCCATCCTGGAGTCTCTGCATCATCTGCCAAATATCGATCAAGATTCTGCCCCCTGATGCCTTCCAGCAGCCCCCACTGTCTCCAGTCTCAAGATAACCTTCCGAGGAACATGGCAATTGCCAAAGTGGATCAGCCCCGAGGTCCATCTCGTCCAGGATCCTGTCTCAAGAATGGTCAGGGCCAGATGCTTTAAAGGAAGGTGCAAGGCTCCCAGCGCCAGCAGCAGCTATGAGATAACCTTCTCCCAGGGAGAGTCTTCTCCTCACCCCCATAGCCAGAGGTTTGTTTATGCCCTAGAACAGGAGTGTTTAACTTCTTCCAAAGCCCTGGGGATTTCACTGTTCTAATAGCTCCCCTGTTCAGCCTTGGCTCCAGTCTGTTCCTTCTCAGAACCTGCCCCATTCTCAGCCTTCCACAGCCACATTGGCTTGTTGCCAGCTGGGGGAGGCGAGGCAGAGAGTGGGGGACTACGTTTTGTACCCACAGGCCTGTGACCTGAGTAACAGGGTTGTCATGAGTTTCACAGGAGATGCTGGAGACTTGGCAGCCTTGATCCAGCCAGCATATCACAGCTGGTAGCATTAGAGGTGTTTCAAAGATTCATTTAATCCACACAGTTAGTAATTTCAAGGGTCAATGCTTTGGCTGCAGCTAAAGCTTGGTGGTCGATGGAGGGGCGGGGGGAAACCATTTGGGTTTTTTTATACAACCCTAGGAAAAAATCCTTGATTCTTGTGAATGCACAGTGGCAGAAGTAATGATTCTTTAAAAATGAATCCCAATGAGTTGGGAAATAGTGAACAATCTTCTCCTCCTATAACGCAACGACCTGAAAAGCAAGGTCTCTCCGCACCTCCTGCAACAGTCAGTCATATTAGGACAGGGTTTGCAACTTGTTAAAACTTAGATAATACATGATGCAAAAATATTTGATCTGCACTAAGGACAGATAGCTGGCAGATGATGTGTTTCTTAACACACTTGACTACTTGGGTTGTGCTGACTAAGAGTATGCACAAGCAATTATATCATTAAATTTAATTAAATAAAGTTACATAGCAACTTATTTGGAGTGTGTGGGACATGGTTTCCTCTTGTAGTTCTGGTTTGCATGCTTAATAAGTCTTGCAATAAATTTTCATGGCATTTATAATTAAGATAATAAGGAAAAGAGTAGATGGTATTCCATGGAGACAGTGCTATGGATTGATAGTCAGCCAGGGATGCTGCCATTTCCAAACCTGGAGTTGGTCTATTGTATCAGACTGGGGGCTGGGAGGAGGACAGTCCTGTTGGTTAATATGGCCCTGGGCAGGCTGAGCAAAGGATCATATAAATTGTGCACAAGAATTGCCATAGACAAATGTTCTACCTTTTCTGACTCCCTTCTCTAAGAGTGGCTAACGCCAGAACCTTCAGAAGGAGGTGTATAATATCCAAATGCACTTAATTTCATATGGTGCCATATGAAATCATTTTCTGATCCCAGGTAGTCACCAGTTTGTGGCACAAAGGCTGAGGATTAACAGTCTGTTTTCTGTGTGTGACTGCAGGTGTTAGCGCTAGCAGTGCAAATCACTAAGCACCCAGGTGGCATCCCATAGCAGTGAGTTCACTCAGCTAATTGTACTTTGTGTAAAAAAAAAAAAAAAAAAGTCATTTCTGGTATCCATTTGGCATCCTTCTCTGTTCTCCTGTTCTGGCGAAAGGTGCACAGGTGTCTTTACACTCTGCTTTGTATGTAAACCTCTTTCTCCTCTCACATCTGCCGCTGCCCTGCCATTGAGTGCTGCTAGTCAGTTTTGCCACCTTTCTGAGTCTATCGTTGTTATAGACTGGCTTGAACATCGAGGATCAGATTTCTAAAGGTATTTAGGTGCCTGAAGGGGCAGCCTGGCACCCGGTAGGATTTTCAAGGCACCTAATTCTCACTGAAGTCAGGAGGAGTTCGGAGCCTAGGCGCTTTTGGAACGTTCACTTGATGCCAGTCTTAACCTTCAGGTGTCTAAATACCTTGTAAAAAACAAGCCCCAGGTGCCCAAACAGGGCCCAGCCTTGGCTGTACCGAAGCCAGGGCAGTGTGCCACTGCCTTGCCCCGAGAGCAGACCAGAAGGCAGAACGACTCTGAGTCATGCTCTGCCTCTGGGGTTTCCACTGCTCTGTGTGGGCACACGCCTGATAAAGCAGACTCCCCCCCATCACATTGGCACTGCTAGGCTCCCCAACTCCCATCCCATCCTGCACCTAATGGCACAAGTGGGGGACAGAGCTCCCCCATGGAGGCTGCTCTCCTCCCTGCACTGCTACCCACAATCTGGATAGGGGGTGCCAGGCACTAAGGTACAACGTACACCTCCTACTTCCTTGCGCTGTTCTGCAAACCGGGACGTCCTCTGCCCCAGAATGCTCTGCTGGCCAACCATCAAACACGACAGTCCCCGAGCTGGACCTGGGGCTCTGCCTTCTCCTAGCCAGTTACAGGATGTGGAATGGTGTTATAACATTGTCCAATTCTCTGTCCTTTTCTTAACGCAGCTCTGTTCCTTATTCACCTAGCCCCTTGTTTGGGGGGTTGACTGCACTTCACTTTAAGCAGATTCCTTCACTGAGCTGCCCACACTGTCAAGATCTTTTCCTGGGAAGTTACTATTCATTCTAAACCCTCTGGCATTGATCTAGTACAAATTGTCTTTCCTTGATATATTATTTTGGGTGTGTGACTTTCTTTTTTCAGTGTCGCCTGCTTACCTAGTTTTCTTAGATCCTCTAGAGAGATCCTCAAAATCTTCCCTAGTTTTAACTAGCCTAAATAATTTTCTGCCATCAGCATATTTTGCTGTCTCTCTATTCATCCTGTCTTCCAGGTAATTATTACTGAACATCAGCAATCCTAGTACTGATCCCACAGGCATCTCATTATAAACCTCTTTCCCAGCTCAGAGTTGGCCATTTAGTCCTTCCCTTTGCTTCCAATCTCTTAACCAGTTTTAATCCCTCATAGGACTTCAACTCCCACTCCTTAGTTACCTCATTTCCTTAATAGCCTCTTGTGAGGAACTTTATCAAAAGCCTTTTGAAAGTCTAAATAAATTATATCCACGGGTTATTTTTATCGACTGCTTTAACTCTTGCAAAGAATTCTAACCGTCAGAGAAGCATGGTTTGCCCTTACAGATTTATCCTGATCATCGGCTTCATCGAGGTGCTCTATAAACATTTACATTCTATTATATTATTTGATGCTTTCCATCTCCAAGTGTAACTTAAAACCCTGCTGTTTAGTGGAGGAGCCGTGACTGAATCACCAAGGGTGCGTCTACACTCCAATTAAACACCCGCGGCTGGCCCGTGCCGGCTGCCTCTGGTTCATGGGACTCTGGCTAGAAGCAGTTGAACCGCAATGTAGATGTTTGACCTCAGACTGCAGCCCAAGCCTAGATGTCTGCATTGCAGCTAAAGAGCCTCTTACCCCAAGCCTCGAGAACCCGAATCGGATGCTGGCTTGTGCCAGCTAGTCTCTAATTGCAGTGTAGACATAGCCTAAGTGTCTGCTGCATCGTCTGTGGAGTCTGAGTGCATATGTCTACACGGCAATGTAAGCCCAGGGGTAGTAGAACTCAGTTGACCTTGGGTTTGTTAATCTAGGGCTTGAGTGTCTACACTTATTTGTAAACCCAGGTTAGGAGTTGTTGAACACTGGCTTCCGACCTGCGACTCTAGCAGGTTGGAACTACACTGCATTATATGGGCCCAAGTCAAGCTACCCATATCCCAGACTTCCTAGCGCCCTCCCAAAACGTGGCTGCTCTAGACCCCTGTTTGTGGTGCAGTGTGGGAAAAGTTGGCTGTCCGCCAAACTTCATTGTCCAGAGGACAAAGAAAGTTGGCCTGTGGGATACTTTTGGCGGATTCCCAGAGCACAAGTCTGGTGGGGCTGTGTCTACACTACAAAGCAACAGGGCTTGAATCCTGTATGCCAGCTTGACTCAGGCTTGGACCCTCCACCCCTGTGGGGTCCTGTGTCTGAGTCCTAAGGTAGCGTGATTTGTGTGTAGACAGAAGGGGGCATAGGCTTGATCGTGAGTTCGAACCCTTGGCTTACATTGCAATGTAGACATACCCAGTGATAACTGATCTCACATCACCACTAGCCAAACAGTGTGATGCCAAGGGAGCTAAAAACAAAAGAAATATGTTTAGAATAATGTACTGAGAGCCCCTCTCTCCTGCACTCCAGGGAGCATGCTGCACACATCTACAGGGTTAATGTCTTCCAAAACTTTGCAGGTCACCTTTAAAGAGAACTCTGGTTTATGTCATGTTTGGGGGAGTTTATACAGAAAATATTTTCATTTGACAGACTAATTCCTTTGACAGGTCATTATTCTTGGGTGCTTTGCATTTTAGTGCATCGGGAGTTTATTCTTTTAATGGGATTTTCTCTGTAGTAAAAAATACATGTAGCAATACTGTAACAAATCCCACTCATAGATAAGTTCATGGAGGATAGGTCCATCAATGGCTATTAGCCAAGATGGTCAGGGATGTAACCTCATGGTCTGGGTGTCCCTAGCTCTGAGTGCCAGATGCTGGGAATAGGAGACAGGGGATGGATCACTCAATAATTGCCTGTTCTGTTTATTCCCTCTGAAGCATCTGGCATTGGCCCCTGTCGGAAGACAGGATACTGGGCTAGATGGACCTTTAGTCGGGCGCAGTATAGCGGTTCTTACGCCAGGGTGTCACTGAGTACTGTGCTATCCCAGTCCCTCCTCTGTAGCTGGTAGCATGCTCTGGATACGGCAAACTTGGAGACAAGTGCTAGCTGCTGCCGACTAGCTCCGGGGGGGGGCTGTCATTGATACTCTGAGCGAAGGAGGACTCTTTACTAGGGCAGACAGAAAATGAGAGTACTGGTACCCTGATGCCATTGCAATAGTTGATCAATCCTGTACTTCCTAACTCTTCCCCGCGGGAATCAAGATGAGCAAAGGAATTTCACCTCCTGGGGCCTCTCAGGCCCATTCCTGTACTGGAGGGCAAGGGAGCACTGATCTGTAGGGCCCTCTGACCAGAGAGCCGCGTCCCACTGCAGTGGTGATAGGGGGTTACTCTGCATTTTCCTTGCGTCCTCCAGCTACAGCAGTTGTTTCATTCCCCTGCTTGCAGGCTGCTCCCCCCTGCTCCTGCCGCCGCTGCTGCTGTGAGAGAATTGCAGCCACGTGCCGTATTTCTGGGGATCGTATTGTGTTCAATTTATGGATGTTCTGTGGATTGTTACGGCCTGCGGATTGGGTTCTGCTCCGTGGTTCCTCCAGGAATTGCAAACAGTGGGGTGCGCTTACGGCCATCCCTGGGCCTGTAAAACCCCTCCAGAGAAGTACCGCCCCGGGGCTGCCTCACATAGACTGGTTCAGGCAAGTACCGGAGTTCCTAGGAGACAAAGAAAGGGCTTTGAGTATAGAAGGCTGAGCTTAACCTGACAGAGGGGCCTTCTTTTTCATTCAACAGATAGACGTGAGCTTTGGTCCAAGGGCAGACCCCCACCCCTGGGGGAGGCTTGGAAGGACTTGTATCTGCTGTGTGGAGAATGGGTGGCTTCTGGGGTGGTTAGTATGCATGTAGATCTTTTTATTGTTTGGTGTGTTTTCCATAAATCGGCATACTCGGCTTTGAATGGGCTGTTTGGTTTCTGGAAAATCAGTGCCAGCATTGTCCCTGGAGAGAAAGCAAAGCACAGGGGCAGGCCGCGAGTCAGGCCTGCTTGGGATACTCACAGTGGATTGCAGGGGAGCTGTAGTGTGGCTAGAAGCCTGAGCGGGCATTCCCGGAGCAGACCCTGGAGGGGGGCTACAGGGACAGTTACCCTGGGACTGTCATAGCTGCTGTCCCTCTGCCTGCCTGTTTCCCGGCTTCTCCATCAGTCTCCTGGTCCCAGCTCCCAAGTCTGCCTTCTGCCTGGCCTTCCTCTCGCAGCCAGCTCCCAGGCTGCAGCTCCTGCTCCCTGGTCTCCGTCTCACACTCTCCTCAACCCATCAAAGGCCTGGGGCTGCCTCCAGCCCCAGCATCTCCCCTGGTCTTTACCTGTGACAATTCCTTGGCGAGTGCAGAATCGGTACCTTGGCCTTGCCTCATGGCAGTCACCTACAGCTGCTGCTGCTCCTCCGAGCTCCTCTCTCCCATGGGGCTGAGACTGGGCCCACCATTGTCCCCATTGCCAACCGGTCTGCAGGGCTATTGTCACGGGCACAGCACCAGAGGGGTTACGGCCCCTGGGAATGACTAGCGCCCTTCTTCCCTGGAACCCCGCCCTTCTTTTCTGGAGCTCCACCCTTCTTCTCTGGAGCCCTGCCCTTCTTCTCTGGAGCCCTGCCCTTCTTCCCTGGAGCCCCGCCCTTCTGAAGACTCAGTGGCCTTTGGAGAGCCCCGGACCTGTGTCGGGTGGTGGGGAGAGAAGTGTGGGAGCAGGGAGGGGCAGTGCGGTTGTTCTGCTCATTCCCATGTTCTCCAGGAGAACTCTTAGCAAGTAGGAAATGCAGAGGGGGTTGGCCCTGGGCAGTTTTCTAGCTAGGCTCAACCCTAGGCCCCCAGGAGAACAACATCAATATGATTTATTTTCATATTAAAGTGTGCTCAGCCCGAGGACACGTACCAATGTTATGATTATAGAAGGACTCCGCTCTAGTCCCTCCATATCCCCTGCAAACTTTGCCCCCACCCAACTGCTTGTCTCCCTCAACTCTCTCCCACCCCTCCAAAAAAAAAAAAGAGGCCGAGAGGGGAAAAAACCTGAAATTTTCCATTGACCCACAGCTAAGGTGGAGAAAAGGAGGGAAGTGAATTCTACATCCCAGGACCCCGCACTGAGAAAACCCTGGCCAGAGCCCCACCACCGTGAAATGATGGGAGCAGCAGGGGAAAGTGTTAGCTAGGACACCTTGGGGTACGTCCACTGCCGTGGTATCACGCGAGGGGGGGCAACCCAAGGGAAGCAGTACCCTAATCACGCAATTTGTCATCATTTGCATGGCATTACATTCATTCTTGGCGACAGGTGTTACTAATGGAAATGGATTATTTTATTTCTCTGTAATTTATATTCATTATTACACCAGTCCAATCTCGGCTCTGTCAGAAAATATATCATTTTATGAAGTTGGTGAATTTGCATATTCCTGCGTTCGGTTTAATGAATAGCACTGGCTCGTGACCTCTGGTTTCTGCTGCTTGCAGCTAGTATAGAATTAATAGCCAGAGCTGGGTGACATTTTGTCAGCCCCTGAAGGAAAGGAGAAGGGTGTCTGCATTGTTGGTGTAAAGCCGGGCTGTCAAACCTATGGCCCACCGGCCAGCCCCAGCCCTTGGAGTAGTTTCATCCAGCTAACAGACGTCCCATAAATATCTAGGCTTGTCTACATGACCCCGCAGGCTGCACTATGGGGGTGTGATTTGTACAGCGGACCAGTATGTTGGACTCTAACTCCCCCATGTAGACCCTGCTGGAGTGCTTTGAAGTATTCTGTGTCAAACAGGACTAGATCAACGCGCACTAAGAACAGTCAGTGCACACCAGCAGGATCCACCCAGGTGAGTTAGAGAGCAGCATGCTGATGAGCTCTCCAGATCACAGCCCTGCAGGCCGGACTCCAGTGCAGCAATCCAGCAAAACCTCAGGTACAGGTGTAGAACCGCTTGGCCATGTTCACGAGGCGCTGGAGTGGCAAGGTCTGGTGGAAGCCGGCCCGGGTCCGGGTGAGGAGAAAGGGCACTGAAGAGTGCTAAGAGAAGCTAGGTACTGAGGAACGACGGTAGCGGTCACTAAAATCCAAAGTAAGTGAGTGTAATTACCAGCGTGGTTTAGCTTTAGTTATTTCTATTTTAAGAACTTTTGCTGAACGTGGTGGCCCGGGGTCAAATGGCCGGGTATTGGCTCAGGACCGCCCGATGAAACGACTTTGACACCCCTGCTCAAAAGCACCAAAGGTGAGTAATTCAGCCGGCGAATGAGAGCACCGAAAGGCTCCAGCAGAAGAACCAGGCCAGGAATCCTGATAGGTCACTCAAGAAGCTGATCCAGCTAAAGAAAGCAAGACAGTGTGCTGCTTCCGCTCAGTGCCAGGGCAAAGCAAAGCACAAGAACAGAGCTGGGGATCTTGACACATGCCTGGGAATTCCCCCGGACTGCAGCTCACGGGGGCAGGGGGAGAGCCAGCACTGACAGGGAGATTCAATATAATTGACAATGATTTCAGATAATGGAGGAGAGAACAGGTGATCATCTCTGGAGCCATATTACAAGGTGGTCATAACAACAACCCCGGCTACTATATTACAGATGGGGAAACTGAGGCACAGATCGGGGCAATGACTTGCCCAGGGTCACCCAGCAGGCCAAGAGCAAGGCCAGGAGTCCCAGTCCAAGACCATACTGCCTCCTTGAATAAGTGTTTACACATATAGAAAAGTTAAAAGAAGTACAAGCGAGAATGCAGAGCCTTGAATGAATGAAACGAGGCAAATACATTGATTACGCGACTGTCGGAGAGATTCAACTTCTAAAAATCTGTCCATAAGGTTAAATGAAATGGAAAGAAGCCTGGACAATGAGGAAGTCAAGAAGCTTTGTAACGACAGCTACTGTAGCAACAAGAGCAGGGGAGAGATATGTGGAAAACCTGTGCGGATAGAGCCAAATGCACTGCTGGTGTAACTCCATTGAACTCAATGATCCAACTTCCGTTGAAGTCAATGGGGTTACACCAGGGACAAGAAATCTCTCCTACAGGGTTGGGTACAATTGCGGCTGAAGCGAAGGAGAGTCTTTCCATTGACTGGGATCAGGCCCGTGCCAATCAGATGAGTTAGTGTTTGCAGGAGCGGGACCCAATACCGTCCAGGGGAGGAAAACTATTCAGAGCCTGATGTTCAGTGCACAGACATGCTGGGAAGCAGTAATGCAGGAAGTGGCTTTGGGGAGACAGAGAGCAGCGATCTAGACATGAGTTTGCAATGCTGTCTTCCTAGGCAGACTGAGCTGTGCTATTGTGGTCGTTCTTTGGTGCAAACACCAACGGCGTACTGTGGTCAGTCCTCATGCACCGTGCTGACAACTCATGCGATGTTTGGGTTGAAAGCTGGCTCCATTGAAGTCAATGAGGTTTTGCAAGTGTTGCCTGGGGATGGGGAGTGGGTGGCATTATGACTGGACATGTCTTCCAGGGGAGCTCTGGAGTTGTGGTAGGAGCTGGGCTGAAAATCAGGGGGCTCTGTTCCCTTGTGAGTTCCAGCTCCTGTCTCCGGACTGATGTGAACGGCTGCTCCAGCATGGGTGGGTCGGGGAAGAGCAGGAGAAGTAAGTGGCAGAAAGCAGCGGTGAGTAACCAGGGCAGGGGGGTACCCGGACAGGGAGGGGGGGACCCTCAAGTTAATCGTCTGTTTCCTGCTGCTCATCTCTTGGGATGGGACAGGAATCTCTGCCTGTGCTTGGGCACGATCTGACCGATGTCTGGTCACCCTGCCGATGGCAGAAGGGGGAAGGGAAAACTCCACGAACCCCCAACACACTGGGGTAGCACGCCTGGCAGGTCTCATCTGCCGCTATGCCGTACATCTCGTCCGGGACAGTCAGCAAAAAAGCATCAGTTAGAATCCGAACCTAGACCTCATGAATACCGCGGAGGAGAGGAGCCGTGCTCCAGTCTGTCTTCACCTGGAAACGAAGCTTGTCAGATACGATTCACTCTGTCGGAGTAGGAAGCTGGTGAACCCAGCCTAAAAGAGGCCTGTCCAGGGGCTAGCACCCCCCTGCCTCAGCACTTCCCCTCCTCCCCGCTTTAGCAATGGACCCTTGCAGCCTTGCAGCACGGTGGAATATAAACATGGCCCTTTCTGGCTCAGGTGCTCTGCTCTGGGCGGGCGTGTTCAGGGCTGTCTCTGCTGAGGTTAGGGTCTGCAATAACGTTGTCCTGCGCTGCTGGCCTCCTGCGAGCCTTGCCCAGCGCAGAGAGGGGGCAGGGCTCTGTTTGTCCCAGATGAGCTGAGTGGAGACAATGGAATTGCATAGGTGTGATTGAGAGCATCATTTGAAGCTAACGGGCCTGTAGCTGAGGCTGATTTGAAGGGCAGACTTTTAATGCCTGGGGATAATATACAAGAAGGAAGAAACGCAGCTCAACTCTCGCAGTCCCGGAAGCGTCTGCAGGGCAGGCAGTTAGCAAAACTCCCATTAATTTCAGTGGGGCCAGAATTTCACCCACCGTGATTTTACGTGTAAATTGAGCAGAATTGATAGAGCCACACATGAAGGATGCCCACGATGCCATTTTTAGGGTCATTCTCCAGAGCAGGGCCAGAAAAATGGATTCTTTTAAAAATAACATGTCATTTAAAACGAGTGGGTCTTTCTCTTCCCTTTCCCCACCTGGTCTGATCCTTGGAGCACGCTCCCTCCCTCCCACAGTCAAGTGCTCTCTTCATTACAATTGGTACATTGTCAACATTTTGGGTGGGAGGGAGGCTGTGACTTGTATTGTGTTTCACTACATTTCCCAGGCCTGGGAGTTTGCTCAGAGGCTGGGCTGGGAAGAGAAGGGGCCAGAGACCTAGATCACTTGCACAGTCTTGGGTTTGTTCATTCATTGAGTCTCCTTTATGAACACCACTAAAGATTCAGTACCCTCCTTTTTCCCCTGTGAGATTTGTTAAAAGTGTGTCAACAAAGCATTAATATCGCTCACAGCTGCAAACAGAAAAGGGCTAATAAATGATCTGAAGCCTCCAGAGTTTGCCACGAAACAGAACGCACACCCCATCAAGACAGACTTCCAGCCATTATAGCCTCGTCTTTCTTTGAGACAACAGTTTGATTTTCTTTGTGGCTTGCATGCAGATGTAGCCCTGGGAAACAGAAAGGCTCACGTCTGAATAGGAAGATGAAGTGTGACGTTAGCCAGGTGCAAAACAAGATGCTGAATGAGCCATTTTAAAAATATAGCCCCCCAAAAAGAGACTGCCGCAGACCCCCACAGCTCATCCATAAAACATTGGCTCGCTACTGTACGTTGTTTTCCAGCTTAGCATTTCCATAGGCGCAGGGTAGCTGTGATGTATTCATCTTTTTGAAAAACACATATTTAAAAGAATTCCCTGCCACGGGAAGCAGGCTAGAGCAAGATATTGCCCTCTGTGAAACCCTGCGATTAAATCTCTGGAAATAAGAAACAAAATGTCTGGCTTAATTACTGGGGATAGTGAGTCTTAGCTGAAGGGAGGGAAATCTAGGCAGGCCCTCTTTACAGAAGGGGAGGGCTCCAGCCCCGCAGAGGGGCCGTCTGGACTACAATGACATTCTTTGGCCTTTGCTATGCAAGAGGTGAGACAAGATAATCATAAGGGTCCCGTCTGGCCCTGCAATCTGTGAATGAAATGGGGCTATGTGTGGGTGTATGGGTCTGCTTGTGCAAAGCAGCTCGCAGGATTGGTTCAAATCCCATTGAAGTAAATGGGATCTGTCTATTGGGTTTCATACTAGGTCTAGGATCTGGGCCTAGCTCAGGGGAAATTTTGAACCTCGATTTTTGCCTTTATCATTGGCACCAGCTCAATCCATGGGCCCTTCAGGATGCACCGCCTCAATCCATGGGACTCTCGGGCTGCCCTGAGGTGGCTCAGCAGGAGGGGAGATCCTGGTGTCTCGTGTGAGATGTAGGCCAGTCAGGTAGCCTGACCTAAGAGAGGAGAATGGAGAGGGTGAGGGCAGTACAAGGTACTAGAACTACAACTGCCATGATGCACCGTGGTAGCATTTCTGAATCAAAAGTTTTCACCTGAAAATGTTCCGTTTTTCATGGTTAAATTGCAAATTTCCACAGAAAATGTTTTTTGGATGAAAATGTTTTGTTTTGTTTGTTGTTGTGGAGATTTTCCACTGGACCCTTCTCCCCATTTTCTGACCACCCGGGTTGGGAGATCTGAGCTCCGGACGCCACCCCTTTCAGGACAAAGCTCAAGAAAATGATTTAATGAAGCCAGGGCCTACACCCTTCAACATTTTAAAGCCCATCAGGGACCGGTTAAAGTCACGAGCAGCCCATGTAAGGAATGCAGAGTAAGTGTAATATGAGCACAGTGGCTCAAAGCACTGAGCAAAGGGGCCATCGCATTCTGAACAAGATGCTAGCAATAAAGAATTCTTGCTGAAAGGCCCTGCTAGGATAGAAGTGCAATAAATAACCTTCATGGTCTGAAGGACATGTGCTGCTGTCGTGAGGATGTCAGAAGACACATAAAGACACAGCCAGAAAAATATTGTACAACAAAAAATAACCCCTGGCCCTTTTCACCCCCCAAGTGATAAGTGGCTTTCCATGGAAGAAAGCATAGTCACAAATGATTAGAGCGTATTTAAAATTTGGAATTTCTGTCCCAAGGGAAATTCCAATACTTTGACATCTTTTTTACCTAAAATTGGGAGGAAAAGTTGAAATATCTAAATTTTTCCAGAACCGAAAGTTCCATTCGGAAACATTGAAACACTTAATTTTAACTCAGTTCAGAACTGAACTATATCTCTCTGCGCTCTGACTTCCATGATGCACTGTGGCCGTTCAGCCAGAGGAGATACCATGGTGCTTCATGGGAGTTGTAGTCCAGCCATGGACCCCAGCCCAGGGAGGAGAATGCTTGCATTGATTTTGCAGAATCTGCATTTTTGTTGAAAAATCATTTGGATGGAAAATTCCCAAAATACAAACGACACCACGGTTCTGAACCGGACTCCCTCCCTCTGATCACATCTCCTACAGCCTAGCCTGTAAGTGAGCACACAGAGCAACGGGAGTCTCCTCTTATCAGTGGACTGCCATGAGATTTCTGTTCTGCTGTGCCCAACGTTCATCCAGCTGGCCATGGCATTCCACATTCTTCCAGGTCCAAGACCAAACTTGCAGGATCACAGTCCAGGAAGTATAATTGTAAAAGCGTTAAAATGAAATCTCTGAGGCGTCTGACAACAATAAAGGAATGAAAAAAAACATTCCTCTTGTTCTCATCCTATTTCCAAGCTTTTATGGAACAAACAGCCTGGTTAATGAGGAAACACCCCTCATTTAATGAGTATCACTTTACATTATTACAGAGTATGGGATTCAGAACATCAGTAACGACTCCCAGATTTGCTAGAGAGCTTGGAAAACATTTAACATTAACCAACTGCAAACTCAGACTGAGAACAACTAATTACCCTTTCCACTGGAGGACAAAGAAGAAAAGATCAGGTCCTTTAGATAAGGACCATTAGAGTAGTCAAATTACTCATTACACTTTTCAAGAAAAACTGTCAAAGGAATTATCTCTGGTATTAGCATCACATCGCTAATGGAAGAGGGATGCGTAGACTTGGTAGTCCGGCACATTTTCTTAATGAACTGTTCAACAAAACTGGAGTAATTAGAGCATACTCATATTAAGCTCTTCAAGCTAGGCAATGTTCGGCTTACCTCAAGTTCTTACTTAAGGCCTAGTGTACACCAGAAAAGCTTCAACAGTATACATCAGCATAGCTATGCTGACATACCCTCTACCTTGTACAGGCAAAAAAGTTATTTTGCTGGTGTAGCTTGTGCCAGTTCCCTGAATATAATAAACTATATTGGCCAAAGTTTTTTTCATTCTTTCTTTCTTTTCTTTTTTTTCCCTCCTGGTATAACGACATCTACATTAGGGCTTTTGCCGTATAAAAATGTAATTAAAAATCCCACCGCTAGCAGACATTGCTAGACCAACAAAAGTTTCTAGTGTAGACCTGGGTTTAGTAAAATCCACAGGGAACTGACTGAATGGGCACCCTCAGAGATCAGGAGATCAAGACACTGGTTTGTATTCATTCCTTCTCAAGGAGGTTTGAAGTTGAGATTGGTTTACAGGACAGCTAGGTGCTAGATACAGGTCCATCACTTGACTCCAGCAATCATCCTATGGTATTTCTCCAAGGGCATCTTAAGAACAGAAGAACAGCCACACTGGGTCAGACCAAAGGTCCATCCAGCCCAGTATCCTGTCTGCCAACAGTGGCCAATGCCAGGTGCTTCAGAGGGAATGAATAGAACAGGGCAATTATGGAGTGATCTATCCCCTATTGTCCAGTCCCACCTTCAGGTAGTCAGAGGTTTAGGGACACCCAGAGCATGAGTTTGCATCCCTGACCACCTTGGCTAATAGCTCTCAATGGACCTGTCCTCCATGAACTTATCTTATTCTTTTTTGAACCCAGTAACAATTATACTTTTGGCCTTCACAATATCCCCGGCAAGGAGTTGCACAGGTTGACTGTGCGTTGTGTGAAGAAATACTTCCTTTTGTTTGGTTTAAACCTGCTGCCTATTCATTTCATTGGGTGACCCCTGGCATTGCCTGACCTTTGAGTGCTTGATGTTGCCACCTTCATGTTCTTTAAAGTCATTGTTTGGATGTAACATTTATTATAGATGGACCACGTTCAATGTTCAACGCTTTCTTTACACTGACTGACTGTATCTCAAAACTGCCCAGTATGCCTGTGTGAAAAATCAGCTGGCAATTCTATTATTTTAATTAAGACACACACCCATATAGCATCTCAGCGTCAGGTCTCATCCGGGTCCTTACCTCTCCACATACAAGTGGTGGATTAAACAGATATGAATGTTGGAGCCTATTACTAAGAATAAAGGTCTTTAGACTTCAGTGGAAAAGCAAATTTACACACACTAGACTTTTGCTGGTATCATTTTTTTCCTGACATTTCTAGGCTGGCTAAAGCCCTACTGTGTGGTCTAAGGGGTAGTGCACAGGCCGGGGACTCAGGAGGTCTGGCTTGTGGTCCTGGCTTTGCTACTGGGTGACCTTGGGCAACGCACGTCCCCTCCCTGTGCCTCGGTTTCCCCATTTGTAAATCGGGGGTCATGATACTGACCTCCTTTGTAAAGCGCTTTGAGCTCTGCTGACGGAAAGTGCCAGATCGGTGTCACCAATATTCTTGTGGGGGACAGAGCAGCAGAAAACGTGCTGCTCAGAGTCTTTCAGAGGGTTGGGAAGAGCTGCTGCTTCTCCTAGATTGCCCAGCGAGCTCCCAGCCCCTGGTGGTTTGTAGGGAGAGGGTGTAGCAGACGGCGGATGCTCCTCGTGGCCTCCACGGGGAAATACCTGTGGGAATTAAGGGCCTTGTTTTCAGACCTGGAGTCCATGGGGGCTGAGGGTGCTCAGCATCAGAGAACCAGGCTCAAATTCGGCCCCTAGGAGCACTGAATCCCCTCGGTGTGAACCGTTTCTTCTGCGGGGGGAAGGTGATTGCCACAAGTCTCCAATGAGAATAAGCCCGCCCTGCCCTGCCCTGCCCTGCCCCGCAATGGAGCTCAATCTGTCTGCAGCATCGGAGAGCCGCTGTGCTCACCCTCCAAGCAGACACACCCCATTCCTCCCCTGGTGAGTCTTTGGCAGCTCTCTGAGCCTTCCACTGGTGGCGTTTTCCCAGCTGACTTTACCCCTACACGGGGGACACGATCTATCCTCCAGCTCCAACATAACGAGACTGGTCTGTTTTAAAGTGGCAGCTCTCTGGGGCAGGGGCTGCCCTTTTCAGTCTGTGTTTGTACAGCGCCTAGCACAGCGGAGCCCTGCTCCATGAATGCAGCTCCTCGGCACTGCCACAATAAAATAAATCCTGCAAATAGAGAAAGAGGCGCTTGCAAGTGGGCACTGTCCCATCTGCAAAGAGTGAGTGTGTCCAACCACAGGGTATTATGTATTTCAAAGCTGAAATCATTTGACTGCCTTGTCCATTTAGAACAACGGGAATTAAACAAAACCAGATTTCCTCTTTTTTTTAATCCCTTACAAATCACAGTTTCATTCCAGCTCACCAGCCAGCAGATGGGCCTGCAACTGTTTCCCACAAGCACCGTGAAAGCTGCAACCGTGTTAGTTTCACAGCAACACCTCCTGATTACGAATGCTGGTGTCCCTGCATAGCTAACTGGAATCGAATTGAAAACCTCCTACGATGGCCTTGGAGCTTGGAGATGAATCATGGTTAGTTACGTATTTCCAGCCAAGACACGTTTTGGTTTGTTGTGACCTGAGAAAACTGGTTATTTCCAAGGTAAAAGCTGCTATTTAATTTTGCTGTATACCATGTCGTGCAGCACGCACAGAAAACTTTCCTCCAACGCGCTCCCTACTAAACAGCAAGCCAGAGTCAGTCGCCTGGGTTCGGCTACTGCGTTTATTCCTAGTTTGCTTCTGTTTTAAGAAGGCTGTCAACATGGCGGTGGTTTGCTTTGCCCGCTAGAGCAATGCACGGGGAGATGGTAAGGGCCCAAGTCCTGTCTCACTCCAAGCTAATGACTCAGTGTAAACGTGGACAAGTCACCTGACCTCTGCGTGCCGTAGACCTTCCAACTGTTAAATAAAACAAAGGTCTCCCCTGAAAACCACAAGCTGCAGCTGGCCTGGGCTTGCTTAGGTATATAAACTGCAGATGGGGAAATTTCAGGGGCCTATTTACACCTGCACAGCTTCCACTGATTTCAGCATGAGGTGACGTCTGCACAGGTTAGCTCACTGTAGAAAGCAGTTCTGGGGGAAGAGCACTGGAGCCAGGAACTGGTGCCTTCAAAGAATCCTGCCTCTACCCTTAACTAGGGTGACCAGACAGCAAGTGTAAAAAATCAGGACGGGGGTGGGGGGTAACAGGCACCTGTATAAGGAAAAGCCCCCAAAATAGGGACTGTCCCTATAAAATCGGGACTTCCGGTCACCCGACCCTTAACACAATGCAGGCAGGTGTTCTCCGGCATGGGAATGCTACAGAGCAGGCCAGTTCTTCACAGTGCTGCCCCTTTCCAAACTGCATTGCCTCCGTCTTTGTGGGCTCAGCTCTAGCCACTTGTTCTTCATCCGGGTGCTGCTCTCCGCCAGGCACTGAGCCAGCGGGGAAGTGGTGCTGTTTGTGTTTGAGGGAAAGGGGCAGCTGTTATCTGCGTGCGGCTGGCGTGTCAGCCCAGGTCTTCTCACCAGCTTCCTACAGACGGGTGAACAACACTGGGGAGAGGACGGAGTCTTGTGGGCTGCGTAGCCGGAGAAGCAGTTACTCAGAGGGTCTTTCCGTTCACCTCTGCAGCTCCTGGGAGGCATCTGCCGCTCGGGTTTCCTTCTCTGTTCCTCTCCCAGTGGAGAAATTGAATCCAGGCTTTTAAAGCTCCGTGTTTGTGAAGTGTCCTGTGCAGCGGAGGCAAGTGGAAGGAGTGTGCCCTGCTCCGGGAACGGGCACGGGCCTGGTCTGAGGCGGCTCGGACACCTGCAGGGGTTCACCAGAGAGAGATCTGTGTGCTGCACCCAGCTGCTTCACCCCTGGGGAAGACCCTGGATTTGGTGGCAGCTGTCCTGGCTCTGAGCATGAGGCAAACCCAGGTCCAAGTCAGGGCTGAGACCTTGAACTTCCTGCGGTGTCCTGGGGGGCATTGTTCGCAGAAGCCAGGTCTGATGTGCTTGCAGTCATAGGCCGAGGAGTCAGGGATGGGGGGCACCAGGCCATTGCCCAACCACTTTAACTAGCGACCGTGCGCATCACAGCTGGGAGCGTGTCATGGCTGGCGCCCGGGTCCCGCTCTGCGTGCGCACATTGCAGTGTGCCGGCTGCTGGGCTCCTCTCAGTGCCGGGGACCGGCCAGGAAGTGGGACAGACCCATCAGCCGAGGGCAAGGCTGGCCAGCAGGGAGGGGTGAGGGACAGAGTGCGGTGAGAAGGCACCTGGGATGAGTTGTAGGGGGGGTCCCGCCAGAGCTGAGTCTCCTGGGAGGAGGTGGACATAGGGGCCCATGGTTCAGGCTGCTGGTGTGTGGGGGCACCTGAGAGGGGACGAGGAGGGTTTGGGGGCATTCTGTGCCTCTCTGCAGCTCTCCAGCCCATGCTCACAGTAGCTGTCCCTGTCCAGGGTCGATTGCTCTAGCCCTGAAGTGCCCGCTTCCTCCTCGGCTCACCTCGGTTCTTGGCTGGGCTGGGCCAGAGAAAGCAGGAAAGAAATGGGAGCGCTGGTGTGGGAGAGCAGCCTGCTACAGACAGACTCCCCTTTCTCTCCAGTCTCACTCAGCATCTACGTGTGCAGCCGCTCCCCACCTCCAGCGCGGTTTGCACTCCATGTCCAGGGCTCAGTCTGGATTGTGTGGGGGAGGGAGGGGTCTAGCCTATTGCCTTCAGCGAGATGACCCCGACGAGCTTCTGACTGTCCTTGCTCCGGAGCAGCAGGTTTGATACCGGGCAGTAGTTCGTAGGTTCTCCTTTCCAGGGACGGTTTCTTCAGAGTTGGCCAGACAACTGCTTGTTCTAAGGAGAGAGGAAGTGATCAAACTTGCATTCCGTCTTCTTTCACCGGCACAAAGAAACATCAGTGACAAGAAAATCAGGGGCTGGTAAGTGGCTGGGGCTGAGTACACGGCTAACTCTCTGACCCCCACCACTATTCTCCAACCAAGCCACCGTTCAGACCAGTCCATCTCTCACTGAAATCAATGGCAAAGCTCTCATTAGCTTCGATGGCAGCAGGAAGGGGCCCCTTGTAGAACCTCAGGCAGGAGAACAGAGCTTATTGAAACCAGTTGGAAAATTGGTCATGAAGCATAGATTCAAAGTTGCACAGAATTCAAAACCAGCAGGGACCATTATGATTGTCTAGTCTGACCTTCTGCATAGCACAGGTGATAAAATTTCACCAAGCGATTCCTACATCAAGCCCATATCTTATGGATGAGCTAGAGCATATAGTTTAGAAACAGACACCAAGTTTGATTTAAAGACTCCAAGTGATCAAGAACCCACCACATCCCTAGCTAAGTTGTTCCTATGATTCATTCCCCTGATCGTTAAAAATGTGCACCGTATTTCTAGTCTGAAACCCATCTAGCTTCCAATTCCAACCACAGGATTTTGTTCGGCCTTTATCTGCTAGACTAAAGAGCCCTCTGCTCTCAAAACTCTTCCCCATGTAGGTACTGATCAAGTCACCTCTAATTCTTCTCTTGGATAAACAAATACATTGAGCTTCTTTAGCCTCTCGCTGTAAGGCAACTTTTCCAGGACGCAACTTATTCCTGTTGCTCTTCTCTGAGCCCTTCCCGATTTGTCACCCTCTTTTCGGAGGAGTGGGTACCATAACCGGACACAGTATCCAGCAGTGGTCTCTCCAATGCTCACCTAAGGAGGATCGCTCAAATATCCCAATGCTAGAAGTAAGTTGACCTTCCCGGGGCAAACAAACTGCCAAACAAGTGAAGAGGAAAGAGAAAACCAGGGGACAGAACATCACAAAGTCATGGGATGTGGGGAAGGTCCATATACAGGCAGCAACGTGATTCCAGAGCCCTTCTCCACTGTGCTAGGAGAGACCATGGGGCCCCTGCTCCAGCCCCTTTGGGCTGATCCGCACAGCAGGGATGGGAGCTGGCCTCCAAGGGCGTATGACGCCAGCATGCCCACCTCTAAGCCGGGCCCACGCTCACGTGCGAGAAGGCAGAGCCAGAGCACACTCGATTCCAGCTGGTCCCTGGCAGCGGAGCCGAGCCAAGGTGACTGTGCTGCTGGTGTCACTTAGAGCCGCCCTTAGGCACGGCCCCAGTGCGGCTGAGGCTGGGAGCCACCTTTCCCACGCGCCAAATGCAGCTCGGCTGGCCCGAGGGATCTGGGCCGATATGTCAGGTGGCGTCTAGTCTGAGCATTAGATAGGGAGAGAAACGATCAGTTTTCATCACGGAAATAGGAAAATTCTTGACAAGCCTGGTCCCATGCACGCCGCAAGGCACCGGCAGATAGCATCAGTGCATTCTGCAGGACGCCCGTGCCCGGCGAGGGCAGCATTCCACACCTCTGCACCGGGAAAACAAGCAGGGGCTGGAGGTGGAAGAGATGGGGAGAATGCGAGCCCCCATAACTTCACCTTCCCCTGAGGCCTTCGGTAAACCCAAGCCCTCCTCCTCCTCCTCCCGGGAATTCCAGACCACTGTCTTCCAATCAAACAGGCCCTGCACCAGACCCCTTCTCCCACAATTCACAGGGAAAGCCCCGGGAAAGGGAGTCACGGTCAGCAAATACATATAAACCCCAAGCCAGTTCCCTCCTCGGTTCAACAGACTTCCCTATTGCGTGGCCAGACGTGGAAACCCCGGAAGGAGGGAATAAAAAGGAAACTAAACAGTAAAGACAAATGGATCGTAGCCAGGCCGTGTCCACGAGAGTCCAAAGATCAAATAAATGAATCCTCAGCTGTCTATTGGTGCTGCTCCACTGATGGCAATGGAGATAGAGCCAATTTACGCCCGCGGGGATCTGGCCCCACTGACTGCAATGGAGTGAGGTAGATTTACACCTGCTGGGGATCTGGCCCCACTGACTGCAATGGAGAAAGAGACACACCAGAATGTCTGTGTGATTTGGCCTGCTGAGGAATTCACAGTCCTAGTTTTGTTTTATAGGTCATCAACCTGACACCGAAGTTGCTTCTTGTCCTGAATTAGGCCACTAATACGACTTGAGACAATGGTGTACTTTCAGAGTGGACCTTGCTATACGACGTTTCATTCCATGAGTGTCAATGAGAGGTTCATTGCTCCCCATTTAGGCAAAGTCCACCAGCGTTTCGCAATCCTATCTTTTCAGTGCGGCATGTCCGAACCTGGTCGTGTTGGGAGGATTTTGCAATAGGCTGGCCACTATCTTTAGCCTAGGTCCAGGGAAGTTTAAATGAACCTTGACTAGAGGGGATCTAGGTTTGTACATGCTTGGAGCTCATTATAAGCACAGAAGGAACTTATGAACTCAGAACTTGGTGAAAAGGCCAACTTCTCCGAAATGAGATGAAAAGTGTGTAACAGATCTGGAAGCCACAGGTCCCAATCCCGCAAACACTCACGTGCTTAATTTACATAGTATCACTGGAGCAACTCACGGATGTGAAGTAAAGCCTGGGTGTAATAAGTCTTTGAAGCATCAGGGCCTTAGTGAATCAGCGTCCGTAAAACAAAGCCGTTTCAGATTTGATCTCCCTGCACAACATACTCTACGCATTCAATCAGAAGACGGGTTGGCCTGTTAACATATAATAGAACTGTCATGATCCCCAGGACCAGCCTTGACAGTGAATATTAACAGAGAGAGATGAAAGCAAGTCACTGGGTGCATGTAATAGAGATAGTTAAGGAGGCCATGTACGTTTCCCAGGAAAATGTAAATGCTATCTTTACACAGTCCTTTGTTCTTTATCTCAAGTCAGCCTGAGTGATGGATGCTGTAACTGACGCAGGCAACAAAGATGATATTTGCCAAGTCTCTTGAGAAGATTTGTATAATGGTGCATTAAATATCCTACTCACTTATCCCCAATGAATAATCATTGAAGGTCTAATTTTGCTTTGATAACTTTTGTGATCCAGCTGCACCCCTATCCAAATTCCAGCTGCATGTACTAATACTGTACTCTGCTCAGACACGACAGGCCTCGCTGTGGTTTGCCTAAAAGGAAAGTTAAAGCATATGCAGATGGGGCATGTTTTTCCTCTGGTGTGGATGCCCAGATGTTGCAATGGCAACATCATGAGCGGCTAGGAATATTTGCTGCCCAATGACAGAAAGCAGGCCATTCCCCTGTTTTTCATCGTTAATTCTTTGCACCTAGACACCGCCTTCCAACTCAAAGTGCTTTGAGGCACATTAAGGGCTTTAGGCTCCCACTGGGGAGACGGTAAGTATAGGCCCTGATTTTCAGAGGTGTGATGCCCGCCACTCTCCTTGCCTTCTGCTGAACTGGTCTACGGTCGGCACCTTGGGAAACTAGGCCCAAAGGGCCAGATTTTCCAAAGAACTGCGCAGCTCCCATCTCCCATTTCGGCACGAAGTGAAGTGGCGTTTGAAAGGTACTCAGCTCCCTTCTAGGCACCGAACAATGGGAGTTCCTGGGTACTGAGTGCTTCTGCAAATCTGACCCTGCCTAGGTGTCGAAAGTTGGATGTTCCCAAGGGAGGTACCCAAAGTTAGTGGACACTTTTGAAAATTCTGTCTTAACTTCCCAGGTCACACAAGAAATGTCTGGACTAGCCAGGAACAGAACATGGGTCTCCTGATGCCCAGGCCTGGGCCAAAACCACAGGACTGCCCTTCTGTATCTTTAACAGCTTTGTCATGAAAATCAAGGAAGTGGTTACCAATATTATAGTACACTAAACTCTTCATGAAAAGCTGCTAGTCTACAAATGGATGGTGACTCAGCCATTTAATCGGCAATAAACTGCCAACTATAAAGGGACAAATCTACCTCTCTTTGCAGGAAACTCAAGGTTGGATCACAAGCTCTCCTCAGATCGACTCTGTGAGTGCTGTGAATGAGGCAGGGCCACACATTGAACAGAGAGGATAACAAAGAAATAATGAACTACTGCCTTGTTCCCTGAGCACTGTACTGGCTGCACCCTGAGTGAGGCAGGGTGTGATGGGGCAGCTGCCCCTCACTGGCTGGCAAAGGGTTAATAGCAGCCCTTGGAGTGGCTACGCAGAACCCAGCCAATCAGAGGAAGGCTTAGAAGCAGCCAATCAGGGCCAGGCTGGGCCCTATAAGAAGGGCTGAAGGGCAGAGAGGAGCGCAGTCTCTCCCTGGAGCTTGAAGGAGAAGGACTGGCTGTTTGTAGAGAGAAGGGTCAGGGTAGCGGTAGCAAGCGGAGCTCCAGCCTGGCTGGCTTCCAGACTGAGGCCTTGATATAGGGGCCAAGGAGGTGCTGGGGTATTGGGGAAGTGGCCCAGAGAAAGCAGGTAGTGGCAGAGGGGAAGGAGAGGCAGTGAGCAGCTGCCAGCTATAAGGTGCTTGGGTCAGGGCTCAGAGTAGTGGGTGGGTCTGGGCCCCCCACTTTGCCCCACTGGCTGCCAAGGAAAGTAACCAGCCAAAGGACTGCAGTTTGCCCCTGAGCAAGGGGCTGGACTAGAGGCTGCAGTTTGCCACTACGGCGAGAGGCCAGGTGAAGGACTGCTGGTTCCCCCCAGAAGGGGAGAGACAATGGAGTCGGGGCACAGTGGGAGAGCCGTGCCCTGAAGAGGACATCGTGGTCCAGGAGCAATGCGGGTCCCCACAGACAGCAGAGACAGTGAAGAAGCAGCGATGGAGAGTGAGATGCCACAAGAGGGGAGCGCCCTGCTGATGGACAGAGCTAATTCCCGGAGCAACCCGCAGGAGGTGCCACAGTGGTGAGCACGACCCGTTACACAGGGGTTCTGCAGAAAAAATACTATGTGACCATGTCTTTAAAAAGCTGTATCATAAGGCAGGCTCACAAGGGGGCTGAATGGAAGTTGCCCAAGCATTTTCCAAGTTTTTAGTGCTTCGCGGAGCAATCTTAACATTTATTTAAGGTGGGGAGTTTTCATGTGGGATTTCCTTTACAAATGGATAAAACAAAGACATTTCGTCAGATGCTGGTATTTAAGATGCGCTGTCCGGTAAAATGGGTGCACAATTTGATGCACGTGCCTGTCTCACTGAGTGCACGAAGATCATCATCGTTTCCTCCAGAAACAGAGAAAGCAGGAAACTCCAAGTACATTAAAAACAGAGTTTGATGCTGTGGAAATGCCTCAGTTTATGAATAAGGCTACGGTTTTGGAGTGGAGGTCACAGTGTTCAGTCATCTTGTATCTGAATAAAATCCAGGACCCCTGCAGTGGTGGTTCCTTTCCCCTGCAGGCATTATGACTTGGCTCACGCGGTCGCAGCTCCCCTGGGGCGTGGCCCTCTGCCTCCATCTGTGGCGGGGTGGATGCTCCAAACCTGAGCAGCACTGCGACCAGGTGGGCTAGGTCACAACGTAGGGAGCTGGGGTGACCCTGCAAGACAGCAACGGCTGCTGTGGGGTGAGTGTAGGTTGGGCTGGCTGTCCAGTCCTCCTCCCCAGCCTGGGGCAGGCTCCTCCGGCCTCTTGCTGGCCCCCTTTGTGTGACATGGCCTTGTTTTCTCACACCTCCGCTCTGAAACGGAGGACTATTTTCCAGGAAAAAAACTGCAGCTGTGTTGATGAAGCTCAGCCTGTGGTTTATTCCAGAGTCCAAAGGGAGTCACCTCATGTGATTATTGCAATCCTGTGTGTGCTCCCCCCCTTTCACCCCAGGCTCGCCCGGGTTGCTATAACCCCCCTGTGCTCTCTTCGCTACTGCAGGTAGCGCTTCTGTTCATTGTGACTAGACGCTCCTTCCCTGCACCGTCCCCTCACCTAACCCTTCTCATGGCTCTTCCTGGCCACTGCTTGGATCCAGCAATGTCAGCCCCTCAGTCAGAGCAAAGGGGCTTTGCAGTGCAGTGACTGGGACATAAGCCTACGTTTCGATGGCTACTAGAGGGTAGGGATTTGCAAAAGAGACAAAAGTGGCCCATGACTGCCCAGCATTCCCCGGCTGCCACTGGCCAGGGCAATTCCATTTCATTTTAATAGGAGATGCATCTAACAAGCACCATCGCTGAGTACAACCGGCCCTTGGCAGCTTATGCAATCATAAGGTAGCCGAGTCCTAAAGGAAGAGGAAGACCCCGGGAAAGAGAGTTAATCGTCCTCTTTTCCTTTGTGTGAGCGCCCTCTGAGCTTTACATTCTCCTCTCTGATCTTTGCCAGAAGCCGTAACTGATGCAGATCCCAGAAAACATAATGTCTGATTTTTGCTCATCCCTCCCCCTAGTTTGGAATGACTCAGGAAAGCTGCCTTCCCTCCCTCATCTCCACAACGTTTTGCTCGATGGGCAAAAGGTTCATTCTTCCCCGTTGAAGAGCAAAGATGGTGGTTTTCCTGCCTGTTTGCTTTCAGGACTTGAGTCCTTCACAGCCCTTGTAACACCACTTCCAGTTCCCCGAGAGCTGTGAGACTTTAACATTTTTCCCAGGCACAAAGTGTCATCCCCAACACTTAGGTCTGACAGTTTGACAAGTCAAGTTTCCACAAGTTCAAAACTATCCATCTCTCTCCCCTGCGTGACCCCAGCAAACTCTTTGGATTGGTTTCTAGAGGAATACTGTGTCCCACCGGGACGGGGGGCGGGAGTTGTGTTGGAATTGTTACCTTTCTTCCCTGGAAAGAGAGAGAAGGTGACCTCAGGGTGAAAGCTCTGCAGTGGGACCCAGGAGACCTGGGTTTAGTTCCTGGCTCCATCACAGACCCCCTGGGTGAGCTTGGCTGTGTCAGTAAGGGCCCGATTTTCACAGGTCTGTAGCTGCCCAAAGAGGCAGACAGGTGCCTAGTGAGATTTACAAAGCGCCCAAGCAGGATGGGTTTGCTCACGTTAGGGTGACCAGACAGCAAATGTGAAAAATCGGGACAGGGGGTGGGAGATAATAGGAGCCTGTATAAGAAAAAAAAAACCAAATCGGGACTGTCCCTATAAAATCGGGACATCTATTCACCCTAGCTCACGTAGGCACCGCTGGAAAGCTCCACTGGTGGGAGCTGGGGCTGGAAAAGCCGGGGCGTGTGCACGTGAGCTCGTCAGAGGCGCACACGGCCGGCGTAAGACAATCCAGGCCCCTTGGGGCCTGCTGCAAAACTCCCATTGGCTTTGGCTCGGGGCCTGGAGCCCTGTATACCTGGGCTGTGCAGGGGCCTCAGAAGAGCAGCACAGCCATGGAACAACTAGCCAGGCCCCCCTTGCATGGCTGGGGTGGCCACTGTCCCCCGTACACCGCAGCGGACAATGGGTCTAGGACTGCTATCACTGTACAGAAGGCAGGCCTCACGCCCACACAACATGGACTGGACCGCCCCAGCCTACCTGTGACTCTCCTCACAGAGCTGCTTATATCTCACAAAGGGAGAGAAGGGGATTTCCCCTTTGCTCCTGCCCATCATCCGTAAAGCAGAGCGTGTCTGAATCGATTGGCTGGGCTATAGAAAGCCTCTCACCATCGCTACAGGGTGCTTTTGTTGGTCACACAGACAACATCTGGCTTGGCACAGCCCCACTAGTCCACCTGGCTAGCAGAGGCGCCCATGGCTGTGTTGCTGTTACCTAGGCTGGCTGCAAGGGGAAGGCCTGGGAAAGCACTGATTACTGTGGCAATAACCAGGAATCACAATGCAACAAAGGGGAACTGAATGTAGGGGGTTAGGAGGGATTCGTTCCCCTAATGGTGAGAGAATATAGGAGGAAGCAACCCAGGGATAATAATAATAACCCATAGCTCTTGTATAGCACTTTCTAGTCATTGATTTCAAAGTGCGTCACAAAGGCAGTCAGTATTCTAGCCCAATTTTACAGACGGGGAAACTGAGGCACATAGTGACTTGCTTAAGGTCACCCAGGATGCCAGTGGCAGTGGCTAGGACCCAGTTCTCCTGAGACCCAGTCCGGTGCACTATCCACTAGGCCCCACTGCTTTCAAGGTGTGTAACATGGTAACAGTACTGGGGCAAACCCTGCCAGAAGCCCAAACCGCAATGGAGATTGCAGGTCAGTGAGCACTGCAGGCTCTGTCCCATTGGCACACAGAACCACGCAGAGGTTCCTAGTGCAGCCGGATGCTTTTATCTGGCGTTGCGGTCAGGCATTTGCCTACAAAGCAACAAGGGTTTGGTTCACACTGCAGTCATGCTTCTTCCCGGGAGGATGTGGTGTGAATTCAGATGCTTTCAGCATGCTGCGATTCATGTGCCAATGAATGAGGCATTAAAGGCTTCTCCCCATCCTAATGGCCATCAAAAACATCCTCGGTCGCAAGTGGTGGAACGTGAACAACTCCTTGGGATCCAGCCCCTTGAGCGGGCGGGTTGATTTTACAATCTTCTTTCTCACCAGGGGGCTGATCCAAAACAGACTCCGACCCTGAGGGGACCTCTACACTTTGAGCTGGCGGTGTACGTTTGAACTTCTCACTCAAGGACACACACCCACCCTAGCGCCATTAGAAGTACAGCACAGCGGGAGGGGATAGCCACCCCAGTGTGATGCTAGGCACGTCTTCTAGCGGCTAGCTTCTCCCTCGGCGTGTGCTGCTGGGGCGGCATTGCGATTTTTAGTGTGCTGGCTTGACCAGCGCTAGCCTGGGTTGTGACCATTCTCAGGGCACCCAGGACTGAGAGTCACCCTCCGGCAAGAAGAAAGTAGATGAAGACATTTAAAAAACCCATGTGGGGACATAATGGGGCTGTGCTGGCTGGCACCATCCAGGGATCTGGCCCCGGATTTTTTAACTAATCATTAACCTTGCTGAGGTTTTGGAATTCAGCTACTTTATCCAAAGAGAGCACATCAGCTACTCTTTGTTTATTATGTTTCAATATGGGCTGACAAGGTAATGCAGTTCTCCGTAGTGCTAATGTAGACGTGCATAACCAAGACTGGTTACATAATTTAAATCTTTAAGTTGTCAATATACTTTCATCTCTAAGGAATTATCACAAATCTTCTTGTAAATTCAATCTAGGGCCCCAGAAGGTGAGGAGGGTTTTACTTCTTTCCCAGAGTGGAAATGACAAAACATTGGTGGGAGAGTCTTTCCCATTCAGTTGGACTGGTCATACTTCATGTGTCAGAAAATCAGGTTAAGTTAGAATAGTTCTTATTAGGAGCTCATGACGAAGCCCCATGTCCCACAGGTTAGGGATGTGGGGCTGCCAACCACTTTACCTACGTGTCATAGGTGACGTAGAGCACCGACGCTACCTCCTACCTCTATCTTTCTTTCATTTAAGGTAAAGAGTTTTCTTTCTTCCCTCTTAACCTGAGCTGTTTTGCTTTGCATGGATTTTTGTTGGAAAAGGCCTTGATCCTGCTAAAATACCCCATGGGAGGTAGTAGCGCTTACTACTATGAGTAAATAATCTTCTTCATGTCTATGGGACTACACCTGGTAGTAAACACTACACACAGTAGGGCATGATTGCAGGACTGGGCCCTCAGTAATTGATAACACAGAGTTTCTTCATCTCTTATAGACGTTAGGAGGGTGAGAATCTCCCTGACATGCCCTGGATCCATTACATCTGTCTCAGTATTTACCCCATGCCTGTCCTCCTATAGGAACCTGCTTCCAAGCTGGCAACCCTGATCCTTCTTGAGACTCTCGGTCTGGTTCTGAGATCTGCCTTGCTGTGTTAGAAGCCTGGGCACAGAGGGAGGGATTGTTGGACACTGATGTGAATGGGATTGCAGGACCAAGCCATTAGGCCCTGATCCTGGTCCCATTATGACAAATGTGTGAGTTTTCCCCTGCGTTCAGTGGAGGCGCCCTTGGGGAAAACCCAGTCCCTTTCTCCATAGCCAGGGAGACAGAGCCAGAGTGGTTCCAGTGTGGGGCTGGGAGGTGGGGCTGGATGCAGAATGACTGCGGAGAGAGTATCCATGCCCAGCAGTGCAGAGCTCAGATCTGTGGGCTGCCATGCATGCTAGGGCACTGGGGTGGGTAGTGGGAGGGGGGGCACAGGGACAGGGCAGCAGAACTGCTGCTATGCAGATCCGTCCCCTTACTTCTAGCGGGGGAGTGGCTGCACGCTGGAGTGACTCCCCTGGTGAGCAGCAGCTCACGGAGTGGGCCAAGGGGCCCAGCACAAAGCCCATTATTGGGGACACCCCTGAAATCACTGGGTCGGGCATCGCTTCACCTTGCCAGGCCCTCCAGCTTTTCCTCTTGTGGATGGTTCACAGAGTTGCCTCTTCTCTCCAGGATGGGAGCATTTGCATTCAACCTTCTGAGACTGATTGAAGGTCGACACCACCTAAATGTGCAGGAAAACGTACTGGCACATTTCCCCTTCAGTGCAATGGGTCAGGAGACCCAAAAGCCAGGAAGCACATTCCTGTAGGGCCGCTTCATAACTGACTTACTCCTACAATGCCACTCTGTCAAGCTGTGACATGGACCCAGCAGAAGACCATTATCCCAGCGTTTGGGGCTTAGCGTTCATGTTAACTCCTGATTCTAGTCCCTGCACTGTGGTCTGAGAATTACAGCTCATGTCCTCTCTAATGTGTCTCCCTGAGAAGCATGTTCCATGAAGCTACTTGAATCAAAGTATGGAGCTGTCATTACGATGCTTAACTAGCATTGATTTTTCACTAATGACACTGGTGGTGACCAAATATTTATGCTCACAAAGAATGCCAATAGCCAGGAGACAATTCTTTCCCTCTCATCAGCTCAGACATGCAGTTGCTGCTTTCCTAACATGAATTATTGACCTCAAAAAGGGAAGCGCTCTCTCCAGGGAAGTCTTAGATTATGAGAGTGTTTTTCTTTCACAGGAAATTCAGGTATTTCAAAATTACTTTCTGTTCCAAATCCTAGTGAACAGTCAAAATATTCCAAAAAGTTTTGAACCGGAACAGAAAATGTCAACATTTTTTGATGGAAATGAAAGGATTCAATAGGTCAAAATGAATTTTCTCCTCTCGCATTGACAATTTGAGATGAAATCTTTTGTTTTGAAGCCAAAAATGTATATTCTCCCAAGCAGAAAATTAAAAAAAAGTTAGTCTAAGTCAACATTTTCCCATGAAAGGTTTCTATTTCAAAACAATCCCATTTTCTGATGGGAAAATGTTTTAGTCAAGAAATTTCTATCAGCACTAAAAAGTCGTATCTTGTGATATGGGGGTTTCTAAATCTGAACATTTACACGGTTACATTTTAAAGGTGCAAAACATTCTTAGTCCATCCAGCCTAGCTTTTTGGTATTACAGAGGACAGTACAAAATAGGAAGATAGGAATTGCCAGACTGGATCACACTGTGGTCCATCTAATCTAGTATCCAACCTCTGCCAGTGGCCAGTACCAACTGCTTCAGAGGAAGGTGCAAAAACTCCTGCAATAGGCAGTTATGGGCTAACCTGCCCCAGGGACAGTCTCCTCCTCAACCCCCCTAGTTAGAGGTCGACTGCTGCACTAACTCATGGGGTTTATGTCCATACCAAGGTTGTTTAATTTCAAAACTTTGCTATTATAATTCTAGACCTGTTTTATTCATATAAATGTTTGATGCTGCTAAGCTTTTTGACATTGATAATATCCTGGTGCAGTGAATTCCAAAGGCCAATTTTGCATTGTTTGGGGGAAAAATATCCCCATGACTCATATCAGTCTTATTTCTCTGTTTCCACTATATCCTTTCTGAGTCCCCTGTGAGCAGAACTGCATTTAGATGTGTGACCTCCAGTAGAACTCCGGACTAAGCAATATGGGAAGGATTGAAACTTGTTCTGGCACTTATTTAAGCTAAAAGCCCCTACAAATAGAAAAGGTGATGAAAGGTTCCTCCCCCCTCTCCCCCAGGTATTAAACCACAACAAGAAAGCAGGAGGAGAAGATGCTGATTCATGAGACCTTGTGAAAACTAGATAAGATGGTGAGAAGATTGTGTTGACCAAAGACATGAAAGAGGCATGAGTCACAGAAGCTGTTTGAGTTATACACCCTGCTCCTCCATTGCCAAAGATAACAGCGGGGCTTGTAAATAAAGCTGATTTGTTAGAGATCAGGTCATTTCTTCCCCTCTGCCTCACTGAGATCCATGCCAAGGCTGGGGGTGAAGATTTATGGGTAGGATTTGCAGTCTGGTTATATGACCGTCTCTCTCCCACACTCCATTTATTGCACCTATTTATCCACCCTGCTAGCTGAAGGACACTCCTGCCAGAAGTGGTGGCCAGCCATAACTTTCACTGTTACACTGCGGGTATCTAAAGTCGCTCATAAGGGATGGGTGTTGGAATACAAAGAAGAAACCTGCAGAATGGGAGAAACCCCTACTAGAATCAGAGCAATGCGTATGGAAATCTTTCTTTAGTGGCCCACGGAGAGTGGCCATGTGGTGCATTCCCCTAAACCCAGGGCTATCCTGTGACCCACAAGGGTCTCTGATTATCCACAGACACAGGGGCCCCGTTTTAGGTTCCACTATGACTCACAAAACTGCCCCTGAATCCTGCCGGTGCCTAAACACCCGCGGCTCCCTCTAGGGACCTGGGTTCTGCTGCCCCACCTGAGGGCCAGGGCGAGGCACGATCTGGGGAGGAGAGGCCCATGGAACTCACGTGTGGGGCACAATCCTGTAGGCGTGTTCAGATAGGGGCCTGCACGCGAGCTCCCCCAAACAGCTGGGGGAGGAGCTTCCTTATAACTTTTAGCCCAGTGGTTAGCCCCCTGGAATGTGGGAGACTCTTGGCTCAAGTCCCCCCTCCTCCTGAGGGGAAGGGGACTGAACAGGGATCTGGTCCCTCCCAGGTGAGTGCCTGAGCCATGGAGCTAGGGGCTAGTCTGCCGGGAGACTCCCTCAGTCTCTCCTGTTGAAGCTGCTGGATGGGGGCTATAGAATTAAAGGGTTAGTGGAGCAGAAGGACTGAATCCTATGTCTGCCAGATGAGTTCTTTAACCAGCAGCTACAGAATCCCTCTCTCCTATAGTCACTCTTTCATTATTTAGTCACAGGGGCACAGCTTGAACAGGAGAGAGTGGGCCCCCGCCCACCAGAATGTCCCATTGCCCAATGGTTAGAGCACACACTAGCGAGGTGGTGGAAGACTCCCTAGTCAAATCCCTTTTCCCCCTCAGGCGGGGCTCCTAAACCAGAGGGCTCTCAACTAAGTACCCTGACCAGTGGGCTGAAAGTGAGGAGGGACGTCCTCCTCTGCCTCCCCCTCCTCCTCCGGTGCCGAGCTCCCACGAACAGTCACGGCTGAGCATCGGCAGCAGAGAAAGGCACCGATCTCGGTGAGAGGCATAGATGCTGGAACCTGCGGTGCTGCAGCACCCCCTGGCTTGAAGTGGTTTCCATCATATAGAATCATAGAAGATTAGGTTTGGAAGAGACCTCAGGAAGTCATCTTGTCCAACCCCCTGCTCAAAGCAGGACCAGCCCCAACTATAACATCCCAGCCAGGGCTTTGTCAAGCCAGGCCTTAAAAACCTCTAAGGATGGAGATTCCACCATCTCCCTAGGAACCCATTCCAGTGCTTCACCACCCTCCTAGTGAAATAGTGTTTCCAACCTAGACCTCCGCCACTGCAACTTGAGACCATTGCTCCTTGTTCTGTCATCTGCCACCACTGAGAACAGCCGAGCTCCATCCTCTTTGGAACCCCCGTTCAGGTAGTTGAAGGCTGCTATCAAATCCCTCCTCACTCTTCTCTTCTCTTCTAAATAAGCCCAGTTCCCTCAGCCTCTCCAATTTGTCCACATCCTTTCTGTGGTGGGGGGCCCAAAACTGGACACAATACTCCAGGTGTGGCCTCACCAGTGCCAAATAGAGGGGAATAATCACTTCCATCAATCTGCTGGCAATGGTCCTACTAATGCAGCCCAATATGCCATTAGCCTTCTTGGCAACAAGGGCACACTGCTGACTCACATCCAGCTTCTCGTCCACTGTAACCCCTAGGTCGTTTTCTGCAGAACTGCTGCTTAGCCAGTCAGTCCCTAATCTGTAGCAGTGCATGGGATTCTTCCATCCTAAGAGGAGGTCTCTGCACGGGTGCGGGACCAGGAGCGGAGCTGGAGCGGCAGCCAAGACCCTGCAAGTGGGGCTGGGAGCAGAGCCCAGGGCATGGAGCCGGGATCCCACACGCAGGGCCAGGAGTGGAGCCCTGGGCTCAGGGCCGGCAGCCGGGACCCCGTGTTGAGGACCAGAAGCAGTGCCCCAGCCGTGGGTCTGGGACCCCGCATGCGGGGCCAGGAGCAGAGCACCGCGTAGAACCTGGGGTGCTGCAGCATCCCCCCTCACCCTTAGTCCCCGCGCCTATGGAGTGAGGCGCTGTGACACTGACCATTGCCACACTAAGTTCCTTTGTGAATCTAGGCTAGGACATTCTGCCCAGCTGCCTATGCTCCCCCATCCTGCACTGCCACACAGATCCATGTGCTCCCTGCTGTGCCATACCCCTCAAAGAAGGGAATTCCACTGGCATCAGCACAATCTGTTGTGGGCAATCCTGGCTGCGTTGGTATAGGCCAGAGAGCAGGGCTCTATCCCAGCCTCGGGCCACCTCCTTCTCTGTCCAAGGAGCCCATAGCCCATGAGACTGCCGCACTATTGGAGCAGGTGAGAAGAAGGTTGGAAGCTCAAAGACGGGCTGGAGCCTCTCTCTGACAGAGGGAGCTGCTGGGGGGTGTCTGGGACAGAGAGGCTCTGGAGAGGAAATGCGTAGGAACAACCATGACTGGCATGCAAGTTGTGTTTAGCTGTGTTTGAGTTACAAGTAAAGCCAAACCCCAGGAAGAGAGGAAGGCAGGTCTCTACAGAGAGTGAACGTCATTTATTAGGAGCAGCTATAAAACGCTGGCCCTGACAAAGCAACTTCACTTGTTTCAGCTAACAAATCAGGCCTTTTAGCTAGAGAGCCCGGTCCTTACTCTTCAGATGAGCTCACAAGGGGAGGCGGGGCTATTTGGACTGGATAGCGTCATGATGGCTCATGTGAGCTGCCTTTTTGCATTATACCACCAGTGTGGCTTTTCTTTGCATTAATGCAATTGATATAGCTAAGCATGCAAACAGGCTTTCGAGTTGTTAAAGGACGCAGCTTCGAGAACACCCTGAGTAATTGGAGCGGTGAATTATTGGAGTTACTGGATACGCAAATCCCCTGTGTTGCATCTCGGGGAATTCTTTTAAATGTTAATCTGCACCTGCTGCGGGCAGAGGGAAGAGAGGTGATGGATATGCATGGGAAGGGAATCGATAGGCCATGGGGACCTACACAAGAGGTATATTCTGGTTTCATGTCTGTGTGAATCAGGAGCAGCCCCACTAGATCCAACGGACTAATGCTGGTGTATGCGAGAAGAAAATCAAGCCCCTAGTGACGTTTCTGTCTAATCCCTGTAGGTGTTTATTCCACGTTCATTGTCATGGTATCCAAGCCCCCGTGCAGTATGTGAGTTTGAGCATCTCTTGGGCTGTGTCCTTGTCAGATTGGAGCTACTCTGCCCACGTGTGTGAGATTCAGTTCTTCAGATCCATTGGAGAATAACACCTACATTATGGACACAGAGTCGCTCATACATTTCCCATCGCTGGTTCATTTCTTGCTCAGGCTATGAGAGAACTCAGGAATGTTCATTTGTCTCTTATACTCCAGTGCCACGTCTGCACAATAGCACCAGGAGACCTTGCTTTGCCGTTTTAGAGCCCACGCGCAAACTCGGTGTTCCAGATTTAGAACAAAAACACAAGACTTTGAGGCTCGGAAAAACGGGAACTACCATATGGCCGTGATTTCCTCCCCATCGATATCTCTGCAAAGAGAGTGGCGCCCATATTTGGAAACTGTATTTTCATTGAAAAAAGAGAAGGTTTTAATTAAGGGGAAAGATTGACAATAACACGCATAACCCAAACTATGTTCTAGAGACATCACAGAGCAAAGCACCCCAACGGGTTTCCATGCCTGAGCGAAGCACTCGTAGCCCAGTAGTATGTATCATTTGGGTTCAGAGACACCAGCAGAGATCAGGGCCACACTGGACCAGCAGTGGGCTAGAGCCATTGCAGCGCTGGACTGCATAGGGGGTCATCCCCCACCAGCCAGCAGCAGCAGCATGGGACTTTTGCTGGGGTCTGTGTGCAGGGTTTTTCTCCATTTGGTTGATTTTTCCCTGGGGGCCCAACAGGGAGTTTCTGCACCCGCTCTTGGCTGGGTGTGGCCTAGCAACTTTCCTCCTCTTTTGGCAATGGCCTGCGCTAGCCATGCGGTGGTCTGCGGCTTCCTGGGACTCGGCCCTCTGGCCAGGTCACTTTTAGTCCGGCCCCTTCTGGGGACAACCAAGTTCAGAACACCACTGGTCTGGCAGCGTCATGCCAGAGCTTAGGCCCAACTTCAGGCTTTTGGACCTGCTAGTCCTTGGCCCCGGGGCCTTCACGCCCTGCCATAGGTGGGCCAGTGGGTTCCAACCCAGGTACCCTCTGTGAAGTATATGAGAGACCTTCTGCTGTATCCCCGGGCTGCTTCCTACCGGGCCCTCACAGGCTGTCCCCTGTCTGCCTGTCTGCAGGGCCCCCAAAAGAGGAACCAAACTAGTTATGGGGGGCAAAAGAGAAAAGACACAAGCTGATCCCACACTGGGCCTATGTGCCCTAAGTGGGCTCTGACATCTAGGAATCTCTGGGGTCCTGTCCCCAGCTGGGCCTTCTTTCACAGTGCTGAGATGGACTTTTCCTCTTCTAACCCTCCCTCCAGGCTCAGCTGCTCTCGCAGGCAGGATGACTGGGCCCACAGGCTCTCGGTAACCCCTTCCTGGCCAGCGTGGGGTCTGTACATCCCATCACAGACACCTAGCTGCCATGGCCAGGTCGGGAGGAGCCTTCCGCTCGGATGCAGGCTCTGAGCCTGTGAGCGACGCCTATGTCCCCGCAGGTATAGGTGCTCTATGGGGCGGCCATGGGCTAAATGGTGTATCTTGCTGCGGTGCTTGGGACCTGGGCTCCGGGATCTGCACTGCTGCCTCTGGGATTCCAGGGGGAGTTTCAGGAGCTGGTTTTGACCTCTAAAGCTCTGAGTGGCCCTGCGTACCTGCTAGGTGCCTCTCTCCCCAGGGACACACCACAGCTGGGATCAGCAGGGGGGCTGCAGCTGGAGCTGCACCGGCAGATTGAGAGGGGGCTGGGGGCTGGCTGGGAGGGCCCTGTGGGGTGGGACTTCACTCCCAGCCCCTCTCTGAAATATCCCTGGTCCGATGCCCGTTGGGGCTCACTGCCACATTCCTCTTTCCCGCAGCCCTTTGGAAGCGGAGGATCATGGGAGGGGGCAGCTGAGGCGGTGGGGGTCCCACTGCTGCTGCGCTGTAGTTATGTTGGGGTGTTTGGGAGGTAGTGGTTGGTTATGTGCACGGCACCTGGCTAGCTGCTGGCCGTCAGTGTCTCTACACATCTAGGATAAATACAGGAAAGACTCTGCTGGGGATGTCCAAACACAGCTGGCAGCCAGTCAGTCCCTGCCCCAAAGAACTTGCAGTCTGGGACCCCAACCCTGCCATGGCACCCAATGGGAGGGGACCTAGATAGCAGCAAGGCGCTATCTCAGAGTCACGGTGCTGCTGGGTCGGTGTGCGTGGCACAGCTACAGATGGGTCCACACGGGCGTGGCTCTGCCCAGACAGGAAGGAGGCAGGAAATTCCCCTGAGAGGAGGGTCAGGGTGGGAGTGTGCTGTGAGGTGTGGGGGAGGAAGGCAGGTGAAAGCATTAGAGGCAGGATGCGAGTGTCCTCTGACCCCTCTTCCAGTGATTAACACCCATTCTGTTGTGTACTGAGCACTGTGTCGTCGCTCTGGGGACGCCGCCTGCTTGTGCTGACCCACCAAGAAGTAGCACATGAGGCCACGTAACCAGGCAGTGGGTGTGTGTAGGGCACAAGGGCGTGAGGTATGGGGGAGCACAGGATCAGGACTAAGCACATGCAGTTGCTATGTTACCTACCTGTACAATTTAGAGGCCTCCTGGCTTTGTGAGGCCAGTCAATGCTATTAGAGATGGTGTTTGTTTTTGAGGGTAGGTCACTTTGGATGTACACGGCCCCCAAAGGTTTTGTACTTAGCTCTCTGGGAAAGCACCTTCATCCGCTCCATTGTCTCTAAGGCCCGAAGGGACTATGAGAGCATCGAGTTTGACCTCCTCCATAGCCCAGGCCAGAGAACTTCACTCACTTAGCCCAGTGGTGGCCTCATATCCTCTGGCCTAAAGGGTATCTTCCAGAAAGGCAGCCAGACTTGAGGTGCTGACACCAAGAGATGGGGACTCTGCCACTTCCTTTGGCGACGTCCCACCGTGAGCAACACCAGCATGGTGGCGGTGAGCGGAAGCACTCTCGCTATTGTAGCACGCCCATCACCCAGTACCGAGCACCCAGCACAAATACACACAGACAGGGAATTGAAAAGGAAAGTGGCTGTTGGGAAGGTATTTCCTGTGAGAGATCCTCAGCTTTGGAGCTCACTTCACCCCTGGGTCTGCTAGAGCCTGGACTTGTTCACCTTCTGGGCAGGCTGCGCCTAGCTTTGTATGTCAGGTGTGGGGGGAGGAAGGTGGGCAGACGGGGATGTAAACGATCGGATGTGGGGCTGTTATTATGGTGAGCAAGTATTAATGTCCTATGAGTGGGCACCTCACCGTGGAACTTGTGTAATGTATAGTTTAATTATTATAAAGCATGAAGGGCAGGATAGGTGCAAGAGAGAGCAGCAGAAGGAGGAGGAGGAGAAGAAGAAGAAACAAATTAAAGGAAACTCTGCATTTTCCCAACAACTCTACAGGCTTCTGCTTTGCAATCCTGTGAAGCCAGCTCCAGGTGGGGTCTGAGTGTATTTACAGAGCCTCATCATATACATTCTGTACATGAATCTCTCCCATCTTCTGCCTAGGGCCAGGCTCTCTGCTCGGGCTGCACCTGCTGTGGCCTCTAGAGCTATTTTAGAAGTCAGCGATGGAAGAGCGCTCATTGATTCTCCCAGTGCAGAATGGCCATTCCCGGGACATTGTCTAGGGTTTGGTTTGCTCTAATGTAAAGTCACTAAGCCATGGGCCTGCCATGCCTTCCCTAAGGAAGAGTCTTTCCCTAAGACATTTGCGATTTGCGGCAGCAGTGCCTAGAACCACGAACAAGCGCCACTTCCACTTCTGTACAAATCCAAAGAACATAACTAATTTTGCTACCAGGACATGGTCCCCTGATACTCTGTCTGTATTTCCCCATCTTAGTTCCATCCCATGTGTTCTAGTTATTACCCAAGTAGCATACTAATTAAGTAAGTCAAGGTTATCACTGCCGTGCCTAAGGGCCACCCAAGAATGGAGTCCCATGGTGCTAGGGGCTGTACAGACCAGACTAACACAGGGTCGGGGAGGAGCTGGGACACACAAGCAGAGCGAATAGTGTGGCAAATGGCATGTTAGTGCCACCGTTTTGTTTTGGGTGGGTTTAGTTAGGTGGGGATCAACTCAATAGAAAGGAAGGGAAGGGGCATGCGGGGTACAGGGCAGCGGGGAAGAGAGGCAGGTGTGGTGTGAAGAGACTGCCAGGGAGTGGGAAGACTCAGGGTTGGAGCAAACAACCAATCAGCAGAGGGCAGAGAAAGTCCAGTCAAAACTGTAAGAAGTTCTCTGAAAGTCCAGAGAAGGGGAGGATCCATTGGGGTCCCAGTGCCCCCAGAGTGTGTGTGGGGTCTCCCTTGCTGTCCTCCTTGGCTGTTAACACCCTTCAAATACCGGTAGCAAGTTGTTGTGTCCCCCCCCTCCAGCCCCCATACACACACACACACCATTGTTCAGCCAAGCTATGTATATTTAGATGAAAATGAATGAAATCCAGGAGCACAAGGGACTTTCGCAACCACAGCCAGACACTGCTGCCCCCAACACAATTATCATTGTTATGATCCACCCATCTCATGAACTGTGCACGTCTTCCCAATGGAGCGCACACTTCTCTATGAGACATCGGCAGCCCGGTGAGCCGCAGTGCTGAAGCCCTCTTGGAGTTACTTGTGAGCTGTATCACGGCTGGAGGCCACCAGCTGGGGCAGTTCTTGGCCATGAAGGTACTTAAAAGACTCACATGTAGAGTGGGTCCCCATTCATGAGTTTCCCTGCGTGGGATGTTTAGCTCACCTTGCATTTTAATCTCCTGACTCCTTGCATATAAATGAGGGTCCTTTCTTTCTGCTGCACGAACGCTACCTACACTGGAAAATACAGATGAGTTTGAGGCTATCCTTGCTTGCCCATTAAGCTTGTAATGAAATCTGAAGTATGAGCATGTTTAACCCAACAGGAGAACTATTGTGACATCATCTCCAGTGCATTTGGCTGGCCTCTGTTATGTGTGGGTCAACAGGGCCAACGGCCACGTTTCATTAAACGCTGACCTACTATATTCTGCGTGGGTTTAACAGCCACCTTTTTTCAAAGGGAGGCCCTATGTCAAAATTAAATACAGTTCCAGCGGAACCACCATGAACCACTGAATCTCCTAGTAGACTCCAGTGCCCTCTTTGCATGGCATCCATTCTGGTTAGCCGAGAGTTGGAAGCCTGGAATGAGAAAACGGGCAGGGCTAGAGAAAAATTAGCCCGTTCCGACATGAAGCGATGTGGCTAAACCGTCCAAGGATGTTACACAAAGGCGATGTAACCAAAGTGCAGCTAGGCAGGCCCTTGGAGGATGCTAAAAGCACATGTAATTGCTTTGGTGTCTATGGGTTGGCGCTTATGAGATGGCTGCTGTCTATGTGCTATTATTGCATTAACTGGCACTCTCTCAGAAAAGACCACAACACAATCCTATTGGAATTAGATGTGGTTACTCATCAACTAGCGGGATCCAATGTCCTCTTTGCAGACGGAATGAATTGCACACTTTGCTAAATCCACCTGGTCTTTTCCCCCACATCATGTTGTTCTTTTTCATCTAAAGGTTTTTACTGCCGATTGGAGACAAGAGGAGCAGACTGTCCACTAGGACATTTGCCCCACCGCCATCTGCACACACAGAGTTCTAGTCCAGAAGAGACATTTCAGAACTAGCATCTTCGGATTCATTTTCACAAGTGGGCTTTTCAGGGGGAGACTCAGGGAGTTGCTAATTGGATACAAAGCCAGAGCTGCTGCCTCTCACGATTTTATTGCAAGTCGGGTGCTTTCTGTGAAGCTCCAGCTCCTGGAGGCAGGTGATTAGGTAAGGGGCCCAGATTTTGTTTTAAAAAGGCACATTCTAGCCGACGTGGTTGCAGAGAAACATTTGAAAATGCGACTCAAGTGTACCTTCAGAAACCAGAAGGCAAATATAAACCACACCAAGTATATTCATTTTTTAAAGATTGCATGATTTTTAAACTCGCTCATGATTTTGCTGAGGTCTGATTCATGCGCTTTGAGCTCTTGGCATTGGTGACACTGCCAAGGCTTTTCCCTCCACCCTGCCAGTCCCAATCCATCTCAGGCTGGATGTCCATGCTAGATCTGGTCAAACATTTTTTGTGGAAAAAAAACAAATCACAATTTTTCATGAAAAAAATTCCATTTTTCACTGCAAAAATGATCCGTATGTAAAGGGTTAGCTCTGGCCGGCCAGCACATTTTAAACGTGGCAGTCCCCGTCCACACTAAGAGCACAATCGTGCTTAACTTCATGCAAGTTACAATATGGTATTAACATAGTTTGTCCCGTGACACACTTCCTGCCGTCTCTCCGAATTTTGGTGGACGGAGGCAAATGGGGGAGCACCCCTTATTCTGTGGATCAGTGGAGAACTAGGTTTTGCGCCATCAGCCTGGAGCCAAATCCGCATTGAGAATTCAAAAATAAAGAAGTGGGATTTTATGAGAATTAATGTATAATGTTGAGACAGTTGGATCAGCCTCTCTGTGCTGGAGCTGTCCTTCACACAGAGCCAAGTGGATTAGGAAGGAAATAACTTAGACTCATAGACTCATAGACTTTAAGGTCAGAAGGGACCAGTATGATCATCTAGTCTGACCTCCCGCATGATGCAGGCCACAAAAGCTGACCAACCCCCTTTCCCTTGACTCAGCTGTTGAAGTCCCCAAATCCTGTGATTTAAGGACTTCAAGTCGCAGAGAATCCTCCAGCAAGCGACCCCTGCCCCATGCTGCGGAGGAAGGTGAAAAACCTCCAGGGCCTCTGCCAATCTACCCTGGAGGAAAATTCCTTCCCGACCCCAAATATGGCGATCAGTAGAACCCCGAGCATGCAGGCAAGATTCTCCAGCCAGACCCTCTTTGACCATTGATACTATTTACCCGTGATGGCACACTGTTGATTGATTGACTAAAATCACGTTATCCCATCAAACCATTCCCTCCATAAACTTATCGAGCTTAATCTTAAAGCCAGAGAGGTCTTTCGTCCCCACTGTTTCCCTCGGAAGGCTGTTCCAAAATTTCACCCCTATGACTTGCTCTCCTAGACCGTCCTGCTCCACCAGTCTGCTTAGCAAATACCAGCTCTCATTGCCTGGTCAAGAGGAAAACACCTGCCAAAGATCACGGCCTTGCAGAATAAAATAAATAAGTAACTGTTCTCAGGAGATAAGCGCATAGAGGATGTCTGAGTGAGGGACCACCTGACCCCTGTTGTCTTAGTTTCTCTGTCATGGACGATACCAAACTAATTATTTTTCCTGGAATGTTCCAAAAATTGCATGCGCTCGTTTTAATTGTAGTCACGTGTGCATTATAGAAACAATTGTGCTCAATACAGGTTAAATGTCTAGTGCATTCGTTGAGACACCGTTGGCTTTGGCTGCTGTTGAAGCTCATGTAACTTCCTTTTACACAACTTGAAAGATTTAGGAAGAAGCCTGACACCAGCGTCAAATTAAGCAAAGGGGCTAATAAGTCTATGTGTGTTTGCTAGTGGGATCGAGGTACCCATGGAGCGCTTGACATAAGCAAGCAGGTGACGTTAACACATGATTGCGATTCCAGAATTCTAGCATCTGGCCAGTGTATTTTATGATGCCTGTTTGTATCGATCTGACCATCTAGAAGAAGGCTATTCATACAGCTGATGATGATAACGTTGTGTTTGAATGGGGCAGAAGAAGTTGCTGTCAGCTGTCGCTTTCTATATAATCAAAGTGAGATACTGTATGTTTTAAATAGTGTACGAAAGACAAAGTAGAATAGGATCCCATACAAAATAATGACTCCCTCTCTGTAGCAGATGGCTCCTCTCTATTCCATCCCCAGCTTTGATGACACCCAGAAGTACATTTTTTTAACATTCAAAGTAATCAAAATAATGTCTAATGTGAAAATCATTATCCAGAATTGCTGCTACCCTGAAATGCCTACTACGCTGTATAACTCTACCTCCGTCTAACGGGCGAGATGTTGTTGTCTGTCAAATCTCAAAATATGAAATTCAAAAGCAGAACTCCCTTGACAAAAGCAGGGTAGAACATTCTACTTCAGTCCGCCCTTTGTATTCTTTGCAGCCTGGCCCCTACCATCTGCTTTATGAAGCTGCAGGACTCCGGTGACGGTTTCTCAGTATGTAGATTAAGGAACGGAGGATTTTACATTCAAATAATGGAAGGTGGTCTCATTTAAACTCAGAGAAACAAACCAGGCTCAAACTCCATCTGTACACTACCCTGTGGCATAACTCAGAGTTCGCCTTCATTGCTCTGAATACCTTGCTGTCCAACCCGATCCACTGTTATTGGCCCCAGCTGAAATCAGGGCCCCATTGTGTTAGGGTCTGCACATAAATAATAAGAGCTAGTCCCCGCCCCAAAGAGCTTATGATCTACATAGACAAGACAGACTAGTGTAGGGAAAGGGAAAATCATTATTCACTTCGTATGGATGGGGGAATGAGAGATCAAGTGGTTTGTCCAAGGTGACACAAGAAGTCACAAGATTGGGAACTGGCCCCTGGTCTCCTGATTCCCGGCCCAGAGCCTTCATGACAAGAGTTGTTTGTGTGTTTTTCTGCCCACAGCCTTGTCAGTCATGGATAAGGCTGCGAATCTGTCAAGGAGGACGTGGAACTCATGAATTCTGTGACTTTCCGCGACCTCCGTGACTTCTGCAGGGGCCAGTGCAGCTGACACCAGGGCCGCCCAAGCAGCTGGCCTCGAGACCAGCCGCACCGTCTGCTGCTGGAGTGGCCCCGGGGCCAGCCGCACCAGCAACTGCTCGGGTGGCCCCAGGCAGTTGGCCCCGGGGCCTGCCCGAGCAGCAGCCAGTGCCCCGGAGGCCCTCCAGCTAAGATTTAGTCAGGGATATTTATAGGAAAGGTCATGGACAGGTCACGGGCCCGTGACTTGTCCATGACTTTTACTAAAAATACCCGTGACTAAATCTTAGCCTTAGTCAAGGATTGATCTATCCCAGAGTGATCTTTAATCTAGCCAAGAGAGAACTGTATCCAAGGGCTGGAAGCTCAAGTAAAAAGAATTCAAAATGAGATCAAATGTCGACCAATGAGGGTGATCAACCACTGGAGCAGATTCCTGAGGCGTGTGGTGCATTCTCCATCATTTGCAGTTTTTAAATCAAGACTCGGTGTCTTTCTGAACAACCTGCTCTGTCTCGACCATTAGTTCTGGCTTTGATGCCAGAATCACTGGGTAAAATTCCCTGGCCTGTGCTGTGCAGGAGGTCAGACCAGATGATCACAATAGTCCCTTCTGGCCTTAAAATCTCTGCATACATGTAAGTCAGGTATGCGTCTAATATTCCGCTAAAATGAATATTCCTTATGTGTCAGCAGCTGCCGTTCCTTCTGTCACGCGTCTGGAGTGGCTCACGACCAGGAGTGCTTAGGGCAGAGACCCCAAATTCGTGGTATGCTCTGTGATTAGATGTCACCAACCCAATACCAAATGTAAACTCCTAAATCACTATAACAGTCTTCCCATGGCGTCCCAGACAGCCCCCTTGGCTGTCTTGCCACCCAGGCGAGGGGGTCTTACTGATAGTTGGTTGCTATACATCAAAGACCACAAAATATTCAGGTTGCTTCCAGTCCCAAGAGATCAGTCACTTAACCCAGGTCAATTTGTAACTAAGGTCTCTCACCAAAGACAATGCTCATAGCCAATCCTGTAGTAAACTAACTGAAGATTTATTACTAGGAAAAAGAAATTTGAGAGTTATTACAAGGTTAAAGCAGGCAAACGTATATACGCAAATGAGTTACAATCTCTAGTTTTAAAAGGTGACACAACTGTAGCAATCGGTCAGCTCTGGATGTCTGGAGGACTAACCCAGGTTGACCCTGGGGATCTCTGCTTCTAGTTCGTAGCTCCGGCCCTATGAGAGTCCAAACAGCAAAAGAGTTAAAAAAATATATTTTTGTCAGCTATCTTTAGTTCCTTCTTCTAGAATTCAAGCTGATGGGATGAGCCCTTCTTCATGTCACCTCTTCATGGGTGCAGGGGGGCAATTAGCAAGGTCTTTGTATTGTGAAGTCCCACAATGGCCCGTTTAATTTTGATGGGCTTCCTGATGGGCAGGAGACGATCCCTCCTGACTGGGTTCACAGTTTCAGAGCGAACACTTTCTACAATCATAAAGCAAAAACTTCAGTATTACTTTATAGCCTGTGATACAAATGCTAGAAACGAGATTAATGCATGCAGTGACTTACAAGCATTTCATAAAGTCTAAACACTAAACACACTGTTACAAGTTCAATACCCATGTTAGCCATACTAACATACAGGGGAAACAGACTAGGCCATCCATCAATTTGTCAGTGCTTGGCTGAGGCCTAAAATCTTGGCCAGAGTTGGCATCTGGTCTGCCAATATCACACCTTCCTTTTAGATTGCACTTCTAACCTGAAAAGTGACCTAGTATCCATGGAACTGGTCCATATTAATTGAGTCATATTCACTGAGTTAGAAAGTGAGCAGATACATTATCCTAGCTGCCAGTCCTGTAAAGTCACCCACACTGGCCAGCCAAGTTGGGTTCTTCTCATCTCACAAGCCCTAACCAGCGCTAAAGTTTCTACAGGCCAAATTATGCTCTGGGTGACACCTGAACTACCCCCCCTCCACCCCCGTCTTCGAATTATGTCTTCGGTGATGCCTATGAAATGCCCGGGTTACATATGTGAAGGCTAGTGGGGGTAGCACCGGTGTCAGTGAGGACATAACATGGCCTGGAGAACCTTTATTGCCGGTTATGATGCGTGAGGCGAGATGAACCAGCTGGACTGTCTGAGCCCAGGGTGAGCTCATCAGAATAACATCATGTGCAGCAGTTCATTGACCCTTCCCCTCCCAGCCCACACCCTGTCGGTCTGTTTCAGCCACGAGGAGCAGCCTGCCCGCAGACTAGACTGGGAGCATTCTGTGGCTTCACTGGTGTGTACAGTGCCCTGCACAAAGCAGGCCGTAGCCACGACAGGGCCTCTAGGCGCTACTACAATACACATGCTAGATAACAGCCATTAAGTAATGCTCTGATACTAGAAAGCTGATGCAGGGAAATCGATTTAACCTCATCGAAACAATATCTCTGGGCGTACAACTACCTACAGCCCGCAAATTCCTCTTGCTGTGATGCGGGAATATTCTGGTTTATAGCAATTAAAGCAACTGGGTTAGGGTCTGTGTGGCTTGCCGCCATGAACGACTGTTAGCACTACAGCTGCAAAACCAAATATTTTTCTATTTTAAAGGAAGTTATTGATCCTGGGCTCTGGTATAAACACGGATAACTCAGTTTTATCACCGAACTGCCAGAGGACGTGGCCTTCCATTAGAACAGACACACAAAATATATTCTGCTCATAAACCACAATGGCCCAGTGCTTCAGAGCATGGCATTTTAGTGTGGAAGAGGGAGATATGTTATTAAGACCGTTACCCACGTGGAGAGTACTTTTATTATCGCAGGACTCTGCTGGCTTCTGTTTCCTAACCAGAGCCACCTCTCTCCTGTTTTCAGCCCAGCAAAACACTTAGGGTGAAATGCTGGCACAAGAAGTCAATGACAAAACTCCCAGCGACGTCAATAGGAGCAGGATTTCAACGGTAGGGGCTGACTCGGCACACTGGGCTGTCTGTAGAAATTTGACCATTGCCATCTCTCCTTTGTCTGTTTTCATGTATCAACGTCAATCACATCTACGTGAAAGAAGGGAAGTGGGTTTCTGCCTTGACTCTGAATGTTCCTGACGCTGTAGTTTTAAATTCGATGCTTAACAATACTAGCTGGTCGGAGGGCTGAAGTCCGGGATTTCAGCCCAGGTATGGCAGTCCTAAAATCCTTAGAAAAACAGCTTCCAATCCCTGGAGTGGTTTGTCAGCTCTGTTCAGGAGGGAGGATTCAGTGAGGGTTAGGCACTTTAACTTGAGGAGCTCTCTTTTATAAGCTTCTGCAAAACTCGTAAAGATCCCCTGGCATTTTTTGCTAGATTAAGGCATTTGACCCAATGCACTTGTCCAACTCCCCACTCCTCCAGTGGGGATTAGATATTGCAAATTGAGATTGTGTCCTCTCAAAGAACTGCCTGGTCTCTACAGTCATAGGCAGTTTGGGTGGAATCTGAGTGATTTTCTCCACAACACACCTAGACATTTTCTCCCAATAGAAGGAATTCTAATCAACTATCGAGTGGAGACAGCTGGGTTAATCCACCACCCAGAACAAATCTGCTGATTTCAGATTGCATGGATGATGTGGCAAACCAGAGACCCTCCTCTTTGTCTCCTGCAAATCACAGCATAGGAGCTCAGAAACAGAAGTGACCATGTGGAGGTGGAGACTTGCACCCGACAAGCTCCAGCTATCTCCTCTCTCACATCACCCATCACAGGTCACCTGGCAACCAATCCCAGGAATGGGACTTCTGGTATCTATAAAAAAGAACAAAGGACTGTTGTAAAAACCTTCTGAACTACTAAGGACAGACTGGCCTCCCAGAGCGAGAGTCCTCTCCCTCAGAAACATTCCCGTTCTCCTAGATAGACCATGCAAGGAGGATAGGTTTTCCTGACCTCAATCCACAGGAGGGAACACCCAGATATCCAGCTGATATAATGACCTACTTGCCCCTCTACCAGCTCCACCTCAAATGCTAGATTAACAGTATGGCCAACTGCATCTGTTCAGTGTCAGACTGTGAGGCCAGGAGGGACCATTATGAACTTCTGCATAACACAGGCCAGAGAACCTCACCCAAATTCTTGCATCAGACCCACGGCTTCTTGCTCAGCTGTCGCAGATCTTCAATACCAGTAGCCAGTGGTCCCATGGCAGCCATGAAATCCTGAACTAACTTAGAAGATTTGTCATCAATATGCAGGTTTTAATCACCAAGTATTATCCGCCTCAACCTTCCAACTACATCAGCCGAGCAGGGACATTGGAGTGCTTCAGTGCAACTTTATCCACCCCAAGTAGTCCCATATTCAGTCTACATGGGACTTACACAGACACACGGTATTCTGTCCAGTTTTGAGATGAGAAACTACAGGAGAACAGCTAAAGAAGAGAGACAACCAAACAATCAAATGCAGAAGAACTGGCAGTATTCTCTGGGAGGCCTGGAAGTGAAAATTCTGGCCATATGCTGTGGAAAATGTGCTTGGTGAAATAAATTCGAACAAAGATCCAGGGAGTATGAGAAGATGTTCAGAGTTTGAAGGACAGACAATGACCTGCCGTTCTTATTTGCAGGGTGGGTGGGGAGAGAGAAGAACCAAGTTGCAGAATCCTCTTTTCTGTTCTATGCTGGGAACTTTACAAAACGCCAGCAGGGCCTTGTGCGAGCAGACTGAGCCCTGAGCAGTTTCTCCCCTGACACTCAGAATGGGTGTTCTCTGAATGATTCACGGAAGCTGACAACACAATGCTGCAGGACTCCTTGGCTGTAGAACTTTTGAAGGTGATTAAGCTCTCACCTTCAGACAAGCAAGTCTGGTTTAATACAATTGTGATAATCAGAACATGGTGTAATTTGATTCATCTCACTTCTGATTATATGAGTTTCTGCTTAAGTGACTAATGAACATTGATAGCACAGGGGGAAATGCATTAAATAACAAAGGCCTAGTCAATTAGAATGGCCTTGTGCTTAATCATGGAATCATAGAAAGGTAGGGCCGGAAGGGACCTCAAGAAGTCATCAGGTCCATCCCCCTTCACTGAGGCAGGAACAAGTAACCCTAGAGCATCCCTGACAACGATTTGCCCAATTTGTTTTTAAAAGCTTCCAATGACGGGGACTCCATGACTGCCCCTGACAGAGAGAAAGTTTTCCTGATATCTAACCTAAATCTCCCTTGCTGCAGATTAAGCCCATTGCTTCTTGTCCTACCTTCAGTGGACACAGAGAACAATTGATCACAGTTCTCTTTTGAACAACCCTGAACATATCAGGTCCCCCCTCAGTCTTCTTTTCTCAAGACTAAACATGCCCAGTTTTTTTACCCTTTCCTCATAAGTCAGGTTTTCTAAACCTTTGATCATTTTTGTTGCTCACCTCTGCACACTCCAATTTTGCTACATCTTTCCTCAAGTGTGGTGCCCAGGATTGGACACAGTATTCCAAATCCATCTTGCCCGTCTTTAAAAAAGAGAAAAAGGAGAATCTGGGGAACCACAGACGTCACCTCAGTCCCTGGAAAATTCATGGAGCAGGTCCTCAAGGAATCCATTTTGAAGCACTTGGAGGAGAGGAAGGTGAACAGGAACAGTCAATATGTATTCACCAAAGGCAAGTCATGCGTGACCAACCTGATTGCCTTCTATGATGAGATAACCAGCTCTGTGGATATGGTGAAAGCGGTGGACGTGATATATCTTGACTTTAGCAAAGCTTTTGATACAGTCTCCCACAGTATTCTTGCCAGCAAATTAAAGCAGTTCGTATTGGATTCATGGACTATAAGGTGGATAGAAAGCTGGCTAGATTGTCGGGCTCAATGGGTAGTGATGTCTAGTTGGCAGCCTGTATCAAGCAGAGTGCCCCAGGGGTCTGTCCTGGGGCCGGTTTTGTTCAACATCTTTATTAATGATCTGGATGATGGGATGGATTGCACCCTCAGCAAGTTCGCGGATGACACTAAGCTGGAGGGAGAGGTAGATATGCTGGAGGGTATGGATAGGGTCTAGAGTGACCTAGACAAATTGAGGGATTGGGCTAAAAGAAATCTGCTGAGGTTCAACAAGGACAAGTGCAGAGTCCTGCTCTTAGGGTCGAAGAATCCCATGCACTGCTACAGGCTGGGGAGTGACTGGCTAAGCGGTATTTCTGCAGAAAACGACCTGGGGATTACAGTGGACGAGAAGCTGGATATGAGTCAACAGTGTGCCCTTGTTGCCAAGAAGGTTAATGGCATATTGGGCTACATTAGTAGGAGCATTGCCAGCAGATCGAGGGAAGTGATTATTCCCCTCTATTCAACACTGGTGAAGCCACATCTGGAGTAATACGTCCAGTTGTGGGCCCCACACTACAGAAAGGATGTGGACAAATTGGAGAGAGTCCAGCGAAGGGCAACAAAAATGATTAGGTGGCTGGGGCACATGACTTATGAGGAGAGGCTGAGGGAACTGGGCTTATTTAGTCTCCAGAAGAGAAGAGTGAGGGGGGATTTGATAGCAGCCTTCAACTACCTGAAGGGGAATTCCAAAGGGGATGGTGCTAGTCTGTTCTCAGTGGTGGCAGATGACAGAACAAGGAGCAATGGTCTCAAGTTGCAGTGGGGAAGATCTAGGTTGGCTATTAGGAAAAACTAGGAGGGTGGTGAAGCACTGGAATGGGTTACCTAGGGAGGTGGTGGAATCTCCATCCTTAGAGGTTTTTAAGGCCCGGCTTGACAAAGCCCTGGCTGGGATGATTTAGTTGGGATTGGTCCTGCTTTGAGCAGGGGGTTGGACTAGATGACCTCCTGAGGTCCCTTCCAACCCTGATATTCTATGATTCTATGATATTTCTATGAAATGAGGCCTCATTAGTGCAAAGTAGAGCAGGACAATTACCTCCCATGTCTTCCATACAACACTGTTAATACACCTAGAATGATATTCGCCTTTTTTCCAACTGCATCACATTTTTGACTCAGATTTCAATTTGTGAGCCACTATAACCCCCAGATCCTTTTCAGCAGCACTACCGTCTTGCCACTTATTCCTCATTTTGTAGTCGTGCATTTGATTTTTCCTTCCTAAATGCAGTACTTTACATTTGTCTTTATTGAATTTCATCTTGCTGATTTCAGACCAGTTCTCCAATGCATGAAGGTCATTTCGAATTTTAAACCTGTCCTCCCAAGTGGTTGCAACCCCTCCCAGCTTGGTGTCATCCACACATTTTATTAGCATACTCGCCATTCCATTATCCAAGTCATTAGTGAAAATATTGAATAGTATGGAATGTTCTAAACTGGAACTAACAAGACCTGGGTCCAGTGCCTGGCTCTAGTGCAGATTCCCCAAATGACCTTAGTCAAGTCATTTAATCTCGGTGGGCCTCAGTTTTCCATCTATAAAATGGAGATAATAATACTTTGTTGGTTCACAACTGCAACACCGGCTCTTGAAGGCCAGGGCTGTACAGCACAACGGGGCCATGCTCTTGACTGGAGCCTGCAGGTGCTACTGTCATATCAATAATCATAAGTCAAGGGCTTTTCATGAAGTAGGCAAAAAAAAAGAATAGTGGGGAAGGAGCCACATCTCTGTCCCTTTTTGCAGGGATAGTAAACCTCCTTCTTCAGGGTTTAACCCAGTCTCTAACTACTAGAGACTAGGATGAGACCTAATGTGCAGGCAGATTATCCACACGTCTGTTATAGAGTTCTTGCATCTTTCTCTGAACCATCTGGCACTGACCAAGATCAGAGACAGCCCTGGCTCTGAGCCACTCTAGTGACTCCTATGGGCCCAACTGCTTTCATAGAAGAAACTCATCTCAGCGAGATTACACTAAATCTTCCCCCAACAGTAACAGACTTCGGTCTCGGTTTTATAATCCTTACTTGGGCAAAACTCTCTTTTGAAATCAATTGGAGATTTACCTGAGTAAGAATTGCAAGAATGGGTCTATGGTCTGACTTACAGTTTTAAACAACATTGAACCAATGTTTATAACCATGTAACAGAAGAACATAAGAACGGCCATACTGGGTCAGACCAAAGGTCCATCTAGCCCAGTATCCTGTCTTCCGACAGTGGCCAATGCCAGGTGCCCCAGAGGAAATTAACAGAACAGGGAATCATCAAGTGATCCATCCCCTGTCACTCATTCCCAGCTTCTGGCAAACAGACGCTTGGGACACCATTCCTACCCACCCTGGCTAATAGCCATTGATGGATCTATCCTCCATGAACTTATCTAGTTCTTTTTTGAACCCTGTTATGGTCTTGGCCTTCACAACATCCTCTGGCAAAGAGTTCCACAGGTTGACTGTGAATTGTGTGAAGAAAGACTTCCTTTTATTTGTTTTAAACCTGCTGCCTGTTAATTTCATTTGGTGACCCCTAGTTCTTGTGTTATGAGAAGTAGTAAACAACACTTCCTTATCTACTTTCTCGACACCAGTCACGTAGAAAAGGAACGCTGTATTACTGGCTGAGAAGATAAGGAATTGCCAAAACAAAGCAAACCAGCTAGTTTAGCATCCCGTCTCTGACACTAGCCCACATCCATCAGAGGAATGTGAAACATCCCCTGCACCTGGACAATTGTGCAATTCTAGCCCATCCGGGTATGCTGCTTCTTCGCCTCAGCTGGCAAAGACATTGCGCCCTGAGGCAGGAAGTCTCCTCGTATTTATTATTACTCTTGTAACTGCTTCCATATAAGACTATCTTGTACTACAGTGGAGAAAAATCTAACCCATTAGGCATTGCAGCAGGGTATTTTACAATATCTTTACATCAGCCAAACTGGACAGTCCCTACGTAAAAGGATAAATGGACACAAGTCAGATATTAGGAATAGCAATATACAAAAACCTGTAGGAGAACACTTCAAGCTCCCTGGACACACAAAAGCAGATTTAAAGGTAGCCATCCTGCAGCAAAAAAACATCAGGACCAGACTCCAAAGAGAAACTGCTGAACTTCAGTTCATTTGCAAATTTGACACCATCAGCTCAGGATTAAACAAAGACTGTGAATGGCTAGCCAACTGCAAAAGCAGTTTCTCCTCCCTTGGTGTTTACACCTCAACTGCTAGAAGAGGGCCTCCTCCTCCCTGATTGAACTAATCTCGTTATCTCTAGACTGATTCTTGCCTGCATATTTATACCTGCCTCTGGAAATTTCCACTACATGCGTCTGAAGAAGTGGGTATTCACGCACGAAAGCTTATGCTCCAATTCGTCTGTTAGTCTATAAGGTGCCACAGGACTCTGTCGCTTTTTACAGATCCAGACTAACATGGCCACCCCTCTGATATAATGTCTTATCTGGCTTAGAATAACGCATACAATGAGAACTGATAGGGCAGCCACTCACTGAGGCCCTCTAAAAGCTGGTTCCTGTATATTATATACAAGTACTGTTTTAGTATTCAAATCTCATTTTACATGAGATTAAAGTATAATTCTAAAAAAAGGTACTAAACTCCTCTGAGGTTCAATGGAGAGCAGAAGTACAAGAAGGGATCAAATAAAGCTTTTTCTTAGCAGAGTTATGAACATTCCTTGAAAAAATAGTGTTAATTCTTTCCATTGTAAGCTCCTCAGGGCAGTGAGCTTATCTGCCAGTGTATTCATACAGCACCTACCGCTGCGGGGCCCTTAGCCAGAATCGGGTGCTTCCACACGGCAGATAATAAATAATGAATCCAATAGTAAGTTTTGAAAAATCAGGCTCTACAATGATAGAGCTAAGGATGAAAACTCAACCTTAAAGCTCCTCCTTTCTTCATATGCCTTAAAATGTCTCTCTTTATAAGATATCCGTCAAGTAATATAATACAAACAGGAATTTCTTATGCAGCCTTCCACACAGCAAGTTACTGTACATGATGTACTGTAAGAGCTCAGTGAGACCGTGACTGCACAGTTGCATCTGTGCAAATGCACGCCTGTGTTGCACTACTAGGTATGTGCGTGCAAATCCCTGGTATCGCACGTGCACGAGGCTAGCTAGACCGGTGCCGACAGTCCTTCTCAAAGTCAGGCCGCAGACCGGACTCGCTATGAGTTTCCATCCCATTGCCATGTGAAGCCAAGTCTGAAGAAAACCAATTGAATCATTTTCAAGGTACAAGCCGTGAAAGCGGAAGAGGCCTGTGCTGGACATCTCCAGTTCAGAATGAGCTCTGGTTTCAAACGGCGCTGTAATACTGCGCAATCTGGAACTCCCCGGCGGCTGTGACGGCCCATCATCCTCAGCCACAGGGGCTCTGAACCCATCTCACAAAGAGGCGGAAAGTTTCCACTTGCAGTCCAAGGTTTGCTTCATTATAACTATGGACCCAATTGCCTGAGAGCTGGGGCCGGTGTGTAGCTACACTGCTGCAGAAGGAGCATGGCTCAGAGAGGCACAGTTCTGTCCTGCTCCCCTCTCATCCCGGGGCCAGTCATTTCCTGCAGCCCTGAAAGGGGGGCGGCTTATCACCCTCCTTGTGCCCAGCCTGCTGTACTGGGGGGAGCTGCCTGCTATGGGGAAGGGGCCACGGCTCGTCTCACCCCCTCGCTCAGGGGACCCAGAGCTGGAATATAATGGCTCCAATGGGGCAGGGCCTTACCTCCCTTCACAGCTCTCAGGGCTAGAGACAATCCCGCCACTAGCTGGGAGAGGCGCCTTAACGTTGAGGTGTCCCCCAAGGCATTGCAAGCACTTTCCAGTATAGTGACTCTAGATGGACCATATTCCCACGGGCTAGGTAAGGATTAGCCCACCTTGCAAGGCTTGGGGTTTACAGGCTAAGAGCTAGGGCTTTGAAGAAATGACTTCTGAAAGCATATTCCTAGGAGGCCCTTTCCCCCCACTGAATAGAAAGAATGTCTGTTTGTTTCCCCCCCTGCTGTATCAAAGGCACCTATGCCCTGAACAGGCATCCCTGCAAGGCCGATACACGGCTCCATTAAACAACTCAGACAGTATAAAATCACCTGCTTTCTTATTATGGAAAGGGTTTGAAAGCTGAAATCCTCACAAGCAATGGTGTGAGCATTTGAAATGTTATCCACTGAGGCCATAGGTCAGCCAGGAATCCCGGGGGGTCAGTAACTGACGTGTGCTTCAGGCTCGGGCTTTTTACTTCTAAAAGCATAACAGCCCTTTCTCTTCTTCCAGGCTTGCTTTTCCATCTTCAAAAGGCACGTAATGGGCACTGAGGGCTGGATGGGCTACAGATAGCCAGAGGAAAGGGGATAGGATCTTCCTTACTTGTTAAAGCCCTTTTCTTTTTATCATAGAATATCAGGGTTGGAAGGGACCTCAGGAGGTCATCTAGTCCAACCCCCTGCTCAAAGCAGGACCAATCCCCTGTCGTTAGTTCCCCTGCAACATCCATAGTATGGGGCTGGATAGCTAGATGGCCAGATTTCTCCCCTTTCCTGGGATTACAGCTGGGCAAAAAATAAAATGGATTTTTTGGGTCATTGGCAATGCATCTGACGAAATGGGTATTCACCCACGAAAGCTTATGCTCCAATACATCGATTAGTCTTTAAGGTGCCACAGGACTCTTTCTTGCTTTTTACAGATCCAGACTAACACAGCGGCTACTCTGATACTTGACACCTCCCAGAAAGTAGTTATCAGTGGTTCACAGTCATGTTGGAAGGGCCTAACAAGTGGGGTCCCCCAGGGATCGGTTCTGGGTCTGGTTCTGTTCATATCTTCATCAATTATTTAGACAATGGCATAGAGAGTACACTTATAATGTTTGCGGGCGATACCAAACTGGGAGGGGTTACAAGTCCTTGGAGGATAGGATTAAAATTCAAAATGATCTGGACAAACCGGAGAAATGGTCTCAAGTAAATAGGATGAAATTCAATAAGGACAAATGCAAAGTACTCCATTTAGGAAGGAGCAATCAGTTGCACACATACAAAATGGGAAATGACCGCCTAGGAAGGAGTATTGTGGAAAGGGATCTGGGGGTCATAGTGGATCACAAGCTAAATATGAGTCAACAGTGGTTCGCCATCCCCGGCCAATGGGGGCGGCGGGAAGCCACCCCCAGTACATCGCTCGCCCACGCCGCTTCTCACCGCCCCCATTGGCCCGGGACGGCGAACCGCGGCCAGTGGGGGCCGCGATCGGCCGAACCTGCCGCGTCAGCAGGTAAATAAACTGGCCCGGCCTGCCAGGGTGCTTACCCTGGCGAGCCGCGTGCCAAATGTTGCCAACCCCTGATCTAGACTGAAAGCATTTTGTCTAGTGAGCGTTACCCAGGGGTAACTACATTGGAAATACAGATACATAGTCAATATTCCTAACGCCAGAAACCAAAATGATACATGCCTACAAATAGGATAATCATATTCAGCAAATCATAACTTTTCCAGTGACATCTCACATGACTTACCTTGCATAAAACACAATATAATTGTGTCAATCATATCATAATAATATCACTGTGAAGAATATGGGCTCCAGTGTCACAAGCTTCCTGTGCCACCTACATTTTTTCACGTAGCTCCTGTAATGCTGTGTGTAGCCGCATCAGCAGGAATGCAAACATTTTTTTGCAGCGTTTGCATGGCTTGGGTTCCAACTGCATTTCTGCAAGTACATTTTACTTACCCGCTTTTTATTACCAACAGAATTGCTGGCAGTTCAATTTATTTTCTGGCCTGGGCATTCAAAGAGAGTGATAGATATAAAAGATCAGGAATAGCTACTGCGGAACGCAGGCTATGAATTAGGGCGAATTTGCATATTGCTATTATAGTAAGTTATAGCGAGGATTTTATTTAATCATTTCGTCTCATTCGACCCATCTTTCCTCAACTAGTTCAGCTGTTAATCCAGCGCATTAAGTCATTTCATTTCCCTGCCTGCTTTTATTCGAGGCAACTATATTTTTATGGCTGGTATTTGTTTTTGCAGCCTTCCTGATGAAACCCAGGCCTTGGCAGCAGGCCGGGTGATTCAGAGCAGGACTCTCTCTTTGTCTAATTGCGGCAGAGGCCAAAGGGAAGTCTTGTTTGCTTTTGCCAGCAGCGGTTGAGAAGATGAAGCTGCAATATCTTATCCTCACCCTCGGGTAGCAAAGCTCTACAAATGCTCAGAGAACATACAGCAGTGAAGCTCTGGTGGAGAACCAGCTGTCTCTGCCAAACAGGTAGGTCTGACTGGTCATTACTTAGGGGCAACAAGAAGTGAGTGAAATTAACTGTGTGGGTGACTGCAGGCTTTAAGGGACCGGCGGCTTAGCAGGGTGCTTAGAAAAGCTCTGACCTCCGAGCCAGACCTGAGAGCAGGGCTTTGTCCCTCAGGCACCCTCCCCCTGCACTGCTCCTTTAGCACATTTAATAAAGCTATCACTCAACACTGGCTCCAGCAACTTCCCTTCCTCAAAGAGAGAGCCAAGGTCACGTCTTCATTTAAACAGGCTGCACAGCCGACCGGAGGGGACTGCCCAGGCAGGGGGCCCCCCCACCATCAGTCAACGAACACTTCATCAGCACCTCTGCTCTGCAGATCTGACCAGGGGCTGTTTCATGCTCGGTTTTGGCCTTGGGGAAGGCCGAATTCAGCCCTGATGCAACGAGGGAGAACTCCATGGGAGTCGGTGGACCTGAACTGCTTAAACCAGGGCTAAATTTGTCCCTGTGCCTTTAAAGGCTGCCGATGGGTGTCGCCGTCCTGAACCATGGAGCTGGGACAGGCCACTGAGCCAGAACGAACGTGCATGAGCTACGTGCATCATTTAAGCCAATGAACTACGACAAGAGAGAGAACCGGCACTGAAAAGCTTGTTAAAGACAGAAACGCTGGGTGCAGCAGGACCCAGAAGTCATTAAAACGACGGTGCCTGCGGGGCTGTGAATGCTGCTTACCTCGCTGAGAGAGACTAGGCTGCAGCACTGGGACAGCACCTAGCAACGGGGGCTTTGAGCTGGTGCAGTAACCCAACTGGTATTTGTTTCTCTGTCTATGGTCCACCACGGTCCCCTTCTTGCCTGGGCTGCCAGGAGCTCTCCTCTGGGTCAGATTTCCCACCTTTTCCCCACACTGATTGCCATATCCCCATATCTCCTATCAGGCATTTTCATTCTGCCCCCTATGGTCCTGTCCATGGCACCATCCAGACTTCACCTCCTCAAAGGGCTGATCATTTTCTCATGCATGGCGTCATTCAGTCCCCACTGTGGGCTGGTTTAGTTATTCCCCTCTGGGAAGGGGAAAAGAAACTTGTTCACTATTCTCCCTCTGGTAAGCCAAAGATGCGTTCATGTCCCATCCGTTATTACTAACAGGAGCACTTTGTGGAAGCCTTCACCTTCACCCATGGCACCTCACTGTGAATCTGGGATGAAAGGCCATTCAAGGAACCAAATGCATCTGAGGCTACAGCCCACTGCTAAGTGCAATGCAGACATTTCACCTACTGAAATGGGGGGGTTGGATGGAGCATAGGAGTCCCACGGTCTGTCAGGGGGCGGGGGTAGATAGGGGTCAGGGAGCAAAAAGGGTCCTGGGAGGGCAGTTAGGATGGGGTGGGCCTCTGGAGGGGGTGGTCAGGGGACAAGGAGCTGGGGGGGATTGGATGAGTTGGGAGTCCCGGGGTCTGTCAGGGGGTGGGGGTAGATAGGGGTCAGGGAGCAAGAAGGGTCCTGGGGGGGCAGTTAGGGTGGGGCGGGCCTCTGGAGGGGGTGGTCAGGGGACAAGGAGCTGGGGGGGGGATTGGATGAGTTGGGAGTTCTGGGGGGGCTGTCAGGGGGACAGGGGTGTGGAGAGGGGTTGGGGGAGGCAGGGAGCAGAGGGGGTTGGATGGGTCGGGAGTTCTGGGGGTCCTGTCAGGGGGCGGGGAGCGGTTGGATAGGCGTGGGAGTGGATAAGGGTCGGGGCAGTCAGGGGACAGGTAGGGGGTAGGGTCCTAGGGGGACAGTCAGGGGACAAGGAGCGGGGGGGTTGGGGGTTCTGAGGGTGGCAGTCAGGGGGCAGGAAGTAGGAGGGAGTGGATGGGGTGGGGCTAGGGCGGGGCTCCCTGGGTGCACACCCTAATGAAATGGGCTGCGCACGCCTATGCTTTAGGCACCTGTGTTTGAAAATCTTGTCTGAATGCGGCCGGTACATTGCAACTGGAGCTCAGATGTCACCGCTGTGCGTGACAGGAAGAACCAGAGAGAATGCAGGGGCGGGCTGGAGAGCTGAATACCTGTTTTTCAGAAGCTTGGCTTAGGTCCCTGTTACAATTCTTTCTCCCTGAAACCCTCCATCGATAGCTTGTCATGTACCCTGTGGACAGGCACCAAGACAAGTCCACACTCTCACTGTAGTCAAGAGCTGCTACTGTTTCCCCCCTCTCGCCTTCTGCATACACGACACAAACCAGCTTCCGCCGAGCTTCGCCGCAGGGCAGCTGACACCCAGGGATTCCCCTGGGCCAGGCCCACTCCACAAATCAGCCGGATTGCTATTAGGCACAGACTCAGGAGGACGTCACACCGTGAATGGCACCAGGAAGGGGAGAATCAGCGGTGCACAGAATGGGGTGTGGGATGGAAGCAGAGCGAAGGGTTTAGAGAACTTTAATTCTGCGTTTTCACACACGCATACACGTCGGGATTTTAAGTGCCCTGAGTTTGACATTCCCTGGCTAGCATTTGGTGTTGGAAAAGGGCCAGATCCTGAGGGTGCTGTGGACTTGGGGGTGGGGGTAAATGAGACTTGCAGGAGCTCTGCGCCTCCCACATTAGGCCCAAGCACTCACTCCCATGGAAATTACATCTCAGGCTCATAACCGTAACTCCTTCTTCCAGGTGCTTTTTGTGTGCAGACACTGCTGCGCACGGGAGGTGCATCGCAGGAGATAAGGCCCCGGAGAAACTAAACACAATACACGAGTGTTTGGGCTGCCTCCAGCACATCCAGCCAAAACGGTCAATATCATTTCACGGCAGCAATTTCACATCAAATAACCTATTGACAGCTCAGAGGAAGCCGGGAGAAAAATGAATCCATAAAATTGCCCTATCCCCCGCCTTGCTCTTGGGACAGATTTCCCCTTGAACACATTTATTCAGGTAGAGGAAATTCCATTTTGAGGATCAGAGAGTGATTGGAAGGACAGCCTCTGAAAAGCAATGCCTCTGTATGGCTTTCGCAACAGGAGTTACTTCTTCATGTTGGAGGGTAGCCACAGTAGACTGGCCCCCTCTGCAATCCACAATCCGATCTCCCCTATTCAGTCTTACTCTCCCGCTCTGTCAGGCAGAGAGAGGGCTCTGTGGGCTGGATTCAGACCCTTGAACTTCGGCACCGCATTCAAAACTCTGGCAGTATTTAGACAGACGGTCAGCCAAGGACTTTGTGTGTGGGAAGCAGGTGCACAAAAGCTGCAACAGGCAGACTGGCGCGGCTCAAGCAATGCTCTATGGCTGGTTGTGTTGTGCTTTTGCATGGGTTTTAACTATCTAATACACAAACAGCACCAGTGACATGTAAGCAGGTGTGTTTTCTATCCTCTCCCTTGTTGGCACAGGTAAGAGGTGTAAGGGGCCAGAAAGAAATCAATATGCATCAGACCAAAAAATAAATTAATTAATTTAAAAACCCCTCCTGGCAAATGTTCGGTTATTTTGAGGCGCGCTCAGGTAGGGCGCACCGTGTTCTGTGCTGGCAAATGGGACAGCTCTGGCAGCAAATAACAGCAACAGAGCAACGCCCAGCAGTACCCCATGCGACTAGAGAGAGACCAGGAGGCTGCGTATACACGGCCTCCTGGGGGAGTCCCCCAAAGGGGCTCTTTGCTGAAGAAAGTGCCCCTCTGGGTGAGTCAGGGCATGGCTGGCTGGGTTTTTTGCTGCGTTACGATTTTGAGAGGGCTCAGCATTCTAACACAACCGTTCCTGTCATCACCCTGGCCCACGTGGCTTTGCACTGACAGACAGTAGCTGAGTCACTGATCCTGGAGGGTGCGTTATCGCAGCTGTCCCAGTGAACTAGGCTGTGCTGAAGAACGGGGGGTTCTCACCAACATTCCTTTGGCTCTATAAGAACAGCCACACTAGGTCAGACCAATGGTACATCTAGCCCAGAATCCTGTCTGCCGACAGTGGCCAATGCCAGCTGCTTTGGAGGGAATGAACAGAACAGGGCAATTATCAGGTGATCCATCCCCTGTCATCCAGTTCCAGCTTCTGGCAGTCAGAGGGTTAAGGACACCCAGAGCACGGAGTTGCATCCCTGATCATCTTGGCTAATAGCCGTTGAAGGACCTGTCCGCCACAAATACGGGGTCTTTTTTCATTGTTACTGGAGTCTTAGGCTAGGTCTACACTACACGCCTGAATCGGCGGGTAGAAATCGACCTCTCGGGGATCGATTTATCGCGTCCCGTTGGGACGCTACAATCGATCCCCGAATCGATGCTCTTACTCCACCAGCGGAGGTGGTAGTAAGCGCCGTCGACAGGAAGCCGCAGAGGTCGATTTTGCCACCGTCCTCACAGCGGGGTAAGTCGGCTGCGATACGTCGAATTCAGCTACGCTATTCACGTAGCTGAATTTGCGTATCTTAAATCGACTCCCCCCTGTAGTGTAGATGTAGCCTCAGTCAAGATCAAACATTAGCAGAGAAAAGGCCTGATCCAAAGCCCAGAGAAGTCAATGGAAGAACTCCCGCTGTCTTTCATGGGCTCTACACAACCCTTTGGTTAGAGGGTGAATTCTCAGAGCCTCTGATTGTGGGCATGGTCAGTAGAGTTTTGTTCTGGAAGGACTGTCTGGGGAGACTGTGAATTAGGGTTTAGTGATCTGTTTACTTTCAACTGTATTAGTAAGTATCGCTGACTAGGGCTGCTCAGAAACTAAGGAAAAGTTGACTAAATTCTGCTGAATTTTTCTTCTCTCATTGTGAGACGTTGCGTACTCAAGAATGAGAGCTGCCCTGCCGTTGGAGAAGTGCGTGGTGATTGCACTGTGGAAGCTGGCTACTCCAGACTTCTACCCATTGGTTGCTAACCAGTTCGGAATGGGAAAATCGACCATTGGGTTTGCGTTGACGGAAGTGTGCAGGGCCATTGATCGCATCCTGCTCCGAAAGACCGTGACTCTGGGCAACATGCGTGACATTGTGAATGGCTTTGCACAAATGGGGTCCCTTAACTGCAGAGGGGCGACAGATGGCATGCACATTCCATTTCTGGCACCAGACCACCTAGCCACCAAGTACATTAATCGCAAGGGGTATTTCTCAATGGTTCTCCAGGCGCTTGTGGATCAACGTGGGCGTTTCATGGCCAGTAACGCAGGCTGGTCCGGAAAGGTGCGTGACGCATGCATCCTTCGGAACACTGGCCTGTTCAAGAAGCTGCAAGCAGGGACTTTCTTCCCGGACCAGAAGATCACCGTAGGGGAAGTCAAAATGCCCATTGTGATCTGGGAGACCCCGCCTACCCTTAATGCCATGGCTTATGAAGCCATACATGGGGCACCTTGACAGCAGCAAAGAGCAGTTCAACAACAGGCTGAGCAAGTGCAGAATGACTGTGGAGTGTGCATTTGGCCATTTAAAAGCCCGCTGGTAATGCCTGGATGGGAAGCTGGACATGGCCAATGACAATATTCCTATGCTTATAGCCATGTGCTGTATGCTCCATAATATTTGTAAAGGGAAGGGTGAAAGCTTCACTCAGGGCTGGACCACAGAGGCTCAGCGCCTGGAGGCTGAGTTTGAACAGCCGGAGACCAGGGCTATTAGGGGGCGTAGCGTGGGGCCATAAGGATCAGGGATGCCTTGAGGCAGCAATTTGAAACTGAAAGCCACAAATATTTGTTGCTATGCTCGGGATAGCACTGCTTGTAATGCTAGGAGGTGATTGGTGCACATGATGCAAGAAGGATCCTTAACATAATTGTATGTTGCTTTGCTGTGCTCTTTTTGCTTTCACTTAATAGAATAAAGATTGCTTTCAAACCAACACAATTCTTCTATTAAAAGACAACAACCGGAGGAGAGAGTCAAACGAAAAAATTAATGAGCAGGGAGGGGGATGGGAAATGGGGGAAGGGAAGGTCTCAAGAGGAGGAGGGGTCCTGGGATGGCTACAGATTTGTGTATGTCCAGGGATCCTATCCTCAACCTTCTCCTTTGGAGTACAATGCAGCGGGGGCTGTACTTCAGCAGGGCCAGACTGCAGAGGGCTGGGTGTTGAGTGCAGTGGCTAGTGGGAGTCCGCAGGGCTGGACTGTGATGGGGGAGGAGTGGAATGCTGCAGGTAGAGACTGGAGCCAGGAGGTTGATAAGAGTGTGTTGGCGGTGTCTGGGGGGAGCACGGGAAAGAGCTTTGCGACAGCAGCTGCAAGGGAGGGCAGGCGTGAAGCTGCTCGGTTTGAAGAGCTAGTTTCGGCTGGAGCGTGTCTGCTTGGTGCTCCATGACGGTTAAGAGCCGCTTCTTTCTGGTGTGCCACGTTCTCCTTTCAGTCCCTCTTCTCACTGTCCCGCCACTCCTTCAATTCCTGTTTCTCGGCGGCGGAGTGCATCATAACCTCACGGAGAAAGTCGTCCTTAGTTCTTCTTGGCCGCTTTCTAATTCTGCGCAGCCGTTCAGCTGCCGATAGCAAAAAGGGAGGCTGGGCTCCCAAGGTTATCTCTGTGAAGTTTAAACGCAACATTTTACAGAAGTAGTATTGTGTGCAACATAGACAACACTGATTCAGTGCTTTAAAACACAGCCAGTACTCACGGGTCAGGAGTGAGGGGCCCCAGCAGAGCTGGGGGTGGGTGGGAGCCCAGGACTGGAACAGTGGGGGGTGGGGGAGCTGTGGTTCAGTATTGAGGGGGCATCAACAGAGATTCGTGTTGAGTTCCCAGGGCTGGAACAGCAATGGGGGATGCTTATGTGTGAGGGAGCCCAGAACTGCAATGGGAATGGAGGCTGTGGGCCAGCACTGAGACACAGCAGCAGGGTTTGGAGCAGAGAGCCAAGGAGTGAAGTAGTGGGAGGGTAGGGGGCTATCGCCCAGGATTGAGGTGCAGCAAGAGGATAGTGGGGAGCGGGAGGAGGGGGCAGGACTGGTATAGCAATTTTCAGATTTAGGGCTTGTTTCTGCTCTCACTGAAGAATGGTGTAAATTACATGGGCCGTGCCACTGAAATAAATGCAGCGACACCACTTTACAACTAGCGAAAGACAGGCCAGAATCACGCCTTCCTACAGCAATACAGTTAACCTAGGAACCCCACTCCCAGCGTAGAGCCACGGCAGTTTGGTTCCGGCCCCATTCAGAGAGTGGGCTTAGTTTCAAGATCAGGTTTCTCCTAAAATCTCAGGGAGTTTTGTCTTTCAGCTGATACCCCCACCCCATGCCACCAGAGCTATTGTTCTGATGGTCCCACGGACAACACGGCCGGGGTGCTGATACTCTCACCATGCGGGGAGGCCGTGGCAGGCCTGGATTATCTTGAGAGTGGAGGATGACTCACCGGGAGAGGATCATTCCACACCTGAACCATGTGGTAACCAAGCACAACTAACAGCGTGTGTAGCAGATGCCACAGAAACAGGACTTGGGAAGATGCAAATAATGGGCCCCATTGCTCCTTGGTGAACTCTGTTGCCATCAGTGGCCTTACACCAGGGGTTTCTGTGTCCCATGGAGCCAGTGATGAGTTTAGCTTTCTGCAAGCAATACCCATAGGCGACTCTGCCACCTCATCATAAGTGAATCCTTTCACCTAGCAACTGGGCTGGCTGATGAAAACAGCCTTATTCACCTCTGCCCCCTGGAGCCTTGACTACCTCTGTACGAGAGCTGGCAAAGCCTGTTAGCCATGATTGCTTGTGTGTGTGCATGCTCCAAGGGCACCGGGCCGGCTGGCTGCGGTGGGTTTAATTAACCCCCAGAATGACCCAAGAGCCTCAGCACAGATGCTTTTTAATATTTGTATTGGTGCTCAAAGTAGGCAAGAGACCAGCCGTTCTAGCTGGAGCCAGGCCGATGCAGGCTGGTGGTGGGCAAGCTTCTCTGTACAGCCTGGCCAATGCTCCCTACCAGGGAGCTGCAAAGGGGAAACATCCAGGGGTGTGCCCCGGGCTTGATTCCTTCTGATGTAAACAAATCACAAGCTAGGAAGCAGGGCTGGTCCGGAACAGAGCCCTGCTGGATTCCGGCCAGCTCAGCTCGAAGGTGCATGTGGATGCCACGTGGTCTGCCTCAGGGTCAGGGCGCCCAGAGCTTCTACCCTTCGCGCTGTACAACTGGGAGTTGGGAGCCCCGGCTCCAGCTGGGCTCTCAGATTTCCAGACTCTCTGCCATGGGAGTTGGGAGCCAGGAAGTCCTGACCCCTGGTCCACAGCTCTGGGGCAGTCCCACCATGCAGACTGCCATGAGTCGGAGATCCCACCGCCCCAGGAGTCCTGCAACCCAGGAATTCTGTGTTTCCGCCAGCTCTGCTGTGCTATTGTATTACAGCCAGTGACAGAAATGGCACCATCTCTCCCTAGGTTGTCCCGCACAAGAAGAATGAATTGCTCTGGATGGGAAACGAATAGTTTCCATTTTTCCACCAACGCTGCATGTGACAGAGCGAATAGCTGAGGTGCTCAGAGCATAAATGATTGCCAACAGCTGTTAGACCTGTGACTCCCAGGATCTTGCACTAACCCCTAGGCCTTGCTGCCTGCACTACCACCTGTAAGGCTGGGCTTGTTCTATCAGAACTCAGTGAAAAAGAAACAAGCCAAGGAAGCTGAAATCACAAGGTTTCTTGTGTGCCTTTCACAGCTTTCCAACCACTCCTGACCCACCATCCCTGGGCGAGTGATTGCTCTGGATGGGATTGTACCATCTCTTTGGGGTATTTTGTATCCTTTAGCATCGTTGAGGTCATGGCAAAGGACAGGTGAGTAGAATTGCATGCCTGGGCTGGTGCATTTTCATTACAGTTGTGCATGGGCACAGGATCAATTCTTGTCACAAGCTCAAAGGCCGTTCTCAGAGCCAGAAATTTGGCTTAGGATCAAATCCTCCCTTGTCTGAAGTCAATGAGAATGTCACCATTGACTTTAGGGAACCAAGACCTGGCTCCTTCTGCCTGGATAGCCGGTGGCACAAACACAGGCCTGAAGAGAAAACTCTCCCTGCGCAGCCGAACACGTCTCAGTAAACTGCAACACAGCAAAGAGATAACCAATCCCTGAACATCAGTCTATCCACGCAGCACCTGCCCAAAGAGACAGGCAAGCGTGCTTTCCAGCTTTGCTATTTTGCATCCTGATTAAAACACAAGACACATATTCAGAGTGTCAGAGCTGTCTATTTTTGATGCACAGGAGAAGATTTGTAGAAACACCCGAACAATTTCACCTTTCTGAGGCTAGACTAAAACGGATATTGGCTAATTACAGCTGTAATGTGGCAAATGCTTTCAAGGGACTGTAACCCTTTACCTAAAAAGAAGCTACTTTCAAAGGTTACAGCAACTTAAAGAGTCAAGAGACACTGCTTTCAGCAGCTAAATCAGATGAAAATTAGCACTGGGGCTACCCCCTGGCCACGTGTGGGATGCAGTGTGTAGAAAACAAGCTCCTAGTATGGAGATTTTATTATTTGACTATAGGTAGTGTGATGGGTTGGGTCACAGAAACCCCCTTGGGACTGCCACCTGATGTGCTGAGATACCTCTGAGCCCGTTTTCCCTGCCAGCTTGGGACTTCAGTACCCCGTCTTGTTGAGCCAGACACGCTAGCCTGCTGTAAACACAGACCCAGGTCTGAACCATGTCCCCACAAGCTGCAGGCTTAACTGAAAACAGCTTAAGAAGTGGTCCTGTCTCTAGCACCCAGATACCCAGTTCCCAATGGGATCCAAACCCTAAATAAATCTGTTTTACTCTGTATAAAGCTTATACTTGGTAAACTCATAAATTGTTCGCCTTCTATGACACTGATAGAGAGGTATGCACAGCTGTTTGCTCCCTCAGGTATTGATTGCTTGCTCTAGGTTAATTAATAAGTAAAAAGTGATTTTATTAAATATAAAAAGTAGGATTTAAGTAGCTCCAAGTAATAACGGACAGAACAAAATAAATTACCAAGCAAAATAAAACAAATACACGCAAGTCTAAGCCTAATACAGTCGGAATCTAAATTTTGGTAAATCTCACCCTCAGAGATGTTCCAATAAGCTTCTTTCACAGACTAGACTCCTTCCTAGTCTGGGTCCAGCAATCACTCACACCCCCGTAGTTACTGTCCTTTGTTCCAGTTTCTTTCCGGCATCTCTTTGGGGTGGAGAGGCTATCTTTTGAGCCAGCTGAAGACCAAATAGAGGGGTTTCCAGGGCCTTTTATATTCTCTCTCTTGTGGGTGGAAACGCCGTTTGTTCTCCTGTGCAGAATCACAGCTACAAGATGGAGTTTTGGAGTCACATGGGCAAGTCACATGTCCATGCATGACTCAGTTCTTTACAGGCCAACGCCATATTTACATGTTAGTTTGAATGTTCCCAGGAAAGCTCAGATGTGGATTGGCATCTCCCAAAGTTCATTGTCAGTTAAGTGTTTCTTAATTGGGCACTTATTGAGAATAGTTCCTTCTCAAGAAGCTGAACAAATGCTTCACTGAGGCTACTTAGAATCAAAACACATTGAGATACAAGTATACAGCCAATATTCATAACTTCAACTACAAAAATGATGCACACATAATCATAACCAGCAAATCATAACCTTTCCATAGACACCTCACACAACCACCTTTGTACAATATTTGCTGCAAATATATAACAGTGGTTGCAACAATGATCTATACGGTCACAGTTAAGAGCGTCAATAACATCACAGGTAGGCTGTGTGTTTTGTGCTGCATGAGGCACATGACAGTCACTGGCACAGATGACAGCCCAGATGGAAAAGGTAATGGAAAATAGATTGCATTTCTTTAAGTGCATATAATATTTTCAACAACCTCAGTATCATGTCTCTGCTTTGCATTTCTGAGGTGAATTATTTGCACGAATAAAAAATAAAAATCCCTAGCTCTGAGACGGTCCTTTCCATTAGTAGGTCTCAAAGCACTTTACAAAGTAGGTCAAGATCGTTATTTCCATTTTATAGATGGGGAAACTGAGGTACAGAGCAGTGATGTGACCTGCCCATGGTCACCTAGCCCTAGTGCTCTAACCACTAGGACACATTGCCTCCCTAGAGAGAGATAGTGAGCAAGTGCCAGATTTACATAGGGCACAAGTATGGGTTGAGTTGAGGCCCAGCTTTGAGGAGGAGGGAGGGATAAGAAGTATGTGTCTACCCTTTTCCCATCAGTAGTGCACAGTGGCATACCCCGTAATGCCTGCCGTTACTCCCTGGCATTCGCAGCGCTTGCTTTCTTTGCATAGACCGTCATAATGTTCTGCTGCCACCTTTCCAAATCAGCCAGTTTCCTTGAAGCCAATGGAACTGGCCGGGGAAGGTTCTGAATGACAGAGTACCAGAGGAGTTCTGGCCAGCGATTTCCACGCAGAGTGGAACTCCTCCACTGATGTCACTCAGTGCAGCTCTGCTGATGCCCATGGGGCTATGCGGAGTTAAAGCACACGAGGGGCCGGCCCCATATCCTGGTCTGATTAATGGGTGTAGCCATAGGTCTTGGAGCCTGACCCTCAAACTTGCTCAGCTATTGTGTGACTACCGCAGCAGAACAATATCAAACTTGGGCAGCAGCCACCTTGTTAGTCTCTAAGGTGCCACAAGTACTTCTTGTTCTTTCTGCTTCTCCAGGGACCCTTCTCTGCAGAGTTCTCTTCAGAGCTCTGGTTTGCTCCCACGCTCCGCCAGCTGAAAACCCCCTGCAACGACTGCTAATAGCCCTGGTTACAGTCAGCCAAGGAACAGAGTGAGCCAGCGTTGTCTGACCTGGTCCCTTCAGGAACTGGATCTAACTCCATGTGGCTGTGTGTGCTGCCTGGGTGTGTCTCTAGATCCCCATCCAGCATCCCCAGCCATTGCTCACACATGTTGGCACCAGCAGCCTTCAGCTTTTAACCCTTCCCATAATCCTGGAGCTTGCAGTAAGTGCCCGCTAGGTACAGCCATCATACCCCCCGTGCCCGGTCTCCATAGGCCTCCGCACTCACCATCCCCGGAAGGAAGGTCTGAAATATGCAGGTATAGCGTCGACCGGGACCCTTCACGTGCCCCCTTCCCAGGAACGGTGATGATGTCCCAGAACTGAGAACAGTGTATTACGGATCTGTGGTGCAGGACTCAGCCATTCCTTCTGTCTCCTGGGCTCTCTTCCCTCACGGCTCAGTCCCACCAGGGAATCGGCAATAGCTGCATATGGCAGTGCAGCTGGGAAAGCCACTGCTAGCTTGTCTGCGCACTGCCATGCGAATGCACCATTTGCTTCTAGTTTTACGCACCAAAGGCAAAGCCGTTGCGTGGTTGTCAGACAGCGAGGCTGCCCCGCCGTGCAGACCGGGGGGTGCCGCGACGCCAGGGAGATTTCGCAGATGCTCATTTACGAGCCATCTGCTTCGCTTCCCGTCTGCAGGGCCGGGCCGAGCTGCACCGTGAGATTCACGTTTCAGAAGAGGAGAGAGCAGTTTTCCAGCGCCGTTCAAAGGCTCTGTGGATTCTGCTGTGTTCAGCCTGCTCTGTGGATGGGCGGCAAGCGCTGAGTCCCATGGGGCAGAACCAATGCGCTGGGATGCTAGAAAGCCCAAGTAACGTGACAGTGCGTCTCCTCCTGACTGCTCTCAGCACCACTGGCTCATCCACCTTTTGGAGGGGCACGTTTCATAGCACCCAAGGCCATAAGCGCTGTATGGGAAAGGGTGCCTCTGCTCAGCCCACGCGTTCTTTTCCCCCACGGAGGGGCGAGCAGGACTGCCCCCTCCCCTCCCTCCAGCAGTCCCATTAATTGTATTCCACAGCGGAGATGATCCCCATTGGCCGAGGTGCGGCGCATTCGCAGGGCGAGACGGGCCCAGAAGAGAGATCCATTTAAATGGACAAACCCGAGGACACGTTATTATCCCCGTTTTGCAGCTGGAATCTGAGAGACTCAGGCCCAGATCCCGACAGCCGCTTCTGGCTCCTAACTCCACCGTTTAGGGACCAGGGACATTTTCCAAACAGCCGCTCGGCTGCTGCCTAGCCCCGGAGGTGCCTATGTCCCCGCTGGGCAGCATTTGCACAGTCCTCGCTCAGACTGGGGCCCCGAGGCTGGATTCTCAAACTCTGCGGGAGGATGCCTATCTCGCCAGCAGGGCCCGATCCTGTGGGCAGGCTCTGGGCACAGCTCACCCCTGGCAGCTGTCAGGCAGGCCTCCAATGGGGGGAGGAGGAGGGGACACAGCCCAGGGAAACAGGGCAAGCAGCCGGGCACGAGTTAGCCAGCTGCTGACCTGGCTCAGACACCTAACTCCGGGAGAGGGTCTGTGGCTGCAGATCACAAGCAGAGGGAGACACCGGGGTGCCTAAGCCCTGCTTGGCTCCTCGCCATTCCGCTCCTGGCTGGCTCCCGGCTCAGCTTGCTGTCCATTGCCCGTGCTTTGTGTGGGGAGCCTGGGCACCTCGCTCCCTGCTGGGGATCACATGAGGCCAGCCTGAGTCTCCCCGAGGCAATGCACCGTGCCAGCCTAGCCGAGGGCTCTTTTAACCTGTGCGCTGAATTCTTTGCAGCTGGGAGCGGGGATTTCCCCAGCCGCTGGGGCAGCGCAGAGGGCACCTCCTCCTCGTGCATGGCCGGCTGCGGCTTGCCCAGGCAGAAGGGGCTGCTGGGAGCGAGCGGACTCCCGTTGGTGGTTGGCAGCAACTTCCAGCAGGCTGGGGGCTCTTTGTTAGTTGCCTAACTAGAAGACGTCAGGAGCAAGTCGGAAGGGGCTTGTTCCTCAGAGTCGAATTCTTTGGCAGAGGCCTGGCTGCCAGTCTAATTAGGGCACCGCCGTTGTTGTTACATGCTCCCTCCATCTCAGCTCACTGTCGGGAGACGCTCAGTCTCTCTGCACGGAGCCGCCTCGTCCGCTGGCTCCGGTTAGCTCCTGCGAGGCAGGGAGACAGGGAACTGTTTAGAGACCCAGGGGAGGAAGTGCCCGGCCACCCTGCAGCTTTCTACTGAGTCTGCAGCCAGGGGACGATGCGGTTGGCTCCGGCCATGGTTCATCCCCAGAACTGAGCTCGGCAGAAGGGAGCCCCTGCGCTGAACCCTGGGGGCGGGGGGACCCATGTGATGTAGACTGCTTGTGAGCACTATGCCAGCCAGGGCAGAGGGGCCCAGGCTCACCCCCGTCTGGCCTGCCACCAGGAGCCGAGGTAGGATGGGATTGGGATAGCTGCAAGGTGGCACTGGTGAAACCAGACCCTTTCCCACGCCCAGGGCCTGAGAAGCTGCGTGGGCGACTGTGCTGGAGCTGCTGGGAGATCTGTTCTGATATTCAGCCTCACGTTCGCTTTAGCAGGGCCTAGTGGACCTGGGTCCTGTCCCTAGCGCTGCCGGAGACCTTGGCAAGTCTCTTCATCTCTGTGCCTCAGACTAGGAGCTCTTTCCTCACTCGCTGTGTAAACAGCTCCCAGCACAACGGGGCCCAGATCTCAGTGGGGCCTCTAGGTTCCACTGTAATATAAATGATCAAATACCGATGGCCGTGGGCTCGGTTCAGATGGATCACTCATGTAGACGGGCAGCTAGCAGCTTTCCTCATTCCTCAGACATCAATTGGCCAAATTCATTCCTGGTGTAATTCCTCCTAAATCAGGGGTTCTCAAACGGGGGGTCGGGACCCCTCAAGGGGTCGCGAGGTTATTACAGGGGGGGTCACAAGCTGTTAGCCTCCACCCCAAACCCCGCTTTGCCTCCAGCATTTAAAATGGTGTTAAATATATATATAAAAAAGTGTTTTTAATGTATAAGGGGGGGTCGCACTCAGAGGCTTGCTATGTGCAAGGGGTCACCCGTCCAAAAGTCTGAGAACCCCTGTCCTAAATCAATGGAGCTACCCCTTGAGAAGGATCTGGCCCAGTATCTACAGTCCTTTAATAATTGTTGGCTTGCTCCCTACATTTCCTCAGTACCTTAACCCAAGTAACACCTGGCACCTCGGGCTTGGAGAAGGTGGAAACAACATCTGACAATTAATCCTGAGAGAAAAATCATTGTCCCTTAGAAAATCTATCCCCATACGGTACGTACAGTGTGGGTGTGGGTGTGTACGCACACACACACACACACACACACACACCCCTACTAGCATGTTCTCTTTTCTGATAATTTCGGCTGCATGCGATCATGGCCCATCATCTTCAGAAGTGACTCGGGGTGGGGTGCCGGCCTTCGACGGGTCTGGCTTTTGGAGAGTGAGCCCTCAGAGAAGATTTGCCCTTCTAGGTGTCTCAAATTGGGTTTCCAAAATCACTGGTCACCCTTGAAAATCTTTGCCACGCCGATTAAAAAGTTCCCACTTGGAGGCGGAAAGCCTGATTGTGTAACCCAGAGGTGTATGTGCTTTATAGAGTCCCCCTCTGTACCTGATCCCAAAGGACACAAATCTATTACACTCCTAACTGCAGTAGCTCATGCTTTAACTCTGGATCTGGGTCCCCAAGTCAGTCAAGACAGCAGCCATCCCAATTGCTTGTCCTCCCTCTCCTTTTTCAGGCTGTTCTGGTTCTGATCCCAGCCTGAGATGTGGAAGGGCCTTTATAGTAGCAGTAAAATGTTATTGCATCACTGCAGAGAGACACTGACTGACAAGTTGGTGCAATGGATTCTAAACTTTTAAGAGCAAACTAAGATGCCTGGGGTGATTTTCAGATCCTTTGAAAGGGCCAGATAAACCTCCTTGTGATAAATTTGTTAGTCTCTAAGGTCTGGTCCCCACTAACGCCCCACTTCGGACTAAGGTACGCAAATTCAGCTACGTTATTAACGTAGCTGAATTCGAAGTACCTTAGTTCGAACTTACCGCGGGTCCAGACGCGGCAGGGAGGCTCCCCCGTCGATGCCGCGTACTCCTCTCACCGAGCTGGAGTACCGGCGTCGACGGCGAGCACTTCCGGGATCGATCCCAGAACATCGATTGCCTGCCGCCGGACCCTCCAGTAAGTGTAGACGTACCCTAAGGTGCCACAAGTATTCCTGTTCTTTTTGCGGATACAGACTAACACGGCTGCTACCCTGAAACTTGTGATAAAAAAAAAACTTCCAAGGTGTTTGCCTGGCTCTCATCCCTCCTAGCTGGAGGATGGTTTGCCATGAGAACATCTTGTGCAAAGAAGCTGCAAAGTGTGGTTTGCATTTATTGACCAAATTGCATACCACACATTTCACAGGCAGTTAAAAACAATTATTTGCCTCTTCATAAATTAGCCTTTATCAAGAGTGTCAGGATTAAGTGAATTACCCGGTTCCTTTCACTGAATTACATGGCATTTCTTCTTATCTTGAATTGCTCTGATAATGGCATCAATTTTGTTGTTTCTCTTCACCTAAATTGATACAAGCCCTGGTAAAGCACCCGAGACATTCAATTAAATGCTGCACAATAGATCACATTACCTAAAGGTTATAGGTCCTTCTTCGCCAAAGAGGAGACACGAACTTTGGTCACCTTTGAACGAAGGAAGTCACCCATTCATTCCCTGCTGAAAACAGGTCTCAGCCCACTGTCAATCCTTGCTGTTGAAATGCTTGTGTCAGAGACAAAAAGTCACTGACCTTTGCAAAAGTTTTCAGAAGCTCCTGGACAAGTTACAGTCAATTTGCATTGAGCCACCAACAATTGCCAGTGAGTTTAAGCAAATAAGGACTTTCTCCAAATACCACCGAGGTCAGTCGTTTGCTTCCTGGCTCTCAGGAGAGTTGTCCTTCAGTTGTTTGTCTATTTAACATACGATTTCGGCCTTTTATTTTTAACGTGATTTTACAAAATGACTTTTGGTTTTAAAACATTTGTGATTAATTTGAAACTAAAAAAGGAGTGTAGGGGGAGAAAGAAACTTATGAATATCATCCCCCTTGCTTCATTGTTTTTAAAAAGTGAATTTTAGCACACTAGTAGGGAGTCCATCTGTTGGGTGTGGGAGATTTAAGACCCGTATTGGAAAGGAGGGAGCGTGATCTAGTGGTTAGAATGAGTCCTTGGAATCAAGTCTCCTGGTTTCTAATCCCATATTTGCTATTAAATTGTGTGCTCTGGGGCAAGCTCTCTAACTTCTCTTTGTTTAGTATACTCAGCTGTAAAAAGAGTTCTCTTTTCTCACAAGACCATTGTGTGGCTTACTGCCCTGATCCTACAAACACTTATGCATGGTCTGTAGCAATCTAACTACATTGTCTGTCACCACTGAACTATAACACTTGAGTCAGTGCAGCCTGTGGATAGAGAACTGGGCTGAGTCCCACTGGCCTGCTGGGTGATCTTGGGTAAGTCACGTCGCCACTCTGTGCCTCAGTTTCCCCATCTGTGAAATGGGGATAAGACCACCTCCTTTGTAAAGCAAATTGAGATCTACTGATGAGAAGTGCTACATAGGAGCTAGGGATTAGTACTGGGAGGATTCTGTATTCCAAATCTGAGCTTCATTAATGGGACACACAAGCCTTGTGGCTTCCCTGTTCAATGAGCCTCATCTTGTAATCAGGCATCTGGCGCAATTACAAAACAGACGTTTGCTTTCCATGCAACGTCCAGGTATGTTTCTCTCTCATAGGGCTTGTCTTCACTAGTGAATTACAGCTCCAGTGCTCGCTCAGCCTCCCCTCCAGACACAGCCACCCCATCCTGCATGTGCAGTAGTGCCAATCCCAGGAGTTGGCAGGCACTGCTGGGGGGACAGGGCAGAGCTGCTTCCTTGAGCAGCGTGGAAGCCGGCTTAGCGCTGGGCTCTGAGATAACTGCCTGCAAGGGGTGAATGGCAGTGCGCTGTAGCAGAGGCCTGGAGCAGCTGGGCTCTGGTGCTGCTCTGGGGAGGGAGTAAATTGTGCCAGGCCTTTACCCCGTACAGCTGCATGGGCTACTGCCACCTGTACAGGGAGGAAGTAGCTGCAGTGCAGAGTCTGCTTCCACTCCTGCCCAGATGCTTACGGTGGGCACCGTGCATGCCCCTGCTCCCCTGTGCCCCTACACTCCCTGGCCCTTAGTGCCCGGAATCTCTCCTGCTACTATCTCCGTGGGAAGCATCTGAGCTCAGGCAAAGGATTTAAAGAGCAGAAAGCAAACGTGTGGGCGAGTGGTTCCACGTTCACCCAGATCTAGTATTTGAGTCTGTAGTGGCTAGTTACGATGCGGCAAGCAAACATCACACTGCGTAGTTCTACACTACAAAGCCACCCGGGACCCACCCACAGAGAAGCGCTAAAGGACTGTGGCTGCCCGGCCTCCCAGCTGCAACTAAAACCAGGCATTCTGGATGCACTTGAGGTGTTTCCCCCCCCCCTTTTCACAGTTTGGCTTTTCTCCTGTGCCACTCTGGGGATTTGACCCGGAGTTCCTGTTAGATTTCAGCATCCAGTCCTCTGCCTCTGTTTGTACTGGCCTTTCCTTAATCTGGCCTGATCTGTGAAGCTCTCAGAGATACCATGCCAGGCCTGCGGCCTACAGAAATGCCAGGGACTGAGCAATTAATAGCCTTAATGACAACTCTCACCCACATTGGTATGTTCTATGGAGGAGTTCACCTCTAAAATCACGTCCTTGCTTTGCATAGTGGGCCCAGAGAGATACAATCTAGAATGATGGCGTAAAAAACGTGCAATTGCTTCCCGCTCCCCCCTTCCTTCCAACACCCTGTGTCTTTAAATGTATTATGCAACCAAGCGTCCGTATTGCATTGGGTCAGGTCAGTTCACATGTTCTCCATCACATGATGCAGCCCACGCTGCTATCGCTTAGCACCGTGAGTCATGCTGCATCAGAATGAAAGGAAATGAAAGCAGATCCCAGTGTATGATTAACTGGGCAAATAAATATTTTGCCATTGCCTATTCCCTGAGACATAAACATTGAGTAACCAGGAATTTCATTTATATTCTAGCAACGGATGCAGCACTCATGTTCCTCTCCACTCACTCCCAGGCACCTATCTGTACATTGCCCCCAGCTGTTCACCCTTTGGCTTGCTTCCAGCAAAGGCTCCTGTAGTTGGTATTTGGTAAGATCTCTTCTCCCACCCCTCCCCCAGCCATTCTAAAGTTTTACCACTTCCCCCTCACCCCATCTTTAGTGGCCTGTGACTCCCCCAGAAGCAAGAGCCAGTTGTGTTAGGCCCTGGCTCAACAAGGTACTTAAGCAAGTGACAAACTGTAAGCTTTTGCGGAAGCCCCACAGAAGACCCACTCATGCTTAAGTACCTTGCTGAACTGGGGCCTGGGAGAACAGAAGGCCCAGTGGGTTTTGCAAAAGCCTGCCAGACACCAGTGTTAGAAAGGTAGTGGGGCTCTGCCAGCCAATCCCTGGATTGCAGCATGTTCGAGTTGTACCAGCGCTCCCAGGCCAGCTCACCTCTCTGGAGCACAGCAAGGTTGCTAGTCCCCAGTAGACACGGGGGTACATAAAGAGGGCAAGATTAGCATAACCACTGGCCCTTGGAGCAGTGTGGTAACTTAAGTGAGGGCAATTTCACGGTTTGGAACCTCTGAAGAGAAGGCAAAGCACAGCTGCTGGCCTGTTTAGGCAATCTGGCTTGCTGGGGATATCACACTGTAGGCAGGGAACTGTGCAGCCTGGAACTACCCTGGTGAGGAAGGAAAGAGTTGTCAGACTCCAGGACTGAGGTGACAGTTGAGGAACCTGGACCCCAGAGTGGGCCTGCCTCAGTAGACTGTAGAGGGGGAATACAGCTGAACCATGACCACCCACTAGGGCTGGCTGTGGGGTTTTTTGTCTGCTAGGATCTGCACTGAGGCCAGCACAGGTTTTAATGGAAAGAACTGAACCATCAGTCCTGCCAAGTCCTGCTAGGGCTGGATTTGCACCAGGCACTGGGGACACGTTCTGTGCCAGACTCACAGCCTGGAGCACTCCCCCACCCCACCTAGCACAACCCAGAACTGCAGCCCTTCCAGTGCCATTTCCCCACAATGAGCTGGAGCCTGCTCTCACTGGAGGGGCGATTGGGCCCTCCGGCCAAACCCCTGTAAAGCCCTCACCCCCTCCAAGAAAAGCACAACCACCAGAATCTCACCCCAACATCCAGCCCCCATCCTTACCATGGGGGCCCAGCCCAGCTACAATGGCCTGCCTCAGCACCCACTAACAGGTACCTGGGCTCTGCTCAGCCCAGGGAGCCCGTCTAGACCCACCCTCCTACAGGGGCTCTGGCCAGGCCCAGTTCTCCAGACAGCCCCTGGGCCTCAGCTAGGCTTCCTGCCCCAGGTGGAAGCAGCCTGTCTGCTTTTCCTCCCTAGCAGGGCTGGGCTTTCCTCTTCTGTGCCAAGTTCCAGGCCAGCCCCCAAGTCTCTGGCCCCCCTCAGCCTGTACATGCCCCATCCTGAGCCAAGCACCCCAGTTTCTGGATTTAGGACCCCCCCCCTGCAGAACACTCTCATCCTCCTCCCCTATCAGCCCTGCAGGGCTGTGCTTTCCGCCTTTTAAGTCCCACACCCTGCACAGGTGTCATAGGGTGGGGCTAATTGGATAGGCAGACTGGCCATTAAGGGGCAGACCACACCCCACCCTATTACAGATTTGCATTGGCTGAGCGGTGTGTTTGCAAATCCCCCACCTTCCATTGCTTCCTGAGGCCTGTAAGCGCCTTCCTCCCACTAGCTCCTTCCTTGCATGCCTTGAGGCTGGATCAGCAGAGGCTCCTTCTCCCTAAACCCTGCTCTCCCACTCACTCCCCAGAGCTATGTGGTGGCCCACCTGCACTTCCAGGGTGAATTTTCAGGAGACACATTAGCCTGGCTAACAAGGGGGCTTTCAGGTCTGACGGGAGCCTCAGGAGTTGGGACTAATGATGAGAGTTTTGAGGGTATTTGGGAGCCTAAGGGTGCAGATGGGAGCATAGGAGGATTTTCCAAAGTACACAGGGTCCCTTGGCACGTGTGAGATCCCCCTAGGCACCCATCTGTGCCTTTGGGTGCCTAGGTAGTAGGGCTGGGCCTGGCCTGGAAACCAGATTTTCAGTTTGTGAAAAACATCCAGGGTTCAGCATTTGTTTTTGTTCTGATGCAGAAGACAGCCAGGACCCTTTGACATTGTTTGCGAAAAGGCCCCAGGGTCCCAGCTGGTGTTGAGGGCTGCCAGTGAGCCGGGTTCAAACCCTGAGTCAGATCAGAGGCTTGAACCTGGCTCTGCTAGCTGCTAACAAAGGGCTCTAGAGCCAGTGGCTAACCAGGGCTCTCGCTCTGGCCTGTTAGACCTGGTTCCATAGACCTGAGAGAAACTCGATAGCAGTGGTGAGGACACTCTGCTGGGATGTGGTTCGAGTCCCTTGTGGTTCGAGTCCCTGCTCTGCTTGGGAGCCAAGCAGAGCAGGGATTTAGATGTGGTTCTTTCCCATCCCAGGTGAGTCCCTAAGCAATGGGCTAGTCTGGAGACTGCTGCCTTCATTCTGATGAAATCAGTGACTCAGAGGACACCATTGTAACAATTGGGGCCTAGCTAGATAGTCCAGCCTGGACTGGAGTTCTCAAAAAGTTCTCAGCAGCACTACACTATGACTACCTGGGGTACATCTGTCTGAACCTAACCCAGAGCAAATGGGATGGGACAGGCCCCATGAAATGGTACGGGGCTCTGTGCTTCCCCCTTCCCATTGTGAGCTCTTCCCTGGAATAGCCTCTCCCTAGTACAAAGTTGTGGCGCACACACATCGCACTGACTCAGGGATGGCGGGGAACAAGTGAATGCCTTAAAGGGTTCCTTTCCCTCCCTCGTGCATTGCACACAAGTTATCTCACTTACACCAGGAGAGAGACGTGTCATTTGTTCATCCGTTTTTAGCATCAGGATAAAACCTCTTCATGTTTTCCCCCTTCACGTCTTTTGCTAATCATTGAAGCTGCGAGCAACGGTGGCTCCTCATGCTGCGGGTGATGGTTTGAGATGGAGATGACACTTTGCTGGCTTTTGCAGTGGAAGTCAATCACCAGGGAGCAAAAGGGCCCATACGCATTAGAAATCAATGCCCAGATGATTGATGTGTTTTCTGGAGGAACATTATTAATAGAGCGCTGGGCTGCACTCGGAGGTTTGACTTGTAATAACTCTCTCACAGTCTGAGATACTTTATCACCTGGGTCATTCTCCTTTCCCAAGGACCTAGGGCAGCACTGGTCATGTGAATCCTGGCGTAGGTTATTTATATATCATGTAACTAAAACTTTCAGTGTTGATTTTATTCTCCTTTCCTGTTTAGAGATAATTCACTTTTAAGAGGTAGACACAGGAAAGCAGATTCGCTGCCCCTAGAATGAGGCCTTTCCTCTGGGTTGGTAGCAAATCCATGCAGCAATAGTGTGAGAGGAATTGGTCAGGAATTTCATTTTTTTTCACCAGAAATGCTGATTCGGTGAAACCGAAACTCTTTGAAGGAGCAGGTCAGGTTTGGTGAATTTCCTGACTCAGAAAACTGTAGGGGAAAAAATCTTGAAATTGTCTAAACCCCCTGTTCTGACCTTTTCAAGGTGAAAAGCTTCAGTTTTTTCCCTAAATGTACGTAACTGATATTTAAAAAAGGATAAAGGAGGGAAGAGATCAACATCAAAAATAAATGTTTTGAAATGATCAAAACATCATGTTTTGATTGACCTGAACCACGTCCCCTCCCCACTCCACCCTCTCCCCCACCTGTTGGTTTGTGAAATTTTTCAAGATTTTGACATTTTATCCCAATTCAGGATAGGAAATTGTTTTGAAATCTCAAAAATGCTTGTGGGAGGGGAAAACCATTTCCAACCCAGCCCTACGTGTTAGTGCACATTGGGACTGTCACACAATGAGGGGACGAGTGTGAGCCGCACTCGGAGACCTGTGGGCTGGGTCACTGGGAAAGTCAGCAGGAAAAATCTTTCAACTTAAGCAGGGTTAAAGCGAGCAGGAGTTGCAGCACAGGCAGGAAAATGACGGCTCATTCCCAATCAACTCTATGGATGAAATACAGCCTTGGGGCCCGATCCTCAGCTGATGTAAATCAGCATTGACTTCAACAGATACATTGATTTACACCAGCTGAGAATCTGGCCCTTACCATCTATGTTCCCAAAAGCCTGATAAAAAGAAATCTTTAAAATGGTGTTCTCAGCCCAAGAAATAATCTACCAATACACATAACCACATTGAAGGGGTCATAGGCTTTCTCAGACCCTTTTTTCCTGGTTCAGTGTCTACATGAGGGTAGGCCAGGTGAGTGTGTCCTGGCAGTGCTGAGAAGACTGAGGGAAAGACTCCAATGAGCTGTAATAATTGTTGTTTTTGTTCACATAAGCGTTCTTCCCCCATGGGTACTGGGCCTGCATCGTGGCCTACGGGCTGCTTGTTGGCCGTGCTGTGTTTAGGGAGAGAAGGCGCTATGAGGAGGCCTTCTTGGTCCCTCCAAGCCTTTAGCAGGTTCATGTGTTTCTTTTCTCTTTTCTGGCTGGCAGATTTCCTAACTGACTGTCCCCACCCTTCTTACCACCTTGAACGGACCCTGACACCTGGCCAGAAGCTTTGACTCTGAGGTCATTCGCAACAATAATACCCTGTCCCTGGGCCCAAATTCTCGCATCCTGGTCCCTCGGTTGTAGGTCTCCTCCTGGTTCTGTTGAGACTTCAGCAGATTTTCTTTAGCAAAAAGTCCCAGTGTCTCCAAATTCTCCCTCAGGCAGATCACACACAGTACCATATTTGGGACTGGGCTCCTCCTATGTCTTGTGGAGGAGGTTTAGGTTGCCTCCCATATAGTAGTTTGAATGATGAGAACTCTGTCGATGCCTATGGCACCTCCCAGATGGCAAAAAGAAGGGGCAGGACTAGCCGATCCCAACGATGGGGGTCCTACTTCACAAACTTCCCAAGTATCTTTTTCAGTGTTTCATTGAAGTGTTCCACCAGCCAGCACGTCTGAGGGGGGTAGACTGACATCTTTAAGGCCTTGATTTTCAAGAGGTCACACGATTCCCCCATTAACTTGAATGTAAAATTGGCCCCACGCCAGTCGGTACCTCTTTTGGTATCCTTACCTATGCAAAAACCTTCAGCACTTCAGTTGTCATGGTTGCCGCAGTGGTCAAGCGAAGGGGGGTGGCCTCTGGGCACTGCATGGCATAGTTCATTATCACCAGAATATACTTGTACCCAGCTGCGTGCTTTTCCAGTGGCCTCGCCAGGTCCATATCGATCTTCTAAACGGGCTCTCTGGCCACCAGGAGGGGGACTAGTGGAGTTTTTGGGGTCTAGCTGGGTCCTGTTCCTTGGCACACCAGGCGTGACGCGCAGTAGTCTTTGACCTCACTGTGCACCCTCAGCCAATAAACTCTAAGGGTTACCCTTCCGAGGGTCTTCTCTTGTCCTAAGTGTCCCCCACAGGGTACTGCATGTGCCAACTGTAACACTGAATTTCTTCGGGACTGGAAGTTGTACCCTTACTTCTCTAGCTTGGGGGTCTTTTGCCACCCAGGATAGTCTCTCCTCTCCGAGTCCGAGCTGGGGTCACTGCTTCATCAGTTCATCAGAGCGGGTCTATCCGCTCACCATTTATACTGGCACATACCCACACTCCCCAGCCAAGTTACACCATCAGTCTGAGGGCCTGAATCGGGAGATGCTCGGACGCTACCCACGAGAGGCTGTGTTAGAAGAGCTCCTAGCAGTCGGGGGAGAGGCAGCTTTCCGCCAGCTTGCAGATCTACGGAAGGCAGCCAGACAGAGCAGGTGTTAAAGAAACTGCCCTCCAGCCATGCTTTCAAAAGATACGCCAGCAAATGGGAAAGGACATCCCAGGCCACGTGCAGCTGTTACCAACTGGGTGCCGAAGAGAGGGGCTAGCAGGTCTGCAAGACGGGGGAGTGAGGAGAGATCAAGAGACAGCATCCCACCCACCCTTTGCAGTGGATCTGTTGAGCCCCACTCCGGTAGGGGTTTTTTACGTGGGTCTAAAGATTTGCATTATTCTCCCCATACACTGGGATGGCGAACGGTGAAAGTTTCTGTGTCCAGCTAGAGACGCTGCAGGGTTCCCGCTTCCGCAGGTTAAGCAAGAACAGATTAGAACTGTTGAAAATATAGCAGCTGTCTGCCCCCCACACGCCAGCGCCGGGCGCGTGTGAGAGAGAGAGCGGGCTTGAGTCACACGAGAGCGAGGAGCCGGATGATGTTATCCATCTCATCTGTCTGGGTTCTCTCTCTCCAGATCCTGCCAGTGGCTGTTGTGGGGGAGCAGGGTTGCGGAGTTGCCTTTGGGTTGCGGCGGCCTTGCCTTGTGGGGGGCAGGTGTTCTGGCATTTTGATGGGGGTAATCCTAGGCAGGAGGTGCCCAGGAGCAGGGCACAGCCAGCCCACTTTGAGCTCAGCAGGGTTGCTGTAAAAGGTGAAGGAGGCTGGCAGTGGGGTGGAGCCTTAACAGACATGGTAAGAGAGGCACCATGCTGCTCCCTGCGAGCCTTAGGGTCCATGTCTCCTTCCTAGGCTGCACAGGAAGTGAGCACGGGAGCAGACCCATTGGAGAGGGATCCTGGGGAGAGCAGAGGAGGCACCAGGGCAGAGATTCATTCTCCCCACTCAATGAATGGATGGATCCACCACACAAATGATTTCTCCATTTCCAGGCTCTTCTAAATTACTGCCAAAGGCCAGAGGTTGGTACCTCTGCCAGGGACGGCCAGGGCAAGGGGTGGGAGGTATATCCACAGCCTATTTCCCCTGGCGACTCCCTTTGCACCTGGGAGGCCAGCTCGGAGCCATCACAGTCCCCCTGTCCTGGGACGATCCTCCCTGGGGCCAATGGCAGGGTGGGGCAAAGTGGTTGCCGGGCAGGGCTCAATGAGTCAGATCCCTGAGCTGGAGACAGGCATCACTGCCACTCCGATCCGCAATCAACGTCATCTATTATTACCCAGAGGAACAGCTCTTTGTAACCCCAGTTTGCAACTGCTAAGTTACTGCTATGAGACCTCTGCTAGTGATGACAGGAGGAGTCGAAATTAACACTCTTTGCCCACTCCCCAAGGCAAGGATCTTGCTCAGCAAATGTTACCCAGCACTTAATTCAGTGTGATCACTGCAGTAAAGAACTGCCAGAACTGATGCATGCAAGGCCAACCGCATGGCATGTCAAACAGCTCCCAGGGATAAAGTTTCTGAGTGTCAAACGAAGGCAGAACCATTCTGTGTCTGTAGCTTCAAAATTCATCATCTTTCCAGGTGACAACAGCTTTGGAAAATGACTGCCGTGACTTTAATAAATAATGCTTTAGGCACAACTACTACTTTCTTCAAATGGATGAGGGCTGTCTCCCAAGTGACTTTAAAATCTGGCTGGAAATTCTGTCTTGGATCTCAACACATTAACAACCTATTTCCCAATGAATAGAATTAATATTTGGTTTCCCAGAGACAAAGTAGCCCCGGCAGAAAAATCACACATGGTAAGCGCTTTGTGCCCCTGTCTGATGTTAACCCAACAGAGGAGAGATCACTCAATACATTTTTTAAAAATGGTTTGTTTGTTACAATGTTCTATAGCTCTTTTGTTACATTAGGATGGTAATGGAGAATGTCAACCTTAATTAATAGTGTAAGAGTTCCACAGTAAAATACAACAGGAAGATCATTGGTCCTAATGAAATAATATCCCAATGTGTAATATACAAGCAATAAATCAGTGATTTTATGCCAGCCACAGCTAGGAAAGGAATGGTACAAAAACCTGTACAAATAAAGGGTTTGAATGAAAAATTAAAAAACTAAAATTTGTGCAGATGAGTGGTTTGGACAACACTTAATAGCAATGAGGCCTAGCCTTTATCTAGTGCTGTTCACCTATAGATCTCTAAGTGCTTTACAAAGGAGGTCAGTATCACTACTCCCCCCCGTGATGTTATTGACATAAACTGGGACCATATAGATCATTGTTGCAACCAAGGTCCTGTAGTGGCACCCAAATCTTGTATAAAGGGGGTCAAATGGGGTGTCTAAGACAAGGTTATGGTTTACTGGTTATGATTATGCTGTCTATATGTGTGTATCAGTTTTGTAGTTGAAGTTATGAATATTGGCTCTATACTGTCTGTATGGCAAACTTATGCTATGCTTCTGGGTGACATCCCAGACAAGCTGAGATTAGCTCTGCCTAGCCTGCTTGATGGCCCATTAAGGACCATCAGCTATACAATGGACTCATTGAGAGAAGGCAAATATGCCTTCAGACTCAGCAAAGTATGCAGGGACTGGCCCATGTGACTCCAGGCTCCATTTTGCTGTAATTTTCCACAGTAAGACCAAAGAGGTGTTCTTACACCTGGAAAAGACTATATAAGGCTGATGCCTCATCTCCATTTGGTCTTCAATCCTGCTTCTTACCTCTGGAGGAACTTTGCTACAAACTGAAGCTCTGAACAAAGGACTGAGGACCCATCCCAGCGGGGGACGTATTCCAGAGATTTGAACCTGCAGTTTATTCCATCACTGCTACAAGCCTGAACCAAGAACTTTGCCATTACTGTATGTAATTGCTTCCATTTAACCAATTCTAACTCTCTTCTCTATCTTTTTCCTTTTATGAATAAACCTTTAGATTTTAGATTCTAAAGGATTGGCTACAGCGTGATTTGTGGGTAAGATCTGATTTGTATATTGACCTGGGTCTGGGGCTTGGTCCTTTGGGATCAGGAGAACCTTTTTTCTTTTATTTGGGTATTGGTTTTCATAACCATTTGTCCCCATAACAAGTGGTACTGGTGGTGATACTGGGAAACTGGAGTGTCTAAGGAAATTGCTTGTGAGACTTGCGGTTAGCCGGTGGGGTGAGACCGAAGTCCTCTTAGTCTGGCTGGATTGGTTTGCCTTAGAGGTGGAAAAACCCCAGCCTTGGGCTGTAACTGCCCTGTCTGAGCAATTTGTCCTGAGTTGGCACTCAGAACAAAGTGACAATGGGCTCCAAAGGCTGGGGTGCACACTCACAGAATCTAAGGCCAGAAGGAGCCATTCAGACCATCTAGGCCGATGTCCTGCATTTCTCTCATTGTAAAAGTAACACAATCTTTAATCCCCATTCCTGCAAAGATGTAGGCATATGCTTCGCTTTATGCATCCGAGCCATCCCATTGAACTCCAAGGACTCCGAGGAGTGGATCTGGAGAAAGAGGGTCAGGTTTCCTAACGGACCTCGCTTGGTGTGACACAAGGGGCTTGCTTGGTGTGACACCAGGGCTAGACAGCTCCCAGATAAACACCGACCTCTCAGCATGCTCAATAGAGAGCATCTTCCTGCCTCCTGCATCCCCTCTTGCTAATTAAACAGTCATGGTGTGTAATATTAAACATCGGCATCTGTCCTTGAAGGATCAAGGCCTTAGATTAGAAATTCTACTTGGATTGTAATCCTTTGGGACAGAGCATCCTGCCATTACATGTATGTACAGTGCCTAGCACGATGGGATTCTGATCTACAGCTACTGACAATAATAATAATGAGGCCAAATCCTACTTTGAGTAACCCCAATCCGGCCCCTTGGGCATCCATGGCATTGTACCAGTGCCACACAGAGAAGAATTTGCTCCCGATATATAAACCCAAACCACTAACTATAGTTGAGAATTTTTTGCCCCTAGGACAAAACTAATGAATCCCAAATGAAAAATCAAAGGCAAGACATTTGCAGCCCTGTTTGCTTTTTACCGCGAGGCTTTCGCTAGCAGCCCTGGAGGTTAGGGCTCTCCTGCTCTTTGTGAAGCAGAAACACAAAACTATTTCTGTGTGAATTAGCTAGTTCTAGCTCAACCAGAATTGATGGGCTTGGAGCAGAAATCATGGGGTGAAATTCTCTGGCCTGTGATACGCAGGAGGTCCGACTGGAGGAGCAGAATGGTCCCTTCTGGCCTGGGAATGTGTGAATCTGTGCAGCAACCTATGTGTGAACTACATGAAGCAGAAAGTGTGAATAATTAATTGCTGTTTTCACACCCGCCCCACCACAATGTGACTGGCTGCGATACGTAACAGGCCCAATCCTGCAACCATTAGTCACATGACCACTCCTGATTGACCCAGGCCCACTGATGTGCACTGGCATGAGGATGGCTGATGTGAAGGTTGCAGGACTGGGACTCCAAACAATAGAAAAGGAATGTAACTAGTGTTCACTAGCTGGACTGTAATTTACTAAACAGGAGTATAACTGTATATTCCCCCCCCACACACACACACACACACACACACCTCCCCAAAGCTGAGTGACCCAATTCTCTGTGACCTGAAGGATAACAAACACAGGGGTAGGCAACCATGGACATTCAAATCTAAGCTGCTGCAGTTGGCCTCCCTGGTAGCTAGGAATCATGCTGTTTAGTGCTTTAAAGGGCATACCCTGCATCAATACATTTCCTAACTGGTGTTTTTTATATTGTTGGGGAGGGGGAATGAAAAATTCAGAAAAATTTCAATTCAGAAATATCACAACATTTAGTTGAGAGTCAGTTTCATATTAAACTGCATCTGCCTATGGTGTTGCAGTGCCTCATGCCTTCGCTCTTCACTCTGGCCTGAGGTTCCTGGCCAGACGACAGCTTCCATGATGCACTGCAGTCAAATGCCAGGCTGTGGTGCATCATGGGAGATGAAGCCTGGTCAAGGCATCTGGCCCACAAGGGAAAGAAGAACATGAAGCACCTGAACTACAACTCCCATGAAGCACTGCAGCAGCTGAGGCCGATGCCAATTAACATCAAACTGACTCAAAACATTTCCATTCAGTTCCTCAAACTGAAATGTTTTTAATCGGTCAGCCCCACCTGAAATGAAAGTTTATTTTAGTTTGCCCGAACTGAAAAATTTAAACATTTTGATTGTGCAGAAACTGCATTTTTCATTAAAAAATCATTTTGATGGAAAATGCCAATCAACTCTACCTTAAATTAATCAACCAGTGCTGCTCCCATACCATAGCTAGACCTGAAACCCAACTGACAGGAATCCAGCAAGCCTGAGGAGGCCAGATGGAACCATAGCTGCCCTGGACAACTTTCTCAACAGCTTTTCCCAAAGGAGATGATTTGGGTAGGGTGATAATGGGAGAAATCATTAACTTTAAGCCAAGTTTTCCTGAGCAATGGCCTAATCATTGTTTGTTTCAGGGTGCGTGGGAAGTTTTGGTATCTTGTCCTTTGGTATGGAGACACTCAAGAATGAGCCAAGACTTTCCCCAGCCAGGAAGGGCCATACCCCTCAGTGACTCCAGCACCCATCCACTGGCAATCAGGTGTCACTGCGTGTCTGGCCGCAGAGCTCTGGCAGAACAGGAGTGTCTCTAGGTCTAGTTCTTTGGGGCCGCACCATGTCCTCTTTCACACTGTGAGATGCCAACACACATCAGCGGATGTAAAACAACAAGTAGTCGTAGATTATGCTAACTAGTTGTTCAAAGAACCCTCCAGCTGCTAGTGGTTTAATCTCTCACAGTTATCAACTCTGCTGGCCTTCAAATCAGAAGCAGGGACATAGCAGGGGCTTTCACTCGGGCTAGTAACTTGTCCATTGATAGTCCCCCTCTGTGCCCAGAAGGACAGACAAATTCTCCCACAATTCACTGGGAAAGACGCATAGCACAACTCAGCTTAGTGCAGCGCTGAGAACCATGGGATGTGCCCCCAGAACTTCTAGTGACACACAGGTGAGTAAAGCACCAAGGAGGACACAGTACCTCGGACAGGGCTTTGCAGCGTGGCTGCTCGCATCTGGCGTCCATCACCTGAGTTAACTCTGCTGTGACAACATACCCTTAGACTTTTGCTTAGATACCAGGATGATGGGTGCAATTAAAGTGCCTAGGTAGACAAACAGGATACGTTTGCTGGGCAGTACAATTTTAGGGCCCAAGAAAATCTGTTACCTACGTGGGTAATCCTAATTTACACAAATAGTGCCATTAACTGCTGGAGGACTATGGCCTGAGTGAGGCCTGTTTATGTAGGTATGGGGTTGCTGGATCCAGTCCTCAGTTTTGGCTTTGGTTTGGAAGGGTGTATGGCGGAAGCAGTGACCGTCAGGAAACCTGCCTTCTTTTCCCAGCTGTGCCACGGATTGTGTCCCCGGTGAGCAACTCGCTCCATCGCTCTGTGCCTCAATTTCCCAGCTGTAAAATGGGGTAAGAATCCTTCCCTGCCTCACTGGAGTGTTGTGAGGATAAATCAGTGAATGTCTGGACGGGGCTCATATGCTGTCGCGACGGGGGCTGTATCCATTCCTAGACACTCTTGGCATTGCTATTTCAATGTAGGTGTAAGACGCTTGGATGTTTACTTTCTTATTTCAAATAAAAGCAGAAATTTCCCACGATCTGGCCCAGAAATGTTCAAAATAACACACAGCTATATTCACACAAAGTAGCTATGGTTACAAATACAACAGAATTGCCAAATGCCATCACAACTGTTTCTATTAGTTTGTTCTGGCGCTTAGCTTCTTGTTTTCATAGAGAATGAGTAAATAAGGTTTTCATTTCTAGTAATTTTCATATGAAGATTGTGAGGGTGATTGGCTGTATTGTCATCACAGGGGAGTAATATACAATGATACTTTGCTTATGCATTTATTGTTGTGATGGCGGGGAAACATGATTATCTTTGAATATATCATCAATCAGCATATTAAAAAAGGCTCGGGATTGGTCTTTTTCTGAACTTTCCCCCCCCCACCGCCTAGTTTTAAGAAATGGAAATTTAAGTATCTTAAATACACAGAGTTACCTGTGGAGCATTCAATAGTTTGGACATTTATTTACATTGATTTTCTTTGCACAGCTAGTCATCTGTGGGCTGAAATTGCCATGCCCAAAGGATAGTAAAATTCAAAGGCATCATTGTGCTCCACAAAGCACATTGAAACAGGTATTACCAAGAGTAGAAGTCACATATTTAAGCATAGCTCACTCCAGTTAAAAATAGCCCCTTGGAATATAGAAATGGAGCCAGAATGTCAGTGGCATTTACCTTGCAGTAGAGCTGGGTGAATTTCTGCTCTTTGATTCATTGGAAACTCAGGGGGAAAAATTGTTTCGGGTCAACTCCAAACCCATTTTCCCCCCAAAATTCTTGGCACATTAAAAAACTCGAAAAAATGTCACCTGAGGGGTTGAATGAACCATTTTGTTCATCCTGAAATGAAACATTTTGTTTAGATTTCAAGAATTTTCCAAGTTTTTTTTTTAAATGTGAATAAAATTGAAGGAAAGTTCAAAACAAAAAGTTGTTTCGAATTGAAAAGTTGAAACACTTTGTTTCGAAAATGTCAGAACGAAAGATCTCGGCTTCTTTAAAGATCAAAATTTTCTTGATGAACAATTCCGCAAAACCAGCATGAATTCACAGTGACGCCAAAGCCGCATTTTTTGCCAAAAACAGTTTTGGCTGAAAAATGGCACCCAGCTCTACCCTGGACTATGCGTGCTGTTTGCAGACTTGCTATCCCAGCCGTTCAAAAATCATGAGTCTACCCCCAGTCGCTTTCCAAAATGGGACTTAGGGTCCTAAGTCACTTAGGTGCTGTTGAGATTTTGACACCACGTCGCTTCCACTCCAGGCCTGGTTTGGAGTGATGCCTGTGAATGTGCATGGTGCTGGCTCCCTGGGCGGAGGGAGGTGGATTTCACCCAACGGGGATGAATCCGAATCAACAGCACATTTCTGTGCATTCAGGTCTGCTGCTATGTGCGAGCCACCATTAATCTCAGCGTTCTCCATTTCCCGTGTGTGTCGCCATGTCCCTAGCGAGCACAATGCTGGGGACTATTCATCTGACACCGGGGAGCTGCACCTTGGATCTGCCCTGCACAAAGTCAGCTGCCAGGCCTGGATGGGCAGGAACAGCCTTCGTCCAGGGATTAACCTTTACCGCAGACACTGAACCTAGGACATGCTGAACTGGATCAAACTAGGTCCAGCTACTCTGGTATTCTGCCCGTGGCAGCAGCCAATTCCGGCTACTTCAGAGATATGTGGAAGCCACCCAGAATGCACCTGGCCACTTGTGCAAAGCTCTGCGGAATTCCTGCTCTGAGCCAGCACTCAGTCATCTCCTATCCCGAAGCGTGGGATTTGCTGGCTCTTATCATCCCCTTAGCGTGCACAGCTCCACTTCGGGGTCATCAAATTACCCAGCCTGCTTTACGTCCCCGCACCGTTCTGTACACGGGGCAGTGAGCTGCGTAGGCTTCACAGCTCTGCGCACGGGGGACGAGCCAGCCAAGGGCTTTGCACTCCCCCCGCTGCACTGCTGCACGAGGCAGTCCATGACAGCAGCCCCTGGGCTCCTCCTGGTGTAGGCAGTGCAGAGCGTCCCCACTCCCCCAGAAGGGAGGGGAGGGGACGAGAGGCTTGGGGCATAGCGCTGCCCACCCCTGTGCAGAGTGCAGCTGGTGCACCAGGGAGAGCCAGCAATGCGGCCGTGTGCTCACCACAGACAGCGGGTGCCTGCAGCACTCTCTCAGCCTGGGGTGGGGCGGAGCAGCCTGCCCTCGGGGCGCTGGCTCGGAGCTCGGATCCAGCCCTGTGTGGAGCAGATCCTCCCTTTGCTCTAAACCCATTGCACTCTCATTCCTCTGGGGTCCCCGTCTCCTCCCCTGCTGGGGCTGTCCCTTCGCTCTCTGCCTTTCATTGCTGGGGGGCTCAGTCCGTCCTGCTATCCTGCAGTCAGCACACCCGTGCCAATCTGCACCAGTGGAGGAGCTGGACCCAGACCTCTGACCTCGCTCTGAGCACCAGGAACACACCTCTGCTGAATGCACATTGTCTCACGGGACGTGCGCCGGGCTTGCGGTTGTTTGGCAGGTGCCTGGCCTGTCTTTTATCCTAGACCAGGAGCACAATGGCCATCCCCACCACCCCCGCGGAGTCTGGGTCGTGACAAGAATCCAGGGGCCCCGTTTTGTCCCCATAGCCAGAGGGCAGCATGTCCCCCAGTCATGCAGGCAGCTGCTCCCTCCACTCCTGCCTCTGTTGTGTGCCATGAAGCTCAGCACCCAGGGAGCGGGTGGCCCTGAGCCGGGCCCAGGCTCTCTCTCGGGGCTAGTCAGAGCCTAGCTTTGATTTGGGAAGGGGAGACTGCTGGAGAGTGAGGTGCAGACTGGAGAGGCAGAAGGAGAAGCAGGGGGACCTGGTGTGACGGGGGAAGAGACTGACAGCCAAGGCTACGCAGGGATCCAGGAAAAAAGCCCAGGTCCTGGACTCGGAGGAGGGAGGGCAGAAGCAGAGGAGAAGGGGGCAGCTAGAATGGAGTGGAGGAGATTACAAGCGGGAACCAGGCCGAGGGGACAGGGTCCACAGGATAGTGAAGGGCTGGGAAAAGCCCGACTCCGGTCTCCCTTGGAGTCTGGACGGCTAATCTAGGGTGTCAGTAGTTGTGCTTGGGAGCCTGTCCCCAGATGGCTGTCTCTTGGCTCTAGCTGGGTGGTTTAGCAAGGCAAAGACGGAGGGGGTGGGGAGAGGTGACTAAGCAGCCATTGCAAAACCCCGACCTTTACACTGGAAAACAAGTGCTTATCTCTGCTGGACGCAGTGCATTTTTGGAGAATGATGCTTCAGCTCCCCCCCTCCGAGGCAAAGCCACAGCTGCTTCACATTCCCTCGCAAGCTTTCCTGTGCAGCTCTGATGATTTAAACCCTCCCTCTCCACCCCATGGCACAGTGCCGGGCTCCAGGGAACCTAGCGCTTGCCTCCAGCTGAGACACTGAGCTCTGGTCATGACACTGCTAATGACTCCAGCTAGCGCAGTGCCGTGGCGAGCGGGAGTTTGCTGCCCCCATAAATTGTATCCAGCGCCGAGGCCCCAACCTAAACCCTGGAACCAAATGCCCCCGAGCTCTGGGAAAGCGGGCTCCAGATTCAGAGCCAGAGTTCAGAGCAGCCGCTGGGACGCAGTGGGGTTGAGCCATAGGCCCACATGCAGACACCTTGCAGAAGGTTTGGGTCTGGTCCTGATGCCAATTCTGGGTGAGATCCAGCTCTAATTCTCACGCTCACAACCGGGGAGCAAAACTCTCTCACTGGGGGCCCCTAGGGACTGGTAGGCTGCGAGGCCAAGAGCTATTGGAGTGTGTCCCCCAGTCCAACTGTGCCCCCTTAGCTGGACACCCGCTGTTAAACATGACCGGGCTGTGCAGCTAACCCAGCTACCTTGGGAGAGACAGCGAGCTCCTCGCCAGTGAAGGAATTAACGCACTTCCCATGGGCCAAAGGGCGCCCCCTACTGGGCTGTGAGCTCCGCCAACGGGAGAGAGCTTAGAACAAGTCGCAGAGCTTCGCACTATCAGGTCCCAGTTTTGCACCCATTACTCACATTGAGTAATACATTACTTTGGTAATAGCCTACTGCAGTGTTTCCCAAACTTGGGACGCCGCTTGTGCAGGGAAAGCCTCTGGCGGGCCGGGCCAGTTTGTTTACCTGCCACATTCGCCGCTCCGGGCCAATGGGGGCGGCGGGAAGCGGCGCAGGCCGAGGGATGTGCTGGCCGCAGCTTCTCGCAGCTCCCATTGGCTTGGGACAGCAAACCACGGTCAGTGAGAGCCGCGATCGGCCGGACCTGCGAATGTGGCAGGTAAACAAACCGGCCCGGCCCGGCCCGCCAGGGGCTTTCCCTACACAAGCGGCAGCCCAAGATTGGGAAACACTGGCCTATTGCCAGCAATGTGACTAAACACAAAAATGACGTACTACCCAGCATGAATAAAGGGGGCAGAATCAGGCCCCTGCTCAACAAATTCTAATGCAAACCCCTTATGCATACAGACAGCGAGAAAACGGAGGAAAGTCAGTCAACTTCAGCTGCCTGGGAAAGCTACTGGGTTACTAGTCTTGGTACCAGGGTAGTGACTAGAGGCCCCAGCCAAGCTCAGGGCGCCGCTGGGCCAGGTCAGGTGGGAGAGGCAGTCTGTGCCCCAAGAGCTGGCAATCGGACGAGAAAAGGCAGACCGAGGAAGTGTTGTCGTGATCAGAGGGGGTCTGTGATCAAGCTGAGCCCCAGGCCTGGTCTACACCTAAAACGCACGTCGACACAGCTACGTCACTGCGGGGGGGAGGTCACACCCCCGAGAGACAGAGTTACGCTGACCTAAGCCCCAGCGTGGGCACTATCAGGTCGCCGTAAGGATTCTTCCGTTGACCTAGCTGCTGCCTCTCGGAGAGGTGGATCACCTGCATGGATGGGAAAACCCTTCCGGTGCTGCAGCGAGCATCCACGCTACGGCGCTGCAGCGTCCGTCGTGCCGACTTAGCCCAGGCTAGTGCATTCACCACAAGATCTTCCTCTCCAACCAGGAGAGCCTCTCCCCTGCTTCTCCCTTCCACATCCACTGCTGGCTAGTCCAGAAACAGTCTGGGTTACTTTGGGTCTTCAGTTCAAATGATGGCAGCTCTTTATCCTGCCATGGCCCCTGGGGCTGTCCCTGGCCCCCCTCCCACGCCAGGCCCCTGTCTGACTGCTCCGGGGAAAGTGCCGCCCAGTGCGATGGCAGGGGTGAAGGGAGGCTGAGGAGGCCTGCAAGGAGCCCTCCCATAGCAGTGAGTGTGGGAGGCAGGCTTCTGCAGTCTGGGACGTGAGGAGAAGACTAATTCGCAATGCCGCAACCATGGGCCGGAGCCGTGTGGATGCCTGAGGCTCCCGGGGGCGTTGTGCAGGAGGTGGATAGCTGCGCTGCACAGAACCCACCGAGAAGGCTTCAACTAAACAGATAATCAGATGTGACAAGTGGTCTCTGCCTCTCCGGAGCTGGGCCTTCAGAGGCACGTGAACGAGAGGCACTGCCGGTGTGGGCTGCCTTGGAAGAGCTCGGCGGCGATATATTTTTAGCCTTGTGCCTGCTCCGGTAGCAGGGCTATCAGGATAATAAATGGGATGAATAACTTATTCAACCCTGCACCATATGCCAGGACCTTCAAGTAGTTAATCAACTCTTCATTACCTCCAGTGGGGAGCACAGCCTATGTAAGCACCAACAATGGTGACAAATTACAGATAATTGCAGGATCCATCATTGGCTTTTTAAACAGCTACATTACTCGGGCCGTAATAACTGCATAATTGAGAGCGCAGTCGGAGGGGTGAACGGCTCGTGTGCTGCAGACGGTGTCTGTGCACAGGAGGAGTCTTTCTTGCGAGTCTCTGTCGAGTGCCCATTCCCCTCAGGAGACTTCACCGACCAGGCCTCTGGAATTGTGAATGGGAACGGAATCTGGTTGCGCAGTGTGAGGAGATGGGGCTGCTTCCTGCAATCTGTGGCAGGAAGCCAACCTGCAGTGGGGCTGGGGCAGATTTTGGGCAGTGACACAGAGCAAGAAACACAGAGTAGCCTAAGGGATGAGTCTGTCACCCTTATTCTCACCAAGTTCCTTGTTCAGCATTAGACGAAAGCGATTCTTTACCATTGTCACATGACAGTGTTTGTACAGAATAACTGGCAATGGTCAGACAACACACATACAACCAGATTCACCCTGGATTTGTGCCAGCTACCCTAGACAAACCACAGGCACAGGGCCCTCCGTGGGAAGTCCATGGGGGCAAAGGCTAAGGTGGCATGAAGCAGTCACAAGTTCCCCACAGCCTAGGGGCAGGAGTGAGCTAGCACATCCAGAGGCATGGAAATGCACTGGTGCGCAGGGCTCCTTGCTGCATGGATTCATCACAACACCTCGACAACGCCTCATCTGCAAAGTGAAGAACCTCCTCCCCGCAGCTACCGGCCCCACGCATTCCAAATACGGAGTCCAGCCAAGCAAAATCAGGAAACTGGCTTAAAAAGCATGAGATTTTAAAGCAATAAGATATGCGGGGGTTCATTTTCATCCCTTTAACCCTTCTGAGTGGTGCGCTTTTAGGACACACTCTGTGGAACCGTGGCCAATGGGAACTGCGGGGGGCGGTACCTATGGGCAAGAGCCTCCCACTTAGGAGCCAGACTTGCTACTGGCCGCTTCTGGGGTGCAGCACGGAGACGGGACAGGCTGCCTTACCCTTAGACCCCCGCTGACCAGGACCCCGAGCCCCAACCCCCTGCCCCAGCCCTGAGACCCACTCAAACCCAGAGCCCCCTCCTGCACTCCAAACTCCTCATCCCCAGCCCCCTGTGCTGTTGAACTGGCCACAACGCCAGTTGCCCTGGGTTCTGGCTTCTCTCCCAGTGACAGTCTGGGACATCATCTGGCAGGTCTGGTCTCCCTTTTTTACCTGTCTCTCTCAGGCTGGACAGAGGTGGAATTGAAGATAAAGCTGCGTCTCTGGCTGGAGTCTCCGTGGTGGGGTAGCGATGGCTGGGTGTCCCTGCTGATGTGTTGAGGTCTGGGTTCATGATCGTGTGATGACTTTTGAGAGCCACAGGCAGAGGACAAAGTCGCTGGAGTGGAGCAGAGGCCTGACGGCCTGCCCTCTCCTCCAGGAATCCCTCCATTGGCCACCCTTCTCCTCCCCTACGTCCCTTTTTAAGGTCCCCAAGAGAGGGGTGATGGAGAAGGTAGTCCGTCCTCTCATTTTCTTGCCCACCAGTTAGGCCTAACTTCCAACATGGCAAGTTGGGTCCATTAACTTCCAGTCCCACACAATTTGTGTTCCAGGGAAGGGCCGAGCACCGTTACTGAACTATAGCAGGAGAACTTTTTGTTTGGACCAAGTCTTTCTATTTTTTATTTTTACCGACTCTTAGACACAATTGTACATAACAGGCCGAGTTGCACTTTTGTTCCCATTTCCTATCAACATCTGGGATTACAGGTAACAGGACCATTTTGCAATGCGCACCCTTCGCACAGTTTGGCCTACAGCTGGGATACCGCTCCAGGGTCCTCTCTGGACCTGAGACGCCAGGCAACGCTCCCGCTGCACTGTGCCCCACAATCAAGGCTCGGGAAGCAGCACTGAAGGGGTTAAAGGCAGTTTGGAAGTGGGCTGAGTGCATTGCAGCATGTCAGGTTCTGCGTGCTTTATCGTTATGTGCATGAAAGATGCTTTTAACACTTTGCAATAACCCATGATTCCAAACCGGCCAGGCTCAGCCTCTGCAGCTGAGAGACAGGCCTGGCTGATGGGCGTGAAGGCTGGATGGAGAATCAGCAGCTCCGGGGTTGCAGTGCCGGCCCTGCACCTTGACTCACACCTGGCCTTGGTGATTCACTCTTTCTCTGAAGAGAACGGAGATAATAGTACTTAGGAGCTTTGCGAACCTGGGGTTTTATCTCCCCTCCATGCAAGGCTGGAGTGAGCAGTTATTATCATTAGTTACATTATATTGCACTGATGACCTTCACAGGTCTGAGTGGACATCTGGGCCCTATTGTGTGCTGGGCCATACATACAAGGAAGAGACAATCCCTGCCCCAAAGAGCCGACAGCCTAACCAAAGGGTGGGGGAGAGGATGGATTATTATCCCCATTTTAAAGGTGGGGAAACGGAGGCACCGAGAGATTAAATGACCTGACTAAGGTCATATTTATGGCAAAGTCAGGATTTGAATCCAGATCATCTTAGTCCCCACCTACTGGGCATCCTTCTGTGGCTAGGTAATGTTTGTAAAGTACTTTCAGCAGAAGTGTTTAGCATTATCATTATTCAGTATACTAGTAAATGCAGTTATTCTATTTGAAAAGGGATATATATATATATATATATATATATATATATATATATATATATATACACACACACACACACACACACACACAGGTAAAAATCACTGCCCTCCCTCTACTCGCTGCTCCCCTGCTTACACATCCAAGGATCATATTAGCCCTCTTAGCCACCGCATTGCCCTGGGAGCTCATGTTGAGTTGCTTGTCCCCTGTGATCCCTAAATCCTATTCAGTCACTGATCCAGGCCTCCATTCCCAAGGCCTGGCCTGCACGGCTTGTTCCTAGATGTTGTAGCCCCTGGGGCTAGCTTGCCTAGAATTCAGCAGTAATGCGAGGAACCTATAGGCCTGTCTCCTGTAAGACATTGGCTTCAGCAGTTGGCATAAGGCTTGAGGCCTATGAACTTTGGCACAGATATACTTAGGTAACCCCTAAGTTTTGAGGTACTGGAAATAGAGTGTAAGGGGGAATTTTGTCCATAATGGCATCAGCCAACCACAAAAACATGAGCTAACACCAGCTTCTGGAAAGTTTTGGAAAGAACATCCAACCACCAGAGTGCCATGGCAACAAACTGACATATATGATAATGAGTTGAAATCATTAATATACTAACCTATAGGAGAAGGACACCTCAACATTAGTAAGAGGAGGAAATACAGATAAGGAAGAGGGGAGAAACTCCTACTGAATATGCATTAGACATGGTGGCATCAGCATAACATAAGTTGTATCCCAGCCTGTGGGCAGTAGGGCAGAGAGAGAGAGACGTAGCTTTTGGGAGGTGCCGGAATGATGGCTGCTGGTGATGATGAGGAAGGTGACGGTGATGAGGAAGATGATGGTTAACATTTCCGGTTGTTCTGCAAGGGACAGTGTCAGTAGATGGATGTGCAGATGTACATTCTGTCGTCTCTCTTTCTACCTTACTGAGTTGGGGTGTTTCTGACTCTGCCAACAGTATTAATAAAAAGCAACGAAGAGTCCTGTGGCACCGTAAAGACTAACAGATGTATTGGAGCATAAGCTTTCGTGGGTGAATACCCACTTCATCAGACGCATGTAATGGAAATTTCCAGAGGCAGGTATAAATATGCAGGCCAGAATCAGTCTGGAGATAAACTATTTGTAAATATAGAAGAGTTCCTACAGTGCGAGTGTTGCAACCGTGCACACCGGGGTTCCCACCTACGTAGCACTTTGCATACTACTGGGCTTGATCTTGGGACAAGAACCTAGCACCCTCAAAGTGATAACTGGGAATTCTTACGTAATCAATATCATTGATGTATATAATCTATAGCTCAGGCGACACTGTGTAACTAGATGCAGAACACCAGTGCAGAGCATGCCAAACAGGGTGTGCCTTCACTACAGCATTAGCCCGGCCTGGGTGAAGCATTCCCAACACAAAGTCCTACCCATGCCCAAACCATGTGGCTGCGTCTGCCACCATGTGCTGGGCTGGATTTCAAGCAGGCTACTAGCCCATGGTTCTTAGCGGTGCAGTGAACTGGGCCACTACATTTTATGGTGGGAGAACCTCTCCCTGCGCAGAGTTCTTGTCCAATCCCCTCCCTTGCCAGCTTCTCAGTGATGTCCTCATAGAACTGATTATTTCAGACACGGTTTCTCAAAGGAAGGGTCTTGCTGACGTCACACCACAGCCTTCCCACAAGGCTGGTGGCAGTTGCTGGCCAGGGACAGCACGCTGGTGGGAGGTTTCTTGACCAGTGTCTCTGTTCACATGCACTGGAGGTGCAGCAGAAACGGAGCAGGCAAATGTGAGGTTTAAACACGGTGCAGAAGAAAGTACGGCCCCGGTGGAATTGTGGGATAGGACGGGAGGACTAACAGCACCTGGGCTTGATTAGCCTGTCTTTTCCCTGCAATGTAAGCGGGTTGCAAAACCTGAGCTACCAGACTTAAAGCACCCACAAACTGGAGCTGGAGGTTCTCCCGTGTGAAGGGGGAGGGGCGTTAGGGGCCATGCACAGAATTCACCAGAGGCAGGTTAGAACCTCTAACTCTCCAAACCCCTTCCTTGCCGAGTTCGATGTCTTTCAAGAGGCGGAAAAGGAGGACGTTTGTGGGCTGGCAGTGAGTGAAAACATCTCTGTGGGCTAAATTGTAGCATCCTCAGTCAGACTGAGCAATACTTTCCGTCAGGCTAATAGTCCTGTTTCAGCAGTACTTCCAGCAGGGCCAGGTGAGTAATTAGCAATTAGCAAAGCACAATGAATCATTCCTCTTATCACTTGGATTGTCTTGCAGTACACTCACTCATCATAGACCATGGCCCCCTCCTGCTTGGCCTTGTATAAACGCAACACAAAGACAACTTTGGCTAGGGGACTGTTCTCCCCTAACACAGGGCATTGTGGGAGTCCAGAGGGGTTATCCGTATTTACGTAGTTAGGTATGTGCGCTGTGGTAGCACCTAGGTGCCTCGGTCAGGGACCAGAACCCTATGGCGCTAGGCGCTGGCCAGCTACAGAACAAAGAGCTGCCAATCTCTGTTACAGTGTGTGTGTCTTCAGCCTTTGTTGCAGTTTTGAACTTTTTGCATGCAGCCTGATTGCCCTGGTTCTTACCCGGCTTTTCAACCGGACCTGAAATGGCTTTTTGAGCTCCTCCAGGCTGGGTTTGCTTTGTAACAGTGCCACTGGGAGAGAGACGCTCAGCCAGTCGCCCTTAGTGAAGTGTGCGGATTTAAGCAATTTTCAGAGGCCCAGTGTAGATGCCAAAAGGTTGCAAACGCGGGAGCTGTGAGAGGGAGCACCTGGGAAATTCTCCCGAACACCATAAAGCAACAGGATTGTCTGGAGACCGGTCATGAGAAACGCCACCTGGTTTGTGTTGCCTTTCACATTCACGGTGCTTATTTTCACATCCTACTGTTAGAATGCAGTGCCTCCCCTTTACTGTCATGGCACACAGCTGCTTTATGGCCAAGATTTGCATTAGAAAGGGGACCCTGGGCAGTTAAATCTCCAGTATCTGGGGGCATTGCTTTTGGCTTTTCAGATGCAAATGGCATTTTCTTGATTAGCCACTGGTGATTGTTGGGTTAAATTCCTGGAGACTCTTGTCTCCCCTAAACAAGCAGCCCTCTCCAATCGCTGTGCAGTAATAGGAACAAGCGCACGCTGGGGGAGTTTCAGGAATGCTTGTAGCATTGAAGGTTAAGTGGGGGGCTGCACATTTCAGCTAAACATCCCCAGCCACAATCACCTGCTCTTAGCACAGGACCAGCACAGGGTGACCCCTCTACTCCTGCAGCTCTGTTATCTACAGCACACTAGCTCAGTGGGAGCTGGCCTGAGTATGCAAGCTGGGAACCACCCTCCTAGCACAGCCCCATAGTGCGAGGGCTCCAGGGCCACAGAGAGATTATCGATCAGTAACCCACACCCACCCGGGAAGGCAGGCAGGAGTCTCCTCTCCAGCAGGAGTGAAGCCTGAATGCTGCGAATAATAATTCATGAATGTGACTGTCCCTTTAGATGACACAAGCCCTTTAAAGGTGTGCTGCCTTTTTCAAAAAAGCAACAGAGGGTCCTGTGGCACCTTTAAGACTAACAGAAGTATTGGGAGCATAAGCTTTTGTGGGTAAGAACCTCACTTCTTCAGATGCAAGTAATGGAAATCTCCAGAGGCAGGTATAAATCAGTATGGAGATAACGAGGTTAGTTCAATATGGGAGGGTGAGGTGCTCTGCTAGCAGTTGAGGTGTGAACACCAAGGGAGGAGAAACTGCTTCTGTAGTTGGATAGCCATTCACAGTCTTTGTTTAATCCTGATCTGATGGTGTCAAATTTGCAAATGAACTGGAGCTCAGCAGTTTCTCTTTGGAGTCTGGGCCTGAAGTTTTTTTTGCTGTAAGATGGCTACCTTAACATCTGCCTTTTTCAGTTTCTTACCCTTGTTTTAAAACAATCTCAAACAATGGGGATCGCTCTTGGCTTACACTGAACCCCCCCTTCATTATTATGAAATAGGGCCCTCCTGAGGTAGGCAATCTGCCCTTGGAGCAGAACGGTCCTAGCTGTCCCCCCGTATTGCAAGTGGGGTTCTAGACCAGGCTCCCTTCCCCAGTGCTGGCAGGGGGCTGGGTTGAGAACTATGTTATAATGAAACAGGCCTATGGGGCCAGCTGAAGGGAGGAGCATGGCCTACAGCCTGGGTTAACTAGCCACCTTTTCTGAAGACAATATCCCAGAGCCCAGCTACCAACAACTGTAATGGTCATGTGTGCATAGCCTGGTTCTGACCCTAATATGGCCAGGGCTGGTGCAGTGTGACTTAACTAACATTTATCGGAGGGGTAGCCGTGTTAGTCTGAATCTGTAAAAAGCAACAGAGGGTCCTGTGGCACCTTTGAGACTAACAGAAGTACTGGGAGCATAAGCTTTCGTGGGTAAGAACCTCACTTCTTGCATCTGAAGAAGTGAGGTTCTTACCCACGAAAGCTTATGCTCCCAGTACTTCTGTTAGTCTCAAAGGTGCCACAGGACCCTCTGTTGCTTTTAACTAACATTTGTAAAGCACTGGAGATGCTCGGGTGAAAATGCCACATAAGTCACATTATTTGTACCCCCAAACAGCAGGCTCGAGTAGCAAGTTCTCAGCTTTGCACTCACAATTACATACCCGTGCAAAATAGACCTGTAGAAAAGGAGCCTTTTCTTTTGAGTCATCAATTCCTGGGGTTTAAGACCAGAAGGGACCATTAGATCATCTAGCCCAGGGGTCGGCAACCTGTCAGAAGTGGTGTGCCGAGCCTTCATTTATTCACTCTCATTTAAGGTTTCGCGTGCCGGTAATACATTTTAACGTTTTTAGAAGGTCTCTTTCTATAAGTCTATAATATATAACTAAACTATTGTTGTATGTAAAGTAAATAAGGTTTTTAAAATGTTTACGAAGCTTCATTTAAAATTAATTTAAAATGCAGAGCCCCCCGGACCGGTGGCCAGGACCCGGGCAGTGCGAGTGCCACTGAAAATCAGCTTGCGAGCTGCCTTTGGCATGCGTGCCACCTTTGACACGTGCCATAGGTTGTCTACCCCTGATCTAGTCGGACCTGCTGTATAGGAAAGGACACAGAATTTCACCCAGTTACCCTTGTATTGAGCCCAGTAACTTGTGTTTGGCTAAAGCATCTGTTCCAGAACAGCATCCAGTCTTGATCTGAAGACATCAAGAGATGGAGAATCCCCCAATTCCCCATGTTTTCAGTTTGTGTCGCAGCATGTCGGGCCAAGACTTCCAAAAGTTACTAGTGACTTGGGGTGTTTTTGTTTCTGCAGGCCCCATTTAACACAACTTAGATGATCCTTTAGAACATGTTGAGCACCTGCCCTTGAAAAATCAGGACCCTTTGAGGAATCACTCATCACTTTTGAATCTCTTGGCTTATAGTTACCAGAGTGTTCAAATGAATGAAACAAATAGAGATCTACAAGCACGCCCAAGCCAGGCAATTCAAATACCTAAAATAGGTAGATCAGCTAATCTCAAAAAAGTCATATACCTCAATGTATTACATTAAGAAGTGTTTCCCTCTGGCTAGCATTTCTAAGTGTGATACATAATTAGATTCCCCAACAAACATAAATTGTCCATAGTCATTAATAGAGGGATGGTTGGATAGGTATGTCACGTAGAATTATATTACTGTCTACAATAATGTTAAGGATTACTTCCAAGACATTTCAGCCCATTACCTCAGTTGATGAGGGCTCAAGGTATGAGCTCAGCCATCCTGGAAGTAATTGCTAGCAGCAGTGAAGAGATAAGAGTATAACTTCACCTGACAGGGGTAATCTCGTGGGCTACTATGTTAATCTTTACTCAGACAAAATCCAAGGAGCCTGGGTTTCTGGGTGGGAGTCCAGCTAAACAAGATCTCTCTCTCCTCTTTTCTCTTCTGGGGTTAGCAGTCCTCCCAGAGGAGCTTTGCCATGGTCTTGTCACTTCTGTCAAAGTGATTTGTATAAGAATTCTTGTTCAATGAGGGATTTCTTCTCCCCATCCCTCTCAGCCCACCCCAACGCCGGCAGTGACTAGCTACAACAAATCCACTGGATTATTTAAATAGGGGCCTGCCATCTAGCAATGGGCCAGCTCATCCCCTGGGGTAAATCATCATAGCTCCGATAAAATCAATGGCATGATGCTAGTTTATACCAACTGTGGAACTGCTCTAATGCTGGCAGAAATTAAGGAAATTAACGGGAAACTGGAAAAAGAGAGAAAGGTCTGTACTTTCCACACACATTCTTTATAGAAAAGTATGTGGATGGTCCCATGAAATACAATTAAAATGTTAGCTGGATAAGATCAGTTCCTCTGGGAGGGGGAAAGGGAGTCAATTTACATATCAGAATATTAGCAAAACCAAAACTCACTTCCGATTAAGGGTAGCATGAAGATGAAATATGAACTGTGCACATTAAGTTAATGAAGTTATCCAGGAGCTGCTCCCCATAATGAAATTACTGACCCAGCTCTCGTTAATCAAAGGTCATCACTGCACACCTCAAGGAAGCACCTGGATCTCAATTAAAATGCCACTGATGATGGAGCACAAAACTACCCCTGCAATATACTGAGAGTGCAAACTCGGCCCGGTTTATACCAACAAAGGAAGCCATCAGTCAGGCTATGTTTCTGAAATGGAGCATTGATGAGGGCTTTTTTAATTAGTCATCTTCCAGATAAAAACTGTAATTATTACAAATGCACAGCTAGTAATTACACGTGCATGGAGGAGGGGGGCCATTTAGCCCATAAGCTATCTATTCAGCAGGATCTCTGTTTGAAAGTACAAAGTGCTTAGCTTAGCTTTAAAAGTCTGCTGGGAAACCTGCAATTCCTACTTCTGAAAGGTGACCTTTAAAGGCCAAAAAATATTGTGTTTGTGCTTTTATTTTATTGGCATCAAGAAAGTCTGAAAGGTTGTTTATTCCACTCAGGAAAAGATTCCCCCCCCCCCCGCCCTTTTGACATTAGAAAAAGTAGGTCTTGTCTACCTGGATTTTGCTGGAGGTCTCTGTGGCTGACTGAAGAACTAGTGATGTCATCTTACAGGTGACAAGAGACCAACACCTGCTTCACTTTGGGAGGCCTGCTGCAAGGACCCCTGCTTCTGTGCATTTTGGGAGGCATGCAGGAAATATCCTCTCTTGCAAATCTTAGCACCTCAGCAGCTGGGCCAGGTGCAGTATGCCTTCCCCAGCTTCTAAGGACTTGGCTCCACTGCCGAGTTAACTGGAAAAAGCAACAGAGAGTCCTGGGGCACCTTTAAGACTAACAGAAGTATTGGGAGCATAAGCTTTCATGGGTAAGAACCTCACTTCTTCAGATGCAAGAAGATACACTTCCATCTGAAGAAGTGAGGTTCTTACCCACGAAAGCTTATGCTCCCAATACTTCTGTTAGTCTTAAAGGTGCCACAGGACCCTCTGTTGCTTTTTACAGATTCAGACTAACACGGCTACCCCTCAGAGTTAACTGGAGTTAGAGTTTGGATGTTGCCCCGAACTCGAGTCTGTCCACACACAAAACCCTTCACTTGAATGTGGTGGTGCTTTTAACTCGAGTTAGCCTCCATGACCAGAAGCTATTGGTTAAAGCTCAACGGAGCACAACTCATCAGCTGCTAACACTATCACTCTGAAGGAGGATGCAGGCTAGTTCCACTCGAGGGCTGCTAGTCCTCCAATGCCTCCCTGCAGTTCCCCCAGGAAGGACAGACCAGTTCTCCACAATCCCCACTGGGAACGAATTCATGGGGCAGCACAGCTTAGTGCAGCCCACGGGATGTGCCCCCAGAAGTCTTAGCACCACACGTGAGTGAGTGCACACCAGTGTAGACCAGCAACCCCAGTGTTGTTTGCAGCGTGGCCGGGCCCAAGCTCGGCTGATTCAAGAGGAGTCACTCAAGTGCAGAGAGCTGGAGTTAACTCTGCTGTGAGGACAGACCCTACGTTATCACCTTACAAACTGCACAGGAGCTCTGCCTTGGCGCCTCACAAATTCTACAGGGACTCAGGCGAGAGCTCTGAGGGTATGTCTGCATTGCAGTTAGGAGGTGCGATTGCATCACTTGGACACAGACCCGAGCTAGCTTGAATCTAGCTAGCACCGGTACCAATAGCAGTGAATCCACAGCAGCACAGGATGTACAATCCGCCTTCTGCAAGTTCAATACATGCTACAATCACACATTCGATTGCAGTCTTGTCACACCCTACGTTCATTAGATAGCTCAGTCAGCCAGGCATGCATATGTAGTGACTAGTTCCTTAGCGACACATTTTGGTCTTGATTCTCCAACTGGGTCTCACGGCTGGGAGCCCTGTGCCTATGCAAGCTTACATTGATTTCTGTGACTTTCAGCATGGGCGCAGGGATCTGCCTGCATTGAGCCGATTGCCACATAAATGAGTTCAGCAAAAATAACATACTTGGCCTGGTCCAGCTGCCATTTTCAAAGGCTAATAGCTCAGTCCTATCCAAACCAAGCTTCTCTGGAATAACAAAAGACACGGCTCCTCAGTGAAGGTGTATTTCCGTACCAAATGTCACCTACCAATAGGGTAAGCAGACAGCAAGTGTGAAAAATCGGGACGGGGGTGGGGGGTAATAGGAGCCTATATAAGAAAAAGACCCACAAATCGGGACTGTCCCTATAAAATCAGGACATCTGGTCACCCTACCTACCAAGTTCTTAGTGTTGCAACTGTAGGGCTGTTAAAAAAAAAATTTTTTTTTTGCCCGGAATGGATTTATTTTCCTACTGTGAGAAATGTGGATTTCCCTTCCAACTTGTTCTCTGAAATGGCTGGACTGTTTTCACTTAAACTTTCCAAACACATTCAGCTGTGTGCAGTGACCAGACTTTAGAAGAATAAGCCTCCAAGGTGAGATGGAAGCTCCGGAAATTTATGATAGACTGAAAATTGGGGGGGGGGGGGGGGAGACGGGAGGTGGAATGGAAATGCTTAGTGAACCTTAACTAGCGCTAAGGAAGGCCCTGTTACTCGGTGGGAGAATAGCCGTATATTACAGGGCAGAAACCCCAGTCCTTTGCGACCAGCCATCTGCAGACTCAAGCCAATGCCCCTGCATGGCTGCATGTCTAGTTCGCTTTTTGAAGGTTATCTTCCCAGTCATAAGAGCTAGAGGTTTTTTGTTTTTATGTGACAGCTCACAACTGGAATGCAGCAAAAGCAAAAGGACAATTATGTGGCAATTCCCGCAGCCACCTAATCGTGTTAGACACGGTCATGTAGCGCAGTCGCAGACACGCCCGCCAACGGCAATAGCGAAATCTGAACTTAGTAATGTTCTTCTGCTGTAGGGTCTGATTCCCCAAGGTGCCGAGTGCTTCCAGCGCCTGCCGGTTTCAGCGGAGCTGTTAGTGCTCTTCGCGTCTCTGGCAGCCAGGCTTCCCTTGGTGTCCGGTACTGGGAAAGCAGACTTGAAGAGTGATGTCCATGGAAAGGGCATGACAGCAGTCAGAGAACCTCCTCCATGCTATTACTCCGATGTGAGCTTCAGCCCTGCTCCGGAGAGCCAGAGGGAAGTTCAGTCTCCAGAGCCCAGCAGCTCCGGGGTAAGAAGGATGGGACAGTGACTAGGGCACTAGCCCTCAATTCCCTGCCCTGTCACAGACTCTTTGTGTGACCTTGGCCAAGTCATTTAGCCTCTGAGTCTCCCTCTCCCTCTGTACCATGGGGATAACAGCTCAGGTCTGCCCTGCCTCACAGAGGGGTGTGGGGCGCTCAGACAGTGTGGTCATGGGGGCCATCAGACAGATGTTGAAGAAAGCCACCAGCGTGAGCAACCTGTAGGCTTAAAGGATTGCTGTAATCTGCACATCAAGCGCTTACCAATGACTCCTACCATCACTGAAAAGGGGGTGCTGCCAGGGTTCTGAATGAAGACGCTTTAAAGCCGGCATTTCCTCTGTAGGGGCTGTTCCGGGGGAGCTGCTGGAACTCTGGAGAGAGAGCTGAAGAAGGGAGCAGCGATTCACAGGGGCGGGAAGACAACTCTGCTCCAAATAGAGACAGCACCCTGACCAGGTTTGATCTTTTCATGCAGCCCGTTAACCAGGGCCCTGATTAAGAAAGCAATGGGGTGCTGGAGACATTAATGGATGTGGCCCCATGGCGGCACGCAGCAGCAAGGCGGTCCAATAAAGCAGCAAGACCCAGCTTGGAGGGGCTTAAAAATGCCAAGACTTATTTAAATGAATGAATAAATATTAAAACCAGCAAGAAGGAATACTTACTGCGCATATCATAACTCCCACAGGGCCAGGCTCCTCCAGGGAATCTTTGCCCCAGCAACTCGAACTCTCAGCTGGAAGCCCCAGGAAGTTTTATAGAGGGCTCCCTACCCAGAACCCTTTGTGGAGAAGGGAATTCCCACCCCTAGCTGGCTGGGTGATTGGCAGCCCATCCAGCCAATCAGCTCTGTCCTGGCTCTGAGAAGAATTTCATCCCATCACAGGCCCTAAAGAATAAAAGTTGTCCAATCTTAGTAAAGCTGCGACATGCAGGCAATGCTGCCATTCTCCATGGATCTTTGGTCACTGCCCTAACATTGCACAGAGAGGTGGGAGCGTAAAGGATGGATATTAGGGGGGAATATCCAGGGGACAGCACAAAAGAGGTAGAGGGAAAGGAAGCCGTGGACATAGCTAGGAGGGGGCAGAGCAGGTTGGTGAGTTTTAGCCTAGAGCCTACTGGTGCTTTTAGCCTAGGAAGGAACAGACCCATATCAGCTCACAGTATCTTCACCAGCAGCGCTACATTGATGCAGCCGCATCTATCTAAAATAGACCTATTGGAGCCTACACAGAGCTCTTCTTCAGGTCTGGGAAACGCACTCAGAGCGCCACTGCTCAATACAAGGTGGAACAGATCGTTTAGCATAATTAGTTAACACACATTCCAAGGGACCATTCAAGGCGAACTGACCCCTTAACATCTCTCCTTCCTGGGGGGGTGGGGGAAGGAGAGCAAAGTAAAAGAAAAATCTGGGGCTGGGATTGTTAGTGGGTTACAGCTTGTTGTAATAAGCCATAATTCCAGTGTCTCTGTAGTCCAGGATTTTTAGTGTCTAGCAGAGTTATGAATTTAAGCTCCCAGGCTCATCTTTTGAAGGTGTTGTGCAGGTTTCCTTTGAGGAGGAGGACTGAGAGGTCAGACATAGAGTGATCACTTTGTGGAAAGTGTTCACTCATAGGTGTCAGAGTGTTTTTGTCTTTTATCATTTTCCTGTGTGAGTTCACAGCTGTGTTTCTCCAGCAGTGATTCAACACTCAAGACAAAAGCTGCATTTTCTCTCTTTGAAGTTCTTTTCTCTTCCCTTTTGTGCATGTTTGTCTTGTTTTGTCTTCCAGGATCAGACTTTAACAAGAGCTGCGGGCATCTCAATTAATTTTCTCTCTTTTCCAAGGATAATTATTACCATCTTTAATAGCATCTAAAAGACTGTCAAAGGAATTTCTTCCTTCTAAAGACTCTCTACAGCCAAAGGAAAAGGGAACGAGGGATACTGTTAAAACAAAAGCTTTACTTAACACTTTACATTTCAAATGCTTTAGCTGTTTTTACTTCCTTTTCTGGATCTTTAATAAAAGCTTTAAAAGGTGTTTAATGGGGTGTTTACCGTGGTACTAACCAGCTTGCAGTCTCTGTATGTGGAACCCCAAACCCTGGTTGTGCAGAGACAGGGTCGTGTTAACACCTTTGACTCTCTGTGCCCATTTATTCCATCAAAATAACACAAAAGCACCTCAAAGAGCTTTTCATACCACTTATGCCTCCCAGCGCCCCTGTGAGGTCAGTGTTCTCATAGCTGTGTGTGGCTGGTTGGACCAAGGCACAGATAGGTCGGACGACTTGCCCATGCTCACAAAGTGAAAAATTCACACCCTTGAGTGACGTAGTTACACCGACCTACCCCCCCCCACACACTTGTAGGCAGCACTATGTTGGCGAGAGAGCTTCTCCCATCCACATCGCTACCGCCTCTCGGGGCAGTGGATTAACTACGCCGATGGGGGAAGCCCTCCCTTTGGTGTAAAATGTTACAGCAGTGCAGCTACATGTGAACACAAGGCCGAGGGTTTTTCCAAGTGCTTCCCCAGCTGTTGGAGGGGAGCTCATGCTCCAAAGGCGGCGTTCAGTTAGTCCAACGATTAGGGGGCTATAAGAACCTGGAGGAAATCGAATGTCAAACCTTCTTGCGTGCTTGCTTGAGACTTGAATTCCACTCCTCGTCTCTCCTGTACAGTCTCTCCCATTCTTGGCTCCTCTGGCCTACCGCTCTCTGACACCTGTCCAGCCCTTCTCTGTTCTGCTGCTGCCCAGGCCCACGATTTGGAGCCTGATCTGTGCCAAAACATTCTTTCCCCCGTTAAGCGTCGTAGTAGGAAGAGAGCCTGAGTCACAAGCTCTTGTATTGGAGGCCTGGTGCGAGGCCTGAGGCCTGAACTAAAGTTGGGGTCAAAACGTTGCTGATATAAAGCAAAGTTAAGTTGCGAGATCTGTGAGCAGGGCCTGCCCCAAGCTCGGCTGCCCCAAGAGGAGTCACTCAAGTTACTGGGTCCTCACTGGTGCTGCTTTCCCCTGCGGTCCTTGAGGGGTTCACCCTGCATCCTCACTGCAAAGCGGGCAGATTCCCAGCCTGCGTGAAAGCCTCCCTGAGGTGGTTGGAAGCACCAGCCCTGGGTGTGTGGATGGGAGGAGGGCTGGGCACACCGATGGAGCTGAGTTGTCTCGCCAGTGCGGACTGCCCCAAGCAGGCCTGAGCCAGGCCTTGCTCTGCACACAAGGGGGCCCTCACTGGCTCCTGTTGTCTGAGGGGTGCTTGCTCCTGCATTACCCAATTTGCAGGGCCTGGGGGAGGAGGGGCTCCTATGCAATTGGCTCCTTTCACTCTGCTCTTGGCGGGGGAACCTGCTCCCACTCGGGGTTGGGGAGGGAGCTCCTGCTCAGCCCCCGCTTTCTGCCCCTCCATCAGCTCAGCCCTCTGCAAAAGTGGTGGGGAAATGCCCGTCCCCCACCAGGAGTGGTGCCTACAAGATCCAGCTACAGCGCCAGACACCAGACGCCTGGGCGCACGGGGCAGGCTGGAGCACTGCTCCCAAGGCAGTGTGCTCACCACAGCCCTACTGCCCCAAGGCCTAGCCATATGCCCTGGTTTGGGGTGAACTGGGGGGAGGGAGGGCGGGCAAGAAAACGAGCAACGCAGAGCACAGAGCAAGTGCCCATCAGGGTAATCCGCTGGTGGGCCACCAGACAGTTTGTTTACATTTGCACGACCGCCCGCAGCTCCCAGTGGCTGCAGTTCGCTGTTCCCGGTCAATGGAAGCTGCGGGAAGCAGCGCAGGCCATAGGGACGTGCAGTCCCTTCATGACCGTACCTCTGTCAGGCCCCAGGTGAGGGTCTGGCTGGTAGCTAGCTCGCTCAGGAGGGCATACCCCTGCAGGCCAGCGAGGGAAGGGAGGCAGAGCCGGGGAATTGGCCGCTGGGAGCAGAGAGCCAGGCCAGTGGCTCAGTGCACGGGGATGGTAGGGAGGGATCATCAGTTGGGGGGTGTTACTGTGACTGCTGGGGGGGGGGGGGCAAAGGCTACAAACAGCTTGTGAGGGTTAAACACCCGACTATCCAACACTGCCTGGGTCATGGCCAGCCCCCTGGGCACACAAGCTGGCTTTGCCACTGAGCCAACTGGTCTCTGGCCACAGGGCCAGAGCTTCCCCTGGGGAAACTCTTTTCACTGCATGAGGGGCCATGATGCACCTCAAGCATTGTTCTCCATTTCCAAAGGAAGAGAGGACACTTATTGTTGAATCGCACCGGGCCTTAGGTGGGCATTGGGCTATAGGCTGGGCTGTATCATGTGGAGTGTGCAATCCAAGGCACACAGATTTTAGCTTTGCAATGGGCACTTGTCCTCTACAATGTGTCATGTTTTGATATGAAAACTCATTTCCATGCCGCATCAGAGGGGGAGAGAGGAAACCTGCAGGGGCAAAATCGCCAGAAAGGGAGGTGCAAACCGAGGTTGTGAACCAATCAGACACTGCTCCAGTTTCCCAGGGCAGCAGAGCCCTAGTTTACATTCGTATAGTCCCAAGTAGCCGGCAGAGACGGGATGGAAAGCTTGGGCACTGGCTGCTACATCTTTTCCAGCCCAGCACGTTCTCCTACACCTATGCTCCCGTCGCTCCTTTGCGGTAGAGGCACTCTGATGAGTCCCTGCTCATTAACATTCATTTCTTTGCCGTAAGGGAAATATTTGCTGTTTTTTTCCTGATCTATGCCTGTATCCTGGCGATCCAATCGGTCTCTCCGGATAAAAAGACACAGGTCCCAGGTCACTTCTGCGCCCATAATTAATTGCCTCCTGGTGACGACCTCTTTCCAAAAGCTTTTAAGGTTCTGAGCGTTCCCTTTTGGTGTGTAATAGAGCATTCAGGCCAGAGCCAGAGCAACATGTGCCCGCTGGGGCTCAGAACGGTGCAACCGTTACACTCTTCCCTGTTTTTCCTCGCATCACACTCAGCCCCTGGAGTCTGAGGCAGGGGAGGGGGAGACCTCTCCTGCATTGATCAGGACAAGCATCTCTAATTATAGCCAATTAAGGAGCAGCAATAGCCCTGCGGTCCCTCAGGTTGTGCATATATTTGCCCTGAGGGTTCTGCACTGAGGGACATGAGCCAAGTATGCTTGGCTCCCATCCCATCCCTTCCCTCCTCTGTGCAGGAGCCCTCGGTCCGTACCCTCTCGCTGTCCCTGCTTCCCTTCTTGGAGCATGGAGACGGAACAGACCTATAGGCCGGCCAGCCCATGCTCCTGCCAGGGCAGAGTTGTTCCCAATTGTTCATTTACTAGCATTGTGTCTAACCTAAAACTTCAGCCTGTCTCTCTGGCTTCACCTCATGGATCTCCAGCGACCAGCTTAACCCCAACGTGGACCATCAATGGTGCACTCTTCATCTTTCCATCCAACCCTCTCCCCTCCCACCTTCCTCAGTCACTGCGAACAACCCCACCGTTCGGCCTGTCAGTCAGGGCCATAGCCGGGGTGTCATCCAAGACTTGGCGCTCTCCCCTAGATCCTCACAGCCAGATTGTGTCTAGATCCCATGGCTTCTAATAGTGCAAGAATAGTAACACGTGCCAAACAATGGGGACTTTCAGCACTTATTCTGTGATTGTCCCACTGGCTAAGTGATCCCATTGGTCCCCCACCAACTTAACGGGGGACAAGCACATTTTGGTTCTGCTAAAACCAAGCACATGGATGGTTCTGCTAAAATGATTATTAGCTAAACATCTAGCTGTATTGACATTTACGTGGACATCTTTAGGTTTCAGGTTTAACAGAAGATTGAGGTGATTGGGGCAGTGCACACCTCTCAGAGCTATTTCCGCAGGCTGTCTGCAGACTCAGGAAACAAGAACTGCACCCAACTCAGGTTACAAGGTTAGCACCAGGAGCGCTGAAAACAGGCTTTTACAAGAACGCTTTGATTCCAGGCACAGGTTCTGTGGCTGGGGTGGATGCCACAGAAAATGCTGTGGCTGAAGAACTGCAGACAGCATGGACCCCGATTAGGGTGATCACCTTTTCAAAAGGTAAAAGCGGGACACATGCAGGAGCCCCGCCCTGCCCCGCCGTGGCCCAACCCCTGCTCCTCCTCTTTCCCCAAGGCCCTGCCCCCTGACCAGGCCAGAATCCGGAGCCAGGCTGTGATAACAGCCGCCCAGGGAGCCCAGGCTGCTATGGGGAGCCCCAGACTCTCCACCTGCCCTGGGTCACTGGGAGGGCTGGGGTGCCTGAGAGCACTTTTTGTAGGTACCTTTTAATTTTCAAGTTATGAAAACGCTCCTGATGGAAGCATATTGGCCTCTTGCTAGTCTTCCTAGCTTTCCTTTTCATCGGGATAATTTGCAGTTGTGCCTTTAATATTGTCTCCTTGAGAAACTTCCAGCTCTCCTGAACAAGAAGAGACCCGAAGAAAAGCTCTGTGTGGCTCGAAAGCTTGTCTCTCTCCCCACCAGAAGTTTGTCCAATGAAAGATATTGCCTCACCCACCCTTCTCTCTAATAGCTTGGTACTGACACAGTTACAACACTGCATACAGGTTTCCTGAACTCCTTTCCCCCTTAGGTTTTCTTCCTATGGGACCTTACCTGCTAGTTCTCTGACTATGGTGAAGTGTGCTTGTTTGAAGTCCATTGTCCTCGTTCTGCTGCTCTCGCGCTTCCCTTTCCTTAGACCAGGGGTTCTCAAACTTCATTGCACCGCGACCGCCTTCTGACAACAAAAATTACTACACGGCCCCAGGAGGGGGGTCGGGGGGACCGAAGCCTGAGTCTGCCCCAGCCCCACTGCCCTGGGTGAAGGGGCCAATGCCCGAGCCTCACCGCTCTGGGCAGGGGGGCCAAAGCTGAAGCTCAAGCAGGCCTGCAACCTGAACCCCATCACCCAGGGTTGAAGCCCTCGGCCTTTGGCCTCGGCCCTGAGCAGTGGGGCTCGGGCTTTAGCCCTGGGCCCCAACAAGTCTAAGCCAGCCCTGGCAACCCCGTTCAAAGGGGATCATGACCCACTTTGGGCTCCCAACCCACAGTTTGAGAACCGCTGCCTTAGACCCCTGGAGCTGGTCTAAAAAAGGTGGGACAGAATTGTCCTCTATGTATTTGGGGATTCTTTGGTGCAGTCTCATGAGATCGGCGGCTCCCTAATAAGGGGAATCTCTTGTACAGGTTTCGTTTGCTGCATTTTCATACTCATGTAGATTGAGGCAAACGGATGCCCATGGATAATGTTCCCCATTCTTCTTCACCATCATCATCATCAAGACAAATCCCAAAAGGGACGTAGCCTCTTTGCAGATCAAACACCACTAAGTTTGATCTCTAGCTAGGTCCTTAAAGTGGTCCGGCTGGATGTTCAGTTTATGTCCCTCACTGGCCATCTTATCACACCCTTAAAGCTTTTGGTGGCCATGTGATCACTGGCCAGGGAGCGGCATTCCTAAGTAAGCACACTTCAGAATTTGTTTGTCTTCCAACCTAATAATATGTCCTTACCAAGCAAGCTGCTACCACTGAACCAGTGCTGATGGAGGTGGTTCTGGTTCTGAATACCCCTATTTCTGAGCTTGTCCTGATGTATAATATGGAACAGCTGATGAAGACAATGAGACTTGAAAACGTCCATCCGCCGGTCTTCAGCCTTCCTGGGGTTCAATAGGGTTGTACATCTATAGACCTGCAGCTTCATAGTAAGCTTACTGCCACAAAGTACCCACAGAAGCTGCTGCTGCAATAGGAGTGTCCACATCTTTCAAGCAACCTCAGGCACTTGTCTGTGATGCTGTCCAAATATTGGTCAGGTGCCTCCTGCTTGATGTCCTGTGCAGCGAGGTTAATACTGAGCCGGTTGTAACCTGGAGTGGGAGGCTGACTGATGATAATGGCCAGGTACTTGGTTTTATCCTGATTAATAAGCAAGCCAATGCACACTGCTTCTTGCCTGACCAGGTCAGCCATCAGCTGCAGCAATTCACCCGCCTTAGCCGACCAGGCGATTGAACGTGGTTTTGGTGTTGGTATGTTAGCAAGGAGTCTCTGAGTGTAAGCGCTTCTGAAAACCAGGCCCAGGCAGGGCACCCAAAATGAGTGAACATTTTTGTTAACCATCTGACCTAAAGGGCATATGGTGCATAGGTGGAGTCAATGGTGGAGAGAGAGAAACAAGGATGAGGAGGTATAGGGAGAAGCAGAAGAGATGGGAAATGGAGGTAAAAGAATTAATCCCACCACTCCTTAATGTGAGGCACAACACATACAGGCAAGAGCTTTGGGACCAACACCTAGTTCTTATACCTGTACAGTTTTCTGACTGCTCTAAAGGAAGTGTGCAATGCATCACATAGAGTAAAAAAACCTTCTATATGCAAGATGGATAAAGGCACCTCCAGGAACTGATTGTTTCAGATGTTCTAGGAACAACAAGAATCTATCATCTAGTGTAAACCCTTCTGCTAAATGGTTGTATTTCTTGCGCTCCTGTTCAGGATGTATTGTTGCGGTAGAGGAAGGAGACTGCGGGATATTATGGCACCTTCAAAAGATTGAAAGCCTGGAAGCTCTGAGGCATAAGATGTGAAATTAGGGAAGTGTACCATGTCCGTCATTATATTGAACATAAACACGTTCACCACACAGTCGAAATAGCCAGACTTGGGCTTGGATTTCCATTTTCTTTGTTACATTTGATTAGCTCATAGACAAGTATCATCCATTCGGTTGGAGAACAATCAAATCCCTACATTGACTACAGCTATAGGAATTAGTAATGAATCTGAGCAAAGTTATCCCAGCCTAATAGAAGGCCCAATCCTGCTGGGTTGAAATCAGTGGCAAAACTTCCATTGACTTCAATAGCAGGAAGATCAGATCTAATATTATTCATGAGCAAATCATGTCCAATATTCCTTTTCTTTAAGGCTTCGCATCTGTGCTTTTAGGAAAGCGCCTTCTTAAGAGGAGGCAGTGTGGATAGAGCCCTGGACCAGGACTCAGGGCTCCTGCATTCTATTCTGGCTCTGCCACTGGCCTGCTGGGGACCTTGGGCAAGTCACTTCACCGCCCCGTCCCTCAGTTTTCCCATCTGTAAAATGGGGATAATGCTGGTGACCTCCTTTGTAAAGCACTTTTTGATCTGCTGATGAAAAGTGCTATATGAGAGCTCTGAAGTATTAATATTAAAATTCTGCCAGCAGTAGGGAAAGCCTCTCATATATGTATGTAAGCAGAGTCAGGATGAGCAGGTTACATGTATATATTCTTAAAGACGGGTCAAAGTTTGCTCTCAGGAACCCTGGGGGAAATCTGGAACTTAATAACTCTGTTGAAATCAATAGAGTTCTGCTACAGAATTACACTGGTGCAAAGAAGAGGGAAATTTGGCCCACCCTGAGTGTTTTTTGCTTCATAACCAACTTTTCCCAGTGGAATGGTGTTGTGCAAGTCATTGATCCCATTATTAATGTTGGTAAAGCTGACTTCCAATTCATCACAATCTGGTTTTTACAGCAGTCAGTACGCTGCATGCAAAACCAACGATATCCTCATTGCATAGTGCTATATTGTACATCTAATGTAATAAACATGAGGTAAGACCCCCCCGGGAACATTTTTCAATACAGTTTTGTTCAAATGACACATAACTGATGTCTATTTTGGACATGGCCAATACGGAATGATTATTATAAGAGACAGTATCTCCATAACAATGTAAATCGGCTGACAGAAAGCCACTGATTTGGGCTTATAGTTTGCTAATTTGCAAATGGTAATGCAAGTTCTCTGAATTAAATTATACAGACACATTCAATATTGAGTCCTGATTGGGATGGCATTAGGTTTAGTTTATATATTCTGCCACTCAAATAATGACCAATATTCATTTCAATCTAACTGCCAGCCAGTTTTTGTTTTCCTGGTTCTGTTTGTTGATGAAGAGGCCAAATAGAATAATGGGTGAGCTGCATCAGCCTTGGAATGGAAGAACTGGGCATTTTTAGTCTAGAGACGAGACGACTGACGGGGGACCTGGTAACAGTCTTCAAATATGTCAAAGGCTTTATAAAGGGGATGGCGATCAATTGTTCTCCATGGGCCCTGAGGGCAGCACAAGAAGGAAATCAGCTTCATTTCCAGCAAGGGAGATTTAGGTTGGGCGTTAGGAAAAGCTTTCTAGCATCAGGCTAGTGGAAGCATTGGGACCGTCTCTCAGGTAGGCTGTGGAATGGTGTAGCAGAGCGAAGACTCACCCGTGCGGCGCCTTCTGCTGGTCATCTTCAGAATTAGCTCAACTCCAGCTCTGGAGCGCCCTCTGCTGGCCGACGTCTCGCCTGCCTCAAGCCCCGAGTCCCTCCCGGACTCCGGTGCCCCTTTATCTCAAGGTTCTGCCCCAGCAGTACCCCCACACTCTGGGTCTATCCCTCCCCTCTATCCTCACCTTGCCTCAGTGGCTACTGCCAGGCATCATCTAGCCCCCACTCACTGGGGCAGATGCAGTCTGTAATGGCCACACATCATTGGCAAGGGGGTAGGACCTGCTGCCTTTGCCTATCCCCCGGTTACATCTCTGTAGCCCCAGTACCTTCTTAGGCCTTCACCCAGGCCTGAAGCCTGGGGGGTTACCAGGCTGGAGCTCCCCAGCTCCTCTTGCCCTTTTCCCCAGCACTGCTCTGCTTCAGGTACCCTGCTCCCAGGCAGCTAGGCCCTTCCCACTCCAGGGCTAGAGTGAGACTCCTCCAGCGCCTGGCCCCCAGCCCTCTTATCAGGGCCAGCTGGGCCCTGATTGGGTGTGGCCCCAGCTGTGACCAGCTCAGTCAGCCTAGCTTGGCTGCTTTTAACCCCTGTTCTCCCGGAATGGGCAGCCGCCCCACTACAAACCCCCATCACTGGAGAGTTTTTAAGAACAGATCAGACAAACACTGTCAGGGATGATCTCCTGCCTGAGCTCGGGGGGGCTGGACTTGGTGACCTCTCGAGGTGCCTTCCAACCCTACATTTCCATGATTGTTGCACTACCCTAGTGTGGCTCTTAGAGCCCGCTGATCCCCAGCCATTACTTGTGCATTTTGACAAAGTATAGACCCTTATATGCACTTACAGTGCCTCTTTAACCCATCTGTATTCTTGCTTAAGCTGTGCATGAGATCAGTCTTTTACTAACAACGGTGTGCCCTGACCGTTACACGGTCGGTTCAGCGTTATCTCCTGGTCTTTGGGCATCGTCGGATGGGACCCACACTTTATACGCTGTGCTAGTCTGTCACATTAGGGTTGGATTAGTGAGTGAATAATGCCCGACTGATTGGTTAAGAGGGGAATGTTGCAATGTCAAGGCAATGTTTTCGAGTGCGCATGCTCCACTGTGTGGCCACAGCCTTTGTAAGGGGAGAAGTAGTTAATGTTATCTCCTGCCCTTCCTCCCTGCACTGGAGTGTCCAACCCCACCTCCCCCCAGCACAGGGACCCTGGGGCCTCTCATGTTTTTACTCCTGCTCTTCCTCGCCCGAGATGCCAGAGTGAGCAGAATGAGTTGCCGGGCTAATTGGTGCCCTAGCAAACAAGGGGTAACAACTCCTCTTCCTCCTCCCCCACCCTGCTCCCCTCTCACATCTTTCCACTGGCATTACCGCTGCTGCTGGCACTGCTTTCCTGGAACCCGGACTACTCTCGCCATGGTAACTGACGGGGAATAGGACTTCTGCCCCTGTGGCTGAAAGCTGCGCTGAGGAGTCCAGGGCTCTGAGCTGAGCTGAGGAAGAACAGACAGACCAAAGATCTGGTGAGGCACCTAGGAGCTGGGCTTTGCCATGTTTCGCTCTCTTTGTGGATCCAGCCCGAAGACACTCAGAGCCCTGCCTAAGGTCACACCAGAGCAGAGAATTGAGCCTCGGTGTCTCCCATGCCAGACTAGTGCCCTACCCACTGAACTACCACTGTGATTTAGCGTTTGTAGGGTGGTAACCCCCTGAGGCCCCACCCCTTCGGGCCCATCACATCGCACCAGTGTAAAGACATGTCTGACCACTGCCAGCCTTTGGTCAGACAGCTTCCTGCACTGACACAAGCTGGAAATGGCCCTTCACTGGTTATTTCTGGCATTGACTATTGCAGCTCCCCTCCCCTGGCCCCCCACTTCTCTCTTTCTCCGTCCACCCCAAACACGCCTACCATTCTGACCAACTCTCCCCACTCCTTAAATCCCTTCTCTGGGCTTCCGCTGCCGCTACAGAACCCACCCCCCACACACATCGTCACGGCCTTGCACCACTTCACTCAGCCATAAGCTTTGCACCCCTCTCCCCTGCAGCTCCTCCTGCTCCAAACCCACCAGCCCATCTATGCTGCTGACGCCCAGTTTTGAATTTCCGTTTGCAAGGCTTGATCCGGCTAGAGAGGCCAAGTCTGTACTGCCCTATACAGCCGGGACGGTCTCCCAGTAGATCAGTCCCTTTCCATCCTGTCCCATGGTGCCTGCCATCTGCAGACATGTTCCGTTTGTGTTGCATGGTCACGGCTTCGTGTTCTGAACCCTCCAGGGGAGGGACTCTGTTACTTGTTTAACATAGCATAATGACAGCACACGTGTGATGCTCCATAAATAATGAACGGTGAGGCTGAGTCAGAGAGAAATGTGCCATCAATACCTTTTCCTGCAGCTTTTCTTTGGATGCTTCTGATCACCAGTGTGCTTAGTTTCAGAGGTCGGAGGAGATCACCGCCCAAGGTGAGCTAGCTGCAGTCTTGCAATGCTAAGGCCTTGTGGTCGATGCTGCCTGTGAGAATTAGAGTGCACTGATCAGCCTGTGTGTTGATAATGGCTGTATTAAATGGAAAGGTTTTGCATTGACAGGAGGAGAGGGAGACCAGGAATCATAGGTACAGAAGTGGAAGAACACAGGCGTCTTGGCTAAAGGCTCCTGAGAACTAGAAGTGCTATCCAAGCTGCTTGCGAGAGCTGCCTGGAGAAATTTGGACGTAATCACGTTCCATCAGACTATGTCGTTCTGTCAAAATAAAAACTCTTTGTGAAATCAGGCTGATTTCAACAGAATTTTGTTTTGGAAGGAAACTAGGGAATAAAAGTTCTGACAATGTCAAAACATCCTGGTTTGACGTTTTCAGAACAAAACGTTTCAATTTTTCATTTTAAAATGATTTTTTGGTTTAATTTTTTATTTTGTATATTATCTATCATCATATTATAATATAATTTTTTTTAAAAATCGAAATAACCCGGAGAACTTCTTGTGAGGGATTTTCCTTGACAGAGAATTTCTAAACTTTCAGGTTTTGTTCCAATTCAGAACAAAGCCAAATTCTTAATTATTCGCCTCTTAGAGTGGGTAGGGCAACCCCCACCTTTTCATGTTTTCCGTATGTGTATATATATATCCTTACTATATGTTCCATTCTATGCATCCGATGAAGTGGGCTGTAGTCCACGAAAGCTTATGCTCAAATAAATGTGTTAGTCTCTAAGGTGCCACAAGTACTCCTGTTCTTTCTGCACAGCTGTAATGCTAGCACTTCATTTGGGTCTATTGGAGCAGGTTGCACTTGGCTCAGATTTTTGCTTCTACTCCCCGTCTCCAGGCACTCGGTGGGTTTTGAGAAGCTGCTGTTTGGAAGGACCGTTTGACTCAGGTTTCTAGGAATAGAGCCAGATCACTGCAGGTTAGTAGCCTTGACAATCTGATGTCTGTCTGATGGCCTTGGCACTTTGCCTTGCTGGTCTCAGTTCAGGTCCTGGTGGAGAGACACACAAACATCATTCCGGGATGTATTAGCAGGAGTGTTGTAAGCAAGACATGAGAAGTAATTCTTTCCCTCTACTCCATGCTGATTAGGTCTCAAGTGGAGTATTGTGGTGCTGGACACCACATTTCAGGAAAGATGTGGACAAATTGGAGAAAGTCCAGAGAAGAGCAACAAAAATGATTAAAGGTCTAGAAAACATGACCTATGAGTGAAGATTGAAACAATTGGGTTTGTTCAATCTGGAGAAGAGAAGACCGAGAGGGGACATGATAACAGTTTTCAAGTACATTAAAGGTTGTTACAAGGAGGAGGGAGAAAAATTGTTTTTCGTAACCTCTGAGGATAGGAGAAGAAGCAATGGGCTTAAATTGCAGCAAGGGCGGTTTAGGTTGGACATTAGGAAAAACTTCCTGTCAGGGTGGTTAAGCACTGGAATAAATTGCCTGGGGGGGGGGGAGTGGAATCTCCACCATTGGGGATTTTTAAGAGCAGGTTGGACAAACACCTGTCAGGGATGGTCTAGATAATACTTAGTCCTGCCTTGAGTGCAGGGGACTGGACTAGGTGACCTCTCGAGCTCCCTTCCAGTCCTATGATTCTATAGCTGCAAACACAATGGCACACAGCCACGCACAGCCACACACACCTGTAAAGACACACACACACATGCGGAGATGCACGCTGACCCACACAGTTGCAAACACAAAGGCACACAGACACAAAACACATACACACACACACACGGCAGATCAGGCTGAGGTGCAGGTCCTATTTACAAACCCGTTGCAATCAACAGCTTACCCAGCAGCCAGCGTCGGGGCAGGCCTGGAGCCCTGGTGTCATGAATTCGCTAGCAGGACCCCGCTCAGCCAGGGGACACTGCAGAGGGGCAGTCCCTGGGCGTGACAGCGTGGATCCCGGCAGCATGTTCTGCTTCCAGCCGCAGCGTCCTGGCCAGGCAGGAGTCGCAGGACTGATGGAAAGGCTGGTCGGCAGGAGCAGCTGCCAACCCAGCAGGGCCCCAAGGGTGCGAGTGTGGCCAATAGACAGTGAGCAAACGCAGGTCCCATTGCTCTGCATTGCTCAGGAGGTCCCATCTCACCAGCATAACCAGTCATGGGCCCACGTCTCAGCCAGCTCATTCTCAGCCCAGCGCCAGAGGCAGCCGGGCATGGAGCGAGCTGCTTGTGTCTGGGGAGATGCAGCGTGTCCTCCGCACACTGCGCCATTGCCAGGCGTATCGCCTCGCTCTGCTCCCCGCGGTACCCGACGGTAGCTGAGTGCAGCCCTGCAGCGCCCCTGCAGACAGCCATCCCACCCCACCCTCCGCGCGCTCCCGGCCAGAACAGCTCGCTCCAGCCCTGGTACGAGCCGCGCTGTGTGAGCAACGCCTCGCAGTCACGGCTGGCGAAGGCAGCTGACAGAGCTAATAAAATCACCGTGTGCCCCTGGCTCCCTTCCACTGCCAGCAAGAGATCATCGGCACCGGGGCAGTGGCCAGGCCACGTGCAGGCCTAAACCTGCAGCCCTGGGCCAAGGGGCTCCACGTCCGCACCCCCCGTGGTTTTTACAGCAAGTGCCGAACCAGGGGCTCCCTGACCTCTGATGGTGGATTCGCTTCACACAAGCACCCCGAAAGGTGGCTCCTTACCAGTCTCGTTATTACATTACAGTAGCACCCAGAGGCCCTAAGCAGCAGAGGGTCGTTCTGTGCTCGGCACTGGAGCCACATGTGGATAACATCAATCCCAGGACTTGCAGCACAGCCGGGTCCAGGAGCTTGGGCCAAACCCTGTGGCTCTGCCCCTTTAAAAGCTGATTAACTGCCCAGGCCCCAGAGTGCTGTGGGAAAATCCCCTAGCGCCTCACAGTCCTCTTGCCGCTGCTTCCCGCAAAACTCTCTTCCGGCTTCAGAGTGACAGCCCTCGCTACTTCCCACCTGGCTCCTCCAGGCCTAGTCTGGGGGGTGCACAGCCCAACGAAAGGAAGGCCATTGGGAGCTTCTCGTGACAGCCTGGCCCCGGCAAACACAATGGTGTCAACTGTTTCCATACCAGTGTGAGCTGAGAATGGGGCGTCTGCCTTTCCTCACCGTCCCCTGGCTCTCCTCCACTGATTGGCTGACTGGGGGCAAGGGGGAGTTCAAAGGAGGACTGGGGGGAAAATCTTTCCTTTTCAAGCTTATTCCCCCCCTTTGAAATGTATTTAACTTTTCAGTTCTTGATTTGCACCTTACTGGTTTGCTAGTTTTTCATCGTCTGTAAGTGAAATTTCTTGGGCAAGTGCGGGAGTGGGGACACCAGGTCTTAGGTGCCACTGAAGATTAAATGCCCCGCCCCTGCAGCTGGGTACAAGGCTGAGTTCGCTTCACTGGTCTCATGTTATATGATCTGCTCTAGCAGCTAATCCTGAGACGTTGTCATCAGTTTGCCCAGGTTCACCTGCACTGGACTGTCTCCCATCCATCACTGTATTCCCTAATGAAACAGCCGTTCTACATGTTAGCCCCAAAGCCAGAATGTTTACAAGGCTGAAAAGCTCTCTGCTCCCCCTGTAGGAGGAAGCTACTCCCAGCTGGAGTCCACCATCCTCCTGCCCCAGTGCATTTCTGTCCAGTGAGGTAGGGTGCGCAGGTTGAGGTTTGTGTGTTCTCTGCTGATGGAAATGATACTATACGGTGCAAGTCAATGCATTTAGGGGTGGACATTGTCAAAGATACGGCCTGAGCAAAATGGGTCACTCTGAGCTTTCAAAGGAGGGATCTGGACTCTAGGTAGGGAACCCAATTGCAGCAGGGAAGCCTAGTCCAGTCGAGGGTTCTGCTTGGCTCTGGTTTCCCACGTGGAGATTATGAGCCCTGTGTTGAGCTGGGCTGGTGGCAGCGCTGACTCTGCGGGACTAAGCGAATTGGGCACAGCTGGGCTGGCAGAGCCGATTTCATGAAACCAGGCTATACCAGACTATCACAGGCGGTGCTGCAGACGGGACTGGAGCAGGCGCGGTGGAGAGACACTGCCTGACACCACTTCGCCACTCCTGTGTCTTTGTCAGTGAGACTCCGGGTGGGTGGAGATTGCCATGTGACTGAGGGCTCCCTAGACCCAACATGCCGGGTCATTTACCCATAGGGCTGAGGGATCAGCTGGGCCCTGCAGCAGCCTTTGGGTTTCACTAAGTTTATTATGATGCAAATAGCTTGCTAGTGTGTTTTTCCCAAATCAAAGGTGTTTTGTGGCTTCATGTTCCCAAAGTCCTTTCCCCCCCACTCCCCAAAACAGATTAAAAACACCCACAATGCTCCTGTTCCCACAGCATGACCTGAGAGGAGGGAGAAGGATTTGGGTAGGGGCTCCAGCCATTCACCGTACGCTTTAGAAGGATCCCTGGATATCATTTAGCCTGGCTCAGCTAGAGACCGGCAGAAGGTGACAGTTTTTGCTGGCTGAGTGAACGCGCCCATTTCGTGGCTAAAGGTCCCAAGCCCCTCAGCTCCCATCTTGCTCCACGGGAACTGCCGGCACTCAGCCGCTGACAGGCCCAAGCCCCGGCCCAGTAAATGTTTAGTCCCTCCTCCTGCAAAGAGGCCCACCCTTTGCCTCATGTCTGCAAGCAGTCACATTGCACTCCGCGGGCTACACCCCGGTGTACAGACAAGCCGTTGCGGTTGTGTGTGCAGGACTGAGGTTAGGTAAAACAAATATCAAGGTGGTTTGAAATAAAGTTTACCGGTTGTGCCTACATATCTGTGAGAGCAGGTCAGCCATCTTCAAGTGGAATGTTTCTCCAACAGAAAATTCAGATTCATCCAAAGGGAAATATTTCACAGAAATGCGTCGAATTCAACAACATTTCATTTAGGAAAATACCAAAACAGACTGAAGCATTCCAGTAATGGGCAAAATGTTCCAGGGCCACTTTTTTTAGATTTGCCATTTTGAAATGACTCTTTGTTTCATTTGTTTTATTCGATATAATATTAAAAAGTCAAAATTGGAATGAAATATTTCCATGGACCCAAAGTGACCATTGGTTTAGAAAGTCGTTTTGAGGGAAATTTTGAGTCATGAAAAAAAATTAAAAAAAAATCACAGAATTTCACACAATGGAAAATCTGTCACACGTCTGTGTGAACATGGAGATTTCAGATACGTAAATGATCTATCGGATTCCTGCAGACTTGCTGTCATCAGTTATCTATATTCCTCATGTTGCACTGCTTAGTGCCCTGAGAGATGCATCCTTACTGTCCACCAGGCCGGTCCCGCTGACCTCAACAATCCCACTCCAGCTCCCACTCCCACTGCGTCTGTGGCTGCCACGTTATAGCAATTTCCAGCACCATGTTTGTCCTGCATTTCATTCCTTGAGAGATCAGCTAATGCACAGTAGGAACATTATGTTCTGGTGACATCTGCGGCCCACTAATAATAAGGCAAAGGTAGACAATGAAACATAGCAGATCAAATTGCAACAGCTGTTTTACCAGAGAACGGCCACAAATGTTTACTGCTCTCAAGTTGTGCTGAACGAACTGATGGAGCTTGTCCCCGGGCTCCGACACCTGCTCCCACCTCCCAGTGGGATTGCACCCTTCAGACTGCCCTTCATCAGGAAGAAAACGCCACTGCCATCTAGTCTGAAACACATTTATCATTTCGAAAGTAAACACAGACACAAACCTCTCGGGCCCGGAAAGCAGAACTCCAGGCACAACGCCGAACGCCTTCCAACACATGCTTTAAAGAAGGGACCTAAAAAGAGCGCTTAATTTAGAATTATGGAGCAGTTATATGTTAATGAAATATTAATTGACTATGGCAATTACTAAAGTTTAACAACTGTGAGAGATAATCCCATTGTGACTTAAAATTACAAAAGCATCGATGGTCTCATTAATAATGTATATGCTAGTAATGACCCCATTAAACAAAGGTACAATTATAAATATGTAAGCAGATTAATAGCAATCTAAGTGCACAGTCGATGCTTTTGTAATTTTATTTGAAACGTTAAATGCTGGCTGATGACCTTTAAAGCATCCCCTAATTAATATTTAACTCATACTGTATTTTAAAATGGAACTCCTATGGCTTGGCGTAAGAGAAATTGTATATTGCCTTTCTTGGTGCCCTTTGACAATTATATCCATAACATTAAGGCCGTACAAGCTGTTTCCTATCAGTTAGATACTTAGTACCTGGATAGGAACTCCACACCAAGAGATGGAATTAAAGAGCTACCCAGTTACAACTGCCAGCAGAAACGTGAAGAAGTTGTAATGCAAACACTTCCTTATAGACCCGGACAGAAATCCTGGCTCTGGTGTAGTCAATGGGATTTTGGCCATTAACCGCCTCGGGGCCAGGATTCCATCCCAGCCCTTAAACTAATTCATAACAATCATTACAAAGCTACAGGATGAGTGTCTTTGAGACGCCCACATTTAAACTGTTATGTACGTCCCGTCTTTGTACACTGATTTGCCAGTGTAGTTTAACACCATGGAAAGTGGAAAAGCTCTCATATAAAAAGCCTAAGGCCTGATCCCGCCATGTGGTCGGATGGATCCCATCACCTGCCTTGAGCCCTCTGATTTCAGTGGGGCCTGGTGCAGGCACAGGGGCCTGCCCGTAGGGAGCCTACTGCAGGATGGAGGCCTCAGCTAGTGATGAACTCAGCCCGTGTGATGAGTGAGCTAGGGTGCTGAGTACGGAAGGCTACAGAAACCAGTAGGGTAGTGGGCCGGCAGGTGGACGGAAGACCCTCACGGAGGCTGGTGGAGTTCCGTGGAGCACACCTGTGCAGATCGGATGGTGACAGCAGGACACGGCATTGTATGATATGGGAAATAGGCTGTGATTGGACTGTATCATAACGCATACGCATAGGGGGAAGGTTGCACAGGTGTTGTTGGCCTGCCCTGACTCTGCCTGTTAACCATGCAACCCGAATGCTCCTTTAACATAATACTTATCTATGGAATAGAGCAGTGGTTCTCAACCAGGGGGCCGGGTCCCTTGCAAGCATTGTTTCAGAGCGTCCGCCAACCAGGGCCGGCATTAGACTTGCTGGGGCCCAGGGCAGAAAGCTGAAGCCCACCTCATGGAGCTGAAGCCTGAGGCCCCGAGCCCTGCCACCCCGGGCTGAAGCTTCCTGGGGCCCCTTGTGGCACGAGGCCTGGGCTGTGCCCTGGTGCAAAGAGAACCAGGCCTCTGTGCACAGGAGGTGGTGCATCCTACCAGCTCAGAACAGGGCACATACCAGCCGGCAGCCTGTACCTACTGGGTACCACATGCCTCACCTTGCCAGTGTGCTCCGGGCATGTGGCATCTGTCTGGCAGAGCGACGCGCATGGTTTGAACCCAGCCACAAGCTGCGTAGCCCCTTATTGCCTCATCACCCCAGCCGTGTTCTTTCTTTGCGGCTCAGAGCGAGTCCGGCTTTACCAACCCAACCCTACAAACCCCTGGCTCCTTCTTGGCCTGCACATCCCTGCTCCGTTAGGTTTCTTTCATCTCGCAAAGGTCACCGGCCCATCCGCGCAGCCCGGAATTATTGATGAGACAGGTTCAGGCAGCTGTGATCTGCCAGCAAAATGGCCCCCGTGCTGCTTCAGCCACTGAAGAACAAGCTCCCCCAGCCTCCCCTCTGCATTTCAGGGGCGCGAAGGCCTAGGAAAGGGACAGGGAGTGGCAGGGTCGACAACCACCGTTAGTAAATGACTGACGCAGGGCCACGTTAGCTCAGCGCTGCCCATTTCTCTTTACTGATTCCCATGCTGGGTGTGTGCAGGGGATAGACAGAGTTGCCTGTATCCGTGTAGGTCTTGTCCTCCCCTTTGGGACACACCAGAGCTTTGCCATCTCTCGTGGAAAGGCAGCTCCCGCGGTGATGTGACCCCTGGGTGTATTTGTATTTGATCTATTCCAATAGCACAGCCAGGATGGGGGGCTGCGGGAGATTCTGCTATCATATGAACCTGAACATTGATTTTAGAAAGACACCCTGTGATGGCCAGAGCAGTGCGGGAAAGGCCACCGAGCGGCAGCCAGGGGAAAGCCAGGTGTTTTGCTGGATTTGCAAAATGAAAAAACAAACAAGCAACACTGACAGCTACTGTTGGCCTCTTCATCAAGGCCTCCATCTGGCAAAGCCCCTAAGCAGGTATATTGTCCCATTGACGTCAATGGGGCTACACGTGTGCTTAAAATGAACCACACACGTAAATGGTTCAGTGGTCGAAGCCTCCAGGGGCTTAAAAGCCGGGAGTCCGAGTTCTCAGCCAAGGCCACGCCTCTCCCCCAGACACAGAAGAGGACGTTGCAGGTGCAGGCTCAGCGGATACCAGCCAGGTTTAACCCAGCGGCGTGTGTTACTGTTCATACACAGGTTGCACCATTTTCACACGAGCCCTTTCGTTCGACCTGTTCACCTCCGTGTGCAGAGCTACATCTCTGGAACTGAACGCAGCCCTTTTACTCATTTATTGCACTGTCAATCCCAGAAAATGCACCCCCCCCATCTTTCGCACAGCGCCCCATTACGTGCTGCGCCCTTCGTCTCGTCTCCCCAGAACGCCCAGGATAGGGGCGGCACGTCATTCTCCAGCAGTACAGTCCCTGTGCAGATGACAGACGAGCTGCTGCTCTCCACGGCTGGGTGGCAGACAGAGGGTGTTGGGGAGTGGGGTCTCCCCTCCAGGGCACAGGGAGCATTCTGTCGTGAAGCTGACCCCAATGGCACCATGCCGGGTTTTGGGTTTCACTGCAAAGTGGGAGCTTGGAACAGATCGGCTGAGAGGCTGGCTGAGGTCAGGGTGACACCCCCCCACCCGCATCTGGTAGCTAAAAGGGCTTCCCTGATATGGTGCCTAATATCTGTGACCACGACACACAGCCGGGAACAAATGTCTTAGGCCTCGGCTATGCTGGTACCAGCCCCCAGTGGCCAGCCCAGGGAGTAGCTGCACTGGGGCAGGTGGGCAGGCAAAATTTCCATGTGTCCCAGCAGAGCTCCTCCCTGAGGCAGCACGGTCCAGTGGCTAGGGCACTGGGGCAGGAGTCAGGGGACCCGTGGCCTGTTCCCAGCTGTGCACTGACCCGCAGGGTCACTGCCCCTCTCTGCGCCTCACTGTCCCCTCCCACGCTTTGTCTGCCTCAGCTGCTTTCACTAGAAGCTCCTTGGGGCAGGGCCTGTCTCGCTGTGTGTCTGGTCAGGGACTTGGCCAATGGGGACGGTCACGGGGTTCACTCACCACTAGGGGCGCCCTCTCCTGGTTGCTGTGGGGATTAGCACCTTCCAGGGGCTTTCCACCGGTCATCCTCTCTCACCCTGCGGCCCCTCTGGCTCTAGGAGCTGCAGCTTCCTCTTCGTGACTAGGCCCTTCGGCCAGGTCACTATGGTCCTCCCTTTCCCGGCTATCAAAGTCTTTGGGGCAAATTGTCCCAGGCAGTCCATTCTCCATTGCCTGGTCTGTGCCAGTCCCCGGTGGCTGGTCAGGGAACCCTGGCCCGCCCTCTACTCTGGGTTCCAGCTCAGGGGCCTCTCTTCAGCAGCCAAGATCCACACTCTCCTATGCCTTGTTGCTTCTCCTCAGAGCCTATCACACACCTCCCTTTTCCCAGGGAGTGACTGCAGACTACTTCCCTGCAGCCCCCAACTACTCTCAGCTCCTGGGCCTTATACAGGCCCCCTCCTCTTCCTGCCCAGCTGAGCTTTCTCTCTAATTAATCCCTACTCCCTGGCTCCTCCTCCAGGCACAGCCTGGGCAATTAACTGGCCCACCTAGTTACCTTAACCCCGTCAGGCATTGTGTGGGGTGGGCACCCCACTCCAGGCCCTGATCTCAGCTAGGTCCTCCAGATGCTACCCATAACAATAATCCCCAGAGTAGACCAGGTAGGGTGACCAGGTGCCGGTTTTGGACCAGAACACCCAGTCAAAAAGGGATCCTGGCGGCTCCGGTGAGCACCGCTGACCAGGCCGTTGACTGTCCGGTTGGCGGCGGCACCGTGGGGTGGGGCAGGCAGGCTCCCCGCTGCTAGCTGCCACATGGCTTCCAGGTCGGGAAGCAGCCGGCATGTCCAGCTCCTAGCCTGAGGGGCAGCCAGGGGGGTCCGCGTGCTGCCCCGCCCGCAGGCACAGCTCCTATTGGCTGGGTCAGGGCAGGGGAGGAACTAGCCAACTTTATTGTGTACGTGGTACCCTATGATGGGTCCCTACCCAGACTAACAGGCCTCCTACCCCTTGTTGATACACAATAACACTGGTTCTGATGATATTATAAACCTGAAACCTAAGTACAGTGTCTGATCAGAACTCCATGGTGAAATGTTACCCCCTAATTCAGATGCCCCATGGAGCTACCTTATCTGACGTCATGCTGGGAGTCCTCAGAGGTGCTGCAATTCCACAGAGCTACTTCAGCTCCTAGAAGCTGTCTTGTTTCTAAAGTGGGCTGTTTATTTTCTAATGACCTTTTTTTAAATTATGCATTTTTCTACCACCAGGGGAACGTACATCATCCGACAGCAAATAAGCGTTGGCAGTCAAAACGACGAGGCGTCTCTAAGGTGCCACAAGGACGCCTCGTTGTTTTTACTGATACAGACTAACACGGCTCCCCCTCTGAAACCTGCTGGCAGTCAGCCTCTTCTAGGCTCTCAGGTGCAGTAGAACAGCTGTAATCGGTAGCAGTGGGTGTCCCTAGATCTGAATTTAAAGCCCATGGAAGCACGGGATGAACACCAGGACTCAGATCCCCAGTTGGTGTAAGTCACTGTAACTCAGGTGAGGTCAATGGCACTACACCAGTTTACACCAGTTGAGCCTCTGGCCCTGCGCTGTGACACTTTGTCCGATTTCGGTTTTATGTCTGTCAATTTTGTAGCTGGGACAATCCGGGCCTGTGTGGTTCCTGTCCTCCCTGCACAGTTGCCTACCAATGGGTGTTCAAATGTATGGGGCTGGGACGGCATAAATAGGGCCTACTCTCCATTGGCTAAGTGTTTTCTCTAGCACTGCATGGCTCAGAGAATTGGCACTGGGCTATAGCCCCTTTCACTGCATGGCTACTGGATCAAGTCAAGAGTGGCTGAAAGTTGTTACCATCTAACAGCTGCTGGTTGGACTATGTGAAGCTAAGTGGTGGTCTAAACCCTGTAACTGCCAATGTCACATAAAGCCCTCCCCTAAATGAACACCATTGGCTGGATTCTACCAGCTCCACGTTGAGTAGTGTAGCCTATAGGACTAACCTGCTTGCTTGTATGTGTGTGTGTGTGTGTGTGTGTGTGTGTGTGTATATATATATCTTTTCTTATAGTTTAAGTATTTGGTTTATTGTAACAGGTTTATAGATTTATATTAAAGTAAGTTTGGTTGTAATGCAAGAGACCTACAGGCCATATCCTGTATGTTAAGCTAAAGCAAAGTTAGCATATCTATATTAAGACCTTTTACTCAGAAAGCAAAGTTGACCTACAGCGTGTTATCTAAATAGATGAGTACCCACGCCTATGTCTATGACCTTTTATCTAGACCAATAGACAATGGAAAATGGCATAGGGTTTTTTTCACAGGCTTAACAAGTACACCACAAGAGACTGATGTGCGTACATACCTGTCATCAATACGCACATACATACTAGCCTATGGGGTAAGTGGACCCTAACATTTCTGTGGGTGAGGAATGAAATTTGGGCATAAGAGGAAGGATTTCCGGCATTTGCCCTATAAAAGAGGTAACCCACCTCAACAGAGGCTCTCGCTCTCTCTGTTCTCCATTTCTCACTATACTCTAGTCTCATTTACTTCCTCCACGTTATCTATCTACGATGCCTACTACTATTTGTAGGCTATACTTGTTCTTCTTAAACTTTAAATTTCAAGGGAACTAGGCTAAGCTTGGTTTCCCTAAGTTTTATTCTTAGTTTGTTTATTAGGTTTTGGTTTAAGTTTAAGTTAGTCAAGTAAACCCTAGTCAGCTTTGATAGCGCTTAGCATTTTCTAAGCACTGCATCCCTCACTCAAGAATTGAGAAACCTGAACCGCAAGGCCGGTCCTGTGACTCTTAGCACCAGGTTATCAAGGAAGGGTGTGAGGATGTTAACCAAAGCTTTGTTGCATATAATACTATATTAGCATATGTATCTTTTGAATAGCAGTCATGCAATTGTCACTTTGTAACGCTGGGTATTTTACCATTTCCTTACTATTATTAATTTTAATAAAAAGTCTTTAAGGCTATATCTGTCTCAGTGTGAGCTTCCTGTCATATCCTTTGGAAATTCTGTGGAGCCTGATTCGGGACAAGAACTTTTATCTTCTGATCAAACGGATTGGCGAGCCTAAAACCCATACTAATTAATATGGATGATAATAATTATTAATATAATTATTAAGATCAAATAAAATTAAATTAATACATTCAATTCCCATATTATCCAAATTAATATGATCAGGACACCCTCAATCAGGCTACAGTAGTCCCATTGAAATCAAGGCCAATGACAGAATGAGCGGTGAAGACTGGCCTGTCCTTTCAGCCTGAGACTGCATCTGTGCCGGCAGCTCCCACCAATGCTAGTGCAGACCAGCAGCTGACATGGGTACTACTGAGTGTCTGGACCTACATGGGTGTTTTCTGCTTCATTCAGGTCTAGACAACAGGTCAGTACAAATTCCAGCAGGTGTATACTATGCCTTTGGCCATGGCTCGTGCCCATGAGCGGCCCCACGATTAGCCCACCAATAGTAGGCTGCTATGACGGAGCGTTCACCCCAAAGGAGGCCTGAGCAGGTTCAAAAGCACCAATTAACCTTATAGGCTGCACCCGGAGGAGAGCCAGGGTGGGATAAAGTTTAACTGCAGATGAAGCCGAGCTGGGCAGGGGCAGGCTGAGCTTGTCTAAAGCCAGGCAGTTGAGAGCAGGAGGGGGCTGCAGGGCGGAGCACTGGCATGGTCCCTGGAGAGAAAGGGAGTTGGCTAAGGACAACGAGGCGTTCTAGGGGCGGAGTAAACCTGGCATCCAGACTGGACTACAGAGTCTGGCACATGGCCAAGAGTGGGGAGTGGAGGAAGCTCGGGCTGGTAAACCCAGCGGTGGGCCAGGCGATGGAGAAGTGAGGTAGGACGGAGCCCAGGGAAACAGCCATGGGGTCTGAGACAGAGCACACCGTGGTTGCTAGGCATAAGGAACCCAGAGTAGGGATGGGCTTAGGAAAGTGGCACTGGACCTGGACTCGGAGCAGAAGACTGCCTGACCCAGCATATGGACAGCTTGTCTAGTGGGCCTGTGACCCCCTGAACGGGGATGACAAAATAATGGCTTGACTGGAGGGCTGAGTCCCAAAGAGGGAGAGAGAAGGGCCACGTTCCGAGCAACTGCTGGAAAGGGATGGCAGGCCGGGCAAGAGCTGCTCCCCAGACCCAGCCGCAAGGAGGCGGCCCAGTGGTGAGTGAACCCCAGTACAGCTACCCAAGAATTGCCAGAGCAGGCGAGACTCCCGTGGTGATCTCTGCAGAGCAGGGTTGAAGCGCATTAGTGACACGGGAAGAAGAACCTGGCATCTTTGCTGCCTGGGCTCTTTCTTCTCAATGCGTAAATACAGAGCAGCAGGCTGTGTCGGGACTGCAAACACCACCACCACCAAAAAGGCTTGTTTTACACGGTGACAGTCATATCCATGCAGAATCAGAGACAAGGCGCTGTAGTTTTTCCCTTGATATAGATAGCTGAGGTTAGCCCCAGGCAGGGGATAGTGGGTTGACCTCAACTAACTCCATCAAGGGAAAAATGACCTGTGTTTTGTCTCCACTGGAGTCCTCCATCACAATAGCTGCCTCAGTGTAGAAAAGCACTTTGGCCGCCAGGACACAGCCGCAGCGGTGGGTTTGGCACTTTCATTACCACGACATTCAGTTACAATTTAAACAACGAAAACTTGCTTCTGTATTTTTCCCAAGATTAAAAGAAACAGCCACGCAGATAGGAGCATCCTGACGTATGTTGTGTCCAAATGAGTCCCTTTCCCACAAGCACGAGAACAGAACGCTGGTCCTTCTGTGTCCCAGAAGTTGCAGAGCATGAGAAGAATTCTAAGGTGCCTGCGTCTGAAACAGATCCACTCAGCCCAGGTGTAATCTCTTCTCCTATCTCAATATTCGCCCTTCCCAGTGCACCCTTCCAGCAGGAAGGGCGAAGCAAAGGCATTTTGCTCTGAGTCTGCCAACCGACAGCTCCCTTTATCATGACACTGCCCCGCCCCACCAGGGTAGATGAGGAATGATCACACCCAGCACTTAAGAACTGATCAAAGCCATTTTACTGTGGAGATCTAAAGATACAAATAAGTAGCATGTGATGAAGTCAGAAGGACCCTCCCATCTGAGAGAAATCTGTGTTGTGTGGTGGTATGTGTTCCTTATACAGTAAGCCACTTCCAGCACTTGTTTGTGCTCTTTCTTGATATTTTGTGTGTGTGTCTCTTGTCTTGTGATCCTTTGCTGCGGCTCATTTGGAATACGTCAGGCTGTTTCAGCCGTGGACTTGCTGAGAGAGATTTTATTTTCAGGCATGAAGTTCGTTGGGTGGCTGTAGGAGAACAGAAGCAGAAATGTAATGTGAAGCTATGCTAACGAGAGAGCATGTGAACGGTCAGTGAGGTTCAGTCACATGTCACTTGATGTTCTATGACACGCCTGCAGTACCTACCGTATAGAATCGCATGTTCACAGAGCTCTCCTTAGCGCTCTAAATCAGGGAGTCTTGGGCAAGGACTGTGAACTGACCGCGTCTGAGAATAGTAGCAGGATGGCATGTTGTACATGGCAGCCGTAGAAGGGATAGAAGTACCGTGAGGTACCTCACATGCCCTGGCTACAGCTCCACCGCTGTAAGCTCGCTAACGGAGCCGCTCTACGCCGATGGCAGAGAGCTCTCTGTCGGCTTAATTACTCCAGCTCCAACACAGCACCGTCCACGCCGGCGGTGTAACTTACATCACACAGCGGGGTGGTTTATTCACACCCCAGACTGACCTAAGTGGAGGTGTAGACATAGCCACAGTCGACACCACTGATTTACAGGCAGGATTAACTCGACCAAAAGCTACTCTGTCAAATGGCTCGGGCCAAATGAACCTGGTAAATGGCCATAACCCAGGCTTCTAACAAAGAGTATTCAAAGGGCCAGGGACTCTTAGCCAGGGAAGGGCCAGCCCTGTGCATGCCCTCACTGGAATGGAGAACTGGTGTCGCTGCGTATTTTTTAAAATACCAAGAGAACATCATCTTGGTACCATTGTGCTATTTACAGACCGCCCCCCGGCTCTGTGCGGTATAGGAGACAAGGCCCACGTGCCAGGGGTCACTGTCTAAGTGAAACACACGGAGCAGAGTCCAGGCAGCTCCGTGGTGAAGCAGGGTGGACGTTTCTCGGGAGATTGACTTTCTGGGGCTGTACCAAAGGGGTGGGCTTTCAGAAAGGACTGGCGGGAGACTGAGCATTGGAGGCATAGAGGGAGATGTGGCCGCACAACGAGCAGCTCAGGAGGAACCAAGAGAGAAAGGCCGAAGATGTAGGCAGAACCGGGAGGGTGAGCTCAAACCGCCTGGGTGGGCCCGAGGCAGGAGAAACAGGGCCTGCAGAGGAGCAGAGAGGACCAGGTGTCAGTGACGGCGCGGAGGAGCCCGTCTAGAGATGGGAGCAAGGCTGCTTGGAGCAGAACCTGAGGGGTGAAGGGAGGAACATCTGGAGGAGTGGGAGAGGCAGGGGGGAAGAGGGGCTGGGAGAGATGTTGGCGGAGGGGAAAGGCATGGGGCCGAGGTTGGGAGGGAAAGAGGCAGACAAAGAGGAGTGAGAGGGAGCAAGGGGGCAGGGTGGGAGCAGAGAGCCGGGAAATCTGCAGGGGGCCCAGAAGTGGCAGAGAGGCCAGGCTGCAGGAAGCCCCTTTATTTCAACAGCAGTAACACATGCCAGACTGTGCAGTAGCTGCGGCAAGAAAGGCTCTTGTCTGGGGCAGTCCCACAATGCACCTGGCGCCTGGGATTATGGTAGTCTGACATCTGTTCTGTGAGAGGAAGGACAGGCTGGTGGCTAGGGCTTGACCTGCTCCACCATAGACTTCCTGAGTGACCATGGGCAAGGCACTGACCCCTCTGTGCCTCCGTCCCCGTCTGGACCATGGTCCTAGGCTTGAGGGGGCTGCCAGTCGAGGCACCAACGACTGGAAACTGACGGAAGTTGGTTCTCCCCAGCCGTGGGGTTGGACACAGGAGCTGTGTCCCGTGTTTGTGGGACGGCTTTTAGTCAACGCCTCCAGAACTCGAACTAGAAAGGGTGGTTGCTGCCTGCTGGTGTTCCAAAGACTGCAAAAGGCAGGCTGTGCATTTCAGGGGGACCTGCTCTGATGGCCACGACTGCTCGCCCTCTGACTCCATGCCTGGCAGCGCTATCCAGGGGGCAGAATATTCTCCTGGAAATGCAGCGCTCAGCATCACTTATGGCTTATTTATGCTGAGCTCCTTTCAGACTGGCCTGGGTTGGAATAACTAATTCCTGGGAAAACCCTACGACGAGATGTTAGCACTGGTTTTCTCCTGCAGCCCATGCGTCACCTCCCTGCTGAAGAACAACCATCTGCCCAGGGTTCAGACAGCAGGAGAGTGCTACGACCCCCCTGGAGGATTGAGGTTATGTAGGAAGCACAGGCTCCAATTTATAATCAGATTGGTTTGTGCTGGGCCTTTGAAGTGGCCCCCCTGGCCCAGCACCCAGCCTGTGTCAAGATATGGGGGGATGGAGGGTGGTTGTTTTTTTGCAACGTAGTTTGCTGCAGGTCTCCTTAATACAATGAACCGCACAGCAAAACCTGCGACTTCTGCACTGGGTGGCAGATGAAACATATGTCAGGATTTCAGAAGGGAGAGTATCCATCATGTTGATGGACAGGGCAGAGCCTTGCTCTGTCAATGCATGTTCATGTGCCGCTTTGCATCTGCATGTAGCGTGATGGATTTTCTCCCAGGCCTTTTTAGCCTGTGGTCCTCACTTGGCCATGGAAAATGAAAGGTTGCCGTCTGATTAAGAAGATGTCTTGTCACCTGTCTGAAGCACTCGTCCAAAACAGCTCTTGAAAAATGTCACTGTCACTTGGAACATTAGGCTGGGTTCGTCAGTAGCCAATCACTCAGCGCAGCACGACCCCATGGGATTTTTTCATTGCCTATTACGTTCTTCTTCTAGTTAGGCTCCAAAGGCAGCACAATATTTACCTTCTTGACAAGGAGACCACAGAGATTTCCTTGACTTAGTAAATAATATCCAATGGTGCCATCCCTGCCATTTGGTAAGGCCTGAAATCACAAGCCGAATGGAGTGCCAGAACTGATCACTAACAAGTATCTGTAACCCTGGGTATTTAAAGGGACCCTACTTGCTCAGAAATGGCCAATAAATCCATTCAGCAAACTCGCTGGTTCCCATCATGCGCTTTCTTTGCATTCTGGTCTATGAACTTTGCAATCCACGGCTGGGAGAGTTAGCCAGCTGTTAGCATGTTGGGTAATAGGAGCAGCAGGCTGCAATGGGTGGGTCTGAGCGCTGCTCGGGCATGACCCTGGTGTCTCTGTCACGTTGAAAACATTAGAACTGCGTGTGTAAAATCAAAATAAATGAACACTTCACACTGCTACAGGGTCTGTCTTCTCTGCAGAGTTAACCTGGGCTCTTATGTGGGGGCTACCCAGCTCCCTGCAGGTCCACACACAAAACCCTCCTCACCCAGATTCAGGGGTACTTTCATTCTGGGCTAGCTGGTCCTTTTAAGGGGATGTGGGGGGGCTACAGGCTGGAGCCTGAGTGAAGCTTTCCTTCAAGCTGGTAAACCAAGACTAATCAACTCAGGTACTGACAGTTCTCCACAATAGCCACGAGCCACATTTTTTGCCTCCTGATGCAGGATCTCAAAGCACTGTACTAACTTTCATCAAGTTAGCATCACAGCACCCCCAGGAGGCAGGTAATTGTTCTGACCCCCATTTTACAACTAAGGAAACTGAGGCACTACGCTGGTGAGTGTCTTGTCCAAAGCTCACGCAAGAAGCCCATGGCAGACACAGGAACAAACCCTTGTCTCCTGACTTGTAGACATACGCAGATCCCTGGAGTCTGGGTCTCCAAATTTTCACTCCAATAAAAAAAACTTAACTGACTTAACTTTTCCCCTCTCTTTGAGTTCATTTTCTGTGACTAACCTAGCAAACAGGCTTATTGGCAAACCAATTTCTGACCAACAGCAAATTGTAAGCGAATATTAGACAATCTTTACCAGAAGTAAGAGTAAGAGACCCCAAGGCCTGATGATACCAATTATAGACTCCTCCAGTCAGGGAACAGAAACACTATCATGCCATCTGTGTCCAAACCGACGCAGCTTACGGTCCAGATAGTGAAGAACTGCAGCACAGGGGTTGGGGGGCATTTTTCAAATTTATAAAAATTGCCTTGAAAATGTTCATGAACTCTGGAAACTTTTTTTTTTATCATATTGGTCGATTTTGGGGGTTGTTTTGGTTTGGATTTATTATTATTATTATTTGGTTTTTCTTTCCTTTTTTTCTTTCTTTCCTCACTTCTTTGCTCACACTTTTTCCTTTTTGCCTTACTTTTTTTCTGTTCAAAACTGGTGTTCTTTCCCTACCAGTTTTATAAATTGAAATGTTTCAGAAATAGGAAGAAACATCTGAAGAAGTGGGTTTTTTTACCCACCAAAGCTTATGCCCGAATAAATCTGTTAGTCTTTAAGGTGCCACCGGACTCCTCGTTGTTTTTGTGGATACAGACTAACACAGCTACCCCTCCACTAGGAAGAAATGTCGACACTAATGAAAAACGGGTCCATTTCACATCCTGGGCCCGGAATATTTCAGAACTTTTTCGTTTTCCTGGAAAGTTCTCATTTCCTTTTTTGATCGTCTCAGCTCCTCTGCAGAGCAAAAATGACAACTGGTGGAGACTTAAATAGAGGGAAATTCACCTGTCACAGCAATGCCCCTTCAGGGTACGTCGACACTGTGATCAAAGATGCTCGGCAGGGCCACAGCTGGCCCAGCTCAGCTGACTCGGCTCCTGGGGCTCGGCGTGTGGGGCTATACAATTGCAGTGTGGCCATTCAGGCTCAGGCTGGAGCCTGGGGTCTGAGACCCCGTGAGGAGCAGAGCCCCTTAAGAACCAACGTTTGGGCCCGGCAGAGGGGATAATCAGACCCAGCTGGGCAGAGGTCAGGTAATTCCCAGGAAGGCAGAAGGTACTCAGCTGAAGGAGAGCGACAGGAAGCCGGTTCCCCCTGGAGAAGGGGGCTGGCAGGCAGATGACCGGTAGGAGGGCTGGGGAATTGGATTGTATGGTGTTTGGATAACGAATGAAACCCTGCACAAGTCCTAGACAACCCGGGGGGGGTGGGGGGGGGATCCTGGCCCCACTGAAGTCAGGGGCAGTTTTGCCATTGAAGTCAATGGCGCCAGGATTTCACCCTCTGGGAGGGTTTAGGACCCAGCCCTGCAGACACTTACAGGTATGCTTAACTCCCCCCCGGGGAGCAGCCCCACTGGAGCCAAACTGGCAGGGAAGTTAAGCATGTGTGTTTGCAGGCTCAGAGGGCCTTTCACTAGATTTAAACGGCACACAGACCGCGGCTAGCTCGCTGCACAAGGGCAAATTTCAACCCTTGGAATAAATTGAGAAAATTATGAATGGCCTGAAGGCAAATCACAAACAGAAAAGAGGTGAACTTTGTCCAGTTATTGACTATGAATTATTAGTTCAATCCTGCGTAAACAATCAGATAGTTCTTTGTCGTATTGTCTGTCTTTCCCCTCATAAGGACAGCATCTCCTGAAATGCAACAAGGAAAGCGAGGAGAATGGGAGTCCTGGAGGAAAGGTCATTTTCCTGCCTTTGTGGCTTAAGCACATACACAGATAATTTCTTGTCAGCCACAGGACATTTTTTTCAAGTACAATTCAGCAATAAATTACACAGCTCACATGCTTATCTTTACATGAATTGGATTTTTACACATGGCCACGCCACCTCTCCTGGACCATGCAGTGCGGAGCTTTAGCTGGTCACTGAGCCAGAGGTGTGCTTGTCGCAAATGAACCAGGTTTTCCATCCAAAGCCCATCAGCTGCTGAGGGGTCAAAAGGCTGAAGCTAGCTAAAATCCTGGTGCACCACAAAGAAAAGAGGCACCTCTGTGACATTCTTCTCTTCCACTCTAGTGGAAGCAACAATTGGGAAAGGCAAGGACTTTAAACATTCTAACACATTGGTGTTTGCAGTGTTGTTGTAGACCTGTTGGTCCCAGAACATTAGAGAGATAAGGCAGGTGAGATAATATTGGACCAACTTCTATTGGTGAAAGAGACAAGCAATGGACTGTGTGGGGAATGAGCCCAAGTCTTAAGCTTCCCATTCCTGTACGTGGGGGGGGGGGGGTGTCACTATCTGTGACCAGGAGCCCAAATGAGGGACTACAACAATTATCCCTGCACGAAACTGGTTTGGCCCTGGCATCTGTCCCCAGAAGCACGGAGAACATAAGAATGGCCACACTGGGTCAGACCAAAGGTCCATCTATCCCAGTATCCTGTCTTCCGACAGTGGTAGAGTGACCAGACAGCAAATGTGAACAATCAGGACAGGGGGTGGGGGGGTAATAGGAGCCCATATAAGAAAAAGACCCCAAAATCGGGACTGTCCCTATAAAATCGGGACATCTGGTCACCCTAGCAGGGGCCAATGCCAGGTGCCCCAGAGGGAATGAACAGAACAGACAATCATCAAGTGATCCTGTCGCCCATTCCCAGCTTCTGGCCAACATAAACATAAATATGTGCACAATCTACTGCGAGCAATGTCTCATTTTGATGATTCACATGGGCAGAGCTTAGAGTACCACCATCTTTTCTTCCCACTAATCTGACCTGACTACAAATGTATCCCGTATTTTCATAGACTCTGCTCTTCCCCAGGAATTAACGATAGAAAGTGTTTGAGAGGGGTCAGGGAAGTTCCAGAATTCCTAGTTCTAAAACCGACAACCCGTTGGTTTTCCACCCATGTGCTCCGCCATATCGCACAGCTCCAAAGTACACAACGCTGACACGACTTGAGTGACAGGAAGATTTAAGTGAACTCTCCCAAGGTCCAAAGTAAAAGCAAGCCAAGATATAAGTCTACAGGGGAGTGTTTTTCAGTTGCCATAGTTTGTTATTCTCTCTCTGGAGAGAGACACAGCCAGTGATTATGTACATGAGTGCTCAGGACAACAATAATATACAAATCCAGCTGGGAAAAGCCCAGGTATGGAACAGAAACAGTCGTCTTCCATCACTATAAGGGGCAATACCCTGCATCACCCCCACCGCCCCCCGCACTATCCGAGACAAGGGGAAGTGCCTTCACCACAGGACTCTGAAGAGAATGCACCCAACCAGTTGTTGTTCTCAAATTGGTTATTCATTCCCCTAGGTACATCTCTGCTGCCACCCTGGGTGTTGCTTGGGAAGGGAAAAAGCCTGTGTGCTTGAGAGCAGGGTTGTGAATCTGGACTTTAAAACACAGGCCAGACAACTGGCCTACAATCCTTCCTAGAGCAGAACTGTTTTTAAATCAAGATTGGATGTTTGTCTCTTTGTCAGTGGTGGAGAAGCCACCACAACCCTCGGTAGATTGTTCCACTGGTTAATGACCCTCACCATTACAAATGTATGACTTATTTCCAGTCTGAATTTGTCTAGCTTCAGCTTCCAGCCATCGGATGGTGTTAGACCTTTCTCTACTAGAATAAGGAGCCGATTATTAAATATTTGTTCCCCATGTAGGTACTCATAGACCGTAAGCAAGCCACCTCTTAACCTTTTCTGTGTTAAGCTCAATAGATGGAGTTTTTTGAGTCTATCACTAGAAGGCAGGTTTTCTAATCCTTCTGTCATTCTCATGGCTCTTCTTTGAACCCTCTCCAATTTATCAACATCCCTCTTGAATTGTGGGCACCAGAACTGGATACAGGATTCCAGAAGCAGCCGCATCAGTGCCAAATACAGAGGTAATAGAACCTCTCTGCTCCTACTTGAGACTCCCACAGACACAGATTGCTCACAGGGTTAGCCTTGGGAGGGTCTGCCCTGAATTAGACATGCCAAGGCCCTGGGCAATGGTTCAGGGCAGGATGGGTGGCTGGCAGGCTCCGTGCATCAGGCCTGATGGCGCCTGGGACCTTGTGCTGCCACGTACCCATTAGCTGGAATAACTGACCCCATCTCCATTCATGTCCCTGGGCACCAGAACCTTGGTCCACTCCAGCCTCTGCGCCTCGCTCGGGCAGCACAAAGGGGTCACAAGAGAATTCCCCGAGGGGAAGGGACTTCCCAACTGGCATAAAGCCAGCAGAGTTACCTCCTGCACCAGCCCCGCCCCACCTGGGGGCAGGAAGGGGGCAGCTGGCCTGGGCAGGGAGGAGGGCCGAGGCTGTTGTGCCTCACTGCTGGGAGGGGAGGGGCTGAGCTAGACCTGCAGGGGCACAATGGGGCAGGCTGGTCGGTCCCAAGCCCTGCAGGAATCAGCCCCAGGGCAGTTCTTGTGCCATGCAATTCCCCCTGCCAGCCCTTGCGAACGAGGACAGGAGTGTCCCTCCCTTCCCCCATGTGCCACTGGTCCTCGCTCTGCGCTGGGCCTGCCCCCTAATCCCCTTTGAATGAGGAGCCGGGAGGATTAATTTGACATGTCAGCAGGGGAGAGGGGGGTGTTTCATTCTCCCCAATCCAGGCCCATGTTTGGTTTATCTTTAATGACGCACAGAACGTGTGGCCAGGGTGAAATCACGCAGGAGAGGGCAGCGTGCAGCATGACTCCAACTGAACGGCTGCCCCAGGGGACCAGAACTACTCACAGCGCTTTGCCCTGGAAGGGCCAGGACACAGAACAGCCAGAGCTGGCCCTGCTGAGGGGCAGCACGGCTGGCACCGCAGGGCTGGCAGTGTTGGCACAGGGAGCCTGGGAGAGACGCAGGCTCCGCTGGGCTCAAGTTCTGACGGCCCCTGGAGCTGCCCTAAGTGGCAGCCCTGCTGCAGCACCCCCATGGGGCTTGGCAGGGGAGCAGAATCATGGGGGCACAGGTCTACTCCAGGCATTTCCCCCCCCCCACCTCACAATCCCCCCGGCACTCAGGGCTGCTTCGGGGTGGTGCAGGGCGGACAGAACCAGCTCTGTGCCTGGCCATGGGCTGGGGGAATTCCCTGGCTGGGGCAGGGGTGCCAGGCAGTGACAAATCGGGTCCCTGCTGTGACAGGCCCACACGGGGAGCTCAGCGGGAGGTCCCGGATGAAGATGACCTTTGCTGGCAGGCTCCGACGGGTCAAAGCACAGGCAGGGTGGGAAGGAGGATCAGTGACTGACCACGGATCAGTGATGTATTCCTGGCAAAAGCAGGCATTAAAAGCAGGGCATCCATTGGAAGCGCTGCTCTATGAACCCAGGCAAACATATGCTGCAACCTCATGCAGCCTTTTTCAGAGAACATCTGTTAACCCTTGCCTTGCTGCAGCCTCTGCTCTGGTGGACTGAGACAGGATTATTGCAGGTGTTCACAGCAACAGTGACCCAGCAGGGGTGACAGCAATGGAGCAGGGGGAGAGGCCAGCCGAGGAGGTCTGTGGTGCCTGATGTACATGCTCTTATAGCACCGAGAGTCAAAGTCCATAACCTCCCATCACTCTACCCACCTGTAATTCTCTGTCTAACCTGGGGGCGCTGGCACCTGAACTGTGGTATGCAGCCCTGGCAGCGCTGATCTGCAGACAGACTGGCAGGGGAATGGTGAACGTTTCTCCTGACTTTAATCGTTGGCTCTAAGGTGTTACATTATTCAATTAGCGAACGGTGCTGCAAGTGTAACGAAAGGCTCAGGAGGGACCATTAACTTTGGAAAATCATGGGAGACAGGAGAGCTTCCAGAAGACTAGAAAAGGGCAAATATAGTGCCCTTCTATAAAAAGGGAAATAAAAACAACCCAGGAAACTACAGACCAGTTAGTTTAACTTCTGTGCCAGGGAAGATAATGGAGCAAGTAATTAAGGAAATCATCTGCAAACACTTGGAAGGTGATAAGGTGATAGGGAATAGCCAGCATGGATTTGTAAAGAACAAATCATGTAAAATCAATCTGATAGCTTTCTTTGATAGGATAACGAGTCTTGTGGATAACGGAGAAGCGGTGGATGTGGTATACCTAGGCTTTAGTAAGGCATTTGATATGGTCTCACATGATATTCTTATCAATAAACTAGGCAAATACAACTTAGATGGGGCTACTATAAGGTGGGTGCATAACTGGCTGGATAACCATACTCAGAGTTGTTATTAATGGTTCCCAATCCTGCTGGAAAGGCATAACAAGTGGGGTTCCGCAGGGGTCTGTTTTGGGACCGGCTCTGTTCAATAGCTTCATCAACGACTTAGATATTGGCATAGAAAGTACGCTTATTAAGTCTGCAGATGATACCAAACTGGGAGGGACTGCAACTGCTTTGGAGGATAGGGTCATAATTCAAAATGATCTGGACAAATTGGAGAAATGGTCTGAGGTAAACAGGATGAAGTTTAATAAAGACAAATGCAAAGTGCTCCACTCAGGAAGGAACAATCAGTTTCACACATACAGAATGGGAAATGACTGTCTAGAAAGGAATACGGCAGAAAGGGGTTATAGTGGACCACAAGCTAAATATGAGTCAACAGTGTGATGCTGTTGCAAAAAAAGCAAACATGATTCTGGGATGCATTGACAGGTGTGTTGTGAGCAAGACACGAGAAGTCATTCTTCCGCTCTACTCTGCGCTGGTTAGGCCTCAACTGGAGTATTGTGTCCAGTTCTGGGCACCGCGTTTCAAGAAAGATGTGGAGAAATTGGAGAGAAGAGCAACAAGAATGATTAAAGGTCTAGAGAACATGACCTATGAAGGAAGGCTGAAAGGGAAGATCTATCAGGGATGGTCTAGACAGTATTTGGTCCTGTCATGAGGGCAGGGGACTGGACTCGATGACCTCTCAAGGTCCCTTCCAGTACTAGAATCTATGAATTATGACCACCTCGTCTCACCTCTTCCATAACACAGCCAGAGAATTTCCCCCTGGGTTTCAGCCCATAATGGGTGAAGCTCTGGCAGATCTTTCAGAAAGCTATCCAATCTCGATGTCCACATTACGGAGAATCCTCCTCAGCCCAGGGAAATGGCGTTACAAGCTTGCACCTTATGTCCAGTCTTGGTTCAGCTCCCAGCCACCAGATTTAATTCTGCCTTTGCCAGCCTTTCCTCTCAGATATCTCCTCCACGTGTAGGTGCCGTGGGTGGGGCCCCAATCACCTCCTAACCTTCTCTTAGCTAAGCTAAATCGATTGAGCTCCTTCAGTTCAGCAGATGCACAAAGTTCCTGGTGTGTGCCAGGCTCCGGAGGACCAGGGTGCGCTAGGGACCCCCCGAGGGCCACGCGGGGAGTCAGTGATAGTACCGGGATTAGAGTTCTTGGCTGTCAGGGAGTTAAAAATGACGCTAGACTGAACTAGGCACATTACTTACAGATTCAGCTCCCCGGCATGTGCCATGCCTGGGCCTGGGCTGGGGCTCCCTGCACTGGCAGGCTCAGGGTCATGTCGTGTGCTGCTGCCTCTCCTGCTGGCAAGCCATTCCGCCTTCTTCCCATCTTTAATCCGGGTGGGAAACAAACCCAGGGACTAACAGATCCCACCTCCTAGGGGATGACGAGTCCTGTAGCACGAGTGACCCTGCACTCGAGCCTGAGACAGCAGGAGTGACGCCCTCAGCTCAAACGATTCCTACCCACCCGCGGGTGAGAAGCCGGAGGACAGGAAACCTCCCAGAGAAGGAATTGAACCTTTGCTGCCAAGAGGGTGTTTGGCTTGACGGGACCATTTCAATGCTAAGCCTGTTCCCTGTGTGGTTGTTTGTTCAGATCCCAGGCAGCCAGACTCCAAGGCACAGTCACCATCCATTTCCCTGTCGCTGCAGGGGAGGGCGTAGTGCTAATGACACCCTCCCACCGCCCTCCGCTGAGCAAGCTGGCGTAATGTGGGGGAGGAGAGGGGAGATCAGGCTCCACCCATTCCCCTCCCCTCCCCACTCCCCATGGGGGAATAGTTGTGCCAGAACCCAAGGTCCAGGTAGCCTACCCCGGGCTGTGAAGAAAGTTCGCATTGCTCCTGGCTCTCCTGCACAGAGCCACCGCTAGCCCATGGCACCACACCATTCAATGGTGCAAGGGTCTGTCGATTTCTAACTGGGGGGGCTTTTTCCCATTCCACGTGCTGTGGGCGAGCCGTGCTCTTTCACACTGGGCTGTGCAGCACGGTTTGCAGGCTCTGGATGGCTTGCAAGGTTTCTGAGAGGCTGGAAGGGGCTTGTGGGCTGTTCCCTGAGTGGAAATAGAGCTTTTCCTACCAAAAAAGAAAAAAAAATCCACAAAATCCAATTTTGTCAGGTTTTTTTAAACAAAGAAGAAAAAAGTCAATTTTTTTGGTGATGAAAACAGATTTTTTTTTTCCCCACCAAAAATTCGATTGAGTCAGAAGTGGGGATTTTCCCCTCGCCTGTCTTGTCTCGATGAGTCTCCTCTTTCAGCAGGGGCATAACAATTTCTGCAGAAGAGCGCTCTTCACACTCATTAATGTCCCCCTCCTGCATAACAATTCAGACCATCACAGACTCACTCGACACCCGCTCCAATATTACATGACCACGTGGAACACAGATATTACAAGTGAGATAATTCATGCAGCAACTCCCAACGCTCACTAGAGCCTAAACAAGAAATGCTTGTTCATCTCTATTTTATCAACATGAACCCACGAATGAGCCAGACAGATTCCAGCTCTGCATCTGTCTGTGTCCAGTTGAGACAGGAGGACCTTGGCATGTGCTAGCATCACAAATCCTGCCTGTTTGTAATACAGTAAACAACCGCTCTTCTTCGAAAGCAAAGTACTGTAGTTTTATCGGTGTGTGATTTCCCTAAAAATCAACACACTCCAATTGCAAAGTAACACACATTGGAGGGGAAAATCTGTCTCCATACACCCTCCACCGTTCTAAAGAAACTGTAGCCACTCGAGGAAGAACCCTGGCCATCAGTATAGATAGCTTAATGACAACCTCTGCTTAATGGGCAGCTGTGGTCAGAAAAGCAAACAAAGCATTATAGATTCTAAAGCCAGAAGGGACCATTGTGATCTGACCTCTGATCTAGTGCAGGCCAGAGAACTTCCCCAAATAATTCCTAGCGCAGACCTCTTAGAGAAACTTCTAATCTTGATTTAAAAACTGTCAGTGATGGAGAATCCACCAAACCGTGGGTAAGTTGTTCCAATGGTTTACTATGCCCACCATTAAACATGTACACAGATACATAAGGAATTGGATGGAGATTAATCCCAAGACTGTTTTAGTGTGACTATATTGATCAATGGTGTGGCCTCACCTGGATCCAGGTGCAGTAGTGGTCATCCCGTATCTAAAAGCGTATTGCAGAAGTGGAGTGGGTTCAGAGATGATAAAACAGAAACTGGTCTAGAGGAGGGAGCTCAGGACTGTCTCTTCTCCCTGTTTCATAACACAAGAACAAGGGGACAAGAAATGAAACGGAGAAGTGAGAAATTCAAACCCAAAATAAGGACATAGTTTTGCAGACAACATGTAATGAGACTGTGGAACAGACTGCCACAGGAAGTCATTGAGGGCAAGAATTTAGCAAGATTCAAAAAGGGATTGGACGTTTATATGGAGAACAAGAATATCCAGAGTTATCATCGTTAATGACACCAAAAATTCGACCAGGGTTATAAAACCTCATGCTTCCGGTCTTATGCCGATCTCTAACGATCAGAGACCAGAATGAGACATAACGTGGGGGACACATCCCACATCAGTTACTATGGGGGTTTTAAACCTTCCTGTAAAGCAGCTGTCGCTAGCTACTATCTAGACAGGATACTAAGCTAGATGGACCTTGTATCCGATCCAGTCTGGCAATTCCTATGTTCCTATACATACCAAGCAATAGGTATTAGAAATCTGTTTCGACATAGTTTGAATACAGACAATGTGATTTCCATAATGGTGCTAGTGATTTGTACAGGCAGGATATTTAAAACAAACAAAAGGAAGGTACTTCACACAAAGCACAGTCAACCTGTGGAACTCATTGCTATGGGATATTGTGAAGGCCAAATGTATAAATGGGTTCAAAAAAGAAATAGATAAGTTCATGGAGGAGAGGTCCACTAAAGGCTATTAGCCAAGATGGTCAGGGAGGGATGCAACCCATGCTGGTACTGGATGGCAGGGGATGGGTCACTCAATAATTGCCCTGTTCTGTTCATTCATTCTCTCTGAAGCACCTGGCATTGGCCACTGTTAGAAGACAGGATACTGGGCTAGATGGACCTTTGGTCTGACCCAGCATGGCCATTCTTATGTATGAAGCAGTGTGCTCTGCATGGAAACCAATGGAAATCAATTCATTGGCAACCTCTGTGACAAACCAATTTTTCAGTAACAAACCAGTTTATAAGAAATGCAAAGCAGTCTGCATGGCATTGGAAACTCTGTAGTAAATAATATAAACTGGTGTGTAAAATACAGCCCAGAAGTAGAGCATGCCCTATCTGGCATTTCCTTGCACTAAACTAGCTTGTAGCAGGCAAATGTATTAGGTCTCAGTCCAGACTTTGTAAAGAAAATGCACATTATCGACATTTTTGCACGTGAAACTCAAGAGACGTCACAAATTATTCCAATGAGCCAATAAAAAAAATGGCTTATTGATTTCTCTCCATTGGCTCAGAGCCCCTATATAAACTTCCTCTGCACCCAATATAGAGAGAAAGGACATAGAGGCCTCATCCTCTTCTAATGTCCTTACTTGCTTAGTGATGCAAATACAAAAATCATTTGGCTTTAAAAGATCTCCCAAGATTAGTTCTCGGCTATGACAGAGGTCCCTAGTAGATAACACCATATGGAACTTAATTGAATGGACATAATGGCTGTGAGCTAACTCATTCCGCTCATAATGAAGAGTCTAGCCCATAGCCAGGGTAATGTTATTGACAACCTAGTCATGTGGAATTCTGGGCAGCCACTCATCTGCAAGTCTCCCCAGCATGGTAGCAGAAACGTTAACAATCCCCTCTCGAGTGCGTCCACTTACAACTCCTTGCTAAACAGAGGCGAGGAGCGAGGAGAACTTGGAAGGAACGAAAAAACAAGCTCATAAGCAAAATTAAGCCAGTAGCGACTCTAGAATGGAGAGATGGACTCATGCAAAGTCATCCAAGTCCACCCCATTCCAAATGATTGCTACTAGACCAACCAGCTGTATTCCTCCCCCCGGCAAATGCTCTCTTCTGTTGGAAAAACCATGCGCTGTAACCTGCTACAGCCACTGGGACTGTATGAGTTTGGGTCAGGAATGACAACTGTGCAAACCTCCTAAGCAACGTTGAAAAATCAATAAAAACACAGCCAGGTTCTACGGTGACCTTAGTTTGTGTCGAAGCAACAGAGAGTCAAATTCAATCGAATCCTTTAGGAAAAACAAGAGCAGAAGTGGCCTGCCTAGTCATCCGGCACTGAAGTGTGGTCACCTTGCTCCAGTGCAGTCCTGCCGCCCCAAGCAACCAAATGCCGAGTGGGGCATGCTGTGCAGATGGCTCGACGCTGGCCCACAGACAGCTTTGCTAATGGCATATTACACAGAAAAATAGCAACCCGCTTCCTTGACTCTTCATTCATTTGCCATGTGTCACCATTATTCAAGTGTTGTTAAGCACAGAGCCGGTGCATAGGATTATGAATTACAGCCCTGACATGAAGAGAGCACAAGGTTTAGCCGGGCGACAGAGCCTCTGACATATGTGGATGAAACCAGTGCGTTGCGGGGAGCTTTGCTAATACTCCAGCAACACGCCGGAGAGGCACCGCCCCACATAGGCGCCGACTCCGTGGGTGCTCCGGGGCTGGAGCACCCATGGAAAAAAAAAATAGTGGGTGTTTAGCACCCACCAGCGGGGCCTGCCGATCAGCTCCTCCCTCTCCCGCCTGCTGCTGATCAGCTGTTCAGTGGTGGGCAGGAGATGCTGGGGGGGACGGGGAGGATCGGGGGCAGGAAGAGGTGGAACAAGGTGGAGAGCACTTGGGGGAGGGAAGAGACAGGGTGGGGTGGGGTAGGGTGGGGCCTTGGAGGAAGGGGTGGAGTGGGAGCAGGGCCTAGGGCAGAGCGGAGTCGAGCACCCATGGGGAAATCAAAAAGTCGGCACCTGTGCCGCCCCATCTCCAAATCTAAGATGTCCACAGCCACGGACAACGAAGGAGAAATCGGGCTATGGTGCTGGTACCTTATCGCTGCAGTCGCACATCGGCTGCAGCCAGGGGACTTCTTAGAGCCATTAGAAAACGAGGCTCTGAGCCAGAAAGAACAGTTCACAAAGGAAGGAGGTGGCACCAGCTCGGGGGGGAAGAGTTCAGCTTCTCTGGGTGCCTTAAGTGGGACTGTCCAGAGGTTCAGACACTGAACGCTGAGTTTCCTAGTTCTCTAATGGCGGGGTTTGTGCTCTTTTGTTAGCAGCATCTGCCTAAGGATCTTTACCAATGAGTCACTGATCTGTAGCATTAGCATTAATGTCATCTTAAAGTGTCCGCTCTAGAAAGTATTGTGTATTGTAAACAGAGGTGACACATAACTGTGGATAGTGGAGGGGCACAACTGAAAGGTTCTGGGGGACACGTGCCCGCCCCAGGCCTTGCCTCTGCCTCCACCCCCTGACCCACCTCCGGTGCCTGCAAAGCAGGCAACAGGAAGCTCTGGGACTCCAGCAGCAGGGAAAGAGAAGCAGCCGCATGGAGCGGGGTGGGGGGGCCTCAGCCTGCAGCCAGCTACCCTGCTGCTTCCCTCCGCCCAGTGCTGCCTGGACACACAGTGAGTGCCACTGCCAGGGGGAGTCGCTGTCTCCTCGCTGCTGGGCGTCCCAGAGAGAGATGGCCTGAGAAATCGTCGGGGGGGGGGGAGGGGAACGGGGACGACATGACCCCACATGTCCCCCCTCTGATTTTAAAGATTTTTTATCATAACCCTTTCACAAGTACTGAGGACTTGTGGGTATCTAGACATCACAAGTGAAAATCTCCAGGGGTGCGGATGAGGTCTAGAAAGCTAGGCAAAGCTGCAGAGATGGTACCTATTACTTAAAGGGCTCCCTTACAACTCACTGCTAGATCACAGGCCACGTAACACAACAAGGATTCCTCTAGTCAAGAGACTACAACAGGCTGAAAAAATTATTTCTGACAAATCTAACAATGACACCGGCAGGAATTTGTAAGGTCTTGCGCATGCATGAAGAGCAAATCAAACCTCCTCATAGGGCAGAGGGCTGGAAGTGACTTCCAGGGTCTTCAAGTCAGTCCCTGCTATTGCAGGAAAAGCTGTCCTATCATTCCATTCAGAAACGTAGCAGGTTCCCTGTTAAAGCTATTTAGTCTGCCCCCACTGGTCCCATGGGAAGGCTGGTCCAGAACCTCACCCCTCTGGTGGTTAGAAACCGTCTTCTCATTTCCAGCCTGGATTTACTCAGGGACAGTTTATGTCCATTTGATCTTGTATCAACATCCTCAGTTAGCTTCAAGAGCTCTTCATCACTCCCTGGTGTTTACCCCCTGCCACTAATGTACTTATAGAGAGCCATTAGATCCCCTCTCGGGCTTCACTGATTGTCAACAACACTTGCTGTCTCTCTCTCTCTCATTGGTTATAACGTAAGAAGATGCAATCCAATGACATTGACTCTAATTTTGATGTTACCCACTATTGATACAATATAATGAAACTGTCTCACACAGGGTTTATATAGCACAAAGAAAGTTGGTTTATTCTCTTCCTCAGAACGGATTTCATGGTAAATGTGAAATTGGTTGTTTGCTGTGGAAAGCATAAAATATCCGTGGGGAACACATGGAATTCAGAACTTTTAACATTTTTCACTATTCAGAACCCTGAGGGAAGCAATGAAACCAACCAGAATCACATCAATTTCACTCCTCTGCTGCTTGGCAAAGCTGAGAGGAACAGCAACAGAAGCAGCTGGAGCTGGTCCAACGAGGACACAAAGAGGACGTTGGCTCAGGGGATGGCATAGCAGAAACCCCATTCCCACAGCAGCCAAAAAGCTGGGGGAGGAAGTTAAGAATTGGGGATGCACCACCTACCACCTAAGTTAAAAGCACAACTCCACATCAGTTAAACAGCTCCAAGAGTCTCCCTCGGAAACAGAAAAAAAGAAGGAAGGCCTGTGTAAGTGGTGGGGGGGGTGGGGAGGGTTGACACTTTGCCCTGAGGGTAAAGAGACTCTGGCTCTGGTCAACAAAGGAGTGTGTTCCCCAAGCGTGAGCCATTCACTGATAAATGAACGGACAGGGACGCTGTTAGCCCGGGTGCCTCGGATGAGCTCAGCTGCCAGGACGGAGCAGGCAGTGAGAAGTGGTTTCTAGATAGGATGTAAATCGTGTAGGGCTGAATGCACCTTGAACTGCTCCCAGCAATGACGCAAAAGCCACCGCAGATCCCATGCACAGCACAGCCATATGCTCTTTGTCTGTGAGGGCCCTTGCTAGATGAGCAGGCAGCCATGTGCTCACCGCGTCTGCTTCATTGCATCGCATGTTGGAAGCAAACTTTCTGTCATTCTCTCGTGTTTCATCCTTTCAAGCCGCCCGCCCGCCCCTTCTTTCCTTCTCCCTCTTATGCTGGTCGCTAACTTTTAAATGACTCTTCGTGCCTTTCCCTAGGACCTGTCACACCTCGATTCTTCAGGTGAACAGGTCCTGCTTGAGGCAGGAGGAAGCAGCAGGATGAAAATATGACAGTGTGCATGTTGCTTTCTGCCAGCACCTGTGACCATGGGAAAATGGTTGTCTTGGGGCCAGATCCTGCGCTCATTTAAACTCTCATTGCCTGAAGTGGGAGAATGAATAGGCCTTGGTGTATAGGGGTCGTGTGAAATGTTTTTAATTCACACCCTTGATTTTCACTGTCAGACCGGATCGGAACAAACCTCACAGCAGCCCCATGTGTCAAACAGTGAGCACCAGCGAGCTTTTCAGCCAGCCTGATGGCTTTGTACCATAAAAAACCCGTAACCCAGGTCCATCTTCTTAGCTCCTCGCAGGTGGGACTAGAGCAGTGCTACACTTCCATCGGGAAATAGACATGGCCTGTGGTCAGGTTTTATGACGAAGCTTTTCTCCACTGCAGTGTGAAGCCAGGAAAATATGCCTGGAACCTGCGCACTCCACCCTTCCCGTGTGTAGAAACACAGAATCATAGAACCTCAGGGTTGGAAGGGACCTCAGGAGGTCATCTAGTCCAACCCCTGCTCAAAGCAGGACCAATTAGCAACCTCAGCAGAATCTTGCAGAGACCCCGATTCCCCGGGCATGCTAGGAGACTCTGCTGTGAGGCGTGGGTGCTGCACAGACTGAGGGCTTCAGGAGAACCTGGGCAGTGTCATAACAGAGCTCTGGCTTCTTTTAGCTGGCTAAGCACCCGAGGCTGGGGAGCCTTCCTCAGATACGCCGGGATTTCCAAAGGCGCCTAAAGGGAATGAGATTCCCAAATCCCACTGAAAGTCAATCAGTTGGACTTGGGTGCTTAACTCCCTAGACTCCTGTAGCCGTCCCACCTTGTGTGATCTGGGATGTCTGTACAGCGCCTGGCATGCGTTACTATGCCCTATACACGTCTCCATTTGTGCTGCCCAAGATGGCAACGCCGCGGGGCTGCAAAGCTGCTGCTTGGTGAGCGACTCATCCCTACCAGCTTGGTTTTAAACAGGGAACCGAACAACATTCTCTTCCTGACGGCTGCTCTGCAGTGGGGCCAGGGCTCCAGGTGCGGAGCGCCGGGCACAGCGCGGGTACTTGCCCTTTCAGAGACCATGCACAGAAAACAAGGAATCTGGCAGCCGTACTCACACAACAGTCGCCTTTGTGTCTTTTGTGTGTGTCAGGCTGGCCGGCCTCCACTCTCCCCAGCGCAAGAGCGTGGCACAAAGGGGAGAGAGACACACAGCATAGCCAGCTGCCAGACAAGAGCGTTTTGTGCAGGCTGGTGCTGGTAACGTTGCTCCCAGAGAGTGGGGCTGCCCGTGGCCCAGCGGGAAGGAAGGCAGACACAGCCGGCCGCCGTCCTCTCTTGTCTTCTCCCCACCTTGTCTCCCTTTCAGACACAGCCCCCATTAGCAACAAAATCTGTCTGTCACGGCAGCTGTCTAATCTGTCGTATGGCACGTGGCTCTTAAAGCAGCGAGTACAGAAACTCCGACCTTCCCTCTCCGCTTCTCCCACTACCAGATGCCCTCTCTCTCAAGCTCTTCCACCCAAGATGCCCCCAAGCATGCTGCAGGTTTGAGCAGACAAATTGCTTGACTTCAACCTCTGCCATTGGCTGCTGTCACTGAGCACCCTACGGGCACCTCTCTCGGTGCGTCATGAAGACACAGCAGTCTGTTCACCTTTGCTCTTCATGGCCCTAGTGCGCAAGCAAACAGAACAGCCTTGTGCGTCCGAAGGCCCCGCTCCCAGGCTCCCAGCTTTCCTGAAATCTGTGCCTCAAAGACAGGACTGGCTCCAGGGATTTTGCCGCCCCAAGCGGAGGGGGGGGAAAAAAAGGCCCCAATTGCAATTGTGATCGGCGGCACTCCGGCGGCAGCTCCACCGTGCCGCTTTCTTCTTTGGCGGTAATTCGGTGGCAGGTACTTCCCTCTGAGAGGGACCCGCCTCTGAATTGCTGCCGAACAGCCCGACGTGCCGCCGAACAGCCCTGCCCCTTTGCCACCCCAAGCACCTGCTTGCTGGGCTGGTGCCTGGAGCCGGCCCTGCTCAAAGACCCCACCTGCTCTCCACAGATAACCGTTGGGCGGCTCTTCCCCCAGTTAGCACAGTTACAATTTGCAGCAAAGGGCGGGTCTAGCTGTTTTGAAAGAAGGCTGCCTAGCTTTGGCGAGGTTTCATTGCTAGGCAGACAGGCCTACAAAGATTAGCAAAACGTCCCGATGGCCAGCCGTGGTCCCTGCAAAGTGTCAGCGAATTGGCACTGAGAAAAATTATCCAAGCAACACGGGGAAATGGAAAAAGAGAGAGGACAGATGGGTAGATAATGGGACCCGGCTTCGTTAATAATAAAGAGTATTTCACAGCTAATTACTAAAAGTAATAAAGAATACGCTCTGTCTGTTGAAAATGGGGTGTTATCATGAGCCAAAAATCTGCTATTCAGAGTCTGGAAAGACAAGTTTATCCCATCTGTTACCCAAAGCTGAAGAACCGTAATGAATGCATTTCTATAGGATGCAGTTTGCCAGCTTCATTCAGGCAACAGCAGCACAAAGCAAGCTGTGATTGGGCCTCATAGAGACATGGACTTAATTGTGCCTTGCTAATGAATTTAGATTTCATCTAATAGAACTGAACAATGGATGCAACCCCAAGCTGCACAAGAACGCATCTGCGGCATGCCTGGCTTAGTGGCAAAGAGCAAAGTACACATTTGCGTGGATGGGATGGGAGCAGCAGGCAAAACCACCGCTGGAGTGTTTGAGATACTGGTAACATCTCTGTGAGGACAGACTGAGTGAATGTGCTCCCTGTCGTCTCAGAAACAGCCAGAAAGCCTATGGCGTAGAGCTCTGGGCAAACCGACTAGGGAAAAGCTGGTCTGGGTCCTCTCTGTGTGTGCTAGTCTTAGAGACAATTGCCCTTTCAGCTACTTCTAGCTCAGGGAAGTCTGAAGCTGGGCTGTGCCTCCAGCCAGGGGCAGCCTAAAAAATCCAGGAGGAGGAAAATGCAGACAAATCGCAAGGTGTAACAAAGATGAGCTCTTCAAGCTCACAGCACTCAATGAAACTGGCCGTACTCTGAGCAGAAACAAGACCCTATCAATATCCATCTCTCCCTTTCAAACACACACACATATGGGCGTGTGTATTAATATACATATACACACACTCACAGTCAAGGGCAGTACGTACTGAACGGTCTGATTCTCCTCCCAGACGCCATCCCCCTCACTTGAGTTATTTTTTTCCTGGGCAGGTTTCCAAGGCTTGAAGATGAACCATTTCCCGCACAATTTGTATTAAAAATTCCACAGGCCCAAAGGACCAGAGTCTACGCTAATTTCCACGTGTCAGTGGGACTGCATGATTTCGAGGACCCAGGGAATTGCAAAAGCAGATACATTTGGTCAGAGACACGGTACTCTTAAAACAGACAACTCTTCACCAGGGGGGATGTTTTTCTCTCTCACTTGTGGCACTAGGGACGGGTTAATGCACTAGGAAGCAGCAGAGCGTTCTTCACACATGAACAACCAGTGTTTCTGGCTAATTCTTCTCTGGGATATGGCAGCACTAGTGAGTGTTCTGTTGTCGGGCACTCAGTTGGCAGCCTACCCAGATCCAGGGTTTTCACACTCATCCCGCCGCAGGAGAACATGCAAGGTTCTCCCCGGACAAGACCCGGAGTTGGAGGGAAATTATAGGTAGCCTGCTCTGCTCTACCTACCTAATCTCAGCCAGCCCTCAGGAAGTGCAGGGTCCTACATTTCTCTGAGCATAGCCGGTCTACCAAGGAGTAAGGAGGGTGGGTACAAGCTCTGATCCAGCAGGGAAGGACATATCTGGAGGTATTTCCCCCCTTAGCCAGACCCCTTGAGAAGGGCAAAGAGGGCTCTGAACATTCAACAGGGCATGGGCCAGGAGGCAGACCTTGGGAGCTATCCACATGTGCAAGGAATGCACTGAATTTCCAGCCTGGTTCAGGGGAGGTTGCTCGTGGCTGATGGGGAATGTCCAACCCACTTTAAGGGTATTGTGCAAAGAGCCACCCTCTCCGTGCATCCTGTGAGTTTAAAGGGTCACAGGCCAGGATTGAGGGTTGGCCAGCTTTCTGAGCTCCAGTGACAGCCCCCCCGGAGGGCCAGGCTCAATGACAGACAGGAGTGCAGCAAGGAGAGGATGGGCTCAAAGGGTTTGGAGTGAAGGCACCTTAGCACTAAGCCGAGCTGAGGACGTGGGTAACTGGGGAGGGAGCTTCAGGATTGAAGGAGCAGCCTGATGGGCATCGATGTGAAGCTTTAATTCCCTCACTGGAGATCCTGAAAAGGCATCTTCATCATCCCCCTTGCTGATGTTGGCTCTGAGTGGGGGGGCTAGTCATCTCCTGCTGAGTGGGGAGAGGACAGCAAGGGCCACATGAGAACTAGGCCCTGCAAGGACACTGGGCATGACCGTGTTGGCTGCTATTTTTATGATTGTTCTGAGACGCATCATGTTTGGAAGGGAGTCCAGGAGTTCTCCCTGAGTCACCATCCAGAGAACCAACGCTGATGCATGTGCTGGCAGGAGCTCAGACCAGCCACTCATTCACACAGAGAATTACACAGACCCCCTTCCTTCCTGCCCCAGCGACTCCCATGCTTTGACAAAGGCCAGGGAGCTGGAGGCCTGGACGAAGGGCAGGGTGCCAAGAGGGAAGGGGAGAACTTGAGTGTTGATGTGAAGATAGGCGTCCGCCTCATCAATGCATGTCATCCCTTGGGTCTGTGGCTGCCAGGCTGGCCTGGGGAGACTCCATCTGGAATTTCAGGTAGTTTGCAGATTGATTCAGCCATTTCAGATCCAGGGTCGGTCTCCGTCCTCCTTATCCCTTGTGGGCCCTATGGGTCACGTTTGCAGATGACACAAAGCTAGGGGAGGTTGGCAACACTTTGGAGGCTAGAGCTAAAATTCAGAGGGGTCTTGATAAATTGGAGATCTGGGCTATAGGCAACAAAATGAAATTGAGCAAAGACAAATGTAAGGTGCTACTCTTAGGGAAGAAAACCCAAATGCACAAATACAGAATGGGGGATAACTGGCCTGACAGCAGCACCGCTGAGAAGGATCTGGGAGTTGTGGTGGATCACAGCCTCAACATGAGTCAGCAATGGGATGCTGGTGCAAACAAAGCAAATGTAACGTTAGGTCGCATTAACAGAGGCATAGCATGCAAGTCACGGGAGGTGATAGTGCCTTTGCGCTGGGTAGGCTGAAGTACTGTGTCCAATTTTGGTCACTGATGTAGCGAAACTGGAAAGGATCCAGAGGTGAGTGACAAAGGTGATCAGAGGGATGGAATGCAGCCATAGAGCAACGGCTGAAGGAACTGGGTATGTTTAGTTTGGAAAAGAGGAGATTAAGGGGGGACATGAGAGCAGTCTTCAGATACTTGAAAGGCTGCCATACGAAAGATGGAGAAAAGTTGTTCTCTGTTGCCGCAGAGGGCAGGACAAGAGACAATGGGTTCAAACTACAGCATAGCAGATTTAGATTAAATCTCAGGAAAAACTTCCGAACTGTAATTTCAGTAGGACAATGGAACAGACGCCTTCATGGCAGGGTTTCAAAAGGAGGCTGGATAGCATCTGTCCTGGATGGTTTAGACCCAACAAATCCTGCACCTTTCCCGGGGGTTAGACTAGATGACCGTGGTGATCCCTTCTAACCCTGTGGTTCTATGACCCTGCAGTGTCAGGAGTAAAACCCCTTTGCCTGCCTGGGCTGGATCAGCAGAATAAATGGCCCCTAGCATGTAGCTATGATGATGAGCTCACAGAATATTGTCCCTTTTATGAGGGTCCCAAGGGAAAGAGGTGACGCTACAGTAGGGCCTTCAGGCTCTGGCCCAGAAGAGGCCTGGCTGGAGCTCTTGGAGGAGTAGGAGAGGTAGGGGCTGTTGACTGGTGCAGATCCAAGCAGGGGAAGGCACCAACTAGTTACTCCCTGCCCTTCCTCCCCTTATTCTCCAGGGAGCAGATATCCTTGTTTCTTGTCTGGGACCCAGGGAGGCTCCACCGAGGCCTGAAGGAAAGATGGAGCCTCAGCAAGAGGTCAGGGAACAACTGGGAAGGAGAAGAGAGTGGGCCTGGGAATCCTGGAACTGGACTGGCAGATGAGGGGCAGAACTTACACACTCATCCCCAGGGCTGGCAGCGAGTGTGAGTCAGGCTCTGGGATTGTGACTCCAGGCAGCGGGACCAAGCTCTGGCTCCATTCAATCAGACACCTACCTAGACTCCTGATCCCTTGTCTATGAAAGCCTCTGAGTGTATGAAGATCTGAGGGAATTCCAGCTCAGCACTGCTCTCTGCTGCTGTAGATGGAGCATCCTGCGTGCTAATGAACCGGATTTACATGTGCATCTGTAACCTTCTCCTGCCGTCTGCCCTCCCGTGGGAACATGTCCCCACCCCCCCAAAGTGAGATGTATAATGATGAGGCTGTCCTTCTAAGCAACACTTACATACATAACTGCTTTTGGTTTCTGAAGGCTCTGCGTGTTCCTGCAGAGCTCGTAGGAAACCTGCCTGGAGAGTCCCATGGAACGATTTATGGGGCAGATCCTCCTCTCAGTCCCACTGGTGTAAATCCAGTCACCCCACTCACATCAGTGGAGTTCCTCCTGGTTTCTGCCGGAGGGCCTGAGAGCTGAACTGGGCTGGAGGTTTTGAAATGGCTTGGAAGAAGAAGACAGGCGCGGTATCCACATGGAATATGCCAATGAGCATGTCAGTGGCTGATCCTCGTCGCTAGGACCCGGCACACCGAACACATGCAAAATACATGAATGTTTGTGAGGGCTCTGGTGCAAAAAGGATACTGACTCATCTCAGGTTACCCCTAGAACACATATAGGCTGCCACTGAAGTCCTCCCCTCCCCCAAACTCCTCTCTCCTGCCTAACCCCGCCTCCTTGCCTTTAACCCTCAGCTAGCCCCTGGACTGACCACCTTCCTGCCCTCCGTCTTTCTGCATGGCTGGACAGCGCGGCAGGGGGCTGGAATAATGGCACACCTCCTCCGGCCTCACCTCCCTCCTGCTCTCAATCACGTTTTCACACATTATTCCTGGTAATTGGGTGGCTTTTCACGGAGCAGGTGTGCCTCAGCCTAGCAATTGCGGGGCACTAGCACTTTTCAGAGAGGTGATAATTACCCGGCATGAAGGGTTTCCGCGTTGCTCGGCGTCCCTCCGAAGGCCGCTGAGTGAACAGTAGCAACAAGAGACCAAAATGCTGCCCCTTGCTTAGGGATGCTTGTCGGGAGGAAGGTGGAACAAAGGTCTGATCTGGCTGCACACGTGAGCTACTCCTTGCTTTGGCAAGGAGAGGAGCACTGTAGCAGTCACAGTGCTTTAGTGTATCAAGCAGACATCGGCTTGACATTCGAGTCCCAGCCCTGCGCAGCGAGAGGCAGCTATAATAGCCATGGGTAAAAGGTCCCTGCACATTCACTCCGCCACATTTCAGCTAACGGCCCCAAGGAACCCACTTGGCCCTCCACGGAGAGCCGGCCTGACAGCTTTCACTTGCTTTGTGTTGCGAAGGGACCGGGCCTCAACATATGCTCCAAACAGCTGCCTCAGCCGGAGCCTAGCTCTCGGGCAATCAGACCGCAGCACAGCACTGGGGCAGGGGCTGGAGAACCAAGGCTAGACATGATTTTGAAATGAGAAATCAAACCCCAAAACCCAAGCAGAGGGAAAAGGGAGACGTGCCAGAGGCGCCGCGAAGTCCACCCGGGACTTTGCTATTGCTCCTGGTTTTACATGGAAGGCGCCCAGACCCCAGGGTGATAAAGCTCTACGCCAGACAAAAAGCTAGATGAAGTTAAGAGACAGAGACACATCTAAGGCTAACAAAGCTTTAGGCTTCTTTTCAGAAACGCCCTCCCTGGGGCTGGAGTGGCAGAGAAGAGAACAAGCAATACTCTGCAATAAGGGCGCTTGTGTAGCAAAAGGAAGTTGGCTTGTGTAAATTAATCCCAGGGAGGATGAGGAAGACAAGGATGGCAAAGGTGGAGAGAGTTTTGTTTTGGTTACCAAAGCCCAGCTGTCACTAAGCACTAGGCTGTTGCCTTTTGGAGTAAGAAAAAAAGGAAGGATGTGAGGGGGTTTTTTGCTGGTAGATGATGTTACTCTGACCCTTACCACAATAAAGGAAGGAACTTGTCCTTGGGTGTATTAGCAAAGATCTTGTGTTTTGGGGGGGCAGCTGGGTTTGTTTGTAGTTTTCTTCTAGAGCACTGAGCATCGACATTAATCAGGTAGATCGGTGGGGACATCACCCCATGATTGCTGGCAGGGCAAACATTGGTAGAGTTGTCTTTCTTTTTCTTTCTTTTTTACTTACTTACAAGGCCCAGTACATAGAATCATAGAATATCAGGGTTGGAAGGGACCTCAGAAGGTCATCTAGTCCATCCCCCTGCTCAAAGCAGGACCAATCCCCAGACAGATTTTTACCCCAGTTCCCTAAATGGCCCCCTCAAGGATTGAACTCACAACCCTGGGTTTAGCAGGCCAATGCTCAAACCACTGAGCTATCCCTCCCCCCCTACATCAGCTAGGGACTGGAAAGAAAAGAATCAAAAGTTCAACCAGTTGTGTGTATCTTGTGTGAATTCCTGTTATGCTTGATCAAGAGACATAAATACATTCAGAGGAGTACCAGAGTCCTCAAAGCTCCCCTCACCCATTTCAGCCATCGGGCAGTCAAACGGGAAATAGAGGAATAGTTGCAGCTCTTCTTGACTTTCCGAAACACTGTACTCATCCTGCTTTTAAAATGATGTCAGAAAGCCAACGTCCACCTCAGCAAAAGGCACCATGGAAGGTGGTGTGGGGGGTTGTTCTGCATAATTCTGAACCCACTCAAAAATCATGGGTTCCGTAGTTTGACTTGAACTCAAATATCATGGAGGTTGTGGTCTCCTTCGGACCAAATGAGGAAAGGAGCAGAAAGGAGAAGATGCCGAAAAACCAGCATGAACCTTTGAGCAGGCAGGAGGGCGAGTGAAGGGACACAGGACCAAGTATCAACTTCAGCTTTCCATGGCACACAGAGCTGCGAGCACGGGGAAGAACTGTGTGTGTGACAGGTGGCATCCCAGCCCAGCTCTGCCGTCTGCCAGGAGGCTAGCAGCAGCTCCGTCTCCATGCCCACTGAGTCTCCAGCCTCTCCACCGAGAGGGCCAGTCTTGCCAGCTACTGCCAACACAGGCCAACGAGGAGGCAGTGATGTCCTGCCTTGCGGAGTCATGTTCCCCAGCAGCTTCACCCGTCCCATCGCGCAATATGCCTCTGTTCCTTACAACCTCTGCTTTCTAATGACCAGAGAGAAGGGACAGGAATGAAGAGGTGGAAATGTGGGTTCCTGAGGGCTACCAGGCACCGGTGCAGTGGCTTTCATTTATGCCCTTACTCAGCTCAGACCAATCTACTGTAGAGGGCCTGGCTCCAGCAGGTCTTCAGGACTCCCCATGTACTACTCCATAATCCCCCTCGGAGGAGCAAAAAGCTTCTGTCACACTCCTCTTGCTTGGCGCCTGTGTCTCACTGCAAAATCTGAGCGCCTCCAATCCTGAGCTGCTCATTCTCTGCCCAAACTCCACGGGGACTAAGGCCAAGAAGCACCTGTCTTCTCCTTGGGGAAGGACAGTCTTCTCCCCACCTTTCCCAGGGGGTCCCTGTCCCCACTGTGGTGATTATTGGACCGAAACATTTACCCTAAGCAGCTGGTAAAAAGTATGTGAAAGTTTGTAAGATGTCACAAACACCGAGGACTTTTTGCCTGCCGGAGAATTAACCGTAGAAAATAGGTCAAGTTATTTTCAATAAATAAATGTTATGAATAGGTGCAAAAAAACCAGACAGAAAAACTAAATTAGTCCAGACAAAAATGGCCTTTTGATATAAGTAAAGAACTCTAGTGAGATCAGACCTGGTCAACAAGAAAATGTGGGAATGAAGCTACCTATGCTGAGTTTGGCCTTATGGAAATGGATTTAATTGATTGACAAAATAATGAGGATAAAATATGTCACCCACATTTACTCCTGTGTGAGGTTCTTAAAAAGAGACTTTGACAAAAAGGAAGAATCGTCGTTCCCCGGCTATCCCCTGACCTGCCAGGACTGCAACTCAGCTCAGGCCAGGAGGAACAGACTTTCTTCCCGAGAGGAAGGCCAGCTGGCCTCACTCTTATTCAAGGAATCACATCATCATGAAATCCAGTCCTCAACCCACCAGTGGGGATAGCTAACTACCTGCCTGTACAGGGACGTAAGTTCCATATTGTTTTCCCTTCCCTTGTTATGTTGCTTTCTGCTCCCACACACCCCTTTCATCCTATCCTCTCGCTCATTCTCTGGGCTTTTCACTGAATACTCAGATCACCTATACTGCAGCCAGCTAAGTCTGCCTTCTCTAAGGAGAGAGGATCCAGCCATATGATGTCCCGGTTCAGAACGTGAACCAGTATGCAAGCAGCAGGCATTGTGGTCGACCAACCAGCCAAAGCGTTCACTCGTAATTACCCGGCGGTCCTGTGCTCCAAAAACCTCAGCCAACTCTGGATTTCATCTATCTTCTCTACCCTGTCTCTCCTCCACTGTGTGTCTGTTTGTTAAAAACAGGATAGGCAAATGCCCTTCACATCGGGACAGAGAGTAAAATCAACCCTTTCCTTTTCATCAAAGAAAGGTTATTAATGAAAAGAAGAGACTCTGATAGCTCTGGTTACGTTTGTTTTGCAGCCACTCAACCGCAGTTTCAATCTAAATTCTTCTTTTAATTCCTTGTTCTTTCTTTGCGTTTAAATCAATAAACGTTCAACTTGAATGAATGCTTTTGGGTGTTTGCCAACTCACCAAGTAAATCCTATGTCTGTGAAAAACCAGCCCTAAATGTATCTATCATTGTTTAATGCTGGACAGTCAGAGAGTTTATAAACATCTTTAAGTCTTTAGGCCTTTGAGATCAATATCAATACACGCCCCCAGCTGCATCTGGAGGGGAGGAGACAGGGCATATGCTCTCTTACCCCCCTCCCTGTCTCATGGCCCATTGGACATAGGGTGGAGGAGAAGGATCTGCAGATGTTTGGACTGGCTGCCCCTGTGCCTTTCAGCAGGAACTGGAGATCACTCCTGCTTTCTATACAACAGCTGATTGGCACCCAGCAAGTGGGAAGATGGAAGCTCCTGAGAGGCAGAGGGTCCGTTCCTGTCACAACAGCTGCCTGGCGCTAGCAGCACCAGCCACCCAACCCTAGTCTGGGACATCAGTGAGGAAAGTCAGGTGAGGCAGGTCCATTGGGCCAAGGACCCTAGGACTCAGCCTTATGCTTAGGCACCAAGAACTCCAATTACATCCCCAAGGCCCCTTCCCAATGCATCTTCCCAGCCCCCCACCCCCACTCCTGGGGTTTTGGCAACGCCGTGCTGCTACGTGCAAATGAGGCAGGCGCTGCAGGCTGGCGTGATCCACAGTGGAGCTGCAACTGGGAGCTGGTACAAAACAAAGGCAGTCTCCCTGTGGAGACGCCCTTCCTGCAGCTGGTGAGAGCAGAAACTGTCAAGATTGCACGGTGCCTCGGCTGGCCCAGCCCAGCCCTCCCCTGGTGTGGCTCCCAGGAGCACGCACACATAACCCAGCTGCCTCTCTGCTCGTTGGCTTCGTTTCTGTCAAGGTTCCCTCCCCACTCTGAACTTTAGGGTACAGATGTGGGGACCCGCATGAAAGACCCCCTAAGCTTATTTCTACCAGCTTAGGTTAAATTTATGCTGCCACCACCAAGTATGTTCCAAATATTTAGAGAGAGCCACTTGGAACTCTGCCTTTCCCCAAATATCTCCCAAGTCCCTACCCCCCCCTTTCCTGGGCAGATTTGAGAATAATTCCTCCCTCAAGTCCCTACACCCCTTTTCCTGGGTAGGCTTGAGAATCCCCCTCACCAATTAGTCCTGGTGAACACAGATCCAAACCCTTGGATCTTCAAACAATGAAAAATCAATCAGGTTCTTAAAAGAAGAATTTTAATTACAGAAAAAAAAGTAAAAGGTAAAAGGTACCTCTGTAAGATTAGAATGGAAGATAATCTCACAGACAATCAAATTCAAAACACAGAGGGTTTCCCTCTGGACAAAACTTTAAAGTTACACAAAGAACCCAAATTTATCCTCCCTCTTATTTGCAAAAGAACTCACAAACAAGAAAATAAAAGTAATCTAATTCCTTCTCTAAATACTCACTACCCTATAGGCGTTGGATGGTTCCTTCTTTCTCTGTCTCTGCAAAAGCCCCCACACAGCACAGACAAAAGACTTTTTCCCCCTACCAGATCTTTAAAGTATCTTGTCCCTTTATTGGTCCTTCTGGTCAGGTGTCAGCTAGGTTATGTGAGCTTCTTAACTCTTTACAGGTAAAAGAGGAATTAACCCTTAACTGTATGTTTATGACAGTCTCATCTAGTGACTGGCCAGCGTATTCCAGTATAGAACTTCTAGCCTCCGTTCGCTCGCTGCGGCCTCAGCCTAGGAAATCCCCATCTCGAGAGGGAAGCTCCACACCGACAAACTGGGAAGGGAGGGCTGGTTGGTTTAGGTTTAGCTAATCAACGTGAGTGACAGATGTTCAAGTGGACACCCAAAGAAAGGGGGGAGGGAGGAAAACTGGAAGAGTCTTTAGGCAAATTATTCATCTGCAAAAAGATGTCTTCTGCCACACTTCATTTCTGTTAGCTCTGGCACTCATCCCCTGGGCTCGGTCTCTCCTGGGTGCCTGGTGTTCTCTTTGAACTCCGACATTTCAGAGAACTGAGAGCAACCGAGCTGATTGCACATCAAGCCCTCGCTCAGAGAGCGAGACAGCTTGGGAGGATTATCCCTGCCGAGCGGACATAAATGGATACTGTACGCCGCCTTCCTGGAGCAGTGGTGAGAGTCTGGGACGCCTACACCGTGTGAAGCTGCCTGCCCTGGGAGGCATAAGATGCACACTCCTCTTCTCCCCTCCCCTTTGCTTCCTTTTCATCTCCACATGCCCTAATCGCACTGGGGATACTGAGCAGCGTAAAACGGGCTTTTAAAAATGCTTTATAAAAACATGGGTGGGGAAAAGGAGGAGATAAAGGCGCATCAATGCATCTGGCTACAGGGGAACTGGGTGTTTTAAATGTTAGATCCTATCCCTCGGAAGAAGGTTACGGTATGAATACAGATGGATGCTGCGTGTACGTCTGCAGAGAGCTTTGGCTTCTGTTCTAATGACTGTCGAGCAATCAGCTAGGGGCATGCCTGGGAGCTGTGGGATATAAGTAAGATAACAAACATTAAAGTTTAATGATAAGAAAAAATTGCCTGTGAGATCTGTTAGAACATGGAATCACCAGTTCTAAGGCCAGAAGGGTCCATTGCGAACATCTAGCCTGTCCTGACTGACACAGGGCAGAGCACCTCACCCAGTAATTCCTGCATCCAGGCCAATAATTTAGGAAGTGGCAGACGCCCGATTGCTTGGAATAAACAAGAGAGGACAAATACAGAACTATCGTACCCAGGAGGGATGATGTAGATCTCTTTCCTCATCTCAAAATCTGGTATACCTGACTCTCAGCCATGGCACATCTTAAACCTGGAAACCAAAGCCAGTGGTCTTGATCGACTGTCACGGTTACAAAATAGATGAGAACCGAGACACAGAGCACTCTAACAGATGACCACAGATGGTATCGTACTTTAATCCCAGTATCTAAGAGCTGAATTCGCCTTCTGAAAGAACAAGAGCACTGCACTTATATTCCTCAACTCCCCAAAATGCCAGACCACATTGGTGCAAGAATCTCCGTGTGCAGAAGGAAAGAGCAGCTAACTGTGAAAGAACCAAACTGGGAGGGGGCTACTACTTTTGCATCCACGTTGGCAGCAGAGGCACATCCACCATCAATGGCTATACTTTAAGGCTTGAGGCTTGTCTACACAGGGACATCCAGGAAAGTTGATCTGAATTAACTAAAGGTGTGTATTTGAAGCGGACTAGTTAAACCACATTAAATCGCTCTGTGGGTGCTGTTATTCAGAATTAAAGTGGCCTTAATTTGATTTAGCTTAATTCACTTTGGAAGTGAATTAAAATAAACTGAATTAAGGCCACTTCAGTTCTGAATAAGGGTGTTCACACAGGGTTTTAATGTGGTTTAACTAATCCACTTCAAATTCACACCCTTAGTTAATTCAGATTAATTTTCCTGGATGTCCCTGTGTGGACAAGCCCTAAGATCTTCAAAGCTGCTTTGGAGGTCCAAACACCCACTTCCATTCATTTTAATGGGAACTGGGAATCCTTTAGGTAGCTTTAAAAAACTCATCCTAAAATCCTTCATTTCCAATACACAAAAAGTGCGGTGAGCACTATGGGGCGGGAGCCCCCCCCCACAGTGTGCATGTTCAGTGCCTAGCACAATGGGGCCTGGATCTTATTTGGGGTTTCCAAGCATGAGTAGTATAAAGAACAATCCTTTTGCTCTGGGGGATGGACAGTGAGCCGGGACAGGCTGCTCAGGGTCAGGTGAACCAGATGCTGGTGGAGAATCACTCTCCATACATGAGGCTGTCTAATGAACCTGCAGTCAAGCCTTGGGTAGGTAAAATATATACAGTTACCTGTGGGAAATGGATACTTCCAGACAGTATAGAGTAGTATCTCTGTATGCGAGGGGTATTAACCACTAGCTACAGGTGACATGATATGATACGATCTTATTGTTGGACATCGCAGCAAGGAAAGACTTCTGCAAATGCCGAAAATCCTCACGTTAAAAGGAGGAGCCCTGGAACTGGATTCTGGGGGCTACACTTGCATGCATCATTTTCCTTTCAATGGCTGTCACGCTGGCATGTCTTTCACCCTAGCCACAGAGCCAACAGCCACCCGTGCTGCCACTCCAGGGGCTTTCAATATTTGGCCTTCTTGGTGCCAGTCTAGAGCTGGTTATCACCGTGTCCACGAGGGGGTGTCCATGTGTACCTCCGACTTTATGATTTTCTTACTGTTTTTGTAGAATTCCCAATGCGGAATGGCGCAAACTAACCCAAGCTCCCTGCCCTCGCTGCGGGGGTTCTGAGAAGGGAGCAGGTCACAACCGAGACCCAAGGTCAGGGACACATAAAGGCAGCCACCTTCCTCTCCAAACTGCCCCCCAAGGGCTTCTGGGGACCACCGTGGGCTCAGTTTCAGGCAGTGGTAACCAAACTAGGGAAAAACGTGGAATCAATGCTTAAAGAGAGGCGGGCTAGCAGTCTGAGACTGACCTGCACTAGAAAGTTTGACTAGCATAATTTTGAGCCATGTTGGTAAAATCCTGACTTTCCGTCGGTGGCTCCATGAACAACATTTGCAGCCTAAAGGCACTATTTTACCGGTACTGCCAATGTGGACGCTGCTTTACCTGTCCCGGTGAAACCAGTCCTCCAGAAACAGTCCCACAATGCTCCTCCCCACGACAGTGACCACTCTTGTCACAATTGCTGCCTAGAGGTCACCGTCACTGAACACCACCACCCCTAAAGCCACTTTTCAATACCATTAAAATAGAAAAAGCAAGTATCAGATATGAAATTGGCCCCATCTCTGATAAATACTAAAATACCAACACAGCCCTTCGATCTGGACAAGGAGAAAATGTATTCCCTTCACTGAGGCAATTGCATAGATGGAGAGATAAGGGCGGTAGATTATGGGCATATAGATTATGAACAGAACAAGCAGCTAATCACATTACCTTTTCACTGAGAGAGGATGGAATGGTAGTTGATCTAATTCGCTATTTTAGAAATACCCTCCGTAGCTGAAGAGATATTTACTGAGGAAGGCTTTGATCACTACATGGGTAATGGAACTTTAAAACCACTCATCATCTGAGCAAAATATAGAGCTAGATGCAAATGTGCACCAGAGGAGAACCATCCCCAAACAAATTACTAAGGCTGGATGGATTTCTGGCCAAAAACCTTTCCAATACAATGACTGGAGAGTATTCAGGGCTCTTCAGCTCAGGCCTCAAGCCACAAGGATATGGAACCAGCTCTAATTAGTCATATTAATTTATTTTCAAATAGGATAAAACAGGAAATAAAAATGTAGTGACCGCCAACAAGTACCTTTGCTTTGTGTTTTCACCATTGTCCACTGGGATCAAGTCATATCATGTTAAAATTAGAAAGCAATAACATTCAAAGGCCCACAATCACAGACTGAAGGCAGGAGCAACAGGAATACCAGGTCTAAATAAACATATACCAGGCAATGTTTTTCTTGTGACCACAGCACCTAATCAGTGCCACCTATAGCAGAGTTCAGGTACTGGGTAGAAAGTTAACTGGGGTTAGACTAGTTTACTAGAAACAAACCAAAGAGACAGGATTTCGTATCAACAGTGCATCCCAATTATAGCAAGTAATGCAGTCATTTGATTGGGAATTAGATGCCAACTCTACTCAGGTGCACCATGGGAAATAAAGGATGGAAGATCTCACTGAGTCCCTTGTCCTGCTGAGTAGGACAGAGGCTGTGGGAATGAACGCTGGCCCAGGAATTAGTTATGACATAGACGGCTTGAAACTTTAACCTAAACTTACTAGCCCAAGGGGTAGACAGTGTGCTCGGATCCCTCTCGGGATGGCTTCCCCCAAGGGTGAAAATAAAATTGAAAACTTACCGGTACGTGGGCTGGCTCCCTCCCCCCCCCACCCCCGGAAAGGACTGGGCCTCGGGTGGAAGGGGGGGGCTGGGGGTCAGCGTCCCCCCAGCCAGCCCTTCCAGGCTGCCTGGCCTGCGCCGCCCAGGGCCCCAGCAGCGATTTAAAGGGCCCAGGGCTCTGCCGCTGCTGCCACTACCGCAGCAGTGCTAGGAGCCCCGGGCCCTTTTAAATCGCCAGCCCCGGGGTAGCTGCTCCTTCCCCCCCCCCCGCCCCATTGGCAGCCAGGGCAGGCAAAAGGGGCAGCACTGATAACATCGCTGCCCCTTTTGCACTCCCCCGTGGGCAGCCCTGCCGCTAGGGACCCAGCAGGGCCACTGACGGGGAGCACAAAAGCGGCAACGACATTAAAGTGGCAGCGTTTTAAAGTAAGGCGGTAGGGGCCAGTACTGGTGGCCACTTTTTACCAGTATGCCGGCCCAGCCCGTACTGCCTTACTTTCACCGCTGGCTTCCCCTGGAGCCTACTCCTCCGTTACAGCAGCTGGGAGGTGTCAGCAGGGCCGGATTAGGGTTCTGAGGGGCCTAAGGCTAATGGGAGGGAAAGGCCTAAGTATCAACGACATATTGCAAAACAAATTATGAAGTCATCAAACATTTCTCTACATACATATTTCCATATTATTTATTTATGTAAAATGAACACGGTTTATCCTACTCTCACGACACTCAATTCTCCAAACAGATACGTCTGAGTAAGAGATAGCAAGAGGGATGCTACGCGGTCCTTCTCTTAGGCCTCCTTCCTCCGAGGTAGTGGAGTGCTTCTCTGTATGAAGATGAACACTGCAACATTCCCCATCCTGCTCGCCTCTTTCCATCTGGTGCGTCTAACCTCAGCTCTCCACATGGCACAGTGCAAAGCCAAGCCCTGCAGGTGTTTCCCCCAAGCTATGGCCTCTCCATGACACACCCTATCTCACTCTGACTGCAGTCTGGGAGGCAGCCAGCTTTTATTATGTAAAAGAAAACCACTCAGGTGTAAAATCCACTGACATAGAGGAAGTAGGAGTGGGGAAATTACATTGGGTGGCATTGTATTTTAGGCTGTCTTGCTCTGAAAAGTTGCACTAGCTAAGGACAATGAATTACTGTTTTCACATTGAACCCAAATATTATTTGTGGGATGATAACCAGTTTGTGTAGTTAATCTCCAGTGATTGACCACATCAAGCCACTTTGTCACCAAGCTCTTCCACAATTAGAATCAGAGAATAGAATCATAGGACTGGAAGGGAATTCGAGAGGTCATCTAGTCCGGTCCCCTTAGGGCAGGGGTTGGCAACCTTTCAGAAGTGGTGTGCCGAGTCTTCACTTATTCACTCTAATTTAAGGTTTCACGTGCCAGTAATACATTTTGACGTTTTTAGGTCTCTTTCTATAAGTCTATAATATATAACTAAACTATGGTTGTATGTAAAGTAAATAAGGTTTTTAAAATGTTTAAGAAGCTTTATTTAAAATTAAATTAAAATGCAGAGCCCCCCGGACCGGTGGCCAGGACCCAAGCAGTGTGAGTGCCACTGAAAATCAGCTTGTGTGCCACAGGTTGCCTATCCCTGCCTTAGGGTGACCAGATCACCCAAGTCAAATACCGGGACGTGGGGGGGGGGGAGGGGGCGGGGCAAAAACAAAAAACCACCCTTCCTCCACAAGCACTGGAGGGAGGCCTGGGAGACGCAGCGGGAGCGCGGGGCTAGGGTGAGTGAGAGTCCGGCCTGGCCCCGAGCAGGCAGGACTCAGTTGGGCAGTAGGGAGAGGAGGGGGGCAGCCCGCGGGGCCAGGCGGCGGCTGTTCTCCCCCCCCCGGGCAGCGGGACTCGGGAGCAGCCGCTGCTGCAGCTCCCACTGCCGCAGGGGGAGGAAGCGGCCGATGGCCAAGCCTGGCGGCTGCGGCTCTGGCGCCCGGGCCCAAACCCGGGCCTGCTGCGGGGACCCAGCAGCGCGCACGCTGCGCCCAGCCCCTGGCCAGTCGCGTCTGGGCTGCTGCCCAGCTGGTGCTATCCCGTGGTGGCCCCGGAGCGGGGGCAGCAGGCCCCAGCCCCCCCCCCCCGTCCCGCTCGGGTCCCGCAGGGGAACGAACGGGGCTGGGCTGCCGATGCGTGCAAGCACTTCCGGGCTGCGGAGCATTTCCTTGTTTGTCCAGTGTCCCGACCGCACATCGGTCGGGATGTGGGACAAAAATATCGGGACAGTCCCGATAAAATCGGGACGTCTGGTCACCCTTGGTACCCTGCACTCATGGCAGGACTAAATATTATCTATTCTAGAATGTGCAATCAGCAGTCTGACATGAAGTTTTTTAAGCATGAGTTCTGTGTGCACCATCCCCTGTGGTTTGCATTTGTTTGTTTTAAGCTTTCTGTAAGAAAAAGGTAACAGCTAGAAGGGACGCAAATCTTTAGATGGTTGCCCAGTCATAATATTTAGCACTTCTGTACTATGTTAGCTCTTCAAAATCACTGTGCAAACATTAAACAAACTTAATCTAAAGCCTTTCAGCTTTTGAATGACTAGGAGTTGACAAACAGAGCGATTCCCTGTTGTGTTCTCTGCCCCCCTGAACAAAAAGACTTCCCTGAAAATCAGCATCTTTAAAGAACCATGAAGGCTCTTTCAAAAGAACAGTCCAACCGTGGCTGCTGTAGTGACACCCTTGTTACATCAGGTCTGGTGTTTGTTTAAGGCTGATGTTCCTGTTTCATTTGCATGTGTAAATCAAGCAGACCTTGCTTATTTTCCCCCCCTTAAAGTGCTCAGAGTTTAAGGAGGAGGAACGTGAATGAGATTCTGCTCATACCAGGTGTGAAAGAGCAAAAGGGACCCAAATCTAGTCTTGTGCAAAAATCTGTTCTCCCTGAAGTCAATAAGGCTACCCCGGTGTAATTGTCAGCAGGAATTGGCCTGTGTTCTCATTCCCATCTCGAATCACACCCCAGGCTCACCCAACATTTTCTACTTGGGAAAGAAGTTAGAGTTGGGGCAGAAAAATGAGGACTAACTTCAGGTTTATTTAGCTTTAAGTTTTTGGAATGAAACTCAAAAGAAATCAAATGTGAGGTACTTTTATGATGGATTAAACTGCTGGAGAACCAGCATATGGACAGAACCTGCCTTTAGCTTATTCAGCCAGTCTTTCTATCATAGCCTGCTAAGAAGAGGATTTAAAATCCTTGAGGGAGAGGGGAGGGAAAAACCTACAACATTGTAGGCTGAGTTTCCTCCAGTGCTTGTGCAACCCCTTGAAAGTACAAAGATGCGTTGGCCTGTGGAACTAGGCTGAGCATAAGGAAAGAACTTGGTGGCCTGTGCATCCCAGGACAGAAAAATACATCAAAGAAAAAATTGGATGGCTTTGATTTTTAGTACCGTTCAATACAGTATTGAATACAGTGCATCATACAGCTGAAGCCCCTTGGTGGAAGGTTCTGTAAAAGTTAAAGGACAGGTATCCAGAATGGGAGGTTTTGTTTTGCCTACAAATGTGTGGGAATTTGTTCCTTATACATGGGAGGGGGGGCAGTAGTTCTAGCTGGGGCTGAATAGGGTGTGTGCAGGTTCTGTGCAAGCGTCCCACCCTACTGCTCTGGTACTGCGTCCTCCCCCCCTGTACCCGGCCACCCCCTTGCCCTGCCTCTCCACAGGCACTCACCAGTTGTCCAGAAACAGGACCCAACACACATAGAAGGTGACAGGCACTCGGACTCAGCGTCCTAGAGCAGCCTGCCAGCCTCAGCGGAGGAGAGGGACAGAGGGAGCCTCTTCCCTCCCTGACAGCTAAGCAGAGCTCTGGAGAAATCTAAGTGCCAAGCGTGGTGTTCTGTGATCTGATTGTGCGAGCCGGATTCCCCTGCAGGTCAGCTCCGGCTCCTGCTCCCAGGAACAAAGCAAGGGCTACCAGTGCAGAGATTCCGGTCCCTCCATGCGTCTGGCAGATACTAATCCCAGCTCTAAGTGGGGCCGGTAATAATTTTGTTTTACGGGCCAGGCTTGCTAAGCATCCCATAAATCCAGCAGCTGCAGAGGTCATCCTTCAGTGACATCGCATGTGGTTGCCTAGCTCGTAATTTCATCTCTAAATGGAAAATATGATAATTTTATGTTGGAGGCCAGAGCTCCCCGCCTGCTGTTAAACCAGCACATCAATAACGTATCAGAAATGGAGAGCACTGGAGCAACAGCAGAGACACAACGTCCGGAGTGCATGCCTCAAATAAAACACCCACTTTCCGGGGCCTGGAGCTGGATTCAAGGGGAGGGGGTCTGGAGTTGCTCCCCTGAGGAGGACTTCTGTGCATTGAAGGAGCAGCTGGAGCAGACTAGAGTGACCAGATGTCCCGATTTTATAGGAACAGACCCAATATTTGGGGCTTTTTTTTTAATATGGGTTCCTATTACCCCCCCACCCCCGTCCCAATTTTTCACACTTGCTATCTGGTCACCCTATAGCAGACTGACCTTGCTGAATTCCCAAAAAAACCCAAGAACACAGCAGCCCAAAGACATCAGGAGGAGGAGCTATTGTTCCACACCCCTCCAGAAGCACAAAGGCGTGTCCCCAGGCCTGTCTCCTGTTTATCTATGTACTGACCCAATGGCTTTAGCTTAGTTTTGCTTTCAAATCTTGAGGGAGTTCAAAGACCAAACATAGTGAAATTCCCGTGTGGTGTGAAACCATGAGAACAGGATACACCAAAAGCATTATCTGAGCCCGGGGAGAAAGAAAATGGCCAAGGAGCATGCAGGTCCAGGTCTAGAACAATGAATGGCACTAACCCAGAATGGAAAATCAACAGGTGGAAACCTGAGACATCCAACAGCAGATTTCAGTTACCATCTGTCTTAGCGACTTATAGCCCCAATGCTAGAGTATGTGAGCACCTCTGTTTTTCTTTCCCACAGCTGAGCTTAATTCATTTAGAAACAAAAAGTGAGTTTCTAGCCCTTATAATTGCGGAGAAAAGCCATTGTATTAGGTGTCACATTACAGCAACACACCTCAACTTTTTCTATCCCATCTCCTGTCCCGCAAACCCATACAAACCTAATTAATTAAATGGCTGGGTCTCGGCTGGCTCTCTCCACTTGGAAAGTTCCCCCAGATCTTGGTCTCTGGAGAGCACTTGGCCAGAATTTGCACAGATGGCTGGATTCACTATTCTAGTGGCTCGCTGCTGGCATAAAAGACGTTAACTGCATGCCATTATAACCAGTGCTGAGTGGGCAGTTTATGGGCAAACATCATAAACATTAGACTCTCTGCTACTGCAAGGTTTTTCAAAGTACGTGTCTCCTAAATCATGGTAGCACCTAGGAACTCCAGTCAAGGTTCAGGACAGACAGACAACAAGGGCAGCCCTGCTCCAGAGAACTCGCACTCAGACAGGACACAGCAGGTGGAGGAAATGGACAAGCTGGGAGGGGGGGGGACAGGAGCAGAGTTTAGCAGGAGAATGGAAATCTCAGCGGGCCACTTGGCTGAGCAATGCCACTAGTACAAGAGAGTGCTGTGCTGGGACGAGATCAGCTCACGCACAGACAGCTAGTTGAGGTGATGCTGACAGCAGAGGGAAGCACTCGGAAGTGTTCGCAGCCATGGTGCCGTCTCCTTTGGCTGAAGGTTCACACCACAATTGGCCAATCCGGCCCATAGTTTAGGAGAGCTCTTGGATTCCCCGCAGAAGCTGGGTGTTCCCATTAAAGCACCCGTGAGTAATGCTCTCCTATCTCCCCACTTGGCTAGGAGACTCCATCCCGTCCTGGGGATGATGACCTGGACTCAGTTATGCACACCCCGGTCACCTCTTGTCTGGACTACAGCACAGCGACGTACCTGGATGTAAAGCCATCCGCCCGTAGGAGACGTCAGCCAGGGCAGAGAGAGAGAGAATGAACCACACATGACAGACAGGGTGAAAAGTCTGGTGGTAGAACCCACCCACACAGAATACAACAGAACAAGATTAAAAATGCTTCGGGAAAAACCACGAGGGGCCGATCACCAGTTTCTTTTGTGTTTGACATGGGAGGAGCCTCGATTAAGAACTTCATGAGCTCATGTGACAGATCTACGTCCAACTACCACGAGGCCAAATACATTGCACACACTTTATCTGTGCATATTGCTGTGCGCATCCAAACACCGCAAGCCCTAAGGCTGCCTCCTGCTAGCAGAGAGTAGCATTGTCGTCATTTGTACGTCTGAGGGCTGCTCAGGGATTTGGTGATGGGGCCATCCAAGACTCTGGATAGACAGATGGCAAGGCATGTGCACAGTAAGGCAATCTGATATCCTTAAAGCCATATAGATGTCATAGGGTGACCTGCCCAGAGCACCTTCCTGTGGCAGTTTGCGGCACGCCAGGCGTGTCTGCCTCAGTTTCCCTCCTTCTGATTCCACAGTAACTCTGCCCCATGCTCTCTCACCTCAACAATACCCCTCCTTGGGACTGGTTTATTACCAAAACCATGGTGCACATGGTCCCTAACAAAAGCCTCTAAACATAGTCCACTTAACACCCCCTGTGCAGGTAGTCCTCCCAGGACACCAACTCCCTTGATGTGAACATTTCACCCAAAGGAGTCAGGTCGTACACACCACAGTATGGTTTTATCAGGCTCTGGTATCTTCCCCCACACCTTGGTGTTCATCACTCCTCTGCTGTCCCTCTGCCCAGACAGCCCCCCAGCCCTTCCAGCTGAAGTGCAATCCCAGTCTTCCCAGCAGGAGCCCCCACAGCCTCCCCGCTGGGAGGTCATCCTCACCAGAGGACCATCGCTCACCCCCCGGCCCTCTCTCTGCACCCCTGGGTCCAGCTCTCCAGTGTGGAGATGTCAGTGCGTGAGCCCCTCTGTAGCGCTGCTCCCCTGCCTACATGTCAACTTGGCTTAGACTCCCGCAGGCACATCCCTCTGCTGCTCCTCCTCCAGTCAGCCCCCCCCCCCCCAGCCCTGGCTTTCTGGAGGGGGGAGGCCAGCCAGCAAACTCCTCTTGCTGCTGCCTTACCTTCAAGCAAACACCTTCTGGCTCTGGCAGCTCCACCCTGTCCTTCCTAACTGACTAGGCAGCATTTTCGGATGGACTCTGGCAGGCCTCACTCCCCTGGTCTCCCTCCCTCCGCTCTGATTCTCCCTGGTTCTTTATAGCCCCAGGCGCTGCCCATCCCACACACTTACCTGGCCAAATGTGAGGGGAGCTGGCCTTACTGGGGCCAGCCACCGTAGGACAGGCCATGCTTCAGATGAAGAAAAATGAGAGCGGACGATGATCTGAGCCCAGAATTCACCTTCAGAATGGCCCCTGAGTGAGATGTTCAGCTCACCTGCTGCTGCTGGGCCTTGCAGCAGAATATACAGGTCCCATAACGACTGGACAATGTGTGTCACTTTTAGCCGTGAAACCATTTCCCAGCACAACCTCCTCTTAGACAAGCTGCATAAAAATATACCTGCAACCGTTGGGTTTTTATCTACGTTTGCAAAGCCCTATGCAAATTCACCATTTATAAATGGCTTGTAATTAGAACAAAAATAACCGTTTTCTACCAGAAGGCAAACTGATATTTTTACTCTCTTTTGTTAAGTTAAACTACATGTCTCCTCTCCTAGCCCACGAGCAGTAACAAGCGAAGCGAGGGGCGGACCTGTCAGCCATGTATATTTGGGCTTCACTCTTAATCCCATCCAGACAGACAGTACTCTGGGATGGGATAGAGAGTGTATTCAGAACTGATTGATAGCCAGAGAACTAGCCACCCATCACTTGCCTACAAACGCAGGGAGGGCCTTGTTAGAAGTTGCCTCCCACCAACCCCACTTCCAAAGAGTCAGCAGGCAGCTCACAGGGACTTAGACCCTGATCCGCACTCAGATCCCAGCCGGCTAAACCCTACACCCATTGAAGTCAGTGTGATTCTGCACAGGTAGGAGGTGCTGTCTGCATGGATCTGATTGCAGGACTGGGGCCTATATATCATTGCCGTTGTTCCTAAGAACGGGCCCGGGTTAACCTGACTGAAGGCTTTTCACTACATCAATTAACTATTGATCTCAGCTACTCTGCAACTATGATTCAGTGCATTTCTCTTAGCTCCCTAGTTGTCCCCACTTACTTTGCCAAATGACGTCCTTTGACGCTCTATCCTCAGGAACTCTCTGCTTTCACTGACCCTAAACCAATTCAATTTGGTTTCGTACCATGTAGCAGGTCTTCATTCTCATTTGGAACAATTATTTAACAGCAAGGGAGTTGGCATGTTTTTCACCCTGGCTGGAGACAGCTCCATTTAATAATTAACATAATGTAACTTTACTTAAGAGGACAGCCCCTTTTAGCTCCCAATGGCTGGGCTGCAGAAACTTCAAACAATTCTGGAGTATGAAGAAACAAAACTAACAAAATTCTCAGCTGGCAGGACAGATTCCCCCATTTCCCTCTCCAAAACACAAAGCGCTTGTTTCTCTGGAGAGTGTTGCTTGTGTTCCTTAGTGATGACTATCAATAAAGTTACTATGGAACCAACTTCAAGTAGCTTAAGGAGCTAACCAAATGACAACTACAAGGACATGGGCAACACCTGCTCTGTTTAGGGCTAAGTATCATGGGTAAAGTTTTAGAGAACATTGATGTTAGAAGCCAGAGTCTCCTTGATTTTCCTGGCGTTTTTGGAATTTTGGGGCGAGGGGGGAAATCAGTAGAGTTGATTGCTGCGAAAATGGAAGGGGAATAACAATACAAGCAGGAAAGGTTTGCTAGCAGCCACGGTGTATCTGTTCTTTCATGTGCTCATTCCAAGGCCAGGCTGGCAAGTGTATTTACTTGGCTTTTTTGTTTTTAGAAGACACTGGGACAGCATGGGAGACCCAATTGTCACTCCTGACCAACAGCTGCATTGAGATGATCACTTGGGAGCTGTGGTCAAAAAGGTATATTCTCAACTCCGGCTACGGAGAAGAGTTCAGCATTATCTTTTGGATATCTTTGCTACCATCACCCATGCCTTTGTCACTGCAAGGTTGGACTGTTGCAATATGCTCACATGGGGCTATAGATTAAATCAGTTCAGAAGCTGGAACTGGTACAGAAGACAGTCACTTGCTTCTTCAACAGGGCATCTTAAAGACAGCATCTATCTGCATAAGGAATTTCTATGGTCCACCACTACTATACAATCAAAGCTCCTCACAGCCGTGAATGTGTTTATCTGAACCCCTCAGTGATGCAGGGCATTGTTGTTATCCCATTTTACCGATTGGAATGGAGGCACAAAGAAACTAAGGGTCTGTCTACACGGCAACTAGACACCCACGGCTGGACCGTGCCAGCCGAGTCGGGCTCGCAGGACCTGGGCTGCGGGACTGTTTCATTGCAGTGTACATGTTCCAACTCAGGCTGGAGCCCAAGTTGTGGGACCCTCCCACCATGTGGGGTCCTAGATCCCAGGCTCCAGCCCGAACCCAGACATCTACACAGCAATGAAACAGCCCCGCAGCCGGAGTCCCGCGAGCCCAAGTCGGCTGGCCTGGGCCAGCTGCGGGTGTCTAGTTGCCGTGTAGACAGACCCTAGGTGACTTTCCCAAGGTTGCACAGGAATCTGGTGTGGAGCAGAGAATGAACTGAAAACTCACAAGTCCTGGACTACTGCCCTAGCCACCTGGCCCAGCCTCTGTCTCCACCACCCCAAAGTACCTAGGCCACCAGGGGTGCTGCGCAGTACATGAAGTAGAAAATCCCTCTTAACTCCTATGGCAACCAGCTTTCACCCTGGAGGGCAAGAGTTGATTACCCTGATTATCTTAGCCTGTGTGACTACACGTGGAATGATCTCACCCTTTGTAAAACCCAGCCAAAGCATCTGACTTGATGCCCTCCTCCTGCTCAGCGACGACGCGCTCAACGGAGCTGCTTCCAGGGAAGAACAGCTCTCTGTTTGGGGTGAGACAAGTCATAGTCCGAGGCCAGAAGGGCCCACTCAATCATCTAGTCTGGGCTCCTGTGCCTCCCGGGCTACCCAACGTCCATGCTCTCTAGCACACTGCTGTAGAATAATTCAGGGGGACTGATGAAATAGGATGCTAGGGAGGGTAAGTGGTGACATACAGTGGCATCGAACTGCTGATTTGCAGGTCTCCCATCAATTCCCACCACTTTCTAAAGCTAATGATGAAGCCAGCTGTGTCCCAGTGCAGCCTGAGGAACGGAGTATCTTCCGAGTCATTGAATATTAACACAAGCCAATGGCTCTGCTGACTACACTTTAAGGTTATGCGCAATATAGAGGCCTTGAGCAGAACTCAGATTAATCATTCCCAGTGTTCTACTCTATCTAGGTTTTTATACCATGCTCATCATCACTCTATTATCCAAGCACCTTCCAGTAGTCGATTAAGCACCGTAAGTGCACATCCGTCATGTGTTGTTTGTTCTCTCATCCCCCCCAGAGAGAGAGAAGTGCTTGGAGCGGAGTGTCTTGTTTGGGTAGGGTTCTTTTGTTTGTTGGGTTAAATATCCCTGTTGCTATGTGTGTGCGCATTAGATAAGGCAAGGTCAGAGAAATGCACCTTGCACTTGGAAAGAAAAGTGGCAAGGTCTGTGATGGCCCATTGTTCCCGGGGGAGTTCACGGCACAGTTTTGGACCACTCCCAAAGAAGGTTCTGTCTCCTGCAGAGAGAGGAGTGGTCTTTGTCCCAGCGCTTTAAACAGGCTTTTAGGTATTCTGGGCCCAGGCCATGGAGCGCTTTGAAGAGAAGGATTGAGATTCTGAACTTGATTCAAAATTCTATCGGAGGCCTGTGTAGAGAGTGGGGGGCAGGTACACCGTGTTCACAGTAGCCTGTGTTGCTGAGGAGGGGCACCAGTGTTTTTGTACACGTCAATTTCCTAAGTGCTGCAGGTTTCATGTCCAGGTATACGGCGTTGCGTAGTCCAGCTGAGAAGTGACAACGGCATGGATAACTGAGGTCTTTGTCTGTCAGGATGGGATGGATTCGCCGAGCCAAGCGGGGAGGGCAGGACGCATTACTCACGCCCATTGTGATGGAAGAGCTCACTGTTAGCGGGGAATCGCCTGGACTATGGACCGAGCTGACTGTTTGTGGTTGTGAACCTTCAACCAATGGAGGCGGCGAACTCCTCAAAATACTTTCCTTTGCCCAGCAGCGTCACCTCTGTCTTGCTGAGTTTCAGCTTCAGCCAGCCGTTCTTCATCCCTGAGCGGATTGCATTGAAGCCCTGGGCCATATTGGTGGTAGTGGTGTGGTCGTACGTGGTGAAGGATAGGTAAAGCTATGGGTCAGTTGCATACTGCTGGCACTTGAGTCCAGGTCCTCTGCCAGCTCACCTAGCGTTTGCATGTAGATGCTGAAAATGACCAGAGACAGAACTGATCCTTGTGAAACCCCACAACTGAGAGGTCTCATGGTAGAGGTGCAGTTTCCCCAACTATTCACCAGGTACATCTCTCCAGGAAGGACTCCAACTATTTTAGCACATTACCTTGGATTCCTGCCACCTCTCTCAGGTGAGACAGGAGAATTTCATGGTCGGCAGCGTCGAAGGTTGCAGAGAGACCCAGCAGGAGGAGAATAGATGTCTGTCCTCTAGCCACTGACAGGAAGAAATCATCCATCAGTGCCACTAAAGCAGTTTCAGTTTCTTGTCCTGTCCTAAATCCAGAATGTGCCAGGTCTAGGATTTTGGCTCAGTTAGATGAGTTTTCAGTCAGCCTTTTGGCTCGCTTCTCTGTGAGCTTGCACAGGAAGGGAAGGGTTTGACACTAACTTGGTTGGGTGGGACTGACGCATCCAGGGTGTGTTTCTTCAGTGTTGGTCGGGACTACTGCGTGTTTGAAGGAGGAAGGGAAGATCCCCTCTCTGTATGAGGCATCGGCTATTTCGATCAGAAGTGGCACCTGTTGGTCATTGCTCTCTGTCACAAGCCAGGAAGGGCCTGGGCTGGAGTCACAAGTCTTGGATCAGGACTTCTCTGGAACATACTGAACTCTGGGAATGCAGGTGGGCTGTTGGTTGGCAGGTGGAGGCAGACCATACCCAGGCTCTCAGATGTGCGTGACCTTTTCAGTGAAGCAGTTCTTTGCAGTGCCTGATGCTCAGATCTGGTGTAGCTTTGCAGGCACTCAGGATTGCTGACGCAATTTACCGGGTGGCTCCTTAGGGTGGGATTTGGCAGCCCCATTGGAGGCTGATAGGAAGGTTCTCTTGGCCCGTAGTACAGCCTCAGCACAGGCTTGGAGTAATGGTTATGTTTCATCCTTTCGTAATCAGCCTTTGTTTTCCGCCATCAGCACTCGAGTTTCCACCCCTCGCTCTTCATCCGGCACAGGCTGTCAGCAAACCCAGCAGATCTTGCTGGTTTTAATAGGTGGGTCACTTTGAAAACAAAGTGGTCTTGTGGTTAAAGCGGTGAGCAAATGAGATTGAGACATTGATTCCAAATGTCCTGTGCAATCTTGGCCAAGACTAGAGTGGAGGGAGTGACTGATGTTTTCGGTTCAGTGGAGGAAGTGAAAAATCTGGGGGGAGGGAATGGAAAGGTTCCTTTCGAACAAAAACTGAATTCTTTCATTTCCCCCCCACCCCCTCAATGAAAAATTGTTTTTCCCCCCAAATGTTAATTCAAAATGAAATGCCGGTTCAAATGGACTTTTTTTTCCCCATTTTGTTTAGAAAATATCAATTTTTTTTCAGAGGAAACTAACTGAACCTATTGAACTAGATGCCTCAATACAATGGGAGTTAAGCACCTAAATCACTTTTGAAAATGGGATGTAGGCCTCTAATCCACTTAGGTGTTTTTGAAAATTGTCTCCTGGATCTGAATACTCTCCAATGTTGAAGAAGTTTGGTGAACTTTACAAGTCCAGAGTCAACTTTTACTAGTGGTGTTCTATGTTACCTGAAGGGTGACCAGCCAGCTGTGCAAAATAGGCCTAAAATGATGCCAACCTTCTTTATTTTCCAAGCTGGGTATTTGCATTCTTCCTGCAATCTTTTTTGTCTGCTCCCATTTTGCAAGTAGACAGGGGATCAGAATCAGCTTGATTCCTATTCCAACGCTGAGTGGTTTTTCTAAGGCACCTATTCTGCCAGGGGATCTAATTGCCGTACCACAATTATAGATGGCACGGTTTACTGGCTATCCCCTCACAGCCTCCCCTGTTCCCAGAGTGCTTATACATCGGTTGTTGTTTGGGGGAGCAGGGGATAGTTTGGAAGTGTTTTCTTTTTGCTTTTTATTTCCTTCTTGACATGCACTTGGCATCACCGCCAGGCTCTGCAATGGTTGGTTGGTCCTAGGAAGATGCTAAAGGACAGGGTGGGAAGGCGGAGAGGAAAGACAGCGAGACAGGCACGTGTGTTTAGAAGGACCACCAAGTTAGAACTTTTAGCCCAGTGGTTAGAGCAGGGGTCGGCAATGTTTGACACGTGGCTCGCCAGGGTAAGCACCCTAGCGGGCCGGGCCAGTTTATTTACCTGCTGACGTGGCAGGTTCAGCCGATCACGGCCCCCACTCGCCGCGGTTCACCGTCCCAGGCCAGTGGGGTGGCGGGAAGCCGCGGCCAGCACATCCCTTGCTCGCCCCGTTTAGAGCATTTGCCTGGGATGCCGGAGACCCAGGGTCAATTCTCTCTCTCTCTCTCTCTCTCGCCTAGTGACTATTTAACTATCCACAGTGGAACAGTCATAGAGCCAGAGAGAGAATGGTGCTGTAGCCTGGTGGTTTGGGCACCCACAAGGGAAGCAGGAGACCCCAGGTCCAGTCCCCCTGCTCCAACGGCCCTTTCTGTATTTCTCCACAGTGGAGCAGCTTCAACTGGAGAGACCGAGGGAGCCCCACAGCAGCACATCCCATAGCCCAGTGCTTGGCGCGCTCTGCTGAGAGGTGGGAGACGCTGTTCAGATCCTCTCTCCCCCCTCTGGCAGAGAGGGGAGAATTGAGCCTGGGTCTCCCACATCCCAGCTGAGCGCTCTGGCTGCCAGGCTGAAAGTCATAAGGTGGCATGTCCTCCTCCTGCGCCTGTTTCACGTGGAGCGAGGTGGGCGCCTGACTCATTCCTGCAGGAAATGCTTTAGGTGCCCACGTCGCCAGACTCCAGGCGGCTGGTGCCTGTTCACGGGTCGCCAGCAGAGATCAGCACCTCCTTGCAGCCCAGACTCAGGCACCAATCTCCCTGACAGGGGCGGGGCTTAGCACACATCCCTCTCTTCGGCATCTCCCATTGGCTAGTTTACATGGCTTAGCATAGTGTGTAAGCTGTGTCTGAATGAGCTCTCCCCTGACTGCTAAGGGGGAGAGACTTCAGGAGCAGACTGTATTTACATGAACTCACCTACTCTGCCTAAATATCCAGCAGATAGAGCAGTGTTGCTGAAAGTGATCAACTTTGGCTGGTGTTGGGTTACAAATCACCTTAGTACTGAATGCAGGAGTAGTGAAATGCTGTTATTAATGTTGTTGTCTTTATTATATGAGTAAAGGGAGCAGAACTGGGCTTAACCGGTCTTGATTGAGGGAGTCACCCTCAGACGAAAGGAACTCGCTAAGCCAGGCGCTCAAATGCCAGATCCCTGTGAAAGTAAGAGAGAGGTGGGGACAGGAGGTGTGGACTCTGCCTCAGTGTCCCCCCATCTGGTTTAAGAGTCTTGTTTTGTTAAGTGCTCACTAGAGTTGAAATCCTTTGTGGTGGGGCAGTGTTGCTGCAGGTTCACGCAGTCAGGGCTGACAATCACGGAGAGCTGGGTGGAACCGCAAGAGACTGACCTGCCGAGGTCACAACAGAGAGGCAGGTGGCAGCAGAGAGATTACAGGCGAGCCAGTGGGAGGGAGTGGCAGCTAGCGAGGTGGCCAGCCAGAGCAAGTGCTCAGATGGTGGCGCAGCCAGGTGCCTTCTTCCCCGGGTGGGAAGTGAACTCACACAGATGCACCTCTGAACCCTGGGTCCTCACAAGGACAACCACTGTGAGTGGGGTGGGGTGAGGAAGCAGAGGGGCACAGAAAAGGAACTTTTGGTTGTAGAACTCAAGAACATGAGGCAGAAGGCTCTGGCCTATGCTCTCTGGGGTGGGCGTTCAGCTCAGTTTTTTTGATTATGAATCCTACTTGTGGCATTTTCCCTAATTTAATGTCAGGTGACTTCCCTCCTTTCATTAAAAGTTTATTTCCTACGCTCAGACTCTGTGCTTGCGAATGGGGAAGTATTGCCTCCTAGAGGCACCTAGGGGTGGTGTGTAATTTTCCCAGGTCACTGGCAGGGGTTCAAGCCGGTTTTGTGTTGTATTATTGAAGAGGAACCCCTAGATACTGAACCTGGCCCTGGTTGCTGCCGACTGCACCTGGCAGAAGGGTTACAATTGCAATACCAAAGTCCCACCCTTAGTCTCTGTGCCTCAATTCCCAATCTTTGCAATGGGAATAACAGCAGCCCTGCCTCGCAAAGGGGTGGTGTGAGGACAAGCACACTAAAGATGAGAGGCGCTCAGATGCTGTGGTCATGAGGCCAGATAAGCACCTCAGATGATGATTATTTTGTCTTCCAGCTAGAAGGTTTCACCCACGGAAAAATCCCAGTGACCTTCCAAGGAGAAGTCCCAGTTTGCCCACTGTCTGCAATGAGTATAGATCATCATCTCTTCGGCTTTGGGCTGCTCACACTGGCCATCTGGACTACCTGGTTCATTTTGCAGCACATATTGTTCTTCATTTCTGAGGGCTGGAATCTCTCGTAGCCACTCGCAAGAAAAGAACCATTGAGGAGAGCAAGAGTATAATGCTACCGGCACATGCACAGGTGGCCACAATGGTGCAGGAGCGGGCAAGGCAATGTTTATTCGAGTATCCATTTAGAGGGATGATAAAGAGACATTTGAAACAAATGATTTGGGGGAGGGGTGAAGGGAAAGAAGTAGGCAAAGGTTTCTGATCTGAGGGTAAGGGGCTGTCAAACTGGATGGTGCAGCAGGGTGTGTAGTGATAATAAATTCCCCTATAAGAGCTCCCGCAGCCCAGCTGGGAAACTTTAAATATGTTGCTAACAGAAAAGTAAAAATTAGACCATGGCCCCTAATTAGCAATACCAAACCGAAGTGCCTTACATTATTTATCTATATATGGCATGCACCTGTGTTTAGAAATAGGCACGCTGTTGGACTTCCAGGAAATAAAGAACAGTTACCTCTAGATATTTATATCTAGATACACATATGAACATGGGGGCAGAGAGATTCTAAGGAGCATACAGTGTGTGACTCCAGTCATTGGTGTGGGTATACGCCAGGGATCAGAATACTACGGGGGCCTCAGAATCTTTTTCTACTCTGAGTTTTTATTAGAATATTAATTAATTAACTAATTATTGATTAGAAAATTAATTAATTTGTGGAGCAGTTAAATTCTTCATATAAAAGAGAAATTCAAAAGAATTATTAATAATTCCCAGTGAGTTGAATACGATGATGATTATTACTGTTGTTGTCTCATTGGTTATTGTAAGCGTGCGGGACTCACCCCTGCGGCGCCTCCTGCTGGTCTTCTCAGGAATTAGCTCATCCAGCCGTTGGAGCGCCCTCTACAGGCCAGTGTCCCACGGCCACTGGCCCCGTGTCCCTCCCGGACCCCGGTTCCCCTTTCTCTGGGGTGCTGCCCCTCTGGCAATAACCCCCAATCACAGGGTCTCCCCTCCCAGGGGAACCCCCACCCACTATCCCCCCACCTCACCTCAGTCTTGGCTACTGCCAGTCACCACTTAGCTCCCGTTCACTGGGGCAGACTGCAGTGTATCAGCCACTCCTCACAGGCAAGGTTGGGTTTGGACCTGCTGCCTCTCTCTATAGCTGGGCTGCCCCTCTGCAGCCCTGGTACTGGTCTTAGGCCCTCAGCTAGGCCCGCAGCCTGGGGGGTTTCCAGGCTGGAGCTCCCCAGCTCCTCTAGCCTTCCCCAGCCCTGCTCCACTCCCAGTACCCTGCTCAGCTCCCTGCAGCCAGGCCATTCTCTCTCTACAAGCAGAGAGACTGTTTGGGCTCCTGGCTCCCAGCCTTTTTATACAGGCCAGCTGGGGCCTGATTGGGGCATGTCCCAGCTGCGGCTGCTTCCCCAATCCGCCATCCCCAGGCACAACCCTCTCCAGGGCTGCTTTTAACCCCTTCAATTTTAGGAGCTGGGTAGCCACCCCGCTACAGTTATGTGAACAGACTATGGTGTAAGGAACCGTGATGATACTAGACTTACATTTCAAATGTGCACACATGATCCCGCCATACGGTGAGATTTGTTTGCAAGGGCTGCTTTTTCTCCAGATTATATAACAGGACTAACAGCTTCCCATATGCCATTTCTCTCAAACCCTGCTCATCTTCACTGTAAGGGGAATTGCTTGATATGCCATAAATTAACAGTTCGTACTACTGACTGAATCCCTGTTCATCTTAAAGACACATACTGTAGATGCCTGATAATGAGAGGTAGAGTGTTTTACCTCTAGGTCCCTGGTTCAAAGCCAGCCCAGCCCAGTTCAGCTAACAGCTTTTTAATCGCACATTTGGATGGTCTCAGCCAGGTGTCTAGTGGAGCCACAACACCAAAAATATGCGCAATTGTTAGCTGCCTCTGCAAAAAAGCCTAGGACCAAATGGGCAAGGAAACTCCCCCTCCTAGAGAGCTTCTCTCAGGCACATTACGGGCCTGGTCCATTGTCAACTGGAGTCAATGGAAAGAATTCACTGGATTGGCCCTCAGTGGATTCTATAGCATTACCATTGTTCATAATAGGTAGTGCACTACTGTAAGAACATAAAAATGGCCAGACTGGTCAGACCAAAGGCCCATCTAGCCCAGTATCCTGTCTTCCAACAGTGACCAATGCCAGGTGCCACAGAGGGAATGAACAGAACAGGGAATCATCAAGTGATCCATATTGTCTTCGCTATATGGCTTAACAGAGTGCTGTAGTCTTCGGGCTACCTCTCTGGTTCCTTTCAATAGAACTTTAATTCACTTTTATTTAAAAATGACACACTGCTGATTTCACGTCTCCTCCACTGCATCAGATCAGACACATAACGGTTCGTCTAAAGCCTGTCTACAAGTCAAGAACAGCCTCTGCTCATTTAGACCTTTCATTAAACATGCAAAGCTGGGGGAATTACCTCCATGTGCTTTCTCCAAACTGTCAGAATCACCACCTGCCTAGACTAATCCTCAGTCAATCTCCGCATGAGAAAAGGGAAATATTGTTGAGTTAAATCTGATCAGGGCAATGACAACCAAGTCCAGTCTCGGGGAAGCTGTTATTTCTTCACAGCCAGGATGTTTTAGTTTAATGACTGACAGGCAAAAGCTGTTTTTCTGTTTGATATGCAAAGGAATGTTTAGTTAGTATCTGAAAATCCAAAGGCAGGGACCGGTGGCTCGTAGATTCCCTGTCAGAATCACTGACATTTCCGACTTCAAGTGTATTTCCTCCTCGGCTGAGTCCAGTTCCTATGTCACGATCCCCAGGCTGCAGTCCCCTCCATAGCGAGAGAGTGAGTGGGCCTGAAACAAAGCTGGGCCAGCCAGACCTCCGGATTTGCATGATCCCCTTTCAGAAGCTCGGTGGATCCAGACCAAACTGCGAGTGCAGAGCTCTTCTGTGACGATCCGACCCACGGGAGGGTTGCTCAGGTGGGAGTCAGGGCTAAGGCCTAGATCCTCAAAGGCATCAGGTGCCAAAATACCTTTGAGGATCTGGCCTAAGGCCCCCTGAGTTCAGGGTTATGCCCTTGCACTCAGTACCGGGTTTACCAGTGGCACCATGGCACCGGGCCTACAATCAGAAGGGGCCCTGACCAGCCAGATCCCCCGGCCGGCTGAGCCCACCAGGAAAGCTGCCCCTGCCCCGCCTCTTCCCCAAAGCCCCTGCCCCTGCTCTGCCCCCACCTCTTCCCACCCCTACTCTGCCCCACCCCCACGCCACCCTGTCCCCCCAAGTCCCTTCCCCTGAGCTACGTGTCTCGGGGGACTGCAGCAAGGGTTGGGCCCGCCCTGCACTCACGGGGTAGCAGTAAGTGGAGCAACCCGGTCCCAGCCCGCTCTGCTCCGCCGGCTCGTGCTGGGGGGCAGTTTCCTGCCTGCCCCCCAAGCTTGGGGAGGAGATGTAGCAGTGGGGAAGGGGCATGGGATGGGGAAGAGAAGGGGAAGGTGGAAGAGAAGGGGGTGGGATGGGGAAAAGAAGGGGATGGGGGAAGCGGGGGCAGTGGGGAAGGAAGGGGCATGGGATGGGGAAGAAAAGGGGCGGGGGAAGCAGGGGCAGGGGAAAGAGGCAGTGAGGTTGAAGGGGGTGGGAAGGGGTATGGGATGGGGAAGAGAAGGGGATGGGGAAGCAGGGGCAGGGAGGAAGAGGCAGTGGGGAGGGGAGGAGATGGGGCGGTGGGGAAGGGTTATGGGATGGGGAAGAGGGGACGGGGGGAAGCAGCAGTAGGGATGAAGGGGATGGGGGGGAAAGAGGTATGGGATGGGGAAGAGAAGGGGATGGAGAAGCGGGGGCAGGGAGTAAGAGGCAGTGGGGAGGGGAGGAGATGGGGCGGTGGGGAAGGGGTATGGGATGGGGAAGAGGGGACAGGAGGGAAGAGGCAGTGGGGACAAAGGGGGTGGGGGTGAGGGTGGGAAGGGGCATGGGATGGGGAAGAGAAGGGGATGTGGGAAGCGGAGACAGGGGGGAAGCTGGAGCCCAGCATGCAGCATCCCCTTGGCAGAAGCTGGGACTCCCCTGTTAAGCAGGCCCATCAAGCCCTCACCCTGACAAGCCCCACCTCCCCTGCATCTGTAGCACCCCGATGAGCCCCCCAGACACCCTCCCCACTGAGCCCCAACCCCCTGAACCTAGACCCCCACCCAAATGAACCCCACCTCCCCTGCACCTAGACCCCCCTGCTGAGCCCCAACTACCTTCACCTGGATCCCTGCAGAGTCCCACTGCCCCTGCACCTGGAACCCCCCAATGAGCTTCTGTGCATCCAGATCCCCCACTGAGCCGCCCGCACCCAGACTGCCCCACAGAGAACTCCCTTGCCCCCACCTGGATCCCCCACACTAAGTCCCTCTGCACTGGGATCCTGCTGCCGGGCTGAGTCTGCTCACCCACACCTGGTGTGCCAGGCACAGGGGGGCAGGGCCCCAGAGTGTTTCTGGGGCAGGCCGGGCCCTTGCCTTGTGTCGGGGTCGGCTGCAGCCTCACTGCTGAGTCCCTGTCCCGGGGTGAGGGTGGGGGGAGGCTGCAGGGTAATCTCCCACCTCCATGCAACCAGTGGCCTGTGCTCCCCACTGCCATATTCGAGCCTCCACATTTATTTATTGACAAATAAAATGTGCAGAATTTTAAAATATGGTGCACAGAATTTGTAACGTTTTGGTGCAGAATCCCCTCAGGACTATGGGGTGCTGTGCGGCTGTGATGGTGGGGCTGTGAGGAAGGTGGTGGGCAGTGGGGAGGTCTATGGCCGGGGGGCGCTGGGTGAGCGGTGTGGTGTGCAGGGTGCTGTGCAGTTGTGGTGGGAGGCCAGCGGGGGAGGTCTCTGGGAGGGGGAGGGCTGGGCATAGAGATGTGTGGTGGAGATCTCTGGGTGAGGGGGCGCTGGGCATAAGGGTGGGGCACTGGGCAGAGGGGCACACTGGCAGCACAGAGCTGGGCAGGCCCGGGTGCATCTGGCAGCTGCAGGTTTGTAAACAGTGCCCTCCTGCTGGGCTGCGGGGAGCTGCTCCCGCCGCGCTGTGCCTCATTGCCCCCAGCCCGCCCTTCGCTCTGGAGACTGACCATCCCGCCCCCCTGCACCTTGGCCCAGGCGGGCCTACACATAGGTTTGGCGCCAGGCCCACAAAACGTTCATCCGGCCCTGTTTGCACTGTGCCACTGCAGAGAACGTTAAAAATCAAATGCACTTGACCCTTCCCCATTTCTGTGCTTTGTTTTGCATCTCGCGCCGCTCAGACAATGGAGCTAGATTGCTCGGCGCAGTCAGTCCTCTGCCCCCTGCGGTGGTGTCTGGGGATCAGCAGGGCAGGGCGATGCTTAATTTAGAGAGATTTGCATGCCCTTAAATACGTCCTCGCGGAAACGACTCTGATCATAGGCGGCTTGTCAGCCCACCCCCTTCTTTTTTACAACACAAAGAGAAACATCCTCAGCTGCTGTTCATCGATGTAGCTCTGCCAAAGTGAAGGAACTAACCTGATTTACACCATTGGAGGATTGGGCCCAGCATCTACACGGTTAGTCCTTACACCATGGAAAGAGAGAGATTCTGGAAGGCTCTAGAATTCCACTCTCCTCAGCTCATAAATTGTTCTCGCCACAGTTCCCCCCCCCCGCCATACTCCCCCGCATCCCATCCCCCACACAAGGAAACGAGCATAGAGAATTTGGAACAGAAGAGTTAAAAGAACTGATTAGCCAAGATGGTTCTGCCCAGACAGTGACAAGACGAAATCAGACGTTCAAGCGTACAAAAAGCGCATACACATCCCTCGGGAAATCAGCCCAATTCAATATCCTTTGTAACCAATTAGTCCTGCTTGATGCAGAGCTGCCTGGTGTGTGCTCAGCTTTTTATTTATTAGCGTGTGTTCCCCGCACAATTCCCATCGCCGGTGGGCCGGTGAGAGACTTCGCGGAGCACGGGGCGCCACCTAAACTTAGACAGCGCTGGCGGGACGGGGACGCCACTGCACTCACACGGCATCAGCAGCGGCATATGTTTGCAAATTCTCCTCTCCAAGAGCAATGGAAATGTGGGAGGATGGGAAAGAAAGGAGAAAGTGAGCCCTGGAGGGGCTAATGAAAGTAATTAATAGAGTGGCCAGCCCTTGATGCTGCTCATGCGCTGGGGCTAATCAGTGACTCAGCTCTCTTGGGGTCCCCTGGACAGGAAGCGTTTATGAAGTCAGTGTTCCCTTGTGAGGCTAGCAGGCAGTGCTTCCCGGAGTGCAGTGTTTGTCCAGGGCTGGCTGCTGTGTGTCTCTTTGGAGCCCGCAGCCGTGCCTGGCCACAGCTAACGCCCAGACAATGCTGCAACTCCCTGCTCGGCTGTGAGCCTCTGACGCCAGGCCTGAAACCTCACAAGAGCCCTGCGCCTGGGGTGGAATTCAGCCCTTTGTCTGGTACTGCTTGGCCTCCCAGCAGGAGTTCAGGCCTCACCAGCTGCTGTCAGGTGCACAATGGTGTTTAAGGCGCACAGCGTGTTGCCATCATGGAAATGGCTTCAGCTGTTTAACCTAGAGACACTGGACCCGCCCCCCAGCTGGTGTAAATCAGTGTAGGTCTATTGATTTCAATGGGCCAAATGCAGCCATGGTGCAACCAGGTACCACTCCACAGCTGTGAACGGAATGGCAGCCACTTCCACCAGGCCTGAATCTGGATCAGTGCCACCAACTTGCATCGTGCAATAAAACCAGTAACTGCATCACCGTCATTCCAATGACTTTATTGGTCACAGCTGTCTGCCGGGTTTACTGAGCTGACGCGTTGACATGTCTTCTACCGACTCAGTCTGACATCACCACCACCCTCTAAAGAAAGCCCCAACTGACACCCATCAGCTCACACACACGGGGTTAAAAACCCCATAACATTCACCAAATAACCCCCCTCCTGTAGGCTACAGCATGGGCCCTGCACAGAGCCTAAGTGAGATCAGCCGACAGAAATCCTCCCTCAGTAGCCAGAGGGGTGTGCCAGAGACGCACCAGAGCTAAGGAAACCCCCTAGCTACTGCATGCTCCTGGTGGATTTACTGGTGCATCAACTTGGCACTGCCCCTAGACTCTCTCTATGCACTGGGGCTGCTGGACGCCCTACGGAGCACCTGAGGGTTGTAATCTCCTCGTGTGGGCTCCCTGCATCCTACTAGCCGTGCCCTAGATCACTGAGACCGGACTGAGACGGAGCAGTTTCCTGAAGCAGCAGCATAAAGGGAGACAATCTGCGCGCTGCTCCTAGGGTGACCAGACAGCAAATGTGAAAAATCGGGACGGGGGGTGGGGGGTAATAGGTGCCTATATAAGAAAAAGACCCAAAACTCGGGACATCTGGTCCCTCTAGCTGCTCCGCCGGGCAAGGAGACTAGGCTCGATGAGTTTCCTGTTTGCCCCTATCTGTTTTATATTCCGGGTGCATGACCCCCGGCTCCCACAATCCCATCCCACCATCTTTCTTTGGGGGCCAAAATTAAGATAACAGCATCCCTTCATGATGCATGGAGATACAAGGACATTTCTAATGGTGCAGAGTTTGCAGCATGATAGAAGGAAAATCAATGCACTTGACTATAAAATAGCACAATTCCCAGAGGACTGTTTTCATTTCCTGTGTTCAGATCCACCTTCTCCTGCTGCCAGACAGAAACCTCCTCCGGGGCTGGGGGGATATGTGTCCCAGACAAATTCGAGTTTCCCTCCAGAGAGATGTTTTCTATCCCCGTTTCAGAGACTTGGCACCAAGACCGATTCCATTGTGCAGCAGCACTGTGGGAGCAATGTATGAATGGATATTCCAGACATCAGAGGCTGGCCCTGCGCCCATAGGTCATCCAGCCTGAAACTGGTTACATTTCAATGTGCTACTTCTGTATTTTTGACCTTGAAATATAGGGCACCCTGGCACAAAACTGATCTATGCTGATTCTCTAGAGCCAATCTAAACTCTACGTACTGCCAGAACACACATATCCCTTAGCCGGTGTATTGTATATGATTGACATATTGGGTAGGTTCTGAGAGGAGTTGGCAGGAGAACCTACTTGATTACTACAGGCCAGACTGTTTTCTTATAGAGTCATAGACTTAGACTTTAAGGCCAGAAGGGACTATCATGACCATCTATTCTGATCTCCTGCACGTTCCAGGCCACAGAACCTCACCCACCCATTCCTGTAGTAGACCCCTACCTCCGGCTAGTTACGGACATCCTCCAATCATGATTTAAAGACTTCAAGTTACAGAGAATCTACCATTTACTCTAGTTCAAACCAGCAAATGGCCGGTGCCCCACGCTGCAGAGGAAGCAAAAACCCGCCAGGTTCTCTGACAATCTAACATGTGGAAAATTCCTTCCCAACCCCAAATATGGTGATCAGTTAGACCCCAAGCATGTCAGTGAGACCCACCAGCCAGACACCTGGGAAAGAATTCTCAGTAGTAACTTGGAGCCCTCCCCATCTTCGGCTGTTGGAGATATTTGCTGCTAGCAGTCACCAATGGGCCACATGCCATTGTGGGCAGTCTCATCATACCGTCCCCTCCATAAACTTCTCAAGCTGAGTCTTGAAGCCAATGAGGTTTTTTGCTGCCCCAGTTCCCCTTGGAAGCCTGTTCCAGAACTTATGACAATCAATGGCAAAACTCCCACTGAGTTTGACGACAACAGCATTGACGCTAACTTTCACCAGTAAGAGGGTCCACCACGACCGTAGATGTGGGTGGGTGGATGTATATATAACTGCAGAAGAGATCTCAAGGATTGCAAAGTTATTTGTCTTGTATACTGGGTGTATCAGCACTGGGATTTTGAAAAATCATCCAGTTGTTGTGAGACACCGGATGATGTGACAGACAATCTATAAATGAAAACATCTTGTTTTTCCCTGAGGATTCCCATCCATCTACACACATACTGAGTTTATCAATGAAGCAGAGATAATTTAGGTAAAAGGCAAAGTGTCTGCGATTCCCACTAACTGCAGCAAACTTCCTTGAAGCAAGCCAGGGTAAGGGAGAAAGAATGTAAGCAATGGCATAAAGCATGATTCTGCTCAGACAAGTGTTTAGCTCAGGCTTTGTGGAGATCCACATTTCTTGTGTCTTGATGCCTTCCAGATCAAACGTGCTCCTTTGGGATCAGATTTGGATTCCCTTGCTCAGAGACAATAGCACCAAACAGCCCCAACTTGCTACTCAAAGCAATTAAGAATAGAATATTAGAACCTGACCCTTTACAAGCTGACCTATTTTGTAACCATCGCCCCTGCAAACTCAGACTGGGCTCTCAAAGTCAGGATAGGTTCTCTCCAGCTTACTCATCAGCGCTGGTTGGCCAGCCAGAAAAATATATCTAGGCACATCAAGAATCAAGGTAACTATCCCTAGGTTTGTGTGTGTAGCAACAGTACCTATTACTAGACACTGACTAACAAAACTATACAAAATTTCATCCAGCCAGCAAAGACTAACTATTGCCAGAGTAACTCTATGTGTCCAGCAATTATGGCACAGAGAAGCCAGGTACCAGAGATTAAGTTCACATTAGACTGGAATGAGAACAAAAGAGTGGGAGGCTTACAAAACCAGAGAGGAGAGGAACTGAAACTTGGCAGTTAAGGTGGAAATGAAGCAACCTGTCTGATGAAGGCTTAAGGAAATGAGCTGAAACATTCCAGAATTAAAAAGCCCCTACAAGAGCACAGATAAGGCCAACTAAGGAAAACAGGATTAAAATGCATGGAATTCAGAGCGTTAAGAAACATATTATTTCTGTGTGCTGAATGCCCATCCCCAGTGTGTACAGCCGTGTGTGTGTGTGTGTGTGTGTGTGAGAGAGAGAGACACACACACACACGCACACTCCTGAGTGTGAGTTACACGTCCCTTTCTGTGCTCAATCCACCTCTGGGCCCTACTGCAACAGGAAGAAGCGTTGGCCTTGATGGCTACCATCCCTATCCGTCAGCAGGGCTCGAGGGAACAAGCCTCCAGTCAGGCCCCACAGGAAGGGGAGAGAGAAGCAGGCCAGTTGGAAGGAAAGAGCCATGCTGGAAGAAGAAAGACAGTGACCCAATCTCTCCCCTGGAACATGACACACAGTCAGGGTGTGAGGGAGCCCTGGCACCTGGAGAGGAGGGGTGCCCGAGTGAGAGCTGTGGGATTGGGGGGAAAAGAGATCTGTGAGAGTAGGTAGGAGGGGGAGCAGCCTGCTAGGGTTAGCATACGTCCGGATTTTCCCGGACATGTCTGGCTTTTTGGGACTCAAATCCCCATCCGGGGGGAAATCCCAAAAAGCCGAACATGTCCGGGAAAATAGGGAGGTGCTGGGCCGGGGGCCGGGCCGGGGCCGGCGGTGCTGGGCCGGGGGCTGGCCCAGGGCCCGGGGGTGCGGGGCCGGCAGTGCTGGGCCGGGGCCGGGCCGGGGGTGCTGGGCCGGGGGCCGGGCCGGCGGTGCTCGGCCGGGCCCGGCGGTGCTCGGCCGGGCCCGGCGGTGCGGGGCCGGCGGTGCTGGGCCGGGGGCTGGCCCGGGGTGCGGGGCCGGCGGTGCGGGGCCGGCGGTGCTGGGCCGGGGGCCGGCAGTGCTGGGCTTGGTTGGGGGGGCGGGCAGACTGGGCCGCGCCTCCTCCCCCCCCCTTATCTGCTGCCTGCTTCAGGCTTCCCGCGAATCAAATGTTCGCGGGAAGCAGGGGAGGGGGCGGGGACTTTGGGGAAGGAGTGGAGTTGGGGCGGGGGCATGGGCAGGGCTGGGGGCAGGGCCGGGGCCCTGTGGAGTGTCCTCTTTTTGGACACTCAAAATATGGTAACCCTACTGTAGGCACACCTATCCGAGGAGCCTCTGAACTCTTTCGATGTACTGTACTGGAGGCTGGCTTTGAAGGATTGTGTGTCCCATGGTGCAGTGGTGGGCACCCTCCGGAACAAGACTGAGTTCTGGGGTCAGAGACTGCTGCAGGGGGTCGGTGGTCTTAATTTGCGGGGCAGGGAGCTGGAAGACAGAGCCATCAAGTCACTCCCCTTTGGCCTGGGCCGAGGAGAAGCTGCGACCGAGCTGTGTTGAGTTGCCGAGGTTGAAGACACGCAACCAGGATTAAGGCAACGCGACAGTTGACCACTTGTTAGCGCTGAGCCTTAGCTCATGGACACCTTCTCCACAGCGAGGCACTGAGGGCGGAAGCGGGGGGTTGTGCAGATCTGAACTGGGCTTGCAGACAGTTGAGGAAAGAGTTAGTTACCCCTGGGCTATTGCTCTCTACCATGACAACTACTACTGCCAGCCAGAGCTGTGCAACCTAAGCCGGTCACAATACAAAACTGCCTCACTCCTTGTTCCAGCTGGACGGTCTTCGCCGGACATACAGAGTGCTGGCCTGCACTCGGTCACCCCGCGAGGGGCCCAGGGCTGTATGCTTAAGGGACACAGTGCACGCAGGGTTGGGGTGGAGCTGCGTCTAAAGCCCAGAGGATTGGTTAGGTTTACTTGCCATTTGTTGTTGAAAGCTGCAGCCATTAGTTGAGCTATTGCAGCACCACCTACTGGTCTAGTATAGATATAACACCTTAGTCTGCATTAACCTGGTGCATGTTCTATCTGTTGCATGCTGTTAGGGTAACTTGTAAGTCGAATTGTGTTGGTTTTATTTTGGGTGTTTGCTGCCTGCATAGGATCCATTATTTAGATTTTTATATCCACAGCTGTGTACGGTGTCTGTCCAGTTGGAGGCACTGCCAACTATAAATATTCATAGGAGTAAGAGGGCTACTGCAGCGGGGAGGCTAGCGAATTCCCAGCTAATTCCCCATCTCAGACCCTACAGGAGCTCCATAATCCTTAATGGCATAAGGCACCCAGGCAGCAGGTGAATGTGGCCTGCTCCAGAGTAACCCGGGAAGAAATGGGGGGGTTACTGGTTGGAGGGACAACATTTTAGTGGCATTCTTCTCTTCACACAACGCACAATCAACCTGTGGAACTCCTTGCCAGAGGATGTTGTGAAGGCTGAGACTATAACAGAGTTCAAAAAAGAACTAGATAAATTCATGGAGGATAGGTCCATGAATGGCTATTAGCCAGGATAGGCAGGGATGATGTCCCTAGCCTCTGTTTGCCAGAAGCTGGGAATGGGTGACAGGGAATGGATCACTTGCTGATTCCCTGTTCTGTTAATTTCCTCTGGGGCACCTGGCACTTGCCGCTGTCTGAAAACAGGATACTTGGTCTGACCCAATATGGCCGTTCTTATGTTCTGATTCAGAGAACTTTTGGCTGCACACCCCAGTGTTTAGTTGCTCATCTGACACAAAACCCACGTTGGGGTGGAATCCTGTCCCTGCTGAGCCAAAGGTCAAATGCCCACGGACGTCAGTGGGGCAGGATTCCACCTTTGGAGTTTTGCCCCTCTTCAGCCAGTGTACCTTGGTGCCTTTCATGTTGTTTATGCCTCGTCACAGCGGGGCTCTATCCAGTTCTCTAGGTGCAAAGCAACAATTGGAAATGCAACCAAAACACATCAGCTCAATATAACCAGAAAGGATCTCTTATTTCATCAAAATATGCTCTCTTCCCCACACCTCCAACCCTAAGAAATACATTCCTCTCTGGTTGGAAAAGCAGAGCGAACACAAGACAGTGGAAGTGCCTGAAAGTTACCGGCCATTCAAGAGAATTCAGTATTTCTATGGAAAACATTCCTTTATCTTCAGATTTATGCTGCAATAGAAGAGCTTGTCCAAATCCACCACCTTTCAATATTCCTTGTTCCTGAAGCTTTCGGATGATAGCAACCACCCAGCTCACTTAGACAAGCAGCGTGCAGGGATTTTTATCCAGACACATTTCCTAGCTCCTCACAGTATCGTGGCCAGGTCTAGGGTACAGAGAATCCAACCAAACATGAAGTTAATCCAGACTGCACCTGTGCAATCAGAGCCCAGGAACCCAGCATCCAAAGAAATCAGTTTAATATAATGTAGAGGCTGATGGTGGATAGACCTTACAGACGTCACAGGCTGAATTTGAATCTAAACCATCTAAACACCAGGTTATCCCAATTCTTCCTCCTCACCAGATAAAAGCAGAACAGTACACATCTCCCTGCCCCGACACCACCTTCCTCATCCTTTTTTGACACACCCATCTACAGCTCTCAGGCAAGCCCTTGGCTTTCTCCACAAAAGCCTCAGTTGCCAAGATGACGTCCAGATTCCTAACGGCTTTCCTCCCTTCACTACCGCCCCCAGAGGCAAGGCCCATGCTGCTCCTCTGTGCGCTGTGGGGTTTTGTGAAGGGACCCGCTGTGTCCAAGCAATAAGAGTCTCCATTTCTCTCCATCTGCAGAAGCTCCAGGTGGCACAAAGGACACCCAAGCCAGCCTAGGGTACAGAACATAGAAAGACTTCAGAGGCTCCTCAGATAGATGTAACAACAGACCCTGAAATGGATTGTGTAAGGCAGGAAGAGCTAACTGATCGCCATATTTGGGGTCGGGAAGGAATTTTTTTTCCAGGTCAGAATGGCAGAGACGGCGGGGAGGAGGGGGAGTTCACCTTCCTCTTCAGCATGGGACACGGGTCACTTGCTGGCTTGAACTAGAGTAAATGGTGGATTCTCTGTCACTTGAAGTCTTTAAACCTTGAGTTGAGGACTTCAGTCACTCAGCCTGAGGTCAGGGATCTGTTACAGGAGTGGTGGGCGAGGTTCCGTGGCCTGTGAGGTGCAGGAGGTCGGACTAGATGATCGTGCTGGTCCCGGTCTGTGGGTCTATGAGGAGATCATGACGGTGTGGGCAAATAGCGCCAAAAAGCCAAGTGGGGAAAACCCAAGGCTTGTGGAGCAGCCTGAGGAGGGGAAGGAGGGTCCAGTGGTTAGAGCAGTAGCCAAGGTCTTGGGACACCTGGGCTCACTTCCCTGCTCTGCCATAGGTTTTCTGTGTGACCTTGGGCAAGTCACTTAGGGCCAGATTTTTCAGGTATTTAGGGCCCTAAAGATGCAGATAGGTGCCTTGCGGGATTTTCAAACGGGCCTAGGCACCTAATTCCCTTTGAAATCAGTGAAAATCTCACAAGACACCTACACAGCTTCGGAAAGCTGGCTCTTTGCCTCTCCGTGCCTCAGCTCCCCTCTGTACACTGGCCCTGCCCCACCTCCCAGGGAGCATGAAGATAGATGCATCGAGAGACTATGACAATGGGCCCCAGATAAGCACCTAAGAATGATCCCCAGGCTGGATTGTTTGATTTAGGCTCAGGGAAAGGGCCGTGCTGCCCCAAATTTCAAGTGCGTGGCAGGATTCCTTAGCAGTGGCCCCATGCACTGCAGCTGCGCTGTGGTGAGCTGTGCTGCCATTTCGCCGTTTAACCAGTTCTTAACTCAGGAAATGCTCTGCCCACCGACAGCTCTGAGTGGACACTCGTTGAAAATCATGAGGCACACGAGGATGCCTGATTTTCACGCGGACTGGTATAGAAAATAATAATAATAAAAGATGGCAGCCGTGGAATCCGCCCTCTCATCACCTATTCCTGCCTAACCCTCCCATGCCATGGGTGAAGGAATCCACAGCATCGTGGAGTGAAATGATGAACGCACACGCGTGTGCAATAGCAGCTATTCTGGGTCACACGCCGTGTCCATTCCCTGCCTCTGGCATGGCTGCACATCACCAGCCATCCCAGGAAAAATCTGCTCATGTGTTCAGAGGCTGAATTTCCAAGGCATGTTGCACGGCGTGCCTGTGTAACTGAGAGGAGAACCAGGCCCCTGCTGGTGCAGAACTGCAGTCCAGCTTAAACCACTCAGTCGGTTTTTCTCAGGGCAATGCAGCTTTTAGCAGACTCTTCCCTATAGGAAGCTTTTCACCAGGACCAGATGTCTCAGAAGGCTGGTGACAGGATCAGGCTTTCCGTCTCCAGAAGCCTGGGTAGAATGTAGCAGGAAGAGCCGTCGCTAATTACCAGCTGACAGCTGTTCAGCGATCAGGGGGAAATGAACGAGTCTGGTGATTGGCGATGGCAGTGCAGGCCCCTGTGGCTGGGGCTTCACGGCTCAAACGCCGATCTTGTGGGCACGCTCAGCAGAAAGGCTGGGGAGCCAAGAGCCAAGAGTTAAACTCCTAAATCCACGTCTGGACATGTGTCTGGTTACAAGCACCCAATAGCTCCCACTGAGCCAACGGCCATAAAAGACCAAACTCCCCTCCCATCCCCACAGGCGGGCTCTCCAGAAGCAGCCTGAGGTGGGGATGGGGACTGCTGGAGGGGCTCCAGTCTCCAGCACTGCCACACTGGCCCAGGTGCAGGGGAAAGGGGGCATGATCAGGGAGCCACTCAGTCCTGCTGATCCCCAGCTGCTGAAATGACCCTTCGGGGTCACTAGCAGTAGGTGTAACTTAGAGCTCCCCTGAGCATGCTCTAGGGTGTGGCTCAGGACCAGACTTTCATGCAGTGGCTCCAGAATAAAGGGGTGCAAGAAGGGGGCTTGATAACACATTCATGTCCTACCACTGCCTTCCTCAGCTGGGCTGGGAGCGGCAGAGCCTATCCGTGATTATGGATGGAAAGCCAGCACACAGCGTCCTACAACTGTATCCAGGAGAGGGTCTTTAACCCGACAGAAAGGGTCAGTGAAGGGTGCTTGACAGGTTGGTAATGGAGTGTAGAGCAATTGCCTCCAGGTCACTGCCTCAAATACAGGTCAGTCGTAGTGAGAAGTGACTGCCATATTGGGCTTGCTATCGGAGTCGCGGCAGGGTGAAATGCTCTGGGCTGCGTTACACAGGAGCACAGAGGAGTCAGTCATGAGAGTCCTTTCCAGCCTTACAGTCTCGGACTCATTTGAAGGTGAGTGGTAACACGCTGAATGTAAAATCAGCTAGTGGCCTAGATACAATTGCTATGTGCTAGTGAACACATGGTCAGCCTGAGCAGCGAGATCGGGGTTGAATAGGGCGCGCAGAATGTCTCTCAGTGGCCCTGCCTGACCAGGGATGGGGAAGCCTGCACTGTTGAACTCTGCTATTACCTTGTCTGGAGACATATCCAGAATCCTGGCCTCCCACCTTGTCAATCTGCCACATTGCAGGGCACTGAAATTCACGCAATTTAACATCTAGAGGGAAGAGGATTTTACTCCAAGGACATGGACATTAGACTGACTGATGAAATTCTGAGGTCGGTGTAATGACGTTTGTTCATAGCTCTTAACTGGTGGAAACAAATGAATTTGTAGTGCTGTTCATTTCTGTAGATCTCCTTTTAATCTGAAGAACAGCACCACACATTTATTTGTTTCCACCAATTCAGAGCTATGAACAAACATAATTGTTGACAAAAATCTGCTCCGTCATTAGCTCAGAAAGAAACAGAAGCTGTTGCAAATCTTATGCAGTGAGTGGAGATTCTGCCCATCGATGATTTAGCAGATTGACCAGAAAATAGATGATTTTTATTAAATGAAAATAACTACAAGAGGGTTTTAATTAAATTCCCACCTGGGCATTGAAGCAGGTGAATGGAAGTTGCCTCATGAATGATCAGGCAAAAGGCCAGAAGCCAAACACCATGAATAGGACTGTTCTCCTTATGAATCGCACCACTCATCCCTTTTACTTTCGCTCTAAGTGCCCAGGGAGGGCGTTGGGAGGATGGCTATGCAGATGGAAGGCACTGCCCTGATAATGAACGGATTACTTCATCCTGCAAACAGGCAGCACTACAGACACACACAGGCTCTTCATTGTACTGCGGAGAATCATTGTTCCAGGGATACCCTACAGGAAAGGATTTGCAGATAAGGGACACGCCTTCCTTGCTTCTCTTGCGATAGACACTGGGTGCAAGGTTCCTTTGTTGCACAGTAAAAGACTGAACTTGGCCATGCTCTTGGTGTGTCTAAGCTAGGGTGATCAGATGTCCCGATTTTATAGGGACAGTCCCGATTTTGGGTTTGTTTTTCTTATATAGGCTTCTATTACCCCACACCCCCTGTCCCAATTTTTTACATGTGCTGTCTGGTCACCCTAGTCTAAGCTCGAGCATCTCCTGTGCCTTTAAAATACCTGGCAGAGACAGAGACGGCCAAGGGGTCCTTGGAATGATGTGTTTTTTCCATATAATGGATGTCACCTAAAAAGGACAGATGCTTTCGGCTGTGCCCACTGACATCTTTAAGGTACACTGGCAGTTTGGGAGAAACCAAAGTGAAGTGAAGAGAGTAGGCCCAGATCCACATCAGTATTTAGCCACCTAACTCCCACTGAAAACAATGAAAGTCAGACACCTACATTCCTTTGAGGATCTGGACATCAGTTTTCTAATTTTCTATATTATATTTTCTAACAAATTTAAAATGTTACGCTCATTGTTACATTTTGTAAAGCAAACCCCACCCCGGGACAACAAAGGAACCCTTCTTAGCCCTCCTCTCAGTCCCTGACCTTCAAAGAAGGGGTGTCAATGACCAGAATCCATCCAAGGAACTCAATTACTTGAATTGTTGCAACATCTCCTACAGGAGAACACCGTCAATGACGTCACCATTGCTCACAGACAGGCCCATCCCAGGAGGATGAGATCACACAAGAGGATGTTAGAGGAAACACAACATGGCTTTTCATTGGCGAGGTCACCCACTGGTGAGCGGGGGTTACATGCCCGCCTCTGTGCCTGATCCACAGAGGACATGAATCTGTAATGGCTGCGGCATGCAGGGCCTGCCTTGTTAACTCAGGCTGTAGAGACTCATGTGTTTAGCTGTGGAGGTCCCTGTGTTGGCTGAGATGGTGGCTGTCACAGATACAGCTCAGCAAAGTTACTGGTGCTGCCTCTCTCTCTTTAAGAGGCTACCTCCAGGTTTCTGGTATTACGATATCTGGAGCCGCTCCAAATCCTTGTAAAGAAATGGAGGATGACAGGCTGAAAGGACCCCCTGATCTTGCGCCCTGTAGCAACACATAGAGCCTAGCTACAACACAACCTCTAAACTCCAGGCTTCTCCCGAGCTGCCCTGCTAGACCTCAGTTATGCCATCCCCTGGGAACTGGGATGTGCCTAGTCGCAAATGCACCTCATCTTCCTGGCACTGCTGCTCACCACGCACTCTTAGACAGAGACCTGACTTCAGCCTCTTCTCTGAATCTCTTCCAGGGCCAGATGTCTCTTTCAGTGTGGTGGAGACTACAGTTCTTTGCCAACCATCCAGATGGGCGTACCAGAAGCAGTACTCACCCAGTCAAAGTACACATGTTCCCTCAAAACATCATGACCCCCTTTAGTCTCATAATAAATGTACAGCTCCATTTGACAGCTATAGCCAGGGGCTGGTTCTCACCTACAGGTCTTCCCTAAGCCCAGAATCCACATACAAATCCAGAAAAAATGGAATATTTCTACTGAAATCATCAGCAGAGAAAGAGTTACGGCTTACATTTAGATTGTCATCACTAGGCTTCAGGGTTAACAGCCCAATGAGGTGAATGGATAGCTCATATTTCCCAGCACTGTTGTTTCAGGCTCTCCATCTGCAGCCTCAATGAGAAAGCATTGCATCAGTTCACACTCAGATGGTTTTCTTTACAACCATAAAATCTCAAATGGGGTCACCAGGGTTATGCTCAGTTATGTACAAAGCCCTGGTTATTGCTGACATTAGTGGTTTTATTCATTGACTTTCCTATGAGGATAATCTCTCTCTCTCTGAGTTAATCTCCCTGAAGAACTCAAAGCTGTTAGCCCGATAAACTCAATTCTAAAATGACTGGACATGTTTTTTGCTTGATTCCTCCGCTTTAATTAGACTGTTTGGTTTTTTTAGACCAGTAAATAATTTAACTAACCATGGTGGTTTCTGACACTATTGATCCACAAAGATGAAATAGGTTTGTTACAGTCAAGTGAGCTAGTAGCGCGCGTGTGTGTGTGTTAGCATGGACAGTGCCCTAGGTAGTATAGTTAAGCACAATTCAACACAATAGACTGGATTAATTTGTTCCTTTGAATCAAGGTTTTAGTACGTTGTAGGCAGAGTAGAAAAGTGAAACACACACTCTGTCTCTCACGCTGTATCCCTGCTACAATCTACACCAGAAAGATTCCTCTAGCAGAGAGGCGTGATTTCTCAAGTATTGTTGGGAAACGGTGTATTCTACCCCAATGGCCTTACTAAATCACCCAAGTCGCTAATCCTGCCACCAGCTTGACACAACTGAATGCAAATACTCTGGCTTTGCAGCGTTATAAATGCCAAGGACTGCACACAACACTCCTCATGCTGGAAGAGAAGAGATTTGTCTTTTAAATTTCAACGCATTTCTCCACTTTTCCACAGTGGCATTCAGCAAGATGAGGAATGCGTCTTATTAAAATCACTCCCAAGCCCAGACATCCGCATGAGTAAATAGAATCAGTCAGCCAGCTCACAGAGACCAGAATGGCTCCAGACAAGCCACTCATTATACTATATGTCATTCCTGACTGGGTTATTAGCGTTCACCAATCCCGCTCTTAACACCTACACTTCTCATCAGCGCATCTCAAGGTGCTTTACAACGGAGGTCAGGACCATTGTCCTCACTTTACAGATGGGGAAACCGAGGCACGGAGACGGGAAATGACTTGTCTAAGGTCATCGTGCATGCCAATGGCAGACTGGAAATAGACCCCAGGTCTCCTGAGCCCTATCCACTAGGCCACACTGCCTCCCATAAAAATAACCACATAACCAGAGGGATTTAACTCCTCAACGCTTCTCCTTAGGTGCATTTAACAGGAGCCGAAACCCTGGTCTCCTTCCCCAGGCAAAGCTCCCAGTTGCGTCCATAGGAGTTTAAACTTGTCTAAAGGCTAAGTCATGGAATCTGGGCACCTACCTGCCCCCTTTGACAATCAGGGATTTGGGCTCCTCATAACAGGAACACAGAGAAAGGAAAATAGTACACAGCCTTTTAGAGCGTCTCATTTTTCAATTCAAATGAACTGGCCTTAGATTGTCTCTTATATAAATTGTGGCACCTGATCTGTTCAGAAGTTCATTCTGTAAATAGGCCCCAGTCTGCAGCCATTCCTCACGTGAGTAATCCCATTGACCCCACTGAGACTGGGAGTGGCAGGATCAGGGCCTTTAGGGAGTCACAGATTTTAAAGCCAGAAGGCACCATCGTGATCATCTAGTCTGGCCTCCTTCGTGGCAGAGGCCAGACAAGCTGCAGCTGGGGTTGCTGCCTGTCCGGTTTTTGGCTTCTGTGTCCGGGTGCCATTTAGGGTTGCCCGGTCACCCCATCCCCCCCATGCATTCCGAGCAGAGCTGCCAAGGGAAGGTTGACACAGCAGGCACCTGTTGGACATTTCTCATGAGCCAGCCCAGCACCAGGAGGGGGGGGTATCTCCTTTTTGGGGCATCTGTGAACAGGGGATGTCCCGGGGGCAGGGCATGGGCCAGGCTCCTCAGAAAGCTGGAGAGGACTCTGAGCATTATTTACGCATGCTAATTTCAGGGGGCAAACTCCACGACCCCCCCCCACCCCAATTCACCAGTTCTTCCCCCGTTCCATCAGTTCTCTCCTGTCGCAAGTGCATTCATTCTCTAAGCCCCACTAATTCCACCCCTTCCAAGAGCACACAGCACACATCCTCCCTCCCCTCCCAGCCTGTTCCCAACCCATCCTCCTCTACCCCACACCCAGTCCCTCACATAGGCTGGGCCGGGCGCCTTCCTCTTCTCAGCATAACTCCTGCGGCTGAACGAGCCAGACCTGCCTCTCCGTTCCTCTCCCATCGGCTCCTCCCAGCCCCCAGCCCGCTGTGGTCCCCTCACCAGAGCACATAAACTGAGGGCGAGGCGGTTGCCTGGTTGGGGGTCAGGGAAAGACGGGGAGAAAGGGTTCTGAGCCTTGCCCTCACCCACCCTGGCAGCTGGCCCAAAGCCAGAGACTCGCTCAGTGGCAATGGAGCCCGGGAACAGGCCGCGGAGCCGGCAGTGAGGCCTATCTCGGTGGCTCGGTGCTGTGGAGAGGATTCTCACCCAGCCAGTGGAACAATTTCCTCCCCAAGCCCTCCCCCATAGGGTTAATCTGAAGTCACGACACAGCCCCAGGCTCTGTCACGAGGGCACAGCAGTGAGCCGGTTCAGACAGAGCAATCGCGGAGCCAGACCTGCGCCCCCTGCATGCCGCCGAACTTCCCGGCTTCAGCCAGGGCTGCAGATGGGCGGGAGATGCCACCAGGCAGGCTTCTCCGGCGGGAGCTGTGACGAGGCTGAAAGCAGAGAACAACGGCAGACACACACCAAAGCCTCATGGCAGCACATTTTGCGCCACATTCCAGCCCTCAGCCTGTACTGACAGCCGTGGCTAGCGGTAGGCTCCGGGAGCAGCCCCATTGCAAGCCAGGCAGGAGCCGGGCCTTACAGACCCTCTGAGTTCTGGGTCGGGCAGTTCTGCCTTTTGGGTGCTTCTCTGAACTGACCCTCCCACCTCTCTGTGGTTCACCCATTCCCAGTCCTCCCTATTGCTCTGTTCTGGGAGTGGGAGATTAAAATCCCACCCCCAAACCAAGAAACTGACCCCTGATCTTAATCTGGCTAATCCCCTTCTCCTGCTCTTCCATCCACCGCCATCCTCCCTCCCGATCCAAACGCTATCCTGCCCCCACCTTTGCCAATCCTCCCCCAGACCCACGGCAGCCGCTGCTCTGCTGGGGCTAATTTCTTTTTTCACCTATCGCCCACTGCATGGCCTCTTGTGTCTCGTGAGCTTTAGCCCGGCTTTGACCTGCCGTTATGGTCTGTTACGTTCACAAACCCCACTTTCCGCAATAGCCCCGCATGGGAGGGCACTACAGCTGTGTAGCATACAACCCTAATTTCAAAGGGCCCCCATGTACAATACACTTTCAGCCTGGCTTTCACCACGCCTCCATTTTTGCACCTGCAGGTTAGGATCCTGGGATATTTAAGTATCCACGTGTGTTTGTAACTCACAGTTGTCATGGATACAAACATCTGCAAGTGTAACATCGGGCCCACAATTATTTGCACCTATAAACTGTGGACTCAGAAGGGATCCTCAGCTGGTGTCGATCACGAGATAACAGAAGACCTTCACCTGGTCCATACATCTCAATATCTGCTATCCCCTACGCCCAACACATCTTGCAGTAGATCAGCAGCAGTCACACAAAGCAGACGCCAGCCATACTGTCAGATATTGACCCATGCAGTTCACAGTCCTAGGGAAAGACGGCTCCAGGCAAGCCACAGGAAAGTAGACATCAGTAAGGTGGTCCTACTGCTCTATTTACATGCCAGCAGTCAATAGTCTGCTATCTCCTGAATAAATCCTTTGCTTCAGACCACACTAATTAAACTAGAAAAAAGAACCAATAAAGCAAGTTGACAAAGTAGAGCACAAAACCCATCTTTCTTTGAACAAAGCCATCAGTAACCAACCTACACTGATATTCTTTTCAATTTAGAGACACTCTCAATGTCAGTAAGCCCCCAAATGTAACCTACTTTTTTTTTTTTTTTTGCATCTATATGCAAACTCCATGTAATTCTTTATATACAGCTTTGGAAAGCAAATAAATAACTGCTTCAATGATCTTTATTTCGAAGAACAAAATCGATGCCTCCTACCCAGCACTGGAAGAAGAGTGCGATGGAGGTAAAACATTTCATTAAGGAATCAAATTTCATTTCCAAGCTTCTGGGGGATTTTTATCATTACAGATGCTAAGAAATAATTATTGTAAAAATATGATTGACTCCTCCTAATCACAATATTATAAGATATTTTAGAGCAAATTATTCTGAATTATTATTATTAGCAAGTCCATTATGTAGATTGAGCTAAAGCCATGGAAAGATCAGAAGATATCTCTCAGTATTATTTTGGTGAATTTAATCCTGTAGCAAATTATAAGAAAAATATCCTTAACACTGAGCTTCAGCAGGGGTTTATGGAACCCCCATTGTTCATGTGGAATATCCTTTTGGGGCTAGATTATTATCATTCAGTGTTAGTAATCCATAGGTTTGGAAACATTAGATTTGTATCGGTAAATCTCAGTGAACATTGATTTTACCATACATGCACAAACCAATGAAAAAATATTTCCATTGATAATAATTGAAATGTGCAGATAGACAAAGTAAAAAACAAACAAACAAACAAAACACAAAACCAGCTGTTTGAGAACTTGTTAGAGTTTGATTTAAGGATATTTACTTTGTATATTTTGATGTGATGTCAAAAATTTGTGTTTTAATGGTTATAAAGGGTTTAATTTTGAACCTCAACTTCTACTGTTGATAAGTTATTATTGTCTGCTTCCTCACCATCCAATCCCCACAGAACTCCCCACAACTGTCAAAACTGAAATTGATCAAAATAAAAAAATGCTTCAAAATAAACATCGATATTAGCCGTCAAAATTATAATAAATAAAAATGGAATTCTGCCAAGCCTAGTAATGCAATATCACCTCTAGGCTCCTGGCCCAGTCAGCCCCCTGTGCACTGGGAGCAAGAGAAGATCCTCCCCCAGTGAGCTGACAGCTAGCAGAGAAGGGAGGACGGCAATGCCATTTCGCCACAGCTCTCGAGGTGGTGAAATTTGTTTTCGTTCCAACTTGCCACAAAGACCCGACCTTTCAAACACCTTCATGCAAACAGAGTTGGGTTGAAATGAGCTTTTACTGTTCAGGAAAAGGGTGTTTATCACCTATGGTGTGGGAGTGCCACGTTCAAGCCACTGATTCAGAGCAGTTTTGCATCCTGGATCATTCTGAATGATGCAAACCTGGGACTTGAACCTTGGATTTGCAGCTAATGTTAAAATAGATATAGGATAAGGCTTGATATAAGTAGGATAGCAGTATGGGTGTGTATTTGCTTGTTGTAGGCATATGGGTAAAATGTTGGGATTGATTAAGTCCTTCAGGCCCCAGGCCTGTAACATATTTAGTTTATCCCAACAGGGCCTCAGGCCTGAATTAGGCTGCCACCAGTAGCTAACTGATAAATAGCCTGGTACCCGTACAAATTTTCGGTTACAGTAAATAGATACATTTTCCAAAGATCAGCAGTGAGCATATCTTGCAATGTGCCAGTTAAAGCTGGTTAGAATATTTCTGAGATTTTTGCAGACACAGGGTATCAGCAGTGTGCTAACCACAAGTAGTTATGTAAATGTTAATGAGTATAAGGGGGACTAACAGGTTAGCCTATGAAAAATGCGGGACCCCAAATTTAGTGGGGTTTGGAAGTATAGATACCAAAAAGGGGTTAAAACCTTCATGAACAAGTCTGAACCCCAGTGGGTGTCAGCATAACTCATTAGCAAAGATGTTGCCTGGCCTGCGCGCTGTGGGAGACACCAGGATGACAACCCCTGTGATGAGGAGGACAACGAGGATGAGGATGATGAAGAGAATGACTGACACCCCGGGGGGGTCCCTAAGCCAGGAGACGTGACTGATGCAAGTACCAGTTTGTATTATCGCCCTATCTTCTGTTCTGTGTCCGTGTTTGTGGCATGGTTTATCTGCCTAGGGACATTATTACTAAATGGATGTGCAATCAATTTAACCTGCTTCTCGCATGCTCCTCCGGGCGCTCATTCTAATGATATTGGCAAGAATCTTCCTGCTCTTACAAACCACTGTAACCACTGTGGTCTGAGGTATCAATCTATCAGTCAGACGTGGTCAATGCCTCAATCAGGCTACAGTCGCCTACATCCCAGGCCAGGGACCCTAGCCACCAGGATATAGAGACAGACCCATCCGTTATTACACCTATTGGGCATTATTCCGAAAGCACCGTTGGGGCTCCCGCTGGGGATCAGGCCTAGAGGGGGATCTGTAACACACACTCACCTGTGTGCATGTAGGAAAGCCCCAAGAAATTAATTCCTCCAGCCTGCAGAGCAAAACTGAGCCCATCTTGGCACTTAGAGATTACAGAGCCTTATTCTGATCTGACTTACAACACCACATCAGTGCAATTAGTCCTGAGTTACAGCAGTGTGACAGCCCAGTTCCTTGATGATTGGGTCGTGAATATCTCAGAACGTGGATAAGAATGGATTCATTCGAAATGTTGTAGAACGATAATACCGCTGCATATCAAGAGCTCATTTCCCCGGGAGCCCTGGAGCAAGAGTAAATTGCACACCCAGAGAGCGTGCTGTAGTATACACAGAGGGTCCATAACAAAGGGAACGGTGCTGATGTCGGGCTGGAACAAAAGAATCCCAGGATTTTAGGATTCTAAGGAAAGCGGTGATTTGCTGGGCTGTGTGGTGTATACTAAGCAGCACTGAAGCTACAATACAACAGGCAGGCGTCTAGAAGCAGCAAAATTTTAAAGACAATGTGACTGGGAAGTCTGGGTGTTTCCTCTGTGACAAGGGGAGACAATGGAGCTAAGGAACTGCTGTTAATCAGGGGGTAGGAATCGACCGTCATTCAAAGCAGCTGAGATAAGAGGATATTATCGGGGAGACAGGGCCCCATTCTGCACTCGAGCAGTAATCATGCTGTCTCACAACCCGATTTCTGAAGAGAAAATTGGCCCTCCATTCAAACTGACTGGCAGGCTCATTATTTTTACACACACGCGGCTGGGCTTATATTTTGCTTCTGGCCACCAAGTCAATCACTTCCTTATCGTCCTGGGGCTCGGGTGTTCTTTTTCCATCACGGAGTAATGAGAGGGGATGATTGGGAGACACAGTGCTGCCTGGTCCTCCGTGCTGCCTCTCAGACCCATCCCAAGCCTCACTGTATCCTTTGCCTCATTGGCACTGTGCTAAGATGTCGCCATCAGGCCTATAAGGGGAAGAGAAGAGGAGTCATTCAATGCAATTACCCTCCCCCACTTGCTCCTTCCCCTCCCCTCAAAAGGAGCCTCTGATGTGACATCTCAAGGGAAGAATTGGTTTCTGAAGCTCAGCTGAATTGCCGAATAAGAAGATTTGGTTTTGAATACCCATGCCCCTTGTTTTTAAATTCTAGTTGCAGGCCTCTTAATTAGTAGAGTTTCTCATTTAGTAGTAGGAGGAGTTTGTGGTAATACCTGCAATTTGCTAAGCATTCCTAGTCATTCAAGAAAGGACCGTCCTGGCCCGAAGAAGCAAAGAGAGTCTCAGGATAGACAGAAAGGCAAACAAGCAGACAGAGGTCAGGGAAAGGGAACAACCAAAGGGATCAACATGCCGGGCAGCAAGGCAGGAAGGGTGGGGATGGGGGTGTGTCAAGAGTGTTTTAATGTTGGAATAGTACAATGCTGGCGGATGCATTCAAAGAGGTCAAGCCATGCATGGGGGAGCGATGTGGAAGAAGCTACAGAGGTGATTGTGTGAGAGATGAGCATAACAGCAAACAGGTGAACATGGATTTAAACATTCCTGGAGTTGAGGAATTTACATGGCTAGTGAGAAATTACTGGGAAGTTTATTATATTTTTTTCCTCTCCCTTCGTTTTATTTTTCTCTCTGGCCACCCGTCATTCCATTCAGCGTTATGCAAAATTTCTAGACTTCCCCAGCAAATGCATTGTTCCAGCTTAGCAGGACAGGGAGGTGAAGTATCGGAAACACGAAGGCACTGACTGTTACAAAGCCTTTGAGAATGGATTTGAAGATTTGAGTTCATGTGCATTATGGAGATGTTGTAATGTAATAGAGATTCACTTCAGATCAATAATTTATCTCCTGCTTCCCGCTGTTATTTTCTTTGATCATTATGCCCCTCTGCAAAAGGTGCTAACCTCGCAAATGTTTGGAAAGAATCAATTGCAATCTAATTCTATGTACAATATTACTGTGAGCACACGGCATTTACTGCACAGAGGCGAGCCAATTCTCTCTGCTAGATGCAGATTTTAAAACCACCATGGAGCCTGTCTGCTCTTCCTTCTGATCTTTCAAAATGTATTAGCACCTCTGATTTTTTTAACTATCTTTTAAACCTGAATTTCATTATGAATGGCTCCTTGGAGGTGGACTTTCTGTTCCATTAAAATCTGCTTAATGGAGACAACAGATGCAGTTTTAATACACTGAACATTTTTCATAGTCCAGTGGCACTTCCCAGCAGGGAGCTGTGCAGAAATTAGCACTTGAGATGACCAGAGTATACCCATTTGATGCTGATTGCTGTTGTGTAGTTTGAAGATTAGCTCTCCCGTGCAAGCTCGGATGGCCAATAAGACTCATGCACTTGTGGCAGGGCTGTCTTTGAAGTGCAGCACTTGCTGTTGTTTTCTGCATGTGCATTTGTCCTGGCCCTGAACAATGGAGTTTTCTTCTAACAATGGGACACCTTAGTTCATTCACCCTCCTTCCGTGTTTCCCCAGCTGGGCTGAGAAGTGTGGCCTTCTAAAAGGCTGTATAGTAACCCACAATGCTGCTGCCTCTCTCCTGCAGTGGAGTAATCCATGTCCTATTCCGCCCTATGTCCAGGTTCGCTGCCACAGCGTCCTGTGCTATCGCATCTGCTGCTTTGCTCTCCACCACCATCACAGAACTTGCCTTCACCCACCTCATACAGCCGGTAGTTTATGTTGTTTGAGCAAGAGCGCCTATCCCTGTAGGATAATACATGCACACATGGGGGGGTGGGATTGCAACCACAGTAACACCAACCTTGTCAAGGGACCCTGAAGGAGTAGGGATTAAAGGATGGCAGGCCAGAACCTTGTTAGGATGCTCTCAGCCTTGCCCAGCAGACCGCTAAGCTCAGGTCACAGCCCCCCCAACAGACCACACCATAAACTCAATCAAGGAGGCACACGGCAAGCTAGCACCCAACAACAACAAACAAACAACAAACTGTCCCGTCCCCCCCAGCGTCATGCAATTGCTCCTCCTTCTCCTGGAGAACTTCCTCACAACATTCCCGTTTGCTGCTCCTGCTTGCTAGCCAGTTGACAACAGCCTCACTTGGCCAGGCCACAGAAGGGAAACTCGAGGCAGGAAAGAGTTGTTGAGGTTTTTTGAGGAAGTGATAGCGGCTTAAAAGTCAAGTCATCATGGAAATTGAATCCTAACTCCTTTACCCATGGATTCACTGCTCCTTCTCCCAATTTTAGCTGAAAAATTGTAAACCGCTTTTCTAAGCTTTAAACCGGTTTCATGCTGCTCTAGGGTGCTCATGAACTGTGCCAGGAGAGCCCAGATAATGTCTGTTTATCCAGAGAACTGGTACAGCCCAGCTACCAGCGGTGCAAACTTACCCTCCACATGCTTTCTCAACTCCAAGCCCAGTGAGTTCTTGACTTCTCAACTGCCACTTCCCAAGACAACCCACCAGTGGTGGTGGTTTCATTCACAAAGCAGGACGTTATTAAACTCTGTGCACCGCTCTGTCCATGCGGCTGAGTTGCTTCCAGCCTACCTCCCTGTGTTCCCTCTTCCACTGGTGTCCCGTCAGTAACTCTCCCTCCAAGGAACATGGGCCCTCTGACTCTAGCTCCACTGACCCTAATACAGTGGGGATGGTCTTTGTGGTGCAGACCTCTTTTCACTGGGAAGTGAAGCAAGCCCATTGGACTCATTTCACCCAGGACACCAAACAGTCACCAGATGGTAACATTTTTTGGTCCCTACCAACCTGTGCTGGATTTGAACAGCTGACAGAGGTGAAAGATTATAGATGTCATTACCCCAACCCAAGACTGGATGCCTTTCTGGAAGATCGGTTTTAGCCAACGCAAGTCATTGGGCTCAATGCAGGGGTGACATTTTATGGCCTGTGATATACAGGAGGTCAGACTAGATGATCTGATGGTCCCTTCTGGCCTTAAACTCTCTGCATGGATGAACCCTTACTTGAGACATGCCGTCGTCCTGCAACGGAATATTCTAGAGCTACAGTCTACACAAGCTAATGTCTCCCCATCTTGCAAATCCATCTAAACAAGCCAGTATGGTGCGATTTCATTTGGCAATGACACAAAGCATGGAGACTCTGGCGTTTCTTCTGGTGTGACAGTCTTGCTTTCTGATGGCGACCATAATATGCAACAGCAATAGTTCAATATATTGAGAGTTTTTATATGTCTCTCTCGTTTCCTTCCCTGTTGGCCAATGTTTCATCTATTCATTTGTGGTACTTAGATGTACAGCTATCACCCTGTTTACTTATTGCCTTTATTACTTATAAGTGGTAGCATTATTACTTTAAATAAAATGATTTTCAGAATAAAATAAATGACTCCATACAGTTCACTAATCAATGTGTCTGACACATAATCCAATGTATTTCACGTGCAGATCAATTTGACTTAAGAATTAGTGACTTGTGTTGAAGCATATTAATTACAGTTCATATAGAAACAAATGCCACACAATGTATTGTGATTTTCATAACAATGCATTATTCATGCAGTCAGACGGTCCAATATTCCACATGTGCTACACCATCGCCTAAAATTCCTCTTCTTCCTTTTCCTTCTATCCCTAGATCTCAGAATAAACATTTCATTTTTTCTTAAATTCGTGACTAGCTCTTTCAAAAAGGTTTAGCGTTTGCGATACTCTTTATGAAGGATGCTGTCACAGTGCTCTCAATTGTCTTATATTGTCTACAGAGTTTCCTGTACAAAACAATAGATGTGTTACTTGAGTCCTTGACTGTCATGCACAATCCATTTCATCCCAGCTGCTGCTCATTTGCATTGGTGACAAGTTACAAGTTTCAAACAGTAATACGTCGAAGTGCATTATGGAACTTTTAGTGCATTGTAGCAGGGTCCACACAGCCAGCTGGTGTGCGGCAGGCTAGTGTGCCGTACCTTTACATCCTGGCTTGCTGTGCATTAAGTCTCCATGTAGACAGGCTCCAAGTAGCATGACCCATCACTTACTTGCTATCGCATTGATGAGGTTTTTTTGGTACCCAAATCTATATCTATGTGTGAGTGTAGGGGAGAGAGAGAGAGAAAGAGAGAGAGAGAGATCTTACATAGCTTCCCCTCTGAGAGCAGATCTATGCTAATCAAAAGTGCTAATATGTCTAAACATGAATATGAAGATAATTTTGGATGTGATGGGAGTAATATATGGGTGGCGTGATTTTATCGTTATTCAGCTGTCAATCAAAAGCTTGTTATACATGGATTGGGTGACAGATCCAGGTACAACAAGCTTCAAGACAACAGCTCAATTACACTGAACGTCAGTCAGGTTGGGGTTCTGCTGCTATATGTACATACATACATACAGCAACGGTTTATTGCAAAAATGTCTGTGGTTGAGGCTATGTCTTCTTCTTTTCATACATCTTAAAAACAGCAATGGTAGATTTCCAAGTCTAGGTTGGCAATACAATTAATTGCTTCAGGTGATGTGGAGTGGATGGAGTGGATGGCAGAGATATCACTGGAATATGACTATTTGGGGACATTGATTGATTAAGGGTTCCATAGTTCGAAGTCCGTTTCCACAGTAACAAATAGGTTTATGTCTCAGTCCCCAGCTATGGAGAGGTTAGGCACATCTGCCATGTGATGTTGGGAAGTAATTCAAATCACACCATATTTTCTGTGAAGTGAAAATCCATTGTGTTCTTTAGCTGGGTCCTTAATGAGGTGTTTATTCTGGATGTTGACATCCTTCCAACTTGCTCACTATTAATCTTTGCAGGGAAGCACTTAGTCTTCAAGGTCTTTTGTGCTGCAGGCCAAAAAGGTTTTCTGGATTTGAGTCCGAAACTTGGTATATGATGTAGGTCTTCATGTATTGGAAGATCCTTGTTCCCTCGAATATGGTGGAACTCCCAAAGAATTCTCAACTCACGGCCAATTTTGGTTGGGTGGATATGCACAAGTACAGGAAGCCATGGTTCTGACATTGATTTTACTGTGCCGTAATAACCCACATGACAGCGTTAAGTTGAGAATCGACAAGTGAGATGTGAGAGCTATGTGTTCAGACAGGTGAGCAGCATCCTGCAGTAGAGTAGACAAGGGCCAGCGAAGAGGTCCGTAGAGTTTTTGCATCAGTTTCCCAGTTTGTTCCCGCCAGTTTCTGAATGAGACGTGGTATGTGAGGCTTGGGTCTAATGTTACACAAAGATATTTCGGGGTGGCATTGTGTCTTATCTTCTGGCCACAGAAATCCAGGTGCAATTCGACCTTAGCCTTTCAATTGGTCAGATGAAATGCTGACACAACAGTCTTATTAGGCTTTGGCTTTAGTGGTCAATATAAGAAATATTCTTCCATGATTTTAAGGATAGATTTTAGTTAGAATTTGTTCTATGGTAGGTAAATACCATGCCTGAGGAGTCAGAGCAATGTCATCAGCCTAGGGAAATTTCTGTGATGATATTCAGGGAAGGTCGCCGCTGGTTCTAAGATTGATCCCTGTGGTAGGCCATCCGTGAGAGTGCGTGGCCTGCTGCTCCGGCCAGCAAGGAAAACACACGACCTTACAGTTGGACAGAACTTCTCGGAAGAATTTTACCATTGCGTTCCATGGGATAATTTTGCTGGCTTTCAGGAGAAGACCTTCCTGTGTAGGGTGTCCTAGGCAGCAGAGAAATCTAAGAAAGCTGCCCCAGGCTTGAGTTTTTGTTGGAATCCCACCTCAGTGTGTGTTGTCAAGGCTAATGTTTGGTCAGTGCAGCTGCAGCCTGGTCAGAAACCCACATGTTCATTCAACTACATTGATCTCACAAGCAGTGTAATCCTTGCCAGGAATATTTTCTCCAGAAGCTTGTACAATATGATATAGGTGGGTAAGATGGAGGATTACTTGTTGGCTTTCCAGACTTGGCAGTGCCAATAACCATAGCCTCATGCCAGGTCCTTGGGACGAGCCCTGGGGAATGGATTTTGGAGAACAATGCTGCCAGCCATTCCCATCCCTTGGCTCTAGGGTTTTTAAGAAATTCTGGAAAGACACCATCAAGTCCTGCAGCTTTCCTGGCTTTCATGAGTGAAAGGGTCTTATTTACCTCCTCAACAGTGAATGGCAATGATAGGGGAGAAGGGTAGAGCGCTGCCTATTTGTCAGAGCTCTCTGCACACGTTGCGCTTTATAGGCTTGTCCCCTGGTGGTTTTGAGTTCATGAGGAGTGTTCTTGCAATCCCACCAGCTGAGACTTCAGGGTTTCTATCTTTCATTGGGTTTACAGCCCCAACAACAAGTTTTGCAGCTGCAGTGAGTAAAGTCCAGAGCTTCAGCTGTCTTGATCCATTTTTGATGGCACACTAAATTCCAAGACCCTAGCAGGGACTTGGCAGTGTTTGGGTCACTCAATGTTTGGTTCTCCTTTAATAGCCTTTCCGTTTCTGATTTGCAGCATGGGGTTTATCTTTTTCGATAGCCATGAGAACTTTTCTTTGAGGTTATTCAGCTGATCTGAGTGAAATGGTTGGCGTTTTCAGTCTTCAGTGAAATCATATTGATGGTGTCCTCAACAGTCACAGCAAATCCTGACCAGTTTGCCTTTTGAAAATTCCATAGTGATTTGGGCCAGGCCAATATGGATGACCACCGTTCAATGTTGACTGTGTATAAAGTTGCTAAGAATAGTCCTGGAGGCATTCTGAGGGATCCCAAATGGTCTGTGGTGAGGAAACACCAATCTGGGCTGTAGTCTCTGATCCAGCAGGCAGAATGAAAAGTGCTTCTGTCTTTCTCATCCATAAGAAGGTCTTTAATGACCATTTCACAAGTGCCTCGCCCACGGTATCGTTACTATAATAGCCCCACATCTGGCCTGGCTATTGAAATCACGGCCATATAGGCTGTGGGTAATGTGAGAGAAGGCCAGTCTGTATTCGGGGTTTATACACGTTAGCCACCGTTATCTTGCCCGTTCTTATTGAGAAGGCAAAGGTTCTGGAGTTGCTCCTATCGTCTACCGTGTTATAATCCTTGATGACCTGCTTGATGTACATGGCAAGGCCGTGTTTTGAGTGATGGAGGGAGGCAATGAGATTTTAGCTGGCAATACAGCAGCGTGTGTCTTGGGAGCCATCTTTAAAATGGGCTTCTTGTAGGGTGATGACGTCAATCATGTTGTCTTGCATATTGTGAGCTAGGTTGTGGCTTTTAGGTCGAGACATTCCTTCAGTATTCCACCGGCAAATTCACAGAACTGGGCTGATTGTTCTCTTAAAGGGTTCTGGAGGGAGTCACCCTTTGCAGGGTAACTATATCCATTGCTGTTCAATCCAGGACTGCACTGAGCAATGTTCGGATGCTGACTTGATGACACTGTTTGTGCCTTAACACATACCAGGGCAGACCGTGAGAAGGTTGCCATCACCTGCCCCATTGTGTCTCTTGTGAGTAGTGTAGCCACCCAAAACTCATTCTGTTAAAACTTTTATATCCCCACATATACTACCTCTCTCTTTCTTTCTGACACAGACACCGGCCCTAAAATGGAAACTGAGACTGTTTGGCTCTCTCACATGAAGCCCAATGTAGGTTTTTCCACCTTCCAATGCTGGGTTGTACATTTTCCTGTTCAGTGCCCAAAGCGTATAGACTGATTTTCACTGCTAGGATTTTCTCATTTCAAATCCATGCCCTGGGGTAGCATATATTTAAAAAGGCCTAGACCAGGTCAGCAATTATCAGTATTTGCCCATTACTCTGCATAAGACTTTCAAAACCTCCTCTGAGAAACAGCCGAACGCACTACAAGATCTGAGCATCCATTAAACAGCACTGCTTTCAAATGTACACTGCCCACATAAAAGAAGAAATGCTAGTCATAAATCGGTGAAGTCTCTCAGGTGAACCATACAACCTGGGCAGCAAGAGGCCGCAGGCTTTTCGTTTGCCGAAAGGAAGGGTTGATTTTGTGAGTGGAAGGATGGTCTTGTGGTATTGGCACAGGCCCAGGAGACCTAATGCACATCCAACTTCCTGTGTAGAAATGGTAGGATCCCCAGAGGCCCTGAGCACCTGCTGTTGCTATTGACAACAGTGGGAGCTGCAGGTACTTAGCACTAGCACCGAACATTTTTCAGACTAAACTTTTTTTGTTCTTTTTTTCTGAAAAATGCTGATTTGGGTTAAAAAAAAAAAGTCACAAATTCGTGTAAATTCACCAAATGGTTTTCTGAGGGGGGAAGAAAAAAAAATCTCCCCCCTCCTTGAAATATTTCATTGTGATATTTTCAAAACAAAACCTTTTGATTTTTCTATTCAAAATGACTTTTGAAATTAGCTTCAATTTTCTTTTTTTAAGTTAAAAGAACTCCGAAACAAAACATTTTGTTCTATCTAAATCAAAAGAAAATTGACTTGTTGGTTATCCAAAAATTCCAAAAATGTTCTTTTCAGGTCAACCCAAAACTAACTTTTTACTGGATTTTTCAGAACAGCCAGAAAAACAAAAAAAATCAGTTATTGGCACAGTTCTACTCTATCAGAGCTCTAATTGAGACACCAGAGTTTGACTGCCCTGGGTAACTTTAGGCCCAAAATCTCAGAGAAAGCCAGGAAAATGCCGAAGTTACAGTCCCTGCAGCAAAGTTAACTTCATCACATTGCACATTCTGACTATTTTATGGAAAACATTCAAACACAGAAGCAGGAATACAATATGCTACATCTTCAGCAAACAGGCTAGGATATGAAATACTGGAGCATGGCCTAGTTAAGGTTGCTGAAAAAGATTAACCGTTATCTTTCCTGACTTTCATTGGCTTTGAGTGTGCATCCCACCTAGGCGCCACTTAGGTCCTCAAAATAGGACTTAAATGGGGAACAGGCACAGAACCCTCTGCCCATGGGTACATTTGTTGGTTGGCTGGCTGGTTTTTCCAATGGAAATTTTTGACTTTTTGGCGAAAAATTAAAACCAAAAATTTTCAGCCAAAATCTTTCAGCTGAAAACTGAAAAAGTTGATTTGGAAACACTGCAGCAGTGCCTCAGGGGTACTGTAACTGAGGTGCATCATTCCCTCATTCAATATGGGCTGGGTTCCCTGGCTGGACTACATCTCTGATGACACTCTACTGTGAGCAGCTGTGGTACATCATGAGAGTCCCATAGTCACAATGCATCATGGGATATATAGTCCAGCTGGGGAGTCTGGCTCAGAGAGGAGAACTAGGGGCATGAGGCACAGGGGTGGTGTTTCCAATTTAAATTATTTTTTTCAATTTTCAGCTAAAAATCGAGGGAGGGGAGGATCAGTTTTCAGATGTTGGGTTTTTTGACGATCCCCCCCATCAATATTTTCCACAGAAAGCAGACACTTCCTGAGAAAATTAATCTAATCAAAAATCCAATTTTCTATCAAAAGTTGCGATGGAAAATTTTCAGCCAGGCCCTAGTGGAGACCTGTTGGGTGGGTGGTCATCTAAACTGTGTCCACACACATCAGACTGGCTGGTTGGGTTGCAAATCATTTGGGAAATCAGTTTGCCTGCACTTCTGTCTGTCTGCTGATTGCTTTTTCTGTAATGATTTGTGGAGTTTACCAGTATAACCATATTTTGCCCAGGAAGGAGTATATCTGAGAGGGGTATGTGGTGCAGGAGAGACACACACAGTCAGAAAGAAAGAAATCCTTGTGACTCTAGCTGCGTCCTAGTTTTTAATTTTAAAAATAAATGGAGTCTCATTCATCAAATACCTAATTATGGCTTTTCTTTAAAGCAGGTGTTGTCTGTTATGTGTGTCGATGGGAGCCGGGTAATCAGCCGAGCTTTATCCTTCCATTGTACACATTTCAGGGCTCCCATAACGTCCCTCACTTCCTATTTAACAAAGCTGGATTCATTATCACATTCACGTATGGTTACTGCAGAGTCTTTTATATCTTGGAGGCACTGTGAATCTGTTTAAAATGGCTTTGCAGCAAGGAGCGACGCTATTTAATCACGCTGGCAAGCGACTAGACAGGCCAGTGTTACTGTGCTTTCCTGAACACCAGAGTAGGCCGCACGGTCACAGATAACAGTGCGTTCACTACGGTTGTGCTTTCACGGCTGGGCACCATGCTGTAGAATGAACTCAGCCCACCCATCAGCTGAACCCACCCGGTACAGACACAGACACAGCCAGCACTGAGATGATAGTGGAGGGGTGGGGAGAAGGAGGCAAATATGATTAAGAGGGAATTTTTTAAAATTACTATTAAAAAAAAAAACAACCACCCATGTTGTCCCACAGATTTCATTCCTGTCGTAAGGTCCTGCTGGACCGGGTACGGAAGAGGGGCAAAGTCTGGCCCTGAATGATTTTGTCACTAAAGCCAACCACAGCACACTATCCCCTCCTACTGTTCGTTACCTCCACTCCACTGGCTGCCTCTTGTCTGTAGTTAGGTTTGAGAGGCAGGGACCACATCTCCTCAGCCTAGCATGAATCTTCCTCCACAGAGAGCGCCCTGAGCCATGCAATACTCCCAGCCTGTTCAGAGTGGAAGCAGTCACACAGGGTGATGGGAATCTCTGAAATTATTCAATAAAAACAATTTGGGAAATCGGAGATGGAACGTTAGGCCAAGCGTCTCAGACTCGGCGCCTCGATCCGTGTTTAGACAGCTACACTGGCACTTTTACAGGGGCTAAGTGCACAGATCCCATTAACTTTCTAATTAACACGCCTAGCTTCCTTTGAAACCCCCAGCCCTATAGAATAGATTCAAGGGCTGGCATTAGGGGATGGCAAGCAGGTCAATTGCCTGGGGCCCCAGGCCCCAGGGGGCCCCGTGAAGCTAAGTTACATCATAGCTACAGAGTCACTGGGTAAATGTAATGTGAGTATGACAGTAATTTAACCTCTATACGGGAAATAAATCACACTAAAGCAGATATGTTCAAACTGGGGGGGGTGCCTCGTTAGGGGGGCGCAGAGGAACATTCAGGGGGAAAGCAGCAATGCCAGGCGGCTCGGGCTTCTACCCCAGGGGCTTCAGCCATCGGCGGTGGGGGCCCACTCCTTATTTTCTCCCCTGGGCCTCAATGAGTCTAATACCGGCCCTGATAGATTCATGGGTTAATGACAGTCAGTGGGAGCTGCTGGGTGCTCTGCACTTTTGAAAATCAGGCTTATTGTTCAGGTGCCTAATTAGGAATTTAGGAGCCTGGCTTCAGGCCCTCACTGTTTTAATCTTGACCTTATTCTTTTTTCCCCCAGTCCTGCTGCAGCATTCGGTGCTGGTCCCTGGGAAAGGCATGCCTCCTGCACGCTGCAGGAACCATACACAGCACACGCAGGCAGCCCTGGGCTTTACCGATCTCCCACACGCTACTGCGACAGTCAGACAACGTTTCAGTTCACCTGAATCTGATACCCCCTGAATAGGCTATAAAAGACCTCAGTGAAAACTCACCACAAACTCCAGTGCGACAGATACGGTTCTTTAGCGACTAAGGGGTTATTCAAGATTCACATTCACGTCACTGTCCCTGATCCCACTAGTGTAGCAAGCGTGTTTGAGCCATTCTATAGCCGTACAAGGCTACAACGCAGCAGCGCTGTGATTCATGTGCTCTCTGCAGCAGTCTGGCTAATACCCGCCCTGAGTTAAAGGCTGTCTACATTTGTTTACATCCCCGACAGATGAGATAAAATGCCGTTTTACAAGTTCTCAGCAGAACAGGGAAAGATCCAGGGTCTCCTGATCTTTCTGACCTCTGCTGATTCCTAGCATCTATTGACTCTGAAGTTAACAGAGATGTTCGTTTCTTCTGCAGGCAATTTCCCGGGGATGATGCAGCTCATCTCTGTTAGCAAGTTCCAGGTTTGCCAGAACTTTCTAGTTATTTTCTAGCCCCTGAAACTTTTTGGTCCATTTTAGTCAAGTGCTGGTCACCTCGTCAATCTGCTTTGCCAGCCCAGCCTGGGTATTTTGTAGCTGGGCTACAATTGAGTTTCTATTTCCAGCTGATTAGGTTTGATTGCAACCATCTCTCTGTTTTTTCTGAGAAGCCTCCAGACCCCTGTTTTAATTCCTTCTCATCTCATGTTAGGTTCTCTTTTAAGTCCTTCTGCTCCACTTCGATTCTGCCAGAGCCTGCTCTGACTTAGCTTAGCAAGGGGAATATAACCCACAATTCCTCTCCTTGGAAACTCTATCCTGCTTCCAGCACCAACCAGATGAAAAATGGGAGTCAGAGACAAATGTAGATAAGGGGACCTAGGAAGGGGAGAGACGAAGGGCCAAGGGGGGCAGGAGAGGACATGTGGGGAGCCCAGGATATGAAAGGAAGGAAAGAGAGAGTAGGTGCTAAAGGGAAACAGGGGTATCCAGGGAAGTGAGACAAGGGCAAGAGAGCTGAGGCTGGAGAGAGAGAAATGGGGGTGGGTGGGGTAGAGGGATACAACGAAAAGCGGGAGAAAATAATGTAGAGGGAAGAAGACAATAATCAGGTATGGAAACACAACAGGAAAGTGAAAGTGGAAGAGGGAACAAAAGAAAGAGGTTCTGAAGAGACGGAAAGCGCAAGACGAGATGCGCACAGCTTTAAGGTTAGCGCCTTCCATTTGTCTATTCATCCTCCGAACCATTGCCCTGCATTTCCCGAGCAGAAACAGGGGAGCTGCAAGGAGAATGTTGTGTATATACTGAATCTGCATATTCATTTACATTGCAAATGCGGTGTGGACGTCCAGCGCCTGGGAAGTTGCCAATGCAGCTGTTGGTGCAGGACAGCTCCTGCACTAGGATATAGTCTTTGCTCAGCCAATAATGAAATGTAGAGGAATTGGGCCAGCTCCCTGGCTGAAGCCAATGAAGCGACACTAAGTAACACCAGTTGAGGAGCTGGGGAATCATTTCAGCCACCAGAGAGTTTTTGTATTGGCTCCTGAACTTAAAAGATGCTTGGAGAAAAAACCCTTACCATTTCCCCCAGAGGGCGCTAACGTTCACCCAAAGGATTTACCTAGCTGATACTAAGATGCACATGCAGTCAAGACTTCTTGAAAACTAGACTAAATAACAGGAGTTATGTTTTGTTGCTTCCCCCAAAAGACGGTGTCATTTTTTTCCAAACAAATGTCAGGTAGTTTGTATGAAAGAAAACAGCTACACACAATGCCCAAACGGCCTTCCACACAACTCAAGGTCAAGCTTTGTCTTTCTTGTTTACCGGGACCTTGCCCTGCCTTGAACTCTACAGCTGAGAGAGGCACCTGGAGTCTGAATAATATACTGCAAATAAACATCTCATTCTACAGTGGAACTATACAAATCTGGTAAATAGGAGACCCACTGAAATGTGTTCTTGTATGTAACAGTGAGGATACCTCTTATGGTTTTGAACAGATCTAAAGTTTTGTCAGGACAATACCCCAGATTCCCATCAGGCTTCTGTGCAAGCAGAAAAAGTACCAGTCTTGTTACTAACCAGATCCCTGATCCCACAGACTTGCACACATGACAAACTGTACACACAGTTTGTACAGTTTCTGTTAGTCTCAAAGGTGCCACAGGACCCTCTGTTGCTTTTTACAGATTCAGACTAACACGGCTACCCCTCTGATACTGTACACACATGTACATATATGCTCCTGTGCATAACGTTACTCATGTGCATACATTTTTGCAGGTTCGGGATCTTGGTGTTGGATTTTTTACCAGGATCCAAGATGATCATGAAAATTGCAGAGCTTAGACTTTCTGAGGACATCAAGAAGGTAAGGGCAGCAGCAGGACGGCAAGCACACACAGGACAGCAGTATCTAGCGCGGCAGAGGCCAAGCGAGCATTTGCAATTCTTTCCATATTGGAATCAGAACTCTGTTCAAGAGATTAGCTCAACCTCCATTGCCCATTCAGCCCTTGGCCTTTTGGCTGGGAGTGCCAACAAGGGTGGGTTTGCCATGTGCATACATATCCACTAGGAACTGGACCGAGACTATTCATTCATTTCACGTAGGCAGCCAAAGAGCCACAAGATTTCCAGCCAAATTGATTTGGAGTGGGCTGCAGGCACTGACCTAGAGAGAAAATTGTGTGTGCACAAACTACCACTATATTTAACCATGTCATGTCCCCCTGCTCCCCCGCCACTCGTCCATGCTGATAGATGGTTTTTTTCTCCCAAGGCCCCCTTTAAGTGACCTATTAGCATGGCTTTCTATCACTGTTCTCCAAGCCCGTGGCCGCGGTGCTTGAATTGTGTTCACAGATAAAGGTGTTCTACACAGGGGCTGCGAGCATGGGTTTGAGCTCAGTGTGGTTAGCCTCATTTTAAAAGGGAAGCAGTTCATCCTGGAACTGCATTTCTTCCCCGCTTAAAGAAAGCGAGCCATACAACAGGGTGCCGGGGACAGAGCTGGAAAGTGCTCTCGTTATAATGTGATGCCTTCCGTCACCCTCAGGACCCCTGACATACCGGTACGTTGGGGACTCCTGCCATAGGGCAGAGGACACAGAAAGCCCCACTTAATTTGGGTGCAGCTGGCAGGATGCATCCAAGCCAACTTTCTGGGCTGCAGTCTTGGTGCAGAAAGTGATGGAACTGCTCTCAGGCAGGTTTAATGCGACTAGCTCAGAGCATAACCCTGTGCACGGCCTAGGGCTCGTGCCTCCGACAACTTCAGCAGTTTGCTTGGAGCACGAGCAGAGCAGACTGAAGTGAAGACTCCAAAGCTGGTGACTTGTGCCTGCCCTTATGCACGGGCCGGTGCACAGGTAGTGGCAGCGTTCATATTAGCAACTGTTCAGCCCAGCTGTAGTCACACATGCTTAAAAAAATGCAAAATTAAAAGTGACTAGCTCATCTGCGAAGCACTTAGCATCGCCAGACAGAGAGGAGACAGGGTCCTCTTGGATAGCCTGAGTTCCAGGGTGGGGGGTCACCTCAATCCTTCATTAAAGATCCCGGCATTTGGACGCATGCATTCGCATGGAACAGTTCTCCTGGTGCTTTGTCCAGTTGGCACTTTCCTGCTCTCCTCCTTCTCCCCACAGGGCCCTGCCTGGGCCCTGCCATCAGTGCTTAGTCCGCTCTTCTCAGAGCATTCACCCCACCTCCATGGGTGCCAGGTTTGTATAATTTTTGGGGGTGCCCAGAATGGGTCCAAGCAGAGCCATCCTGTCCATAGGATGGACCCAGGCAACCACCCCAGGCCTCGCGCTTTGGGGGGCCCTGTGCTTCAGGGGGACGCGGTGTCCAGGGTAGCCTGGGGGGTTAGCGGAGGGCTGGGCACCGGCAGCAGCAAATGACCTGGCCCCAGCCCGCCCCACCGGCTCCCAGCGTCGCTCAAGGGAGTGGGTGGAAGCCAGAAAGAGGTGGGGTGGGGGTTTGGGGGAAGGGGTGGATTGGGGGCGGGAAGGGGGCGGAGCAGGGGGCGGAGCAGGGGTGGGTCGCTCGCTGCTGCCGGCACCGGGACCCCCGCTAACCACCCTGGACCTCACATCCCCCTGAAGCGCGGGGCCCCCCAAAGCACGGGGCCCAGGGTGGTTGCCCTGATCCATCCTATGGACAGGACAGCTCTGAAAATATAAGCCCAAAGATTGGTGGAACTGGGCCCACGTTCCTAAATATTGGTGGAGCACGGGCACCACGGGCCCAAATAACTCGCTGCCTATGCCCACCTCTCTCTCTCTCTCGCTAGAAGTCAAACCCTGGGAGAGCGGCTGCCATTCCCAAGGTACATTTAACCAACAGTGACTTCATGCCGGTGTTCAAAGTACCAATAGGACTAGGCGTGGAACAGGCAGTCACTGGGGATAACCTGATATCATCTGAGTAAATGGTAACTTTGTCATAGTCACTGCTATCCCTGCTGGATGCAGACCTGCTGCCAGAGTGGGGTTATTGTTAGTTTTGCAGTAGTGTCTAGGAGCCCTAGTCCTGGAGCAGGACCCCCCTGTGCTAGGCGCTGTACAGACAGAACAAAGGGACAGTCCGTGCCCCAGAGAGCTGACAGTCTAAGACAAGAGACATGAGATGGATACAGACAGGCCAGCACGAGGAAGCAATGAGAAGGTACTGCCACTGCTCAGGAGGATGGTCCGTAGCTCAGCACAGCACAACAGGACCCTAACCACTGAGTGTCTTGAAGGCATCCCGGCCAAGGAGAGTTTACGGAGGGGTTTGGAGGAGGCGGGTTTGGAGGTGGCCACAGGGAGCTCCTGCCATGTGTGGGGGGCAACGGGGAAGAAAGCAGGAAGATGTTTGTCGGAAAACGTGACCAGTGGGCGATGGAGGCAGGAGTGAACATTTCAGCACTGAATGAATGAGGACAGGTCGGGACAGGAGAGCCTGGGAAGGGCCTCGAAAGTGAGGCTGGGTAACTTAGGTGTGGTGCAATGGAGCAAGGGGAGCTCGGGAGGGTTGCAAAGAGTAGGGCTGCCCCAGGAGCAGAGCAGGGAGTGGATTGTTACTCAGAGTCACGGTATGATCTGTGGCTCCCTTTTGGCTCCAGGTGTGGCCAGCCCTTAGACCCAGCATCCATTACTTTCCCCTTCCCACCGCCTCTGTGCATTGAGAGGAGTGGAGTCAAGGCTTCACCCATTCCCCGCGGGGAGAGACAGGTCTCCCGCTGCCCTGCGCCATCACCTGAGTTTAGGGCAGTGCAGGGCGCTTTTCTTCCCCCCCCCCCCCCCCCCCCCCGGGTGCACAGTGCAGGTCACAGGGATGCACAAAGCCTGAGCTGGTTGTACCCTCCCTCTTCCCAGGCTGCCTGAAGAGTTTCTCTTTTTGCCAACTCTGCCCACCCGTCTGTCCCAGCTGCAGCCCCACCCTCCCTCACCTGCACGCAGGACATGTCACGCTATGAAACGTTTGCTTGTATTGAATCAAAATCCCCGCTGAGCACAGCAGCGGATTGAGCAGGACAGCAGCACCAGTGTGGGAAGGAATGCAGCCGGGCCGTGAGACAGCTCTGTGCCTGGACAGCATCTTCCCCTGCTGTCAGACTGCCCGCCAAGACCTTTCCAGCAGAAAGGGCCTGAGCCGGTGGCAGTCAAGGCCCTTTGCATTGATTTCAAAGGGCTTTGGATCAGGCCCACAGGCGGCGTGCCTTTGTTTTTCTCTCTTCGGTACTTCCTTATCAGGAACAGACTTCTGAGCCTTTCATGTAATGTCTGCAGAGCCGGCCGTGATGCGAAATGCTGGAGAATAAACAGAGCTATTGTCTCGCTTAGTGTTTTATGCTCCAGCCCCTCCGTGTGGCATCTGATGAATATCCTGGGGTGCAATTAGACAGCCCCCTTTTACCTGGTTGGTAAGATGGGCCCAGGTCTGCTCCGAGAGATGGGGTACAGGGGAGAAGCAAGCAGCTAGCTGCAGTCACTGTATTGATTGGCGTGGGATGTGATGAGACCCCGATATCCATTCAGGAGACTGGGTGGGTGTAACCCACTGTCCTAGCGATGGGGGGAGACCTTAGGGAGGCTCCTTAGCGCTGCAGAGCAGCGACACAAAGGGAAGGTTGTGCCCTCATGCACCATTTCCAGGCCACGTGAGCTGGTGGGGCTGGAGCACACAGTGCGTGCTAAGCTACTACCGAGGAGCTGCTGGGTTTGGCTGAGTCCCTGGGGAGCGGCAGAGGCAGGACAGCTGGTTGCAGGGCCAGCTCCAAGTTTTTTGCTGCCCCAAGCAAAAAAATTTCCCCGTACCCCCCGGCCCTGCCTCAACTCCGCCCCATTCCAACCCCTTTCCCAAATCCCCGGCCCCGCCTTCTCCCCCGGGCGTGCCGCATTTCCCTCCCTCGAGAGAAGCGGAGCGGCGGCGCACTCGGGGAGGAGGCAGAGGTGAGCTGGATTGGGGAGCGGTTCCTCTGCCCATCCCCAGGGTTACTTCCTGTGGCCCTCCCCACCACCGCAGCTCATCTCCGCTCCGCCTGCTCCCCTGAGTGCACCGCCACCGCTCCGCTTCTCCCCCCTCCCTCCCAGGCTTGCCGCAAAACAACTGATTCACGCAGCAAGCCTGGGAGGGAAGGGGGAGAAGCGGAGCGGCAGTGCGCTCGGGGGAGCAGGCAGAGCGGAAGTGAGCTGAGGGGGAGCGGTTCCTCTGCCCCCGCCCCTCCAGGGTTACTTCCTGCGGCCCTCCCCGCACCCCCGACCGCCGCAGCTCACCTCTGCTCAGGGCCGGCTCCCGGCTTTTAGTGCCCCAAGAAAAAAAAAAAAAAAAGGAGCCGGAGTGCCGCCCCTTGGAAAGTGCCGCCCCAAGCACATGCTTGGAGAGCTGGTGCCTAGAGCCGGCCCTGGCTGGTTGCAGGGACAGGGCAGAGGAGCCAGGCAGGAGGTTTCAGCCCGAGGGGTTTTGCCTGTGTGTCCTGTCCTGCATTGCTGTCCCTGCTCCAGAAAAGCAGAACACGTGTACATGTAAATAAACAAATCACACGGAGCAAATACCCAACCCCGCATTCCCCGATCTCTGCTCCCAACGGGAAAGTGACCAGCGGGACCCTGAAAATCTGCTCTGCTCGGCAGAGGGCAACAGCAATCCCCACTGTACTGCATGCCACCCATGGGAGCCTTTTACACTCATTTTAAAATTCTCCTGCCTTATCAAGCGACTGAGGCCTGGGGTGTGTGCTGGTACATAAACTACAGGCCTGAGGGGATCACATGCTCCTTCTCTAAAGAGACGACCCACCCAGATTGTAACCAGGACCATATTAACCTTTTGTGGGCCCCCAGCACCCAGAGCATGGCCCCGCCCCCACTCCACCTGTGCTCCGCCATGAGGTCCCGCCCCCACTCAGCCTCTTCCTCTTGAGGCCCCGCCCCCATTCCACCTGTGCTCCGCCATGAGATCCCACCCCCACTTAGCCTCTTCCTCACGAGGCTCTGCTCGCCGCTCACACAGGGGGAGGAGGCGGAGAGGAGCGAGCTGTGAGTGGGGCCTTGGGAGGAAAAGGCCGAGTGGGGGCGGGGCCACAGTCCAAGCACCAGGGTCCTCTCCTCTGGGCTACCTCAGCTCCTCTCTCCCACTTTAAACCTTGCTCTACGTTGTAGTGCTACTGTCTCTGCCATTTTGTGTTACATTATCACCCCCGCAGAGAACTTTTCCACTCCCCCTTTCTCCAGTGTGGGTAAATACCAGGGCCCCTATTTTGCAGGTGCAGAACTAAGACTTAGAAATACGACGTGACTTGCCACAGGTCACCGAGCATCATACCAGCATCAGCTCCAAGTCGTCTCACAGCCAGGTCTATTCCTGCTGCCTTTGGCTGCATGGCCTTTCAGGCACGGCACTTCCACCCCCACCAAGTTTAGCACATGCTTATGTTTAAGCACAGGCGCAGTCCCATTGATCTCAGTGGGGCCATTCGTGTGTTTAAGTGTTCTGCTTGATTGGGTCCCCTAACCTCTCTGACCTGTGGTGTAAATGAAATCCAGAAACCTGCAGGATTTAAGATATTTGCAGCTACATGGAGGGAGAAATATAATTTCCCATTTCACAGGGGGAAAACAGCCTCAGAGCAGGACAGTGAATTGTCTATAAGGTCCTGCAATCTAGTGGATTAGCATCAGGCTGGGTTCCACTATTGGCTCTAACAATGATTTGCTGTGCAACCTTGGGCATGGTACTTAACTATGGGAGCTTGTTTGCCCATCTGATAAAAAGAGGGTGATGATATCAACTGACTAAATAATGCTTGTCAAACATAAGGCTGTTTAGACCAGGGCACACAACTCAGGGTCACCAAGCTGACAATCCTGAGCTTGAATCGTGGCTTTTTTTAAGCTCCTGTAACTTTTCCCAAAGTTGTATTAACAAGCAGCAACTCTTTGTTCAAAGCTGCGTTTTTGGTCAGCAGAAATTTTTCAAAAATATCAAGTGAAAATGTATTTCATTCACAGTCACTCCAATTTCACAGAAATCTTGCAAAGCTGAAAAGAGGCATATTTTACCCACATTTGTTATGATATTGACCACAGAGGTTCATTGCTGTCTAGATGAACACTAGACAAATTCATGAACAATGGTGTGTTTTCAAATATTAAAAAAACAGTTTTCCCATTTGTCCCAATGAATTCCATTTCCTTACACTTCCAATACATTGTTTCCACTTTTTAGAGTAAATGAATTTTTTCAGATGTCCTGGCTTTAAACTCAGCACTTGCATTGAAAAGGTTCTTTATGTACTCAGATTCGTTACCATATATGGAAGACAAATCACAAGCTCAGAGGCTCTTAAAACCAGCATTTTTATTGTGTCCCCATGCTACAGTTCTGGCTTCAGGACTCAGATGGTGAGGGTTAAGAACACAAGAACAGCCATACTGGGTCAGACCAAAGGTCCATCTAGCCCAGTATCCGGTCTTCAGACAGTGGCCCATGCCAAGTGCTTCAGAGGGACTGAACAGAACAGGTAATCATCAAGTGATCCATCCCCTGTCGCCCATTCCCAGCTTCTGGCAAACAGAGACTAGGGACCCATCAGAGCATGGTTTTGCATCCCTGCGCATCCTGGCTAAAAGCCATTGATGGACCTATCCTCCATGAATTTATCTAGTTCTTTTTTTGAACTCTGTTATAGTTTTGGCCTTCACAACATCCTCAGGCAGAGAGTTCCATGGGTTGACTGTGCATTGTGTGAAGAAATACTTCCTTTTGTTTGTTTTAAACCTGCTGCCTGTTAATTTCATTTGGTGACCCCTAGTTCTTGTGTTATGAGAAGGGGTAAATAACACTTCCTTATTTGCTTTCTCCACACTACTCATGATTTTATAGATCTCTATCATATCCCCCTTTAGTTGTCTCTTTTTCAAGCTGAAAAGTCCCAGTCTTATTAATCTCTCCTCGTATGGAAGCTGTTCCATACCCCTAATAATTTTTGTTGCCCTTCTCTGTACCTTTTCTAATTCCAATATATTTTTTTTGAGATGGAGCTACCAGATCTGCATGTACTATTCAAGACATGGGTGTACCATGGATTTATAGAGAGACAATATGATATTTTCTGTGTGTGAGATGGGGTCAAGACTCACCACCGCTGGCGCTTCCCGCTGGTCGCTCTGGGAATTAGCTCTGTCCACTGCGGTGCGCCCTCACAGCGTGGTGTCTTGTCCGCTATCCGTTCTGTTCTGGGACCCGCGTTGCTCTCTGCTCAGCGGCGTCCCCTTCAGGACACTGCCCCCGGCAGTGCCCACTACTCCAGACTCACCCCCTTCAAGGGGGGGAAGCGGGGAGGTTTAACAGCAGTCTTTGGGACTCGCACCTGCCTCAGTGGCCAACCGCAACCCACAGTCTAGCCCCTTAGCACAGGGGCAAGTTGCAGTCCGTATTGGCCACCATCTTCTGTGGCCGGGTGCAGTATAAGGGGAGAAGGGGAGGACCCAGGACCGCCCGCCCGCGACTCTGGGTCCTGATCCAGGGACCCTCTAGCAGCAGTCTCTCTCTTCCTTTCTTCCTTCCCCTCTTGACTGCCTTGTTTCCTGGGCCACTTCCCCTTTGGCCCTATGCACCTTCTCGACCCTTTTCAGCAGGGCCGCAGCCTGGCAGGTAAAGGGCTGGAGCTCCTATCTGCTCCAAGCCTGTCCAGCACTGCTCTGTCCAAGGTGCTGCTCCTTTCGTCGGGAGCTGGTCCTTCTCCCTTGTTGGCCAGGGAGTGACTGCCCTCTCCCCAGCTAGGCAGCCTTTATATAGGACCTAGCCCAGTCCTGATTGGCTGCCTCTTCTCCTGCCCTGATTGACTCTCCCCAGGCCTTCTCTGATTGGCTGCTGGCCCGCTCAGCCTCTTTGGCCTAGTTCAGCCCTTTTTTTCAGGGTGTGGGGTACCACCCCAGCACACAGTCTTATTATCTATCCCTTTCTTAATGATTCCCAACATTCTGTTCGCTTTTTTGATTGCTGCTGCACATTGAGTGGATATTTTCAGAGAACTATCCACAATGACTCCAAGAGCTCAATCTTTAGTGGTAACAGCCAATTCAGATTATGTTTTCCAATGTGCATTACTTTGCATTTATCAACCTTGAATTTCATCTGCCATTTTGTTGCCCAGTCACCCAGTTTTGTGAGATTCCTTTGTAACTCTTCACAGTCTGCTTTGGATTTAACGATCTCGAGTAGTTTCATATCATCTGCAAATGTTGCCACCTCACTGTTTACCCCTTTTCCCAGATGATTAATGAATATGTTGAATAGGACTGGTCCCAGTACAGACCCTGGGCGACACCACTATTTACCTCTCTCCATTCTGAAAACTGACCATTTATTCCTACCCTTTGTTTCCCATCCTTTAACCAGTTACCAATCCATGAGAGGACCTTCCCTCTTATCCCATGACTTCTTACTTTGCTTAAGAGCGTTTGGTGAGGGACTTTGTCAAAGGCTTTCTGAAAATCTAGGTACACTATAGCCACTGGATCATCTTTGTCCACATGCTTCTTGGCCCTCTCAAAGAATTCTAGTAGATTGGTGAGACATGATTTCCCTTTACAAAACCATGTTGACTCTTCCCCAACAAATCGTGTTCATTTATGTGTCTGATCATTCTGTTCTTTACTATAGTTTCAACCAATTTGCCTGGTGCTGAAGTCAGGCTTATCAGCCTGTAATTGCCGGGATCACCTCTAGAGCCTTTTTTTAAAAACTGGCGTCACATTAGCTATTCTTCCAATCATCTGGTACAGAAGCTGCTTTAAATGATCGGTTACATACCACAGTTAGGGCTTGTCTACACTACTGCTTAAGTCGGTGTAACGTACATAGCTCAGGGGTGTGAAAAAGCCACCCCCGAGCGATGTAAATGATATCAGATTAAAGCGGTGTACGTACCACGCTATGTCGGTGGGAGATGCTCTTCCTCCAACATAACTTCTGCCTCTTGTTGAAGGGGAGTAATTATGCCGACGGATGAGCACTCTCCCATTGGCATAGTGCATCTCTTCACCAGATACCCGCAGCTCTGCTGATGTAGCACAGTCGTGTAGACTGGCCCTTAGTAGTTCTGCAATTTCACATTTGAGTTCCTTCAGAACTCTTGGGTGAATCCCAGCTGGTGACTTATTACTGTTTAATTTACCAAGTTGTTCCAAAACCTCCTCTAATGACACTTCAATCTGGGACAGTTCCTCAGATTTGTCACCTAAAAAGAATGGCTCAGGTTTGGGAATCTCCCTCAAATCCTCCGCCATGAAGACCAATGCAAAGAATTCATTTAGTTTCCCTGCAATGGCCTTATCGGCCTTGAATGCTCCTTTAGCATTTCGATCCTTCAGTGGCCCCACTGGTTGTTTAACAGGCTTCCTGCTTCTGATGTACTTAAAAAAAATTTTGTTATTACTTTTTGAGTCTTTGGCTAGCTGTTCTTCAAATTCTTTTGTGGCCTTCCTAATTATATTTTTACACTTCACTTGCCAGAGTTTAAGCTCCTTTCTATTTTCCTCAATAGGGTTTAAAGGATGCCTTTTTGCCTCTCACTGTTTCTTTTACTTTGTTGTTCAGGTTAGTTTTTTTAAAATCTGTTGAAGCTTTATCTGAGTGATAATCCCATTGAGTTTATGTCACACAAAACCATAACACAGTGCGATTGTAAAACTGCTGTTCTGATTGTAGCGTCACAGCATGAGATAAGTCCTCTCCAGGGATTTGTCATGGCGCAGTTATCAGAAATGCCCAGAACAAGAGCCGCTTTGGGGTGACTACATTTGGCGTAAGTCAATAAGGATCAAGGTTATAATTTTCAAAAACATCTAAAGGTGATTTAGGAGCACAAGTCCCACTGAGATGTGTGTTCCTAAGGCAGATTTGAAAATCCCACCTATCAAAAGTCAATAGGATTTAGGCTCCTAAGTGACTACTTTACTTTTGAAAATGGGAGACAGGCTCCTACATCACTCAGGCCAGGTCTACACTACAAAGTTATGTCAACATAAGCCACCTTGCATCGCCTTCGTTGTGCCTGTGTCTACTCTTGGATTTGTCTCCCACTGATGTACAACACCGTACCACCGCCTCTCCCAGCGGTGTTGAGCGTTGGTCGATGTACTGAGGTGGACTCCATGTGAATGTAGACGCTGCATTACTTACATCTCCCTTAACAGTCCTCCAGCAGCTGTACCACAATGGCCATCACTGACCGCTCTGGTCACCATTGTGAATGCCACACCCCACGGGTCATGTAGGCTGGAAGGCTTCCCCTCCCCTTTAAAGCCCCAGGAATGTTTGAAATGCCATTTCCTGATTGGTCAGCACACCTAGCAGCTCTCCACTGTTGTATGCAACTGCCCAGCTGACCGTGCCGGCTACACGCTGCAGACGTGCTTCGGCCTGGAGTAGACAGAAGATATTGGATCTCCTGAGCCCGTGGAGAGAAAAGGCTTTGCAGGCCATAAAAACATGGACAGATTGCTCGGGGGATGCAGGAGAAGGGCTACGACAGGGACCAGCAGCAGTGCTGTGTGAAAGCCAAGGAACTGAAGCAGGCATACCAGAAGAACAGGAAGTCCAACAGTCAATCTGGTGCCGAGTCACAGACCTGCCACTTTTACATACAGCTGCATGCTGTGCTAGGTGGAGACTCCCCCCTCCCTGCCCCCCACAAGACCACTGTGGATGGGTACCCCAAAGGAGCCCAAGTCACAGGCCCCTGCTGTGAACAGCAAGGAAGGCACAGTGGATGAGGAAGAGGAGGAGGATGGAGACATGCAAGCAGCGGCTCCAGTTATGGTATGAGCCAGGACCTGTCTGAGACTCTGCCACAGTCCAGTCAGTCCCGGCCATCGAGCACAGGCAAGCCCAATGCCAGCTGGGGGAGGAACCTCAAGTAAGTGTGTAAATGTATTTCCCATTACAGTGATGGCGCTCCCAACTTAACAGGGCACGGCTATCGACTTTTCATTACTTTCCTCATTCTAGACAGGTACCGCTGTTTCTAGGCGTGACTTTGAGAGGGAAACGGCTCTTCTTCTGCTCGGAACAGAAGGATCTGTGACAGCGGCGTGAGCCCTCGCCAGCCACAGAGCAGCAGCTGACAGCGTGATACAGAGAGCCCATGTGCTGTGAGAAACGGGAGCTGTAGTTCGGTAGCAGCCCACCCACTCTGTGTAACGAGCACCAGGGAAGTCGACTTCAGAGCCACAGCTGCCTGGAGAAAACCTGAGGAGCACTCAGCCTCAGCGAATCGTCCCTTGGGGTAGGCCTTCGCCAAGCAGAATGAACGGGCGCTCTCCTGGGGACAGACAATAAGGACGCTGGCTCCGTGCAAGTCTTAGAAACAATCCTGCATCGGGTGCCTTAGCATCCTGGGAGGCACTGAGTGTGGAGATGCTGCTGAGATATCTGCTGGCAGAACACACACCCCTCAGCTGTCCACAGGGCCCCAGGGTACCGACAGGGGTGGCATGGACAGGTAGCTGGAGCTCTCCATACTAAGGAAATGTAAGGTCACAGCTCCCTGACAGCCGCAGACAGAGTCATATGGCCAGAAGGGATCACTAGATAATGCAGTCTGACCTCCTGTATATCCCGGGCCACCAGCACCACCCAGCACCCACACACTAAACAACAATGGAAATGAGACCAAAATCAATGAGACCCGCAGGAGACTAGACTATTCCATGCCACAGACAGAGAGCAGGAGGGCCCGAGGTGCACCAGTGTCCGAGGCCCCTGCAATGGCAGGGAAATGATTACACAAGTTACAACCAGATAATCCTAGCAAGTGACCCACAAGCTGCTGAGGAAGGCGAAACTCGCACAAGGCCACTGCCAGTCTGACCTGGGGAGAAATTCCTGCCCGAGCCCACATATAACGGTCAGCTAGACCCTGAGCATGTGGGCAAGAACCAGCAGCCAACCTCTGTGCTCAGTGCCACCTCAGAGCCCTGGTCCACCCTGCCCAGTGCCCCATCTCCAGCCATGTCCATCTTTGATGCTTCAGAGAAAGGAGATAAAAAACCCACCCAGAATGCACTAGGGGAGGGGGAATCCCCTCCTGACCCCTGCTGGCGGCTAGCTGAAACCGTGAAGCATGAGCTCTAAGAATATAAGACATAAACTGGCACTAGGAAGGCCAATGGCTCATAGCCCGGGGTGACTGAAAGAACCCCTCTGTTCACACCCTACACAAGATTGTAAAAATCTTGGCACAAAATATGCCTTGTGAGGTATCATTGAAAACGAATAACTCATGGGTCAATAATATCATGGTGAAATGTATGTAGCAACATTACCTGTAAAACCATGAAATCCCCCTGCATAATATTCTTAGCGCATGTTCATACCCACACAGCCCTGCCCAGGCAGAAGTATCCCGAATGAAGAACTGTGCATTTACCTCAATTTACATTCAAGTAGTAAACAAAGTCCTCGAGACAGCAGAGAGAGGAGATGGCAGGGGACAAAGTAAATTTGCATTTCAGCAAACACAGGGGAGAAGAAACAACATGGAGTCTCCTTCAGCCACAGACTCCATTTTGCCTTCTTTACTGTTTGAATAAACTTTATATTGAGCGGTAACACTCAGAAGAATCCACTTCAAGGATTCACTGAACTACAAAAGAAAGGGACAGAAAACCCCAAAGGATCTCTCTCTCTCTTTCCTTCTCTCACCTAAGATGACAAAGAAACTAGCCCTTTGACTTTGGGGGAGATCCTGACCTAAGAATTTGGGCAGCCTTGGTGCTGGAATCCGGGGTAAGGATTTTACCTGGAACCGAGTCCAGCTTGTTATGTTTTAGTTACTAGAAAGCATTTTAGCTTCATTTCTCTTGTAATCATTTCTGACTCTAATGCCTTATATTTGGACTCACTTAAAATCTCTCTCTTTGTAGTTAAATAAACTTGTTTTATTTTCTTAATCAAAACTAATCCAGTGTTGTGTTTAAACTGAGCTGTTTGGGTATTCCAGTTAAAGTAGCAGACGGTTGAATATTGACACTTTACAGGGGCACGAGACCGGTAATATTTGAACTGCCCAGGTCAGGGCTGCACAGTGCAGAACACACGTTTTTGGGAACATTCGGGACTGGGAGTGTGTTGGGGTCGCCCTGCAGGTAGTAACCCAGGCTGGTGGGAGCCAGAGTGCGGCTGAAGTGTCGCTGACAGGCTGCTGAGGTCAGAGCTGCTGGCCCAGGGCTGTGGCTATACAGACCTGCAGGCTGGTAGGCTGGTTGTGAGGGGCCCAAGTTGGGATCTAGAGCAGCAAAGCATCATGAGGCACCCAGCGTTATAGAGCAGGGGTGCCACAATGCCTCGCTGGTCAGGATTGCACGCCAGAATGTGACAGCCTGTTGACACTATTGAATATTCAAAGTGCCTCTCTCACCGTCAGACAGTGAGCCAAGCAATCCAAGGCAGTTGGGGTCGGAGCTCCGGAGGTCTCAGCCGGGGCTCCAGAAGGTCTGACTCATTCTGCATTCATGCAGAGAGTGTGTGCTGAAGCCTCCAGGAGAGGGCCCTGGCCCACGATCTCACAAAGGAGTCGCCAGCCATCAGCCGTCGCCGCTGTTTCTCAATCTAAATGGGAAGGCAGAAGCCAGGGATTGTGTGAACGGACTGTGTGCGTGGAGGAGCCAGCAGAGCCCTGCACTGCACTCTCCAGGAACTGACGCAGCCAAAGCAAACAGTTCCTGGGAAGCTGATGCCGCTCCCCAGGCTGGCCCCCAGTTGCCATCACAGCCCTCCCAGACAGAGGCCTCAGCCCTGGTGGCTTGAGGTGCAGCTCAGCCGTGAAGCTAAGAAGCTTCCCAAGGACCAAGAAGTCACACTGGAGGCAGTGAGGAAGCTACCGGGAACAGGGTAGACAGGGTGCAGGATGCCAATCGAAGGAAACCCCAGTCCCCAGCTCTGGGGGGGTGGGGCGCCAGAATCTATCCCAACAGTCCCAGTTGCAGAGGGGGCTGCTCTGAGAGCCATGGCCACAAGGGAACTCATGGGCATTCCAAGAACACTGGGGCGCTAGCAGCTAATCTGTACCGGAGACATACCTACCACTGCCTCAAAGGGCCAAAAACCGCTGAGAAGCTGGACGCACAAGTCCACAGAGTAGGAATCCAGTGGCTATGGTGTCTCTAGAGACCTGTCGCCTCTGAGCAAACCCCTACGTGGCCGTCGCACACACCACAATGACCCAGGGCAGGATGTCTGCTGCTCACGAAGGCCGCTGGGTCCTCTCCGGTAGTAAAGCTAAGTTCCCTGGTACCATTGGGTCTGTACAAGTCATCGGATGAAAGCTGTCTTTTATTTGGTCACTCTTTTGTTTACAATAGTCAGTGCAATTTCCAAGGCTTTCTGCAGCTCAGCACAGCCCCAGGGAGGTATAGTTCACACAGCACTGAAGAGAATATTGATTTCACTCAACCAATGTATTTGTGAATGTTGGCCTTCCCTATGATCAATCCATGAGCGATTGCAAAGCTATCCGCAGTATCCCCTCTACGTAAACACACAGCCTCACAGTAAAACAAATCCGATAATAAACACCTCTGGAATATAGCAAATATGAAGACGGCATGACAAGTCCCTATTTCAGGCTTTCACTTTATCTTAATACAGTGTTATTGATTTACCAGCACTAATGTACTTCATAGGAAACAAAGACTTGGGGTTCGCTTGGCTGCTTTTTCTCTCTGCCTTTTTCCCCTGATTTAATTTTTCTGTCTTTCCATCTCTTCCTGCATGTTCCCTCTCTTCTCCCCCTTTCATTCTGGCCTCGAGGGCTCCTCCCTTTCAAACCAGCATTGGCACAGTCTTTAGATAACCCTCTGCCCAACCATCACAATCATCTTCACGTATAGCACCGCGGGCACAATAAAGTTACCGGGGGGGGGGGGCTGCGAGGACCACGCAGGGCCATGCTGCAGACCCAGGGTCCTGTGTGTGGCAGGGGGGCCAGTACTCATGGGTTGCAGCCCCGCTCACAGGGAGGAGTGAGATGGGCATGGAATGGCAGGGTTCCTCAACTGCTTCTTGGCAAGTAGCCCTGTGGGTATTGGGGATCCTCCCCCGGCCTCCATGGGTACAGGACACTCTCCCCATTATCCCGGGCCTCTGTGGGTACAGGGCACCCCTCCGACACCACTCCAGTCCCCATGGTTATAGAGCACCCTCCCCACCATCCCGCACCTCTGTGGATACAGGGCACCCCACCCACCCCACTCCAGGCCCCAGGGGTATGGAGCTACCTTCCCCCCCTCATCCCAGTCATCTAGGGGCACAGGGCACCCTTCCCCCATTTCGCCAGGTCCCATGGGTACAGGGCATCCTCCTACCCCCATCCTGGGTCTCTGTGGGTACAGGGCATTGCTCCCCCACCACCGCCCCAGGCCCCATGGATACAGGGAAACCTTCCCCCCTCATCTCAGTCACCTGTGGGTACAGGGCACCCATCCCCCCTCATCCCAGTCACCTGTGGGTACTGGGCACTCCTCCCCAGGTCCCAGGGGTACAGGACACCCTCCCCCTATCCTGGGCCTCTATGGGTACATGGCACCCCTCCCACACCACTCCACACACCTGTGGATACAGGGCACCCTTCCCCCCTTCATCCCAGTCACCTGGGGGTACAGAGAACCCCTCCTCCACGTCCCCAGGGGTACAGGGTACCCTCCCCCCATCCTGAGCCTCTGTGGGTACAGGGCACCCCTTCCCAGGCCCCAAGGGTACAGGTCACCCTCCCCCTCATCCTCTGTGAGTACAAGGCACCTCCCCACACACTGCTCCAAGTACCTGTGGATACAGGGCATCCTTCCCCCCTCACCCCAGTTACCTAGGGAACACAGCAGAGAAACCATAAAAAACCTGGTTTGCTGTGTGAGAATGGGGAAACTGAGGCATGCTGCCTCATGGCATTATTGGCTGGATGTCAAGAGAACTAGAACAACAAACTGCCTTCGAGCTAGTCAGTGACTAACCCCCTTGCAGTAAACTAAGAGGGGAGGTGTGAAGCTCTGTACCTCGGGGGAACACCCAGCACCTCCATGTTCATCCCTATAATATGGTTGTGTGGTATGCAATGCAAAGTTTGTCACGTTGGGTGTCTTCAGAAGGCTCATGATCCACTGAGCATTGTTGTTATAGTGATGTTATAGTAATTGTTACAGTAATGTTATAACTATATACGTGAAATTATAACCTATGAGACTGAAAATGTGTCCTCATGTCTTAAAATAAGCCCAGGCAAAAACTCTCCAAGAGCAGAGGGGCAGTTCACACCTCATCCGGGCAGGTATGAGACACACCCAGCCCAGCCTCACAGGACCAAAGGACGCTGGCCTAGGCAACAACAAAAGAATCTGTTTGAGTAAGTCACCCCCCTTCCCTTGGACAGTTTGGGACTGCGATGAGGTAATGCTCACCTGACTCTGAAGGGTCTGGGGCAAAGCTAAGAGGGAAGAAAGGACATGATAAAAGGGAGAGACATTTGCCAGGCTCTTCCTCTCAATTCCACCTCCATTTACAGACACCACACCAAGCGACTGAAAGCGCTGATCAAAGGGGAGAGCCTGGCTGAAGGGCAACCAGCCAGCCTGTGGTGAGAAGCATTTAAGTTTGTAAGAAAATTGAAAGTGTTAAGACCTGCTTAGAATGTGTTTTGCTTTTATTTCATTTGACCACATCTGACTTGTTATGCTTTAACTTATAATCACTTAAAATCCATCTTTCATAGTTAATAAATCTGTTTGTTTATTCTACCTGAAGTAGTGCATTTGGTTTGAAATATGTCAGAGACTCCCCTTGGGATAACAAGCCTGATACAATATCAATTTCTTTGTTAAATTGACGACCTCATATAAGCTTGCAGCGTCCAGCAGGTATAACTGGACACTGCAAGTTGGAGGTTCCTAGGGTTGTGTCTGGGACTGGAGATATTGGCTAGTGTCATTTGGTTGCAAAAAGCAACAGAGGGTCCTGTGGCACCTTTGAGACTAACAGAAGTACTGGGAGCATAAGCTTTCGTGGGTAAGAACCTCACTTCTTCAGATGCAAGAAGTGCATCTGAAGAAGTGAGGTTCTTACCCACGAAAGCTTATGCTCCCAGTACTTCTGTTAGTCTCAAAGGTGCCACAGGACCCTCTGTTGCTTTTTACAGATTCAGACTAACACGGCTACCCCTCTGATATTTGGTTGCAAGTAGCTGGGAGCAGCTTACACGCCAGAGACTGTGCGTGAACAGCCCAGGAGTGGGGGTTCTCACAGCAGAGCAGGGTAAGGCTGCTCCCAGAGTCAGGGATTGGAGTGACCTAGCAGATCACCCGTCCGGCTAACTCCAGAGGGGAACGTCACAGCCGCATGGGGCAGAATGGGAGCCGGATAGAGAGCAGCAGCTGGGAAATGGAAGCCACAGCTGGGTGTGCAGGGTATTGAGACCAGGTCCAACAGGTGGCATCACAGCCCTACCACAGTAACAGCTGTTCCCAGACCCCACCTTGCTCGCTGATTTGCAACCACACCCTCTTGCCCACACACTTTCCTCTGACAATCTTGGCTCTTCTCGGTCTCTGTCCTTGGCCTTCCCATTTGAGAGGGAAGCCCTGTGTTCATTCATACTGCCCCATCTCTCCGGCTCCGGCCCCCTGGGCCACCCCCTGCTCTTTCAATATTGCTTTTGAATCTCACCCCTACTCTGACGGTCTGCAGAGACTGTGTAGGAGGGCTCCATGTTACAAACACTCGTGCCACAGCACAGCTGTGCGCTGTCACAGTTCTCTGGTGAGGGCAGGAGTCTGTCTGGCACGTGTCAGAGGAAAGAACTCAATGGCACGAAGCCAGTGTGGAGAATCCCCTAGACTCACAGAGCCCCATATGGGCTCTGAAGGATGGAAGGTCAGACCCCCTTTGGGTTACGGGGGCCATTCCATATTCACTTGTTCCATATTCAGGCATCCTGCTGTGCAAAGATCATTGCCAGTGGAGAAAGTACAAAATAGTCCTGGCCCCTAGAGCTGGTCAGGAATTTTTCAACAAATTGTTTATCTTGTTAGAAAACACTGAGTCGTCGAAACCCACGTCGGGCTTGATGAATCTTTTGCCTTGAAAAAAACGTTTGAAAGAAAGTTTCAAAAACATTTCCACATTCTCCAAATGAAAAATTCTGTTTTTTTTAATTTGCAATGGCATTTAACTGGGAACTTTAAGCTAACTGGACTGAGAAAAGGGAAGGAAAAGGGTGGAAATCAAAATGAAACATTTCAATTGACCTGAACTGATTCCCCCCCCCCCCCCCGCCCCCAGTTTTTCAATGCATGAACATATTCAAGGGTTTGACTTCTTACCCCAGTTTGGGACAGTGAGTTTTTTCTCACTCAAGAAAACGATTTCCTGCTCAGTTGTATGGGCAATAATATGTTTTCTGAATGCTCAGCAAGAGTGCTGGCCCCCTAGGTGTTAGCCTGCCTCCATTTGCTTGGTTTTCACAAGCCTCTCTCTGTAATGCTACAGTACGTGTCTGGGAAGCTTTGTGTTACCATCTGCGCTAAAAATTCAGCTCAGTTCTTCTCCCTCCCTGTAATTAAACAGCAGTTTGTATTTTCATATCTGGCCTCCAGCCAACCCCCTCGGGCTGCCTTGTCATTGGCCCTCACAAACTTAACAGGCCTGGGCCTGCTAAGTACTTGGATAGAAAACCCAGATGATACAGATAATGATTTGGACGGGGGTTGGGGTGGGAGGATTTCTCTCTGGGTCAGAACAAAGTCAGTGGCCCAGCATTAGACAGAGGAGAGAAGAACACGTCTCTTGTGGGTCCATCTTATAGGTGAAATAGTAGATCAGCAGATCTCGCAGCACCTCACTTCTTTAAATATATCCCTCCAGCCCCCTGTGAGGTAGGGCAGTGTTATTATCCTCAATTTACAGCCTGGCACGTGGGACTCAGAGACTTAACCCAGGGCACACAGGAAGCCTGGGAGAGCAAGGAATTGACCCTTGCTCTCCCAAACCCAAGGCTGGTGCACTGGGCCAAACGCCAGAGATTCTGACTACCTGTGCTCATGGCCCTTTCCAGAGAACCTGAGGCACTCACCTCAGTGTCCTGGATATGTTCCAGTGGAGGTCATTGCATTAGGCCTATCGAAAATTCCCCGCGCAGTTTCAATTGGATTTGGTAATGGCGATTAATTCTTGTTTTAAAAAGTTGAGCAGCTATTTAACAGCTAGCAACGGCTGTATTTCAGGGGTGCATAAAGGGAGCCCAGCAGAAATCTAAACAAAGAGAAAGAGTAAAGTACTTAGGGACCCCCTGCAAGTACATCCACCGTCTGAAATGCAAGATACTCGGCTAAATCTCCATGCTTCCACTGGCAATGTTTTCATTTTCTACTTATGCCGAACTGCACACATGCATTAGAGATATGCCTTCAGGAAATCTCAGCTCCAAGGCCAGAGACAACCATTTTCTGCCTTATTATAATTTTGATGCACATCTAGCTTTGATGTACAACAATCCTTGTAAGAATAATGCTAACATTAGCCGCCAGAGTTGCACTAGCCGCAGCTGATCACAAGCACTGTCAGGTAATTATGTTCAGTGATTTAGGTTAATTTCACAGACACGTTACCCCTTCTACACTTAATCTCCAAAACCTGGTCAAGTAGTTGCTACTTCAGAGGACAGGACAGGAGCAAGATCTTGTTCCGAAAAACAAAAAACATTTATTTTTTTGCAACGCGCTGGAGCACTTAGGTAAAACACCCCCAGATGAGAACGGAAGCTTTTGACACCCGCTTTGCACTGTGCTAAATGTCAGCACATGAAGCGAGGCAACAGAATCAGGCCCCTAGTTTCCAAGGCCAGAATGGACCATTATGATCATCTAGTCTGACCTCCTGCATACTTGCACCCAGGGATTCCTGCAGTGGAAGGAATTCTCCTCTTCACTACATAATTGACATTACCACAAGTGCCGTAAGATCATACGGCAGCCCCCCCCCCCCCCAGAAAGCCAGACGCGGTGCAGACATTTGGAAGACGCTCTCATTTTCTCCATCCCCCCAGACAAAGAAGGAAGCCCCCTCCCTCGCTTAGCCCTTCATCTCACTTTGCCCCTCTGTGTGTTTCCAAAGGGATCATGCAAAACCTAATCATTAAACCTTAGCTCCAAGCCTCTGCTGCTGCCCCAGGAAAAACGCTCTGAGTGTGCCAGGTCCCTGCTCCCTGGATTAGTTTCATTGTCGATATCATCTCCCTGCTATAATACATAAATGGATTCACCTTGCCTGCAGCTCCTCAGCAAAACGTCTGTTTGCATGAGGTCTGTTTTGCTGGCTTCCTGGCTCATCTGGGGAGCAGCTTGGTTACAGGTCTCCATGCTCACGGCCTAGAGCAGGACGGAGACGGGCCGGTCGATCGAGCTGGTGGTCTCTCACCCGGGCTCTGCCGTTTGGAAGGGAAGCCCACCACTTGCCCTGATGTCAGCCACATTGCTTGTGCTAAGCCCAGTCCCCTGTGCTCCTAAACTGGCTCACAGAGGGGGGCTCTGCGGTAGATGGCTAGAAGAGGAATGCCGTCCGTCCCTCCCTCAGTTGCTGCACCCACAGCACTGAACTCCCACGCCAGCTCAGGCTGGAGCCCTGGCTCTGGGAGCCTCCCCCCTCACAGGGTCCCTGAGCCCGAAGGTCTACACCACAATTAAACAGCCCCATAGCCCGAGCCCGGCGAGTTGGGGGTGCTTCATTGCAGCGTAGACACCCTTGGGGATCAAATGTTTCTGGCAGATTTTTGGGATTGGTCCTTCCAGCTGGTGAGGGGACGTTAATGGGATTCTCCATCAGGCAGGATGATCTCTGGGATCTAGTGCAGACAGCAGCACCCCCGATTGGTCAGCCCAAGGGCGAGGGTGGGGCAGCCAACCAAATCAAGAGTACAGGATGCAGCTACTTATGCAGGGAGATCATCAAGGAAATGAGCCAATGGGCACATGCCCAGAGGGCAGGGAACTTGAAATAGGAGTGACGGCTGGCAGCTGCTGTCAGAGACCGCGAGTCGGGACTGCTGGGAGTGCTGGGGCCATCGGCTTGCTGTGTGCCACGGGGCACGTCGTTTAAACGCTCGGACTCTGTGAAACGGGGACATCTCACGGGGGGAGAGAGCGGCGGGTGTGAATTAGGGCTTGTAAAGCATTCTATGATCCTGGGATGACACAAACACAAGGCAGCAGTTATAGAAATAGTCAGGCATGGAAATGGTGCTCCAAGGCTAGCCTGTGCATTGCTGCCCTGCCAGGAACTTGCTACCCTTCGTGGTGTGCATTAGCCACATTAGTCTGAGGCCCCGATCCTGCGCCTGGTCAGGCAGGTCTCCACTGAAGTCCTGGAGGCTCCCCGCAGGGGGATGTCCATGGGAAGCAGTGTATAGCGAGGCGTGGACAGATCACTGGACTGGGACTCAGAAGACCGAGATTCTATGCTTGGCTCTGCTTCTGGCCTGCCAGTGACCTTGGGCAAGTCACTTCCCCTCTCAATGCCTCGGTTTCCTTGTCTAGAAAAAACAGAGATAAGGATCTGGCCTTTTTCAATGAAGCGCTTTGAGATCTACTGATGAAAAGAGCTAGATAAAAGCTAGGGAGTATTAATTATTACAGGATCAGGGCCCAGACTGGGCAGCTGTAGCTGCCTCTAATACCGGCCGGTTAGCAGTGACATGGCCCTGGACACTAGATGTATCGCTAGCCTGCAGCGCTCTGCTCTCTCTCCGTTCCACATGGTGCCTCCCCTTGCACTCTCCCCATACAGGGTGCAGCAGAGCACAGAGACAGCCCGGCTCTCCCCACCAGCGCCCTGAGCTGGAAAGTATAAATGTGGCCAATCAGCAACGGGTGGCTCTCCCCTGCACGGCTGCCCTAGGTGCTGGAACTTGGGGAGCAGGGGGTACGGCTTGAAGCAATTTCCATCCCATACCAGGTTTACAGTTTGGTCCCATGGCTCTCCGCACCCCTGCACAGCTGCCCGAGGTTCTGGGCACAATCTAGCCATGTGTTTCGCTACGCCGGCCCGGACTCAGCTTGTCTTCGAGATAACAACTTTCCATCTAGTCACTGTGTTACTTTCCTCTCCCCCGCTCTTCCGTTGAGCAGGAGTTAATGGCATTGATTGTGTTGGCGGTTTCAGGCTTTCCTTCAATTATCTCTTTGTACCATTCTTATCAGTACCGTAGAGACTGGATGGGAGCAACAGCTGGCAAATGCAGCTTCGCCCAGAACTCAGTAACTGCTGGACAGATTGATAAATATTTGTCTCGTCTCTGCCCCCTCTGCTGGGAGAAGATGTGTGCGTGGGGGTGGGGGGAAGAAGGAGCAGTGTTTTAAGCGCTACCATTCTCCTCCCCCCTGGGCCAGAACAAGAATCAAATGATCATCAGCGCTGCCCACATCTAGTGTGTGCAGAAAGCCGGGCCTGCGCAAACTATGAACGGCAGGTCAAGAGACTGGCACCTCTTCTCTATTGCACTGTCTGCCATTCCTGCGGAAGATTAAACAGGGAGGGGGGACTGCTTGCTTGGAGACTAGGGGTATAATGGATTATTGACTGGCCTGTGAAGCACAGACAGCTATTCACTGCTGCTGCAGACCGGCGAGTCCTCAGCGAGACTGCTTCAAATACACTCAGTAATAGCAAACGGCCCACCAGGCACCGCCCGTCATTATCGTTTACTGGGAGCGAACGACACAGCCGGCCATCACTCGAGCGCTTGAGCGGAGGCCCCGTCCATCACTTCCTGCAGGGGCTGTCACTGGCAGTACCACGGTCTCCCAGTGAGACTCTCAGCAGGAAGTGGGGTGGCTGCAGTGGGTCTAAAGCAGAAATGGAGGGGATCACTTTAAATCGGGGATCCCCTCAATGTTTGACAGGGGAGTGTTTCTTCTCAGCATCCCGTCTACGCCAACCTGGGACGCCCAGGGAACGGGCAGTAATGAAGTGTGAAATGGAAGGACAGCAGCCTCGGTATTCTAAGCACATGGCCATGAAATGCCTGTCTCTGCTCGTGTCTTTTGGGGAGATACCTTCATGGCTCAATGATGAAGGAGAACTCCCTGGAAAAACACTGGGACGTTCAGCCCAGCTGATAACCTGTCATAGGAGAGAGGCTTGAATGTCAAGCAGCAGGTTTGTCACATTGCCTACACCAACCAAAGCTGACAAAAAAGCGAAAATGTTCAGTTAGCTGTTAGTGTCACTGTGCAACTTTTCGTAAAACTTACAAACTGTCCCGGGGCCTCTGCCAAACAAAGAGCAGAGTCCTGAGGCTGAAGGGTTTCTGCTTCTGCCAAGGTCTCCCACCAGACAGGGGTTCCTCAGGGGCAGGCTGGGCGTTGGAATTGATATTTAACAATGTGGATTGTCCCAGCAATTAGTCCTGATCTGCATCGAGAGTCAGTCCCCTTCCTGGGACTTCAAACTCAACGAGGATCAACCAATGGGGAGCACACTTCTCGGAAAGGGGAAGGCCAAAGGGACCTGTGTATATGGATATATGGGGCTTTGGAACCATGGTTGGCCCTAGACCAAATGCCCCCCCCCCAGATCTGGCCCAGTAAGCTGAGCATTTAGCACTCAGCACTGCTCCCTCCATACATGTAAATATTTTCATTTCTGAGAACAAAAGCCAAAATGAGGCTGTGGTGGGGCAACTGCCACACACAGGAAGGAGGAGAGTTAAGGCAGCCTTGAAGAGAACCCAGCCAACCAGGAAAGGGTTTATTGGGAGAGCCAATCAGGAGAAGGCTTGCTGGAGCAGCCCATATATAAAGGGCTGCTCAGCAGAGCAAGGGGCAGTCTCTCCCTGGAGGACAAGGACCGTCTGCCAAGGAGCACCAGAGATACTGCAGTGCTGGGCAGGGTAGTGGAGCAAGAGGAGCTGACCATGGTCAGACTGAGGCCCTGAAGCAAGGGCAGGGAAGGTGCTAGGACTATGGGGGAAGTGGCCCAGGGAAAGTAGGCAGTGGGAATAGGAGGAGAGGCAGTAAATGGCTGCCGGCTATAGAGTCCCTGGGCCAGGACCCAGAGTAGCAGGTGGGCCTGGGTCCCCCTCCCCTTTACCTCTACTTGCCAATCAAGAGAGTGACCTAAATCCAGACTGCAGTTTGCCCCTGAAGCGGGGCTAGACTAGAGACTGCAGTTGGCCGCTGAGTCATGTGGAAGGACTGAGGACCACCTGTCCCCCAAAAGGAGGGGAGACAGTGGGCTGGGGCACAGCCAAAGGGCTGTGTCCCAAAGAGGACACTGCAGTCTGGGAGCAACGTGGGTCCAGATGGTGGAGACGATGGAGGATGTGGAAGTAACGGCAAGTGAGACACTGCTACTAAAAGGTGCCCTGGTGGTCCAAGAGAGCTAATTCCCAGCACCACCAGCAGGAGGCACCGTGGCGGTGAATCAGCCCCGCTACAGAGGCATTTTATAGATTTCATAGAATATCAGGGTTGGAAGGAGGTCATCTAGTCCAACCCCCCGCTCAAAGCAGGACCAATCCCCAGACAGATTTTTACCCCAGTTCCCTAAATGGACCCCTCAAGGATTAAATTTACAACTCTGGGTTTAGCAGGCCAATGCTCAAACCACTGAGCTATCCCTCCCCCAAAGCCAGGCGTCAGTGGCCTGCTATTATTTGTTTTCTAAAGAGTCTGGCTGAATATCAGATGCTTAAACAAACTTGTAATTGAAATTACGTCCATAAAGTAACCTCCCTAAGGTGAGCTTTGCTGCTCAAAACCTCTAAATGAGCAATATTCCAAACATCCCATTTATAAACCAATACAATACTCAACTCATGTGTCAGAGCTGCTCTCCCGGCCAATACGCTGGGCATTGAATCAGGGACCCACAGAGCTAAAAGCATGGGCTACTACAGCCTGAGCTAGAGTCAAGCCCCGTAGGTGGGGGAGTAACAACGCTGATCCCCCCCACTGGCCCTATCACCACTCCCCCAATCCACCCCCTAAAGCCCTAGCCCAGCCCTGCCCTTTTGGCCAGAAGACAGTAATTAAATTACCCCTCTGACCCAACTAGCTCCGACAAGGCCGAGGCAGACTGCTGGCCATCATGACTACCGCGGCTCTGAAGTTTTTGTTCCCGTGTGAAATTTTTGATGAAAACAAAACTTTCATTTTCAATAACATTATTTACACAGAAATTTTCTCCAAAACCAACAGATTTCAGCCCAAAGCTGAAATATTTCAACACCAACCAAAAAACAGTATTCTGCAGCAACCAGATAACTTTCCACAGGAAATGCTGTCTTGTCAAAACAATAATTTTCCGTCAAACACCAGTTTTGAGGGAAAGTTTTCGACAAGTAGTGGTGACTACTTTCCTGAATGCACATCTCCTCATTCGCCTTCCTAGCTGTCTTGCGCTTGCTGTCGCTCCCCTTCAATGCACGCAAGGGACTGCGCTACCACACAAGAGCAGGCGTTCAGCGCAGAGAAGCAATTACCCAGCACTGCCCCTAGGATACCTGTGAAAGAAAGGAGCAAACACACTCAACTGCTACTCTCTCTACCCCAGGCGGCCACCATAAATATGTCCTCTGAGACTGTTCCTAACAGCTGCTGGTACAAAGGAAGCCAGCAGATCTAGAGAGTCAGCATGGACGCCCGCCCTCCATCCACCGCCTGGAGAGGATCATTGATCAAGGCAACCAGACTAGCACAGTTCCGGTACCGTACAAGGCCTGAGGCCAGACTGACTGGGGTCAAGGGAAGCAGAGGACTCCAGACTTTACCAAGGTGTCCTGGCACAATCTTCTCAGCCACGCCCCACCCCACAAGGAGTGGGTCAGGAATGAATCATTCCAGCTCAACCCTATGAGACCACCTGGTGCACGGGGCCGTGTTTACCGCTACCCTAACGGACTGGCCATCACGAAGGGCTAGATCAGCCTTTGCAACCCCGTATTCGAACTCAGATATTTTGGCGCCCCTTCACGTTTACTGCAAAAGCAAGTCAAAATGGATCAGCGGTAGAACGCTCAGCCTGCAGACGTTGTGTGTGTTTCGGGAGGCTGATCGGGTGTACTCAACCTTGAAGGGAAGGGTGGGCAGGGAAGTCAGTTTTCTTTGGTTTAGATTGCAATAAAAGATTGCTCCCCTTCCCCCTCCACCGGATTGTGACCCCCGTCCCCGGTGGAGAAGCACTGGGCTAGATAGAACGGCCTAGCCCGGCTCACGGCGGTGAGTCCTTCGAAGGCAGTGGCACGCTGTGTGTCATTCAGAGCTCACCCTGAATAAGGCGTGGTGGGGCAGCTCCCCACCCCAGTCAAGATGGGGTGAAAGGGCAACCCACCACACCTGTACCGCTCTCCAATCCTGGAGAAGGACGGGTGGCATTTAGGAGCTAGTGGAGCTGGTGCACAGAGCTCTCTGCCCCAGGGAAGAGGCGTCTACTGGGGAGACTGCTTGAGAGCACCAGCTGCCAGACCCCTCGGAGGAACCAGCTTTTCTTTACTGGGGTTCAGCCTTGGCTGTTTGGACACCCCAGTGTGAAGTAGATCCCAAGGACTATCGGCCTTTACCCCGCATGAGACTTGGGGCCCTGCACTTTTGAAGGTCATGGAGGTATTTTACCTTTTTCTTTTGGGCTACTTCAGTGCCCTCAAGAAGGGCGCAGATGCCCAAAGAGGTGCAGCCGGAGGGCTGTACCCCAAGTGTGGAACCCATCCTGCCATCCAGAGAAAAACACCCAGGACAAGAGAGGTGCCCCCTCAGCCCAAGGGGGCCATGAGAGAGGTACAATCCATCACGAGTGTAGCACCATCTAACCTAGAGGGTCTGATCTTCCAAGATGCTTTTCAACCTCAACACCCACTGACCTCAGTGCATATTGAGGGTGCTAAGCACCGTAAGTGGAGGACAGGTGACATCTACACTTGAAGCTGGAGGTATGATTCCCAGCTTGAGCTGAGACGCTCACACAAGCTCACTAAAAATGATGGCGTAACTGTGGTAGCAGCACAGGCTAGCTGCCCCAAGTGTGTACCCACAGGGTCCGGGTGGGTGCATTGAGGGTGGCTAGCCCGTCTGACCGCGTCTACACTACTGTTTAACTCCAGTAGCTTAAGGAGCTAGGAACCATCCCCCCAACTCCAAGGGCCGATGCCACCACGTTCGGATAGGAGGCCATTTCAGAACTCTATTCCGTCATGGTATCGTATTGACTTGCTCCCAGTGTGGAGTTACCCACTGCTGCCAGTGCCCCACAGCGTCATAGAGTTCTGTTAAATAAGGCAATAAGAGCAATTTTATAAAAACAGACCCCTGGGAAGTGCCAGAGTGGATCAGACCCAAGCGCCATCAAACCCTGTGTCCTGCCTCCTCTGACAGTGGCCAGCACCAGCTGCTCCAGAGGAAAGTGTCTTCCCAGCCCCCATAATTAGAGGCTGGTTTATGGCCTGAAGCAGGAAGGTTTAGATCCTTCCAAAGCTCTTTGGATTTTTTTTGTTTTGGTGCTCTTTAGTACTGCATGGAATAAAAGGCCCTGGGAATGAATCCTGGTGGGAGGTCAGTGGGGATACAGAAGCCAGGAAGATGCTAGAGCATCAGCCCTTCAAACAGAGGCTATTACACCCGTTTTCTTCAGGTGCTATTGAAGAAAGATGGCCTTGCCCTGACCCATCCCAAGACACCTACTGATCTCACCCGGGGCAGGCCTGGACATTAGCAAAGCCTAGGGGGAAATTCTGGCCCAAGCGAGCTTTGCAGTTGACTTCAGTAGGGCCAGGATTTCACCGATAGGCTGAGATTTTCAAGGCCACCTACAGGATTTGAATACACGGTTTGGTTAAAATTAAGGGCAGTTGGGCATCCCAATCCCCTAGGCAGAATTTAAAACCTCCGTCTGAGAGAGTAACTATCAGGGGGAAACGTATTTCTTCTGATGAAGTTTTGCTGTTGCTGCTAGCACACGTCATTGTGGAAAAGTGCGCAAAAGAGGACGGATACATGTCAAAATACTTCATCTCCACCATGGCGAGCTACTGCCAGGCAACCGTGGTTGGTTTTTAAATCTACAGCTTGCGGACAGCTGCTTGATCTGGAAATCACTCAGGCCCACGGCTCTGCATGCCAGCAGCTCCCTGGGAAATGTGTTGATTTTGCTGTGAAGCAAAATGGAGTGATCGGAGAATCCGAACCCTCTGATCTTAAAACTTCCAAGTGTTAAGCTCAGGAGATGTCTAATTTGAGCCTTATGTATTATTCAGAGTTATGGCACTGTGTGATTTGAGATCAGCTCAAAGCACAAACATTTTACTTCATCCAGGTTTCCCCCCCCCCCCCACCGCCCCTTTTTCAGGTTTTGCTCCAGCTTTCCACTGAGAGATGATGCTGTTATTCATGAAGGCATTTTGGCAACAAATATGAAACCGTGTCAGGAGTTGTCTCCCTAAATCTCTGTTCGTTGTGTTTCACTGCTGTGTGTATTCCTGTGCTGGTGCAGAACTCACACGCGCCAAATGGAATTCTGATCAGTGAAATCTCATGGAACTTTCCTTCCAAGTTGGTTTTCCCATTGTTTTATCTCCATAGATTAGTATTACTGAGTAGGATGAATGTTTAAAACCACTCCAGACAGATTTACACAGGGGAGCGCACAACATGAAAGGCTCATTTCATCGAAATACTGAAGAATAGTGTGATTATCATGGCCAATGTTCAGCTAAGGGAGTCCTAAGGCCAACTTCAGCAGTGGTGTCTAGGGATGTCAATTACACCTTGGTTCTTGAGTGAGAATCTCCACTGGCATAACCTAACGTTGAGGGGGCCAAATAGATCACCAGGACCAGATGGTATTCACCCATGAGTTCTGAAGGAACGCTAATACAAAACTGCAGAACTACTAACTGTGGTATGCAACCTATCACTTAAATCAGCGTCTGTACTGGATGACTGGAGAATAGCTAATGTGATACCAGTTTTTAAAAAGGCTCCAGAGGTGATCCTGGCAATGACAGACCGGTAATCCTAACTTCAGTACCAGGCAAATTAGTTGAAACTATAGTTAAGAACAGAATTACCAGACACATAGATGAACACCATTTGTTGAGGAAGCGGCAACATGGCTTTTATAAAGGGAAATCATGCCTCACCAATCTACTAGAATTCTTTGGGGGTGGGAGGACAAACACATGGACAAGCGTGATCCAGTGGCTATAATGTAGTTGGACTTTCAGAAAGCCTTTGACAAGGTCCTTCACCAAAGGCTGTAATGCAAAGTAAGCAGTCGTGGGATAAGAGCAAAGATCCTTTCATGCATCAGTAACTGGTTAAGAGACAGGAAATAAATGGTAGGAATAAACGGTCGGTTTTCAGAATGGAGAGAAGTAAACAGCGGTGTCCCCCAGAGATCTGTACTGGGACCAGTGCTATTCAACATATATGAATATGATGAAATATATGAAAATGAACTGGAAAAATGGGTAAACAGTGAGGTGGCAAAATTTGCATATGATAAAAACTACTCAAGATAGTTAAGTCCCAGGCACACTGGGAAAAGTTACAAAGGGATCTCAGAAAACTGGCTTACTGAGCAAAAAATGGCAGATGAAATTCAATGTTGAGAAATGTTGAGTTATGCACATTGGAAAACATAATCCCAACTGTACATACAAATTGATGGGGTCTAACTTATCGATCATTTATTGATTGATCTAAGAAGACAGAAAATATATTGCCACTATATAAATCCATGGTTCGCCCACACCTTGAATAGTGTGTGCAGTTCTTGTCTCTCTATCTCAAAAAAGATATTAGAATTGGAAAAGGTACAGAGAAGGGCAACAAAAATTATTAGGGTTATGGAACAGCTTCCATATGAGATTAAGAAGACTGGGACAGTTCATCTTGGAAAAGAGATGAGTAATGGGGGATATGACAGAAGTCTATAAAATCATGACTGGTGTGAAGAAAGTGTTATTTACTCCTTCACGTAACAAGAACCAGGGGTCACCCAATGAAATTAATAGGCAGCAGGTTTAAAACAAACAAAAGGAAATACTTTTTCACACAATGCACAGTCCACATGTGGAACTCGTGGCCGGGGATGTTGTGAAGGCCAAATATATAAATGGAGAAAAGGTCCATCAATGGCTATTAGCCAAGATTGTCAGAGCCACAACCCCATGCGCTGGGTGTCCCTAGCCTCTGACTGCCAGCAGCTGGAAGTGGACAACAGGGGATGGATCACTCAATGATTGCCTGTTCTGTTCATTCCCTCTGAAGCACCTGGCATTGGCCATGTTGGAAGACAGAACACAGGGTAGATGGACCATTGGCCTGACCCAGTATGGTCGTTCTTATGTTATTATGTTCTAAATAAAGAATCACTCTGAATTTGGCTAGACTTTTCTTCCACTCCTCAAAAAAATCAGTTCATAATTTCCCCTTTTTCACTTTCATAGCTGTTATGGCCAGAGGGGACCATTATGACCATCTAATCTGATCTCCTGCAGAACACAAGCTAGAGAATGGGTTCCACTGATTCCTGCATCCAGCCCCTAACTGATGGTTGAGCTAGCCAGGTGTCTTTTGGAAAGCATCCAGTCTTGATTTCAAGGTTCCAAGCGATGAAGAATCCACCAGAATGAAAGCTGTGTCCCAAATAGGTGTCTGCCTGCCGACGCCCCTTCCCCATGCAGCCACCAGCCCTGTCCTCCAGTGGGACCCCAGACAGGAGATGCAGCTGCCTGGAAGGGTTGGGGCAGGGCTGGGGGCGGTACAGCCATGCCGGAGGAGCTGCCGGTGTGGGCTGCTGGTTCCTGGGAGCGGTGGCCCCACATTTTGCTCCTTTCACCGCTGTGGTTCCCAGGAGAGCCCTACGGTTCTGAAAATGTGTCTTTCTGGTACGGCGTACTGGCAATAAATATCTTAATGGTGCGGCATACCTGATTGTACCCGCTGACTTGCACTACTGCTTGATAGAAACGGTTAGGAAACAACTGAACTCGAATGAGCCCCTGTGTCCGGCCCCCCAGAATGGCCTGAAACCCCCCCACCCCCACCAGACAAAGGGGTGGTTGTCACCTGAAAGAGGTTTCCTGGCTTCACCTGCTGGCAATCGGGCTACAAAGCTCGCTGAAGCGGGAGTGATATGCCTTGTGTCTGTCCACTCTCAGAACCTTACCTGGGTTCGCTCACCGCTGGGACACCTTCCTGTGGCTAAGTCTGGCAATTAGCTCCTGCCCTGTTGATGCCCTGGGGCCCCTCTCTTTCCGTGACTTAGGGTGCTCCCTCTGCGACTCATCCCGCCAGCCAGCTCATTATACCAGCCCCCCTTCTGGGGTAGCACAGTCCCACCAGACAGGGGTCCCTGTGCCATGTCTGGCAGCCTTGTGTTCCAACTCCGAGTCCTGGGCCACTTCGCCAGTGGCTGGTAGGGGAACCAGGCCCACCCCCTGCTTCGGGTTCTAGCCCAGGAACCCTCTGACTAGCAACCATGGACTACTAAGTCTCAGACCCTGGGGCTGTTTCCCTGGGCTCCTTCCTACTCCACCTCTCTATCTCCATGCCTAGCTCTGGATACCACCAGAGCTTCCTCCACTCCTCTAGGGCAGGAAGGGCAGGAGCCAGGTCTTTCTCGCCCCCTGGATCTCCTCCTTGTCCCTGGCCAACTCCCTTCCTTTTGCCGGTAGGCCCTTGCAAGCCCTGGTTCCCCTCCAGTCGCAGCATCTAATATTACATGGCCCCTCCTGACCCGCTTTGACCCACTCAGGGCTTGTGTGGGCGGACACTCCATCACCGGCTCCTAAGAAATATATCTGGCCTTCAGCTTTCTCACTTATACCATTCACAAAGACCCTCAGGGCTCCTGTATGCCACAGAAACAGTCTGTGACTCTGAGAGCAGACACGTCGGCACACGTTACAAGCACTACAGCCGCACAGCTACGGCACAGTAACTGGGCCGCTGTAGGAAACAGGGCCGGCTCCAGGCACCAGCCCTCCAAGCATGTGCTTGGGGCGGCACCTGGAGGGGGGCGGCGCTCACCCAGGAAGAGTGGGGCCCCGGCCGGGCTCTCCACCCTCCTCCCGGCACTCCGGCCGGTCGGGGAGAGCGGGGCCCCGGCCGGGCTCTCCGCCCTCCTCCCGGCGCTCCAGCCGGTCAGGGAGAGCAGGGCCCCAGCCGGGTTCTCCGCCCTCCTCCCGGCACTCCGGCCAGTCGGGGAGAGCGGGGCCCCGGCCAGGCTCGGCGCCCTCCCCTGCCGCGCTCCCCGCCGGGGGGCGGTGGGCGGCGGGAGGCTTTTTTGCCTGGGGTGGCAAAAAAGCCAGAGCCGGCCCTGGTAGGAAAGGGGATTCCTACAACAATGGAAGGGTTTTCTCGGTCACCATAGGGTCTCTAGCTCCCTGTGCAGTGGTACCTTGGTCTACAGAAGCATTCTTCTGCTGGCCTAGCTGCGTCCACACCGGAGGCTAGATCAGTATAGCTATGGCACTCGGGGTGTGGATTTTTCACAGCCCTGAGTACCTAGGTATGTTGACTTAACTTTTAAGGGTAGACCGGGCTCTCGAGACTGTGTCTTGGCTGTCACTTTGCATCTGTCAAATATCTGTGCAGGAAATATCCCTCCTTTCTATAAGAAATGGGCAAAGTCTTCAACCAACTCCAAGGGTCGCCTCTCCACTTTCACACTGATCACTGTGTCATTGTGTGTATAGGGAAAGCTAACTTCTCCAGCAAAAGGTAAACAGGAGAGAAAAAGAGGCCAAGTTTGTGGCACTGCTCTGTGCATTAACAATGGGTCGGTTTGATTTTGCACAGTTTGTAAACTGAGACATCAGACAGATGGAAAAATGAGACCTTTCGGGATGGGAAGCATGAATGCATCACCACTGCCCTCTCCTGGATGCCATGACAGAATTACCCAACTGCCTCTTACTCGCTAGAACCGTGCAAAATGTTAGAACTGGTCAGAGAAAGGTAAACAGAAGGAGATGGTCCATCGGAGCGTGCGGTTCCATCAGAGTGCTTCAGGGTGAAGCCACATTTCGAAATCCTTCACAAAATGGACCTTCCATCCTCACCTCAGCTCCACAAAACCTTCAGCTTCCAACCGCAAGCACTGACACTCAGCCTCTCCGCTTCTGAGAACACCGTGGAGCAGTTCCGGGAAGAGCTCCGAAGCAAGTCCCTAAAACCTGAGTGACCCCTCGAGAGCAGGGGATGCTGGCAGCCCTGTAACTTGAAAATATTACTTCACATTTAAATGCACTTTCAACTGACATTTAAAGGCTCAGGCATCCAGTGTCAGGGTGAGTATTAGACTTCCTGGCAGAGGTTTAATAACCCTGCCATAGATTTGATTTTATAATACAGTTGCTCATTCTCAGCAATATGTGTTTACTAATCAGCCAGTATTTCCCCCCCAAATGCTGCCCTATTTAAACAAAGTTCAGGGGCAACACAGGCTTCTCTGACCAGCTGCAGCTAGAAATCTTAGGGCATTTCTCCTCATTTCCTGATTGGTGCCACCTCTGTATATACTCAGTCAAATCAATGCAGTTCATGGGTTCCCAAGGCCAGAAGGGACCTTCGTGACCATCTAGTCTGATCTTCTGTATAGCGCAGGCCAGAGACCTGCCCCCCAATAATTCCCACAGCAGATCGCTTAGAAAAACAACCCACCTTGACGTAAAAACTGTCAGTGATACAGAATCCACCATGGAGCTTGGTAAATTGTTCCAATGGTTAGTTACCCCCCCTGTTAAAAATGTACATATTATTTTTAGTCTGAATTTGTCTTGCTTCAACTTCCAGCCATTGGATAGCATTAGACCTTTCTCTGCTAGATTGCAGAGTCTATTATCAAATATTCATTCCCATGTAGGTACTTCTAGACTGTAATCAAGTCACTCCTTCACCTTCTCTTTGTTAAGCTAAATAGATTGAGTTCTTTGAGTCTATCAGTATCGGGCAGGTTTTCTAAACCCTTAATCAGTCTGGTGGCTCTTCCTTGAACCTTCTCCAATTTATCAACATCCTTCTTGAATTGTGGGCACCAGAACTGGACACAGGATTCCAGCAGCCGTCACACCAGTGCCAAATACAGAGGCAAAATAACCTCTCTGCTCCTACTCGAGATTCCTCTATTTATGCATCCCAGGATCACTTTAGCTCTTTTGGCCAAGGTCACACTGGGAGCTCGTGTTCAGCTGATTATCCACCATGACCCCAAATCTTTTTTTAGAGTCCCTGCTTCCCAGGGTAGAATCCCCCAGCCTGTACGTATGGCCTACGTTCCTTGTTCCTAGGTGTAGATGTTTATACATAGCTGTATTGAAAATTCACTGTTTGCTTGCACCCAGCACACCAAGCGGCCCAGATTGCTCCGGTAACACCGGGCTAAAACTGCGGTAAGTCAGCGGAGAATCAGGCCTGGGGATCTCAGAGCCCTGCATTGCTACAGGCTATCCTCTGGCCTCTGGATTCCTCCTCACTTCTGCAGCCTGGGATCGGATATATTTTCCCAGTATATAGATCAAAACAAGCCTTTGGTCATTGTCATCCTCTTCCTTGTTTTGTTTTATGACAGAGCGATCTCCTCAGAGAGAACAATTCCAGACTGTGGGGCCCAACCCAGCCCCAACAGCATCAATGAAAAGTCTCCCATAATTTTCCAGGAGTAAGGGCCCATGGCCAGGCCCTTATACAACACTGGCAAGGAGGGGCCTCAGTACAGAGACAAGGCTTGTGCTGCAGCACCTGTGCAGAGCGGTACATTGCTCAGGGGGACGGCCTGCCCTTGGGAAGTGCTCACACCCACTTCGCCATGAAAGCCAGAAAACTCACCTTTCCGGGGGGAGGGGAAGTCCCATTCCACACTAAAATTACATTTCTTTGGTGCAGAATTGCTCAAAATCCAGAGGGAGAAAGCCTTCCTAAAAACACTTCTACCCCCTTGTAAGCACTTCACAAGCTAATTGTGCCTCATATGAAACAAAACATCTCCTCTGCTCAGGTTCAAATGGGCTGCTTTTCAGTGTCATTGAATGGCCCCTTGTTCTTGTACAGGGGAGAGGGTGAATAGGAACGCCCCATCTCCTCCTCTAGGCCATTCCTTCTATCACATCCCCTCTTCCTCATCTCCCTCACTACAGTAAACAATCCCGGTCCTCTGCAGGGACTGGGGGTGCTTCCCTGACACGAGGAAAAGGATGGAGCTAATGGGCAAGTGTCACAGATCCTAGGGAGTGCACCCTCCTGGCCACCCACTAGGGCTGCTGTGAGGGGACCCCAAGCCTCTATGCTCTGGATCCCAGGGTGTTTCAAGCTCCTGGAGCCTGAATGCTGTCCAGGCCCTGTCCCAATCTCGGGGTCCCTAGGCACACTCTCAGGGCACACACCTATCTGGCACCCCTCTCTGAGTGTTGGAACCCCTGTCGAGCCTCCCAGTCCCTCTGGGTGCAGCGCTGACCCTTCAGATACTTCAGTGCTCCAAATGGACCATTCTGGGCCTTGTTTACTGCCCCCCATCATTTATTTGGGGGCCCCTGTAGTGACTCTAATGTTTTCAGGGCCCCACTTAGTGTCCCATAGATTTAGCTGATATTCATGCCATAACAGGGGAGGGTATTATGAAGCTATTTTAGAGAAGCTAACAAAGACATTTAGATGTGGCTGATTGCAGGGGACGAAACTATGACAATGGAGCTAACATGGCTGCCGCATACAAAGGTGTTTTGAATTCAGCCGATTAATCAGTATGTGTCTTTCATCCCATGTCCTGCCCACTCAGGGAATCTTGTTGGAGAAGCTGCTGCACCAGCCATTCCCCACATGCTTCTATTTTATGGAATTGTTCAGAGATTGTGTACCTTGTTTCCCACTTCTACTAGTCATTGGGATGTGTTGAAAAAAATGGCATTACCTATACCTATCTCATAGAACTGGAAGGGACCTTGAAAGGTCATTGAGTCCAGTCCCCTGCCTTCACTAGCAGGACCAAGTACTGATTTTTCCTCAGATCCCTAAGTGACTCCCTCAAGGATTAAACTCACAACCCTGGGTTTAGCAGGCCAGTGCTCAAACCACTGAGCTATCCCTCCCCTCATAAAATGCTAAAGCCCCACAAGATGGCCAGCAAGGATAGATGCTATCCATCCTCTACGAAATCGGGTTAAGGATGTCCTTGATGCTTTAGACAAGATCAAAGCTTCACACAATCTCTTAAATTGGAAGTGGATAGCTTACAAACAAATATTCTAGACTTTTCATTTCCTGTTTTGGCCAAAATGTGGTATACAAGCTCTTTGCCAGCTTTTTCAAGCAAATATTGAAGGAGGACTCAAAAATGAAGTCAGAGATACAGTCACAAAAGATTTTTAGATGCGAGTTTCCCTAACACAGAAACAGGACTGAGTATTTTTTGCTGTCTTCTTGTAACCGTGGCAGCTAACGCAAGGAGTTTCAGCAAGCTAAAATTAATCAAGACCTAGCCAAGAACATCTGTGGGGCAGGGAAGGTTAAGCAATCTGGCCGTGATTTCTATGGAGAACTCAGAAGCAAGGTGGATAGACTGGGATGAACTAACTAATGAGATTGCTTCAGAGAAGGGTAGGAAGGTGCCTTTGTAAAAGTACTTAGAGGTGATTGCAGGGGAGGACAGTTTGTGGTGGGATGGGGGAAGGGCATATTTGAGTCTTTGATCCAGGCCCAGAACACCCTTGGTACTGCAGTAGATCTCCTTACCTGCTTCCTCACACAGATGCCAGGTGATTTCATTGCCAAGGGAACCTCCTCCCTGCTAAATTGCTACTTCTGGGCAGGGACTAGTCTTTTGTCTCAGGGTAACAGATTTCCAACCATTGGGTACTTAAGAGTCAATTACCCTCTACTGTTATTCTTTTGCCACCAGCCTTTGGAATGGTCAACCCACCATGGAGGCAATCAGAGCACGGAGAAGGCAAAAGGCTGTGCGTGTGACATGCAGCTTGCAGCCTGACACAGACGCACAGGGTTCATAATCTCACACAGAATTCTGTGCGTATTCCCAGTTCATCACAGCAATAATGCCCCATGAAAGGACTAGAAACGCTCCTGCAGTGATCGGCGATGCAGCCTCATGCCTCCAAGTGGAGCTGCCCGGTGTTCTGCTCATTGAGAAGGGGACAGTCAGGTTAGCATTGCCCATGCAGCAGAGTCCATTTCAGGTGGTCCATCAATTGGGTTCCTAGCCTGACAGTAAAACTACTCCATTGTCCAGGAGGAAAATCACAGCGGGTCGCTTAGGCAAACTAATGGCTGGAAAGAAGCGTGCACCGGGCTGAAGTAATGGACATTAGGCAGTGACATTTAAAGGTTAGCTCATGACACTGGCTGGGGAAGTCAATGGAAATCAACCAGGAGTGTCATCCGTCTGGAGCCCACGGGTTCATTCTAATCTCAGGCTGTTAGTGTTTCAAATGAGGGTTGCCATATTCACTAATTTAGAGTTAATTAAACCATTTTAAAATACCAATCAATTCTCACACACCCATATTCTTGTGGGCTAACAGCTTTGTGGCATACCTAAACATAAAGCCTCACTCGATATGTTTAATATTCAGTTTATGACCCTTTAGACCTGTCTTATTAAATCTCAATCAACGGCTGTATTTGTGTTAACTTTAAATGACGCATTCCCTGAGATGTCTGCTCTTTATTCCTGTTTCCATTTTACTCTCACACTACTATTTCACCTCTCTTGTCTTTCATGCTAGGCAAATATTCTAATTTGAAATTGGGTTTGGTCTTGTGCCAGAGATCTGGCAGAGTTGCCACAAATGTAGTAGCCTGGAGTTTTCAGAGCCTTAGCCCAGGTCTACACTAGCGGGGGGGGGGTGTCGACCTAAGATACGCAACTTCAGTTACGCAAATAGCTATACGTATCTTAGGTAGACTTACCTAGCCGTGAGGACGGCGGTGAGTCGACCGCTGCCGCTGCCCCATCGACTCCACTTCCACCTCTCGCGAGCTGGAGTTCCTGAGTCGACGGGGAGCGCAATCGGGGATCGATTTTATCGCGTCTACACGAGACGCGATAAATCGACCCCCGATAGATCGATCACTACCCTGGTAGTGAAGACCTGCCCTTAGTGAGAATATGCCTTTAAGGGTTTGCCTGAATCACCCAAATGACCCGTTGCTGATAATGGGCGCAGATGAATTGGCGCTGAGCGTTTTGTGCACATCTCCACCTGCAGTTCAGCTGTGAGCAGCACCAGTTGAGCAGGCACCCACTGTCCGCCCTGGAGACAAACCCATAGAGAGGGATGGAGGAGGAAGAGAAAGCTCAGTGCGATGAGATCACTCAGCCACTCGCTTCGGGTGTGCACACAGCCAGGCGGTTTAATTGCTTAGTCATTGTTAAGGCGACGAGTATGTCACAGAGGTCGCGGAAGTCACGGTTGCACGGTCCCGGTTCTGGTACTCGAGCGAGCTGGATTAAATTGAGCTCAGGGACATCAGCTCAAGCTGCTCTCACACCTCATGACTGCCATCTAGATGAACCCATAGTCTCTCATCTCAGTTTCCCCTCATAAAATTAGGACAATACTTCCTTGCAAGGATACATACCCTGAGTCCCTCAAAACATCTCAGGATATGTCTACACTGCAATGTAAGCCCAGGGTTCAAATTCACGATCAAGCCTATGCCCCCTTCTGTCCACACAACTCATGCTAACTCAGGGCTCAGACCCAGTGTGCCAGGACCCCACAGGGTGGAGGGTCTGAGCCTGAGTCAAGCAGGGACCCAGGGTTCAAGCCCTGTTGCTTTGCAGTGTGGATGCAGCCCCACTGAACTTGTGCACTAGTAGTTTGCCAAATGTATCCCACAATGCCACGGGATGACTTTTTTGTCCTCTGAACAGTCAAATTGTCCCACATTGCATCATGAACAAAGGGTTAGTTCGGCCACCTTTGGGGAGGGTGCTAGGAAGCCTGGGAAATGGGTGGTTGGACTCGGGCCCACATAATTGCAGTGTAGATGCTGAAGCCCCAGGTTGGGACCCAGGGTTCAACCGTTCCTTTCCTGAGGTTACAAATGAGTGTAGACACTCAAGCCCTAGGTGAACAAACCCAGGGTCTGCTAACTCAAGTTCTACTACTCCAGGGCTTACATTGTCGTTTAGACAGACCCTCAGATACTACAGTGATAGGGGCCATAAGTACCATACTGGGTTGAAGAGGTGTTCAGGGAACCCAGCTGTACCACAGAGGTCAGGCCTTTGGGTTTTGTAGAGTCAGATGTCTCAATCCCATGGCAGGTGGGTGTTCCACGCACGTGGAAAAGATAGAGCTATTGATGCCCTGCCCTCAGCACCCTCCAGCTTTTCCTACACAACTCTGACGCCTCCGCTGGCTTCATCCTTCAAGGAAGTCACGTAGCCTAGTGTTTGTGACAACAATCTCCCCAGGAGTAAAATGCATGGACACAGAGTCACCTGTGAGATTCAAACCTGCAACTACTGCATTCTGAGACCACTGTGCTACCCCCCTGAGCTACAGAGCCAGGCTGTAGGGCCCCTCAGCAGAGGGAGGACATAGATAAACGCTGAGACGAGACAAGCCACCAGCGAGGAGAGTAGCTTCTCCTCACCTTCTCAAAGATGCTTTTCTCCAGCAGATCCCAGCTCATCCACAGCACAGCTTCTCCCATAACCATATAGGCTCACTAGTCAATCGTTGCTAGGGAGTGGTAGTGTTACCCGGGATTCTTTCAACCCAAAGCTCTCGGCAACTTTTACTCTGTGCAAGGTGGTATCAGAAAATAAATCGGGGAGACATGATCGTCCAACCAATAGTTGACGGCACAAACAGGACAACACAAGAGTGCTTTCACTTAAAGCTAAACTTTACTTAGTCTCAAGCACTTACACACCCCAAACCCTCAATAATTACCGAAGCTGAGCGTGGCTTTCGAGTGGCACGTAACAGGCTTCAGCTGGCCAAGCTTCCGTCTGCCGGTGCAGACCAAGATGTGTCCAGAGGGAGCGTCCCCGAAGAGCCCCTCCTGAGAAGTCCAATTACCTCAAACTTTCCCCCCTTAGTTATACATTAGTAATACAATGACATGTCCCTTAAAGAAAACTTGTTAAGCAAGCAGTTTTTAAAGATCAAGCAAGAGATTTTCTTATGGTCATCAATTTACCAGATATGTGGGGGGTTTTTTCAGAATGTCCATGCCTTAGGTCCCTGACAAACATTCCCGGGGGCGCATATAGACAGACTTCCTGTTTTTCTAAAATACATAGATCAGCAATTTCAACATTTTCAGCAGGAACGACGAGGGTCAAGGGCCCTGTCTATGGTACCCAAAACCCCCTCCCCACCTGCCTTGGTTACGCTGAGGCCGCTGCAGGACCAATTTACAACCTGCTGACTTGGCTACTTTTAGCAATAAGCAAGAATGGGTCAGTATGGCCTGCTAACTTGGCTACTGTTAGCAACAAGCGACAGTGGTTTAGGCACTTTACTCGTTAGCCAAAATGTCCCCAAACAGGAGACCTACCTGCCAAGAGAATCCCTCTCTCTGAGCTCAGTGGCTTGGGCTTGGCCTGCATCCCTTCTAGCCTTAGCTTTCTCATTCACCAAGCCCTCACCTGGGCGATGTGGCCTGCAGCAGAATCCTTGTGTGTTTTCCTGCCCACCCCAGCTAACAGGAGAGGATTGGGCCAAAAGAAACCTGATGAGGTTCAACAAGGACAAGTGCAGAGTCCTGCACTTAGGACGGAAGAATTCCATGCACCGCTACAGGCTGGGGACCGAGTGGCTAGGCAGCAGTTCTGCAGAAAAGGACCTAGGGGTTACAGTGGACAAGAAGCTGGATATGAGTCAGCAGTGTGCCCTTGTTGCCAAGAAGGCTAACAGCATTTTGGGCTGTATAAGTGGGGGCATTGCCAGCAGATCAAGGGACGTGATCATTCCCCTCTCTTCGACATTGGTGAGGCCTCATCTGGAGTACTGTGTCCAGTTTTGGGCCCCACACTACAAGAAGGATGTGGAAAAATTGGAAAGAGTCCAGTGGAGGGCAATAAAAATGATTGGGGGCTGGAACACATGACTTATGAGGAGAGGCTGAGGGAACTGGGATTGTTTAGTCTGCAGAAGAGGAGAATGAGGGGGGATTTGATAGCTGCTTTCAACTACCTGAAAGGGGATTCCAAAGAGGGTGGATCTAGACTGTTCTCAGTGGTACCAGATGACAGAACAAGGAGTAATGGTCTCAAGTTGCAGTGGGGGAGGTTCAGGTTGGATATTAGGAAAAACTTTTTCACTAGGAGGGTGGTGAAGCACTGGAATGGGTTTCCTAGGGAGGTGGTGGATTCTCCTTCCCTAGAGGTTTTTAAAGTCAGGCTTGATAAAGCCCTGGCTGGGATGATTTAGTTGGGGATTGGCCTGCTTTGAGCAGGGTGTTGGACTACATGACCTCCTGAGGTCCCTTCCAACCCTGATATTCTATGAGAGAGACCTTCCCCTCCACACCCTCCCCACCTATCCTTGATGAGCTGATGACATTTTAGAGCCTGAGGAGGCCCAGTGGTTGCCTTTAAAGCAATCTGTCCATTTTGCCTCAGCTAAGGAGAGAGAGAGCCATCGAGGAAGCACAGTTAACTATGGCCACTGGAAAGGTGACCACTGGACTGGCAGCTGGCAACTGGCAGAGAGGGACACGTATGGTGCACTGGATACCGCCTTTGGCAATGAAAGCACTGAAGCTGGTGGAGCACTGCTCTGGCAGCCCGAGACCCAGAGGGAGAATCATGTGCAGATGGTGATTTTAAACGGGATGAGTGCTGCTAACCCTTGTGTTGCTGTATTACATATTGTGAGAAACGCATCCATTGCTATCATATCCCCTTGCTCTTATGATCTGTGAATTTAAGGTGCAAGCAAGCAAATGTGAGGCCAGAACGAGGAGTTAATGACAATGTTAGTAACACTTTGCAGTGACAGGACAGCATTCTGTCTTCCAGGACCCAGCCATGCATTACTGTGCATCACAGGAACTCGGGTTCCATGCAGGCACACTTTTTGCAGCATCCAGAGTGTATGTTAAAACTTCATCCAGAAGGGGTCCGTTCAGCCCATTAAGTATACGTTTATTTTGGCAGGCACTTCACAGCCCATTGCAATATTATTTTAGCAGCTGGTGGAATGTAGATACAACCGTCCTGCTGCCAGCTCTGAACTCAGAGGCACATTTAAAATACACGTTTCTTTTCGGCTCCCCAGTGCACGTGCCTGGGGCCACAGCAATCCATTTTAAACCACTTCCTAGGGCAGCGTCAAGCTTCTAGACGCAAGGCTGAATCCAGAACACGCTGGAGTTCCTCCTACCTTTGTGTAACACACAAGATCAGTCTGTGTGGAGGCGTCATCCCAAAAGACCCTTCTGGAAATTGGAAAGGGTTTCTTTAAACAACACGCATGCACACGCCCAGCTTGATAATCCTCTGCAAGGAGGTGGTGATTTGTGAGTGTGAATGGATATTATCTGTGTATGCCCTGTTCTTATTAAAGCCAGCAGCCTACTAGGTCAGCCCATGAAAGGTGCCCATTCTTTCCCATAATACTAATGTGAGCAGAGTCAGAACGGGCTCTACCCTGACATCTGGTGGTGAGCTGTGGAAAAGGACTTCAGGTGCTGATCTCGTTTGCATGGGCACACTCACCCTGCCTAGCATGATGGGATTGCTTGCCCAAATGGTCACTTTGGCTGCTGTGGGATCCCCAGTCTTGGGGGGGATCCCCTTGTTATTGGAGCAGGAGTAATAAAGGGTTGTTATCCTGGTTATGAGAGTCAAGGACAGTAGAACTGTACTTGGCATTTTATGACTGAGGGACTCGCCCTCAACTAAGTAGCACTCACTAGGCAAGGGACATGGGTTCCAAAACCCAGTGAATTGAGAGAGGTTGGGGGCAGGTATGTGTATCTGGTAGTGTGGGCCCCTTCTGATGCCTGGGGGGCTGTGCTGCCCAAGGACAGAAACTGTGGGTGGGGTAACTGTTGGGTTGCCAGACTTAAGACTCTGAGGGGAAAAGGACACGTCCAAACTTACTTGGGAGTGGGTCTTTTGCTCATGGTTTGTGTTATGAATCCTGTTTGTGATGTTTCCCCAACATAATACCACAGTGTATCCCTCCTTTATTAAAAGGTTTTTGCTACACTCAAATTCTTTGCTTGTGAGAGGGGAAGTATTGCCTCTTAGAGGTGCCCAGGGGGTGGTATGTAATTGTCCCAGGTCACTGGGTTGGGGCTCGAACCGGTTTTGTATTGTGTTATTGAAACGGAACCCCTAGATACTGAACCCGGCCGTTGTTGCTGCCAACTCTGACAGGCAGAGGAGTTACACTAATGAACATCCAGGATTGTCTAAAAGCTTTAGGGCTTGATTAATAAAGGAAATGTATCAGCTTTACAGCTGTGTGCACCAAGCCCAAAGGAATGACACCGGCTGCGAGTGCTCAGGACACCCTCTGTGTAATGGGAATGCCCAGGTGACACACTGCTGGCATGGTGGCTTGACCTACTGGTCTCTGGTATAATGAGCATTCTAGGAAGGGAATGTGGACAGAGCATTCCCCACCCCTGCCATTCCCAGCTGCCAGAATGGCTGCCTGGGACTGTGGGTAGCTGGTCCTGAGACTCAGGAGAGCTGAGGTGGCAGAAAGCCCCCGTCAGCGCAATGAGCATAGTTCAGCCAGACCTGAGAACACAGCCCAGCTTCGCAGTCGCTCTGCTGCAGGGAGACAGGGCGAACGTCTCCTGTACTTGCAGCTAGCAAAAACTTGGGCTTTCCGGAAAAGCTCATTAAAACTCCAGTTATAAACAGACCTGGCGTGATCACACAGCCAACACCCACCCTCTCTTTTGTTGAGAGAAACGTTATTTTAAAAGCACATGGGTGTCTCTAGGAATTATTCCCCATTTTATCCTCTTCTGTTGTATTCCTGAACAATCACCTTTTGGGGGCAAATCCAGAACAACCCCAAAAACAAAGACAAAAACAACCCTACCCTCCCCCCCGTGTTACTTGGAGTTTCTCCCTGTATGACAAAACTCATGCGTTTAGACGGGCCCATCTGATTGGATTTGACCTTAACACTTATTCATTGTGAATGCTTCCCAGCCCAGGATGGATTCCACAGCAACTGAACAGACAATCTGCCGGGTAAGAAATGTTCATTTCCTTGGTGCACTAGATCAGTATTGCCCTTGAACAACAAGCCTTGATCAAATTTGCAGAGAGTGTTGCTCATGCAGAAAAAGACAGGTAGCTCCTAAATGTAAACTGAAGCAGGGAGGCATAAATCACAAGCACACGCAGAAGCCCTCTGTAGCTGGAATATTATTCAAACTTTTAATTTCAGTCCCATTCGTTTAATAGACAACAGATGATGAGCATTTTCCTTTAGGCAATACAGATTTGACATCTGGCACCGATGTAAAGGAGAGGAACAGCAAATGAGTCAGTGAAGATATAGCATTTTAAAATCCAGTGTTATGGGGTTTTAGGTCAATACTGTTTCTTGCAAAAAGAGTTTCATAGCTGTTAAATTTGACTTTTATTAAAATCTGAATAACCCTTGGGAATGATGCTCTATTATTCTGGGAACACTTCAGCACAGTTCCTCTCCATTTATTTGCAATAGGATTCATCTTTCATTTACCTCTACAATTATTTTTCTCTCTTCCAGCTCAGTTTCTGTTTAGTTTTCTCTCCTGTTCTCAGTTGTTTTTTCCTTCAAATGGTTACTTTCCCGTTTATTCACAACATATAAACAGAGACTATAGCTAACAATATAAAATAAATACTCTTTCTGGAAGGTTGCAACGTCACACTACTTTAAAATCCAGAATTCTAACACATAAGACCCAAAAGCAGAGAGAAACAAAGCAGGCTGCTCCCCACAACAGCCATAACTCACCCCACCTTGTTCTAGGCCGGCTCTTTGCAGCTGATTTCACGTTTCCCTATAGACTCCCTAGCTTGCAAGCAGGAGCAGGAAAACCCCTGAAATTTGAAGTGACAGTTTATGATTTTAACACATTTTTTCTGTATATTGCTTTTGACACATTTTATTTAGCTTTTCCTTTTATCTCATGTGCACATCTGCCTTTCTCCCCACTAGCCTTCCCACCTTCTCCTTCAGGGGAAGGTTCAGGAGTCCCTGCAGTTATGACATAATCTCTTCATAGGGGAAGTTTTTTTCCTAACTCCCAAAAGTTAGCAGTTGGCCTTGTGTCTTTTGCTCTTTACGTAACAATAATTCTACAAAGGAAGAACACAGGTGGGATGGGGGCCAAATAACTGTTTACTGAATATATACAACATGCAAGTCCTAGCCCCCTGCCCATCTCACCCATCACCCTCCACCTCTGCTTGGTGTGCATCTAAAACTACAGACCATGGTGAACAGCATTGGAGGGCTCACAGACTATTTATTCCTAGTTGGCTTGTCCCCTGAAGCAGGAGCATTTATATCCCTTCCTAACTACTGGTTGATGGAGTTTTTTGTTTGTTTGTTTCTTATTCATAACTCTGGAAGGTCTCGTTATACATGTAAATGTCATCCTTTTAGAATCTTGCTGAGGGTTTGAGCTCACTGCTGTCTTGTACCAATGACATCAGCTAACTCTCTGGGACATGTATTTTTTTTTCTCTGTGCATTAACATCTGAAGGTATCATGGGGGGAAAAATATTTGCAATAATCATTTTCCCATGAAATGTCCCAAGCCACAAAGTGGTTCTGCTTATGATTCTGCACAGCTTGCTGGAGCCAAAGATGAACTCAAGGTGACTGAGCATCTGAGCCTACATTCATCATCATCATCCCTGCATCATGAACCCAGCCCACTCATTTGTCTTCATTCAGCTCTCTAACTGCAGAATTGGGGGACTGGAATAAAAGCAGCGATTTTACTCTCTGCAATATTGGATATACAGAGATAGCTTTCACTGAAACAGCTACTTCAGCTAGTCCTGGGGAGTGGGGAAGAACGGTGCATTTTTGTTTTCCCAAGTTGCACCACCTGGACATATAAAATTCAAAGCTGGCACTGAAGAGACGTAATGCTAAACTTGTATGCATTCTGAACTCATTGTCGACAGCTATATTCCATGCCACTACACCAATGCTGCTCCTTTGAAGTTTACACTGGAAGTTAAAGGAGGGAGAAGTGTCTTTGCAGCACTTGTTATCAAAGGAACTTTGTGACACTACACATCCTTCCTGTAGGAGAGCTGCTATTCCCTCCGTTGGCTCTCCTTTGATACTGTACCCTGGAGTGAGAGAACATGCACAGAGCAGGGGTATCCATGGGAAGGGATGTATTCCAGGTAAGTCCATGCAATAAGAGGATACCGCACATCTACCCGGACAGCTTAGATGGGGACATCATAAACATGGGGGCCTGGTTAAAGGGATTTGATCCTGCAAACGGAGCTGGCTTGAAAGCTGCTTTGCCCAGGTGTCAGCTCTGGGAGACGGTTTGCAAAGCGTATGCAGGGCTGCCAGGAAGTCACCCCACCCAGCCTGCCCAGGTAATAGCACAAGGCACTCAATGTTGCCTCTCTCAAAGTTTGCCAGCAGAGGATAATTTGACCCCCCGATCAATATGCAGCGAGCATGCTGCGGAGAGCAAGAAGCAAGTGAAGAGATCATTGCCCCACGGCCGAGCGGGGCAGATTTGCAGGGCCTCGCTGTCCCCTTCCCGCTGGGAGCAGAGATCGAGGACACGGCGTCGGGTAATTTCTCAGTGTGATTTGTTTATTTATATGTACATGAGTCCTGCTCTCTGAACCCAGGATGGCAAAAAAAAAAAACACGACACACAAGCAAAACCCCTCAGGCTGAAACCTCCTGCCCGCTTCTTCTGCCCTGTCCCAGCAACCAGCTGTCCTGCTTCTGCTTCACCCCAGGGTCTGCTCACAAGGGGCTGCTGGCCGCTTAACACACAGTCTCTCTCCAGAGCTTGCTTACTGGTGGCCACACACACAGTTTAACATACACCCCTTACTCCAGCCCCTCCGAATGCTGTCTGGAGACATGGCCCATCAACCTTCGTCTGCAACAGCTCCGAGCTCTCACTGCTAGCCAAAGGAGATTGCTTTAGTGCATGCCTGGCACCTCAGGATGTTCTGATTAATGATGTCTAGGTGCAAGCCATCAACCCCTCTTGAACAGGAACATTGGCAAAGGAAGCCCATGTGAAAACAAATAAAGGGCACGTCTATTATCAAGATATTTCCCTTACAGTCCCTCTGCACACAGCGGCTACCCACAGAGCCATGCGCCAAGCACGCGAGTGCTCGTTTGGAACAGGGCCATTTGCAGAAATGTCTGGCCCCAAGAAGTCAGTGACCTGTGCCGTGGTGTGGACAGAAGAGTCAGAGTTTGAGGCCAGCAGGGACCACCCGAGCAATTATCAAGAAGCACAGGCCGTGATTGGCTGGCAGCGTAAGGCCACCCCTTCCCAGCCATTTCTGGGAACAAACACCTTCTGGGGTGGTTGTGTGCAGTGTAGTTGTAACTGTGTCGGTCAAGGATATTACCCTGTGGAGTGGTTGTCACCTTCTGGCAGGTGAGAGGACAGATACTGGACACCCAAAGGGCAGGTATTTCATACCCACTTCATCTCTAGTTCACAGTATTCCCCTCTTAGGAGAGGGCATTAAGAGAAACTCATATTCCCATGTGGAAACCATGTTCAATAACTACATTTCTAAATGTGAATAAGTGTCCCTTGCGGTGTCCTAGATCCCAGTTTCTTTCTCCTGTCATTAGCTTTAGGGCCCAAACTCCCCCAGTTTCCTCAGTTATTCTTCCCCTTGCACAAGCAAAACAAAATATCCTCTCAGGCCTTGACAACAGCTGAGTGCGCATTGGCTTCACTCTTAAAGTCCTTCATGACCTATCTTCACCCAACCTAGTATCTCTTCTATGGGATCCAGGCGTGCTGGAACTAGGGATGCTGCACCCCCTGGCTTGACGTGGTTTCCATCACATACAGGATTTACAGCGTGGTTCAATGGCTCTCAGCCCCCCGCCCCGCTATACAAATTGTTCCAGCCCGATGGGATCCAGACATCAGTACCTGCCTCCTCTCCACCAACAGTGCTGCCACAGAGACGATTTGTCAAATTTTCTAAGTGCCTTTGTTGTTTCTCCCATGCTGCCCCTTATGCACAGGAGGAGATCCCTGTAACATGGTGGCTTTGCAGATGTTTATCCTCCATCAGTTATCTCCTTAAAATTCTTCTCTGTCTGATGCTTACAGAAAACTGACCTCAGTCAGGGATAGGCTGACCAGGCAGCAAGTGTGAAAAATCGGGACAGGAGATGGGGGGGTAATGGGAGCCTATATAAGAAAAAGGCCCAATATTGGGACTGTCCCTATAAAATCAGGACATCTGGTCACCCTAGACAGGGAAGCCTGAAGCCAGTGGCCACGGGCAACTTCAATTCAGTGTAACAATTAATGGTTTCACAGAAGAAAGCAGTCAAATTTCTCAGTGCCGCAAAATTGGCTTTTCTAAAATCTAGAGCAGAAGGAAGAAATATTGAAATCCACCAGAGTGGTAGAAGGCCAGGAAGCTCAGGAAGGTACAATCTTCCAGACACCAAAGAACCAAACTCCTCTGGAAAATAAAGTCATGGAAGCAGCAGAAGCCCGTTTAGCTTCACGTGGGACTGCTCAGAGATCTAAGGTTAAAAACAACTCCACTGGCTACAGAAAGAGACAATGAAAGCACAAAGCGTAGAGTCGGTTGAGCAGTGCAGGGAATGGAGATGGGCAGCCCAAAAGCAGAAGCAGTACTCATCAGCCCAAAGGTTGTTTTTCAGTTTTTTTGACCAGAAAATGCGGATTCCTCAACACTTTTCCCGGGAAAGGGTCGCTTTCAAATAATTTTTCGATTCAAACATTTTGAAAAAAATTAGAAATAATTGAAACATTTTGAAATGAAAAATTCTGGTGCAAAACAACTTTTCATGTAGAAATTTAAGCCAATTGTAGTTAAAAAATGTTTAAACCAAAATGAAATGTTTCAAAATTGTCAAAATATAACGTGGCGATTGACCCAACTCAACCTTTTTTTTTTTTCCCCCTTTCAGATTTTCAGTTTGTGAAAAATTACAAGATTTTGACCCCATTCAAGGCAGGAACATTTTTTGATACCTCAAAAATGTGCACGGGAAAACAGATTCCCGACCGGCTCTAAACCCGAAGGAATGAGAAAGTTTTCACAAATACAGGGTCAGTGATGTGGTAGGATTTACGACTTTTGTTCTCCACCACCCATAGGGGACCCACTTCATCCTCAGAGGCTGCCACAGTTTACAGATGGCCTGTGACAGATGAAAGGGGACAGAAGACAACTAGAGCACTGGAGTCTCAAGCTGAATCCAGAGACCCCAGAGAATTTTTGCACTCGTCATTATTTGTATTACTGTGATGCCTTGGAGCCCTAGTCATGTATCATGACCCCCTTGTGCTAGGGGCTGTACAAATACACGCCCTAAGGGCTTACACTCTAACTTTTAGGCCATGGCTGTGCAGTGAAAGAAGAGATTCTCTGTCTCTGCCTTAACATCTGCCAAATCTCATTTTGAGGGGCAGACAGCTTGGCCAGCATGAGCTGGGTGCCTGATTAGAGTCCCTCCCATCAGGAGGACATTTGTGACCCTTTTCAGATGGGTTATCATTGAGCTGCTTGCGTCCATGGGTGCAGAATGGGGTCTGGAGAGGAGAGCTCTTCCCTGGTTGAGCTTTGGTTAGTGGCATCTGCTGAGTCCTAGGAGTTGTTGGGCACATACCATCCCACCCCTGTTATTCAGTTCCATGCCCTCCCTGGCTGGCCAAGGCCCGTGGGGAGGTATTGTGTCCAGCACTGGGGGCGTTGTCAGTGGCTCCATTGGGGAGGGCAGCGTGCCAGCTCCTTTTAGCGGAGCAGCCATGTGGCCTTCCTCAAAGAACCAACACTGACGATCTGCTTAACAGCTTCCCTGTGTGGCCAAGGTCAAAGAGAACATTGCGCTGAGACAACAGAGGGCCCAGGTGCCACAGCGGCTTGAGCCTGGTCAGTCAGATTCAGACTGGGTCTGGGTCAGAAATAGCGCCAATAGCAGCAGGAGGTGATCTCCGACTGCCAATGAAGATCAGATGTCCCTGCTGACGTCGCTAGCTCTATTGGCAGACATCAGTGGCTTTGAGCATGAGGCGCTGCTGACCCACCTGCCAGGGGAAGCAGGAGAGGACAAGGAGGCCCTGGGCAGTGTTCCCAGAGGGCAATCGTGAGGCAATTGCTCCTTCTCCTAAAGGCGTTGTTGTGAGAGTCCCGTATGGGCGCATCTCGCCTCCCCTCCTGCTCAGTGTCTCTATGGAGCTGCTAGTGTGTGGCCACAGTGCGTTCAGTCAGCCAGTGTCACAGGCCAGCTTTCTCGCTCCACTTCCCCTGCCTCAGCCAATGCTGCCGATCAGCTAGCTGGGTGTCTGGGGGAGACTGGGGCATGGATGAGCACTCCCTGGCAGCAGCTGGTATGTTGCTGGAAGCAACCGGGTGACATGGCCAGGCTGTTATCTCCCCCTGTGAGCGAGAGGGTGCCCCCACCATCGTTACTCGTGTTCGCGATATTGAGGTAATCTCAGATCCCTGTCGGCTGCTGGCTGCGATCAGGAACACGTCTGTCCATCTGTGCCTGGCCAGGCCCTGGGATGTGGGGACCTTGCTCCTGTGACCTAGTTTTTCCATCTCCAGACTACCTATGTGGGTCTGCATCCCAAATCTATCGGGAAACGCCAGCCAACACGGTGTCCAGAAGCACCACTTCTTGGGGTTGGTGCTTCAACAACAGCCACATAGCAGTCTGTGGGGGGCAGGGGGAACATATGGCATTACACACAGACCTAGGACAGCCCCAATGACAGGATCAAACCCCATTTTTCTGACTCCCCCGCAACTCTCCTACTTCAAAATCAAAACGTTAGAACATTTTGATGGTTATTTTCTATGAAAGTTAAGGAACGTCCCTCCAAACGTCCTTTAAGGTGACCACGGTTCAGCAAGACATTCACAAGCCAACAGCTGTCAGTGCTGAAGGAACTGCGCGGGAAGCATGGTATGGACGGGAGTCCTGGATGCATTCAGTGTGGGCAATACTAGTACAAGTGCAGCTATAAAACTTCACTTCAGACACAAGTTAAGGTTGCTCCCTGACAACAGTGAGGTGACCTTTCAATTCATTTGGACAGCAAGGACAATGGTCCAGACCTAACTCCCATTGGGTTCAATGGGAGTTAGGTGCCTTAATAACGGAGGATCTGGACCATCGTTAATCTCACCCTGTCCACAGGAGGCACAAACATGCACTTCTTCATACTTAACAGGAGCCAGAGGTTAGCAGAATGCAGAGTTCTCTCAGGGCTCTGCCCATTTCCAGCTAAACTATATCACCTCAGACATGCTGCTCCTCGAGAACCCCTTGCAGGGAGTGGAAAGGTCCTATAGCATCTGATTTCGTGTATTTTGGCAGGACTGCTATCACGGTGACCGCTATGGTGAGATTGCGGGCTTTGTTCGATTAGCATCAAAACAACTCCTCAGCCTACCCGGCATTGGCGGTGTCCCACACCAATGGAAAACAGAGGCCCCCTCCTAGCTAAACCGGCCTGTCAGGCTGCTTTTTGAATGCTGAACGTCCAGCGCCAGGACTCACCAGAGTGGGCGTGGCCAGTCGCCACACACAGCCCGTGTCTGTATTTCTTTGGCAACAGCTGTACCCAGGAATTTTCCAAGTGACTTAATTGACCTACGTACAAATCAGATTTGACTTGGGGATTTGTCATGGCCCTAATTGCTGGTCCAGCTCAGTCTGGTACTTCCACTAATTTGACAATGCAGCCAGTAATGAGGCTCGAGACAGAAAACAAGATGTATCACTTCGAATCAATACAGCCTGACACAGCTTTTAATTGGACTGATCCTTCCTCCCAGTCGCTGGGCACCCCTTCATCCAGACGTTGTGGCAAACTGCTCTAATTTAATGCTGAAGATGCACCAGAAGCGTATCAGAATAAGGATAGCCGTGCAGGTTCTTATTTACTAATTGCATGCTGGGCGTTGCTGGTGGGAGCTAGGATAGCAAAACCAGTTGTAAATCTTTTCTGACGGACCCTCCACGATAGGACTGTTTGCTAAATGTACATTTAGCCCAGTTTACTTTACCAAATTGTGCTAATTGCAAAAAGACTCCGTGTTGAAGTGGGCATTTTGTGTAATATTTTCTAAGTCCTGTGTGTGCCTCAGTTTCCCCTATATACTGCACTGTTACCCAGTGGGGGCAGGGCAGGTCAAGAGACGTAGGTATAGATCTCACCGAGCTGTCTGGGCCTTAGGCCCCATATCAGTGGAGCATCTAAGATGACAATGGCAAATCCAATCACCAAGACTTGGCATCTAGCAACCAACCACCCAGAGGGAGATGGATTTTCCTGCCTCTCAGCAGGGAAGCTGACTGTTCTGACAATATTGTGTGGTGTCACTGCAGACGCTCTGTGAGGTGCATTAAACCCTGCAGAGTGGACAAGTCTCTAGCCGGAGTCTGTCTCAATTGGACTTGCTGAACGGAGCTCAGGGTGTGAAGCAGAAGTGCAGAGATGCAGTCTAAGGAGGTGGTCAGGCCACGTGGCTTACCCTGGAAGAAGAGTGAGAGACGGGCTCTGGCTCACTGAAGGGTTCCTCCTAGAGACTGTTGCAAGGCTGGGGCCATGGCACCAATCCTGTAGCTCCAGGAGAGGTTTGCTCGGATTTCTTTGCTGAAGAGTTAATTTACAGCACAGTCAGAATGTTTCCACTGGGCTGGGGTTGTATTTATGGAGAGGGTTTTTCATAAGCCTGTCTGCAGGAGCTATATAATACCTTGAGTTCTACACCCCATGGGTCTTGCACCTGGTCTCTACAGTACCATTGCCCTGAGTGACCCTATATTCACCTCATCTACTCAAAAAGTGCTGCTCCTCCCTAGCTGAGAGGGATTTTATGACCCTTATCCACCAGGCCCACAGAGCTGAGATGGGGTGCTGATGTTTCCACTCTTTGTAGGAGGTTTATTTCTCAGACACAATCATGGAGCCTCCTTGAGGCTAGGACCACTGGCCATTCCAGCACGTGGCGATTTTCTTCCCCTGACCTGGCACCTTGCACAGAGATCTCCCACCAATCTGTCCCCAAAATAGCAGGCTGGTATCTGCCCTCAGGCTCTCTCTGTGCTCGCAGAAGGCGAGCATTTCGCATGGCACCATCCCTTCTCAGCCACCTGCTGAAATCCACCTCATGCAGCAAGGAGACCAGCATGGCCATGCCTTTGTACGTGTGGCCTTAGGAGGCCGGGAGAAACATTTGCAGCCCATCTATTGGACCCCATTATCCCCAAGACGCTTTGCGCGTAGACAGATCTTGGCGCACACATTAGCTGCCCATGTTTCCCCAGAAGTCACAATGTTTGCTAACCCCTGATTCCTTCTCAGGGAGCGGAGAACCCCCGTGGGAAGTGTCTTCAGAGCACCAGCACCCAGCACAGTCCGCACAGGGCTGCCCTGCACCACAGAACGAAAAGGTGGATTGGCCAAAGCATTTCCATAGGCACTGTTAGAGGGACCCATCTGTACTGCAAAACACAGGGAAGCAAACCAGGTACCGGACTAGGACCCGGCCGAGGGTGACCATTCAGCTACCCAGCGTGGAGCCATGTTGTGTGCGGACAAACCATGTTTAGAACCTGCCATGTCACGCGCTGCTGACAACCCCATTAACAGCGGTGGGATAGACAGGGCCAGCGTGTTTCCACCGCTGATTCACCAGTTCAAATCCAGCTCAGGTTACTAGTGGCTAAGAAGTGGGGTGGGAGTTTGGTGACCTAAATGAAATGGGGGCGGAGGTCTAAATGGGCTCACCTCTCAAGAACTCATCACTGACTGCCTTTGGCACCAGCAGATGCAGAGAGGCTAAGGCCTGAATAGTCACAGATGTTAGCTCACCCTCATTTCAAGAGGCAAACCCTCAAAGTCAAGGTTGTTGCATGTGGATAGGTTGTGTGCGGATAGGTTGTGTGCGAAGGCTTCATTCTCCATCCCAGACTACGTTTCAGAAGCAGTAACTTCACTTCCAAAAGTAAAACAAACACCGTCCTTGGAAGATGACACAGAGCGAACTAGCTCGCCCCAGCAGGACTGATATTGAAGAGTTTGCAATTAATTATGGATCTCATTTTGTGTGTGTGCGCATCAGCAAGAGAGGAGACATTCACAAAAGATGCCTTTCACGTCCCCAGTGCAGGTTTGGCTGGATTCTCTTTCCCACATTAAATAGAGCTGGCATATTTTTCATGTGCAAGTGCCGTGCTTTTCAGACTCAAATGATACCATCTTGAGCCCATCTGTAAAATCAGGGGCTACTCTTTTCAGCCTCCAGCGTAGTAAGGAGGTGGATAGCTGCTGGTGAAGAGAATCTGGGACCATGTCTGGGCATGGTTCACCCGCAGCCAGGCAATTAGCAAAGCAGAGAGGTGTGCTCGTGTTGATGCTGCTATCAGTACTGACTTCAACCACTGTTCAGACTGACCTCTGCTTGTATCCAAACATCAGGGTTATAGGCCTTGAGACAGTGATTGTTTTAATTTATACAGTGTAATTTCTTTATTATTATTACATCCAAAAATGGCACTAAAAGAATGTGATTAAGGTTGCAAAGTCAAGCACTGAAAAAAGTTAGGAAATGCCAGAATTAAAATTCCCTGGGCAACCCTAAGTCAGCCCCCGGTGCATCTGTGTTATGATACAGTGTTTAATTACATGATCACATACTACTTTTTCCACAAGACCACTGCCTCTTCCAGTGCATGTGATGGACTGTAATCACTGCACGGGCAGCTCGTCAATGTTTATTTTATCCTTATTCAGGGTGTGGCCTCATGCATTATCTACTACACGCTATTCAGACCCGGCTCTGAATACTGAATCATTACATTTCCTCATGGGTTTCTCTATGTTCTCATTACCGTAGCATCTGAGTGTTTCACAGACATTCACGAATTAATCTTTACAGCGCCCCTGTCAGGTAGGCAAGTGCTCTTATTCCCATTGCACAGATGGAAACGTGAGGCACAGAGATTAAAGCCTCAGAAGTGGACACAACTCACTTTGGGTGCCCAACGTGAAAGTAGGGTGACCAGATCACCCAAGACAAATATCGGGACGCGGGGGGGGGGGTGACGCGGGGGGGGGCGTGGCGGGGGGGGCCAAAAAAAAAAAAAACCTTCCTCCGCAAGTGCTGGAGGGAGGCCCAGGAGACTCAGGGGAAGCGCGGGGCCGGGGTGAGTAACAGTCCGGCCTGGCCCCGAGCAGGCAGGACTCAGTTGGGTGGTTGGGAGAGGAGGGGGGCGACCCACGGGGCCAGGCGGCGGCTGTTGTTGTCCCCCCGGGCAGCGGGACTCGGGAGCAGCCGCTGCTGCAGCTCCCACTGCCGCGGGGGCAGGAAGCGGCCATGGCGCTCCGCGGCTGCGGCGCCCCCGAACCTCCCGAGCCGGGGCCTGCTGCGGGGACCCAGCAGCGCGTACGCTGGGCCCAGCCCCTGGCTAGGCACGTCTGGGCTGCTGCCCAGCTGGTACTATCCCGCGGCGGCCCGGAGTGGGGGCAGCAGGCCCCAGCCCCCCCGTCCCGCAGGGGAACGAACGGGGCTGGGCTGCCGATGCCTCCGCCCCGGGGCCGCCGCGGGATAGCACCAGCTGGGCAGCCCAGACGCGACTGGCCAGGGGCTGGGCCCAGTGTACGCGCTGCTGGGTCCCCGCAGCAGGCCCCGGCTCGGGGGGTTCGGAGGCGCCGCAGCCGCGGAGCGCCATGGCCGCTTCCTCCCCCGCGGCAGTGGGAGCTGCAGCAGCGGCTGCTCCCGTGTCCCGCTGCCCGGGGGGGAGAACAGCCACCGCCTGGCCCCGCGGGTCGCCCCCCTCCTCGCCCTACGGCCAGGCCGGACTGTTACTCACCCCGGCCCCGCGCTTCCCCTGTGTCTCCTGGGCCTCCCTCCAGCGCTTGCGGAGGGAGGGGGAATGGTGAGCCCGGGGAAGAGGCGGGGATTCGGGGAGGGAGCCAATCGGGGGAGGAGGGGGCGGAGTCGGGGCAGGGGGGGGTGCGAGCACTTCCGGGCTCTAGGCTCGGGGCATTTCCTTGTTTGTCCAGTGTCCCGACCGCATGTCGGTCGGGACGCGGGACAAACAAGGAAATATCGGGACAGTCCCGATAAAATCGGGACGTCTGGTCACCCTACATTCTCTGGTGCCTCTCTCCCCCCGGTTCATTGTATAGGGAGCTGAGGCACCTCCAAGCTCGGTGTCACAACGCTCCAATGCCAAAGTCCCTTCATGGATTCCACCCGGGCTATGTGGGGTACCAGAGCAGGCAGGGGGCTCGGAAGTGGATTCAGCCATGTTGGTGGGAGTGTGGCTGGGGGGATGCTGAAGGCATTAGGCAGCCCGGGTTCCGGGGAGAATAGAGAGCCCCACCAGCCCCCACGGTATGAAGGTGTTCTTCATTCACATGAATAACCATAGCCTGGCCTGACACACCTTGGCCCTGGAGCTGATCTAGCCCAGGATAGCTACTGCCTCATGGACAGGTCATAGCCTCAAATTCTCAGTGTAGTACCTGCCTCACAGGTACACAGGAACCTCAGAGGCAGGGCCACCAAAAGGACATTCTTGCACTCACCCATTCAATCTTTCTATGGATTGTAAAAGGCATTCTTAGAGCAGTGTGACAACTGGTGGGAGTGGGTACATGAAAAATATTAGTCTTCGGGAGGGAGAGTTTAGAGGCAACATTTTACTGTCTATAACAGAGGCACTGAACAGCACTCATATCAGTTTATACGGAACATGCATCTCCTCGAGCAAGGGGGCATATTGAGTTTTAAAGGTTTCAAGTTAAAGAGAACAATTTAAAACCAAATAGCTCAGGCAGATGAAACCGGGCAGGCAGAGACAGAAAAAAGAAGGATTGAACCATATCGACTCTAGTTCCTATCAAAGCAGTTCATTACAAATTGCTCTTGCAGGGGAAATCACAGAGTCGACTGGCACCTGTTTCTTCTAAAGCTGCATTGACTGCTGGCATACAAGCCACGGCAGAACAGAAATACTTGAATCTCTGAGCCAGTTAGCAAGAAGTACAGGTATTTGGATCAGAGGAGGACTGGAGACAATTGGCATCTGACTGTCTCGTGCCAGCTCCTTTTCAGAGCTATTGGGAGTAACGTGTTTAAAGGACTGAGAACAAGCTCTCCATTTCAGCTGAGCCACCAGCAGACTAATTAGCCAGAGGAATTTCTCATTGGGAGGGCTGCCAGGAGACGACTCTTCTGAAGCAGTTCTCATGGGGGATGCTCAAAGCACTCTATGAATATCACTCACCCAGGCAGGTTTCATGCCCATTGTAAGATGAGGCACAAAGGGGTTAACAACTTGCCTGAGGTCAAACATCAAGTCACCCAGAAGCCGGACCCAGAAGCCTTCATTCACTAGGTGACTAACTCCGATACTAGGGCAGAGGGACCCATTATGCTCGTCCAGTCTGATCTCCTGCATTGCACAGGGCGGAGAAACTCACTTAATGATTCCTGCACCAAGCAAGTTGAAGTACAGTTCTGATCCCCATTGGATCAGACCCCTGTACAATGTAGTGGGTGGATCTCATCAATAGAAGGGGAAAGAAATTAGATTTCCGCTGCAACAAAATAAACCCTTTCATATTAGTAGCAGCTTCCAAAATGGTCATGTTAGATGGGGTGTTCATGTTACACCTCCTAAATCACCAGCTGTCAGGAGAACAGCTAACAGATCGTGTAATTTTCACTCTGCTACTAGCAAGGACCTCACACAGACCTACAAACACACACAAAAAGAAAGATCCGCCTCAGTTTGAAATAACAAGGGGAGCTCCTAAAAAGAGCTAACACTGACCTCAGTTCAGGAAACCCAACTGAAATGGTGCTGAATTATAACCTATAACAGGGGTCGGCCACCTTTCAGAAGTGGTGCGCCGAGTCTTCATTTATTCACTCTCATTTAAGGTTTCGTGTGCCAGTAATACATTTTAACGTTTTTAGAAGGTCTCTTTCTAGAAGTCTATAATATAGAACTAAACTATTGTTGTATGTAAAGTAAATAAGGCTTTTAAAATGTTTAAGAAGCTTCATTTAACATTAAATTAAAATGCAGAGCCCCCCCGGTGGCCAGGATCCGGGCAGCTCGCGTGCCGCCTTTGGCACACATGCCATTGGTTGCCTACCCCGGACCCATAACCTTGTCCTCTTCTAGGGCTCTCTCATCCCTTCTCTTTCTTCAGAGCTGGAGACACCAGGATGCAAAGGCCCTGATTCAACAGAGCACTAAAGCACATATTTTACTGAAGTGAGTTGGAATACCCTTAACGCGAAGTTTTTCTAAAGCAAGGCCCACATCCTTACCTTTCTTTCTATTTCTCTTAGTAAAGCTCCCTCCACAGCCACAGGCTGACACAAATCCCCACCTCCACCGCTCAATAGTCTCTTCACTTTATTTAACACCCTGGAAATATATAGCTGGCAAGAGTTTGAGAAAAATCAATGGGTTGTGTGGTTGCTGAACAGAATCCAATTGCATTAAAACCAGGGCCCAGAGCCCAGACAGTGAGAAGGCGGCTGTGTTTTTATGGGTGAAAGGAGCTGTTTCAAGATGCCAGCACCTGATTTTTGTGGAATTGGTGATGCCGGCACACAGGCTGGTCAGCAGCATAGTGAAGAGAGCTGCTTGCTTGATGAAGCCAGCATAAAAGCGGCTGGATGCAACCCAGCTGCGGGAGATAACTTTTTTGCATAAATTCATTCTCTCTGTTTAGAAGAGGCTAGAGATGTGCCAAGTTGTTAACATTTTGTCTGGCCCATCAAGGAGTAAGAGTAGGTTAAAGGGACATTGTCAGGAGACAGCCTGGATTTTAAAAATATCCTTTCATGTGTTACTAAGCCCAGTTTCAAATTGGAAAATGGAAAGAATTAGAAGAGACCGTAGTCAGTCTTTAATATTTTTGGCAGTTTCCCGTGGACAAGTCACTCACTGAGAGCTGGACTGGGCAGTCCATACGTGGGTAAGCACTCACAAGTGATCATATTGCAGGCAAACAGCACGACCCACATGAGCAATGCTCGGAAGGGTGAGCAAGATTTGTACTTTCTAACTGGCTTGGTCAAAGAATTTCCCTCAAATGTTTTGACAGAAAATGGGGTTTTGACCTAAAAAAAATTTAACGAGACGTGTCTGCTTTCCATGGAAGATTTTGATATTTCACTAAAAACAAAACATTTTGGCTAAAAACCCAAGTATTTTGATTCAAGTGGAGCCTCATGGGAGGTGTAGTTTGGATGCCTTTCGCTCCCATTCTCCTCTGCAGGCTGGGCTCTCTGTCCGGACTACATCGCTCATGAGGCATTACAGCCAGGGACTCCTATGATAACTCCTCGTTCCTCACCAAGAGGAGAAATTGGTGCATCATGGGAGCTGTAGTCTGGCCAGGGAGCCTGACCCACGGATGACAATAGGAATATAAGACAGCTGAACTACAACTCCCATGAGGCACTGTGGAACCAGTTAGAAAAAGAAACTGGAAGTATTTAAATTCAAAAATATATTTAGCCAAAAAGTCAATTTCTCTACAAATTTCATCAAAAAGTCATTTGTCAAACTGCTTTCTGAACAGGTCTCCTTTCTAAGCCCTTTGTTATTTACTCTCATTTGCACTTCGCGTAGGTCTACACAGCCACTGGGAGCATGCCTCCCACTGCAGAGCGACAGGTGCTCGCTAGCAGAGTAGCCAGGGGTAGCATGGGCAGTGGCTCAGACTATCTGCCCGGGTATGTAGCCAGGGGATCCAGGTGGGTTTGTACTCCCGCTGCTAGCCTAAGCCGCTGCCGCCCCTGGCTACATTATTTTTAGCACACTAGCTCCAGGACAGCTAGCACCCACCTGTCTGCCTGTTCTGGGAAACACCCTCACAGCTGCAGTTTCTCTTTTCAGCACAGTTCTGTTGCATTTCCAGCCGTGCAAGGAAACAATTAAAAAAAAAATCAAATGGCTTATTTGCTAAAATTAGAAAGATACACCACCACACTAGTATTCACATTGCTTTTCGTAAAAAATTAAGTTTGGGGCCTAAACTAGTTGATGTTCTCTTTCTGGGAGAAATCGAGAAATAACGCATAAAGGGAAACTGATTGCGCTGATAAAATAGTGTTACGACGTTAGTGGAAGAGGAGGGTAGCATTGCAGAGACGTACATTTGGGAAATAATGGTTCTGCTTCCTTCTGCAACTGTTCCAGTTTAAAGGGATTATATGATTTGTGAAGAAAATCTGCCACCTCACTTACTAATAGTGTCTCTTCCTCCCCACACACCACCACTGATAGTGACTGCCAGGAACACCATTTGGAGCATCACATGGGATTATTGCTGGGTGCTCTCCATGGTACAATGATTTAGAATGTCATGTCACATTTCCGTACTCTGATGATCACCCACTGGCACCCTCTATGTTAAACTTCCAATTAACGAGGTGGTGTGAAGACTTTAAAATGCTTTTGATTTACGGTTCTTCATGATGAGAGTTATAGCAACTGACAACCAGCAGTCAAAGCACTGTCATCTTCTACTGATCCTCCCAAAACAAATAGCTTCTGGGCTTCACCAATGTTGTTTTGAAGCAGGAGTAATCCAGGCAGATGTCATTCTGTGCTGTACAAGTATCAATGAAACTTGTATTTTGCCCAATAAATGTCATGCTCACCATGGATCTCTGATCCTAAACACTTCACAGTTACGGGGAAAAAAAAAAAGGCAGAAAAAGAACAATTCAGCCCTATAGAGACGTGGGCCTGCATCTATCCAACAGCCATGTTCTCACAGGGCCAGACTCTAATACTCACGTGCAATACTGTTGCACAGACCTCGCTCTGCTTGTTGCATCGTTTCACCGTAACTGGACAGAGTTCCTCCCTTTCAAGGGCACTCCCCCAGGCCTGACAATGCAGGAGTAGTAGGTTGGGGCTAACTGGGACCACAGGAGTTCTTCAACCCCTTCTTGACTGGTGAGGGGTTTGTCTGCCCTCTGAAGTCCTCCTCTGCAGAGGGGAAGCCATACTCGCAGCAATGGGTAAACTCTGAAGAGTCAACACCCCTTCCCCAGAAACACTGACATGCTCCACAATCTCCTCCCCGCCAGCGTGAGACCACTAGAGAGCCCTCCTTAAGGAGTTCAGGCCCAGATCTTCAAAGGAATGTAGGTGCCTAACTCCCTTTGACACCCCTCTCTTGGATGCCTTTCGATTTCTAAAAGAGAGCCACATGGCTCCAGGGCGAGGGCACTGCCCTTAGCACAGCTCTCACGGCAAATGTAAGAATGAAGGAAAAGGAATAAGACAGCCAAGGAGTGGATCTGACTTCACCACTGGAGACTGTTTGAACTTTTCCACTTCACATCTGAAGTGGTGGCATCTCTTTGTTAGCTTTCCACTAATGTATTATAGGGCTAGACCTTCAGCATATTCGTTTGCTGAGAAGTTGAGGGCCCAGATGGCTTTTCCCCAAAACTGTCTTGTGAAGTTTACGTCTAGCTCCTGGTTTCCCTGGCTACGTGGATTGGGACTTTTGCACAGTACTGCCATGGTAGCCATCTTTGTCTCTTCACAAGCCCACATTGCCAGACAGCCTGAGAAAGGACAGGGATGTACCAGGCCAGACCCTTAGCCCCTGTCCAGCACTGTTTGTGGTATTGCAAAGACACCGTAATGGCTTACCTAGGGATTCTCCTGACGGGGAAATCCCCGAGTGGCATAAAGCTGGTGCAGCCGGCCTGACCACAGCCCCGCCCCAGACTTTCCTAGCGTACGGGGCACGGCGGGGAGAAGGGCAGAGTGCCCACAACTCCCTTGCACTGCGGCGACCCTAGCTGCCCTTGGGAGCATTGCAGCTGGTTCAGCTTAGCATTACTCGCACTGAGGCTCAGGATCCGAGCAACGCCTGGTGGTTCACAGCCCGAGGACTCCCACCTTTGCAGCCCCTCCCTGAAGCTGCACCAAGCACCGAAAGGCTGGTCGCCAAGTCCTGCCCCGTGGCCTCTGATTTTATCTCCAGAAGAGGCACAAGGATCTGTACCAAGCCCCTCCTGCTGCCCCTGGGCCTGGCCGGGGAGGAGAGCTGAGCTGAAGTGCGAGCAGCCTCCGAGGAGGAGCTACGTCCCGGGCTGGGATGCAGAGGAGTGCTTGGGGCCTGCAGCAATGCCAGCGCAGGAGAGGGAAAAGGATAGTTTGGAGGAGCAGGTTCCTATTGAGGTTAGTGCACAACTAGGATAACCCAAGGAGCGGATGAGGAAGAAGCTGACGTCTTAAAGTGTTCCCAGTAGCCCTAGTTTCCAACAGCTCGGAGCAGCAATAATGGCCGTGGCCCAGGGAGGCAGAGGGAAGGAGTTCGCTGGGTCAGTGGCAGGGGTTTTATCTTCAATGTTGTGTGTGATCGGAGCCCAGCATTTCCACCGTCACCGCCAGCTGTGCTAAACACAACAGTCAGCAATCGGTAGGAAAGAGCCCAGAACAGCGGCCCAAGGGGAAGCCGTGATGAACCCAGGCTGTTCATGCAACAGCCCAGCTCCATGGTGCTGAAAGATAGTTTCCAAGTGGGGTTCAAGCTTGGGCCACTGGAGGAGATAACTGAGAAGAGGGACGAGGCTGAAAAAGTAACAGTGACTCTTTCCATCCCTCTCTGCTATTGGCCATCAAAGGCTATTGCATTGACCAGCTGAGGGACCAGCAGTGCTGTCTGCAATTGAGAGGAGTAACTGCTTTAGATCTGTCCCAAGGCACGAGGCCAGCAACTGCACTGAACGCTTCAGCCACTTAGTTATGAAGCGTGGGTCAGACTTTTAGAGCTTAAAATCCCCTCAAAGGAAACCTTGGGCCATGGACATCTCCACCTGCTTCATGCTGTCTCCTTCTCTCTAGCATCACCTGCTAAAGAATCTCATATGGGTTTCTATATGCTACATCCCTACTGCACCTACAGCTATGGGACAGGAACATCGGCTAAAATCCCAGTTACCCAAAACCCAGCCCCCTTCTTGTACAAGCACATGGAATGGATTCCCCAGTCTCTTCCGGGAGGTTATAAGATGAAATCCTTAGCGAAGAGGAGAGAGACGTTTCTGGACCAAATCCTCAAAAGGTATTAAGGCCCCACCAGAGAGCCCCGCATTCTTGGTTAGTTGCTCAAAAATTTTTATTTGTTAGACAAAAACGTGTAATTCAGTGCAGCTCTCAGTCTGTTTTGTGAGACGATCCTCATGAGAATTCTTACCGCTTCCCTCCTTCAACCTGGCTTCATTTGGGATCTAGGTCTTGTCTGTGCTGGCGGCTAGCTCGGATTTCCTCCATTGTCCCACAGCAACCCTCCAACCCGGGGGAGGAGAGCGGTGATTTGCACTGGTGAAACCTATCCTGGCTTGAAATCCTTTCGCTTTTAAACCGGCTGGGTTCAATTCCCAGCGCCGCCACAGAGCTGGGCAAGTCATTTCATCTCTCTGTGCCTCAGTTCCTTATATGCAAAATGGGGTAGAACTTCCCGGCTTCATACAAGGTGGTGAAGGAAAAGTTGTTAGGTGTATGTGAGAAGTTCAGCTGCTTGGCTGATGGGGCCATGTGACTAGCTAGAGGATGAAATTTGTTCATTCGCCATCCCTGTGGAAATAGCTAAGGCACATGATCTGCACTCAAGCAGCAACTGAATTTTAAAAAACCATACACAGCTCTTGCCATGGTGTTAGACAGTGACAGACTGCAGCTGCTGGAGGGGGGAAGGCAGGACATTTGACAGCACATACAGCAAGTATGACAGAATTTGGCCGATGTGTTTTTGCAGATGGTCTTATCTGAACATACTCCAGACACCACCAGACATCAGTTCACAGTCGTGCCACTGTGTGTATTTGGTTTTGCTTAGAAAGAACAAATGAGCATCCAGTGAAGTGACAGAAACAGCTTGATAAGGAAGAACTGCACGTGGGCTTTGCAGAACTGCAAGACACACACTGGAATTAGGGGATTATAGCAAAGTGGTGTCCCTAAAAAGGGACACCACTTCGTTACAGTCACGGGAGAAGGTCCAGATGCAGTGCAAAGTCATGTCTCAAGATGCATTTTGATGGAGAGCAGTAGCTGAACGTAGGACTTTTAGAATTTTGTGTTAAACCTGATTTATACGGCATAAAAGAAAGTCTAAAAGCATAGACCTGGATAATTCCAAAACCTAGTTTACAAAGAGCCCTTTAGAGTAGCATACTTCCCTAGCACATCACTTACAAACACACACACACACACGTAAAATAGGCAAGGAGCTCATAAATCTTCCACCGCCCACACTGCGTAGGTCTACACAGCAAAAATGCCAGCAGCGGCAAGTCTCAGAGGCCGGGTCTACAGACTGGCAGGGCTCACGCGACGGTGCTCAACACAGCTGGGCGCAAGCTGGAGACTAGGCTCTGAAGTCCACCATCCTCCCTGGGGCTCCAGAACCCAATCCAGAGCTATTTTTGGTGCTGTGGCAGGAGTCCTACGAGCGCGAGTCTGTTGACCCAAATCCTGTGACTCACTGACATGGGTGTATCTACACACTGCAAAAAAAAAAAAAAAAAACCCATAGGACGTAACACATTATTCTTATCAAATATTAGGAAGTGTCTAATCACAACACACCTTAAAGGTGACCCAAAATAAGCACACTCCTTTCATCGCTCAAGGTATCATTGCAACACCAAACCCTTAAGAAAACAAAACTATGAGCCATATCCTCAGCGGGTATAAATCAGCATACACCAGTTTACACCAGACAAAGATCAGGCCCCAAACAGTATAGATCCATTGATTATAACGCCAGAAAAGGACCACTGTGATTAGCTAATCTGACTTCCCGCATAACACAAGCCAGAGACTTCCCTGAATTAATTCCTATTTGATCTAGAGGATTCTATTTTTTTTAATCTAATCTAATGCCAGTGATGAAGAATCCACCCCAAACACTTGGTAAGTTGTTCCCGTGGTTACTCACCCAAGGAACTCAGCACACCAAGGTCTCTGTATCCCAAACCCCCCCAAGTCTGGTTTAAAACTATTTAATGGTTTTAACATGAACTGACTCACAGGGCCCATCTATTCCACTGAAATTAACACAGCGCCTCTATCTACTATTGGAATACAAACAATGAAACGTGGGTTTTCATACATCAAAACACAAACGTCTACGTTTCTCTGCTAAAGCCTCCCACAAGTTACCTTTGGAATGCACAGGATTGCCTCATCCCCACTTGTGTAATTCTCATCCTTACTCATCTCTCGACATTGCTATGAAAGACGGAGCAGTATATTCAGATATATTGAAATAATAAATTAAACGCAGTTTTGACTTGAGGGCAATAAAAGATGCAAATCATAGAAAAAGCAGAACACGTTTCTTTGCAGAACCTGACTATTTAATTAACAACATTTATTTCTCCACAATGAATGAAACATAATCGTCACCGTCACAGGACTAGACTTTTCTGGTCTCCGAGCTCCCACCTCAGGGTTTTTGACTGTGGGTACATCTACACAGTAATGTAAACCGGGCTTGAGCCTAAGTCCCCTTGCATCCACACGCTAGTTGTGCTAACGCATCTGGGGTCCCAGGACCCTGCAGAGCCAGAGGGTCCAAGCCTGCATTAAGCTGGGACCTAGGGCCCAAAGAAACCCTATTGCTTTCCTGTGTGCATGTGGCCCCAGCTTGGCTCAGGTCCCGGAAGCTTTCCGGATGTATCCCTGAGTTCCCAGCAGCAAAGGAGAAGCGTTGCCACCTCCCTGGCTCCTCCTCACTGCTGCACAGAGCTTGCCCAGAGCAGGGAGCAAAGCTGACAGGCGGGAGGTGGTGCCCAGCCGCTGGGATGTTGGAGGAGAGGGGTGTCATCCCTCCCCCAGCGCTGCTGCTCCCCCTCCCTGCAGGGCAGCCACTTGGTCTCCTCTCCACTGTCTGTTGCTCCCGGGCCCCCCTGGGGCTGCGTGTGCAGGGGTGCCCAAGCTACGTGTACTGTGAGAACAGTTAGTGGGAACCAGCCCTAAAGCTTCCCCACAGCCTCCGGGGGATCCCTTCTCCCTGCCTTCTGGGATGCAGAGCACCCTGCATCCCAAGCCTTGGGGATGCACTTCACCACTCTGCAGTCAGCAGCAGCCAGGCTGGGGGGGGGGGGGGGGCGGTTCTTCCTCTGAAACCTCCGTTTTATGTGAGACTTCAAAAACGGACAAAAATTAACAACCAACCAACCACCCACCCACCCCTTCATTGAACAGCCCCTGCTACAAACCAAGAATTGCAGCATTTCATTTGACTCGTCTGACAGCCCTGGAGACTGGTGTACACCCGAGCTGGGGATAATCAGCACATGGGCATTTTCCTGCCACGGCGACTCAGCCTGGAGGTGCAGAGCCCAATTCCCAGGTTAGATGGTAGTTCAGAACAAAGCCTTCTCCACCGGCCGCCATTCTGCTGAGACGGCCACCAGAGGAGCTAAGGTGTCGTCTGTGTGCTCCTTATGGGCACCTGAGTCCCATCGACAGCCCCGCCACAGTGAGGAAACAGGGTGGGCGGGAAAGTTTTCCCACCACGTTCCTAGGGTGAAAGTGTAAACATGGGGGAGAGGGGGGCATGCACCAGGCACTTTGGGAAGTGTTTACTTTGACTCAGGTCTGAGCACTGCAGTGTGGACGCCAGAGCCCTAGGTTTGAGCATGGGTCAGAAAATTTTTAACCTAGGGTTAAAATGCAGTGTAGATGCTCAGCCAGGGTTCCCTGACATGGGTCAGCTGACTTGAGCCCCACTAACCCGAGGGTTACATTGCTGTGTAGAAGCAACAAAGAGTCCTGTGGCACCTTATAGGCTAACAGATGTATTGGAGCATAAGCTTTCATCAGATGCATGTGTAGACATAACACTCTATATCTACCTGGGGTGGGTGGGTAAAACCATCTGCTCCCTCTGGCAGTCTAACACACCCTCCTAGAAGTCAAACATCAATCACAGTTTGGGGGAGGAGATCACTAAGTCTCACCTCACACCCCCACGTTCCCTACTGTGGTTGTAGCCAGCGAGTCACTCAGACAGAGAGTCCTGGGAAAGAAATGGCTGTGCACCAGGGGTTTTCAGACATGTGGCGCAAGAATTTCTTGTGATCACCTAGTTGTTTTCATAGCTCCAACCTTGCAGAAGAAAGTGAAAGCCTCACAACTCAATGGCTTCAGTGTTAACTTGGGGTTCATGCTGCTTGTCCTAGCATGCATCCTGAGCGGCTGGGACAAGCTTGGGACAGAGACCCAGAGGCACCGCATTAGGGGTGTTTGCTTTTAGCCTAATCATGGATTCATCTTGAGGTGCAGAGACAAGAAAAACATTTTCCCTGAGCATTATCCCATTGGGCCTCCATGGAAGCTTAAAGCATGGCTCAGAATGACTCCGAGGGACTGAATATCACTGGCTACGCAGGGCACGCTCATGTGATGGACTACAAAGCGCTGTCTCCGGTGAAACAGTAAAGATGAGCACAACTGATCGTTCCATTAACGCCAACACACATTTAAGTTCAAAGTCTCTGTTGTGAAATGCAGGCATCTGCTATCACTCTGCCAGTCAATCACCTCCTGTCTGGAACTGTGGCCCCTCTCGCCACCAGTATAGGCCTGGGAAGCAATTCAGTGGGGCATCTGAAACATCACATGAGATTTAGTTTATGAAATACCTTATCTAGCAACTAATACTGCTTTAGAGGAAGCTGAAATGAGATTAGAATAGGCACCTGCTTGGGAGCGGAGGTCAACAAGATGCAGTATCACTTAGCTAACATGGTTTTCTGCAAGAGGGAAGTTATTAAAGATCCATTACAGAGGCGGTGCACTCTGGATAAACAGCTGAGATAAAACGAAAGTAGAGCTATTGCAACATTTAAGGTTTTGTCGGCGTTTCCAGGAGAGAGTGTTCTGGTTTCTGTTTTCAAAGGTGTGGAAGCAGAGAAAAGAATAAAGGGAATTTGAATGCAGATATCTTAACTTTTAGGAATAAAGCAGGAGTTAGGCTAACACTAGCTCTAATAACGCAAGATTTCAGGCAGTGGAAAGCGAGTGGAACAAAAACCTGCAAGAGATGCTGTTTTTCGACCTTGTGTTAGATAAGAATGGAATACAGACTGTAGCAGGAACTGCTGAGAAAAGTAAGATATCAGAAGGAATATGTATAAACAAGATGCCGTTGTTGATCATTATTGTCTGTAACAATAGGTATAAGTGCTTGCCCTAATTGTTTATCGAATGGAGACCTGCCTGGGATGGGGGGAACCCCTGCCCATGTGTACCCTCCCCTTGCAAGTGTCAGGAAAATAAACTGTCTGACTTGTTGCAACCAACCTGAGAGTGAAAACTCGGTTTTCTTCCACTGTTGTAACGGAGCGATAAGAATTATGACTGAGTCTATTCCAGTAACACTAAGATGGCATCCGTGACGGCACTTAGGTACCATGATGCTCAGCATTGCAATGCCTAACTTTTAGGATGCTAGAAAATCCCTGGAACAATACCGGGATCCACAAAACTGGGTTAGGTGCCTATGCTCCCTATGCAATGAACGGGGAGAGAGAGATGCCTTAGGCTAGGTCTGCACTAGAAGCGCTTACAGCTGCAGCTTCGCCACTGCTGGGTGGACAAATTGGAGAAAGCCCAGAGAGCAACAAAATGCTGAAAAGTCTAGAAAACGTGACCTCTGAGGGCAGATTGAAAAAAATTGGGTTTGTTTAGTCTGGAGAAGAGGGCGGGGGCGTAACAGTCTTCAAGTGCATCAAAGGTGGTTATAAAGAGGAGGAGGAGGAGACGATGTTGTTCTCCTTATCCACTGAAGACAGGACAAGAAGCAATGGGCTTAAATTGCAGCAAGGGAGGATTAGGTTGGACATTAGGAAAAATACTTCCTGACTATCAGAGTGGTTAAGCACTGGAACAAGTTGCCTAGGGAACAGGTTAGACAGACACCTTCAGGGATGGCCCAGGTAAGACTTGGCCCAAGTGTCCTGCCAAGGACTGGCCTAGATGACCTATCGAGGTCCCTTCCAAACCGACATTTCTATGCTTCTACAGGGACAGAAGGCTGTTTCTCTCGCTGTAGCTAAGTCGATGGAAGACTTCTTCTGTCAACCTAGCAGTGTCTACACCAGGGCTTGGGTCAGCTTACCTATTCCTCTCAGGGGTGAGAATTTTTCAAACCTCCGAGCAACACAGCTAGATCGGCCAGCTTTTTACGTGCAGACCAAGCCCTTAGACTGCAATTCACAAAGGGGAACTGCCTCAGCTAGCCAATGGGAGAGGCCAATGGCGGTGGGGGGGGGGGATGCTAAGCCGCACCTCCTCAGAGAGAGGCTCCTGAGTCCAGGATGCAAAGAGACGCCTCTCCCTGTTAGCGATCCATGAGCAGGTCCCGCCCCCTGCAGCCAGGCAGCGTAGGCCCCTAAGGCGTTGCTTGCAGGAGTGAGTTAGGCAAGCGCCAACTCGACACAAAAGCGCTGGGTGAGGAGGCGACAGCTCCCTCCTTATAACTTTGAGGCTGGTGAACATCCCACATCCCAGCTGAGCAATTCCCACCTCTGCCATAGGGGGCGAAAGGGTTTGAACAGGGGTCTCCCGTGCCAGGAAGCAGGGAGTTGCACCTGCCTCTCCCACATCCCTAGTAGCCTGGAGGGTTCTGGCAGCAGCAGGGGCCGAGTCAGAGCTTTGGCTGTCTTTTGAATCAGCTGGGAGGGTAGTTTGCATAGCCGCGTGCTGTGTTACTCCCTGGCACTGAGCGGGTTTGGTTCGAATTTTTCTCCTAGTTTTGACCTACGTAAAAGACGTCGCTCAGGGACAGCAAAAGCCAAGGGCCAGTTAGCTTAGGTCTCTACACATCTGTGTTTCACCTGGAGAAAGTCCCTGGCCTCTGCCATGCAGGAGGTCAGGTTACACGACCTTTCTAGCCCTAGGATCAGTAACTCCGCAGCTGGATTTGTATTTTCCTTAAAAAGAAAAGGCCAGATTCCCAGATCCAGCTAGGCTGTACTTGGTGCAGGACCACGAGTGAGGGCAAAGGGAGCTTCAGGTCACCTTTGTGCTTCCTGCACCTGGGATCATGGCCCCGGCTAGTCTTTGCTCTAACCCCAGGAGCATTCCAGCAGCCAGGCATAGCCAGGCCCATCTGCCCAGCCACACCCCTTTTCCACCGGGTCCCCATGCCAGGATGGGCTACAAATGCAATAAAGAGTAAAGTATTCAAAAGTTTGTTGTTTTTACATGGGGGGGGGAGGAGTGCCATTAGCGCCAGCCCTGCCTGCATGGCCACCAGTCTCAGCCTCTGCTTGTAGTTTATTTACACTCCTATTTTCCATTTTGTTGTTTGCAGGTTTTATTTTCGGAGCTATTTTCAGTCAGATGCTCTGGTGACAGTAAGCCCTGGAAGGACCGGCTGTACGCTGTCTGTAGCAGTGACTTCTTGGATAGATTATTCAGTCTCAAATCAGCCTTGCTAACATCGCTGGGAGCTGCTGCTTTGGCTGACAATTTTCAGTCACTCCCACTGACACACCGGTCTGTTAGCAACGGGCCCCTGGCAGCTCGTTTTAAGGAGAGCGTCGTTCGGCACTTGGGAAGGCAAAGCTTCAGTTCCCTACCACTCACCACACGACCCAGCGTGCTCTCCCACAATTAAGGGGTGAGGTAGGGAGTATCCATGTTATTTAGCCATGTTCTCATTTGGGCCATACGGATCAGGGGAGCGTGTCCTTTGGTCAGGGCCGGCTCCAGGCACCAGCCCGGCAAGCAGGTGCTTGGGGCGGCCAAGGGGAAGGGGCGGCACGTCGGGCTCTTCAGCGACAATTCGGCGGTGGGTCCCTCAGTCCCTCTCCGAGGGAAGGACCTGCCGCCGAATTGCCGCTGAAGAAGAAAGCAGCGCAGTGGAGCTGCCACCGATCACGATCACAGCTTCTTTTTTCTCACTGCTTGGGGCGGCAAAAACCCTGGAGCCCTTTGGTTTCATCTCAGGTTTGGGCTACAAACAAGAAAGTCACTGTAAGGTCTGAGGCCTTTTTCTTTAGTAAGCGCCAGCCGCCACATTAGGCCAGCAGCAGCAATGAGCTAAGAAGCAGAAAGTCGCATCCTCACATTCCCTCTAAATTACATCAAAACAAAATGTGATACCAGGCTGGTAAGAAGGCTCCTGTCCTAACAGTACCCGCCATGACCAGCTAAAGGAACAGATCTTAAGATCTTTAAAGTAAACTTTACATGACTGCGTTCTGTCGGGCAAGAAACCACTTAACCGTGATGAGTGTGAAATCTATACGTCTATTGTTTTGCCTTTATGTTCCCCACTTCTCTATTGCTTTTCTGTAGGGTCTGATCCTTTGATTGTTTGTCTGTTGCATAACTAATTTTGCAAGATTTAAATCAACTAAGGTGGTGGGATATGATTGGCTAAAGGATTGTTTCATAATGGGCTCAGATGGGTGAAAAATACGGTTTTGTAGAACTTCAGTTTAAAATGACTGGTTACGGCACAGCTAAGCAGGACCCAAGTTCCACTCACTCTATAAACTGGGGTCCAGAAGGAAGTTCTTTGGAACCAACTCCAGGACACAGCCCAAGACCAGAGCTGCCAGACCTCACTCTGCCAATGGCACGGTACAGAAGCTGGAGGCGCCCCGGACGACCAGTTCCTGACTGGCCACCGGGAAAAGTTCATCTGCCGTATTGGGAGTGGTGAGCGTTGTCTGCATAGCCTGTGCGTTCTGTGTTGGTAACTGTTCATCAATAACTAGAGGTTATGGATATTGCTGGGTAAGGCCCTTTCACTGGTAAAAGGGCCCCACAAACCCACAGACGATTACACCCTGAGCCCTAGGAACTTGGTATGGGTGGAGATGCCTCAATTAACAAGGTTATGCCTTGAGCCCATGCAAGGATAAAGGTGACAGGCCCTAGTGTGTGCGGGTAACAGTCACAGTGCTGTGGGTCATTTGCCCCTGGTTACTACCTTCCATTCTAGGTACCTCGTTAACAGAGAGGTAGAGACAAAGTGAGGAACGGTCAGAGAAGGGCAACAACATGATACCCAGAGAAAGAGCTATTGTCCAGCTTGGCTAAAAAGCACCCAGCACTTGAGGTGAGGGGCAGGTAGACATTATAGCCACCTACAAGTGTTGGAAGGTGTAAACATGAATCCAATGAAGGAGGGAGAGGCGTTACTGATGTAGAGAAGCTATCCTGAATTAGCAGGGATGGACTTTTAGCAAGGCATTTTACCCATCTCAGAGTCAGCATCAGAGCTGAAGGGCAAAAGGGCCCACCAGATCATCTGGTCTGACCTCCTGTATCTCACAGGCCACTGACAACACCTCACACCTGCACACTAAGCCCAACAACTGGAATGAGACCAAAGTATTTCAGCCCTCAGGAGACTAGACAGTTGTATGCCACAGGCAGAAAACAGGAGGGACCAAGGTGGCCCAGTGCCCAAAGCCCTGCAGTGGAAGGGAATTGTTTTAGTGAGATATCCCAGATCCATGCTCCAAACTGCCAATCTGGCCTGGGTGAAAATTCCTTCCTGAGCCCACATATGGTGATCAATTAGACCCTGAGCACGTGAGCAAGAACCAGCCAGCCGAGCTCCTGAGAGAGAGAGAGCGAATGCTCAGGAAAGATCTTGGCATCATTGTGGATAGTTCTCTGAAAACATCCACGCAATGTGCAGCAGCAGTCAAAAAAGTGATCAGAATGTTGGGAATCATTAAGAAAGGGATAGATAATAAGACAGAAAATAGCATATTGCCCATATATCAATCCATGGTACACCCATACCTTGAATACTGTGTGCAGATCTGGTTGCCCCAGCTCAAAAAAGATATATTGGAATTGGAAAAGGTTCAGAGAAGGGCAACAAAAATGATTATGGGTATGGAACAGCTGCTGTATGAGGAGAGATTAAGAAGACTGGGACTTTTCCACTTGGAAAAGAGAGTACTAAGGGGGGATATGATAGAGGTCTATAAAATCATGACTGGTGTGAAGAAAGTAAATAAGGAAGTGTTATTTACTCCTTCTCATAACACAAGAACCAGGGGCCACCACATAAAATTAATAGGCAGCACATTTAAAAAAAAAAAAAAAAGTATTTTTCTCACAATGCACAGTCAACCTGTGGAACTCCTTGCCAGAGGATGTTGTGAAGGCCAAGAGTATAACAGGATTCAAAAACTAGAGAAGTTAATGGAAGATAGGTCCATCAATGGTTATTAGCCAGGATGGGCAGGGATGGTGTCCCTAGCTGCTGTTTGCCAGAAGCTGGGAATGAGCCACAGGGGATGGATCACTTGATGATTCCCTGTTCTGTTTATTCCCTCTGAAGCACCTGGCACTGGCCACTGTCGGAAGACAGGATCCTGGGCTAGACGGACCTTTGGTCTGGCCTAGTATGGCCGTTCTTATGTTCAGGGCCATCTCAGTCCACTGGACAGAGTGGCCAGTGCTCTATCTCCAGCCAGAGCCAACCCTAATGCTTCAAAGGAAGGAGACCAGACACGCCCCCCTGCCAAAAAAAAAATCCCACCAGAATACATTTGGCGGGGGAGGGGGGATGAGGAATTAATCCCTTCCTGACCGCTGTAGGTGACCAGCTGAAGCCTTGAAGCACCAAATTATTAGGAATATAAAACATGAAATGGGAGGGACCGGTGGGGCAACCAAGCCCAGCCCTCTACTGCTACAAGCAGCCCCATCATACAGTTACTCATAAGTTCATCAAGTGCTCTCTTAAAACTGTTTAAGTTGTTTGCCCCCGTGGCTCCCTGTTCTAGAGCCTCACTCCCATGATGGCTAGAAATCTTCACCTCATTTCCACCCTCAATGTAGGATTTCACCTGCATCCAGCCTGGCCATCTCCTGAAGGAGCCAAAATGCATCCCCTTCGTGCTCCATGTGTGTCTCCTGAGGAGCAACTACATCACCGTTGAGTAACATAGAATCACAGACTGAAGGGGACTTTGAGAGGTCTTCTAGTCCAGGCCCCTGCACGAACTTCGTCTCCACTCCAACACTTGCAGCCTGCTGGTGCCAAAATCCTGAACACCAGCCATCAGATTCAGACCCAGGTCTGTACCACTAGCACTATGCCCCAGCTATCAACCCAGCGTGGTCTTTATGTCTCTGCCAGGAAGACAGAGTCATTTCCAGCTTTGGATCAAGGCCTAGAAAAGGTTTTCTGGTTGGGGGTTGTTTTTCAGTCACTCCATGGAATGGAGAGGAGTGCTGGCTGCAGGAGCAGGCCCAATGGCCGCAGGGGGTTACTATTCCCTAGGTCAGAGGAGTTTGACCCATGTGCACATGACTAAAAAGTCAGGGCACTTTTCAGAATCTCACTGCACAGCCAGACCTCAGTGCACATTTACTGAGAGGATTCTTGATGCCACACACAAATGCACCCTCCAAAAGCATTCATTTGTCTGCCAGCCTGGAAAATGGCCCCATTCCGAGCATTACAGACACAACGACCACAGCAAGACTGGATTGCCCGTGTTTTGAAGGGGAAAAGCACAGAACTGTCTCACCACTCTGTGGTCTGCATTCCCTTGAACACGGAGCATCATCACGCTAATGAACACGCGGTGTAGGATACAGTTTAATAAGTGACGGCCATCTGAGCATCTGAAGTCAAGCCGGCTTTAAAATGCAACTAGAAGCTCAATTCAACAACAGCTTCTCTGGGCAGCATTGTATGTATTCCCGGGAAACATTTGCAATGAGATGGATATTGTCTCTCCCCCGCCCCCATGAAGGATCTGCAATGGCTCTGTCTGAGTCCCCTGGAAGTGACTGATCTGAAAATTAGGTAGGTTTGGGTACTGGGCTCGGGCCGGATCTCACTGACACCAAGGCCCTGTCACATCACTCCAGCAGCACAAAGGGGCCCACTATAATTTCTCCCCACTCATTGACTAGGGCACAACCCTAGGACTTGGCAGTCCCAGGTTCAAGACTCTGCCAAAGACTCGGTGTGTGACCTTGGGCAAGTCACTTGGCCTCTCTGTGCCTCGGGTCCCATCTGTGTAAGGATACATGCAGTGTGGATGGTGAGATCTGCTGAGGACAGTGCTAGATAAGAACCATCCATTATTATTCACACTGCCAGAGATAGGTAAAATAGCCCCAGGGTAAGTAAGAATCGGGCCTGTTGAGAGCTTCTGTTTACTAAGACCCGCTGGTTTCTCAGGGAGCAATGAGGGTACAGATATGAAGACTCCCCGTGAGCACCATGCCGGTCAGTGTCCATGGGACTGAAGCATAGGCTGATTGAGAAGACTCTCCAGATGGCTGTGATATTGGACCGACCCATCTAGAGAGTAGGTGGTCATTTGCTTTTTTGTGATCATGCTATTCAGGAGTAACTCCATCAACTCCACTGGAGTCCCTCCAGATTCCCACAGCTGCCCCTGACCCAACCACACACAAGTCAGAAGGGTCAGGTTGTCATGAATATCCCCAGCTGCCACCCAACATCCACACCACTTTGGAGCTGGAAAACATGCCAACCAGATCCAAGTCTGAAACTAAATTGAGACTGCTCAGACAGACAGACAGGGCTAAGAGCCGGTAAAGGACTAATGGACTGAATTTGTGCAGCCAACAAATCCCAGAAATGGGAATTCGAATTCTGTAGCCCGAGAGAAGGTGACAGCTGGACGGACATCAGAACAGCTTATGCCCCATTTCCTCCCTCTTGTGGAGAAGAGGCATGGTAAATCAATCATACTTCTTCTGTGTACCAGTTAGCTGTCACTAACAAATGAACCCCAATCTGCAGGCAGATCTGTGCCCTCACACTCAGGTTCTCTCTGACTGTGCTTGGATCCAGGATTTCTGCTCACGTGTTCACACCAGCCTGCCAAATGCCTTCCACATACCCGGATAACAATCCAGGTTAGGGTATTTTGAGAAATGCCCCATCACACCCTGCCGCACAAAGCAAAGTAACAGTCAGCCAATGGTGGCCATGACTCACAAAAGCAAATATTTTTATTAGGACATGGCTAGAGAAAGCATATGGAGTTGTGGAAGAGATTGCACCCTAAATCACAAATCCCAGCCCTGGTTTAAGTCAAGTTGGATTTTAACAAAGCCACTACTGGCAACATACACAAGAACACAACACAACACGCACAATCTTGGCCCTGAACTAAGCAATAGTGCAGGGGTAGGCAACCTATGGCACACGTGAGCTGATTTTCAGTGGCGCTCACACTGCCCGGGTCCTGACCACCAGTCCGGGGGTCTCTGCATTTTAATTTAATGTTAAATGAAGCTTCTTACACATTTTAAAAACCTTATTTACTTTACATACAGCAATAGTTTAGTTATATATTATAGACTTATAGAAAGAGACCTTCTAAAATTGTTCAAATGTATGACTGGCACGTGAAACCTTAAATTAGAGTGAATAAATGAAGACTTGGCACATCACTTCTGAAAGGTTGCCAACCCCTGCAATGGTGATTCTGGTCCTCCAGGGAAGCGTCTGAAGCGCGTACTCCTGTATAACGCTGCCACACTAAGGCCTGGCTACAGACGTTCCAATTCATGTCTGCTATCCCTGTTTACATGTTGATTTGCTGCATCAAGTACTGGCTTGACTTCCTACCACGAGGGCAGCTACGAATGCCATACCCCTGGGTTATTTCCTGCTTACAGCATTTCCATGTACAAATGTGTTTGAAGCAATGATCCTCACGCACCAACTCCACTGGGCTGGACATTGTGTGCAGATGCCGGACTCTCACCTCCCAAAACAAGTCCTCTCCTCTCAGCTCACCCATGGTCAGAGAGCCCATGGTGGTCAGAGGAAACACTACAGAGACACACTGAAAGCCTATCTTAAGAAAATTGATGGGTTCATCACAAGCTTGGGTGCCACATTCTCCATCAGGCAGTGGGCTGTTTGCAGGAGACGAATCTTACCCTCACAGCTGAAAAAAGAGAGAAGGAAGGAAAAAGAAAGAACTTTTGCCCCGCAGGCAGCTGACCTGCCAGGAAACATCTCTATCTACTGTCGGCGGATCTGTGGTTCCAGGGTCAGACTCTTGAGTCATTTCAGGACCCCTATGTAAATCTATGGTAGAGATCATCCTCAAATCAAGGGATCACTGATGACGATGATGATGAATAAATGCTGTGTACATTTCATTTCAAAAACCACACCTACACAAAGATTTTGCCCAGATTAAAAAAAAAAGGTCTTTTTTAAAAAGTTGAATAGGCAGATGCTAGAAAATCTGTGAAACTGGGAACCACAAAGAGCTGAGATCATGTTCAGTGTTAGGTGGAGGGAGTGTTATGCATCATTTATTTTATCTCTTCTGCAAGCTGTTAAGCATGAAAAGCCCTTGAAAAGGATACTGAGTGCACCAGTTGGTAGCTGTGAATGATAGAAGTATTATTGCAATGATGTTGGTGATTACGTGGTGGCTTTGAAATACAGAGACAGTGTGTTGTAATTACCTAAAGGGACACATTCAGTTTAAAAGTCAAACATCAGAAATGTGTTGGGGGTTGTTTGTTTTTAAACCAGTTACTGTTACAACTAGCACCTCAGATCGCTGTTACTGTAAGATGAAAGGAGGGGAAGTGTGTTTCCAGTTTACTTTGGGCAGGTGAGAGCATTTTGTGTAGTCAATTTCATTCATTCCCTGGAATGGTCAGTTTTCATCATTGTGTGACAGACCCACAACAGCAAACAGTGCAGAGGAAAATATTGCAAATAAAAAAAAAATGAATGTGATTGCAAACACCACAAGCTGGCAGGGAGAGACGGGGCAGGTGTAGTATTTGAAGTTACTCTTCATTCATTTTATTTTTCCAACTAAGTGGAATTCCAGCTGGCTGTCCCTTTGAACTCTAATCATTTCTATGGTAATACACCACCCTGCTGTGTCTGACCCCAGGAAAGATCAGGGCATTACAGCCAGATACCATGCCATGGAGAGGGTTTATCAGGCATTTTACACTAGGTGATGTGCTCATGTGGCAAGTTCTTCCCTGGAGACAGATTTTGTCATGTAAATGAAAGCACCCCAACATTAAACAATGCCAGCAAAACGGTAAACTCCCCACAAATATGTCTTTCTTCATAGGCCTCAGCTGCAAGCTTGTAACAAACACAAGTATAACTATAAACGCGGTTCTTTAAAGGATCCTCCAGTGTTGTGTTTTTCTCCTTTTACCTCTTCTAACCAGGAGTCTGATATGAACAAGGGACAGCTGCAGGAGTTTCACACCGCTGGTGAGATTCCTCACTTGCTTTGCAAGGCTAGTCAAGGGCGTGCATGGGGGGCATTAGACAACATCCTATCCCAGACTGAAAGTAGGGGTAGGTAATTATCCTCCGACATGTCCAGATTTCCAGAAAGGGTGCATACCCAATTGCTCCTGCTGATATTGTCTGGGTCCTCAGCCCATATGAAAAAATAAAATAATAAAAATCAGGCAACTTATTTAGACACCTAAATATGATCCGTAGGCTCCCTCTTTTCAGAAATCTTGGCCTAACGAGCTAACATTGGGCCAGATCTGCACCAGCAAATTGAACCAGTCACTAGTAACTTAGCTGGTACCCTTCTGTGAACAGCAATGCCATAGTGCATACCCACTAGCATTCCCTTTTGGGTGTGGTGGTTCTGTCCTCGAGCCACACACTAGCCAGCGAGTGCACTGCACTGACCTCTTGTACTGATCTCATGCTTCCTGACACAGCAATGGCTTGAGGGGGGGCTCAAAAGACCTCCTGGGAGTCCTTCAAACCTGTAGGAGAAGGAGTCAGACTCTTAGCTCCTTGAGAAACAGCCATTTCCATGGTAGAGCCTCAAACCAGAGGCCAGCAGGCATGCTTAGAGCAGGCAGACAGTGGGTTCTGGGAGCGCCTAAAACACAACCTGAGCGTCTCGGGAGGCGGTGATGGAAGGTGCCAGCCAGAGAATAGGCCCAGCAGTGCATGGAATTCATGCTGTGAGGCTCACCTCCTCCTGCACCAGCCCTGGTGTAAGGGGCTCCATGCGCTGCTGCTAGATTAAGTTGACTGGTGGGGATCCAGGCCCACAATCAAGGGTGCTGGAACAATTTGTATAGTGGGGGTGCTGAGAGCCATTGAACCAACCTGTAAATCCAGTATATAAAGGAAACCACTTCAAGCCAAGGGGGTGCTACAGCACCCCTCCCCCCCTCGCCGCACCTCTAGTTCCAGCACCTGTGCCTACAACCGCAGACAGCTGGGAGAGAGTTGTTCTGGTGACCCGGGCAGGGTGGCCAACGCTGGTTGGACGTAGTCCTGGAGGTGTCAACAAGTGACAATCTTCAATTCCTGGTGACTCCCACAGCTAGCATTGTAATCCCACCGGGAACCACCACTCCACCTCAGCCCGGTTCAGGTGGGGCTGGGAAGGCAGTGGCAGGTGCTGGAGCTGTACATGGCAACGCCGAGTGTTGCAGGGACGAGTGACTGAGGTGGCCAGAGGGTCAGGGATCTGCACGCCTTTGCAGGGGTCCAGCAGGATGGAAATTGCCACATCACGACCGTGCAATCAGCAACGTCTGCCTGTTATGCCCAGTGTCACGCCCAGGGTGACAGGCCACGTGTCCAGCACACCACACCGCGAGGCGGCTGTAAGGCAGAGGAGCTGAGGCGGTGACTGGGTCAGTGCTGCCAGCAGCAGGTGCAGAAACACAGAGGAAGGCAATTTGGGGCCCACTCAAATCCCCTGTAGCTCCACTCCCTCCATGCCTTTGCCTCAGTTTGGGATGGAGAGAGCAGGTGTTATCTGCTGAGGGTCTCCCCACTGCTTCCCTCTGGCCAGGCTGGGGTCTCCCTCCCCAGCTAAGCTCTGATTGCCTTGTGGGACGTGCCCTGACGCAGACACCCCAAACTCTCCAAGCTCCTGTCACAGCCAGAGAGCTCAGGCCCGGCTCCTCAAAAGGTACCAAGGCACCTACCTCCCATTGACTTCACAGGGAGCTGGTGTCTCATGCCCAGGAGGAGCTGGACCAGAGCGACAGTTCTTCAAACCTCAGCTTTCAATTGGGACACGGAGGCTGTCATAACTGTAAAGGGAAGGGTAACAGCTGTCCTGTGTACAATACTATAAAATCCCTCCTGGCCAGAGACTCCAAAACCCTTTTACCTGTAAAGGGTTAAGAAGCTCGGGTAACCTGGCTGACACCTGACCCTAAGGCTTGGTCTACACTAACCCCCCAAATCGAACTAAGGTACGCAACTTCAGCTATGTGAATAACGTAGCTGAAGTTCGAAGTACCTTAGTTCGATCTTACCTCGGTCCACACGCGGCAGGCAGGCTCCAACGTCGACTCCGCGGCTCCCCCGTCAACTCCGCGGTACTCCTCTCGTCTAGCTGGAGTACCGCAGTCGACGGCAAGCACTTCCGGGTTTGACTTATCGCGTCCAGACAAGACGCGATAAGTCGAACCCAGAAGTTCGATTGCCAGCCGCCGAACTAGCGGCTGGGTATAGATGTACCCAAAGGACCAATAAGGGGACAAGATACTTTCAAATCTTGGTGAGGGGGAAGGTTTTTGTTTGTGCTCTTTGTTTGGGAAGTTGTTCGCTCTTGGGACTAAGAGGGACCAGACTTCAATCCAGGCTCTCCAAATCTTTCTGAACAAGTCTCTCATATTTCAAACTTGTAAGTAAACAGCCAGGCAAGGCGTGTTAGTTTATCTTTGTTTTCTCAACTTGTAAATGTACCTTTTACTAGAGTGTTTACCTCTGTTTGCTGTAACTTTGAACCTAAAACTAGAGGGGGGTCCTCTGGGCTCTTTAAGTTTGATTACCCTGTAAAGTTATTTTCCATCCTGATTTTACAGAGATGATTTTTACCTTTTTTTCTTTAATTAAAAGCCTTCTTTTTAAGAACCTGATTGATTTCTCCTTGTTTTAAGATCCAAGGGGTTTGGATCTGTATTCACCAGGGAATTGGTGAAGAGTCTCTCAAGACTACCCAGGGAAGGGAATTAGCACATTGGGAGTGGTGGCAGCAGACCAGATCTAAGCTGGTAATTAAGCTTAGAAGTTTTCATGCAGGCCCCCACATCTGTACCCTAAAGTTCAGAGTGGGGAAGCAGCCTTGACAGGGGCCCTCCCCCAATCCCTTCTCCCCTGCACGAGCTCGAGCAAAGAGGGGCTGTCCATCTGACTTCAGAGTCAGGGCCCCAGTGAAAACCCCAATTGTTCGTTCAGATATAGGCCTGACGGACTTTGCCCTCCCACGTCTCCCAGCTCCTTCCCCCCCCCACAGAGCGCCAGCCCCAGGACGGCACGCTAGTGGATGGTCAGCGTAGCATCCCATCGTCCAGTGCCCCCTGGCCAGCATGAGCAGGAACATGGGATAGCGACCAAGGGGAGTTAAGTCTCTCAATCCCTTTAAGAATCTGGGCCAAAGCATCTGAAAACAGACTTCTCCTCCCCTCCCCCTTGAGGGCCAATTTGAAACCAAAAAGAGTCACTCCAGCACCAAGCTGTGTGCTGGAGAACACTGCTTCCTTCCTGCCTTCTCCGAGGGCCTGACCCAGAGCCTCCCACTAACATGAAACCCAGATACATGGAGCCAGGGCACAGGCCCACACCGTCGCAGCACCATGTTCATTTGCCAGCAGGAGGGATGTGTTGGACAGGCAAGCTAAGTCCCGACACGAAATCCAGCCTGCTGTCCCTTCCGAGGGATTCTCTTCCCCGTCCTGATTTGCCATCACTGCTCTAGATCACAGTTCAGAAGATTACTGGTACCTTTGCATTTGTTCCAGTCTCTCCTATTGCAAAGGAGCTAGAGGGCTGGTTGCTGTATGCTCCCTTTTATATTTGGCGGCAAAAGAGCCCTCAAAAATATGGCAGTGGCAAGTAAAAAATACACTGATTTAAGGACAGGCTACAAGCAGGAGGGACATTCCAAACCATAGCTCAGCTGGAGGTTAAAACCTGTCACAGAAGAGACCTGTAATGGAAACTGTTGGTGTACGTTACGCTGTGTCTATACTAGCACTTGTCCATAAAGTGTTCCATGGTCGTGGTGTGAAAAAACCACCCCCCTGACCAACAGAAGTTACACTGACCTTAGCGCTGGTGTGGACAGTGCTGTGTTGGTGGAAGAGTTTCTCCTACCGCCTCTTGCGGAGGTAGGAGTTAAGCCAACGGGAGAGTCAGCTAGAGTGTCTCCACCACAAGCCCTGCAGTGGCACACCTCTAGTGCGGTCGTGTAGATGTAGCCTCAGAAAGTTCCTCCTGAACCTGTATCAGAGGGGTAGCCGTGATTGTTGCTTTTTACAGATTCAGACTGAGGGTCCTGTGGCACCTTTGAGACTAACAGAAGTATTGGGAGCATAAACTTTCGTGGGTAAGAACCTCTGGCATCTGAAGGAGTGAGGTTCTTACCCACAAAAGCTTATGCTCCCAATACTTCTGTTAGTCTTAAAGGTGCCACAGGACCCTCTGTTGCTTTCTCCTGAACCTGGACTCACTCCTGTAGGAATGAGTCACTCTCAGCCCAACCCAGCAGAGTTTTTAACCTGGGTGCTTAGCTTTAAACAGGCGAGTTCCCATTGAGCTTAACAGGCACAGTCAGGTGAGTGCACTTTTGCAAGTCACACCCATGCCTGAAGACATATTAAGGAGCCTAAGCTCTGGCACTGGTTTATGAAAACCATGATCAGTATTATTTATGCATCACCAAAAGGTTCGATTCCCTGTTTTAATTGCACCACTCAGCGCAGCCTCAACGATGGAACGGCACCTTCATGAGAGGCTGCCTCAGTTTGAAAGTTCAAGTTTCCACCGTGTTTCTGTGAATGGATTCATACCATCCTAGATAAGTAGGCTTGACAGGATCAGATTAATAAGAGTCAATAAATGTTGATTTCACCTAACACACAAACAGACAAAAGTATTTCCATTGAAAAGTGATTGAAATTTACAGATAGGCAGAAAAAGAAACACTGCTGGGAAACGTATTACAGCCTGATTTAAGGATATTTACTTTGTGTCCATTGACAGTTTGCGTTTAACAGTTATAAAGCTTTAACTTTCCGAATCTCAACATCTCCTGCCTTGAAAAATTGTCTGACCCACATCATTTCCCACAACTGGGAAAATTTACATTGATAAAAATTAAAATAAAATGCTTAAAAGCCGAACATTGATATTATCTCTCAAAAAGAAAACACTGAATTCTGCCAACCTTTATGTAAGGCTATTAGCTGTGTATATACACATCTAAATACCATGCTGCCCTCTGGTGGTCATTGTGGGAAAAGTCGCTTGATCCTTGCTAAATTAAAGGACATTGTGAACAAAAAAAAGTCACTTCTGAAAAGCATTTCACTGCTATTGCTGTAACCTCAGAGTGACAGATCTGGGAGTCAGTATCTTCCCCCTGTTTTCACTTTGTTTATTTTGCACATGTGGCTGCACTTCGTGTACAGATTTTCAAAGGGGATTTGGATAAGTAAGCATAATATTTTCAGGGGCAGCCAAGGTCCAACTGCTCCATAGTACCTAAAACCCCAACTCCCATAGATTTCAGCACCTCAGAGGATCTGGGCCTATGTGACTTAGAAGCCTAATCCCTTTGGATTTAGGATTACACTCCAGCTGCTAAGTGCCTAAATCACTTTTGAAAAGGAGACTTGGGAGCCTAAATCACATAGGTGCTTTTGAAAAAATATCCTAACTTCCCTAGTCTCCTTTGAAAATCCCAACCTTTGCCAAAGCCAGTTGCACTTTTCCCCAAATCAGGCACCTTGCACCACTGAAGGCAATCAGACGGTTGCCATAGACATCAGTGGCTGCAGATCCAGGCCTATCCATTAGATTCTGCCCACGTGGCTCTTTCACACAAACAGCAACAGAGAAGAATTTCATAGTATAGGAAGATGATCATCAACTTATACTGGGGGGGGGGGGCGCCACGCAGCACCAGGGCAGCACCCGAGCCTCATTTGTTTTAAATGTGAGAGAGACAAGGGAGCTGAGGTAGTATCTTATTGGACCACCTTCTGCTGGCGAGAGAGAGACGAGCTTTCACGCTACTGAACTCTTTGTCAGGTCCAACTCTTAAAACTCTTCCACATGTGAACGAGTTGACAGTGCCACTTCAGAGCCAAAGGCCATATTCTGGAATCCACCCCAGAGGGCTTGCAGCAGTAAACGCACCTCGCTCCCCCTTAAAGCTTTCTATCAGCAGATCGCAAAGCACTTTACAAAGGCAGTCAGTAGCATTATCCCCATTTTACAGATAGGGAAACTGAGGCACAAAGAGGGGAAGCAATTTACCCAAGGTCACACAACTGGTCACGAGCCGAGTCAGGAATGGACCCCAGACCTCAAGAGTCTCAGTCCAGTGCTTTATCTGCTAGGCCACACTGCTTCTCACCCCTGCTAAAGCAGCTATCTGCTCCAAGATATTTCTATTCTCCCCAAGGAAGAAGAGCACTGCCCGTCTAGTCTTTGCTCAGACACCTCCATGCAGGGGCCTAGCTCCCCAGCCTCTAGCCCATAGGCGCCGACTTAGGGGTGCTCCGGGGCTGGCGCACCCAAGGGAAAAAAGAAAGGTTGGTTCTGAGCACCCACTGGCAGCCCACCAATCAGCTCCTCCCCCTCCCCCAGCACCTCCCACCCACAGCGATCAGCTGTTCCACAGCAGCGTGCAGGAGGTGCTGAGGGAAAGGGGGGGGGCGCGGAGAAGAGCGCGAGGCCAGGACATGTTCAGGGGAGGGGGCAGAGCAGGGCAGGAAGAGGCAGGGCCTTAGGGGAAAGGGTGGAGTCGGGGCAGGGCCTGGGGCAGAGCAGGGGTCCAGCATGCACGCGCACACACACACACACACACACACACGCACACACACAGGTGCCTCTGATCTGGGCAATTCCAGACCCGCACATCAGTTGCTCAAATAATTGTATTGAACAGTAGCATTGCCATGGCCCCTTTTCTGGGTGCGAGGTATTTTGTAAAGGCTCAACTTCTGGAACAAACAGTGCTGTGCAGGGGCCTCTTTGGACAGCCTGAGAGATCCCTGCTGAACGGTTTTCAGCTCAGAGACACCAGTGCCAACTCCACACAGTGGAGCAGCCTGTGGATTTGTACAGCCCTTACAGCCAGGAAGAGACACTGGTAGGAATGAGCAAGACCGCTCCCAGACAAATGGAGTCCAGTTTTCTACACTGTGACAAACATCGTATTGCTTTCATTCCTCGCATTGATCTACTGGAGCATTACATGGGCAGACAACAGGGTTGAAGTCATTGGCACCGACATGTGGGGACCTGACGTGTCTGTGACATGTCCTTCTGAAGTCAAAGGTGTGCCACGAGCTGGTCAGCCCGTGGCACAGCCAAACAAGCAGCTGGCAGTGAGTCTTCAGTGTCCCCGAGTGGTACGCCACATGCCAAGAAACACTGCAGACCTTCCTGCAGAATTTTGCAAGCCCTGTAACTGGAGATTTCAAAGCAGTCTCTTATTATGTGCATGTACAGCCCCAAGCACAAGGGGTCCTGACCTCAGCTGGAGCCTCTGGGTATCACTGCAGTACAAATACTAAAGGGCCTTTCCTTCTCACAACACTCCCGAGAGGTACCGAAGACGTGTCCCCATTTTACAGATGGGCAAGCTGAGTCACCAAACAGCTCCACGGTCCTCTTTTCTGCCATCCTGCTGCTTTAAGGCTCTACCAGTCAGGAAACAACTCCCAAAGTTATACTATGGAGTGAACTGCTGCCGTGCAAGTTAGCAGGCAGATTTCCTGTGGGGTATTAAATAACAGTGTTTACAGCGCCTGGCTGAGGTTACATCTTAAGCCTGGATGTGTAACAAATATGCCAAGTAACTCCTGTGCACCGAGTAACCCAAGCTGGGCATTAGTGGGTTACTCCTAAGTGAAACCCGACCCTATTAGAGCAGCTGCTAGGAATCTCTGCTCTCCAGTGGACTATAAACCTGAGCCTTGGAAAGATAAAGAACTCTTCCCCTAAGAGCCTCCTCACGGGAGGCAAAACGGGACACTGCAACCAGGTCCTCAGCTGGTCTCAGTCAGCATAACTCCACTGCACTCAGAGCCGAACACCCAACATTGACCCAAGTGTTCCAGCAGATTCTAGATCTTTCCGTGGACCCGGATGTTTGGGGGGAGGTTTGACACCAGAGGAGGAAGTTCCCTTCTAGGACTAGAATTTTCAGTGCACCAAATGGAAACTCATCCCTCCACCCCCTTCGGCCCCGGGCCCCAGCAAATCTAAGCCAGCCCTAGTGACCGTAATAAAACAGGGTCACGACCCACAGTTTGAGAACCGCTGAAGACTATTGGGAAGGATGGGCCACTATGACATTCCACGGGAATGGGGCGTTTCTCTCCTGATCAGTAATTCGGTGGAGTCCGGTTTTGATGGGCACGTGAGGAGTCTGTGTTGGTTTTAACATGGTAATCACTCAGGGGAAAAGGGCCCCAGTCCCAAGAGGCCCTTGAGCACATGCAAGTGTTATGTGCTAGGCTGGAGCAGGGCTCCTTTGAACTGGATTTTTAAAAGCCCTAGAGCAGCACTGGCCAAGAAGCCAGTGTCACAGGTGATAGATTCCCACTGCCGGGAACGGAGGTGGTTAGGTTCAGAGACAAGTGGAGCCGACATACCAGATCTGACAGACACTAATGGAGTCAGCCGTGCCCTCCACAGCCACGGAGTTACTACACAGAGCACTCCGGTCTCTCCTCCCCTGGACAGACTCAACCTTAAAAATGGGTCACGCTTGTCCTGTTTTTTTTTTTTTTTTTAAATGGAGATATCCTATCTCCTAGAACTGGAACGGACCTTGAAAGGTCATCAAGTCCAGCCCCCTGCCTTCACTAGCAGGACCAAGTACTGATTTTGCCCTAGATCCCCAAGTGGCCCCTTCAAGGATTGAACTCACAACCCTGGCTTTAGCAGGCCAATGCTCAAACCACTGAGCTATCCCTCCCCCTGTTGAGGGTCTCCAGAGCAGCCCAAATTAATTAGCCTGGGCCACGTTCTCTGCTGGCCTCGCTACGGCCATTAGAGACCTCGGCAGCACGTGTCAGTGGTAAGAACCGCGTTTGGCGGCCTCTCTCTAAGCTGCTCTGCCTGCACACGCGGTGCATTTGTCCAAGGGTAGGAGCATTAAATCCTTCCGGATTGTCTCTCTGTTGAAGAGCAGTGAAACAAGCATGGCTGCCTCCCGAGCAGCCAGCCAACTGCCGCTTGAGTGGCAGCTCTCGCCTCGGTCAGCTTTTCACGTAAAATGGAAAAATGCTACTGCCCCGGGGCAGCACCCTCATCCCCCTCCCTTATGGCGGCCCTGCAGGCCCTCCTAGGTAACTCTGCACAGTCCAAACAGGCATGAGACAGAAGTCCCCGCCCTGGGATCTACCTTATGTAACCCCTTTGGGGTTTAGAGAGCATGGCCCTTTAAATCTTTTTCCTAAGCGGGAGGGAGAGAGTAAGAAAAAAGAAGGGAAATGCCAGGGAGCAGCGCTGGAGCTCTAAGGAGAGGGGGAGGCAGCCCCTGGAAAAGTGAAGCAGGAGAGAACCTGCCTGAAGCCTGGGAAGGACAGGGCCGATGGGGGACACCCCAGGACAGGATCCAGGAGGAGCACTGTGCCAGGGAGGAATCGCCCGAGAAAGACAGGCCGGAGCTGGACCCAGTATCACGGCTGCCCAGAGCTGCATGGGGCTGTGAGTACTGGGGCTTGGGACTCTGCATTGGGAACAAGGAGGGAGGTTGCTAGATAGTTAAGTGGGGAGGTGGTCGCTCTGTGTGGCTTTGCAGAGAGCGGCAGAAGAGGGCACCGGAGGGGTTTGTTGGGGGAAAAATTCACTGGCGCCAAAGACAACCAGGAGCACCCAAGACTCACCACTGGACTGGAACTTTGCTCAGGCCTCCTGAACTCTGTGTGCAGACACATTGCTCCGTGTCTGCCCTTCCAGACTGTGCTACCGCTGGGCCCTTGGGGCCTTGGTTTGGATGCAGCCCTGTTCTACTGCTCCCCCTATATTTCCCCTTGTTGATTTTCTCCTCTCATCCCTCTGTAAATAAATATTTCCCTTGTTATATCCACTGTACTTTTCCTGTGGGTGTGTGTGTTCACTCTGGGGGGTTTGGAACAGGTGCCCCTGGGGTGGAAGGGATTTCTCCTGCTGCATTCCTGTGCATGCCTTCTCTTGGCCAGAGCTGCCTGCAGAGCAGACTCCATCTTGGCCACGAGGGCGCTAAAGTTACACTTATTTGAGCCCAAATAAACTAAAACCCAACAAGTCTGTTCCTGCTCTCTTCCCCAGCCTCTTGCAGTCACTCAAGCTGCTCGCTCTACTTGAGGGCAGAGTCCTCAGCCAGCCACCACCTGGGTTAGGTACAACCTCTGCCTTTATTCCCTGTATTACTCACCTGCAACTGCTGCTGTCCTCTCCGGGAGCTCCTCCCACCAGGAGCACATCTCCTACAGTCCTTGGTCTGGGGAGCATTTCTCCTCAGGAATTTCCTGCCTCTAGAGTCTCCTTCAGCTGAGCCCAGAGAACCCTTTATCAGGCTCATTAACTAATTAGCTGCCAATCAGCCACCTACAAATTTAATTATTTCCATGTGGGTTTGAGTTGGCTCATTCTCCCTCCCAGGAGCCTGTCACAGGTAGGCTGGTCCCTGACCCCATTAAAGGGCCAGCCCATACATTCTGTCACAGCCAGTAACAGCACTATGGCATTGTGTGGCAAGCACTGAAAGAGGCAGACGATTGAGAGTCTTTCCTCAGATGAGGAAGAGAATACACGGAGGACAGAGATCGAGGTTAGCATCATGCAGGCAAAGGGGATGAAAGTCAAGCTTGGCTCTGAGAAAGAATGAAAGACACCAGCCATGAGCGTTGCAAACCTGCCCAGTTCTGCAGCAGAACAATCACACTGCTTGTTGATTGCAGCTGACTGGGGAAAAGAAAGTTACAAATGTCATGAAACCATTGGACATTTTGAATGTATTTCTACTTTCTAGAGTCCATTTTTGGTCCATCCCCTCCCCCCCCCACACACACAGAGTTTTGGGGGGAACAGAATTAGGGTGACCAGATAGCAACTGTGAAAAAATGGGACAGGGGGTGGGGGCACCTATATAAGAAAAAGTCCCAAAAAGCAGGACTGTCCTGTTAAAAAATGGGACATCTGGTCACCCTAAATAAAATGAACAACATCCAGGAGGGCTGGGCTCGCCATGACTCTCACCCATTATTTTTCCTTTTTCCACTCGGGCACTTTTCCAAAGTTGGAGATGTTGTGAAAAGCGACAGAGTGGAAAAAGGAGAAAGGAAGGAAAAGGAAAGAGTGAAGAAAAAGAAAGAACGAACCTAGACCCCATTCTGTTGGGCTCAGCGGCATTTCAATGAAAGCAGGGAGGAACGGAGCAGCAGGAGCAGTAAAAGCGAAAATCCAACACCGCAAACAGCATTCGTTTTTAGAAATTCTCCCTTCATTTTTCTATTGGAAATGAAACAATATCACCATTTTGAAATGTCCCCGCAACAAGCGTAAGAAAAGTGACATTTCCATGTGAAAATGTTTAGTTTCAACTAAACTCCATTTTTTTGGGCAGAAAAACTATTTCAGGTGAATAATTTCAACCAGCTCGGGTGACCACCCTCCGAGTCTGGTTACAGACACCTTCCCTGGGCTCACCAGGAACAAGGAACTGCCTGAGTCCCACCATAAGCAGTAGGTCTACAGATGTTCTGGGCTACTAGGGAACAATGAAATGAGGGGAGGGATAACTCAATGGTTTGAGCATTGGCCTGCTAAACCCAGGGTTGAGAATCAATCTTTAAGGGGGCCATTTAGGGAACTGGGGTAAAAATCTGTCTGGGGATTTATCCTGCTTTGAGCAGGGGGGTGGACTAGATGATTTCCTGAGGTCCCTTCCAACCCTGATATTCTATGAGTCATTACAAGAAGTTTTGGTGTGGTAAAGGAGGGTTACAAACCTGGGATATGAGTGCCATCTAGTGGAATTGCCTTTTAAAAATTGAACTTTGCCCACACACAAAAATGCAGTGATGACAATGGACTTACACAAATTTTGAGTTACGCAAGGCTTTCCAGCGCAGAACAATTGCGTAAGTTGTGGGGCGTCTGTACATTGTGTCAGTTCTAGCTGCACCAGAGGGCCTGACGCTGCATTCCTGATTGGGAATTTTAGATGAATAAGGAATTCAGCATTGCGTGCCCTAAGGCAGGCGAGGAGGAGCTCTTACAAGACACATTGCTCACTGAAACTACAATTAACGGCAGACATGCCAACACTAGAGCCAGGACGTTAAGAATAAGCACAGATGAATAGCTCTGGCTCTGCAGATCCGTGGCTAGATACCTTTGTTTGGCCCAGGGTATCATGCCCATCACATTGGAAGTACAAGGTGAAAATATTAATCCCAGCCCAGCTGCTAGTGGTGGGAATCTGCTGGCTAATACAGCACAATGCAAGCTGCTGAATCCTAGAAGCCATAGAATCATAGAACTGGAAAGGAGCTAGAGAGGTCCTCTAGTCCAGTCCCCTGCACTCATGGCAGGACTAAGTGTTATCTAGGCCATCCCTGACAGGTGTTTGTCCAACCTGCTCTTAAAAAGCTCCAATGATGGAGATTCTACAACTTCCCTGGGCAATTTATTCCAGTGCTTAACCACCCTGATAGTTAGGAAGTTTTTCCTAATGTCCAACCTAAACCTCCTTTGCTGCAAGGTAAGCCCATTGCGTCTTGTCCTATCCTCAAAGGTTAAGAAGAACAATTTTTCTTCCTCCTCCTCGTAACAGCCTTTTGCATACTTGAAACTGTTATGTCCCCCCTCAGTCTTCTCTTTTCGAGACCCAATTTTTTCAATCTTCACTCAGAGGTCATGTTTTCTAGACATGTAATCATTTTTGTTGCTCTTCTCTGGACTTTCTCCAATTTGTCCACATCCTTCCTGAAATGTGCTGCCCAAAACTGGACACAATGCTCCATTAAGGCCTAATCAGTGTGGAGTAGAGCAGAAGAATTACTTCTCGTGTCTTGCTTAGAACACTCCTGGTAATACATCCCAGAAGGATGTTCGCTTTTTTTGCAACAGCGTTACACTGTTGACTCATATTTAGCTTGTGATCCACTATGACCCCCAGATCCCTTTCCACAATACTCCTTCCTAGGCAGTCATTTCCCATTTTGTATGTGTGCAACTGATTGTTCCTTCCTAAATGGAGTACTTTGAATTTGTCCTTATTGAATTTCATCCTATTTACTTCACACCATTTCTCCAGTTTGTCCAGATCATTTTGAATTATAATCCTGTCCTCCAAAGCACTTGCAACCCCTCCCAGCTTGGTATCGTCTGCAAACTTTATAAGTGTACTCTCTATGCCATTATCTAAATCATTGATGAAGATATTGAACAGAACCAGACCCTGAACTGATCCCTGCGGGACCCCACTCATTATGCCATTCAACCATGACTGAACCACTGAGAACTACTCTCTGGGAACGGTTTTCCAACCAGTTTTGTAGCCACCTTATAGTAGTTCCAGCTAGGTTGCATTTCTCCAGTTTGTTTATGAAAAGGTCATGCGAGACATCTCACATGACCCATCTTGCATAAAACACATCTTAGTTAGGCCATAATTATATCATAACCATCTCTCTCTGAAGAACATGGGGCGTAGTGTCACATGGGGTATTTGTCTTGTAACACATTCTTTTTTCTGCAAGTACAGCCGGCCACGCCGGACTGTTTTTCTGGCTCAGTTGAAGTGTCCCAAGCTGCCTGTTTTGTCAGTTCAAATGGTAGCAGCAGATGTTTTCAGTCCAGGGCTACCAGTCTGGGCTGTGCAGAAATGCAGGGTGATTGTAAAGAATGTGTCTCCATCCTACATCTGCACCTTATTGACTTGTGTCTCGAGTTTCTGGCTGGTGATGCATGTGAACTTCTCCTGGGATAGGAACTCTAGATGGTCAGTTAAATTCCAGGGCAGGGCATACTGATTATGTCTGCCTCTCTAGCCCACGACCCCCCTGCATAGAGAGATGTGCTAGTCAGTCACCAGAAACCAAAAAGTCTCCTGAGCACAGGTGGATGGCTCTCCTCCACTAGCCTGGAACAGACGTTCTCATTCCCACATAGGTGCCCTGCAGATAACAATGCTTCCAGAGTTTGTCCTGCCTGAAGGGACTGTAAAGCCAAAGTTAGTAAGAGGGGCCCTCATAGGAATGGCCCCGGGGGGGGGGGGGGGAATGAGATTGATGAATTATGATAAAACTGACATACCCAAATTAAAATGATGTGTCTTGGCTTGCTTGAGCTTCTGAAGAGGCCAGTGAATAATGTCTGAATAAAATAAAACCAAATCATAAAAAGTATCATCCTGTGACCTTGAAGAGAGACAGCCCCTGGAAAAGGAGAGAAATCCTTTTTCCTCCTGGTCCGACAAGGACCACGGTAGGCCCATCCCCCTCTGCTGGGCTGAGACAGGAGCCGGGGGGAGTGGACTGTCACCCAGCGTGGGAGAAGGGAGAGAATCAGGGCCGAAATGATGCAGGGCGTTTTGGCCAAGGCTGAGGAGGAGGTGTCAGAGAGCCAAGGAGCCACCCCAGCAGGAGGTGCCGTTCCTGGGGCAGACGGCAGGTTGAGGGAGGAGGACAGAGCCCAGCAGAAGCAGCTAGCTCTCATGCACACCAGGCTCCAGCTCCACGGGCTGCGTCCCCGCCATGCTACCATGTCCGGCAGCAGGGGCTCCCCCAGAAGGATTTCTCAGGGTACACCCCTTGGCTCCCTGCCACCCTTCTCCCGGCTAGCTTGCTGCAGCTCCCTGTACTTCCAGCTGTTGCTGAGCGAGTCCTGGTGTGGCAGAGCAGAGGAGAGACCGGCTGCTGGAAGTGGGTGAGGCCAGGCAGAGGGGCTGCAAGGCTGAAGCTGTGTGGGCCGCGCTGCTGCTCCTTGCCACGGCTGTGAGGAGGGCCCAGTGCTGATGACTTGGCGCCCGCCCTGCCTATAGTTCACATCGTGTGTAACGTGCACAGCTGCAGGTGCCACCGTGCTGCAGCCTATGCAGCCCTTGGACTGCAGATGGACTCCATGGCCCAAGCAACGAATGGTTCGCGGAACAAGCAAACTCATGTTCTTCTGAACCTCTGAGGACAGGACAAGAAGCAATGGGCTTAAATTGCAGCAAGGGAGGGTTAGGTTGGACATTAGGAAAAATTTCCTGTCAGGGTGGTTAATCACTGGAATAAATTGCCTAGGGAGGTTGTGGAATGTCCATCATTGGGGATTTTGAAGAGTCGGTTGGACAAACCTCTGTCAGGGATGGTCTAGATCAGGGGTCAGCAACCTTTCAGAAGTGGTATGCCGAATCTTCATTTATTCACTCTAATTTAAGGTTTCGCGTGCCAGTAATACATGTTTAATGTTTTTAGAAGATCTCTTTCTATAAGTCTATAATATATAACTAAACTATTGTATGTAAAGTAAATAAGGTTTTAAAATGTTTAAGAAACTTCATTTAAAATTAAAATGCAGAGCCCCCCGGACCAGTGGCCAGGACCCGGGCAGCGTGAGTGCCACTGAAAATTAGTGCCATAGGTTGCCTACCCCTGGTCTAGATAATACTTAGTCCTGCCATGAGTGCAGGGGACTGGACTAAGTGACCTCTCGAGGTCCCTTCCAGTTCTATGATTCTATGTACCCTGTACATCAGTCCACACCTGCTCAACCACAGCCATGCCCGTGAAGTGCAGAGGGGCCAAGGAGAACAGGAAGACAGGGAACACACAGAAACACATGGGGTGGGCTGTCCCTGTCCGGGGTGGGGGGGGGCCAGGGGCTGGGCTGTGGAGGGGGGCCAGGGGACCAGGATGTGTATGTGGGGAGGGGGGGCTGGGCTGTCCGTGCCCAGGGTTGGGGGGGGGTGGCAGGGGACTGGGCTCAGGGGGGCCGGGCTGTAGGGGGGGCAGGAGGTGGGCTGTCCTAGGAGAAGGGCTGGGCTGTCCCTGCCAGAGTTGGAGGAGGTGGGCTGGGCTGTAGGGGGGCTGGGGGCAGGCTGTCTCTGCCCGGGTTGGGTGGGAACAGGGGCTGAGCTGTGGGGTGGGCAGGGGGAGGGGGCGGGGACTGTCCCAGCTGGGGTGGGGGGAACAGGGGGCTGGGCTGTGGGGTGGGCAGGGGCTGTCCCAGCCGGGGTGGGGGGAGCAGGGGGCTGGGCTGTGGGGGGAGCAGGGGTAGGCGGCTGTCCCATCCGGGCTGAGGGAAGCAGGGGGCTGGGCTGTGGGGTGGGCAGGGGCTGTCCCAGCCGGGGTGGGGGGAGCAGGGGGGCGGGCTGTCTCAGCCGAGGGGGCGGGGGCTGTCCCAGCCGGGGTGGGGGGAGCAGGGGGCTGGGCTGTGGGGTGGGCAGGGGCTGTCCCAGCCGGGGTGGGGGGAGCAGGGGGCGGGCTGTGGGGGGGAGCAGGGGGAGGGGGCTGTCCCAGCCGGGGTGGGGGGAGCAGGGGGCGGGCTGTGGGGGGAGCAGTGGGAGGGGGCTGTCCCAGCCGGGGTGGGGGGAGCAGGGGGCTGGGCTGTGGGGGGAGCAGTGGGAGGGGGCTGTCCCAGCCGGGGTGGGGGGGAGCAGGGGGCGGGCTGTGGGGGGAGCAGGGGGCGGGGGCTGTCCCAGCCGGCGTGGGGGGAGCAGGGGGCTGGGCTGTGGGGGGAGCAGGGGGAGGGGGCTGTCCCAGCCGGGGTGGGGGGAGCAGGGGGCGGGCTGTGGGGGGAGCAGTGGGAGGGGGCTGTCCCAGCCGGGGTGGGGGGAGCAGGGGGCGGGCTGTCCCAGCCGAGGGGTCTGTCTGAGCCGTGGTGGGGCGCCCCCGGCTCTGTCTGGCGGCGCTGTCCAGCGGCTGCAGCCCGGTGCCTGCGCTCCCTGCCCAGCGCCCAGCCCGCGCCATGGCCCGGCCCGTCGGGCTGTTGCTGCTGCTGCTGGCGCTGGCGGCGCGGCGGGGCGCGGGCGGCGGGTGCGGGCTCTGCCGGCCCGAGCGCTGCCCCCCGGCGCGCTGCCCGGCGCCCGAGCTGGCGGCGCGGGACGAGTGCGGCTGCTGCGAGCGCTGCCTGGGCGCCGAGGGCGAGCGCTGCGGCGGGCGGGGCGCCGGGGGCTCGCGGGGGCCCCGCTGCGGCCCGGGGCTGGTGTGCGTGAGCCAGGCGCGGGGCGCGGGGGCGCCCGAGGGCACCGGCCGCTGCGTGTGCAAGGAGGACGGGGCGGTGTGCGGCTCGGACGGGCGCTCCTACCCCAGCGCCTGCGCCCTGCACCTGCTCGCCGGGCCCCGGCGCGTCCGCAAGGCGCACGACGGCGAGTGCCGGCTGGGTGAGACGGGGCCGGGCGCGGGGGGCGGGCGGACGGGACGGGCTGGGTCCAGCGGGGCACCCGCTCTCCCCACCCCGGGGATCCCGGCGCGCTGGAGCCGCCGGGCGGGACGGACGGACCCGGGGACCGCTGCGCTCAGAGCCGGGTCTCGCTGCCTGTCGCTAGCGGCGCCGCAGGTGCAGGGCATGGGGCGGGCGTGGGCGCCTCGGGGTGGGGATCCAATCCGCCGCTGCTCAGGTCTTTGTGCCCTGCTCCCCGCCTGGACAGTGCCTGGAAACCCTCGGGCTCAGGGGTGTCTTTCAATCCTTGGGCTGGCCCCGGCTCCCTTTGTGCTTCTAACGAGATCAGTGACACTGTCAGCACCGATCTCAAGGCACTTGGCAAAGGAAGGTTCATTCCCGTGGCTGTTTGTTTAATGTTGGAATGGTTTCCGTATTATTTAGTGTGGGTTTAAAGCGGACTGTCCTTTGAGGTACCAATTCAGTCCCAGCCTCCACTTGTGTGTGCCCTGGAGGTACAGACAACTGCACGTGCATTTGAACAAGTCTAAGATTCGTGTGCAGATTTGCACCCACAAAAACCTAGTTGGACAAGGGAGTTTTGCAGATACACTTTTCAGCCCCTGTGCGAGGGGTCGAAGTGTTGTCGTGAGCGCGGGCACATGTGTGTGAGCCCAGTCTTGCACAGGAGGCCAGGTGGAGGCTGGGGGGAGAATTTGGCCATGTTTGTGCGGTCTCTTGTCAAGGTGAGTTGGGCAGGATGCCTCACATGTACTAATGTGTTCTTAAGAATTGACTGTCACCGTTGTGATGCCCCACAGCAACACAGCATGGTGTGAGCATTACAGTAGCTGGCCTGCTCACTCCTTGTCCCCATCACATGCACTTCTGGCCCCCAACGTGAGCTGTGTATGAGGGCCAGACTGCTGTGGTGCTGTGGCTTTGTCTGGTGCTGTGGAGGTTGCAGGTTCCAGTCTCCCTTGAAGGAGTTGTTTTAATTGTCCTTGAGCTCTGTGGGTGGTGGCACAGATTGGCCCTGCAGCATGCTAGGGGGAGCGGGACAAGAGCTGCAGGCTGTGGATGGGTTTGGTGGGTCAGCAAGGGGGCTGCACTTCTCTCCTCAAAATACCCATGGGGGAGCGAGCAGGAGAAGCCTTCCTCCCCGGGGAGTAATAGCTAGGGGAGATTGAGGTGGGCAGATTGAGGCTGGATGGGCCAGGGAGCGCTGTGACAATGCTCCACGGGGCTAGTGGTGGGAGAAGTGGTTATGGATACAGTCTTATGAAGTGATGGGCAGGGGGCTTGATTCACCCTGTGGCTTCAGGGAGTGCATTGTGTTTTCCCCTGTGTCCCAGGGCCTCTGAGGTCCTGCCAGAGGGGAGCAGCTTTAAATCCCACCATAATGCTCTGTGAAGCATTGGGATCCTACTGCCCCTCCCAGGCCAGAGCCCCTGCTAGTCAGCCGCTCTCACTGCCCAGGCTGTGCCAGCCCGCTCTGGGTCTCCCGCAGTGGAGTGAGAGTTACAGATGGCACACCCCAGAGCAGCCTCTGCTCTGGAAGGCGTTTCCAGCCCTGGGAGCCCAGAGCAGGAATTCTGCATTGGTGAACGGAGCCCATTCACCCTTTGTGTTTTTATCCCCCCCTGCCTTCCCAGAGCCATTAACGGAGAGAAAGACAGCACTGCCCTTCTGAACTGGCCAGAGACATTTATCAAAAAAATAATAATGCTACTTGTCAATTCAGTGTTCTGGGTTAGATCCTGCAAGGTGCTGAGCACTCATGGCCCGATCCAGCAATGCACTTCACCACGTGCTTAACTTTAAGCACATAAAATGGGATTTACTCATGTACTCAAAGTTAAGCATATGCGGAAGTGCTTTTCTGAATCAGGGCCAGCTGAGACTATATCATCTTGAAGTATCAGTTATATAGTCTGGCAATGAATGAGTTAAGATGAGGTGCTGGTTCATTCTGTGACAATGTCATAATCCAAAAGTTTGAAGTTCTGTACCTGTAGTGCTAATTCTCTGGTCTGTCTGGCAAGCGGCATTCCTAAAAAGTAATTTTCTGGGTTTCTTTTTGAAATGGTTCACTGGAGGGATATAAGCACATTGCTCAAAATCCTTTTCTCCAAATGCGCATGCAGGATTATTCTGTTCCTTGACTGTAACTTATTCTTCAAATAAACTAATAATACAACAAATGCCTCCGAAAGGCAAAGGTTGGGTTTTGAGCCTTTAAGTGCTGAGAATTGTAGAGACATTACCTAGAGCATTAGAGAATGGAATTCCAGATTAGACATGCTGGCTTTTAATATTTTTTTTAAAAAATGGCTCTCTGCCTTCATATAATCAGCTTGTTTGGACAGTTAATTCTGTTAATGTTTCGGTAATTAACCTGCATTTTCAGAGTTGATAACTTGGTAATAAAAATTGACTTGGAACTGGAATTTGGCATACAAATTCTTGGCATGCTAAACACAAAATAATTGCCATGGATTTAAAAGAAAAACAGAACCGTTTTGGCCACTTCAAAGTTCCTTTAGTGTTTTAAGAAAAAACAATAGACGTTTACCAGGTTTAGAGACTTTTTTTGCACTTGAGTTACCGGAAATTTTGATTAAAATGAACCGTGGTTGGTTACTAATCTTATGAAGCTCTAATCACGTTCGGTATTTCAAAAAGGAGTTTAGATTGACCAGGAGATTTCAGTCCTTAAAACTTGACACAAGGGAATCTTTTCTTAGCAGATTTTTAATGTACAGTTAAATATGTATATACTCAAAACGCAAAACTTTCCATGAAAGTAATGCCTAGGATAATTCTCCCTTCCTCTCCCAGAAAACTAAATACACCCCAGTGAGTCAAATCCTAAACCCTGCACAAAGCCAAAAGCACAGGGGACCTCTGCCAGAAATGCACTCTGCTCTGCCCCCGCAGGCCCCCAAAAAACTGCTCCCCACCTGCTCCTGCAGCCTCAATGTTGCACTAACCTCAGAGACAAGTGCAATTCCCCTATATGGTGTAGTTGCAGACTCACTGGGCGCGCCCCATTCTGCCCCCCAAACACCCCTGCCCATTGCTGGCGATGGAGCCCTTTGGATTCTGCACCCAGCAGCTACAGAACTCCCTTTGCAGGCTCCCTACATGCTGCGTATTGAGCCTTTTGCCCTGCAGACAGATAGAGGATGGGACGAGATGCAGGATTTACTCCTATCCACATAATAAAATTAAGGCCCTGAAAGGTTGTGCGTGGCCCGTGTGGAGTTGAAGGGGCCGGCCTGCTTGCCAGGATCCAACTGCAGGATCAGGGCCTTAATGTTGTTGTAGTTTAGGGGCAAACCTTAAGCAAGGTCACCGCATGGGCGCCAGAGTCTGTCTGTCTGCGGATCTGATTGCAGGACCAGGGGTGCTGAAACAATTGGTATAGTACAGACGCTGAGAGCAATTGCACCAAACTGTAAAACCTGTATATGATGGAAACCACTTGAAGCCAGAGGGTGCAGCAGCCCCCCCCCCCCCCCCCCAGCCCCTATGGGCAGGACAAAAGCCAAGCAATTCTGAGCATCCCATACACTATGCCAGTCTTCCTATCCACAACAGTGTGACCTGAGGACTGTCAGCCTTTGCACTTCCTGCCACTGGCAGATTTGTGTCACAACCACATCGTTACTGAATGGCGGCTGTTAGCATCGGGCAACATTTTGTTGCATCTTCCTCTTTTTGTTTCCATACTGAGGAAAATGCAACAAGGAGGGGGCATTTCTGTATAAGTGAGCACCTCGTTATAGTATGACCCTAGGGCACTCATTTATTCAGCTGTAATCAGAGGGATAATTTTTAACAGTTCCCCCTGGGAGATGGGTTGTATGCAGACTGGATAAGCCTGGGTACCAGCTGCTTCCTTTCCTATTTGTAATCAAACCATCCCTGTGAGTTTGTTTAGTTTTTAATGAGCGTCCCTGAAGCCCAGAGAGGGAAAGGGCTCCTAAATTAAATGTGATTTTGATTCTCCTTGTGTCGCTGGAACATTTCTGAGACAGAATGGTGTGCACGGAGATCGGTTTAAAATTCACTTCCCACTCTGGCTTTTAAACATCCTGAATTGTAGCGGGGAACACCGGGTTATTGAAGGTTTGGACCCCCGGGTGTACACTAACGGTGCTCCCTTAGCTCCGCGGCCTGCCTTTTCATCAACGCTTTAGTTGGGAACAAACACATTGATTAAAAGGCGTTACCCCCTTTTCCAGAGACAAGCCCGGGTTCTTGTACTATCCTGCGGAGGAGCCTGCACTTTTACACCAAGGAATCTCCTGTCAGATGGAACAGTCCTAAGAAGCCTTTGAGTCACTGTGACCCGCAGCATTCTTTACAATACTCTGAATATATCAAGAATAAATGCCTGATCTCCTTTCATCTCTTCCAGCGCTTTTCATACTCCCTTTAATCCTCTCGCTGACTCAGCCAGTGAGAGATTAGGCAAAAGCTCTGCTAAATTCAGTGCCAATGTGAGCACAATTTGATATTCATAAATTAGTCTTGTCCCGGTAGATCCCAGTGAGCTTGGCTTTGTCTCTACAATCTTCTTTCCTCGTGATCTGTTTTAGTACTGGAATATGCAAGAACAGGTGCAGGTCACACTCGCCGTAGCTAAGGTTGCAAATCAGATTCCATTAAAACGTTGTTACTTAAACTTTTACAAAATAGTCAACTTTGGGGCAGATGTTTTTCATGGTAGGTCTGTGCCTGAAAGTGAGTATTTTACTTGTGTGTTTTAGAAGTATTTAAGAAAAATCCCTCTGGTTATTTTTGAGGGATAGCTCAGTGGTTTGAGCATTGGCCTGCTAAACCCAGGGTTGGGAGTTCAATCCTTGAGGGGGCCACTTAGGGATCTGGGGCAAAAATTGGTCCTGCTGTGAAGGCAGGGGCCTGGACTCAATGACCTTTCAAGGTCCCTTTCAGTTCTATGAGACAGGTGTAGCTCCATATTTTAATATATATATATATATTTAATAAAGGTGGGGAGGGGATTGCATGATGTTCAGTGCAAACACCAAAATGGGCCCTACCCATTTTCCCCCCACAAAGGCTGAAATGCTTTGAGCAGGCTATATTCCTCCACTAGGGTTTGCAGGTCAGAGTCAGTACAACTTGTGCATCTAACCTGATGGAGCAATATAACTTGATCTGAGCATTTCAGCTTTCTTGACTTGTGGAAGTTTGTTATATGGGAAGGTGCTGTCAGTTGCGACTACAGCATGAGTTATTTGCCTGTCAATTTTGTGTGAGAATTTGAGTTGGCCTTACGCTAAGGATGTTAATGAGGCCCTTGGCTTGTCCTTGTCAGCACAGATGAGCATTTTAAGGATGAAACTTCTTAGTAGAAAATCTGTAAACTCGGAAATGCCACTAAATACTTAGGAATCTAAAGAAACAAGTACAAGCATCCACTTCAGCAATGTAAGACCACAAAAGGGAAGAAAGCAAAGAACTAACAAGCTGTAAACAAAACCAATCATTAGGCCCTGAGTTTTAATCTCACCTCAACTGCTGACTGACCTTAATGCCTTGGACTTCTACAGCATTGTACAGTCCTTATTTCGGCCTCCCGCCCCAGATACAGTTATTTGCCCCCAGTTACCAGATGGGTAACAGAGGCAGAGAGTTGAAAGTTGGTGTGTCAGTTTTTGTGACATGGCGATTCACCTGGATATCACAAAGGATGAACAAGCAAAGGTGGTTGCAGGAAAAATTCCTTCGGCCCACCCTATTACACCGCCCTCCCCCCCGCAACTGAATCCATATTCCTTGCCATGATGCTCCAGTTCTCTTCTTCCCCCCTGCCCACTAAGGCATCTCTGAGGGAGGGGGAATCTCTGGGCATCAAGGAGGAGCATGGAAGGATGAACTCCCTCTAGACCAGGGCCGGTCCAGCTTTTTTGCCACCCCAAGCAGCGAAGCGGAGAAAAAAAAGAAGATAAAGCTGTGATTGGCGGCACTTCAGTAGCAGCTCTACCGCGCCACTTCATTTTTCGGTGGCAATTCGGCGGCAGGTGCTTCGCTCCGAGAAGGACTGAGGGACCCACCGCTGAATTTCCACCGAAAACACCGGTCGTGCCGCCCCTTTCCATTGGCCGCCCCAAGCACCTGCTTCCTTTGCTGGTGCCTGGAGCCGGCCCTGCTCTGGACCCAGGCCCAGACCACTCCTGTCTCCGCATCCAACATCACTGCATACAGGAGAACAAACATTCCACTCTCTAGCCTAGCTCTGCAGCCACACAGAGCGTGGAGGTGGCATGGGACACACACAGGGTATATCAACTAACATACTGTGGAAGGTAGGGTCGGGTTGGTAGAGGCATCTCCTGGGGAAAGAGCAGGTACCCAGAGCAGCATACGCCAGGCTTGGTTTAGGAATGGCCAGGCAGGGGTGGTTTAGAGATCTAAGCATCACCTTTGGTGTTTAGTCTCCTTGGCTCTCAGGATCACATCCAGGGAGGGTGGGCTCAGCCACGCGTCTCCAGGAGAGAGAAACAGCTCCATTCGGTTTTTCACGCAAGCCCTTCGGATGGGAAGCTCTGCGTGTCCTGTGTGGGTAAGCTGGGGAGCAGGGCTCCTTGGAGGGCTTTACAAAGCGGGCTTTGAAAGTGTGTGACGTGGCAAAGTTCTAGCCTCTCAACCTTGGGTTCGAGAGGGGCCAAGCCAGATACTTAGTAGTTGGGAATGGTCAAGCTCCATTTGCACTTTTCCCTTAAAAATAAAATAATCAGACTAGGTAATTCCATGCCAAAATCTGATGTGAGTCAGATATTGAAGTTGTCTAGCCCAGCCCTCAGCGCTAGGGATTGGAGAGCTCAGATTGAAAGGGGCCAGGGAGCATTTTGGCTTTATCTAGTGGCATGAGCTTCGACCAGGGATGCCCTGGGATTCTCATGCCATCAGGAGGCAGAGCATGGAATGCAGCTCTACAAAAACAAGCAACTTCCATGACATTCGCCCCAAATGGTAGCAAATGACAGTGAAATCCTGGGGTGCTTCTGCTCACGCATCACCCTTACTGAGCCGCTGTGCACAAGTGTGAACCCAAGGAAAAGGGGGCGGGAGCCCTGGCAAAGCAGGTGTGATAGCAGAATCCAGGCGAACATGGCAAGGTCTGGCCAGCAAGCCACGCCTAGCTCCGAACAAAAGGACTCTGCAAACCAAAGCAACTAGAGGCTGCTTTAAAGTGCTTGGCTCAGTGCTAGGACCGAGCGAGCACGTGGAAAGGAAGCAGCCACTGCCCGTGATAGCCAAAGATAGTTGTTTTTGCTTGGCTGCTATTCCTGATCCCTCTGCCACCACCGATGTGGGTCACCTAGACGTGGAGAGGCTGATCTGGTGCAGTGGAGGTTAATCCAGGGCCCTGGGCTCTGAAATGCGCTTAGAATTTGCTGGTGGTTCGTGGCATGACGCTTCCCCCTCACCTGGGAGATTTCCCTTAGGAAATCCATGCTGGAGTTAATACTCCTAAAGGCAGTGTCAGTACCCTTCCATGCCCTGTACTCCCCTGGGCAATGGGAGGGGAAGGGAAGGCCCAAGCAGGGAATGGGGAGCCAATGACGTCTGGAGGGAGAAGGCCTGTTAGCACATACAGCTCCCCACACCTCAGTTCCAGGGTATGTGGCAGCACAGAATGGTTTCCCATGGAGCCTCACCCTGGTGAGAATTCTGAGCCACAGCCCATGTGCTCCTCCCCACAGGCAAGGTCTGAAACTCCTCCTTCAGGGTGGAGAATGGGGGTAACCCCTGGGGTGAATCTCAGTGTTTACAGCAGGAATTTCCTTGTGGGATGGGGTGATGGGATCCTTTTGGCATCATTGGGAGCTGTGGGGGCTCATTGCCTCTGACAATAAATCAAGTGTGGGCGCCTTTCTAAAAGAGACTCTAGTTCCAGCACCAGCTATGGGCTCGAACCAGGAATCACTAGGTGAGGTTCTCTGGCCTGGGCTAAGCAGGAGGTCAGGCTAGATGGTCAGAATGGTCCCCTCTGGCTTTAAACTATGAAATCAGGCCATGTATTCAGGATCCTAAATATGGAAACTTATGCCCAGATCTTCCAAACTATTGAGATGCCCATTGATTTCAATGGGAATTAGGTGCCCAAATACTTTTGAGGGTTTGGCCCTTGGTGCCTAACTTCCAGGCGTGGAATATTGGTCTTTGGTTTAGTAAACCTGGCCCTAAATGTAGAGTTATCAGGCGTGCAGAACAGGCCAGCCCCAGGGAAGTCAGTAGGAACTGCAGGTGCCCAGTGCTTTTGCAGATCAGGATTTCCTGACTCTCTCATATTTTTTTAAAGGTTGGGAGTGGATTAGATGCTAGTGTTCGAAACGTAACGGCTGTCACACAGCATTACTCGGCTGCCGCATTAAGGTCTTTCAGGATTTATAATTTCTCAGCTATTTGTGAGTGTTTCTTTAAACTCTTATTCTAAAGTCTTTATTAGATCAGTGTGTTGGCTGCTGAGTTTACTAGACAAGAGCGTTTTGTTATGCTAAGCGCTCCGTGGCAATTCAGCCTATGAAAATCTACAGAAATTCTTTCATACCTCGGCATCTGCATGTAAAGCTTCTTGAATGTGTCATATAAAGCAGAGAGAACAATGCGCCCGGGGAGCTTGAGAACTGCCCTCCCCCACACCACCCCCCAAAATCCCAGCATTCATAGCATGGAAATTAAGGAAGGGATTGTTGTGGATGTGAGCATGGGCTCACGTTCACCCAGGAGCAGTTATAATAATCCCTGCTTAGTAGAGGCAGCTCAACAATGCTTTAATAACATTATTCATAGCCACTTTTGGTATTGCATGTGTATCCTTAAAGAGACACCGCTACCCAAAATAGTCAACATTTTCCACCTGCCCCGGAACACACTGCTAGCTGGAATCGGTGCCATGGTCACAACTGGGAGTAAACATTTGACAGTCGCTAGTAAAAATAGCCTATGGGGCAGATTTGTTCCTTACGTAGGTTTGATCTGCTGGGAGTTGGCAGAAATCAAGAGTGCCTTTGTCACTCAGTAACGTAGTGCATTGTTATAGGACAGGCATTTCTTTGGGTATAATTCTTTATAACCTAGCCCTTTTATTAAGGGGAATCAACGTAACAGGGAAAAAGAATACTATGGAATCCAGCGCTGATTTTCACAGCTTACTTGTGACTATACATCACATAGAACATCTGCAGCTGAGGTTGTGCCGTGTTTCCATTATACCATCCTAGTTTTAGAGTGTGTCAGTTCCCATGGAATGACTCCAGGCCAAGCTCTGGCATGCTAGCTCGTGTTTGGGAACGACATCCACTCTCCAGAGCTCAAAAGAATCGATTGAACTCACTGCCCGCAATCCTTCATTTCTCCATTGCACACAGATAAGGCTGTGGTCTGCGATGAGTGAGTGACCTTAATTTCCACGTGTCCTGCGAGGCACACCGGATGAGTTAAGGAAGGAGTTTTAACCTGATTTTGAGTTGGTTGGTTTGAATTTTGATTGGTTTGGGCTTTTCACAGCTAACAGGTCCCACAGAAGACGTGTGTAACAGAGCTTGTTTTCGCGTTAAAGCAGAGCACTGTTTTGCACATCTCCTGTAGGACTTGTGAACTGTTAAATGCTGTCGTTTCCATAAATACACCGGGAATGGTTCATGGTTCTATTTTTAAGCAGAGTAGCTGTAGCTTACTGTGTGTAAAATCTGATATTTCCGTTGGCATTAAGTTGGGTATGTGACATTGAACTGTTGTGTCCTCTTAGCTCTCCAACCTGAGATGCCTTTTCATAGAATCATAGAATCTCAGGGTTGGAAGGGACTTCAGGAGGTCATCTAGTCCATCCCCCTGCTTGAAGCAGGACTGACCCCAACTAAATCATCCCTTTTGCACTGCTTTACTGGGGAACAGCAACCCCTCCAGGCTCTGCTCACTCACAGCCACTAGCATGTAAAGTCACTCCCAGCTGAGTACATCAGTGCTATGAATAGATACAGGGTGACACCCGCATATCCCTCAGTGCCAGCCTTGCCTCCCCCAGAAATGTGTGTCTTGTACTGCTCAGTAGCCTACTGGACAGTACAAGCTCATAGTTAGGTCATCATTCCAACACTGGGTAATGATTGTGCATCAGCCCTGTTGCCCTAAGCAGAGATTCCTAAACACTTCAGCCAAAACACACTGGTTTACATAAAACAATAAAACAAGTGTATTAATTAGAGAAAGATAGATTTTAAGTGATTACAAGTATAGATTCATATAAGTCCGGACTGGTTACAAAAGAAATAAAAGGATAAACACGCAAGCTAATTCCTAAACTTTACCAAGGCTAATAGATTTAAAAGCAAAAAAAGCCTAAAAGCCTACAGCAGTCTGTACTATCTGAAAAACCTCCAGGCTAGGACCACTCCCCCAGTCCTCCTGTTCTTCTTTTTCCCCCAGTTAAGTGATGCTTCTTTTGTCTTTCAAGGGATCTCGCTGCCATGAGTAGAGATGGAGGGGGAATGGTGAGGTCTATATCCCACTCCCCTCTTTGAGGATTACCTTCCACTGGAGTGCAGACAAACAGTCTCCCGTATGTGTGAGGTTTGAAGCATTTCTGGGATGAAATGTAAATTCTTTGTTTATACCATCCTCCCTCCTGATGGTTGGCCAAGTAAGTAGGTAATGGTGCCTTAGCACGTTCCTGGCATGCTAGTGTGCCTTTGTCTCTGAGAAAATGGTTTGTGGGTGTTACCCAGAACTACAACATCTTTCAGTAATAATCATATAGCAACATTATGTGTGTAACATAATTTTACATGCAATGATGTTACACACATTTCATCTGGGCAATAACATTCAGTAGATTATGAGTTTTCAAATGATACCTCACATGGCATACTTTGAACAATATATATCATAACCATATAGAAGTGGTGAACATGGGGTACAGGGTGTCATAGGAGGTACAGGGTGTCACAGGGAAGCAGTGTCAGGTAAACTTAAATTGAAGATAGGAAAATGTCAGTATTTTTGCAAAGGTAGTGTCCTATAAATGGACATTTGAAAAGACAACTTAAACCCAAACCTTGCTGGTCATTATAGTAACTGGCAATCTTGATGGACAGCTATCTGTTTTCATTCTGTTGAGTAGTTAAGTAAGTTTAGTTGCAACTACACTCTGTGACCTAATGCAAAAGTCTGCATTAAAGACAGAACTCTAGTGGTGTAATTAGGGTGACCAGATATCCTGATTTTATAGGGACAGTCCCGATTTTGGGGTCTTTTTCTTATATAGGCTCCAATTATCCCCCACCCCCTGGGGATGGGGGATAATCGGAGCCTATATAAGAAAATATATAGAGAGCCCTGATATCACCCCAGCCTTGGAGGGAGACTGCAACGAGGACCCCGCCAAGGAGGCGGAAGAAGCGGGACCTCGGAGCCAGGAAGGCGTGCCTAAAGACCTCCCACTAACATTTGTTGTCGGGTCACCCTAGGTGTAATAGAGGGAATGCTATTGTAAGATACAGGCAAACTGGCATTGGTGTTGAAATGTTTTTAGAAATACGGGATTTTGTTTCTTTCTGTATCACTCTTTATTCTGAGAGTGAGCATCGGGGTTCACATTCTGCCTGTTTAACTTGCTTAAACAAAGTCAAGGTATTCCCACCAGGCTGTGAAGTCTTCACAAATGTTTCATAATTGCAATACCTCAACTGAAGACTTGTCATTGGGGCTTGTCTACACTTTTGGCTGGATCGATGGGCAGCGATCAATCCAGCGGGAGTTGATTTATTGTGTCTAGTATAGATGCAATAAATCAACTGCCGATCGCTCTAGCATCAACTCCGGTACTCCACCTCAATGAAAAGCGCAAGGGGAATCGACGAGAGAGCATCTCCCGTTGACACACCACAGTGAAGACACCATGGTAAGTAGATCTAAATACGTCAACTTCAGCTATGTTATTCACGTAGCTGAAGTTGCATAACTTAGGGCATGGCTACACTTGCCGATGTAGAGCGCTTTGAGTTAAACCAGCCTTCGTAGAGTGCAGTAGGGAAAGCGCTGCAATCTGTCCACACTGACAGCTGCAAGTGCACTGGCGTGGCCACATTAGCAGCTCTTGCAATGGCCACAGAGAGCAGTGCATTGTGCTAGCTATCCCAGCATGCAAGTGGCTGCAACGTGCTTTTCAAATGGAGGGGGTTGGGTGGAGTGTGACAGGGAGTGTGTTGTGTGTATGTGGGGGGAGAGAGAGTGGGTTTTGGGGGGGCTGAGAGCATGTCAGCATGCTGTCTTGTAAGTTCAGACAGCAGCAGACCACCCTCACCCCTCCGCCTCTCTCTCTCACACACAGCATTCCACAGTAACGGTTGCTTTGTCTCGGAGCAGATAAGCAGCCAGCTGTCAGAAACGGAGCTTTCAAAGGGCATATCCGCATTCCTGCAGCAATTACAAAACAATGACATGAGTGGCCACTTGACTTAAGGGGATTATGGGACGTTTCCGGAGGCTGATCAGAGCGCAGTAGTGCAACACCCCGTTCACACTGACGCCCGGGCGTTTCAGCCAATGCACACCAACCGTTAATCTTCTCGCCAAGGTGGAGTACCAGGAGCGCTCTAGCCCTGGAATCAGAGTGCTCTACGTGCCTTGTCAGTGTGGACGGGGAGTGAGCTACGGCACCCGGGAGTTAATGCACTGTAACTCACAAGTGTAGCCAAGCCCTTAGATCGACACCTCCCCCGCCCCGTAGTGTAAACCAGCCCTGAGTCACAGTGATGCAGGAAAAGCAGCCCAATTCACCATAACCTCCTGGCAGTTTTGCACCACTCTGGCAATGCAAAGCAGCTGTCAATCTAGCTTTGGGGTGGTTGAAATTCCAATCCAGCTGCAATCCTGAAGAGCCAGTTTGTCAAATGCAGCCACAGAATAATCGCAGAGTAAGGTGTGATTGTGTCAGTGCGTTGCGTTGCACCAGTAACGATGTGAGTCATGGGACTCCACCTTCGCACTGCAAAGATGACAATGCACTCTGAAGTTGTTGGCACTCAGTTATTTGGTGTCGGTCCAGTTAGAATTGTAATGGACTAAACAGTGATGGTGCAGTTTGGAAATAAGTGAGACGTGCAGGGTGTGTCGGAGTGTCTGAGGAAAGTGCATGTGCTTTTCAATGCAAAGGCCCTGTCAGCCAAACAGGGAAAATGAACATTATGCATGCCCTCCAGCAAAAAATTACATGAAGGGGGAAAGGATCATTGGGTACATGAATAAAGAGGAATCTGGGTTAGAAAGAAAACACAAGTGAGGACTAAAACCGTGTGCAGAATGAAGAGTATAAATGCTTTACTGGAAGAACACAAGTGTGGAATGGAAGGACTTGACCCCAGAGGTTAAATAAATATATATTTTAAGGTACGGGTAACAGGTAAAAGAGTTAGTGTAAAACATGAAACACATTCCGTGACTTGGTGCTCTGTGGTCCAGGGAGGTTGCTATCATTAAGTTAAGCAACAGAACTATGCCTGTCTGAGGATCTGGGCTGATGGATGCAAAGGATACAACCAAACCTAAATTCCCCCTTGCTAGACAGGAGAAATATTAGAGGGAATCTGGATAATGCTAGAGCAAATGGTCAAGAAACTGGAACCATGGGCGGGGGACATTAAAGGCCGGAGGAGGCTAAATCTCCCCCTAATGCAGGCCATGTCCCCACCCACACTCCGCCCAGAGGCCCCGCCCTTGCTCCCCCTCTCCCTTGAAGCCGGCAGGAGCTCAGCTCCAGCCGGCGGCCTGGAACTCGGGGCTCAGGCTGACAGCCAGGGGCTGGGTTGGGCCAGTAGCAGCCTGGGGCGCATGGCTGGGACGGGCCAGCTGGGTCTCCTCAGCCAGGGGAAGGGGGTTCGGGCCTCCGGCAGGCAGGGGAGCAGGGCCTCAGGTGGAAGGGGCGGGTCCGGGGCGGCTAGATTCCCTGAACGGGGGGGTTTCATCTGCCACCCATGACTGGAACATATGAAGACTGACGACTGGCATTGAGGAAGTGAAAAAGAACTGGAGCCTTTAGCAAGTTTAATTAAAGCTTCTCTGGAAATGGAAAAGGAGAGAACTATCAACTGGAGAGAAAATAATGAAACTCTTCCATCGAGGAACAGAGAGGAAATCTAGGTCACTGGAGACTGGTAGCTGCACACTACATTCTGCCAATGGAAGAGATAACTGAAGTAGTTGGGTCTTCACTAGAGCTGAGCAAATACTTGATAGTTTGGTTCAGTAGCCAGACTGAAAAATGTCCCCCCTCCCGGCCCCCAGTGTGATTTGTTTCAAAGCAAAACTGAATTTTTCTTGCTGAAACAAAAAACCAAAACCCAAAAGGTTATTCAAGTCAAATGAAATGTTTGGAACGTCATTTTGAAACGAAATGTTGATTCGAAATGCAATGTCAGAATGGACTGACATTTCAAAAGATAGGGATTTTCCAAATTATTTTGGCTGAAAATGTTCCTGAATTCACAAAGAGTTTTGATGCCCTGAAAAATGCATTATTTAGCAAATGTACTATTTACTGAAATGTTTTTGCCCAGTTCTGTTCATCTCTCATGGGTGATGGGGCCCAGGTGGGTTAGTAGCTTGTAGCACAGTCTTATAAAATACTAGCGGAGTGCCACAAGAACTGGCACCGAGACTCAACTGTGCTGGCTTCAAATATCCGTGCTGGCAAGAAGGGTCATGCAACAAGATGCTAGAATTAGCAACTAGCACTCTGCCTGGAAACTGCTTGGAGTCTCAAGCAGAGACTGGTGTTTAGGAGCACGGAAAGATGGTGGCACCTCAGACTCTGCCTCTCCTCCTTCCACACATGCCTGACTTGGCTGACCTTGATTATTAACCCCTGCTGTGCTGCACAGATGCACCCAGCTTTGTACTGCTTGTGTACATTGGAGTCTCCCATTAATCTCCATTGCGGAGATCTAACAGATGGAGAGTGGCTAGTCGGAGAAATCAGGGTGCTGCACCAATTGATGGCCTAGGGCCGCCTCCCATCCTCCCGTATGCCAAGGAAAGTGTCCTGCTGGCCCCTGGTGACTGTGAAGTTCAGGGCCTGTGGTAGGAGACAGTCACCACTGCCCTCTGAAATACAAAATGTGTGTTACATCAACCTCTTTTGCTTGAAGGCCTTTTATATAGACCCTGCCCGGTTCCCACAGTTTGAGAAGTGAGAGGATCACAGGCCATAGTGATATTTATTTATTTAATTATATCCGGCGTACCTAACTAAGACACCAGCCATCTATAAAGAACACCAGAAATATCACACACACACTTCAGTCTGACAACACAGGACTTTTCTCAAGCCCTGAAAATAAGTGTCATTGTCAGTTCAACCCCAATCACACACCTCCTCCTAGAGAAACAGACAGTTTTTTGCATCGGACACCTGGAGAAATAGCTGGTTTTTGCATTGTGTCATGCAGGCCACAGAGCAGGTCAGAAAACGGGCAGGGGTGCGTCTTCATTACCCATTGTTGGAATGAGTTTGTACGGTCCAGGGGGCTGCTGAACAGTACAAGATGCACATTTCTGGGGAGCCAGGCTGGGACTGAGGGATATGCGGGTGTCGCCCCGAATATAGTTCATGGATGGCTGGGCATAGCGTTCATGTATTCAGCGAGGGGCTGCATGTGAGCAGAATCTGGAGAGGTTTGCTGTTCCCAGCAAAGCTGTATAAAAGACATCCCCAGGCTGGTGGCTTAAGGAGATACTGCTGTTCAACAGTCCAGATTGTACCCTGGGGAATGTCACAGTAGGTCGATACCATCACCTAGAATTGTTTGCAGCACTGCATTCAGGACTGGCTGTGACACACCATTAAATATGCGGGGAGGGATAGCTCAGTGGTTTGAGCATTGGCCTGCTAAACTCAGGGTTGGGAGTTTAATCCTTGAGGGGGCCATTTAGGGATCTGGGGCAAAAATCTGTCTGGGGATTGGTCCTGCTTTGAGCAGGGGGTTGGACTAGATGACCTCCTGAGGTCCCTTCCAACCCTGATATTCTATGATTCTATGATATGCTCCTTGAGAGAGGCACTGCTCAATAAGCCACCAAAAGACTCCATTCTGTACTCACTGAAGTTTCTGAGTGGTTCAGGTGTAGCTCCAAATATACTGCATTGAAGTAATTCAGTCTGGACATGAGAGAAGTTTAGATAAGCATAGCAAGGTTCACATCCACCAGGAATGGCCCCAGCCTGCTAGCCAAGCACAGAATGATGAAAGTACCGTTGCTGTCGGGATGTCTGGAAGCAGCTGAGGAAGCAACAAGACCCTCAAGGTGTGTAACACAAGTTGAGCAGCCCCCCTTGGGGAAAGGAAGCCTGTATTGCAAACTTCATCTCCATTGTCTGCTCAAAACAATGGCTCTTTCTGGCATGAAAATAGGAGTTAGAAATGGAAGTGCCAGCTCATCCGTAATTAAGTAGTTGCTACTGAGATGGGATAGTACTGATGGTGCTAAACAGTTTCCAGATGTTCATTTACCAGACGTGCAGAGGGGTTAGGGAGAGTCAGAATGATTTGAAATAATCTGTTTCAGGCAAGGATCGGATAGGAAATATTGTTATCCAAGAATTTTAATGTTGCCCTTAAAGAAGCTGTTTGAATTTGAACTGGAAATACCTTTTGGGTTTGTGTGTCTTTTTCTCTTCTTTTCTGTTTTGAACTGCTGAGATTCTGTGTTGCAAGGGATCATGGGACATGCCACATTGCTTTATTTTGATTGAAAATATTTAGAGGTTCATCCTCAAGGCCCAAATAACCTTTGGGTTTTAGTGTAGCTTGTAGTATGGGAGTATTTCTGCATTAAGCTGCTCTTTCCAGAACAGATCTCAGTCCATCTCTCTCTTAGACCGTTTTGCACTTGCACCCGTCAGAACAGTGTCGGCATCCCTCACACTTTAATTATGTTGACAAAGTGGAATTCCTGGAGTCTTCTGCCTGTCTGCCTTTGTTTATGTGGCATTGTTTGGGGTTGTGTTGCATTGTGCATGTCATTCTGGTTATGGTGTGAAGGCTTTATCAAAGGGGAAGGCCTGGCAGCTTTTCCTGAAGATGGCCAGACTCTGCATTGAGTGAATCTCTTTTGAAGTTGGTGTCACAGCTAGATCCTCTCAGCTGTGAACCCCCTATCTCTGGCTCTCACGTGCTTCATCCTGGGTTCTCTGATCCACGTTTTCCCAGAGGAGCGGCGGTGTCTTGGCATTTCACAGATGGAAATGCAGCCTTGATAATGAAGCTGGGACCTGGTCCACTAATGACTCCGCCATTCAGGACATGCTGGTAGTGGAAACGACGTGGGGCCACGGAGGCACTTTAGGGCTCATGATAGCCTAGCCCATGCAGGAGGTGGACAGCTGCATTGTTTTAATTTGCTGGAGCCTTTGCATTGCTTTCATCTTCAGCATCAGATACAGCAAATTACAGGCATCCAGCGTGGCCAGCGATGGATCGCTGTGGGCGGGTCCTTGTCTGGCAGGAAGAGGTGATGTTTCCTAGCAAGCTGGAGATGGAAGAAGGCATTTTTAGTCATAGATGCTCTCTGATCACATGGGCTCACTGACGAGTTATATAGGACCCCAAGCCCTCACACTGCGTTGACCGTGGTCTGTCCGCATTCAGTGGGAGAGGAGAACAGTATCCTGGCTACTTCTTGAAAGCGTTTCCCTCTTTCCAACCAGCACATCTGCAGTTGTGCCCAGGCTGAGTTAAGCCAGATGCTTGTCCTCTGGGACCCGCTTCTTGGGGGCATTGTGACAATAAGGTGTTAGCTCCTGACAGGTTAATGTCCTGTATGGTTACATTCTTCCAGCCAGCTTGTCTCCGCAGCGACTCTCTGAAGTAATCCTCAGGGAAGGATAAGTGAGATTTAAATAGACTGTAGTAAATGTCTAAGAGAGTCTTGTTTGGCAAACTCAGTGACGGTACTGGGCCAAACAAAATTACCAAGTGTTTGGGATTCCAAACTGACTGAACCTGAAGGCTGCCCCAAGACACTCCGTCAGCAATGAAGCCTTTCAGCTCAAGTTTTGTTACTGCAGAAGTTTAAGTAACAAGGGGATAAAAGAGACAAAGAGAAAGCCTTCACGCATGAGAGCAATTCAAATGCTATTCAGTTTCAAATGCAGCACTGCAGTTAGCTGAATTAAGTTACTTCATGTTTGGCATTAGAACTGTAATTTCAATACTGATTAGCATAGATCATTAGCATTTGCCTTTTTATTCATGTGTCTGATTATGTCCAAATCTGTTTATTTTTCCAGATTGCATATATTACAGGTTAACAATATCTTGAACTTTACAAAACTCTGAGGTTTCCCGTGATTTTTTTTTTTAAATGTTTTGTGATAAAACCATCATCGCCATATCAGGAGATTATAGCTCTTAACATAAAAATCCCCTCCTTGTAGACTTAAAGGCCAGAAGAGACCATCATGATCATCTAGTCTGACCTCCTGCACATTGCAGGCCACAGAACCTCACCCACTCACTCCTGTAACAGACCCTGACCTCTGGCTGAGTTACTAAAGTCCTCAAATCTTGATTTAAAGACTTCAAGTGACAGAAAATCCACCATTTACTCTAGTTCACACCAGCAAGTGACCCCTGCCCTATGCAGAGGAAGGTGAACCCCACCCCCCACCCCCGGATGTCTGCCAGTCTGACCTGGGGGGAAATTTCTTCCCGACCCCCAATATGGCAATCAGTTGGACCCTGAGTATGTGGGCAAGACACACCATCCAGACACTTGGCAAAGAATTCTCTGTAGTAACTTGGAGTCCTCCCACGTTAGTGCCCCATCTCCAGCCTTTGGAGATATTTGCTAAAAGCATTCACAGATGGGCCATATGCCATTGTACCATCCCCTCCGTACACTTATCAAGTTCAGTCTTGTAACTTTTTTGCCCCCACCCCTGGGGAAGGCTGTTCCAGAATTTCACTCCTCTGCTGGTTAGAAATTTTCATCTGATTTCAAGCCTGAACATGTTCAAGGCCAGTTTACATCCATTTGATCTAGTGCCAACATTGGCCTTTAACTTAAATAACTCCTCCCTGCCTGATATTTATCCCTGTGATGTATTTATAGAGAGCAATTATATCTCCCCTCAGCCTTCTTTTGGTTAGGCTAAACAAGCCAAGCTCCTTAAATCTCTTCTTGTAAGGCAGGTTCTCCATTCCTCTGATCATCCTTGTAGCCCTTCTCAGCAACCTGTTTTGGTCCAGTTTGAAATCATCTTTCTTAAACATGGGAGACCAGAACTGCACACAGTATGCCAGATGAGATCTCACCTCTGCCATGTACAATGGTACTAACACTTCCCTCTCTCTACTGGAAATACCTCGCCTGATGTGTCCTAGGTCTGCATTAGCCTTTTTCACGGCCACATCATATTGGCGGCTCATAGTCATCCTGTGATCGACTAATACTCCCAGGTCTTTCTCCTCTTCTGTCTCTTCCAACTGATATGTCCCCAGCTTACAGCAAAAATTGTTGTTGTTAGTCCCCGAGTGCATGATCTTGCACTTTGCTCTGTTCAATTTCATCCCAGTTCTATCACTCCATTTTTCAAGATTTTCCAAATCGTCTTGTATAATATTCCAGTCCGCCTCCATATTGGCAATACCAATATGGGTCATTCACAGATTTGATTAGCACATTCCCACTTTTTGTGCCAAGATCATGAATGAAAATATGAAATAAGATCGGTCCCAAGACCGATCCCAGAGGAACTCCACTGGTAACCTTCCCACCCCCCCCCCAAGCTGGACAGTTCACCTTTCAGAATGACCCACTGTAGTCTCCCCTTTAACCAGTTCCTTATTCACTTTTTGATTCTCATATTAATCCCCATCTTCTCCAATGTAACTAATAATTTCCCATGTGGAACTGTATAAAATGCCTTCCTGAAATCCAGGCAGATTAGAGTTGCTACTTTTTCTGTGTCTAGAAAACTGGTCATCTTCTCTCAAGTTGGTCTGGAACGATCTACCTTTTGTTGTATTTTATCCCAATTTACCTCTATGTCTTTAATTAGTCTCTCTTTCAAAATTTGTTCTGACCTTGCGTACAATTGAGGTCAAACCTATAGTTAAGGTACTGTGCTATATTTGCAATTCTCTAGGCATAGGATAGACCCCTGAGTTTATGGATTCATTAAAAACCCTTGCTATTGGGCTTGCCATTTCCCTATTAAAACATCCGTCAAAAGCTTTGCCCAACAAGCAGCTCTTGGATATGCTCAAAGACAGCACCATTTTTTAATATTTTTCATTCCATCTCTCAAAGAATTGAGTGTCTGAGCAAACAAGCTGTATTCAGTATTCTCCTCCCAGTCCCATGAAAAGCTTTTCTCTGCTATCAGCTGATGGCTTTATTCTACGCTCAGGTGCATGTGCTGAACTGCCATTGGTGTTTAATGTTATATAGGACTTTCTGTTGTATAGCTCATTTCTATATCTGAGAACCTGGGGTACTTTGTGAATACCCCATAGCAGAGGGGAATTCTTCCTTGCTTTTTACAGCTGGGGATGGAGGCAGAAAGATACAGAGTATCTTTACTCTGCAGTCAGACATGTGACTGCCCACCTGTAGACACATACCCCAGCTACCTTTGATCTGGCTAGCGCAAATAACAATAGGTGTGAAGCTGTGGCAGCATGGGAAGCCACTCGAGTACATAGCCAGGGTCCTGTAAGGAACCAAACACATCCCTGGTCTTACACCAACGTGCATACTTAAATCCTGCCCAACGTGGCAGTGTGCCCCAGGTGACCTCTTGAAGTCGCTTCCAGCCCTGCATTTCTATGATTCAGTGAGTCTGGGTCTGTCTTCTTTTGTTTAAATAAAGGCACAGGATACAACAGCATGTCCTAAATATATATTCATTGCCATGTTTTTAGAATATTGGATCATAATTTGCATGTGATTTAGTGGCTACTTTTTGGTTAGTTTTTTTCTTGCTGTGACTTTACACCCCGTATTCTTCATAGAAATATGCTTATGATATGAATGTGGCATAACTAAGATATATTTGATACCAGGGTCAGCTTTAGGCCGATTCCCTGATTCCGGTGAATCGGGCCCTGCAACTCAGAGGGCCCCAGAGTGTCCAGAAGAGGGGCCCCGCAAAGTAAGGCCACGGAAGACAACTGCTGCCGAGGAAGGACCCTCCGCCGAAGTGCTGCCGGAAACAGCGGCAACCGATTGAGCTGCTGCCGAATTGCCTCCGATATCTTCGGTGGCAGCAAAATCGCTGCCGCTGTCTTCAGCGGCATTTCGGCAGCAGCTCTTTCTAATCGGGCCCCACACGTCCTAAAGCCGGCCCTGTTTGATACAACATGGGTCATGCGAGATATCATTGGAAAGGTTATGATATACTGAATGTGATTATCCAATTTGTAGGTCTGTATCATTTCTGTATCTAAAGTTAGGAATATTGGCTATGTAACAATTACAACTGTGCGTGTACTTGGGAAACACCCACCAGACAGCAGGCCATCAGCTGGATGGGCCATTAGGAAGAAAGAGTAGAGCCCAGGCTGGAAAAGGGATCTGGTCTGTGAATATGGTGTCCGAAGATTTAAGCTGCAAGCAGAGTAGCTAACCTTCAAGAATTTTTACATCCTGCCCAAAAACATATATTTAGGGTGAGAAATTACTTTTTGAAACCAGTCTCTTTAAGATCTTAAGCTTAGTATGCGTGTTTTGTTTTATTTGCTTAGTAATCTGCTTTGTTCTGTTTGCAATCCCTTATAATCACTTAAAATCTGCCTTTTGTAGTTGTTAAACTTGTTTTTGATTATTATAAAACCCAGCTTGTGCCATTTATAACTGAGGGGGGCAAGAAGTTGTGCATATCTTCCTCCACATTGAGGGAGGGGGCGAATTTATGAGCTTAGCTGGTATAGATTTCTCTACAGCGCAGGACAATATTATTTTGGGTATATTCCCCAAAGGAGGTGTGTGCTGGGTGAATCCCCGAGTTGATTCTTCCCACACAGCTGATCTCAGTGTCTCTGTGTCCATTTGCAGCTGGGTGTGTCCCTGCCTGTGCGTGTGCCGGAGAAGGCTTGAGGGCCTGGCACAGCTAAAACAGGGTGAGGAAACCCAGGCTGGTGGAACAGGCGGAACCAGTGAGACCCTAGCACATCAGGTGGCATCCTGAATGGGGGGTCCAACCCGTCACAGGCATGTTTTTAGAATATTGGATCATAATTTGCACATGATTTAGTGCCTACTTTTTGGTGATTTTTTTTTCTTGCCTACATGAGGTATAGATAAGAACTCATTAGTTGTTTCTTTATCAAAGTGTTGCACTGAGACGGATTTTCAAACCGTAACCTTTCCTGCCTTGACACTGGCATACTGAAAATCTTTTATAAACAATGGTGAGCTAAAAGCAGGCATTAGGTGCAGTACATCAGCTACGCGATGGACTGCTGGCAATTCATCCTGAAAGCCCCAGTGTATCAGAAATCACTTATCATAATACTCCCGATTCAGTTCTGCAATCTGTCATAATGTGCAACTTTTCTCCCCCAAAGCTTCAATTTACATCCAAGGATAACAGTATCTTAAAGCAGATGTGTGCCATTAAATTATTAGAGCATCAGAACGCTTGGAAGCAGAAGGGACTCAGCAGGTATTAATCTTTGAATCCAAAGGGAATTACTCCACATTCTGTATAGGATGCTTTATCTTCTTACAGACTCAATTAAGTAGCATTACTGCATAGATTCATTTGTCAATGGTAATTTTAAAGTTGGGGTACCTTGTAACAGATGGTCTTTTTTCCTTTTCTTTTCTTTTCCAAAGAGTGATGTGTCCTATGCCAGCTGCCAAAGGGAAAAAATAGTTTATGTTCATACCAGCTGAGTTCACACAGTATTCAATATTCTGCATGCGTCCACGGACTGAATAGAGATCAAAAATAGTATCAGGTGCCAAGCGTGATGGGTCCGCACAATGGGATCCCATGGTGTGAATCCTGGAGATCTGAGCTTTAATTTGGCAGGCAATAGTAGAAATCATAACTGGAGTGACAATGCGTTCCTGGATATTGACAGAGCTCAAAGATTTCCTCCTGGGCTAATTGTCTTCTGAGGAGGAGGAGTGCTCCTGGTGGGGAATCCAGGGTGACTGTTTCTAAATTACCTTTCTTTGTAGCGGCAGTAAATGCTAGTGGAAAATTGGCTTAATTTGGCAAGGGTGCACCCTCTGAGGAAGACTGCTAGTATTCATAAATGTTGCTATAGATACTGATAACAAAGCTGAAAGAAAAATGGGAAATATGGTGAAACTAAAGCACCTGAACCTCACTAAGGCCTTGTGTTGTAAGTCCCTTTCTCTCTTCTCTCAACAGATGCAAATCTTTGTTCTTTGTTCCATGGCCATTCAAAAGAATTGTTAGATAGCTTTAATTAGAAATGTAGTCCTGAAATACTATGGTTTATATTGCACATTTGTTGGCATTACGATATTTTGTCAATGGCTTTTGTTTAAGATGCTGCTACCCGTGATAAGAGACTTGTCATGGCTGTGTTTTAAAAAGCCAAATAAGTTTGTAATGATAAAGGCTGTACAGCCCTTAGGTCATAATCCTGCATGCATATTTAATTTTATGCAGGTGTAAGCCCATTGGTTTCAATGGGCCTATTCACTTGTGTAAAATTAAGCTTATGTCTTTGCAGGGTCAAAGTATAGTGTTAGGTAACTGAGAGCTCTGAACGCCAGTTTCACCGACCGTGATCTCTTTCAGCATCAGTGATACAGTCCACAACAACAATTCATGAAACAGCTGCTTTTTTCAAATGCCCCCTCTGTGGGCATTGTCCTGTGTGAGAATGTCTATAGGTCTATAGCACTATCTGAAATGTGGCGCTGTATGAGCACTGCTGTGCTCGGGAAAACATGGACCAAATTCTCCTGCGAGATGGCTTTGACTTTGAACAGGAATATTTTGAAAACCGAAGTCAATTTGGATTATGTCGCATATAGAACCCTGTAATCCTAAATTTACCAAAATCTATTAGATTCTTCTAGCCTGTTTTAAGCATACAGTCTGCAAACAAGATGGGAGAGGTAATTCTCTCTCTCTCACCAACAGAAATTGGTCCAATAAAAGCTATTACCACACCCACCTTGTCTCTCTAGTATCCGGGGACTGCCATGGCTACAACTGCACTGCATACAATCTGCAAACAAGTTGGTTGCTCCAATTAAAGGGGTAGAAAATGGGCTAATAACAGAAATCTGGACGTCAAGTATCAGGGGGTAGCCGTGTTAGTCTGTATCTACAAAAACAAAGAGTCTGGTGGCACCTTAAAGACTAACAGATTTATTTGGGCATAAGCTTTCATGGGTAAAAACCTCACTTGCATCTGAAGCAGTGAGGTTTTTACCCATGAAAGCTTATGCCCAAATAAATCTGTTAGTCTTTAAGGTGCCACCAGACTCTTTGTTGTTTTTGTAGAAATCTGGATGCAGCCTTAACTGTGCCATCTCCAGGATAACCTAACATCAGAAATGCATTCTTTCCATTTCCAAATTGTGTGTCACTGAGTTTCAGGGTTTGGTGTAGTTTGTCTCACAGTGTACTTCCTTCATAGGAATACAGTAGCTGTTCAGTGGTCACAACTAGGCATTTACGGTCCTGATCCTGCAACGAGGTGCATGTCCCATTGACTTCCGCTCACATACATCTCACTGCAGGACTGGAACATAGGGAAATACAACCTAGATGGAGTTACTGTCCGGTGGGTGAAAAACTGGAAAACCGTTCCCGGAGAGTAGTTACCAGTGGCTCATAGTCATGCTGGAAGGGCATAACGAGTGGGGTCCCACAGGGATCAGTTCTGGGTCCGGTTCTGTTCAATATCTTCATCGGTGATTTAGCTAATGGTATAGAGAGGACACTTATAAAGTTTGTGGACGATATCAAACTGGGAGGGGTTGCAACTGCTTTGGAGGAGAGGATTAACATTCAAATTGATCTGGACAAACTGGAGAAATGGTGTGAAGTAAATAGGATGAAATTCAATAAGGGCAAATGCAAAGAACTCCACTTAGGAATTCCTGTGAGTCTCTGATTAAGGTTCCATGTTTGTCACAGAGGTCAAGGATTCTGTGACTTTCTGTGACCTCTGTGACTTCTGCGGCGGCTGGTGTGTCTGCCCCTGGGGCTGCCTGAGCAGCTCGGGCAGCCCCCGGGCCAGGTGCACCAGCTGCTGCTGGGGCAGTCTCAGGCCCCCCCCGGTCCCTAGTAGCAGGAGTGGGAGCTCAGGGCTAGGGATTTGGGTGCCTGGTGGCGCTTACTTGGAGAGGGCCTCCCCTCCCTCAGCCCCTAGCTCTATGTGCTGCCACTGCCAGCAGGCACCGCCCCCATAGGCCACGGTTCCCAGCCAATGGGAGCTGCAGAACCAGGGGTGGGGACGGAGTGAAGACAGCACATAGAGCTCAGGAGCTGGGTAGGGAGCCAGCCCCAGCCCCAGCCCCACCAAGCCTCCTCCCCAGCACACGCGCTGCCCCCCTGCCCCACCCGAGCACCCATGGCGGCCCCTCCCCTAGCACCCGCGGCGCCGCCCCCAGGCTGCGCCCCCCAGGGCACCCCCCCGCACACCCCAGCACCTGCGGCATCCCCCAGTCAGTCCCCCGAGTTCCCCCACACAAGTTTTAGTCAGGGGAACATAGCAAAAGTCATGAACACGTCACAGGCCGTGAATTTTTGTTGATTGCCCGTGACCTGTCCGTGACTTTTACTAAAAATACCCGTGACTAAAACGTAGCCTTATCTATGATTCTACGTAGCTAAAAGGAATGGGCTAAATTCCATCTCTGTTTGAGTTTATCTGGTGGCAGATGGAGTAAGACAACAGTGCCCTGATTTCTATAATGAAGCCAAGCTTCCCAGGTAGAGGGGCTAAAAGCTTTTTAAAATAAAAGCTCAGAACCATTTCTGTTGCCTCCGGTTTAGAGACAGATCCAAACCTTTGTTACTGCATCATCTGTGGCTGGATGGAGGAATCTGTATGTTTGTTACATTTAAAATTGGCACATAACATTGAGAACTATTAGTAGTCCCATGTAAAAGCACTAAAACGGAAGTGTTCTTGTTATTTGCAGCTCCTGTGATTGTGGTGCCACCAAAAAAGATTCATAATCTAACTGGTGCCCAAGTGTACCTGTCCTGTGAAGTGAAGGCAGTTCCCACTCCCATCATCACATGGAGAAAGGTATGCCAACAGTAGATTACATTTTAGCCAAGAGGTTACGCAGAATCTAATGTGTGTAAGACAGAGAAACTGACATGGGGCCAAATCCGCTGTTAATGTAAACTGCCATTGGAATCAGCGTTCACCTGGAGAGAATTTGGCCCATTTCTTTTGCTGTGTTGCCATACCTGATTTCAGATTATTATATTCATAAATAAAACAGCATTACTTAAAAATGAGACTAGAGGGCAGTAATTCCCTCAGCGCGTTAGCATGCCCCGTCCGCAAACAGGGGCTATGAACACCTGCCTCCCCGAGGGGCTTTGAGAATTGAAGTGTTGGTCTCACCACTTTTGACCAGCACTGAGGTCAGGAGAGCATCTCTGACTTACAGCAGCCCGGGGCCTGGCCTCAGTACATCCCTGCGGGGGAGGAAGGGAATTAATAACCCAAACCCCACTCAGTGCTCAGGTTGAATATTGGACTGGCCTGGCTGGGGGTGATTCTGGGCTGAAGGCTGGGCTGACATAGAGACTGATGACATCTGTAGAAGGAGTCCTTTGAGCAGCACCAGGGGCAGAAAGGAAGAACCTCTGCCTAGGGACTCTGGCTGTGGGAAGGAAATCTCTCTCCCCCGCTTCCAAGGAGCCAGCTCTGGGGCTACAAGGGGGGTGGTCAAAGAGCTAGGGCTTTGGGGATGGCCAGAGGAGTGGGATGCTACGCTCCTGGGAGCTAGGGACAGACCTTGAACAAAGGCAGCTAGGCACTTGTGCCAAAACATTCGAACTAGGGTGCCTAAAGTTAGGCACTGAAACAGAAGGGGGGTAGCGCACCCAGCGATTCCCAAGGGCTACGCTGGGAGAATGGGGAAGCTAGCCCTCATCCTGCACACCCACCAGTTCCTTAAGGATCCAGATGGATGGGGCAAGAGGAGCCCCACGCTGCGACACTGGCTGGATGTGTGCAAAGAGAAAAGTCAGAATCTGCCTGCAGCAAGCTGGGGCGAGCAGGGCTACAACCAGCTGCATACCACCGGGTAAGAGGGAGGCACTGCCTCGCGTTGGCTGCTGGTCCTTGACTAGGATCTGCCTCTCGCTCCTCGCAGTAGCTGCAAGAGGTTCTGCTCCATACTCCTTCCCCTCAGTGAGAGCCTCACTCTGAGATGCTGAGGGGAAAGATAATGGCATGTGTTCTTCTGTGACAGGCATCTCTCTGTGGAGCACTGGTGCACATTGCAGAAGCTAGTTGTGACGGGTTGGCTCACAGAAACCCCCTTGGGAACTGCCAACTGATGTGCCTAGACTACTTCTGCCCCTGCTTTCCCTGCCATCTTGAGACTCCAACACCCTGTCTCGTTGAGCCAGACACTCCCATCTGCTCCAACCCAGACCCAGGGTCTGAACCACATGCCCCAAAGCTGCAGACTTAACTGAAAGCCGCTCACAGAAGTGTTCCTGTCTAACACTCAGATGCCCAACTCCCAATGGGGTCCAAACCCCAAATAAATCCGTTTTACCCTGTATAAAGCTTTTCCAGGGTAAACTCATAAATTGTTCGCCCTCTATAACACTGATAGAGAGAGATGCACAGCTGTTTGCCCTCCCAGGTATTAATACATACTCTGGGTTAATTAATAAATAAAAAGTGATTTTATTCAATATAAAAATTAGGATTTAAGTGGTTCCAAATAATAGCAGAGAGAACAAAGTGAATTACCAAGTAAAATAAAACACAAATCTAAGGCTAATACAGTAATAAAACTGAATACAGATAAAATCTCACCCCTCAGAGATGTTTCATTAAGTTTCTTTCACAGACTGGATGCCTTCCTAGTCTGGGCACAGTCCTTTCCCCTGGTACAGCCCTTGTTCCAGCTCAGGTGGCAGCTAGGAGATTTCTCATGATGGTTGCCCCACTTTGTTCTGTTCCACCCACTTGTATATCTTTTGCATAAGGAGGGAATCCTTTGTCCCTCTGGGTTCCCACCCCGTCCTTCTCAATGGAAAAGCACCAGGTTAAAGATGGATTCCAGTTCAGGTGACATGATCACATGTCACTGTAAGACTTCATTACCCACTTGCCAGCACACATGTATACAGGAAGACTTACCAGTAAAACAGCCATCTACAGACAATTGTCCTGGTTAATGGGAGCCATCAAGATTCCAAACCACCATTAATGGCCCACACTTTGCATAACTACAATAGGACCTCAGAGTTATGTTTCATATTTCTAGTTTCAGATACAAGAGTGATACATTTATACAAATAGGATGACCACTCAGTAGATTATAAGCTTTGTACTGATACCTTACAAGAGACCTTTTGCATGAAGCATATTCCAGTTACATAAGATTCACACTCATTAGCATATTTTTATAAAATCATATAGAGTGCGTCACACTAGTAGAGGCAGCAACATGTTGAGCTCAGACCTGCCAAATGCAGAGGCAACACACCGATGAGCATGATGCTTTTAAAGTATTCCATATCTACGTTAACGGTATGCCAATGTCATCAAATCCCACAGGTCACAGAGTCACCCAAGGGAGTTAAACTCCTGGAAGAATTGCCTGGAGACAGAGTAAACATGGCAGTCCAAGTTCGTGGTGGTCCTTCTAAACATGAGAGCACAGGGTGGGTTTTGGTAAGTCCAACAAAGCAAACTACTGAGGGCAGAGGTGGGGAAAGGGAGGGGCAGGCTGATTTTGGAAGTTTTTCCATACAGAAAATACAGTACATTGCAAGCACGTGATGGTACAGTTCCTAGGGGAGACATTTTAAGAGAAGAAACTCAGAAGAGTGATGGAGCAGAGTTTAAAATAGAATGGAAGTTCCTACAATCTATCAGACCTAATTTAAACCTGACATTTTAGTCCTTGTTTTGAAAGAGGAAATCTAAAATCCTTCAGATTTTTCATTCTTATCAAGAATTGATTTATGGCTTCCCTTTTGTGCGTACTGTTCACTTGTTGATAGTGTGATGTTCTCCCCTTTCGTTTTGCCAGATTAACCCGCTGATGAAGGAAGATGAGGGCGTTTACCAATGTCATGCTACCAACATGGTTGGAGAAACACAGGCAGAAGGGAATATTAAAGTCACTGAGCAAAGTAAAAGTAAGAGGACTAACTTCCTAGAATCAGATGACATGATATAGCAGGGTAAGTTCAACGTTACAAATCCACTTCAGTACCGCAGAAGCCTGTTGCCTTTTTTTGCATTCACCTACTCTTGTTGGTCGAAAGATACAGATGTAGAGGAAGCATGGCCTAGAAACAGGGAATCTGGAGGAGCCTGGAGGTGGTTAAAGGTTGAAGCATTGGCTCAGGACTATCTTGAATAAGTCATTTTCTTCTGTCTACCTTACTAAACCCATGCTGAAGTGTAGGAAGATAAAAGAAGGGCATTGCAATGTGCTAAATACCTTAGCTTTTCAATAGCAGATACTGCTGCACTGAACATTTCTGGGTCGATAAGCTTATAAATATCATTGCTGTTTTTAATTCAGCATTTAATGACTGCAGTGTAAATACATACCGTACATGATCAGAATGCTTGACCTCTTCAGACCAAAAACCAGCATTTGGTACCATATTCTAAACATGATGCTAATGTCACATGCTAAGGAGACAGAGCGGACTTCCCTCATCTATGACCAGTCATCTCCTCTCCCCTGTAATATCTTCTCATGTAAATGGATGCAATTCACCCCAGGGCAGAGGGCCAGCACAATACCTGTGTTACAATTTCATCCTTGCGCTGACCCTTTGCACCCTCAGGTGAATCTCACCCAGAGAAAGGAGAGCAGACCCCAAGCAGATAAACAAGTGTGTGGCCGTGATTTAAATAAAACAACCAAAAACGTCCTTCTGCTGATAGCTTCATCGTTCCCAGAAGTTTTAGTATAATTCCCCACTGCATTACTCCAATTCTAAACTGGTGCGACTCCATCGATTTCAGTGAACCTTTTGAATAACTGGAGTAACATAGTGGTGGTGAATTGTGCCCAATACGTGACTCTAGCAAGGCGAGGCTGTGAAGCAAAGAGGGTGAACAGTGATCAGTCTCTTGTTGTGCAGCATTTGGCCTGGAAATGCAGCTCTGTGCATGAAAATTAATGCTTATTTCTGGGAGAGATACCCTATGTTTTAGCTGAAAGAGTGGCTTTTATGAAAAAAGATACATCCAGTTTAGCAAATATATTATTCAAAGGTATATATTTTGTGCTAGTTGCAGCCATGGCCACATCTCCATCCTAGTTCAGTTTTCTATACAAGTTATTACAAATTCCTGGATAATAATCTCTCAAACTGTGCTTTTTTTTTCCCTTCTAGGGAGAAGTGATTCAATCTTCGCTCCAGGGAAACAAAGATTGTCGAGCACAGGCTAAAAACAAGTCAATTAGTGGCTTCCTTGGCTATCTTACATTATAGAATTAGGAAACTGCATTAATATTCTTGTTACGTGGTTAATGACATGTTTTTTGTACATTTTCCTATTTAGATCAATTAGATTAATATTAAAAATCTGTAGTTTATAACTGGAAAAAATGAGCAATAAAACCCTTTTTTTTTTAAATCATTTTAAAGATACATACTGTCTTGGGATGGCTTTTTATTGGCACTCTCAACTGTAACAGTAGGGGGCAGCAATTATGGAAGAGACCATTTAGTGTAATTTCTGCACGTTGGTCTTGGCCTGAAAGACAAATCACAGCAATATAACAATTGTCTTTAAAGCAAGCCACTTCTTAAGAAAAAAAAAAGCGGAGCATTTAATGGAGCTTTGGCAATTGTTGCTTTTGGGTGCATCCAGTCACTAGAACATGACTAACTAGAACACCGTGTTTTGAAGAGGTTTCTAGTCAGAAATGGATAGCTGCCAATGTCTAAAACAGATATGGGTAGCCCTGATTATATGAGCCCAGTACTCAGTCTACTGAGAAGGGTGCCACAGTGATTCATTAGATTCCAAGGCCAGACGTGGCAGCCGTGTTAGTCTGTATCCACAAAAACAACAAGGATTCCGGTGGCACCTTAAAGACTAACAGATTTATTTGGGCATAAGATTTCGTGGGTAAAAAACCCACATCTTCAGATGCATGGAGACAGAAAAGATCACTGTGATTCTCTAGTCTGCCAAGGGTAGCAGAAATAATGTGACTTCACTGCACTTCTGAGCAAAGCAGAGATTCTGAGCAAATGGACTCCACCCCAACATACTGTGGTATAAGAGAGCAGAGATAGGTTCCCATGCAACAGCCACATCCCCTGACCCTTTTCAGATAACCCTTGTGTGTTCTCTGTCTCACACGAGTCATTCAATAATTAACACTAGATGGCCCAGTCACTAGTGAGTGACACTGGCCCTCTGCAGCGGTTCTGCACTTGAGTAATGCACCACGTGAGACTTATGTGATGCATGAAATCCATGCTGTACATCAGTACAGTCCAGTATAAGTGATGCACAGGCTGCATGCAGAGTCTCTGCACGAGGACAGAAGTCACTCTGGTCTGCGTTAGCCAGGGTTTTAAAAATCCTCTAATACAGCACATACGGCAGTATGTTTTTGTGGCTACAGACTAACACGGCTACCCCCGATACGTTAGTAGCACACTGTCATTATCCTGTTCTGGACCAGAACCACTTTTTAACACCAAAAAATCCCAAAACAGTTGGTTCCAAAGTGGCGCACACAATGAGATGTATACACCTGGCTTATTGCCTTAATATTTTAGCAATGAAAACCGATCCGCTAGCCTGTCCCAGCTCAGAACCACTTTGAGACCAATAAGGATTCAGAACACCAGGTTCTGAAGTGCCTCAGGATTAAATTTGTACCTATACTCCAATACCTTGTGGATAATACTTAAATAATGAGAACTGATTAGTAGCACACTATCATTAACCTGACCCAGATCCACTTCTTAACACAAGTAAGGACCTAGGACTGTCGGTTCTGAAGTGGCTAAGGGTGACCAAAATGATTCACATCATACAAATGAGAATAACGGTATACTTTCAAGTGCCCCTTGTGACGGTGCTGCCCGTGGGAGCCAGCTGAGGTCACTCAATCAAGGTGAACTGCAAACAAAACGGGGCAGACAAACTCCAAACGCTGGTGGTTATTTCAATACTTAGATTTACCAAGCCAGCACAAAACAGCTTCTATAGTACCTCACCGGTTACTCAGAAGTCCAAACAACGCAGCCTCAGGTACCCAGCCTCAGGCCTCCGTCCAGACACACCTGTCAGATATGATGATGATTACTGAAAATCTTACTTCATCATATAAAAGAAAAGGTTCTTCCAATCCCAAAGGATCAGCCACATACCCAGGTTCAATTCTAACTTAGATCTTACCCAAAATACACACTATAGTCAATTCTTATTAACTAAGCTAAAATTTATTAAAAAAAAAAAAGAAGAGAGAGTGTTGGTTAAAAGATCAATATACAGACTTGAATTCAATTCTTGAGGTTCAGATACATAGCAGAGGTGAGCCAAAAGTCCTTTTAGAAATAGTCCATATGTTATAGTCCAATATCCATATTCAGGGTGGTTCCAGTCAATGACTGGGGATCTCAATCCTTGTGGCTTAAGGTTTCCCCCTCTTGAAACCCAAAGCAGATGTGAGATGCAGCAGGATTGTGTCCCAGGGTTCTTATACATTTCCAGCAGCCTTTCAGCCTGAGAAAACAATAGGCTTAATTCTCCTTCCAAATATCCTGGCAATTAGCACAGGGTAATTTATCCATTAAACAGTTCAGATACAGGTTACCACAACCTTCAAAGAGACACATAGACAATAATACTATTTCACTCAAGTATCATTGTCAAGGCTGCTTCCCCACTTTGAACTTTAGGGTACAAATGTGGGGGCCTGCATGAAAACTTCTAAGCTTAACTACCAGCTTAGCTCTGGTCCGCTGCCACCATCCCAAAGCTAATTCCCTTCCCTGGGAAGCCTTGAGAGACCTTCACCAATTCCCTGTTGAATACAGATCCAACCCCTCTTGGATCTTAAAACAAGGAGAAATTAACCATTCCCCTCCTTCCTCCCACCAACTCCTGGTGAATACAGATCCAACCCCCTTGGATCTAAAAATAAGGAAAAATCAATCAGGTTCTTAAAAAGAAGGCTTTTAATTAAAGAAAAAGGTAAAAATCATCTCTGTAAAATCAGTATGGAAAATAACTTTACAGGATAATCAAACTTAAAGAGCTCAGAGGACCTCCCTCTAGCCTCAGGTTCAAAGTATAGCAAACAAAGATAAACACTCTAGTAAAAGGTACATTTACACGATGAGAAAACAAAGTAAAACTAAGATGCCTTGCCTGGCTTTTTACTTACAAGTTTGAAATATGAGAGACTTGTTTAGAAAGATGGGGAGAACCTGGATTGATGTCTGGTCCCTCTCAGTCCCAAGAGCGAACGACAACCAAAACAAAGAGCACAAACAAAAGCCTTTCTCCCCCTCCACCCCCCCCCGCCAAGATTTGAAAGTATCTTGTCCCCTTATTGGTCCTTTGGGTCAGGTGTCAGCCAGGTTATCCGAGCTTCTTAACCCTTTACAGGTAAAAGGATTTTGGAGTCTCTGGCCAGGAGGGATTTTATAGTACTGTACACAGGAGAGCTGTTACCCTTCCCTTTATAGTTATGACAATCATCATAAATGTTAATATTCCTTTTTGATCTTTGAATTAAAGTTACAGCAATAGACAAGACTTGTTTGTTTACATCACAAGACTTGAGCAAACATCTACCCTTGAGATCTCTAACAATGCAGACTTGCATTTCAAAGCTCTATTCATTTACATATCTTCCTAACCAGTTCCTACAATTCACCCATGGGTCAGGTCAGTCTGAGTTAATTAACTCTTTCTGGCCCTGTCATCTTTCAATGAAATATTATTTTACACTCAAAATATCACACCCCTTATAGGAAATAATACCTTTATGAATAGAAGTGCATGGAACACTCTGTTCCAAGATAGCACAGGGGACCAGAATGATATACATAATACAACCAACTGAGAATAATGCTATAGTATGGAAATCCTCTTCTGAATGCACCTTCAAATGGCTATTCTGTGTAATTAATTCCCTTTATGAACAGAACCACCCAGAACACTTAGTTCCAAAGCAGCACAAAGAACCAAAAGGATGGATGTAATACAACTAACTAAGAATGGCATAATATTGCTGAAAAAAATGACCAAATCTACCTTTCTTTACACATTCCAGTCAATAAAGTAATGTATTATTGATTCAAAACATCTGGAACTGTATATAGCTGAAGTGAAGGGAGAATAAAAAGAATGCATAGGTCTATAGAATAGAGAGCCAAGTTAGAAAAATGTAATCCTTGAAAAACGCAGCTAAAACCGACTTTTAATGCTGTACCACATTCTGTGAAATGAAATGTTGCATATTATTTGCAATTTGTAGAAGTATTAGCCTATTGTTTTTGTCATGATTCCTACTGTTGGTAGTAGTAAGAGTAGTAGTTTATACAGTATTTCCATATAGTCTAAAAAAGTGGGGCTAAAAAGGCTTTACCCTAGGTCTTGGTCTAAATACGAAATGTTTTCCTGATGGACGCATTTCAAATGTATATTTTTGTTTTGTTGGTATAGGGAACCGTATTATATAGGTTCTATGCAACAATCTAATTGTTTTTTTTTAAATCAAAACAATTTTTTTATATCGTTTTCCCTTTTCTTAACAGTTGAATATAGTGAGGCCTAAATTGTATTTTGAACACAAGAAAGTGATAAACTAGCTTTATTTTCACAAGTAGGCCTATATTGCAAGAGTTTTGGAATTGCTATTTGCCTGTTCACTTCAACTGTTTGCTGTGATTTTAAACAATCATTAACACACAAGTACAGAGCAAAAAAAGTTTCACAACTATTCTATCGGCCCACATCTACTGCCTTGTTACTTTAATAAAATAATTTTACTTGCAATTCAAACAACTTCTGTACAGAACTAGCAGCGAACCTGGTGAAAGAGTAAACAGCCGTAAAGAACTATTGAAATCTTGATGGCTTAAAGAACCGCAAAGAATATATCTCCTCAATATTTATTCCACTCTATATGCATCCGAAGAAGTGGGCTGTAGTCCACGAAAGCTTATGCTCTAATAAATTTGTTAGTCTCTAAGGTGCCACAAGTACTCCTGTTCTTTTTGCGGATACAGACTAACACGGCTGCTACTCTGAAAAAAGAACCCCTTGTATACCATCAAAAAACAGTTTTTATTAGACATCTCAGGGTGACAGATGTCAACAGCTGCCAGTGGAGAGCTGGGAATTGAGTTGCATAAGAACTATATGTTTCCAAGTCGAAATGGGTCAAGTGAGTAGGCCTGCCTGTAGAACAAATGCATAAGATCATTCATGATTAATTTCTTAGTGTTTACATCAACTGTTATTAAACCGAAAGGGGTCAAAAACCTGAACTAGTCACTTTGAAAATAAAAAACATTGAATTCAATGGCAAAAAAATCTTCCTTGACACAGAGTTAAGGTTGCCCAGAATGGAGTCCAGTCCTAGCAGCTGAGGCTACCAAAGTGCCATCGAGCAGCTGCTAGAGCCCAGCCCGAAACGCTGAGCTGCCAGGGACAGCAGTGGTAAATGGTGCTTCCCCTTGGAGGAGCACCCACCAGTTGAGAACCTCTGCCTTATTCCCTTCCAGGGGATCGAGACACCCACTGTCCCTGAGCACTGTGATCTGTAACAAACGTGAACTAAGAGGCAGGTTGTAGTAGACTGGGCAGAGAGCGAATAAAGCTATTTACAAGCAGGTATTGCAGATTGGTCACTTAGAGCGGAGCACCGGGTAAAACACGGACTGGAAAGCCGGGCAAAGAGAGTGGTAATAAAGGCATTGATGTTCCTCCCAGGTACTGAGAAATGAACATGAGAGCTAAAGCCAGCACAAAGCAAACACCAGGAACCACATGAGAAGTATGTCCTCACGTTCTTCAACAGGAATTCTAGAGCAGAGAACATGGCTTTTGGCAGAATAATGAATAACTTTAAACTGTCTCCATAACCCATTAACCCTCCCCCCCCAGTTCCCCCCCTTCCCTCCTGAACTGGAGGGGAGTTAACAGGCCACCTAATCTTGAATGGTCCCTTGAAATGTGTTATCTAAATCATAGAATCGTAGGACTGGAAGTGACCTCGAGAGGTCATCCAGTCCAGTCCCCTGCCCTCAAGGCAGGACTAAGTATTATCAAGACCATCCCTGACAGGTGTTTGTCCAACCTGCTCTTAAAAATCCCCAATGATGGAGATTCCACAACCCCCCTAGGCAATTTATTCCAGTTCTTAACCACCATGACAGGAAGTTTAGCATAAGTCTATTTTTGAAACTCCCCAGGAAATGAGTATTGTAAAAGGGCCCAGGAGCATGTCTATGATTTAAGGGTCTGTCCAGGTTTTCATTTATGAACCCTGTTGTTCAGTATTTCTGACTTCACTATTAAAATTTGCTGCAGGCTGAAACCTGGCACACAAGCACAGATCCTAGGATTGAAAAAGTTCACATTAAAATTATATGTGTCAAACCATGTCTGAGTTTTAGTGACATTATTGCGAACAAAAAACATGTACACACTATGTTGAGTTGAAAGACAAATTTGGGAATGGGGTGGAGGGGTGTTTAATTCAGAGTGTATGGACACTCAGAGGAGCTATATTATTAGGACCTTTTAGATAATCTGCCCACTGAAATTGGCAGAACATTTAGGATTCTGATTGATCTAGTTCCCCCTCCCAATCCAAGTTGAACAATTCTCAAAAAAGCAGCTACTTTGTGCTGGAGTCACTTTACTGACACGAACAGTCTGATATTCTCTTCATACCAAGAGAGCATACCTGACCCAGAGCGTTAAGATTCTGCATATTGTCACGCTTCCAAAGCATGGTAAACTTTCTCATTGTTGCTTTAGTTAGTAGAGTCACCTAAAGCACCCAAATTAATTTGTCCAACCACTTTAGTAATATGTATGAATTAAACACCCCTCCACCCCATTCCCAAATTTGTCTTTGAACTCAGCACAGTGTGTACATATTTTTTGCTCGCAATCATGTCACTAAAACTCAGACATGGTTTGACAGGCTCCACTGCACATAAAGCCTAGAATTCTTACCAGGCATTTCATACAAACAGCTCTTTCGGAGTTGTTAATGTATAGTTAAGAATATTACGCCAGGAATGAGGATTATGGACCTGAATACTATGGGTTGTGGCAGAGCTCTGACCTTGTCCCCGGGGGTCCTGCGCTTCTAGGCGGTATATGCTAGCCTCAGTGGCTCTCTGTGACCCTCCACGTAGCCCTTCTCTCTAGGGCCAGGGTTACAGTCTACTGAGCCCTTTTCATCATAAGCCAGCAAGGAGGTTGGTGAGAGAACTCCCACAGTCTCTATTGTCCCTAAGGCTTGTTTTAGAACAGTTTAGCCTCCTGACCTGACAGGGGCCTGACTTCCCCTCCCAGGAGATGTTCCTGTAGTGGTGGGTTGGGGGGGGACCTGGGCCCACCCTCTACTCCGGGTTCCAGCCCAGGGACCCTAATGGTAGCAGTTGTTGGCAGCCAACCTTTCACTGCCAGAGTTGCTACATTTCCCTGGGCCACTTCCCCACAGCTCTCCTGCTTCTCCCTTCTTCACCCTTACCTTAGGGCTCCCTTATCAATAACTTGAGGGTGTCTTCATTAACCAGTCCTTCAGCCGCACTGCCTCTCCTCTGCCTGACTGGAGTGAGCCCTTTTTATAGTATCAGCGGGGCCTTAATTAGAGTCAGGTGGTCACATTAGCTTAATGGCCTCACCTGACTCTTTGCAGGTTAATTGGAGTCAGGTGTTCTCATTAGCCTGGAGCAGCCCCTGCTCTGGTCGGTCAGGGAACAGAAAACTGTTAATCCAGTGGCCAGTATATCTGCCTTTTGCTATTCTGCTGTACCCATCTGGCCTGGATCTATCACAGGGTCTAAATACCAATACTAAGATGGGTGAACTGGAGTGCCAGGCATTGAATGAGGCTATTGTCACTATAGGCATCATGGAAACTTGGTGGAATGATAATAATGGGGGATAGTAATACCAGCATCTCACTTTCTGGGGTGCAATCAAGACCCATGAGGAGTTGTGTCATTACCTGCCCTGTAACCCAGGGTGCCTTGAAAGGCTCTGCTGCTGTAGGGCCCTTGGCTGGATGCTCCTAGCCAGCAGATAAGCCTGCACGGAGTGTCTGGGTGATCAGCAGCCTGCCTGTAACCCCTCAGCACCGCTCTGGCCTCCGCCAGCCTTGGTTACACCTGGACGACGATCCCAACAGCCCTCGGCCCCAATTTTCCTGGTATGTTTGTAATTTTGAATTTGTCCTCCATACATACCCCACACAACCATATTAATGGTCAGGATGTTATTAGCTTTCTATTGCTATTTTGCATGACACCTTTTAATGCAAGTTATTACATTAGTGATTGGGGGTACACTGAACGGTCAGGCCAGCTCACACTCATTAGCAGATACCAGGGAACTTCTTGCATTGGGATACTGTTAGGGTCACACAAGGTACAAAATATATTGGAAGGACAGGGTAGGTCACACTGGTGGGGGAGTAGCACTATATGTGAAAGAAAACAGAGTTAAATAAAGTAAAAATCTTCAATGAATCAAACTGTTCCCTAGAATCTCTGTGGATAGAAATCCCATGCTCGAACAAAAAGAGTATAGCCATAGGAATCTACTACTGATCACCTGGGCAGGATGATGACGGTGTTTGTGAATGCTCAGGGAATTAGAGAGGCTACAAAAGCAGGAAGCACAATAATAATGGTTGATTTCAACTATCCTCATATTGGCCAAGTAAATTTAACCTTGGCGCATGATGCAGAGAGAGAATTTCTACACACCATTAATGGCTGGTTCTTGGAGCAGCTAGTCCTGGAACCCACAACGGGGGAGACAATTCTCGATTTAGTCCAAAGTGGAGCACAGAGCCAACCTGAGTCAGAAAAGGAGCCAGAATTTAACAATGTACATTGCCAAAGAGTCACAGTAATACGTCAGCAGCCCCCCATCAGCTCCCCAACCCTGGGATCGGCGGCGGCAGTTCAGCGGCAGGTCCTTCGCTCCTAGAGGGAGTGAGGGACCTGCCGCCCCCGAATTGCCGCAGGTGCCGCCCCTCTCCCTTGGCCGCTTCAAGCACCTGCTTGTTAAGCTGATGCCTGGAGCCGGCCCTGCGTGTTAACTACTTTTTTAGAAGATAAACATTCATTTTGAAAAATAATTTTTTGCAAATAATCTGCCCAGTGGATTTGCTTTGGGTGTTATGATTGGGAAAGCTTTCTAATATCAAAAGTCAATTTTTTTAAATACCTACTGACTATACAAAGTCGCTGGTTTTCATATTTTCTTTAGGTTGTAGCAGCAGCCTGAAATAAGCAACTTACCATTAGAAGGTGAAGTTCTGGCCCTGCTGAAACCTCCTATTGACTTCACTGGATTTCACTCTTGATATACGTGTGAAATTCACCCAGGCATGGAGGCCCATGCAAAACCTTCAGCACCATTTACATGCATTCCATGGTGGGGCTGGGGCTGTTAGCGGACAGGAGCCAGGATAGAAGGCTGCAGACAGATTCCTGATTTACACAGATCCAGTGGTCCTACCATCCATAGCACACACTTCTGTTGATTTCCAGGGTTGTCAGGGGCCAGGACACTGCACAGAAGTGCAGGTATATTTGCTAAGTCACCCTCAGGAACTAGAGACAGGTGCAAAGGGGTCCAGCAGAGAGACGCTACCCTTTGCCATCCAGTTAAACCCAGGAGGAAGCTTCGGATGAGGCTTATGTTTTGCTGTTCCTAAGGACTAAAGGAAAGCCAATAATAGATGGGTAGCGGGGGCACACGGACGTGCCTGCATTTGGGGTCTAAATAGGCCTGCCAAAACTACTGTCTTTCTGCTGCAAACTACTGTTTGCCCATTTCTCTAGGGAATGTTGATCAACCTGTTTTTTTTTCCTGACGTTGAGTTCAACAAGGCATGGTATGGGCAAAGCTCCCATGAAATCTGCCAGGGACTGATAGATGTGTGTTTCAAAACAGTTGAGGCACAAAAAACATTGAGAGCTTCTTTTCCCCTCATCTCCGAGTACTGGCAATCCACACCAGGATGCCCCCAGAACTGGTTACTGACTGCATGCAATTAATCCAGTCTCATGACTAAAATATCATTCTCAAGTTTGTCTAACACTGTCTGTTGGTTTTTCAAGAGTTTTAGTGTTAAAATGCCATTCCTAAGGCCACTTCGGCCTGTTCCAGCATATTTTTATTCTCTGTGCTGCTTTGGGAATGTTCCGTATGGTTTTAATAAAGTTGTTTAGAACCCCAAACTGGCACTTGGAAGTGGGTTTGAAACAGGTTTTTTGCCGTACAGTGTTGTGCTCAGTTACTTGTACTATGTGTATAATTTTGGTCCCCTGTGCTGCCCCGGAACTGTGTGTTTTTTGGTGGTTCTACTCATAAAGGTATTTATTGCCTAAAACGGGCACTTGAAGATGGGTTCGGACAAGGTTTTATGTAGTACTGTGTTATTCTCAGTTAGATGTATTCTGTAGATCATTTTTGTCCCTTATGCCACCATTTTGTCTGTGTTCCTGGTTCTTTATGGTGTTAAAAGTGGCTCTGGGCTGGAACAAGATAATAACAATGTTATTAGTTCATTCTCATTCCAAAAATATTGTTAAGTGTTTTTAACAATATCGGCTGCGTTTCACAGCAGCTTTATTTATTAAAATGTCTTTCTGGGATGTTCCGGAATATTTTTGTTCCCTGTGTTGCCTCAGAACTGAGTCTTCCGCGTGGCTCTATTTGTAAAGGTATTTATTGCCCAGAACAGGCCCTAGAAGGTGGGTTTGGAAGAGGTTTTCTGTGGTATAGAGTTATTCTTAGTTACTTGGAAGCTGTGTATCATTTTGGTCCCCTGTACCGCCTCATAACGATGGTCTGGGTCATTATTGCTGTTTAAAAAAAAATGGTTCTGGGCCAGATCGAGTTAATGACTGTGCTACTAATCAATTTTCATTACCCTGAGGACAATATTTTAGTAACGAAAACCGATTAGTAGCACACTTTCATTCACCAAGTCTGGCCCATAACCACTTAACAATGTGTTTTTAGTCTGTTATCATTACCAAAATATTGTTCCAAGCTGTTTAACAGTATCTGCTTTTTTTTTTTTTTTTTTTGCAAGAATTCTACTTATTAAAATGCCATTCCAGGCTGGTCCAGCTTTTACACCATATCTCAATGCATTGCCTTTGCTAATGACTATCAATGTATCTGAAACTTGGTGCTCTCTGAGTTCAAGGGCAGTATTGTTTTTTTACTCTTACTTACTCCCTCCTCTCTGTTGTTACAGTATCCCAGTAAGTTATTTAAACTCATTCTTGTAATAGAGAGAAACTCGCATCTCCACAAGAATGGTTTCTATGGGGCTATCCTGTTATAAGTTTATCTCCACTCCCAGTGTTATGGATATGCAATTTAATACTATATTGATGGACACTATAGAGTTTTACCAAGGTTAAAACATTCTTGGGTCTACATGTCTAGGGCTAGGTCTACACTGGGGCGGGGGGTCGATTTAAGATACGCAAATTCAGTTACGCGAATAGCGTAGCTGAATTCGATGTATCCGAGCCGACTTATCCCACTGTGAGGACGGCGGCAAATCGACCACTGCGGCTCCCCCATCAACGGCGCTTACTCCTACCTGGGCTGGTGGAGTACGCGTGTCGATTCAGGGATCGTCGCGTCCTGACGAGACGCGATAATTCGATCCCTGAGAGATTGATTTCTACCTGCCGATCCAGGCGGGTAGTGAAGACAAGCCCTAAGGGTTCAGGAACCTGTAGTGAGACACCTCATCATCTGAGCATGTAGTGTCCCTATATTGACAAACAATTAATGATCTGCAAGTCATTGGGCAATTTTATAAGCTATATAACTGTGGTAGAGACGACACTATTCTCTTTTGATTTGCCTCTATTTGCTCCATTACCACCTTGTGTCTCTGAAGAACACAGAGGCAGATGAAGTTGTGTTGACAAGTGCAATGTAGTGCATGTTGCAAGGAATAATTTGCACTACTGATGCACATTTCTAGGTCATATAAACTAACTGCACAAGAATCTGGTCACCAATAATGTACAGCAGGATACTGTCATAGTAAGAGCTTTAGCCACATGACTTCCAGTTAGATCGGGGTAGTCGATAGGCAGACCATGGACCAAATCCAGACCTCCAGAGGCTTTAAATGGACTCCGAAATCTTTTTATTTACTTATAATTATGTTTTATTATTTTCTCTGGAATCTGGACCTTGACCAGGACATTTGGACCTTGACAAAAAATAATTGACTAACCCTGAGTTAGACTCTGCAGAACTCTAGAAATGCCAGTGTCTACATACTTTGAAAGAGCCACCAGATGTCAGCAAATACATAGTTACAGCACTCCCAGAGGAACATCATGAAATTAAAAGGCATGCGGAAGTTCCCTCCACCTTGAGTAACTATGGGGAAATACAGCTGTTTTTTTCTAATTCGATCCTATGCCGACACCACTCCCCAGGCACACCAGAGCTATAAAACATAACCAATTTCAAAGCATGAGGTAACATATAAAACAGCTAGCTACCACTCACTCCCCCGCAGCCACCCTGGGGCAATGGCTGCCAAACACACAGCATCCCATGCTCATATTTAAACTTGCACAGGTTATGATGAGCATCTCTGTGAAAAGGTGCAGAACTCAACGCATTTTTTAGATAAAAATACCAGCAGCACTTAACTTTAAAAAAAAAACCTTGTAATTGCGAACTGTTCTCCTGTACAATTGCTTTTCAATTTGCTGGAATGGTACATTTGCATGGAGGGGTGTTATATGGAATCAAAGATGGATTAATCAAAGCCAGAGAAGTGATGTTGGTGTGGTATTCTGGCCACATTCTGCTGATTCAGAAAATAACATCTCTGATACGGTACCCAACTAACAGGCAAAAGTAATGTCCTCTAAAACTGGGAAACTGTGGGGCACAGTCTTGTCTATGGAAAGATGTAAATAGAAATTATTCCCTGTGATCTCAGACTTTTCATGGGGATACAACACCTCTAAATGTCAAGGGAGAAGGGAATAAAAGATATTCACCAGGGGAATTGCAGATGAGACTCAAGTCTCTCTAAAGCATTAAACTAATTTTCAGCCCTTTGCATATCAGCTATCGAGCTCCCTGTGTTTACAGTTATCTCTGCAGCTCAAGAGCATTGAGCAGTCTACAAGGAAGCTGAAAGACACTAGTCAAGGCTGACCTCTTTAAACAGTTATCAGAGGATAAGGACTTTGTGCCACCTTGCAAACCTCTCCAATGACCTGGATACCCCCACTGGTTTCTGACAATAGCCTTGTTCAGCTAAGTCTTCATATGCAGCCAGTTGTAGAACATCACTCGTTTCTAAAAATTACAGACCATTTTCTAACACAGAAGGTTTTGCAGCCAACCCAAGAATTCTATTCTGGACATCACTGTGATGGATAACGATGAATAAACCATTGCCTAGGGATCGGTGATCAAATCTGATTACATTCAATATTGGCAAACAGAGGACAGTCCCAGCCAGTAATAAGTATACTTGGAGCTTCAACAGGACAAATTTCCCAGATCTGAGGAAAAATTGAGTGAAATTGATCAGGAGGGAAAACTTAGAGATAGGAGTGAAAATTGTGAGCTCTTTAAGACGGCATTATTAAATGGCCAAAAGCCATGATTCCATAATCAAGAAGGCGACTTTGGCTAAAAGCACAATCTGGTTCAGTAGCGGAGTGAAGGCAGCAATTAGAAACAAAAAAGCAACCTATAACTTAGACAAAAGGGGAAGGAGACAGCAATCAATATAAACTAGATGTTATAAAATGAAGGCCATTGATAAGGGAAGATAGACATCAGAACGAGAAATCTATGGCTGGCAGGTCTAAGAACAGGGAGGATTTCTTAAAGTACATTGGAAACAAAAGAAACCCTAACAATGGTACAGGCCCATTACCAGCTGGAGATGGTAGAATTGTTGATGATACCAACAGAACAGAAATATTTATTGAACTCTTCTGCCTATGTCTGGAAAGCAGCAGGATGATGTACTGGTATTGTGTGAGGATGATGAAGTATTTTCTAGTCCACTAGTAAGTGAGGATATTAAACAGCATCTTCTAGGGATAAACATTTTTAAATAAGCAGATTCTGATAACTTAAACCTAAAAGAGTTGAATGAGGAGATTTCTGGCCTACTAATGTTAATGTTAATTTTTAATAACCCTTAGAATCCTGGGGAAATTCCAGAAGACTGGAAGAGTGCTAATGTGCCAATATTTAAAAATGCAAGTAAGTTGACTCAGGTCAGGATGCCTGGCCAATTGTTACATCAATCCCAGTCAAAATAACGGAAAAGCGGATGTGCAACTCAACTGCTAAAGAATTGAAAGAAAGGAACATAATTACTGCCAGTCAATATGATTTTATGGAAAATTGCTCATGTCAAACAAATCTGATTTCATTCTTTGTGATCACAAGTTTGGTTGATGAAGGTAATTATATAGATGTAATAAGCCTAGACTATTGTAAGGCATTTGACTTTACTGCACAACATTCTGATTAAAAAATTAGCACTAGACAATATCAATAAAGCACACATTACATGGATTAAGAGTTGGCTAACTGACAAATCTTGAAGTAGCTGTCAATGGGGAATCATCAGATGGAGGTGTTTCTAATGGAGTTCTGCAGAAGTCAGTACTAGACCTGATGCGGTTAAATATTTTCATCACTGATCTGGAAGTAACTTTAAAATCACTCCTGATCAAATTTACAGTGTGACGTTTCACTCCATATTCTTAATGACAATATGCTTATGATATGAATATGACATAACTGAGATGTACTTTAGGCAAGATGGGTCTTGTAAGATATCATTGGAAAGGTTATGATTTACTGAATGTGATTATCCTATTTGTATGCCTGTATCATTTCTGTATCTGAAGTTAGGAATATTGACTATGTATCTGTATTTCAACTATGCAACTTTGGGTGATGCCCACTGCTAACACTTCAGGTACAACAATGGAAAAGCCGGACAGGGCTAATGGGCGATTAGCAGAGACAATGGTCTGTAGAAGAGCTTAGTCTTCCTGTGAATGCTGGAGACAGCCTACGAGCAATGGCTGCCACAGCCACGCAGAGACATGGGTCCAAGTCACTTGATATTAGATACCCACCCCCCTTTTGGAATGCCAGTGGTTTTCCACTAGAAGACAAAGGGTTCCCGCCTTACATAAGAGTTATATACGGCGGGGGAGTGACATCGTCATGGTTCTCCTCTGCCTCCCCACCCAGAGAGACACTGAAAAAACACCTGGAAGCAAAAACTGAACTGAGGGGAGAACTGAACCCAAGCTGGAAGGGCGGCTAGCTTCTGAGTAGTAATACCTGAGGTCTCAAGAGGGAAATCAGTGCAGCTGCCTGTCAAAACTTTCTGCAATCTGCCTAACCAATTTCTTTAGTGAAACTAGCTTAGTTTGCATGTTTGGGTTCATTTGCTTAGTAATCTGCTTTGTTCTGTTCTCTCTTATATTTACTTAAAATCCATCTGTGGTACTTAATCTTATTTCTTGTTTATAATAAAACCCAGTTTATGCAATTTCTAACTGGGGGGGGGGGGCAAGAAGTGTGCACATCTCACTTCACATTGAGGAAGAGGGCGGATTTTTATGAGCTTGCGCTGTGCAGATTTTTCTATACAGCGCAAGACAGTATTATTTTGGGTTTATCTCCCAAAAGGGGTGAACATGTGAGTCCTATCACACAGAGCTGACTTCAGTCTGTGTCTGCAGTGGGGTGTGGCCCTACCTGTGCGTGTGTGTGTGCTGCAAGAGGCCAGAGGGCCTAATTCAGCAAAGCAGGGAGAAGGAGCTCAGGCTGATTGAGCAGGGGAGGCTCAGTGAAATCCCAGTATGTCAGGTGGTCTCCAGAAGGGGGGTCCAACCCGTCACATACGGATGAACCCAAGATTGGCGGAGTGCTGAATAATGGCAGGGCGGCCATACAGAGCAATCCGGTTTGCTTGGCAAGCGGGACCCATTCAGACAAACAAAATGTGTTTGAACACAGCTGAACGCGAAGGGATATATCTATGAACAAGGAATGCAGAGCATGCCTGCAGAACGGGGGGCCATATCCTGGAAAGCAATGGCTTTGAAAAGGATTTGAAGGTCACACTGAACAAGCAACCAAACATAAACTCCCAGGGCAATGTTGTGGCAAAAGGGGCTAATGCAATCCTTGGAGGTCTAAACAGGGGAGCAGTGAGCAGGAGCAGGGAGGGGATCTTACAATATTGGTGAGAGTGATACTGGAATCCAGTACATCCAGTTCTGGTCCACGTTTTAAACGGGATGTTGAAACATTGAAACGGCTGCACAAAAGAGCCGCAGAAATGATTAAGGAGGGCTGCCGAAAATGTCTTCCAGTGAGAGACTCAAAGAGCTCCATCGGTTTAGCGTCTCAAAAAGATTGAGAGGTGTCTTAATTGCAGTGTATACTTACCTTCCTGGGGAGAAAATACCAGATGTTACAGGGGTCTTTAATCTAGCGGCGGAAGACATAAGAAGAAGCTGAAATCAGGCAAATTCCAATTAGAAAATCAGGCACACATTTTTAACAGTGAGGCTGGTTAATCACTGGAGCAATCTCCCAAGGGAAGGAGGGGATTCTCCATCTCTTTAACTCTTCAGATCAACACCGGATGCCTTTCTGGAAGATCTGCTTTGATTAAATGCACTATAGGGCTCTATACTGGGGTAACTGGGTGAAATTCTTTTGCGTGGCATACAGGAGGTCAGACTTATTGATCTAACGGTCCCTTCTGGCCTTATCCATGAATATTGAACTATACTGAAGCTCTGAGCGCTAGCTCCTAATGGTGACTTGTGGTGCAGTCTCAGAGATGCCCTTATAATGATGAATGCTCATATGTAAAATAAATCCTTATCAAATATAGAATTAGGCCTTTAAATGCTGAGTCACCAGACCGTAGCCCATGGCACAATAGTCTTCTGATGGTGGCACCAACATAGCTGAGACCAATGAGAATCAAATTACACACTGGAGCCCCCGAGGGTAAAGAGACATGATAAACAGCTGCATAGCCGAAATTGCTCACATCTTTTTATTATCAGCAAGGAAATATCATCTCAAACCAGAGGCTGGTGTTTCCTCAGCAACCTGGCAGTGACATTCAGATCCAGGGACTTTAATGTCAGAACGACTGGTGCACACGATGTAATCCCTGTTGTTCTACGGTGGCTTAATCCACCAATGGCCTGAGCTCATACTGCTCACATGACATGGCGTCTCTCAACAAAGCGTTGGGGCGACACACCTGTGGAAACAGGCTGTGGCCGGCAGGACACCTGGGGTCATGTTGCCAAAACATTTATATGGTAAAGATGGCAACTGAACGATAGAGCTGGCATCTTCAAAAACTGCTGACTCTGAAATGGTGTTTGCAAATCTTTTAAAAAGGAATCACAAGTGGTCACAAAGGACCCTGCATGCTCTGCTGGGAGCACTCCAGGTTTATTATAAAATAAAAAAACAGGTTTGTTCCAACGGTAGCCTTTTATTTGATTTAAAGTGAGTTCAGTGATGCTGTATTACACCACCGTGGGTTCGGCTCTGGTGGCCACAGTTTCAAGCTCAACAGTGTGAAAGTCACTGGCTCAGATTTAGAGCCCCTAGGAACTCATGAAGACCAAGGGTAGTGACCACTTGTACAGTCACAAATACAAGGTCTAGTCTGTTTTACACGTTTTATTAAAGTTACAGTTAAGGTTATGATTACCCACGCACACAGAAACCCTATAAAGACCTGTGCACACATTACAAATACAGTCATACTCACATCCTTAATGATATTCTTAAGGTTTGATGGCTGCCTTGCCAATCGATCAGCAGCAGAGGGATGGTTCCTGCTGGAGTCTTCCCATAGGAAACTCATTGTACCCAGTCCGGGAGCCCTCTTTTCTCTTGTGATTCTGACTATACCTAACACTCTGCGCATGTGCATGAAGGTGTCAATGCTCTTTTTCCTTATCTGTATTATGCCCCCCCTCCCCCCCCCCAGAATATTGGAGTGCCACATTTTTCATAGGTTGCTTGTACTTCCTTTTATTCTCATTAGCGTCTACGCACAACATGTACCCTGCAAGACAAAAAGCCTAACTGGCTTCAAGACTGAGCTTAATAAATTTATGGTGGGGATGGTGTGATGAGACTGCCGACAATGGCATGTGGCCCATCGGTGACTGCTAACAGCAAATATCCCCACCTGCTGGTGATAGGTCACTAGATGGGGAGGGCTCTGAGTTACTACAGAGAATTCTTTCCCAGGTATCTGCCTGGCGGGTCTTGCCCACATGCTCAGGGTCTAAGTCATCACCATATTTGGGGTCAGGAAGGAGTTTTCTCCTGGTTCAGATTGGCAGAGACCCTGTGGAGGTTTTGACTGAAGTTCTGTGGCCTGCAATGTGCAGGAGGTCAGACTAGATGATCACGGCAGTCCCTTCTGACCTTAAAGTCTGTGAGTCAGGCCACGTGTTAGAAAATTGTTACAATAGGGTATCCCTCATGATATTGAACCGTACATTGCAATCACTTTTTCATAACATCATCCATTGGCTCATCTTTCTTGTGATTTTGTGGTGTAGGGTCAGTCTTTGGTCACTTATGTCAAGCATTTCTTAAGCCTATGGCCTAGTATGGCTAAGCTGACATCTTACAGGCCTCAGCCTGTAGGCCTTGCATTTCAGCCCTGCTTTACTTAGATACCTAATGCGTACTTATCCCTTCTAACTACTTATCAATCTTACACTTCTATGATCCTACAACTTACATCTCTTTAGCATACAATGATTATATATGACATAGCACATGAGTTAATAACATCACACAACATATAATAAATGAATGATAAAATGAACCAATTGGCTATACAACAACCAAATCCAATACAAAGGGAGTCCTTCCTATTTTGGTGCTCACAGCACAGTTTGTTAGTTTAGGTTTCTTGCACTAACTGGATATCTGTCCTGTATTAGGACTGTGTACTAAGTGGTAGAAGTTAACTGACAGTTGAAATTTCAGTCAGGTCTTTGTTTGTAAAAGGCAATCTTCCTTTTAATGAACACAGAATGGGTAAATGTCAGATTGGGAGTCTAACAGTGGATGTTCACAGGCAAGCCGCATTCTACCAACTTCTGTAGCAGTAGAAAAAAACATATAGTCCCCCAATGTAAAACTACCTTGGCATGAGGCTTCTGGACACATGGTCCATCTACTGCAGTCTTAACTGGTCAGTAAGTACTGTCCTAGTAACTGCTCCTCTCCTGTGAAATCAAAATTGATTTGGGGAGTTCCATACGCATATGACTGAGGACAAGGGGGTTTGCTTCCTTTCCTGACAATGGCAGTTTTATGGAGACTACATTGTTTCTTATTCATGTTTGAGCATGTCAGCTTGATTGTGCATTCTTGTTCAGAAGTAACAACGGACATTTAAAACCGTATAGACTCCAGTCATATGAACTTTTGCTATCTCGCAGCTTCACATAACAATATCTTCCAGGTGGTAATAACGAAAGGTGCATCACTCACCTGAGCACATGCAGTTGCCAAGGGGATGTCATGACACCATTTTCTTTCACCCTTTCCTGCTGTTTGATGGAATCAAACAATGATTCCCTCACTCTGGTTCTGAACATTAGCTTATAGCAAGGCCCTGCGTTGCTCCTTACGCCCAAACATTGATGATAAATGGAACCATCAGAATGTCCTTACCGAGAGTCACATTGCACTCAAGGAATTTGTACAAAATATTTGCACTACCCACTTACAATAGTTTGGTATATGTTACTTGGAGACACAGAAATCTGCTTGTTCTGTTTCCGGCAGAGTTCATTGTAACTTACCCCTTTCATCAAAGCCATTTTCCAGAGTGCAGTGATTTAAAAAAAAAAAATCACTTCTCTCATTGACAATTTTCTCTGATTCTGGAGCTGACGTGACTCTTCATTCACTTGTTCTCCATGTTTAATAGACAGTCTCTGATTTGGGGGATAGAGCGTTTCAGAAGTGTCATCCTCAAAAGCCCCGCAAGTCCATTGCTCGAATTTCTGAAATGTCCCACACTGGATCACTTCTCTTTGAGTGGTCAAACAGAAGGCTTTGCTCTCTGTGTAGCGTAAAAACTAGACCTGGTGCAGAGTTAACATTGTAATCATATTGCCCACGCCTTTCTTCTACAGACCTGCCGCACTTTCTTTTGGAGAACATGGACAATTAGTTTGCTTTATTGGCAGCCTCCTTGTCTCCAATTGCCATTTGGGGGCCTGCCAGGATCAGAAGTTGCATAGCATGCATTTGGAGCTATCAACATCTCGCTGTAAATGTAGAGGATTGTGAACAGAGAAAAACATCACCCAAGATTTTGCAAATTCTTGTAAGAGAAGTCTGATTAATTCAGTAACAGTTACCTTTTCCCGCACCTTTCACAAGGAGGGGGAAACTGAAAGTCACTGCTTGATTTGATGCTCTCGACTGATGAAAAAAATCCCAGACGTTGTAGCTCTGCTGCTGACTTTCTTGGGGTTAAAAATTGCTCTCAAGTGTTTAATTTCTTTGTCCAAAATAAGCCTGATGAAATTTGTAAAGGACGTAGCACTGCATATATCACTTTTTAAAAGGACCACTGTGTACATTGGCATTTCTTTCCAAGCCATCTATCCCTCTATGACCTTGTTCATGCTTCCTAGAGTATTGTCAGTTGCTACTGTAGCCTTTTTAACGTTAAATTCGGCTGTATGGTTTGGGACTCTGTCCTTAGAATAGTCTTCACAGATGTGTCTGAAGGGTTTGACATCACAATACATGGAATTCTCCATATTTGCTCGATATGCATCCGAAGAAGTGGGCTGTAGTCCACGAAAGCTTATGCTCTAATAAATTTGTTAGTCTCTAAGGTGCCACAAGTACTCCTGTTCTTTTTGCAGATACAGACTAACACGGCTGCTACTCTGAAACCTGTCATATTTGCTCTGAAATTCTTCCACTGATTCTGAATTGATTAGCTGTGACACGAAGGTCTTTCAAAACCGTTAGGTCAACATTCCCCTAACTCTCCACGCCTCTCACCTAAGTGGCCCCAGCAGTCATAAGAAACTTGTGCAGTACTCCCGGGATCCAAGAGAAACTTGCTTGTTTCGCTGCTTGAGGAAATGGGTACATTTCTCATTCTGTCTTCTGTGCAGCTTTTCTAGTGTTTCAGAAACAAATTCCTGGTGGTGCCACATGAACTCCTTTGTGTGAAGATAAACAGCCATTGGAAATATTGGCTCACCTTTCAAAGGGACGTTTCTCATCACGAAGGGAGGCAAATCCAAGTAGTACCATGTGACATGAGCTGTAAAAAAGTGCAACAATATTTTGTGATGTCCAAACAAAACTGAGATTGGGCAGCATGTGAGCTTAGTTATGTACGAGTCAGGATGCACTGACTGTTCCGAGAGGCTAAAGATTTCATTATTGCAAGGGTGCCCTTCTTCTTGGGACATACTTTGCCCCCGTTTGAGGATCCATGGACAATCAACAGAGTGTGCCTACAGGAACCAGCCAGAGCCTGTGCACTTTGCTAATGTTCATAAGCTTCTTTGGATCTTTAAGTGATACCACAGCATCTTCCATTTCCATAATAGAAACAAAAGGCTGCTTCGAAGATTCAGGTTACCATGTCTTGAAGAGAGGCACAAACTTCCATCACCTAAATAATGGCGTACATGAAGCTTGTTGAATCAGGAGATTCCCTTAGTCAATACACATGTTTTCTGTAACTGGACAGCGAGATGTCTTTCACCCTTCCCCTCCCATTTACCTTTTTCAGACAATTGTACCTGTCCCACAGCACCTGAGGTGGATGAACTGTGGGTTTTAGATTCAAATACCATGAGAAGGAAGAGCAGAAAAAACTCAAGGGTATAAAAAAGCTATTTTTTTTTATGTAAGGTCCCATAAGAACTGAAATCTCTTTGATTACGGAGATTCCCATAACAACTTCATAATATAGCTCCTGAGAAGTACAACCCTCTCAAGTAAAGCAAAGGGGGGAGGAATAACTCAGTGGTATGAGCATTGGCCTGCTAAACCCAGGGTTGTGAGTTCAATCTTTGAGGGGGCCACTTAGGGATCTGGGCAAAAATCTATCTGGGGATTGGTCCTGCTTTGAGCAGAGGGTTGGTCTAGATGACCTCCTGAGGTCCCTTCCAACCTTGATATTCTTTTCCCCCCCCCAAAAAAAAAATTCACCTGGGCTGAGTATCTAGGCTAACAGAATCTTTCAAGGCTGCCATCATCTGCAAAAGCCAAGTTTCCCTGATTGGATTAAGTCCTTGTCAACAGAGAAGAATATTCTTTTTTCACCATAACTATACCCGTATAACTTTACTGAAGAGTATGTTCACAGCACTTTGTTTATGCCATCTTATGCTGCTTTCTTGTGAATCATTGCACCTGCAATATGAGTCAGCAATGCAATGCTGTGGCAAACAAAGCAAATGTAACGTTAGGTCGCATTAACAGAGGCATAGCATGCAAGTCCCGGGAGGTGATAGTTCCGCTCTACTCGGTGCTGGTTAGTACTGTCTCCTATTTTGGTCACCAGTGTATAGAAAGGATGTAGGAAACTGGAAAGGATCCAGAGGCAAGCAACAAATGATCAAAGAGATGGAATGCAGCCAGATGAGCAAAGGCTGAAGGAATTGGGTATGTTTAGTTTGGAAAAGAGGCGATTAAAGGTGGACATGATAGTGGTCTTCAAGTACTTGAAAAGCTGTCATAAAAAAGATGGAGAAAAGTTGTTTTCTCTTGCCACAGAGGACAGGACAAGAGGCAGTGGGTTCAAACTACAGCATAGCAGATTTAGTTGAAATCTCAGGAAAAACTTCGGAACTGCAAGAACAGGACAATGGAACAGACGCCTAGGGAGGTTGTGGAAGTTGCTTTGTGGAAGGTTTTCAAAAGGAGGCTGGATAGCATCTGTCTTGGATGGTTTAGACGCAACAAATCCTGCATCTTGCCAGGGGGTGAGACCCTTCTAACCTTATGGTTCTATGACACTATGAAATTTGAGCAAAGTTGTTCTCACCACATCCTCTCAGCAGTCTTACTGACCAAACTTCTTAGGCCAGGGCCCCTTCTTCAATTTAACAGCTGCTTCCTTTGTCCCTTCTTGTGCAGCGACTTGATTGTCAGAAACAGAGGGAGGACGGGAGCCTCTGGGTGTTTGTCCCTCTGTTTTACACTGTCAGTCCCCTTCTTGGAAAACCTTTTCAGCTGAGATTAGAAAAAAAGTCTTTGGAGAAGGATGTTCCAGAAAATATATTGAATTATTTTTTAAGAAATCTGGGGCTTGAACCACCCTGACAAATTTAAACCATGTTTGAGCAGGTCCAATGAGACTTTTATCTTCCATTATAGCAGGTGCAGCAAGTATAATAGACAGAACTCCTTATACAAAGCATCTCCATCCACACTCAGCTTCATCATCTCATCAAATGAAGGTGTCTTGTTAAGGCTCAGGCCAGAAAAACGAATTAGAGGAAGAATTCTCAAAAGAAAACCATTTCTCCAGATAGGCCACTCTTCTAAACAGCCTCGCCTTCAATTTTGAACTTTTGTTGAGCTTCTCTGGGCAGGTGCGTTAAAGCGCTGTTCACATGCTAACCAAAGAACTCAACATTTTTCCTGTCAATCAGCTGACTTCTGACGTAACGCCATAAAGTTCTGTGGCATTCGTAGCATCCGTTTCAAGAATACAGACGGGCTTCTGAGAGATGGCCGTGACCAAACGTACAAAATACACGTAGCTCTTGGGAGAGTGTCAACATGTCACTTAACCTGTGCTTCTGATCTCTGATGAATCTCCAAACTGGATTGTAGCAGTCTGATTCTCAAGACTGCAACAAATACAATGTGATGGCCTCCCAGTTCAGCAGAAGCCTTTCAACTGCATGAAAGAGGCTTAACCAGCAGGTGGGGGACATGCAGAAGCACTCTGGAATATTTTGATGCGCAAAATCCAAACAGGACTTGAGGCATCTGACTTTTTTGCACTGCATGAAAACCCATTAAGAACTTTTAAAACCAAACCTCCCACATCAAAGCTGAGTGCTTTCATGAAAATTTGTGCTGTGTTGTGCACGTCATTGCCGTTACAATTAGCCTGTATTATCTGTGTTTGTATTGCTTTCAATTTAACAAAAACAGAGCAGTTCTTTCCATAATTCACTGATGCATTCTCTGGTCCATATGCAATTACTTCTTTCAGGACCAAACCAAAGTTATTCACAGCATCAATTATACATTTTGTAACAGATTCAGATGATTCATCTGGCTCCTCCGAAAAATCCAAAAGGACATTGTTCACGCCACTTTCAACATAAAGAGAAAAACAAGCAGCCAAACGGAAAAAAAAGTTTCCTTATTTTGAAGCATGTGTAGCAACAGCAAATGAAGAATGTCTTGCCTTCAGTTTTTCAACAGCATTTTCCACAGAGAATGGCCCTACTGCATTTTCCACCAGACTTTCTATTTTTGTTCTTGCCAGCTTTATCTTGCTTGCCAAAGAGGAATCTGAATGTAGCACACTGATAGTTTGCTGCCACAGTGAGGGATGTTTTTATAGTGGGGGTACTGAAAGCGGAAACAATGAACTTCGTTATTACCACTTCAAGACAGGGGGTGCTGCCGCACTCCCAGCACCCCAGGTCCAGCACCCCTGGCCACAGTTCAGTGACAAACAACGGTAACGATGCTTCACCCCATGACAGGTATAGACCAAGTCAGCTGCAGTGACAGTGTCCTCCGTCTTCGAGTTTTTCAGTGATTACAAATGTGTAATACAAATGTTCTGTTTTGCATTCTGACCAGTTGTCTGGTGCATTTCCCCAGTAGTTTTGTCCCATTTAGCCGGCCAGTCTTTAAACTCTGCAGCCATTAACCCATTTTCTTCAAGTGTGCAGTGTCTGAAGTGTGTCCTCTCAGGACGTGTGGGACCTCTGGTACAGGTATTACCCATTATCCTCACCACTCTCTGTTGGTTATTTAAGTTGAAATTTGTTCTGTAATTTAACTGTAGCACTCTTTCTCCTACCAACTCTTCACTCTAGAACTGACACTTGCAGACATGGGGACATGAACAAAGTAACTGCATGATCCATGTTCTTTCTCCTCCTTCTGCCTCTTTTATACCTCAGGGCCTGTCAAATCTACCTTCTGGATGCTTCAGTGGTGCCTGTGAAGTGCTTAGCATACTTAGGAGCTCTAGAACAGTGGTTCTCAAACTGGGGGTCGCGAAGTCATTACATGGGGGGTCACGAGTGGTCAACCTCCACCCCAAACCCTGCTTGCCTCCATCATTTACAATAGTGCTAAATATATTTAAAAGGATGTTTAATTTATTGGGGGGGGGTCGCACGCTGAGGCTTGCATGTGAAAGGGGTCATCAGTAAAAAAGTTTGAGACCCACTGCTCTAGAACAGTGGTTCTTGTTCCGCCGCTTCTGCAGGGAAAGCCCCTGGCAGGCCAGGCCAGTTTGTTTACCTGCCGCGTCCGCAGGTTCGGCCGATCACGGCTCCCAGTGGCTGCGGTTCGCTGCTCCAGGCCAATGGGAGCTGCTGGAAGTGGCGCGGGCCGAGGGATGTGCTTGCCGCCGCTTCCAGCAGCTCCCATTACCTGCCGCGATTGGCCGAACTTCCGGATGCGGCGGGTAAATTCGCCCGGCTCGCCGGGGGCTTTCCCTACACAAGCGGCGGAACAAGTTTGGGAACCACTGCTCTAGAAAGTATTCAGTTAAAATAAGGATTATTCCTATATTATACTATAATAAGAATTCTTCCTCCTTGCCTTTAGATAGTAAGTTTTCCATAGAAATATGCCCCCCATGTAGCCCCAAGTCTGAGGTAATACCCAGGAACTCCCCAAGAGAAAGAGAGGGGTTCTTAAAGGAATGTGTTTCTCATCATAAAAGCTTTCTGGAGAGAAATACCTAAATAACAGAACACCAGGGAGTGACAGACCCTCGGTTACAAATTCTCCCACCTACTGAACAACAAATAAATACATAAAACAAATGAAAAAAGGTATTCTCCATTGGGGAGTAACAGATGTTCAGTGCAGGACAGGGGGAGGTGGGTAGCAAAGGCTGGTTTCCAATGCTGTGTTTTCAAATGCTTTTTATCCTCATGCCAAAGATTACAGAGCCCCTGGAAAGGATACGTCTCTTGGGCCAAATTGCCAGTAAGAGTCATTAAAAAGACACTGGGTTCTGTGTTTGTGCTTGACAGAATATAGCTCTGTGTTCACACCCTACACAAGATTGTAATGTTTGTACAAGGTACGCCTTGTGAGGGGTCATTTGAAATCTCAGAACTGGCTGATCAGTAATACCACGGCAAAAGGCACATAGCAACACAATAGGTAAAGTTATGAGCATAAGCTGAAATCATGACTGAAGTATGTTTCCCAGATAAGTCTGGGGAGTGGCTAAACCGTTCCTCGGAGACAAAGGGCAACGTGATACCTCAGCCAGGCAACAAGGCTGATGGACCAATACCTGCTCAATGGTCACTCTTTGGCAAGGATCATAGAATCATAGAATATCCGGGTTGGAAGGGACCTCAGGAGGTCATCTAGTCCAACCCCCTGGTCAAAGCAGGACCAACCCCAACTAAATCATCCCAGCCAGGGCTTTGTCAAGCCGGGCCTTAAAAACCTCTAAGGATGGAGATTCCACCACCTCCCTATGTAACCCATTCCAGTGCTTCCCCAGCCTCCTAGAGAAAAAGTTTTTCCTAATATCCAACCTAAACCTCCCCCACTGCAACTTGAGACCATTACTCCTTGTTCTGTCATCTGCTACCACTGAGAACAGTCTAGATCCATCCTCTTTGGAACCCCCTTTCAGGTAGCTGAAAGCAGCTATCAAATCTCCCCTCATTCTTCTCTTCTGCAGACTAAACAATCCCAGTTCCATCAGCCTCTCCTCATAAGTCATGTGCTCCAGCCCCCTAATCATTTTTGTTGCCCTCCGCTGGACTCTTTCCAATTTTTCCACATCCTTATGTAGTGTGGGGCCCAAAACTGGACACAGTACTCCAGATGAGGCCTCACCAATGTCAAATAGAGGGGAATGATCACGTCCCTCGATGGGGATGGGGGTGGGGGACCAAAATTACATCTTTGCAAAGAAACAGACATGCTTCTCAAAGAGAGGACAGGACTATAAAACGAAGGGGCAGACACCCCAAGACACCCACCTCTCTCTCCCTGTCGCTGGCATCACACCTAGGAAGACAAAGGAAAGCAGATGCTGGAGTCGGGGTGAGGGCTCCTGACCTGAAGAGTCTGTTCAGTAACCTTGCTGGAAATAGGTGGTGAGGAATTTTGCTTGAATCTAATACCGTTTGTTAAGTTAGACACTAGTGAGTGTTTTATCTTTCGTTTTCTTTTAACCATTTTTTATTTTATGTCTCCTGGCTTGTACTCGCTTAAAATCTCTCTTTGTCATTAATAACCTTGTTTTACTGTTTTATCAATTCCAGTGTGTTTAAGCTGGAGTGTCTGGGTAACGCTATTTAAAATAATAACCTGGCATATTATTCCCTTAAAGGAATAAGGGACTCAATATATGCGTACTGTCCGGGAGAGCGCTGGGCATTACAGGACATACGTTTCTGGAGGAAAATCTGGGACTGGGCGTGTGTTGGTGTCACCCTGTGGTGATCTTTAAGGCTGGTAGGAGCCAAGGTGTCACAGTGCTTACACCTTTTGGCAGCATTTCTCTCACCTTTTCAAACGGCAGAAAACTAGGAGTCGGGCAGGACCATGTGCAGCGAAGACGAAACAGGAGAGCAGCATAAAGGCGAACCAAATCCGTTAGAACTAGAGAACATTGCAAGCAGAAGCCAGAAAAGCAAAATTAGGTACAGGCAACACAGGCATGTGCCTGGGGGTCTGGCTACTGGACTCAAGTGATGACATCAGAATGGCAGTTATTTTTAATTTTGTCCCCGTAGGCTTCACAGCTACAATGCACCGGAATGCTCTTCCTGAGCCATGATGTATATTGCTCAGTAAATGATGAGCCACATGGCCATGGGGCATCATGGGAGAAGTAGTCTGGCTTAGGAGCCCAGCATGTAGAGAACTGGGCCACCATGCATCCAAACTAGGGTTGTCGGTTTTGGTTGGATATATTCCTGGAGGTCTCCTCACATGACATAATCTTTAATTCCTGGAGAATTTAGGACAATCCTGGATGATTGGCAACCCTAGTCCAAACTACAATTCCAAAGAAAGATGATGGTAACATCTCCAAATTGTCATCTGAATATCTCTGTTTTGAGGCATTAGGTTTTTGGACAAGTCATCAACATTTTCTGTGGAAAGCAAACACTTTTCATGAAATTTTTTTTGTCAAAATCCCTTTTTTTTTTTGTCAAAAAAATTGTTTCCACAGGTAATGTTTGACCAGCCCTGGTTGTTCAAAATAAAATGGTGCTTTTCCAATCGCAACCCCACCCCTTTCCCCAGCAAAAGACTCCAACTTTGGGATCTTCAGAATGGTCTGCCACTTAAAAGGACTTGTAACCGGGGGGCAACCCAGGAAGTGTTTTGTCATTTATGGGGGTTGAAACCCCAGTTCCTTATTCCAGGATAATTTGCAAAATACAACTTTGTGTGTTTGGTTGGGAAAGGGGGAGAGGGACGTGGGCCACTATTTTATGCAAAAATAGCTTCAGGTCAGGAAATGACACATCTCAGCTATTTCAGAATAGGGGAGAGGCCGCAGGGATGTGTCAAGAAGAATTTTGACCCAAGATGAATTTCGCTCTTAAATAATGAATTCGTAATAAAATTGTAACAAATTAACCATGCTTCTTGTGAAATTTCTAAAAAATGTCTTAAACTAATGACTTCTTTCAAATGTTTGGTCTGTGAATAAGGAACTGGGACAAGGCAAATGACTTCAGCCTTGTGTGTTAGTTCCTTTTAAAATGCAGTTAGCCCTTCATTGCTCTTGATTTGTGATGTTCTAGAGCAGTGGTTCTCAAACTTTTGTACTGGTGGCCCCTTTCACATGGCAAGCCTCTGTGTGCGACCTCCCCCCCTAAATTAAAAACATTTTAATATATTTAACACCATTATAAATGCTGGAGGCAAAGCGGGATTTGGGGTGGAGGCTGACAGCTCACGACCCCCCAGGTAATAACCTCATGACCCCAGCCCCCAGTTTGAGAACCCCTGTTCTAGAGGTCATAGGGGTGCCACATTGTTATTCACTCCTCCACTAGGTGGAGGCACTGTGCACTGAGAATCCAGTTTCGCTCTTTGACCAGTAATCTAGGGCCTGACACAGGCCATCAGCCCGGGAGCAGGAAGAATGGCCCTGGTGTGACAGCCACAGGGGAGGGAGGAGAAAATAGACTGTACCATGCTGGGGGATCAGAGTGCTCCAGGAGGATGTGTCAGCATTCCTGCAGCCAATGGCCAGTTGTGATGGAACGCAGATTCTGCCCCACCAGCCCAGAGGACATTGACCGTGATGTTTGTGCGTCCTGCTGCCGGCATCGTCTCCAGCCCCAAATTATTGTTGCGGCTCTTCTCTGCATCCTTTCCAATTCTTCAGCTTCCTTTTTAAAATGCACACACCAGACCTGTACCCAGTATTCCAGCATCAGCCTCACCAATGCCATACACAGAGGTAAAAATCACCTTCCTACTCACCACTCTCCGTCCTGCATCACATCCAAGGAGGCAAATTAGCCCTTTTTGCCACAACCCCTCTACAACCTAAACCTTCTCCGAGTCGCTGCTTTCCAGGGCAGTGCCCCATTCTGTACAGATGTCCTGTATCCCTTATTGCTAGATCTAGAACTTTGCATTTGGCTATCTGACTGCCCTGTCCTCATCATTTATCACTCTGCTACTCTGTGTCATCTGCAAATTTTATCAGCAGTGATTTTATTTACTCTGAGATCACAGATGAAATACTGAAGTGTTGGGCCCCCACTGATGACTACTTGTTGAGATCAGTCAGCTGGCCAGTTCTTAATCCATAGAGCATGTGCTTTGATATGATATAGCACTAATTTTAATCAGAATTTCCTACACTACAAACTCATCCTACTGTAATCTGTGGTAATCTAGTTACCTGTATCAACCAAACTCATAATCTCATCGAAGAATGAAATCAGGTTTGTCTGACAAGTCCTATTTTCCATAAAATTATGTTGACTGGCATTAAGAGTATTTCTATCCTTTAGTTATCAATTGACTCTATATCAGTTTTTCCATTATTTCACCCAGGATTGCTATCAGGTTAATAGGTCTATAGTTACCCAGATAGCAGGACATGGTTGTGCAGGGACTTCGCTCTAAGAGACCCACAGGGTCAGATTTTCAAATGTATTTAGACTCTAGTGGGATTTTCAGAAAAATCTGGCTCAGTGGGTCTCAGGACACTCAGTTGAATTCCTGACTCACCTTTCTGGGTCCAGTGGCAGCTCAACTCAGCACTGTGAGCTAACAGACGGTATAACCTGGCTGTTGCTAATCTGGTCCAACTGCAGGAACCCACGTGAGGCTCGACTTGGAAGAAGTCGCCCTGCTGCGAGGAAATGCCCAAGGAAAACCAGTTTGCTAAGCTACATTTTCTTCCTTCTAGCTTCCTAGGATCAGCAATTTATTTTCTGTGCTAGAAAAAGACCCAACAGCAAGGGACCCCCACTAGAGACGGGCGGGCAGGCGGTTTGGTTTTAGGAAGGTGCGCAAGACTAGGAAGCATCAGGTATTATGGTGATGGAAGCTATGTCATAGCCAGAGATAGGCAAAAGGCATTCATAAGTAAGCTTTACTGAATAATTTGGAATAACAAAATACATTTGAGGAAAGTGTAACTCAGACCAGAGGCTGCCTGATCTAATGAACAGAGCACTAGACTGGAGCACAGGAGACGTGAGTTCTAACCCCAGCTCTGCCACTCACTGTCTGGGTGACATCCCTTCTTTGTGCCACTATTTCCCCAACTACCTTTTATCTGTCTTGTCTATTTCAACTGTAAACTTTTCAGGGCAGGAACAGTCTCCTACTTAAAAGGTACGAGCTCGTCCTTTCCTATCCCCTTCCTCATTCTTGCCATTGTCTATGCTTTTCCCAATCCCCACCCCCACTCCATACATGACTAACACTTTTGTAAAAGAAGACATTGGTGAGAGGATGGGAGTAAAAAGATCCCATGAGCCTTCTAGGTTAACTGATTTTATTAAAAAATAAAGCAATAGAACAGTGCCTGAAATCACAGACTTGTTAGTCCATTTTATTTCAACAACAAAAAAATAAATCGATTAACTGGATTCAAGTTAACAGCTTCCTAGATGGAGTTTAGGGATCCAAACAACTTCATTTTTCACACAGACAGGTTCAGTAAGATTGACAACCATAGCACTGTGGTATTTTAGAGGTAGCTCCAGAACAAAGAAATCTGTTTGCACTTAATTTCTTACAAAAATGGAATATGATGCAATTTCTGGACAGAAGACAAGGGCTGTACCAGCACAAAGAGATATATGCTGCCACATGGGAGCATTACATGACTTGAAGTCAATCAATAGGACAATAACCATTTTCCATACTTCCAGCTAGGCCATTGCTCTCACAAAGTCAAATATGCTTAAATGAAATTTTTCGATCCATTCGGTATGTGAAGTCTGCCTTTTGCACCTTGTTTATTAACAGAGAAAAGCAGCCACAATCCTTTTTGTGTTTCCATGTATCCAGTCTTTGCAGCTCTTCTGTATTCATATACTATCCAATTTCTTTAAGATGTATGGAGCTGGAAAAGAACATACAACCAAGATATAGATTTATAGTTCAATTAAACAGGATTAGAAGTTGTTTTAAGCATACAATTTGCTCTGCCTATACCTTAATGCAGGGGTCGGCAACCTTCCAGAAGTGGTGTGCCGAGTCTTCATTTATTCACTCGAATTTAAGGTTTCACGTGCCAGTAATACATTTTAATGTTTTTAGAAGTCTATAATATATAACTAAACTATTGTTGTATGTAAAGTAAATAAGGTTTTTAAAATGTTTAAGAAGCTTCATTTAAAACTAAATTAAAATGCAGAGCCCCCTGGACCGGTGGTCAGGACCCGGGCAGTGTGAGTGCCACTGAAAATCAGCTCGCGTGCCACCTTCGGCACACGTGCCATAGGTTGCCTACCCCTGGCTTAATGGCTTGAGAACCTAGAGAAGTACAAGTTCAGTGTTCCAGACACTGCTTCTAACTTCACATTTTAACCAGCTGAGTGAAATGTTGACTTTGGAGACAGAACTAGGGTTAGAGAACACGGAATTTAAGAGGCTACAAGGAGGTCTGAAAGCCAAAGAGATGCACCAGGAGAAAGTCAACCCCTGGCAAGTGTATTGCGAGAGCTGTGGGGTAGAGCTCCCTGAGAAGGGCCCTTAGAAAACGAACATGAGCAGACCCACGTCTGTGGCTCCAACCCCCTTTGCACAGCGCAGCCTCGGGGAGATGGACCGAATTCCTTCCTTTGTTCGGGCTTGGAAACTTCCCACCTGATCTGCAACTGCGCCGAGCCGGGGGACTTTCCCTACGCCTCGTTCTCGCTACAGACTCGCGTGTCCTTCGCTGGGGTCCGGCCCGCACAAGGCAGCGTGTAGTTGTTGCAAGGGGGGGGGGGGTTGCACAGCCGGTTGCACGCTACAGGGTGCGGGGGTGTCTGGGCTGCGATCAGCGGGGGCCCCGGCTAGCAGCCGACCCGCCCGAGCTAGCCCCAGCCCCGCCCCGGCGATTCGCTGCTCCTGCCAGCTCCGCGCTGCGCCCCACGGGCGGGCACGGCACGTGCTGAGCGGGACCCGGGGTGGGGGTGGGGGGGCAGCGCGCGCCCACGTGGGGCGGGCGGCTCGTGGCGAGGACCTGGGGGAGGGGGAGAGCCAGCGCGCGCCCCGCCCGTCACTCACTGATCCGCAGCAGCGCCACGTAGAGGAGGAAGGTGCGGACCGAGCTGAAAACATCCTGCCGCATCTTCCGCTTCAGCTCCTCCGGGTCCATCTTGGGCCCCGGCCCCAGCCCCTCGATCCGGAACATGGCGGCGGCCAGGCTGCTCGGGCTCCGCGGCCGGGACTGCGGCTGGGCGGCGGGCGCTGCTGCCCTGCCCCGCTCCGCCTTCTGGCCCCGCCCGCGCTACGGCTCCTCAGCAGGGACACGCGCTGTCACAACCGCCTCCCCGCCACTCTACGCAGGCGCACAGGGGAGCACGACAGAAAGGGAGCGAATCACGTGACTACGGAGCGGCGTGGCGGCCCCCTCTCTTCCGCAGGCGTTGCTCCCCTTAGCCATCGCCGGAGCATGCGCGTTAGCCGCACTGAAGCCGGCTGCCCTCATCTGTGGGGTGGGGCAGGAGAATCCCCCGCCCCCCTGAGCCGTGGTACATGGTTCCCTCCATGACAGGCCTTATTTCCAGCCTGAATTGGTTCCAGGAGTTGGTTTATGCTTAGCTAAAGTAAACCACCCTTCGCCCAAGTGAGGGCTCACCCAGGAGCTGGAACGGATTATTTAACTACATTGGTTTAAGAAACAATTTATGTTCAGCTGGTGCAGCTGTCTCGTGTAGACGGGACCTACCTCAGGGTTTCCCAGTCTGCTGAGAGCTAGTTTCGTCTCAGGCATATGGGGCAGAGGAAAGGAACTGAGGGATGGTTCAGGAGAAGCTGCATAATCCCAGATTCACACACGTCCACGTCCCATTGCAGATACACTGTGGCTTCAGGCAAAGCAACGCTAGTCCTGAAAAGCTCGTGCAGCAGCCTAATTGTCCACACACAACTCCAAGAAAAACTCTACGGCCTCATCCCTCATAAACCCACCCCAGGGACCTTCTCTGGGTCTCCCAAGATACACAAACAAGGGAACCCAGGCAGACCCATCGTATCTGGCCACGTTACTATACATCAGGATTCATAGAAACCATTCTCAAACCACTCACCACACAAAGGACCAGCTTCCTCCAGGACACAACTGACTTCTTCCACAAACGCTACAATATTAACAACTTCCCTCATCTTCACCACCATGGATGTCACATCCCTATACGCCAACATCCTGCACATTGATGGCATCGCTGCCTGCCTCAAATACCTGCAAGACAATGGACAGCCCTCAGATATCCACGTCAAACACATCACCAGATTCATCCATTGCATCCTCACCCATAACAATTTTACATTCAACAACAAACACTTTGTCCAAACCATGGGTACTAGGATGGCTCACTAATATACCAACCTCTTCATGGACACCTTTCAGAAGAATTTCTGGACAAATGCATCATAAAATCAATGATATACCCGAGATACATCAATGGTATTTTCATCCTCTGGAAAGACACCTAAACTCCCTCACAGATTTCCACCACAACTTCAGCAAACACCACCCATCCATCAAACTGTCTTCAGAAAACTCATGCACCAGCATCAACTTCCTGGACACCACAATCAGTTTCAACAGTTGAAGCCTACAGACAACTATATATAAGAAACCCATGGATCATCACACTTATTAGGATGAGCAGAAGTCCCAATTTTATATGGACAGTCCCAATACTTGGGGCTTTGTCTTATATAGGTGCCTATTACCCTCTACCCCACTCCCAATTTTTCATGCTTGCTGTCTGGTCACCCTAACACTTATCTCCACAGATCCAGTAACCACCTGAAACACACCCAGAAATCTGTTAGGTATAAGCAGGCACACAGACATCACAGAATATGCTCCGAGGAGAAAGTTCAGGATATGAACCTTAACACACCTTAAAACCTTCTTCACCAAACAAGGGCGCTCCACCAGAGAAAAAGATTGCATCATGGAACAGGCCACCTAAATACCCCAAGAAAACCTGCTTCAATTTGGGGGGAAAAAAACCTCCATCCACACACCCATAGTTGTCACCTACCACCCCACACTGGAATCCATATGGGGTACCTTCAAACAATTCCAACCCATACTCGATGGGGACCATATCCTGAAAGAAATCTTTCCCAAATTTCTTCTTCTGGCCTTCAAACAACTCCTCAACCTTGTCAAGCTCATCATTAGAAGCAACCTCCCCACAAACCAGGACCCACCAACTCAAAGCAGCACCAAATCCTGCCATAATAACAGATGCAAAACCTGCAGACATATCTCCACTATGCCCGTTACTCAATGAGGGGGGAAAGACAATAACAGAAAATGTGGAAATGGCAGAGGTGCTTAATAACTTCTTTGTTTTGGTTTTCACCAAGAAGGTTGGTGGCGATTGGACGTCTAACATAGTGAATGCCAGTGAAAATGAGGTAGGATCAGAGTCTAAAATAGAGAAAGGACAAGTCAAAAATTACTTAGACAAGTAAGATATCTTCAAATCACCAGGGCCTGATGAAATGCATCCTAGAATACTCAAGGAGCTGACTGAGGAGATATCTGAGCCATTAGCAATTATCTTTGAAAAGTCATGGAAGACGGGAGACATTCCAGAAGACTGGAAAGGGGCAAATATAGTGCCCATCTATAAAAAGGGAAATAAGGACAACCTGGGGACCTACAGACCAGTCAGCTTAACTCCTGTACCTGGAAGATAATGGAACAAATAATGAAGCAATCAATTTGCAAACGCCTAGAAGATAATGAGGTGATAAGTAACAGTCAGCATGGATTTGTCAAGGACAAATCATGTCAAACCAACCCTGATAGCTTTCTTTGACGGGGTAACAAGCCTTGTGGATAGGGAGAAGCAGTAGACAGGGTATATCTTGACTTTAGTAAGGCTTTTGATACTGTCTCGCATGAACGTCTCATAAAAAAACTAGGGAAATACAACCTAGATGGAGCTAGTATAAGTTGGGTGCAGAACTGATTGGAAAATCATTCCCAGAGAGTAGTTACCAGTGGTTCACAGTCATACTGGAAGGGCCTAATGAGTGGGGTCCTGCAGGGATCAGTTCTGGGTCTGTTCAATATCTTCATCAAAGATTTAGACAATGGCATAGAGAGTACACTTATAAAGTTTGCGGACGATACCAAGCTGGGAGGGGTTGCAAGTGCTTTGGAGGATAGGATTAAAATTCAAAATGATCTGGACAAACTGGAGAAATGGTCTGAAGTAAATAGGATGAAATTCAATAAGGACAAATGCAAATTACTCCACTTAGGAAGGAACAATCAGTTGCACACATACAAAATGGGAAATGACTGCCTAGGAAGGAGTACTGCGGAAAGGGATCTGGGGGTCATAGTGGATCACAAGCTAAATACGAGGCAACAGTGTAACACTGTTGCAAAAAAAGCAAACATCATTCTGGGATGTATTAGCAGGAGTGTTGTAAGCAAGACACGAGAAGTAATTCTTCCGCTCTATTCTGTGCTGATTAGGCCTCAACTGGAGTATTGTGTCCAGTTCTGGATGCCCCTTTTCAGGAAAGATGTGGACAAACTGGAGAAAGTCCAGAGAAGAGCAACAAAAATGATTAAAGGTCTAGAAAACATGACCTATGAGGGAAGATTGAAAAAATTGGGTTTGTTTAGTCTGGAGAAGAGAAGACTGAGAGAGAACATGATAACAGTTTTCAAGTACATAAAAGATTGTTACAAGGAGAAGGGAGAAAAATTGTTCTTCTTAACCTCAGAGAATAGCACAAGAGGGCTTAAATTGCAGCAAGGGCGGTTTAGGTTGGACATTAGGAAAAACTTCCTAACTGCCAGGGTGGTTAAGCACTGGAATAAATTGCCTAGGGAGGTTGTGGAATCTCCATCTTTGGGGATTTTTAAGAGCATGTTGGACAAACACCTGTCAGGTATGGTTTAGATAATACTTAGTCCCGCCTTGAATGCAGGGGACTGGACTAGATGACCTCTCGAGGTTCCTTCCAATCCTATGAGTCTATGATCAACAGCCCCCACAACACACCTTTCAAGATCCATGGCACCTACACACGCCTATCACAACATGTGGTGTACCTCATCCAATGCACTAAATGCCCCAATAACACCTTTGTAGATGAAACCAGACAATCGCTACACTCTGGAAGGAACAGGAAAATGATAGAGGACAAAGACAGCCTATCACCTGTGGGAGAACACTTTTCACAGTATCTGACCTCTCAGTCCTCATCCTCAAAGGAAACCTGCACAACAAAAGACGAGCCTGGGAGCTTAAATTCAGAACTTTGCTAGGCACAAAAAATCATGGTCTTAACAAAGTAACTGGATTTGTGGCTTATTGCAACAATCTGTAACCCACTTTTGTTCTATGACTGCAGAGGTGTTAACAGGCTGCTCTATCTTGAATGGTCTCTTAAAGCAGTGGTTGTCAGCCAGGGGTATGCGTACCCCTGGGGGTATGCAGAGGTCTTCCAGGGGGGACGTCAACTCATCTAGATATTTGCCTAGTTTTACAACAGGCTACATAAAAAGCACTAGTGAAGTCAGTACAAACTAAAATTTCATACAGACGGTGACTTGTTTATCCTGCTCTATATACAATCCACTGAAATATAAGTACAATATTTATGTTCCAATCGATTTATTTTATAATTATATGATACAAATTAGAAAGTAAGCAATTTTTCAGAATTAGTGTTCTGGGACACTTGTATTTTTATGTCTGATTTTGTAAGCAAGTCGTTTTGAAGTGAGGTGAAACTTGGGGTATGCAAGACAAATCAGACTCCCGACAGGGGTGTACATGAGTTTGGAAATGTTGAAAACCACTGTCTTACAGTATATGTTAACTACTTATGCTAAACAAGCTGTTCCACATTATATCTAGCTGTGATGCTTGGAGCACCTTTCCCAGACCTGAAGAAGAGCTCTGTGTAAACTCAAAAGCTTGTCTCTTTCATCAACAGAAATTGGTGGGCGAGGTAATATTGTTTATTGGACCTTGTCTTTCTGATAGTCCAAGTGTCTCCTTCTTATTCCCATTGTATTAAGCTCATCCATGAGCCCATGGCAGCTTCTCTGCCCACCTTGAGAAATAAGAATAGCAATAAGAAGTGCTAACTAGCGAAGTGGAGCACAAGTACTTTTCAGGGAGGATGACGAGTAACAGGGGCTGGACACTCAGGGAGATGTTTGAGGGCTGAAGGGGCCTATCACTAGCCTGCAGAGTGATAACAGGCTCTGCAAGGCCTAGAGGACAGGGCTTGTGTTGCGCGTGGCCGGTGGAGTTGGGGAGCTGACTCCCGGCAGGCACAGACAAGGCTCCCTCATGCTAACGGTAGGGTGTAGTGATGCGACTCACAAACCTGGGTACCCACAGGAAGCATCACACTATCAATGAGAAAACATGAGTGAGAGAAGGTGAATAAAAGACGTGGAAAAGGACAGGAGGGAAAACAGGCACACGAGGTTGGGCGACTCCATTACCCAGGAGGCTCCAACAATAATCAGCTGTGAGCCACTTGTCTCTTGGTGATCCTAGTAACTACTCCTTTAGCAGTCAGAATGTGGGTGTCACCAGCACCCACCCCAGGGCCACTCATCAGATACGGGCCTCTAGATTGTATGGCTGGCTGTGCAGCGTGGCAGAAGGCCTGGGTGTTACCTCACCAAAGCAGCCTGTCTTTGAAGAGTGCACTAACATGATTAATTAATGATTTGTCATGTGTGGGTTCTGGCCTAAAGGCAGCAGCTCTGTCCTACTGAATTCAATATCCATCTTCATTCTTAAGATGAAATCAATAGAGGTGGTGGCTTCTTCTGTCTAATTAGCTCCGTGTTCCGTCCCATGGAGGATCACAGTCAGCTCTGGAGTGGATTCAAGGCAGTAATTCACCTCAGGGGCTCAAGCAGCGTTCTCTTTGCTTATGATATCAGCAGTTTTCACAGAGCCTAGAGAGTAAATTCAGCTGCATGTTCACACCGGTGCAATTAGTTGCTATCTATTATTCATTCTCACTCCTTGGGCTGGCAGGGCCTGGGAATGCTGCAGGGGCAGAACACTGAGCCCCAGGGAGTTAGGGGAACATATCACTTCTCCGGTGGATGCATCAGATCATATTCAGAGGGGGCTGCCTCTTCTGCTTAATTGGAAGTGTGGGTCAACATGGCACTGAGCTGTTTGGGGAGTGGGCAAATGGGATCTTGGGGGGAGACTCCTTTTCTTTGGACTAAATATGACATTTGAATATTTTATTTTTAAACTCCTTAAACTTTTTTATGGCCTAGTGGTCAGAGCACTAGATTGTCTCACAGGAGGCCTGAGGTCTCTTCCCAGCTCTGCTACTGGCCAGCTGGGTGACCTTGCACAAATCACTTCACCTGTCGCAGCCTCAGTTTCCCCCTCTGTAAAATGGGGATAATGATACCTCCTTTGGGAAATGCTTTGAGATCTACCGATGAAAAGTGCTATAGAACAGCTAAGGATATTATTATTTGTTATGTTTCCCTTTGTAGCCCGATCCTTTAGTGGTTATTGATTATTGGTTTCCAATTGATACTAATTTAAAGAGCTGGGAGATTGTAGGATTCTAGTCTAAGAATCAGGCACAATAAAAACCCAGGTGATCTCGTTCAATATCTGGTTGGAAACTCCGATGTGTAGAACGAAGACATGCTGAGGGCAAAGCAACTTTTATTAACACAATTAGAAAAGACACAAAAGCACCAAATCACATAAAAAGAGCAAAAATAGAGTTCAGGTGATGTCTCGTACCGTTCCTCACACAGATACACAGATACTCACACCCTTTCTTAGGAATATGGCTGTCATGGACAAAGAACCTGCTCTGTCCCTGGCATGCTGACGAGTCTGATGGTCCAGATCCAGATCGACCAACAACAACCCCCTTTACATGGTGGTCTGGGGATCCTAGGGGCTGTCATGAATATTCATTCAAATGCCCAGCTTCCCTTGTCCGTATCCAACTTCCTCACCCTAATAACGTTGGGGTGCCTTTTATCCCATAGGTTAGTATTTTAATGACTTTAGCTTATTACCACATACGTCAGTTTGTTGCCAGGGCAAATTCGTGGTTAAGCATCTGCCAACCATCTATCCTAAAATATCCAAGCCTGGTATCAGTTCAGTGTTCCTGCAGTTAGCTGGTATCATTACGGGCAAACTGCCCCCTTAAGCACGCTATTCCAAGTTCCCCAAAAGTCAAGGTAACAGTGGAGCCATTTATCTATGCCAAAGTTCACACGCCTCAAAGCCTTATGCTAATATATGCTAATTGCTTAAGCAAATGTTTGACGGGACACAGGCCTGTAGGTTCCTTGCATCACTGCCAAGCAGAATAAAATGCTAAAGTTAGCTCCATCCGCTGTACCTTTTAGGTGAGATTGGTGAAAGGCTGCTACTGTTGTGCTAGAAAGTGACCTACATCCAGCTTCTTCCAGAGCAAAGTCTTTCAATGCTGGGGTGTTGTTGTTTTTTAGTTCAATGCTGCAGATTTTCACCATCTACAATGAATAACTGCTGTAAAGAATGACCTTACATTTCCTTCCCATCACTGGTCTCAGCTATTGCATGACCCTGAACGGATCTTGTATAAGCAAGGAGAGGGAAAGATTCCTGGGTTGTTTTTTTCCTCTGGCTAATTTAATATAAAATTATGTTGTAACTTAGTTTGTTGCTAGAGGAAATAGATACTGATGTCGCAAAGTGCTCTGTAACCAGTGCAGTCCCTAAAGAGCGCTTTGGGGTCCATTTCATTGCTAGACAATGCTACAGAGTTGCAGGCCCTGAAGCATGGACCAGTTTTAGCCCTGATGAAAGGTACAGCGCCCAGTGACTTCAATAGGAGATGCATCTGCTTCAGTGCTGAATTTAGATCATGCTGTATATAGCCTCTGTGGGTCCTAATCCATTTTTACCACAAATACCCACAGCTACATATATTAATTTATAGTGCATGTTGTTATAGAAAGTGCCTGAAATAAGCAATGGGCTATTTAATTTTTAGCCACAGATTGGAGAAGCTGTAGTAAGGCCAGCTTCTGCCTGGAAATACTACCCAGCTCTTAGCTAGTGCTTTTCACCAGCTTGTTTTGCAGCTGGGGAAACTGAGGCCCAGGGCAGGGAAGTGACTTGACTAAGGTCATTCAACAGGCCAGTGGCAGAGCTGGGGCTAGAACCCAGGTGTCCTGAGTCATAGTCTAGTGCCCTGTTTACTGGATCACACTGAAGAGTTTAGTGACTGCCTCTGTCTAAGGGAGGGTGGGGAGAGGTATTCCAGCAGGGCACAAGGGCTCTCAGGGTGCAAGAATCGGTAGCCATGGAGTCCTTGCTGCAAGCAAGTAAGAAAAGCACAGGCTACCATCTGATTATTCTGAACTGTCCCTGGTGCCGGCTAGCAATGGACCATCACCAGCTGAAGAGCTACATTTGGTGCAGGAGCACATCCATGGACAGCATGTGTGGGTGAACCGGAGCCCGGGCATGTTTCTGAATAAGCAAGACCTTTCTCGTGCCTGGGGGGAGCTTGTCCTCTCACTGGAATGCAAGCCGCCCACAACAGCTCTGCGCACCTTGGGCAAGAGAGCTGGGATTGCTTTATGGGAGCTGGCAATCCTGAATGCTACTATCCTGCAGCTGCGTTTGGCAATCCAAGCCATGCAGGCGTGGGATCAAAGTGCACAATACCCCAGAGTTCCTGGAGCTTTTCCACACATAGATTTGTCAGTCTGTGCTGGGGTTAACTCACATTGCCATTTTATAGCCATCCAGCTACGTCAGCTGGGAAAATGGCCGCTCTGTGGTGCTGCAAACCCTGGTGAATGGGCACAGCAGATTCTTCAATCTGCATAGACTGGCCTGGCAAAACAGCCTCGGCTCCCTGGGCTGATGAGCAGGGTAGGAATGGCCCAACCCAGAGCCACATCCCGGCCACCATTAATAGGTCCTCTCTCCCCACTGCCATTCTGGGAGGCTTTGCCCAGTTACTGCAGCCCTGGTTTACGAAGCCCTACCCTGATTACACTGTCAGCCTGTGCCGGTCGGCACGAGCAGAATGGCCTAGTGCCCTTCAAGGCGCCCAGCTAGGTGGAATTCCCGTCGCTGGCTGAACAGGGCTGCTGTTGGCTATGTCGCCTTTACCACTCCTGCCTGCCACATACGTGCAGCATGTGTGGAAACAGAGGGGAAGGATTAAATAATAAATGGCCAGGCCAGGGAACGGCCTTTCCCTGGCCAGAGCCTGAATGAGGAGCCCACAACAGCTGGCGCTGACAGGCATATTAATATTATTAGCGGAGCCGTCTGTCAGTGTTTTGCAAGACACCCTCTCGTGGAGACTCATCCTGGCCAAGAGAATGCTGGTGGAGAGGGATGGCTGCCGCTGCGGCTGTGTGTGTGAGGGTGGCGTGGACGAACCCAATGCACAGTCTGTCTTGATGCTTGTCGGTGGTGCTGTAGTCCCCCGCGTGGTGCCGCTGGGGGGCCAGGGTGTTCCTGGGACTGCTCAGAGCAGCACAGTGAACATTCGGCTTTGGGGGATTTGTTAAATCAAAGCCGAGGTTGTGTTTACTGAGTCCTAAAGCGCAGCGTCAAGGACAGCCCATCCAAGCCATGCACCGTTTGTCAGACGCCACCGGTCACAGACGCCAGGAAGGGGAGCATGGGGAGGCGCAGGCTGGAGATCGGAAGCGGTGGGAAGGGGTATGTTGTTGGGGTCTGGGCTGTCCCTGGAAGGGTACAGCTGTGCAGGAGACGGAGCACGGGAGGGGACATTCGCCGCAGGTGACGTGCCATGGAGGAGGAGTCGCGAGGGGAGTGATGCTGCTGTCCCACCCTCTCCACAGGGGAGTCAGTTTAAGGGAGCCCTTCATCTTCTGATCCATGGCTCTGGAACATGGCTCCATTTCCAGCACTCTCCCATGTCAGCTCCCATTGGCACCCACGTTCTCTGCTTCTCCTGCGTAGGCATCCCAGTGCCACTCTCACCCCCACCAGGTCAGACTCTGTTCCCACGCCCTCAGTGTACTTCTCCTTGCATGGGTCTACCGGCCGCAGGCACCCTCCTTTGCACTCCTGTCGGGTGGGCCAGCCTGCCCCGTACCGTCCAGCCAGGAACATGCTATCCAAGCACGAATGGACTGACAACAACCACGGGAGGGAGGGAAGAATCATTATTTTACATGTAAGAAACTGAGGCACAGAGCGTTTAAATGACTTGCCCCAAGTCAAACAGGGAGACGGTGGCAAAGTCAGGGATTGACCCCAGCTCTCTTGAGGCCCACTCCAGTGCATTAGCCCAGAGTCTATCCTTTCTCCTTTTCTAGTATCAGCATCGCAATAAGAGATGGAAAGCAGCAAGGGTTAATGGGCATGTAAAGTGCATTTGATTTCCTTCCTGTGTGTTTCAAGTGTACCCTGTATGAAGGCCAGGTTGCTCACGTAACAGGACCTGGACCTGCATGCCATTAGTCCCCCCATGCCAACCCCATACCTCGTTCCCTTTCCCTCCCCTGGCCAGCAGCACAGCCGCCAGGCAGAGAGCACAGAGCCACACAGGAGATATAGTTTTGCAAGAAAAAGAAACACCTGAATTTTTCAATGTTGGGTCCATGAATTACCCTGCACCAGCACACCCTGCCGATTGGCCAGCCTCGCTCCCAGCCCAAGCACCCAGAGCGCTGGATAAAAGGCCTTCCGCAGACCATCCCTCTTCTCCAGCTGTGGGCTGCTGTGAGCAGGGCCCTGGAGTTCTGGTCTCAGAGTTGGTCCCAGGCTCTGTCCCTCTCCTGCCCCACCCCCACATCATTCCCAGGCATCTCTGTGCTGTCCAAAGTCACATCAAGACCAGTGGCGGGAGGGATTGAAGAACAGAGCAGGTCTGCCTCCCCCTCAGAGAGCTAGCTGGGGTCCTGTAGCCACCCTCAGACAGACCAGCCAAATGCAGGCTGAATCTAAACTGTCCCCCTCCCCAGGCGCTCCTTTCCTCTGATGTGTGTCAGTGTCACGGGGCTGGACCTGTCAGGGAAGCAGAGGCCCAGCCGACCTGCACCAGGCTCCACTGAAGGAGAGTGGCCTTCAGGCCCATGAGGAGAGTGATACACGAAGTATTTGGTTACCAGTTAATCAAGGCAGCGAACCTGGGCCTAATGAAAGGCTTAGGAGAGCTCAGCTGGAAAAAGTTCTGGAGGAGAAAGGAAGCTCCGGGAGGGGAGCTCCTAGGGAGCCTGAGCTAGGCCAAAGATCTCCAGGCAGGGAGACCTGGGAGAGGCCCTGGAAGAATAGGGGGAAGGGGGCAAAGCTCTCCAGGCAGGGAGACCTGGGGGAGACCCTGGGAGCACTGGAGAAAGGGGGCAGAGCTCTCCAGGCAGGGAGACCTGGGAACGGCCCCGGGAGAATAGGGGAAAGGGGGCAGAGCTCTCCAGGCAGGGAGACCTGGGAATGGCCCCGGGAGAACAGGGGAAAGGGGGCAGAGCTCTCCAGGCAGGGAGACCTGGGGGAGACCCTGGGAGCACTGGGGAAAGGGGGCAGAGCTCTCCAGGCAGGAAGACGTGGGAGAGGCCCCGGGAGAACAGGGGGAAGGGGGCAGAGCTCTCCAGGCAGAGGGAGCTGCCACTGGAACTCAGAAACTTGTTTGGGGACTTTTAAGTTTTATCTGGGCTCTGAGGGAAAAGCCTGCAAACCCTTGGGCTCCTTTCCAAAGTCAGTTTTAAAGGGGGGTTACACTGCTGTAAAGTTGTTTTCTTCTTGACTGGTAGGGTTGCCAAGTTTGGTTGGACGTGTTCCTGGAGATTTAATCACATTACATAATCTTTAATTAAAGATTAATCTTTAATTCCTGGAGACTCCAGGCCAATCCTTGAGGATTGGCAACCCTATTGACTGGGCTAAGTGACTTCATTGTTACTTCATTGGGTGGAGGAAACTGAGGCAGGCAACACAGCTGCAAGGGATGCTTGGGAGATGGCGGTGTCCCTTCTACAGTCAGCTGGTCTTGATAAGTCATCAAATCATAGAAATGTCAGGCAGGAAGGGACCTCGGGAGGTTATTGAATCTAGCTCTCTCCGCTGAGGCAGGGCCAAGTAACCTGGACCTTCCCTGGCAGGGGTTTGTCCAACCTGTTCTTAAAAACCTCCATTGATCAGGATTCCACAACCTCCCTTGGAAGCCTGTTCCCAATATCTGACCGAAATCTCCCTTGCTGCAGAGTAAGCCTGTTACTTCTTGTCCTATCTTCAGTGGACATGGAGAACAGTTGATCTCAATCCTCTGTAGACCAGCCCTTAACATATTTGAAGACTATCAGGTCCCCCATCCAACTTGTCTCCTCATGACTAAATATGCCCAAGATTTTTTTAACCTTTCCTCATAGGTCAGGTTTTCTAAATCTTTTGTCATTTTTGTTGCTTTCCTCTGGACTTTCTCCAATTTGTTCACATCTTTCCTAAAGTGTGGCGCCCAGAACTGGACACAGTTCTCCAGCGGAGGCCTCACTAGTGCTGAGTAGAGCAGGACAATGACCTCCACTGTCTTACATACGACACTCCTGATACTACATCCCAGAATGATATTAGCCTTTTCACAACTGCATCAGATTGACTCATCTGTGATCCAACATAACCCCAGATCCTTTTCAGCAGCACTGCCACCTAGCCAGTTATCCCCCATTTTGTAATTGTGCATTCAACGTTTCCTCCCTAAGTGCAAAGTACTACACTTATCTTTATTGAATGTCATCTTGTTGATTTCAGACCAATTCTCCAATTTGCCAAAGTCATTTGGAATTCTAATCCTGTCTTCTAAAATGTTTAAAACACCTCCCGGGTTGGTGTCTGGGACGCTGGCAGATCAGGTGCCAGCCCTTGCCAAGACTTTAGGCCTCATCCAAGCACTGATCATTTCATTGCTGGAAGCAGTCTGTTTCCTCTCTGTGTTTAATATGGCTAAGATGGGTATTGACTTAGAACAATGTGTTTAGCATTTAGACTTTATGAAATGCTTGTAAGCTGCTGCTTACTTGTAACATCTTTATCACATGCTACACGCTAACATTTACGTTTTTAACAAGTGTTTGCCCTGAAACTGTCAACCCGTCACAGGGATCATCTCCTGCTCACCAGGAAGGCCTATCAAAACTAAATGGGCCATTGTGGGACATCACAATACAAAGACTTTGCTAATTGTCCCCCTGCACACCCATGAAGAGGTGACCTGTAAAAGGGCTCTTCCCATCAGCTGGAAGTCTTTCAAGAAGGTAAAAAAGATAGTGAACAAGAAAAATTGTTGTCTGTTTTGCTGTTTGAACTCTCATGGGGCCGGAGCTATGAAACAGAAGCAGAGTTCCCCAGGGTCAACCTGGGTTAGTCCTAAACGACATTCAGTGCTGACAGATTAGTATGTCTCCATCACCCTTTGGAACCACAGACTGTAACTCATTTAATATAATAAATGGAGCTATACCTATCTCATAGAACTGGAAAGGATCCCAAGAGGTCATTAAGTCCAGCCCCCTGCCTTCACTAGCAGGACCAAATACTGATTTTGCCCCAGATCCCTAAGTGACCCTCTCAAGGACTGAACTCACAACCCTGGCTTTAGCAAGCCAATGCTCAAACCACTGAGCTATCCCGCCTGCTTTAACCTGTCAATAACCCTCTTATTTCTTTTTCCTAGTTAATAAACCTCTAATTAGCTTATTACAGGATTGGCTACAGGTGTTGTCTTTGGCGTGAGATCTAAGGTGCAAATTGACCTGGGTTAAGTGACTGGTCTCTTGGGACTAGGAGTAACCTGAATATTTTGTGATCTTTGGTGTATAGCAATCAACTATCACTAAGTCCAGCTCACCTGGATGGCAAAACAGACTGGAATGCCCAAGAGGGCTGCCTGGGACGCCAGGGTCAGACAGTTATAGTGTTTCAGGAGTCCACATTTGTTACTGGATTGGTGAAATCTAATCACAGAACATACCACCAGTTTGCGGTGTCTGCCCTGCTTTTTGACAGTCTGCCCTGAGGTTGTGAACCACGCCAGACAGTGTGACAGTGTTGTCTTCAAATTTTATAAGCTTCCTCTCCATTAGCCAAGTCATTCATGAAATATTGAGTAGTCCCAAACCCTAGACTGACCCCTGCAGGACCCCGCTAGATACACCCTCCCAATTTGACAGCAAACCATTGATAACCACTCTTTGAGTATGGTCTTTCAACCAGTTGTGCACCCACCAGAGAGTAATTTCATCTAGACCTGATTTCCCTAGTTTGTTTATGAGAATATCATGTGGGACTGCATCAAAAGCATTAATCAGAAAAGTCCCTGAGCCCCAGCTGGGCTTGGTAAATCCATGCTCCCTAGCTGCATTTGCTCCCCCAGCTATGTTACTCTCCTCTGTCTGGTTCCAAAATCCTGCGGAGCTGCAAGGAAAAATTGACTGGGTGCTAGGGCCTCCTCACAATGGTGTTCAGCTCAGGCCAGCGCTCATTGTCATCCCACAGCCCTGCTGATCTTGTGCTCACCAGTAGCACGATCACAGGATGGCTGCTGTCTGGAAGGCCTGGTGCTGACCACCAAAGTGAGAGGTGATTTGCCCACGATCTCACTGAAGGACAGTTCAAATGTGAATGCAGGTTCCTAGCTGGGGTGTGCGCATGTGCGTGTGTGCGTGTTAAAAATGGAAAAATCCTCAATTTGAGCTCAATTTAAGTAAAGAAAATGTCTATTAGGATGGGACTTTTTATGTTCCAACCCGGATGCTTATCGGGAGTAAATTTGTATGACTGAATTCTAGAGAACCCCTGAAATGTCTAGTGTAAAAGAGAAACACGGATTAGTTCTTAACACAGGTGGGAGTGGCAGACACTATTGTAACACTATCTAGTCAGGGCCAGCTTCAGGTTTTCTGCCGCCCCAAGCGGCGAAAAAAAAAAAAAAGCGCCAATCGGCAGCACCTCAGCAGTAGCTCAATCGCGCCACTCCATTCTTTGGCACCAGGCCCTTCACTCCCTCTCTTCCTCTTTGACAGCACTTCGACGGCAGCTCAAAGAGGAAGAGAGGGACTGGGGGACCCGCCGCTGAATTCCCGCCGAAGACCCGGACGTGCCGCCCCAATAGCGGACGGAGTGCCGCCCCTTTATATTGGCCGCCCCAAGCTCCTGCTTCCTTTGCTGGTGCCTGGAGCCGGCCCTGTATCTAGTATATATTTTTCTGCTACCTTTTTGCTTTAAGAGGTAAAACGTATTTTAATGCCTGAAATGCCCCATTTTTATGGACATAATGAATCTTTCCCTGCAGTGACATTACAACCACTCCTGGTGAATTTCATGTTGCTACTGGGAGGAGAATGCCATACTTTATGTAATCATCACATTAACATGTATCCCTTTGTGAACTCTTATTGAAATATCATGGGGGGTGAGGCGCAAAACCATAGCAGTACCCAGAGGTGGAATTACTGGAAAACTTGAAGGAAACATTTGGACTCAGGACAAAAGAGAACTTATGAACATACGAGTCTTTTGGGAATCAGCTTAAGGCAAATGGCATAGAAAAACGAAGAGAGAAAGGATCTGCAGACGAGTCTTGCAATCGGCACTGTTATGGAAAAACAATCGCGGGACTAGAACTCAGCGGCTTCATTGCAAAGGCAAACAACAAAAATGACACAATGTTCCATGCTAAACATCATTCGTTAAAAGTAGAAAATACGCCACTACAAATGAGGGACAGAGCGTCTGACAGCAAATTTGGAGTATACTGAGGTTGTCAGCTCTTTGGGGCAGGGACTGTCTTTTTGTTCTGTGTCTGTACAGCTCCTAGCACAGTGGGGTCCTGCTCCAGGACTAGGGCTCCTAGATGTGATGGTAATACGCATTGTAAATAATAACAGCTCCAAGAGACATTGGGTGGAAAGTGTAACCCCGGATAAAATAGAATCTGGTTCTTCCCAGTACTTCATCTTGAAGGTGTTTTAGTGCGTTTTATAACGTAACAGCTACTGCAGCTCAAGGTCTTCCCTCAGATATACATACCTGCTGCCCCATTGACATCCTTATCTGAATGGTACCCGTCATTGGTACAGCAGGGAGAATTCGGTGCTGCGTGGACAAAGGGAACAATTATCATGCGCTCATCATTTGGCTCTGCTTGTTCTAGCTTCTTATTTACAGAGCTCCATTGACGTCAGCGGAGTTATGTCATAACTGAGAGGAAAGTTTGGCCCAATGACGTTCAGCATCCGTTTCGCTGACAGAGGGAAGGCTGCACAAGGACATGGGCTACTCATTTTGGAAAGCGTTGGGGTATCTTACTCCTGAGGTGGGCAGACGGGGCCTGAGACCTATATCTCTGACAGCCACCCCAGCCCCATACAACTCCCAGGAATGTCGGCACTGGTTCTGAGCCTCGGGCCTTGTGTGGACCTTAAACCCCAACCTGCTGAATTCCAGGTAGATCGTAACCAGCTTAGCCATTCTGACAAGGAGAAGTGGGGACAGGACAGGCCAGCATGAGCCCAACTCCAGGACACAGCGTGGGAAGGATGAGCTGCCAAAGCACAAACTCCGAGGGACTGGGGCTGAGCAAACTGGATTTGCTCAAACAAACCTGGACCCCAAACTGAACCCAACCACCTGGAGTTGTCACAAATTGCCCCGTGTGCCTTCATTTCCTGGCGTTGGTTAAGTTTGTAAACAACAGTCTCATAGGCCAGGCCATTCCAACATGCTCCCAGGCAGAAAGGACCAGGTTGTTGTGGAAAGACCCGTTCCTGTGAGTTTTGATGCCCAGATTCTAGACCAAAGAGGTTGGGATGAGCTCTAAAACAACTGAGCTTCAGACCTCTTGTGGTTTGTTCAGTTCCTCGCAGCTTTAACAACACTACCTGAGACAGTCTGCTCGGCTAAATTCTCCCCAGGATTTGGCCAACACTGCCTGCAAAAGGGGGGCGGGGACTGTGCCAGAGAGAAGGCAATTTCTGTGAACCTTTGAGACTGAGGAGGGAATGAATTCCGCCCATTGCCTCTCCTCTGGGGACACCCTCTAGATGACCAGGCACAGGTAACCTTGGCAAGGTTTATATCTGATCCAAGAGGAAAGGGCACAATCTCTTGGCCATCTGAAGATGAGAATTGGCTTGTCTGACCACTGGCTTTACCTGAGAGTCCAGGAACAGAGATTAATCCAAGACCCAAGACTTCAAACTGCTATCAACAATCAAGAGGCAAAATTCCTCAGTTGAGAGCACAGTTACATCCCATACTGGTTCCTCCAAGTATCTTCCTCTGCCAGCAAGCAGCATATCTGTCTCCTCCATTCTGAGCTCAAGCCAGCTAATTTCCATCAGTTCCTTTGGCCAGGGTGAAAAATATGTAAATCAATTTACTACAGTACCTAGAAAATGTCTGTCATTGTCTAATTACATTAATTGCTGCATGAGTCGGCATGCCGGATGGCTGGCGTATGGCTTTGTTATGCCTCCTGTCCCTTCCTGAATGATACATTTGTCCTTGGCACTGCTATTATAGCATTGTACCAGCGATGCTGGTGTTTGTTATTAATTAATTAATTCATTAGTATTATGGCAGTGCCTAGGAGCTGATGTATTAATTTAGATGGGCCAAAGGTGTTAATATAACCCAGTCAACGTCCAACATTAAACAGTTTTAAACAAGGTTCAGGGTTTGGTATGTGTTTGTGTAGTGCCGGGGCAAACAAACACATCATGAGGCGTCCTTTTAACATTTTATTAAAGATCAAAGAAGGAAAACCAGTTAAAGCATTTGAAATGTAAAGTGTTAAATAAAGCTTCCATTTTAACAGCATCCCCGCTTGTTCCCTTTCCCTTTAGCTGGAGAGTTTTAGAAGGAAAAGCGCCCTCGTTGGACAGTCTCTTAGCTGGTATCAAAGCTGGTAATAATGGTCCATTGAGGGAAAGGGAAGTGAGCTGAGATGGGCTTGTAATTGTTGTTGCAGCTGCTGTGGTTACAGTCTGAGCCTGTTTAAACTCAGGTCATGTTTGGGATCCAGCTGGAGCTGGTAGGGATGTGGCATTATCTGGATCCCTCTCTCTCAGGGCTGGCTCTAGGCACCAGCAAAACAAGCTGGTGCTTGGGGCGGCACATTTTTAGGGGCGGCATTCTGGCGCGGGCCATGCCGCCCCTAAAAATGTGCCCCGGCCATCCTAACTCACCTCTGCTGCTGCCGCTCGCGCGCCGCTGCTCGCCCTCCCTCCCAGGCTCTCAAACCCGGGAGGGAGGGGGAGACCCCGAGTGGCTGCGGCGTGTGAAACAGCTGATTCACGCGCCGCTGCTCCCCCTCCCTCCCAGGTTTGAGAGCCTAGAAGGGAGGGGGAGACCCCGAGTGGCCAGGGCGCACGCGCTGCTTCTCTCTCTCCCTTCCTCCCTCCCTCCTAGGCTTGAGAGCCTGGGGGGAGGAGGCAGGGCTAGGGATTTGGGGAAGGGGCGGAGTTGAGGCAGGGCCGGAGGGTGAAGTAAGAAAAAAACGGGGGGGCAGCCAAAATTGTTTTTGCTTGGGGCGGCAAAAATCCTAGAGCTGGCCCTGCTCTCTCTGGCGCGATCTTGTCAGGACAGCTCTCAGAATGAGGACAGTGAAGGTCAGGGTTCTCTCTAATTTTTCCCACCCATGTGTGGAACGAATTTTTGTGATGTGCACCAATATGGAGGTGACGTGTGACACATCTCCTCCATATTGGTGCACCTAGCAAAATTCATGTGGTGGGGGTGGGGCCAAGGGGTTCGGAGTGTGGGAGGGGGCTCAGGGGTGGGGCAGAGGGTTGAGGTACAGGGGGGAGAGGGCTCCGGCTGGGGGTGTGGGCTCTGGGGTGGGGCCGAGGGGTTCAAAGTGTGGGAGGGAGCTCAGGGCTGGGGCAGAGGGTTGGGGTGCAGGGGTGTGAGGGCTCCAGCTGGGGTGGGGCCGGGGATGAGGGGTTTAGGGTCCAGAGGGGTGCTCTGCGGCTATGGAGCGGAGAGAGAACTCCCCCCAGCGCTCTCTCCTCGCAGCAGCACCTGGGCTGATGGGGAGAGGAGCCTCTCCCTGCCACGGGAGCTCTGGGGCTGGAGCTGCAGGATAGGCGCCCCTTCCCTGGCCCCAGCAGGTCCAGGCCAGTGCTGGGTTCGGGCCGGGGGAGGCATGCCCCTCTCCCGGCAGGTCCGGGCGGGTTCCCTGAGCACCTGCGTGGCGCTAAATAGGCTGCTGCGGGCTGCGCAGCTTACAGGGAACGTAGGTGAAGGTCGATGGTTCCAGGAGACAGTGGGGGTGGCAGCCATGTTGGTGAAGCTCCCTCCAATAGCCTCTGTCTGTTCTTCCATAAGGGCCCAAAAAGGGAGCGATGGGTGTAATAGCCCGTCCCCTCCTTGTTTTGTCGACCAGTTAGGCCTAGTTTCTGACACACACCGATTTTGGTTCATAGATTTCTAGACCCACATTTTCTTGGTTACCACGCATGATCTTAACACAGTCTTGAGTTATAACCGGAGGCCTTTTTGTTTAGACTAATTCCATTTTTCTGTCTCCTTTTCATACCTTTCCCCATCTACATTTGTTAGTAGACTCATTACAGACTTTACGGCCAGAGGGGATCATCTAGTCTGACCTCCTGCACATTTCAGGCCACAGAACCTCGCCCACCCACGCCTGTAACAGATCCCTGACCTCTGGCTGAATTACTGACTTCAATTTACAAAGAATCCACCATTGACACTAATTTAGACCAGAAAGTGACCCATGACCCATGCTGCAGAAAAATCCCCCAGGGTCTCTGCCAGTCTGACCCGGGGAGAAATTCCTTCCCGACCCCAAATATGACGATCAATTAGACCCTGAGCATGAGGGCAAGACCCACCAGCCAGACACCTGGGAAAGAATTCTCTATAGTAACTCAGAACCCTCCCCATCTAGTGTCCCATCACCAGCCATTGGAGATATTTACTACAAGCAGTCACCGATGGGCCACATGCCATTGTCGGCAATCTCATCATACCATCCCCTCCATAAACTTCTCAAGCTCAGTCTTGAAACCAATTAGTTTTCTTCACCCCCACCCCCTGCTCCCCTGGGAAGGGTGTTCCAAAACTTCACTCCTCTGATGGCTAGAAACCTTTGTCTAAGTTCAAGCCTAAGCTTCTTGATGGCCATTTACATCCATTTGTTCTTGTGTCCACATTGGTGCTTAACTTAAATAACTCCCCTCCCTCCCTGGTATTTATCCCTCGGATGTGTTCTAAGTTATTGTGACATCTGATGAACTTTCACCTATTTTTTACAGTTCAGTTCATGATTAGAGTTAATGTGTGGGTCCAATTATCACAACAGAGCCCAGCCACAGAACTGGACCCAATGTACTAGCTGCTGTATAGACACAGACTGAAATGACAGTCTCTGCCCCAGCCACTGACAATCTCAGTATAAGACAAGAGAGAACAGATGAATTCAGACCAACAGATGGGGGTGTCCAAGGCAATATTGGTCAGCATGACAGGCAGGGGTTGCAACACACCAACTGCCCCGGCTTTTGGGGTACTGGTCACTGTCTGCAAAATCCCACTCTGGCCAGATTCAGAACAATCTCAGAGCAAAGGAGATTTGTGAGTGTTGGTTTAGCTTAGTTTAATAAACTTAATTAGGGCCATTTGTGTGTTGTCTGAATGGGGAAAATAATGGTGTTTTGTAGAATGAAAGAAAAAAAAAAGTATTTGGATAATAAAAAAAATGACAAACTGTCCCCCCCACCCACCCAACAACCCTTCAGATTTTCCCTGGATGTAGGCCGGAGCCAGCCATTCCCTTAAGCAGGGGAGTGGCCCCATTCTTCTAAGGAGCATCAGCAAGGAGATCAGCTGCTGTGCTCAGACTGTCAGGTCACTGGGAAAGGGACTGTCTTTTTGTTCAGTGTTGGACAGCATCTCGCACGGGGGGAGGGGGGTCCTGGTCTGTGGCTGGGGGGGTCCTGGTTACAATAATACCAGCAATAACTCCTCCTCCTCCGAGTGGCTTTCAGAGGAGAGGGGGGCTGGTGAGAAGGTACCTCCTGGGTCTAGAAGAGGCTGATACACTTGGCAGATGAAAGGTGCCCGTGGCCAGAGTCTTCCACCAGGATCAACTGGAGGAAGTCACACCCCAAGCTTCCTTTCTGGACAGGGCTGCAGGCAGCCATCTGGCACTTTGACTTGGGGCTTTTGAGGTCAAAGGGAAGTGGCTTGTGCGGGCACTTAATGCACAGTAAATATCCCAGGAGCATCACAGATAAACCCTCCTTAGTGACCCTTAGCCAGAAGGATGCTGGTGAGCCTTCTTCGAGGGCTGGGACCAGCTTGGGAGGGGGAGGGGGCAGTGGAACCAGACATCCTGAGCGATGAACCAGACCCTCAGATCTGAGCAACCCCCCATTTTGGAAATACCTTGTCTCAGTTGTGCAGGTGGGGCCCATCTCTGATCCCTCCCTTTCCTGTCTTTCTCATGTAGCTTTGGGATCAAGCCACTAGGAAAATCTAGGTAAGGGACACTGAATTGTCTGGATTAAATACAAACTCCATTGACCCAGTTCAATGGCGTGATGGGGACAGGGGATACGGCAGCCGCCCAGGGAGGTGAAAGGGTTAAAGTGGCACAGGGTTAGGCCGAAAGGTCGTCATGATTGTGTACTAACACAGCGCAGCCACCATTGCTGTCAGCGCCCGCTGGCCCAGCCTCTCCGTGTCAAAAGGAGCTCTGGGCGTCACGGCGTTTCTTGGGAGGGGGCAAAGATTTTTATGGTGGATGTACGGAAACAGGCAAAAGGATTCCGAAAAATGATTTCATTCAACTAAACTGCCTGTGCCCTGAAACAAAGCCAATTACAGAGCAGCTGGGATCATGTTTCTTTTGCTTAATGAGACTAATTGCATCATTGTTGGGCTGTGCGGGCATCCAGCTCTCTCACCTTCCGTTTCATCGTCAGGAGGCGAGAGCTGGACAAAGGAGGCGTTTCAAACCTGCCCGTATTCTCTGCAGCATGATTTTTTCCAACGATTCATCAATTATGCTGACAGGGGCCTTAGCCGTTGAGCCTCAGCCACAAATTAAGGAGAAATTGTCACATAACCTTTTGTTGGTTAAGAAAAATGTTAGATTCTCCACCTTGAACTTTGCAGAGCACGTAGTGGTGCTCTGGAGGAAATTAAAACAATAACCGGCCACGTGTTCGGCTCATGTAAGCCAGCAGGAATTTAAATTTCACCGGTTTTGGAAGAGCACGTTGTGTGTCCCCCCTGTGGCCCCGGGACCGGAGGAATTCTGTGACCCTGCCACAGCTCCTCATGTCCCACCGAAACCCTGGGGCGGCAGGAGCTGTCAGCTCCTGCAGGGGCCGGAGAAGTTATGCGCCCCTGCCAATTATTGGGGCGGGGATGCCCCTGCTTGCCGCCCCTTCTGCACGCCCCTGTAAGCCAGCATTGCTCCACTGATGTCCAGAGAGCTACACCGATTTGCTCAAGCTTAGGATCTTACTGGGACAAGTTCTACAGCTTCTGTAGGGCAGGGGGTCAGACTAGATGCTTACCATGGCCCCCTCTGGCCTTAGAGTCTGTGAATCTGAGCCAGTATTTCTAGCTAACTGACCCAGTGGAACACGTTTTTCCCTGTAAGCAGAAGTAACGGTCTCCAGTTGAACACAGCTCCATGGAAGACCAGGAATCTAATGTGACTCGGCAGGGGTTATCTGAATGCCTTTGAGAGCGCTCCGATGTTCTGGTCTAATGCCTGAATATGTGACTGTTACAGCAAGGCTGGAGTTAGAAAATACCTCTTCATAAGGGGGAAGAGTCCCACACAGATAACTCACCCCATCCAGCGACCTGTTGGTACCTTAGGAAGATGAAACGCTAAGGGGGGGAGGGATAACTCAGTGGTTTGAGCATTGGCGTGCTAAACCCAGGGTTGTGAGTTCAATCCTTGAGGGGGCCATTTAGGGATCTGGGACAAAAATGTGCCTGGGGATTGGTCCTGCTTTGAGCAGGGGGTTGGACTAGATGACCTCCTGAGGTCCCTTCCAACCCTGATATTCTATGATTCTATGAATCAAACACTGCCTGTAAAAAAATGTGACACCTGGGATGGGAAAGAAAGAGCAAACCTCTGGGCCAGTAGTTCCAAAGGTGAGGAGTGGCGGTGGGTGCCTCTCCGCTGGGTGACTTTAAAGGAGGCGGGCTTGTGGGTTGTGAAAACTCCAGTCCTGGTAGGGTTATCTGCTGAGCGCTGCAAACAGCAGAGACCTTCCTCGCATCAATGGAACCAACATCACATTAAAAGGGAAATGATGCTGCGCCTGGCAAGTTTCACCAGCCTGCTCAGTTCAGGTGCGATGCCCCGGTAACGGCCCCAGCTCCCATAAGCTCCACTGCAAGGGGCCTTTTACCCAGGCTCAGATTCACACAGTAGGCCTGATTCTCATTTGCACTAGGGCCCCTTTCCGCTGCTCCTTAGTGTAACTGCAAATCAGGCATGTTGGCTATGTGCTCTGGAGCTATGAACTTGCCTTCCCTAGAGGGATGCGTTGGCCTTTTAGGAGACGTGGCCTTATTTGCATTTCACAGGAGAAAGGCCTCTAGGAAATGCGATCTTATATACATATGGCCTGATCCTGCAAACACGTATGCACATGATGTTCCTGCAAGGCATCCCTCTTGGAGACAGGAAAATTGGAAATGAATAGCAATCGATATGAAAGACAAGAAGCAATGGAAACAGGTGAGTTAGCGTCAGGTTTCCCTAGGAGCATGGCAACACTCAATAGACTCTGCCTGAGCTGCTAGCAAAACACATTTGTGAGCTTTCCAAAAGCTTTTGTGCCTTTTAAACTTTGATCTATATAGAATTACCTACTCTTATAAAAGATGATGTTTTCCTTAAAGCCCCAGCTTTAAGGAGTCCTGTGAGTATGTGGGAATCTCAGCTTTTATTTTAAAAAATGTAAATGCCTAGTGGTTGCACAGAAAAGCTTGAAAACATGATCCCAAATGTTACTCTGATGGCTCAGAAACCAGAAGGCAAATGGAACCCCACATTTATTTTTTAATCTCATGATTTTTTTAGCCAATCTCATGATATTTTGGGAGATGATTTACCACTTTCCAAGGTTCGGAGCTGGCAATACTGTCTACAGAGTGCCGTTTGCATGTATGTTCCATATAGATACTGTAAAACCCCAAGGGAATAAGGTCACCTACACCAGTAAGCAGTTTAGTTATGCATAAACCAATTAATATTTCCTACTACAAAGTCCTGGTCCGATTCTCATTTTCCTGAAGAAAATTTCCCCGCTTATGCTGCTCTGACAATGTGAATGAGAATCACGTTGGAGTATGTACCTGGAAAATCTGAACCTCCAGGTCTGACAAACAAGGCCACAGTTCCTGAAAGCTTCTCTGCTCTGTAGGGGGCCAGTCCTGTGAACAGTATGGAACTGCAGTGTCTACACACAAGTTTGTGCTGGTTTACCTAACCTGTCTGTGGATACTTCTTTTGGTCTGAGAGTGGCTTATTTTGAGTTATCTGACATGTGCTCCTAATCCACTCAGGCAAAAGTGCAATAAACTGGATTTAAATTGAAATCAGAGTGTTCACGCAGCCTCTTGCACCCGTTTACCGAACTGGTATAAAATCACATCTCCAGTTAAACCAGTGCATTTCTGCATGTGGACAAGCCCTTTCTCACATGCTCTGGTTTGAGGACTTTGGTGGCTGAGGGTGAATCGTATGTATAGACACACGCAGGTGACCATCAAGGAAGAGTTCACGGACAGGTGGGCAGCAGCTGCACAAACCGAGCACACCTTGGTGCTGCTGAACTCTGAAAGCTGGAACAGCTGGTGGAAAAGTCTTTTCCTTTCTTTTGGGTGACCTGTTGCTTCTCATCTAACACGACCAACGAACAGCGTCCAAGTGCCAGGGGTCTTGGATTCCTCCCTCTGCACAGGAAGGCGTCAGATGGCTAATGTGAGCTCGGCTGGGAGGGGGAGGGCTTTGAACATCTTTCTTGTAACACAATGAAAAGGGACTTCTTACAGGATTCCAATACAAGGAGAACGTACCTCAGGGCTGAGAGAATGCCTACGCCCAGCAGTCCTGGGGAAAATGATCCCAGCAGCTAGATACACAATATTGGGTGGGTTCATAATATAACTAGGAACCCAAGGGAAGTTCTGCCCTTCAGAAGCAGGGCTGGGGTGGCTACAGCTGGATAGCTCCCCATTGGAAGAGGAACAAGCAGCACAGAGCCTTCTCCCCTAATCCATTGCCAATCGCACATTGTGCCCAAGTCCTATTCACCTTTAACAGAGATGGCGGAAAACAACAGCAGAACAAACCTTTTCAGACCAGTTCAGCTCTAGCTGCTGTCAGCTGGAGCCAGTCCCTCCGTGGTGTTCTCCATATCGGGCCCATCTGGGTGCGGTGACCATAGCCAGGGGAGCCAGGATCTCGGCATTTAACCCCTTCGTCGGGTCAGGGAGATTCACAGTAAACAATTCACAAGATGCATTTTGCCGCCACCTCTGCTAAGTGAGAGGCTCGGATTCTGGCTTATTCCTTCTGTGGCGATGGGGTTTTCCTGAGAACCTCAGGGATCTGTGTGTAAAGAATTCTACAGACCGGGGAGACAGCGCTCTCCAGCTGTGCACATCTAGGTGGGCTGGTGCGTACGCTGTGACAGTGTAGGAGAGAGAAATTCTGGATTGCCTTGATCCCTTTGGCTGGACAGTCTCTCTGGATGGCCAGGCCTATAGATCCCCCTGGCTGTAATGTGTAAGGCCCTGTCTATGGAATGGTAACGGTACCTGTATAAACCCCCAGTGTGGGTGCCATGCACTGGCGTAAAGTGGGGCTTGCCCCACTGTGACTCACAGCCCCACAGCAAGACCTGCTTCACAGGGGTCATTGGCCATGCACAGGGGTCATTGCATGGGTCTCGCAGTGCTGGCACAGGAAGCCATAATGTACTCGGACTCAAGAGAACTGAAGCCTGGAGACCTGCCTCCCACCCCACACAGCCCCACTGCTATCGACAGATCATTCAGGCCTCAGTCAGGAGACAGTCTGGCTCCAGAGGGGTGAGGAAGGGGCTGTATGAGGCAGCATGAGCTGAGTTTGGTACAGGATAGATTGTCAACCTTCTCACAGCCTAGCAAGGTGAGGCTGGTCCTCCAGGACTGCTGTGCCCAGGGCCATCATGACGTGAGCTCTGTCTCGGGCTGATGGTTGAGCCAAGCTTTTGCTTGAGAACTAGTTACTCCCAATAAGGCAGGGGGAGCAAGCCCATTCCAAGCGAGGAAGAACAAGCCTCTGTTTTTCCCTGTGAGGACAGCCGGTAACACTCATCTTGTAAAGGCGCACAGCAGCCCTGCTGGAGTCAGAACAGGGCCTTTATCACCGCCCACTGCCCACCGAGGGAAGACAGGGCACAAAAGAAACTCCAAAGGAAGTTGAGCTGAAATGCCTCAGTTTCCCTACCTGTAAAATGGGGATAAAGATACTGGCCTCCTTTGTAAAGTACTTTGAGATCTACTGATGAAATGCTATCTAAGAGCTAGGGATTACTATTATTGTTATATTTCTTAGAAGTACATCTTGGGAAATTATATAGGAACCTGGATTTGAGTAATCCAAGTTATTAGAGAAAGCAGAGAAGCTAAAGAGAACATTTAAAGCATTAATGCCTGTTATGCTTTATAGACCCACTTTGAAAATGATAACGTTTGGACAAATTTGCATAAAGATATTGGGCAATATTTTCTATAAACATTTTATATTACTTCAATGGTCCAGATAAAAACCCTGGGGGATTTTGTCTTAAAAAGGTGAAGTTGTATCATCGGAATGAAAAAAAGGAAGATCAACATGGTGGGGTAGATCCTCAGTTGGTTTAAACTGGCATAACTTCAGGAACATCTGTGGAGAGACACCAGTTTGTACCAGTTGAGGATCTAGCCCCGTATTATCACTTCAGTCAGTCCTGAGGTTCCTCTTGAATGTCCTTTGGATCCAGAGAATGTACAGAAAGATAAGAATGGATTTTAATGCATACTGAAGAATAAGGAGAAAAAATGTTAGAGTGGCAGGAGATTTGGAGAGACATGACAAGTAACTAATCAGTTCAAATGTGAGACCCTGTTGTATTCATGGGCTCTTGACTCTGCCCGGTCCAGCAGTTATGAAGGTGTGACTGTAGTGCAATCAGAGGGTGTGACTGAGGTGTGACTGTACTGCAATCAAAGTGTGACTGAGTGTGACTGTACTGCACTCAGCGGGTGTGACTGAGGTGTTACTGTACTGCAATCAGAGGGTGTGACTGAGGTGTGACTGTATTGCAATCAGAGTGTGACTGTACTGCAATCAGAGGGTGTGACTGAGATGGGACTGTAATGCAATCAGAGGTTGTACCTGAGGTATGACTGTACTGCAATCAGAAGGTATGACTGAGGTATGACTGTAGTGCACTCAGAGGGTATGACTGAGGTGTGACTGTACTGCAATCAGAGGGTGTGACTGAGGTGTGACTGTAGTGTGATCAGAGGGTGTGACTGAGGTGTGACTGTACTGAGATCAGAGTGTGACTGAGGTGTGACTGTAGTACAATCAGAGGGTGTGACTGAGGTGTGACTGTAGTACAATCAAAGGGTGTGACTGAGGTGTGACTGTAGTACAATCAGGGGATGTGATTACAACTCCTGTAGCCATATGCATACAGGCCCCGGAGTACTGAAGCTGCAGCAGCACCAGCTCACTCCATGAGCAATTACCCCGGGATCCAGGACCTCCAGGACCTGGGCTACCTAGATAAGCGCTAGCTTGGGTAGATCAACTGGATCCCCAATCACGCCCTGTGACTGCCGTTCAGACGTGCCCTGGGAGGCAGTCATCAGAGTTACAGCATTCACTGAACTTCACTCCTCGCAGGGACCTCGTCTGTTCTGCAACAGTCGAGCACAATGTAATTAAAAAGAAGAGCCCATGGTTTCCCTAACAGCTCAGGCTAATAATCCTGCTACATTTCACTGGATGTTTGTACAGTGTCATTGTGAGCAAGTGCTTAATTTCCACCCCCACTGTAATGCTTCACCCCCCTCTCGAAATCCTTTTAGCCGCAATTAGCTCCAGGACGTGTAATGGAGCGAGTGCCGATAATGTCTTCGCCTTGGAAGAACGTGTTCTCTCATCCTTTCCTGTCTCTCTCTCTAATGTCCCTTGGTTAAAGCCAAGGCCAGTGGTGACACCTACACACACAGGGCTTCCTTCGGAGAGTACTGACTGAGAAGGCTGGTAACTGGTGTGTGGTGCGTTCCTCAGCGGTCACGCCCTGCTCAGCCTGCACATTGTAACTGGCAGGGAGGTAAATTGGAGCGTCGGTGGTGGCTTGTGCACTAAGCTGCCTGACCGTCATGGGCAGATTGCACCTGTTACACAGGTGGGGAACTGAGCCCAGGAGCCCCTACAAAGGGACCCGTCTGTACCTGCTGGGCTTGGGCACCATGGCTGCTCCCTGCTATTCCCCACCATGGCCTCCCGGCACCTCACGGTCATAGGGGGTCTCTACCCCGTGCTGGCTTGACAACCAAGGGGCTGAGGCAGGAACTGCCTGCCAGGCTGATGGGCAGGAGATTAAAACGGCTGGGACACCGAGGAGCAGGACAGCTGCCAGAGGAGTTGGCAGGCTGGAGACAGAAAGTCCTGCAGCAAGCTGATGGGAAGCCACCCAGAGACGGCCCCAGAGCAGGGACCCGACTGGATCTATGGGCTGGGGAAGCCCATAGAAACCCAGGGAGGTAGGAGCGAGCGCAGGGCCAGCAGGAGGAGTTGTGGAGGTCTGATTCCACCTGCCTGGTTTCAGGGCCCTGAGCTGAAACCCAGTGGAGTAGGTGGGCCTGGGTTCCCCTGCCAACCCCTTAGCAGTGACTGAAGAACCAAAGAGGCTTCCAGACACCCTGAGGACCAGGCCAGCTGACCCACCAATTATAAGGGGAAACCCGCACACTCCAGCAGGACTGAAACTAACCCCCTTCACAGCCCAGAATGGGACTGCCCTAGAGACCCAGGTAAGAGGAGCTGACTGACCACCTGTGCAGTACTCCATCCGACCAAAGGGGGCGTTGTTGCATTAGCACACCAGCCCTCACTCAGGCACCATTAATTCCCACAACACACCTGTGTGAAAGGGAAGGCTCATCAACAGATGGGGAAGGAAGCAAGGTGTGGAGAGGAAATGATTGATTTACCCAGGTCACCCAGAGCAAAGCAGGGAACAGAGCCCAGATCCCCTACATGCCAGTCCAGTGACTTCTCCACAAGCCCACCCTGCACCTTTGGCTGGACACGGACTGAACATCCAGCCAGACCTAGGTACAGATCGATCTGGAGGCTACGTCCCTTTGGACGGGGACGACAATAGATTCACATACCCACATCAGGCCAGGTGTCTGGAAGCAAACTTACAACATCCTTCAAATGCAGAGCCCTTGTGCTGAGATATCACAGATGGCATTCATCATCACTCCAGCAACCCCATAAAACGTATCTGGCCTGGTTCTGATACCCGTGCTCTGCAAAGGATCCCATAAAAGGCAATAGTGGAGCGAGGAGCTGTTCTGGAGTCCATCCCTGTGAGTGGTGTGAGGTTAGACAATTGTAAATTAGCAACTAGCAGTTCTTTGTTCCAGACCCGCCAAACACAGATTCATTTTGTAGCCCTTATGCCAGGCCTGTGGTCCTGCTGAATTGGTGTCCAGTGAATGTAGGACCACGTCAGGGCAACTGCTTAGTGCTATGTGGGACAGATCTCCTTGCCAGCCCCTTGCTGCACAATCCACACTCTGTTGTACAGGTGGTGGAGGCCGGTCCTGGATGGTGTCACCAGAGTCCGAGACCTCCTAGACTTCAGGTAATGGGACTGGGTGGATGCATGGTGCTAGCCTGGCTGGTCCATGGGGCTGCCCACATTGCATGCTGCCAGCCCTGTGCTCCAGGAGGCGAGGACAGCATCACCTCCCAAGCGGGTCCAGTGGAAGGGTCTTCCCCATCCGCCCTACACCCCTGGCCTTCTGGTCATTGCCTCCCAAGCCCCCTCACAGCCACCTCCAATGTACTACTCGAGCAGGCTGAATGCCACCCAGCCAGCCCCTCTCTGAACCAGGCCTCGCAAGCACCTCTACATGCTCGTTCACTCCCACACCAGCCACTTCCTCGCTCTCATGTCCCGCCCTGATACCAAGTGGCAGGACTTGCTGCCGCCCGTAGAGGGCTGACGGGGTTCACAGAGTCTCCTGATGCTGCTTGCCCATTCTGTGGACTTCTCCAGCTCCTCCGGAGTGCGCTGAGGTCCTGGCTGCACTTTTCCCCACTTCTCCTCAATTGCACCTACGCCATCCATAGCGCCACAAGGTCGCGAGACCTCCTCATCGACCTCCTCCCAGCACCAGCCAAGATGATCACCCACAAGACGGGAGGAGGAAGCTCGGCAGGGAGGGGGTCGGTGACAGTGGGACCTATTTCCATTCTCTACTAGTTTTGTGTCTCCAGGCAGAGTTCCTCTGAGCAGCATCCACTGACTCCTTGAACTCTTTGCAGAACTCTGGGCACTGTCCGGTGTTCTTTGCTCAGTGTTCATCTGGTGCCCTTGTTTTGAGCCTTTGACCGTCAGTCCTGTCCCTGTTTTTTCACTTGTTGTCCCCGGCACCTAGTTGTGTTCTGGGCCCGGGGTCTCCTCCCTCAATTGAGGGGATGGGTCTTGAGATTTGAGTGGCCCTGGGCCCACCTTCACCCAACGTTGGGGAGCTACTTAGAGTCACACTACAGGAGGCATGGGTCATCATGCTGCCATTGAACGGGATGCAACTTCAATTAACTTCAATGGGAACAGAACCTGACCTAGTCTACTTATGCCAGGGCTTCTCAAACTGGGGGGTCGGGACCCCTCAGGGGGTCACAAGGTTATTACATGGGGGGTCGCAAGCTATCAGCCTCCACCCCCAAATCCCACTTTGCCTCCAGCCTTTATAATAGTGCTAAATATAAAGAAGTGTTTTTAATTTGTAAGGGGGGGAAGGGTCGCACTCAGAGGCTTGCTGTGTGAAAGGGGTCACTAATACAAAAGTTTGAGAACCGCTGATTTATGCTGACTTGTTCTGCCACTTCTCAAGCCACAAAAGCTGCTGCCCTGACAGCCTGTGCTGGTTCACGTGGTCAGGTGATGCAAATCTGTTTCCATCAATAAAAGCTTGAAATGGAACTTCTGGCCCCGGAGATCTTTAAACACAATCCACTGCTAAATAGCACTGGTGTCTTGAAGAGCCTTACGGAAAACAGATCCATGTGGAACAGGATCTTGTACTCGGTCAATAATGTGGCATAGGACAAGAGAAATATAAGGCAATGTGATCATAAAAAACTATGGGATTTTCCTTTGACATGGTCACAATATGTGTTGTCCAAGCAAAAAAGCAGCTGACCTGATCACGTTTTAGTGAAGTGTAATGGTCCCAACCTTGACTATGAAGAGAACAAACCTGGACCACTTCTAGAAAGATTGCCACTGCGAAGATCAAGGTTTTCACTACTACTACACTGCAGACTGCTCACTTTCATTAAGGGCTCCCATCCAGTTAAAGTGGAATGCCATTTCCAAGAGAAGCCCCTTTCTCATTCGGTTGCTCATAACGGTAGCCTGTTCATTTCTTTTGGGCTGACATTTTCCGTTTGCTCCCGTTTTTTGTTTCAAAGTACACACACAATGAGCTGAGCAGGGTTGTGAGTGACCAGAGATCGAAAGGGCCCATTTCCCCCATACGTTCCACTCAGAAATGTGTGATGAAGCTAGAAACCGGGTTTATTTTCTCGATCTCGTTGAGTTTTGCAAGGGAATCCACGGTTGAAGAACATCACTTGAGCAGTTTTCAGGTTAACTTGCCAGCAATTAAATTTTGCCCAGGCACAGTAGAACGTTTCTATTCCTTTTCCCCCCGCACAGCATTTTGAGGAGGAATTCTTCAGGGCACGGCAGCTCAGAGGGCTGTAAACTCTGCAGAGCAATCTACAAGCACTGCCAGCAACGGAGCACATAAGCTCTACGGGTTGAAGAGGTCCAGATCAAGTGCCTTACACGGTCTGATAGGGAGGCTGACAGTGCTTATAAGCAGAGCTGCTAAAGGTTTTCAAAATGTCAACAAATTTTTTTGCATGGAAAGTTGTCTCTGTTTTCCAGCAAGCTCTGTCATTGGCCCAAGCCAAGTGGTCCAGATTTCTTCAGGGGGTTCTGTTATAGGTCAAAGCCAGCACCTTGAAGAGCTCCATCAAGAGACCGGTTGGTAACAAGAGCAGATTTCAGAGTTCTGACATTCTGGGCTCGCTGCTAGAAGAGACACTTAGAAAACACTAGCTGAAGTCTCTAGGCTGTAGGGATGTGCTTTAAAACTACCCAATCTCAAGACGACAAAATTGCAGCTAATGAAGGACAAGAAATATCTAGTAACATCCTGGAAGTATCTCCACGAGATTCCTAAGCAGGAATGATGAAGTGGGCATTCACCCACGAAAGCTGATGCTCCAATACTTCTGTTAGTCTTAAAGGTGCCACAGGACCCTCTGTTGCTTTTTACAGATTCAGACTAACACGGCCACCCCTCTGTTACTTGAAACCAAAGAAGAGCTCACCCTCACAACACCTACCCCAGTTCTCCCTCCGGACCCCGTGCATGCTGGCACATGTTCAATATATCTGACAGCATGGAGCGGGCACAGATGACCCCTTTCTAACAGAGCCAGCTTTGGGACCCCAGAAAGAGAATCCTTTTGTTTTTCTAAACGGAAGTTTCTAATATCCCTTGTGCAGGTGGGCCGTGTGCAGCTGTGGAAATGTAAAATGATGACAACCTATGTAAGGCCCGGAACAAAACAGCTGCGATCTGTTTCTGCAGTAGGAGGCTGCGGACTTAAAGATGCCACTCCAAACGCATGCTGTATGTCAGTGCTTAATTTGTGCCAGAGTTTGCCAGAGGTGAGCCCTGGCCAGGGCCGGCTCCAGGGTTTTTGCCTCCCCAAGCGGCGGAAAAAAAAAAAAAAAGCCGCGATTGCGATCGGCAGCAGCTCCACCGCGCCGCTTTCTTCTTCAGCGGCACTTCGGCGGCAGGTCCTTCACTCCGAGAGGGACCGAGGAACCCGCTGCCGAATTGCCGCTGGAGAGCCTGACGTGCCGCCCCTTCCCCTTGGCCGCCCCAAGCACCTGCTTGCTGAGCTGGTGCCTGGAGCTGGCCCTGGCCCTGGCACCGCTAGGCTTGGAAGTTCATAGCCCCGGCACCTCTGGGCTTGCAGCATCCGTTATGAAAATTAAAAAATCGCTTGAGCCCCGGCACCTCTTTCATTACAAAGTAAGCCCTGCGGAATGTACATTATAAGATATTTCTTCTCTCTGCAGCATTCTGGTCATTCTTTATTGCCCTTGACTTTGACTCGTTGAGTCTGGATTCTAGCAGAGCCCTCTCACTGGGGATACACTTGTTTCCCCCAATTCCTCAGGCGTAGCATAACACGTTACTGTCAAACCCCAGGATTTTAGCCGCAGACTCAGGCTTTTGTGGCATGTCTTGGGCTTGCCTCCGAAACTGTGGGATTTCCGGGTCTGCAGCTGTGACAGCGGCACTTAGCCAAGCAGAGGAGAGATGCAAAAGTGAGACCCGTTTAGACAGGCTGTGAAGAAGACAGCTTTAGATCACTGCGAGATACCTCACATAAGGGACCCCGTTCTTAGCTTGTCCTAGGCACTGCTGTAATGAACATGATTCACCATCATCATCAAAGGGGAGCAGGGATGAGCCATGAGGAACATCTCAGGCTCTGCACGTCCCCACGGCAGGCAGATCCCCGGTGGCATGATAACGGGGGCCGGAACTGGCTATCAGAGCCCCTCCCCACACATGAGTTAAAGCCAGACCTGCTTGTTCAGATGGTCAGCGCTGCCCGCGGCTAGCACTGGGCCTGACCTCTGCTCTTCACCCAGGCAGCTGCTGTAATATGGATGCATCTGCCACCACAGCAGCTGCTCTCTGGGCGGAAGGAGGGGAGGGAGCCCTTCCCGCATCCACTCACATTGCAGGGGGAAGGGAGCAGTGATGGTGGGGCGCAGAGGGCCCCTCCCAGCAGCACTGGCGGAAGGTCCCCCTCGGCTTTCATTTCAGCTGCAGCGGAGAGCGCTCAGCACCTCTCGGGACAGGCCCATGAGTGACATATTACAGGAAACAGCAGATCCGGGCACAGCCATCCCCAGGCATGAGCAGGAACAGGAGCAGGGGCGAGTTAGGGGGTGAAGGGAGACAGATGCCCAGTGTAGACACCCTGTGGTTAGTGAGCCCGGAAGGATGAAAACAGAGGCACAAAATGGAAAAGCCGATAGCTGCCTTGCTAGGCAATTGTCTTCTCTTCGTGACACACCCCGTGCTAAACAGAGGGCTGCAGACTGTCACCCAGCACATTTTAAACCCACCTCAGTGCCTTGGCACCCTGATGAATGTTATTCATTTAAAACACAGAGAGAGAGGGAGAGAACTGGAGGCTGTGGGCCGGGTTCCCTTGGGCCATCGTCCGCCCCAGTGCAGCAGAGTGTGACACACTGCCCATTGGCGTTCCTGCGGTGAGACCCCCACTTTGCAATGGCTGCACAGGATGCAGGACACCGGGGACTCAGTCCCATGGAGGGTTGTAATAGTTTTCTTGATGCTGTTATGCTGAAAGATGCTAATACCTGCCAGCAGGGCGCTCTCAGCAGCAAAGCTAATCCCAGACCTTGTGAAAGCCAGTGGATGCGCCAAGCACTCACCACCTCAATAGAAGGAGCAACCAAGGCCCTTTATGGAACAAAGACAGCTGCAGATAACTGGGTGTCTGCCCAAACCAAGGCTGCGTGACAGATCAAAGCTAAGCTGTGTGGATTGAGGGGTTTCCTTGGTGGCAAAGGCGGTGGCTAGGAGCAGGGCCGGCTTTAGGCCAATTCCACCAATTCCCCCGAATCGGGCCCCGCGCTTAAGAAGGCCCCGCGCCCAGTGGCAGGGCCGCCCAGAGTGGGGGGCAAGTGGCAGAGAATCCCTTCCCTGGCTAGAGGCACCTTTTTAATTTTTACTCACCTGGCGGCGCCCCAGGTCTTTGGCAGCGGGTCCTTCACTCGCTCCTGGTCTTTGGCGGCACTTTGGCAGCGGGTCCTTCAGTGCCGCCAAAGACCCGGAGCGAGTGAAGGACCCACCGCCAAAGACTAGGAGCGCGGCCCGGTGAGTACAAGCCCCACGTGTTTTTTTTACGTGGGTTTTTTTTTTTTTTTTTAGTCATCCCTGTCGGGGCCCCGTCGAAACTGTTCGAATCGGGCCCCGCACTTCCTAAAGCCGGCCCTGGCTAGGAGGTTGGTTGCAGGTTGTGTGTGTGTGTGTGGCGGGGCAGACAGCCAGCAGAAGGAGTTGTGAGCACGACTCTGAGAGGAATTAGAGAGACAGGGCTTCTTGGGCACAGAGCCTGTGGGAGCGGCAGATGTGGGGATTTCTGAGCCAGGAAACTGCCTGCTGATGTTTGTTTCAGGAGAACAGGACTGTGTGCACATTCTTTGTAAACAAGCCAGACTCAACACCAAGAAGATACTTGTCTCATATCCCTGATTTCTCCTCCAAATGGAAACAACTGTACAAGGCCCTGAATATTGGCTAACCTCTGGGGCTGTTGCAACACAATTTGGACCTTGTCTTGACTAGAGGAAAAGGTGCTTTACCAGTCAAGGTAGCTCAGTGGAGCTAGCTTAACTGGACTGAAAACGCCACTCAACGCCAGCGGGACACAGTTTGACACCTTCACTCGAACTGCTAACATTGAGCTTTAACTCCATGTTTATTCTCTCCGAAGGGCAGATGCCAGGAGCTTAAAATAAAGGCTGAAGAGCCGTGCAGGAGTGTCTGTGCATCCTCTACATCTCGGCACAGGCCATGTATTGCGGGGGGTGGAGGCTGTAGATCCATGTTTTGTCCCCCAGTCGTAAATTCTAAGGTCTGACGGGACCATTCTGACCATCTCATCTGACCTTGCAGAGCACAGGCCAGAAGATTTCACCTGCTGATTCCTGCATCAAGGCCCCAATCCCGCAAACACTTAGACGCGTGCCTAACTTTACTGCCACAAACGGTTCCACATAGGGTGAGCATGCATTTTGCTTTGTCTAGCGTCAATTTCAGCTTGGAGCCCATGGGTCCGCCTGCAGTCAACGCAATGCAGGATCAGAGCATTGCATAGGTCCAGTGGCCCTAGTGCCCCCTGCAAATTGGCTTATAACAGGAGGAGTGCACTATCATCCCAATAGTAGTAGTGTTGCCTGATCTATTGATTGTGTATTAATTATATTGATTACTTACGAATAGGGTGACCAGATGGCAAGTGTGAAAAATCGGGATGGGGGTGGGGGGTAATAGGCACCTATATAAGAAAAAGCCCCAAATATCAGGACTGTCCCTATAAAATCGGGACATCTGGTCACCCTACTTACGAATTCCCAGTTAACACGGTGAGGTTTGGTAGGGTCTGGTCCCAAGATGAGGCCCAATATTATTAAAATTGAAGTTCCAAGGGGAACCCCGACATGCACAATTGCAACACTCACACTTAGGGAAAAAACCTTCTGTATTTGGAATAGTTTTAACACACTTAGCAACGTTACAAACAGGCCAGGCCCAGCAAGGGAGATGGGGATCAGACAGAATGTGCATCTGAGTATCCATATGCTCACACCAGAAGCATTGTCTTCCTCATCATCTTCCTCATCACCACCCCCAGCGGGTGTCAGCCTGGCATCTCTCAAGAGTTACATCTCCCCACGGCACACAGGCTGGGGTACAACTTTTATCATGTGTTACGCTGATGCCACTATGCCTAATGCGTGTGCAGTAGAGGTTTCTCCCCTCTTCCTTATTTGTATTTCCTCACCTGACTAATGTGGGGGTGCCCTTCTCCCATAGGTGACTAGTCCATTTGCCTCAAGGTGATTAGCATATACATCAATTAGTTACCATGGCATTCTTGTGGTCAGAGGGCTGCGAATGTTCTTAACTTAAAATAACCCCCGCTGGTATAAACGAGCATCTTGTGGTTACCTGGCAGCAGTTATGTCATTCCAGTGCTCTATCGTTTGGTATCTTATGATCTAGGGTTACTCCTGGTTAGCTGCTTATGCCAAGGCTTTTGTTTAACTAAGCTATTGTCTTACAGGCCTAATTGTTCGATTTCATTACATTGCTGCCTTAACTTATACCTGTATCTTACCTAGTGAATACCTAGACCTATAGGAAGAACAGGAGGACTTGTGGCACCTTAGAGACTAACAGATTTATTTGAGCATAAGCTTTCGTGGGCTACAGCCCACTTCATCGGATGCATCTTTTTGCGGATACAGACTAACACAGCTGCTACTCTTAGACCTATAGGCTACATTAGACTAAAACAGTCTGTCAGTTAAACGTGCCAAAGGCAGCTACAGATGATCCTTTAATCGAGGGTTTCTTTTTTAGCCCATTTCTTCTCCTGTTCCCATCAATCACTCCATCACGTAGGCCAGACAGCCAAAGCAGTTTAAAGAGAGAAGACTATCCCTAGGGTTACCATATTTTGAGCCTCCAAAAGGAGGACACTCCACGGGGCCCCGGCCCCGCCCACGCCCCCACGCCCCAACTCCACCCCTTCCCCAAAGTCCCCGCCCCAACCCTGCCCCCTCCCCTGCTTCCCGCGAACATTTGATTTGCGGGAAGCCTGAAGCAGGTAAGGGAGGTGTGGGGGGAGGAGGCGCGGCCCAGTCTGGCCCCCCCGGCGTCTCCAGCCTGGGTCGGCTCGGGCCCTGGGGTGCCGGCCCCGGGCCAGCCCCTGGCCGAGCACCCCCGGCCCGCCCAGCACTGCCGGTCCCCGGCCCGGGCCCCGGCCCCGGCCCCGGCCCCCAGCTCGGCACCGCCGGCCCGGCCCCCAGCCCGGCACCACCAGCCCCCGGCTCGGCACCGCTGACCACCGGCCTGGCCCCCAGCCCAGCACCGCCGGCCCCGCATGTCCCGATTTTCCCGGACATGTCCGGCTTTTTGGGATTTCCCCCCGGACGGGGATTTGGAGCCCAAAAAGCTGGACATGTCCGGGAAAATCTGGACGCATGGTAACCCTACTATCCCCTCCCAGAAACACTGCTTCTGAGTCTTCTGAGGTGAAGGGGGTTGAAATGATGATGAACATAAGGTTATCATTTCCCACTTTGCCCTCCCCCAACAACCTGCCACAGTTGCATTTCCCAGATCCCTGCACCTCATCTTTAGAATTCAGTTTTTCGTACAAAATACTGATTTTCCAGGGTTGAAACTGACACACACCTTTCCCTTTTGGAAGGGCTAGGCCAAGGGTGTTTCTGCCCTGCAGCTGAGAGCAGGCCTCCCAGCCCAGGCACACAGACTTGTGTTTATTGAATTTCAGGGTTGGAAGGGACCTCAGGGGGTCAAGTAGTTCAACCCCCTGCTCAAAGCAGGGCCAATCCCCAGACAGATTTTTGCCCCAGATCCCTAAATGGCCCCCTCAAGGATTTAACTCACAATCCTTGCTTTAGCAGGCCAATGCTCAAACCACTGAGCTATCCCTCCCCCCATAGCAGGGCTGGTGCCAGAACTCACAAGGTGGCCAATCTGGCATGGGCAGAGGCCAGGCACTCAAGCCCACTTGGCCCCAAGGCGGCAGAGCCCAAACTGCAGCCCGAGGTGGAATGTCTACATTGCTATGGTTAGCCCCGCTAGCATGAGCCTGTCTCCCCGGGCTGGGCTGCTCGCTCCAGCTGCGGTGGAGACACACCCGAAGGCCTAGGGAATGATAATCTGTGCTACAAGATTGGGCCTTAACCATACATGGCTTAGGTGGCAGAGCGGACCGCCTCCAGGGGTAGGAGCTTGGCACAGGCACTTGGCTGGCCTGCCAGCTGAACAGCGGGTAAGTGTCACAAGGGAGCGGGTCCCTACAGGGCCTGTGTCAGAGAGCAGGTGAGCTGAACACAGCCAATCAAAAGGGGCTGGGCGACATTTGGGCCTATGAAGGGCTGCTAGAGGCTAGGCAGAGGGATGGGGCAGGCTAGCCATGGTGGACTGGAGTTAATGCCTGTGGTGAGTCCCTAGAGCAAAGGGCTAGGGGGTCAGAGAGGCAGCGCTGGGGTTACTGCAGTGCTCCAGGAACGGAGCTCGGGCTGCAGCCTGGGACTGGGTGTCTACAGCCCAAGTCCGCTGGCCCAGGCCGGCTGTGGGTGTCTAATTGCAGTGTAGACAGACCAAAGGAGAGTGGGTGTGACATCACATACTTGGCCATGGGTGGGGGAGAAGCCCTCCATGGTCACAGTAACGTTTTGGAGAAGAGGGACCTCTGACAAACTTGAAAAGACTTTAGAAAACTTCAATTGCACCCTAGTGGATGAAAATTGAGATACCGTTCGCCTTTCCTTAACCTCCCATTCCTGCTTTCTACCTTCCTGGCTGCCTTTTTGTTCTCTGCTTCCTTAAAATAGCTCTTTATAAATGCAAAGGTCCAATCTTTTTTTTATTTTCTCTTTTTAAGTAAATGCCAGGGCCCTGCTATGGAAGTGAGTTGGGGTCACCTAAGTGTTTCCATTCCAAGGGCCACGTTCCTTAAACATCTTGTTCCACTGGGGCGGCCTCCTGCTGACTTCACTGGGGCTTGCTGCAGGCCCGGCTCACAGGGTCAGGGCCTTTGGGCTTGTCTACGTGAGGAAGTTATTCTGGAATAAGGCTGCTGTGACGTTAAAGTGCTAGAGCGAGTGCCAGAAAAGAGCATCCACGGGGGGAATTACTCTGGAATAGCCATCGCAGGCTAGTTATTCCGGAAAAGTTTCACTGGCCAATTGCCCCATGCAGACAAAATGAAATGCCCCTGAACGGATGTAACTGTTGTTGCACTTTTCACAACTATCTCCCGCTGCTGTCGATGACCAATGGGAGCTGGGCACAGGGGCTGGTGGCTAACTTGTATGTAGTTAAAAGTGAACCCAGCCCTCCCTCCTCCAACCAGCCATGAAGCAAGAGCTCTGCAGGGAAACGGGGGAAGGAGGAGAAATCATCTTCAAAATGGCCTGACACAAGCCCACAGAGGTGGGCAGGTTAGGGAGGTGGGAAAGTTGAGGGGGAAGAGGTAAGGGAAGGGGCTGAGTAGGAGGAAAAGGGGAAGGGCATCGCCTATGAGAGAGCAGCCCTGGAGGGTGGATGGTGAGACAGGTAAGAAGATTGGCATGACTTACATGGGGTAGGGGGCACCCTTCGCAGCAGGGAGCTGTGGGGCCAGGGAGGAGAGGAATTTAGGGGGAGTCAGTGAAAGGGGGCAGAGGGGCTAAGGGCACTGGGCGTCACTGCAACATTGCCAGCCGCAACACTCAAACATCATGAAATTGGCTTAAAAATCATGGGAAGGGGAGGAGGGGTGTTTAAATTATCTTTCTGGTTGTTTTCTTCGAGGTCCTTTCCAAGGTGCCTGGGTCACATATTTGAGGTTTTGCACCCCAACCAGGAGGGGTGGGGACTGACTTTTGTATAAGTGACAGCTGTGATCCCCGGGACTCCAGCAGCTGGGGCTTTACAGAAACTACCGAACAGTGGGAGATTTGTGATAAAACTGCAAGGGCTGGCAAGGCTGGCACTGCCCAGGGGCTGGGAAGACAGAGGGAAGGCTCAGGAGCAGGTGAGAGTTTGGGGTGAAGGTGAGGGGAGGAGCCCAGGCAGCTCTGGGGGGAGGGGGAGTAAAAGTTTAGGGTTCCTGGGAGCAGGAAGGGTGTGGGGGGGCAGTTGGCTGCACCACACTCAGGGAAGGATGGGGAGCAGGGAGGGGTTGGTGAGAAATTAGGGTTGGGGGACAGGAGGGTGCTCCAGGCTCTGGGTTGGAAGGAGCATGGTGGGGATAGGACGCAGGCTCAGAGACTGGTCTGGGGAGGGGGGATAGGAGGCTCTGGTGGGGTCTGGGTTGGAAGGAGCATGGGGGAGTAGGAGGGTGCCCAAGGCTTACAGAGGAGTTAGGTTTTGTGGGGGTGTGGCTGCCCCAAGATTGGGGAAGGGTCAGGTTGGGGACAGGAGGAGCGGACCACCCCAGGCTTGGGGCCATGGGGTGGGGGAGGCACCCAGCTGCCCCAGGCTTGTGGGGGGAGGGAGGCCTGCCCTGGGAAGTTGGGGTTGGGACTGGGGGAGCCTGGCTCGCAGCCTGGGGGGTTGCCCCAGGGAGAGAGGAGGGAGGTTCGGGCTGGCCCAGGCTCAGGGAGCAGGGTTGGGGCTGATCCAGCCGCGGGGGACGGGACGGGTTTAGGGTCGGGGTGGCTGCCCCAGACTCAGGATAGCAAGTTTGGGACCAGCCGGGGATGTGCCCCAGGGAGGCTGGGGAGACCATCCCAGGCTGGGGGGGGACCCGGGTTGGGAGGCTGCCCTGAGGGGCCGTCCCACTCCCAGGCTGGGGGTTGGGGTTGGGGCTGTACCAGGCTGGGGGGGCTGTCCCAGGGGGTGCCCAGGTGGGAGGGAATGGGGTGGGGCCAGATGGCGGTGCCAGGCTGGGGGGACTGTCCCGGGGGAGCGGGGTTGGGGGGGGCAGGCGGGAGGGAAAGGGGTGTGGCCAGATGGCGGTGCCAGGCTGGGGGGACTGTCCCGGGGGAGCGGGGTTGGGGGGGGCAGGCAGGAGGGAGAGGGGTGGGGCTGGGGGGTGCCAGGCTGGGGGGGCTGTCCTGGGGGGAGCGGGTTTGGGGGGCAGGCGGGAGGGAATGGGGTGGGGCCAGAGGGGCTGTGCCAAGTTGGGGGGGGGCAGGCAGGAGGGAACGGGGTGGGGCTGGGGGGTGCCAGACTGGGGGGCTGTCCTGAGGGGAGCGGGGTTGCGGGGAGCTGGCGTGAGGGAACGGGGTGGGGCCGGAGGGGCTGTCCCGAGGGGGCTGTGCCAGGTTGGGGGGCAGGCGGGAGGGAACGGGGTGGGGCTGGGGGGGGGTGCCAGGCTGGGGGGCTGTCCCGGGTGGGAGCGGGGTTGGGGGGCAGGCGGGAGGGAACGGGGTGGACGCGGGGGGGCCGTCCCGCGGGGAGCGGGGTTGGGGCAGGCGGGAGGGAACGGGGTGGGGCAGGGGGGGTGCCAGGCTGGGGGGCTGTCCCGGGGGGAGCGGGGTTGGGGGGCAGGCAGGAGGGAATGGGGTGGGGCCGGGGGGGCTGCCAGGCGGGGCGGGGGGCAGGCGGGGCCCGCTGGGAGCCCCGCCCCCGGGCCGAGCTCCGCCTCCCCGGGGCACAGGCAGCACCTGCCCCGCCGCCGCCGCCCGCAGGCTCCGCTCGCCGCAGCGCTCCGGCCACCCAGGTAAGGCGGCGCCCGGGGCGGCGATGGGATGTCGGCTCCGGGTGTGGCCGGGGGAGAAGCGCCGGGGCGGGGAGCCCGGCTGTCCCGGGCGGGGAGCGGGGTCTCCAGCCGGGGCGATCACTGCGGGGCTCCGGGCGTCCGGCGCGGTCCTTGTCCTCCCGCCGCCAGACCCAGCCCTGGCGGAGTCTGTGCCGGCGCCGCCGGGGGACAGAGGGGCGAAGTCAGATGCCCCGGGGGAAACGCCGGGGCGGGCCGGCGGTTCTTCGGCCTCGGGGCGAGGGAGTGGGTGAATCGGGACCCCCCCTTCAGCACCCGGGGGTTGTTTTCCCTGCTCCAGACTCCGCTGGGTGACTAGAGCCCACAGACTATGTGGTTAGCTGCCCCCTGCCAGTCCGCCTGCTTCCTAACTCCCCTTCTCAGGGCCCGGGGCTGCCCTCAAAGACAGGTGCCGAGCCCCTCTGCGCGGTGACCATGTGTTCCCAAAGGGGGTCTTTTACCTCCTAAGTAACTTGGTAACATTATCCTTCTGGCTGTGCTCTTAGGCGTAGGATGGTAAAAAAAATAATAATAATAAGGTGCGTGTCTCGCTTTCTCCAGAGCAGCCCTCTTCTGGCTCTGGGACAATACAATAATCCATACCCTCTTCTGCCAGTGTTCAGCAGGACTGCAATGTGAGGTATAAATCTTGGTAAATGGACTCTCTTCCGGTAGAGCAGCGTCTCCACCAGCCTCATCATATCAGACTCCTGCTAATGTGAGAGAGAGCTGCTGGAAAAAGTTGTTTTCCCCTCTGAAGAGGGCTGTTTGTAAGTAGCAGAATGTATGTCATCACTGTGCAGACAGTACACAGGGCCCAGTCCTGAGGCGCCCAGATCCTCAAAGGTATTTATGTGCCTAACTCCCATCGAAATCATAATTTGGACAAGAGCGCCGAACAACTGCCTGAGTAGTGGTGCCCATATTGTTTGTTAGCCTCTTGCATCTTGTGAAACTTCTAGAGTTCGTTGCTACCCGGTTTCTGTTCATATTTCGCTGTAGACCCCTCCCTCCTGCTTACTACAATTATCTCCCAATTTATTGATCTAGTCTGTTTCAGCATCTTGGCAAACAACCACTCCTGACATGCAGGAGGCTGGGTTCAAAGAGGGAGAAGGTTGTATTCGGCGTTCCAGTGGATAAATGGTGGCGTATGTATGTATGTATTTAGAGTTTCCAAAGTGATTATTTCTGGACATGGAAGGCATTCTGGAGTATCTTCGGTCAATTCTGAGCGAAACCTGCTAACGCTTCTTGAAAAACATCTAGCAAATTGCTTTGCTGATCCTGCTACACCAAGCTTCTGTAAGTCAGTGGAAAGAACTCCCCCCGTTCTCCCCCTGATGTTAGTGAGCTTTGGGTCAGACAGAGCTGGATGCATTTATGAATGGGATCTATGATGGGGTTGCTTATGATGGTGCATGCAGGGCTTGGCAGCTTTGGGGCTCTCGGCTAGTTTGTGTCTTATGTTCTGAAAATCTCATGCTTTAGGGCTTCAGATAGTCCCTGCAGGGACGTTTTTTTGCTCTCAGTGTATTCTGGGGTTTGAGGGAAGGGGATCTGTGTCCTTCCTCCGAAGCATCATGGCTGGAGATGGGACACTGGACAGGATGGGCCAGGACTCTGAGGGGGCACCAAACATTCTCTCCCTCGGGTGCTTGGCTGGTTTTCCAGGGTCTAACTGATCGCCATATGTGGGGTCGGGCAGGAATTTTCTCTGGGGTTAGATTGGAGTTTTTTTCACCTTCCTCTGAAGCATGGGGTGCGGGTCATTTGCTGGGATTATCTCAGTATATCTCACCTAATGATTTCTCTGCCATGGCAGGGCCTTGGGCACTGGTGTACCTCAAACCCTCCTATTCTCTGTTTGTGGCACATAATAGTCTAGTATCCGTGGGGCTGTATGACTTTGGTCTAATTTTGTTTCTTGGGTTTAGTGTGCGGGTGTTGGTGGCTGGATGATCTGGTGGGCCCTTCTGGCCTTAACCTCTCTGAGCCCCACAAACAGTGAAAGGGTAAAGAGTGAGATTTTGCGGTAAGATCCACCTGTCTAACAAGAGTCCAACGTTCTCAGGTTTTGATCTGATGTCCCATTATCACATCTCATCCAAAAATAGCCCTGGGCTGCACAACAGCCTCCTTCTGCTGTGTCTGAGTGAAATGTGATTGACCTTGAATGTGAGAAGCTTTCTTTCCAGTGAAGTGCTTTGAGTTGGATGGCTTCTGGCATGATTTCCCGCTGTCACTGGGCCACACTGAGTCCTGCCTAGGGAAAAACCTACAAGAGAACAACGAATTCCAGGAGAGGGACTTACATGATTGAAAGGGAAAATAGGAGATGGAGAAAAATCTCTGCGAGGTCTTGACCATGGAGGTTGGAGTGACTGTTGCCATTTGGATGGTGTGTGCTCTGGGTGAAGATTACTAGACTAGACCTTCTCAGCTGGGATGGTTGCTGGCTCCAGGCCTGTGGGTTAAAGAAGGTGCAGCGGGAAGGTGAGGTCTGCAGGAATGGTCATGAATAAGGTTTATAGTGCTTGAGTCGCAATGGTTAGCAAGGACACAGAGCTCTATAATGAGGATGGTGGCATCTGTTCAGTTCAGGCATGGTAATAAAAACCTCCCGGAGGTCCCCCTTGAGTAGCTATCACCAGGGAGAGTCAAAGCAGGGTCTGCATCTCCCTTCCCACGCACACAGAATGGGCAGGGGTCTTGGGGGAACCATGAGAGGCAGTTGCCAATGGCTCGGCGCTGCTTCCTGACAGCCACTGGTCCATGACTCCCTTGTTGGGGATGGGGGCTGCCTGCACCCGGAAGGAAAGCTCTCCGGCTATTACTGGCTGAGGGCCCAATCCTGCGATAGCCGCACTTGTGGCTACATCCTGGGGATTGAATTGGGGACGGGACGTCCAGAGCTAAACGCATGAGCTGCTGCAGATGGAGGGGAGGAGCCAGAGCTTCCTAGTCGCGTCCTCTGTGGGTAACACTGGCAGGTGCGTAACTTCCTGTGCCGCCCAGGCCTGAATGGCTGCAGCAGCAGGGTCAGTCAGTGCTACCTGAGGCAGCGCCTCCTTCTGGAGTTAGTAGACGGGCAATGCCTCGGCGAGTGGTCCTCTCCCTCCCCAGCTCTGCCCCTTCCCTGGCAGCAGGTTCCAAGCCCTGTGAAAAGGCTTCTGTGCAGGGCGGGAACTGGTTTGTGCCTCACCCCAGTGCTGGGTTTACAATGGTGTCAGTGGCGCCATGGAGCCGGGCCTATGCTCAGAAGGGGCCCCGGCCTGCCCTGCTCGGCTCCCCCCCACCCACCACCACTTCTCGGCCTGCAAGGTTGTGCAGGGCTCTGCATTTGTCGGGGGTTTGGGGGGGGCTCTGGCCATAGGGAGTTGGGGGGGAGGTTGTTGCAGAGGTGCTGAATTTCTGATTTTCCCCATGGGTGCTTGATCCTAGCTTTGTCCCAAGCCCCACTCCATCCTTTCCCCGTAGACCCTGCCCCCCCACCTCTTCCTGCCTCTGCTCCACCCTTGCCCCGCCTCTTCCTGCCCCATTCCGCAGCCTCCCCAGAGTGTCCCCACCTCTTCCTCCCCCTCCCTCCCAGCGCCTCCTGCTTGCTGCTGAACAGCTGATCAGTGGTGGGTGGGCGGCTCTGGGGACAAGGGGGAGGATCTGATCAGCAGGGCTGCCGGTGGGTGCTGAGCACACACTTATTTTTTCTGTGGATGCACCCACAGAGTCGGCACCGATGGGGTGTTGGGCAGGGGGGTGGTGTGGCATGGCATGGGCCCACCCCCGAGGGGAAGGGGCACCCTGGCAGCATAGGGTTGGGTGGGCCACTGTGTGTCTGGCAACTTCCGGTTTGTAAATATTGCCTCGCACTGGGCTGGGCAGAGCAGGGCCGCCCCTTCCATGCCATGCCCCGTTGCCCCTGGCTGGCCCCTTGCTCTGGGGACTGACCTCCCTGCACCATGCTCCATTGCCCCTATGGGGGCCCACAAATATGTTTGGCGCTGGATCCACAAAATATTAATCCGGCCCTGCCTCACCGCATGGCATTACAAAGCAAGCACTGGAAAAGCAATCGGTGAGCCTCGCTCTCCTTTTGCTGTGTAAATGCTGTAATCCTGCTTTTCACTGTCCTCTCCGCTGACGATATCGAACGTGTGTGGAAGCGTTGTTGCTTTGGCCCCGGACGGCACTTTTGGAGCTGTTATGGGACTGGCCAAGTGCCAAAAAGAGAGGGGTCCTGATGCTGCAGTCTTCACTTACATAACGTCCTCATTGACGTCCGTGGTGGTTGTACCCAAACGGGGACTGATGCCTACTCCACGTTCCCTGTCCCAAGCCAGCAGCCCCAATGTGAAACTGACCTGACTGGGAGCAGAGTAACTCCCACTCTTAGAGCCCCTGGTGTTCGTGAAACTGACCGGGATCATGTGTTGCAGTGATGAGCAGAGGCAGGCAATGGAGGGATTTGTGGGTGTGTGGGAAAGACTCAAGCTAAGAACGGACGTCTCCGCACCCAGTGTCAGAGCAGCCAGGAGGCTGGGAGAAGGGGAGAGGATGCATCCATTCTCTCGCTAGCTGGGAGGGCCTGGAAAGGGTGGGAGGGTGAAAGAAGGCAGAAGACCTTCTAGCAGTCACAGGCCATTTGGGCTGGGGGGGGGAGGTCAGTTTGCACAATCACAGGCTGTGTCAGCCAGAGGCTGATATTCATTGGTCCCTTCTGGCCTGGGAACCTGGGTGATCATCTAATCTGAGCTCCTGTAGAACGCAGGCCAGGGAACTGCCCCACTCTCATTCCCACAGCAGGTTTGTTAGAAAAACTTCCAGCCTTGATTTTAAAAATGGTGGAGAATCCACCCTGGCCCTTGGGACGTTGCGCCAGTGGCTAATTATTCTCAACATGTAAAAACAATTTGCACCTTATCAGGGAGAGGTGCCCTTGAGTAGAATCCATCACAGCTGGGGGAAGCTGGTTGGTAGGGACGCCCCGTCCTGCATGTTTGAGCCTCTGGCGAGTCAGAGTCTGGGTAATGGTTCCAAGTGCCATACTATGGAATCTGTCCGGGATTTTGCAACCCTGGGATTCTAGCAAACTATCTGCTGGAATTCTTATTAAGCAACCGTCTAGCAAGAGGAGTGCAAATGCCGGGCTTGACAATCACCTACTGTAATGCTGAAAAGAGGGTGACATTTTAAAAACTCCAGAGGAGCCAGGAGGCTGTCCGTGAAATGGCTCCACATGGAACGGCCATGTCAATGCTTTTCAGGTGGGTTTAGTTTTCCTTGCCATGTTTGCTTCTCTTGTTGACAAGCAATTACAGTTGACAGGCGTTTGTACGGTGGGAAATTACAACCGGCATCATTTTCCCACTCAGTGAAATCCCAGACAAAGGGACAGAGGCGTGGCGGAACCCGTTACAACGTATGACCCCAATCCTGTAAACACTCCTGCGTGGGAGCAAATTTACTAATTCTCTGAAACTGAACGGGACTACTCACGTGAGTGAAGCTGCTCATGGGTGAAAGCGCATGCAGGATCAGGGCCTCTATCAACACACCCAGGTCAGTAGCAATGGGTGGGGCTTTGCATAGCCTCCCTTTGTGCTGCACAAATGGAAAATGGCCTGGAAATGCTGCTAATAGACCCTGTACCGAGCGGGTGCTGCCTGGCATTGCTGTATTATGCAAGGGAGGCACGAGAGAGAACCAACTGCAGTCAGGGAAGATTGCTAGCATGTCTCAGCAAGGAAGGTTATTAAGGAAAGATGAGTTAGGAAGGGAAAAACTCCAAAATGCTCTGCACTGTACACTCGCTGTTCTTGTCCAGACAGATATTGTTGCAGGAATTCAGGTCTCCATCACATTTGCACACTGGGATATTTTTAGAAGTGAAAGCTATTTAGAAGGAAACTTATTGATTTCCCCTCTCCTCCCCCCACCTTGAACATTTTGTTTATAATTTTCTACATTTCGTCTGTAATGGCCCCTGAGTGCAGCTATTCTCAAGTCTGCCCCTTCTCGTGTTCTCTTTGGGGGCTAAATATATTAGCTCGCCTAGGATGTGGCTTTTGCTGAAATGGTAACTCGGTTCCAGAATTCTTAGCACACTGTGTCCCTCGCCTTGTATTGTAAAACTACTTTAGTCATTAAATACCTCAAGTCTTGACTCTGTTGTGTCAGAGTGAAAGGTCTGCTGGGATGGGTCAGACGTATGAAAAGCAGAGCAAAGGCGAGGAGGTACCTGCAGACTGACTGGGCTGGAATAGGCTAATTCAGTTTCACTTAATTTCACCGAGACTTTGAGAAAGTGATGCACTTTTCAAGTGCTGCCAATCTCTCTTCTAGCCCATTAGTTGTACCGTCTTTTTCTCTGGGTTTATACTGTGCTTTTCACATTTTCCACTTCTAGTTCTGTAGACTTTTAAGGCCAGACATGAGTCTTCTGACCTCTTGCATTAGAACCGAACAGAGAATTTCACCTAGTAGATTCCTGCAAAAAGCCCAGATGACCAGTCCTGGTTGAAAGGTACCAAGTGATGGAGGATCCACCACATCCCTAGGTGAGTCTATGGGTTGTTCGAATGGTTAATTACTAGGGCCCTACCAAATTCACAGCCCATTTTGGTCAATTTCATGGTCATAGGATTTTAAAAATAGTAAATGTCATGATTTCACCTGTTTAAATTGGAAATGTCACGGTGTTGTAATTGTAGGGGTCCTGACCCAAAAAGGAGTTGTAGGGTCACGAGGTTATCGTAGAGTGGGTTGCGGTACTGCTACCCTTACTTCTGCGCTGCTGCTGGTACCGGCGCTGCCTTCAGAGCTGGGCAGCTGGAGAGCGGCGGCTGCTGGCTGGGAGCCCAGCTCTGAAGGCAGAGCTGCCGCCAGCAGCAGCACAAAAGTAAGGATATAAGAAGTAAGTAAGCAGAGCTGGGCCCTCAGTCAGCAGCCGCCGCTCTCCGGCCACCCAGCTTTGAAGGCAGCGCAGAAATAAGGGTGGCAATACCACAATCCTCCCTAAAATAACCTTGTGACCCTCTTCAACTCCCTTTGGGTCAGGACCCCGAAGATGAGAAACTCTGGTCTCTCCCATGAAATCGGTATAGTATAGGGTAAAAGCACACAAAAGACCAGATGTCGCGGTCCATGATGCATTTTTCATGGCCATGAAATTGGGTGGGGGCCTATTAATTACCCTCCCTGTTTAAAAACAACCAAAAAAACCCCCCAAAAAACTGTGCCTCATTTCCAGTTTGACCTTGGATTCCAGCCGTAGTAACTTGTGCACGTTTCACTGTCTGCAAATGTGTGACGGTTCTGTACAGGGATCTGTAGCAGTCTAGCTTGTCGGGCACAGTGAATTCATGGGGGTCTCCAAGTAAATGCGAGTATGAAGTGCGGTGCTGCCCTATAGATGCCCTTACCTAAATGGCATGGTGGGGTTCGCTATAAATGGTCATGAACCGCCATATCTGATGTACTAGGTTTGCAAGTAAAAAGGTGTCTTTCTAGCTGGTAGCCCCACAAATTGGCCCTGAGCTGTGAAAGTGAAGCTGGGACCTCCCCTTCAGCATGGGAGAGATTCTGCATGGCAGGCTAGGCCTCCTTGCCTTCAGTTCATGTTGCCGGTGACACATGCAAATCCATCCAAGCTAGACAGGTTACACCGGTGTCTCTGAGGCCACCCTTCAGCCTGCAGAGCCTGTGTTCATGGTGGAAAGGCATGAGATGGAAAGCTCTCAGCTTGGCTGTCAGAGCCCAGGGTGGACTTGTAAAAATAAAACCTGGATCAGTCCTTAAACTGCTGTGAGGATGGCTTGAAGATTCTGGAATCTCTTTACTGTAGTTACTCATGCACTGTAATCTATATGCACAGAGTTTTCTCTACTAGTCCTGGGCACCAATCCTGTAAGCCTTCCTCAGCAAAATTGGGGACTTGGGGTTTTGCCTGAGTAAGGGCTGCAGAACTGGACACTAGAACAATCTGTTTTGCATCCCCCTTATGCTTGCTCAAATGATTCAAAAGCCCTTTAATTGGAGAGATTTAGCATTCAATCCGGCTGAAAATTTTCCATCAAAACTGGGTTTATGGAAATTGGAATTTCAATTAAATTAAAGTTTTGATGTAACGTGGCTGCTTTCCACAGAAAATTGTGATTTTGGGGGGGTGGGACACCCACCCACACACCTCCCCCTCCCCCCCCCACACACACACCCCGAAAAGCTTTTGGATTTCAGCTAGAAACCAAAATATCTGGATTTGGCTATGTTGCTGCAGTGTCTCATGGGAATTGTAGTTTGGGGGCCTCATGTTCCCATTCTCATCTATTGGTCTGGCTCCCCAGTTGGACTTCACCTCCCATGATGCACTCTGGCGATGCCACTGCCATGATGCACCGCTCCCCATGCCAAGAGGGGAGACTATGGTGCATCATGGCAGATATCCATAGAGGAGAATAGGAGCATGAAACACCCGGGATACAGCTCCCGTGAGACACTGCAATAGCATTTCCAAATCAAAATATTTCAATTCTCAGCCATAATATTTTGATTTCAGTTTTTTGCAGGAGAAGTCAGAAAAACCGATATTTTCCAGGGTGTGGGGAACGACCCTGTTTTCTGACCAGTTCTATTTAGTGTAAGTCAACCCCCCCTCTTGTCCTCTGATTAAAGCCTCACTAAAAGCAGAAGGCAAATTTACAAGCATGAGATGCAATAAAGGAAAGAAACTGTGATTGTCTTGCTTCAGGCTTCTGAACCCCAAGTCTGTTCAGCGCTTCCCCTTCTGATGCTGTGCAGCAGGGTTTGTGCCCAGCCCAGGGCAGGTGGAGAAAGCATTACCCTCTCTTGCAAAGAGAAAGGGCTACAGGAAGTTCCTACCCTTGTGAGTGGAGGGGGGCTGGAGAATGAAGGAGGAGCTGAACCCAGCAGGAGACTGTCTTTTTTGTTTGGTGTTTGTACAGCACCTAGCACAATGGGGCCCAGATCTGTGGCTGGGCTCGGAGGTGCTGCTACTCCTAATAATTGACAATAAAACAGCGTAGGGTGACTCTAATCTTTTTCAGTTTCATAGGAGTTTTAAACCTTTATTCTGTAAACATCTCCTGAAATGGCAAAACCCAAGACATGGAATATGAACTGTGAGCAGGGTTTGAATTGTTCATGATGGGCTGGTGAAAGATGAATTAATTCAGAGAGAAGAAGAACTTTATCAGCCCTGCACTCTAACCCAAAACCTGACAAGTGACCACAGAAGAGTTAAGGCAGAATAACATCCCCCGTGCGCGGAACGTGTGACAGTCAGATGGGTTAATCTGTTGATATAATTGATACTGAAAAAGCAGAGCAGATCACAGTTGAGATCTGGCGTTGGAGCATGAGTTTAAAGTTGGCGTCTGTATTGGTTCCGGGTATCTGTTGGAGATGGAAGTGGAAGACTTACGGAGCGCGTTATGGACAGCGTTGTAGACTATAGGATCGTGAAAGGATTGTATGAGTCTTTCCCCTTCACTCCTGATTTCCCTGCATTTAAGGGAAATGGATGGAGCGTGTCCTGCCAGAATCTTAACTGCCATTAAATGTAGGTTTTGTTTGCTAACGAGTCCTCAGCATAGTGCAATGTGAGCATCTATCGGCCCAGACAGGTTTCCCGGGACCGGAATGCAGCTGTGGGCTTTGTTCCTTGTTCCTGCAGGCCTGTTTGGGACCACCATGGAGACAAGCCTCGTACCTGCCAAAGGCCAGGCTCTGGCTTTCATTGTACACACTGTGCAGGCATTCAGGGACTCGCCCAGTGTGGGGTCCTTGCTTGATAACCTTGACTGTCACACACATTCTGACCAGCTCCCAGAGGCAAAACTCTCTCCGGTTTGTCTTGTGCTGAAAACGAGGACACCGTTTCAGCACTGGGCTGTGATCCAGATGCTCTCCTCCTTGTGGCTAGTGAGCATGAACAGTGCTGCCCAGAATGGGCGTGGCCAGGTAACCTCCTGAGGTGCCCAGAGAGCCAGATCCTCTTAGAATGCAGCGCAGTTAGTGGGTTAAAGATACGGAGCCAGATCTTCAGCTGGTGTGAACTGATGTAGCGCCATGGAAGTCAATAGGGCCATGCCGAGGATCCCAACCAGGGTGCTAAATGGGCATTAGTTGCAAAGCCAAAACAAAATGGACTGAATATATAACTGGGCCACGTTCAGAGAGGGGCCAGCACAGGGAGCACCTGGTGATGGGCTCATGGAGGCTTCAGTTACTTGAATAGGTGACCACTTTCTACTAGGCGAAGCTTCCCAGGGCCAGGACCGGCTCTAGGCACCAGCGCTCCAAGCATGTGCTTGGGGCGGCACTTTCCAAGGGGCGGCACTCCGGCTCCTTTTTTTTTTTTTTCTTGGGGCACTAAAAGCCGGGAGCCGGCCCTGAGCGGAGGTGAGCTGCAGCGGTGGGGGGTGCGGGGAGGGCCGCAGGAAGTAACCCTGGAGGGGCGGGGGCAGAGGAACCGCTCCCCCCCAGCTCACCTCCGCTCCGCCTGCTCCCCTGAGTGCGCCGCCACTCCGCTTCTCCCCCCTCCCTCCCAGGCTTGCAGCGTGAATCAGCTGTTTTGCGGCAAGCCTGGGAGGGAGGGGGGAGAAGCGGAGCAGTGGCGGTGCACTCAGGGGAGCAGGCGGAGCGGAGGTGAGCTGCGGTGGTGGGATGGCCACAGGAAGTAACCCTGGGGGGGGGGGCAGAGGAACCGCTCCCCCCCCCCCCCAGCTCACCTCTGCCTCCTCCCCGAGCGCGCCGCCACTCCGCTTCTCTCGAGGGAGGAGTAGGAGGGGAAATGCGGCGCGCCTGGGGGAGAAGGCAGGGCCGGGGATTTGGGGAAGGGGTTGGAATGGGGCGGAGTTGAGGCGGGGCTGGGGGGGCACAGGGACATTTTTTTGCTTGGGGCGGCAAAAAACTTGGAGCTGGCCCTGCCCAGGGCATGTGGCTTCTTTCCAACATACCAGCTGCGGTAATCAAGCCGGGACGTAACCAGTGTGGCTCACTGTGGCCAAGTCTGTGTCTGACGGGATGGTGCATAGGCTGCTGGCCAGGGAGTGAAGTGGCTGCTTCTTCTGCTGCCATTAGGACTTCACCACTGCTGGGTATCCGGTAGCAGTGGTGAGGTCCCCATGTTGTGGAGCCACTTAGTGATTTGAGGTCAGTTGCCCTTGACGCTCAGGGATGTTCTAGGAGAGACGAGAGCCTGGCCTGGGCTCAGCGTTACCCGGCTGCCCTTCATCCATGTGCTGATTGTGGTAGTGTCTGCAGTGAGACTCCTCTTATCTGCCTGAAGCCAGTTCCCTTCTGATGCTTTGGTTCGTGGATTCAGCCAATGGCACAACCGTATTATAAACAGCGAGGGAGAGGGATCGTGTCCCCGCTCTTCCCTGCCCGTTATCAGCGCTTGTGCATTTGGGCTTCCTCCAGAATCCGCACCTGTGCATTTCAACCACTCCCCTAGTCCCAGGGGACAACAATGAGGTTATAGTTGTCTTGGCAGGAGCACAAATCGGCAGCTGTCTGTCGCTCTCCTTGCCCCAGAGAGCTCCACGTGCCCTTTGAGGGGTATGCAGTCTAACAAGATCGGCAGGAACGGTAATTCGTGTACAAATGCCACTACTGTTCAACACCCGTCGTCTGCTGCTTTTCAAAGGCTGCCGTCTTTGAGCGGTGGCTCCGGACAGGGTGTGTTTGTGTGCGCAGTGAGTGTCTGTGCAGACATTCCGTAGATCTGCCGTGGCCTCCTTAACAGATGGCCTTAATAAACCGAAGTGTGTTTGGATTTCAGGCTGTTGGTTTTCACAGCCATACGGAGGCTACATTAACTATTCTCACAATTAGGCTAACAGCTTCATAACCCCCTTCTCTGCAATTCGCAGCTTTCTTGTCCCTGTGACCTAAGGAGCAGAAGCTTTTCATCCTCAGCTGGTTGGCGTCTTCTCAATTAAATGAGCTGGGCTGGAGGGCCAATGACGATTAGCCAGTTTGAAGTACAGGATATCACAGCTGTGGCTTCCTTTCTTTCCAAACGGCTTGTCCTCGGGTACCAGAGTGATTGAAACAAGGCCATCAGCAGTGATCAGATAAGTGCCTGACGTAATAACACAGAGGTTAAACTATGCTAAATAGACTCTAATCCTATTAGGGAGATTTGGAAATGCCATGCCCTGTGTTCCCGGGGTGGTTTTTCTTGTGGGATGAGAATCCGTGCACCCGTAGAAGGTAAGAGACGGATAGAAACGGCTTCTACCTTCCGCTCTGATTTTCACAGACTTCTGTACATGGAGACTGGACCTTATTTAAGTTCAAGAGACAGATTTTTTTGTAATGAGCGGAGAGAATAAAGAAGGTGGAAAGAGCAGCTCCTTCTCTGTGCGACGCCTGATCAAATGAGCACCGGCCGCCTTTTTTCCTAGGGAAGTCATTTCTGTTTCAGCTTGCCAGGCTGGCTTCTGATCTCAGTGATGCCCGTGAAAAAACCGCAGTGCAACTCCGCTGAAGTCCATGGGAGCGATTCTGGATTTTTTTCGGGTGGAACTCAGGTCAGACTCTTGCCCCGTGACTTTTAGATCCTTCTCCAGGCTCTGGAAAAAATAAGATCTTATTACCATTTGCACACCCCCTCCCGACCCCAATCATATTTTGTATTGGAGTGAGATCTGCTGTGATGAGGGGAGGCGGGGGAGGATGGGATATATTTTTAAACTCACGCTCTTGTATGGGGTGGTTTATAATCTTCTGAAATGTGAAAACATTAGCAATGCAGGCATAGTTCAAATAGCTCCTGATCTTCAAAGTAGTGCCGCTCCCAATCTTACCAGCATCTGGCTTCGGTAGTCTGTTTCCTTACTGTTTTGTATATTTGTTCTGCAGACTTTCTTTTTATTCCTCGTGTAACCCCCCTGGGATGAGTTGTCACGCAGTGGGGCCTGAACCCCAGAGATCTAGATCTAAAACCAAGAGACTTCACCATTTGAGCTAAAGGAGCCAACGTTCTTAGCTCCAGGGCTGTCACGTGGTCAGGAATGGGCTAGCCCCTAGAGGGGGACAAAGCCGTGCTGCTTCAAACTGGGTTACACTAATTTGGTAATGCCAGCTCTGAACTAAGATGCTCTGGGAGGAAGGGCGGTCTTGTGGTGAGAGCACTTGATTTGGGCTCAGGAGTTCAGTTCCGTTCTTGCGTCTACCACAGACACCCTGTACGACTGGGGCAAGGCACTCCGTCCCCATTTCCCAGCTACAACACGAGGAGGAGAATTCCTTTCTCCCGGCCCTTGTCTATTAGACCGTAAGTTGTCTGGAGCCAGGGTATCTCTCTTACCATGGACCAGGCTGAGTGCAATGGGCCCCGATCTCAGTTGGGGCCTGCATACAATTGATGATGACGAGATGCCTCAGCCGTTTGTGACCAGGATTGATGGGAACACTGGGTTCCCAGCACAGAACAACGAAAAGCCGTATTTCCTGAACCAACTAGCTTACGTTTTGCCCCACTGTGTTGTAGATGGATACTGGAGCTGAAGCGTTTGTCATACCAGCATGTTCACGGACACCATTTAATCCTTTCACTCACATAGCTGTAAAGCCAGGGACTGGCTGCATCCCGTGGGAAGCGCGGGCAGGTGTGACGTCGCCGAAGGCAGGTTTCCTCCTGGGAAGAATTAAAGGCACGCCTGTGTCAACCTGGCACTTAACACAGACAATGGTTTAAAGGGTTTATAAGGTGACGTATCCGAGCACAGGCTGTTTCCATTCTGGTGGCAGTCAGTAGGTTAGCAGGAACTGCTCCACACTGCCAGGTTGATGCCATCCCCTGGGCGGTGCCCGAAGGTGCCTCTTACAGCCCCTTCGCGGAAAGGCCTGCAGCCGAACGACTTGTCCCCAGGAGGCTGGCAACACGGAGCCGACTTTCTAAACACCAGAAGTCGCTTGGTAAAGCGTGAGCCCAGGGCTGCCACTAGAACTGTAACGCTTGGTGCTAAGCCCAGGCTGCAAGATCACGGAGTTTTCTAAACCATCCTCACCTTCCTTCCTTAGTCCCTGCTGGCCAACGGAGAACGGAAGAGTCCCCCGCAGGGTGAAGTCAGTTCGGAAGGGCTGGCCTCGCTTTACCCATTAGCCCACGATGTCTCTGAGCAGTGGGTGGTGTCCGTCAGAGAATGGCAGGCTGCCGGGTGGTCCGTAACATAGTCCGGAAGATCTCTTGTCTGCAGGCTGGTTCCCACCCCGGTGTCAATGAATTGCAGACATGGGCTCCAGGTTTGGAGGTATATCAAGCTAGACTTGGACACACCGGTCATATTATTGAAAATCTCCGTACGTTTCGCTGGGCCAGGCAGGCTTTCACTGAACAAGGGCAGAAGGCACAGAGAGGGGATTTCCTGCCTGCCCACGCCAGTCCTCTTCCCCCAGGCTGCAGCTGGCTATGTAGGAGACACTCCGTGACTCTTGGCTGCTTGGGGGCAGACCGGCCAGCTGGAGAGTTAAGCAGCAGGGCAGAGAGGTAGGTTTCACTATGGCAGCGGAGGTTCTCCGGCTGGTGGCAGCATCTCCCACCCCTTGGCCAGCTTTGCGGGGGAAGGAGGCAGCTGGCGAGGGGTTCCCAGCTAGCAACAGCTCTTCCGGGGGCATTGCAAGCCCAACACGCCCCTGGGCAGAGGGCTGAGTTTCCATACTTGTGACAATACCTGCTCCATCCCCTTAATCCTCCCCGCTCCGTTAGTCTCCCTTGGGCAGCGTGCCGGCTGGCGGCCCCATCACCCTGCCCAGCTGCTGGAACTCAGGAGGGACCCTTCATCCCATCTGCTCCAGCCTTCCAAGACTGCAGCAGCTTCTGGCCTCTTGGCCCTGAGGTCGGGGTCAAGGGCCCTGCCCTCGGCGGGGGACTGCCCACGGAGGGCAGGGTAACTGTGAAAGAAACTGGATCTGATCTTTTCAAAGACGACCCCAGGGTGGGCTCTCGCGAGGGCTGGGTTTCTCGTCCGTTGTCGTTGTTTACAGTCTGTGTGATCATAGCACCTCCCGGCCCAGCCGTGGAGCAGGACCCCACTGTGCCAGGTGCTGTACAGCAGCAGAACAAAATTATGGGCCCTGCCCTAAAGAGCTGCAGCCAAGCCATTGCCCAGTTCTTGGGAGGTATCCTGGCGAAGGAGGGGTTTGAAGGAGGATGAGGGGGTAGTTTTGCAGATGCTTATGGAGCCTCCTCCCAAGTGTGGGGGCAGCACAAGAGAGAGCACAAAGGGGCTGGTTTGAAGTTGTAACCAGTGGTCAGTGAGCTGTGCTGCCGTGCCTTAGCCTGCCACCGCCCAGCCGGGACCCGCATGTGCTCTTGCCTGGAACTGCAAAACAGGCAGGGTCCGTAGTGAATCCGCTCCCAGGGCGGGAGATGCTGGGGCACTGGCTGGTACAGCTGAGGGCTTTAGTCCGTTTAGTGGAGCAGTGGAAAGTGTTCTGAAGTGCACGCAAGTAGGAGGTAGGATGGACTAGTGGTCAGGGCACTAGCATAGAGCTAGGGAGAACTGGGTTCAAATCCCTGCTCCGCCACATGCTCCCTGTGTGATGGGTAAGGCCTCTCTGTGCCTCGGGTCCCAGCTGCCCAAAGGAGATACCAGCCATGGCCTGTCCCCAGGGTGCTGCGAGGAGAAATACAGTAGAGTGTGAGGGCTCGCAACACTGCAGTGATGGGGGCAGAGAAGTGCTTCCCCTTGATAGGTTAAATTGGTGCAACTCACCAGAAAGGATGGGTGTCATTGGCCTGGGGACCCCAGTGTAACCTCATGATCGTAGGTGACAGGTAGCCTTGGATTTAAACATCCCAGGTGGTGCTGTTTGCATAGCTGCCTCCTGCTTTGCTCTCTGGGATCCTCAACGGTGAGTGCCAGGGCACGTCTACATGAACAGCTCATTCGTGGCGAGCTGGGGTGCGAATCTACCCCGCACTAACTGGCCGCGTGGACCCTGCTGCCGGGTGCTACCAATTCCCTAGTGTGCTTTGATCCAGCCGGCTGTGAAACAGAAGTAGGTCAGTGGGCACGAGGGCATTTTTAGTGCCTGCTGGCAGGGTCCACGTGGACAATTAGTGTGTGGCAAGCCAGGCCATACAGCTACAGTGCACTCACCTGCCATGCACCACGTTCATACAGACAAGCCCTCACTGGGTCTTCCTTTTGCTCCCGAATGGCTGGCCAGGAGGGCGCTGTCCATCAGCAGGTGGGGACTGGGGGCAGCCAGGGAGGCAAACTGAAACTCTTGGTCTGCTTTCTGTGTACATGTGCTCCCATCCCCAGAGGCAGCCAGGTGATAACACAGGCGTTCGGTGGGAGCTGTTGGCTTTCCCAGGGTTGCCAACTGAAAGCCCAAGCGGAGGCTGCAGGAATCAGCCTGCTGCCGCTGTTCCCACACTGGCCGCTTTACGACTGTTTCCAAGTGATAAGGTGCGTGTCTCTAGGGACTGGCACGGCCACGGCCAGACGGGTTGTCACAGTTCTAACAGCGCTGAGAGCCCCAGGCCTGATGCGGTACGTCACAGGCCATCAGACAGTGATTAGCACAGGCAGTGTGGTGTCTCTAGAGAGCCTGGGAAGCTTTTAAGCGGGGTGCAGCAGTTTGGACCCAAGCGGGACTGGGTTTGTTTACGTCTCTTTGCTTTGATGCCCTGGTTTAATGGCTCTGGGGTGTCACGGGGAAGAGCGAGTGGGATGCAATGAAAAGGTCTTTTTCTGACAAGGGAGTGCTTGAACTCCTTCTCGGAAGTGGCTTTCACAGCCAGAGATCCCTGGATTCTTAATGCGCTGGGTCCCAGCGGCGGTGCTTCCAAAGCTGAAATTCCCCGAATTATTGTGTGTGTTAGCACCTAAGAGCCCAGGCATGGAGCAGGACCCCAGTGGGCTAGGTGCTGGAAAAGCAGACAGTCCTGGCCCCAAAGAGCTGGCAATCTCTGCAGCAGACAAGAGGCAACAGGTGGATACAGATAGATGGGGGAGCACAAGAAACAATGAGACCGTTCTGGGCAGCATGGTGGGCAGTGGTCTCGGCACACCTGTGGCCTAACCCTATTCTGTACCCATCATGGCAAAGGAGAATAGCAAGGTGACTGTGGATGGCAGAACTTGTATAGGCAGCAGGTTTAAAACAAACAAAAGGAAGTACTTCTTCTCACAACGCACAGTCAACCTGTGGAACTCCTCGCCACGGGATGTTGTGAAGGCCAAAAGCATAACAGGGTTCAAAAAAGAATTGGATCTGTCCTCCATGAACTTGTCTATCAATGGCTATTAGCCAAGGTGGTCTGGGGGTCCCTATACCTCTGATTGCCAGAAGCTGGGACTGGACGACAGAAAATAGATCATTCGATTGCCTGTTCTGTTCATTCCCTCTGGGGCACCTGGCATCGGCCACTGGGCTGGATGGACCATAAGTATGGCCGTTCCTAGGTTCTAATGGCCATGGGGAGCCTCCTCCCCAGCGCGAGGGGCAGCACGCCGGTGCTCGGTTGAACATGTAGCACGTGGGTGCTGGCGGCTGGTTGGAGGTGGGAGTGGACATCTCCAGGAATGATGCCTAGCTCTGAGCTATCTACACCTGTGGAGAGTGGGGGGGAAACCGAGTGTGTTTCTGTGCCTGTATGAGGGCCCCCCCCCCCCCATGCACACACCCCAAGAGCAGCTTTTGGCCGATTGTTTCAAAGTCCTGATTTTTTGCTGCAGGCGCTGGGACCCTGTCGCGTGAAAAGTAGATGCTTTTTTCCTTCCAGTGGACAGGCTCACCATGCATGGCTCCCCTTCCTGCCCACAGCCAGTGGAACGGGCCTGGAAAGGCAGGAGAGGCAAGGCCTCCTGGGCCACGCTTCCCTCCCCGGTGCAAAGGGCTTAGAGGCTAAGGTGAACAAGTTTTCTCCCTCCTCCTTATGATACCCTTTTAGATACCTGAAAACTGCTATCATGTCCCCTCTCAGTCTTCTCTTTTCCAAACTAAACAAACCCAATTCTTTCAGCCTTCCTTCATAGGTCATGTTCTCAAGACCTTTAATCATTCTTGTTGCTCTTCTCTCCAATTTCTCCACATCTTTCTTGAAATGCGGTGCCCAGAACTGCACACAATACTCCAGCTGAGGCCTAACCAGAGCAGAGTAGAGCGGAAGAATGACTTCTCGTGTCTTGCTCACAACACACCTGTTAATACATCCCAGAATCATGTTTGCTTTTTTTGCAACAGCATCACACTGTTGACTTATATTTAGCTTGTGGTCCACTATAACCCCTAGATCCCTTTCTGCCATACTCCTTCCTAGACAGTCCCTTCCCATTCTGTATGTGTGAAACTGATTGTTCCTTCCTAAGTAGAGCACTTTGCATTTGTCTTTGTTAAACTTCATCCTGTTTACCTCAGACCATTTCTCCAATTTGTCCAGATCATTTTGAATTATGACCCTGTCCTCCAAAGCAGTTGCAATCCCTCCCAGTTTGGTATCATCCGCAAACTTAATAAGCGTACTTTCTATGCCAATATCTAAGTCGTTGATGAAGATGTTGAACAGAGCCGGTCCCAATTAAGGTGGGCTATTATCAGCAGGAGAAAAAAAACCTTTTGTAGTGATAATCAGGGTGGCCCATTGATTAGTCTCATTAAAGTTGGTTATATCTTCCTACTGTATTTTCCACTGCATGCATCGGATGAAGTGGGTTTTAGCCCATGAAAGCTTATGCCCAAATAAGTGTTAGTCTCTAAGGTGCCACAAGGACTTCTCGTTCTTTTTGCTGATACAGACTAACACGGCTACCCCTCTGAAACCTTCACCAGTAATGTATATTCTTCTGAGGCCATCATAGGGACTATTGTGTTAAAAGAGACGGGGCTCTGTCCTGCCAACAGTTACACACGTGAGCGGCCCCACTTAACCCCAGGGAGATTACTCGACATGAGTAAAGTTACTCGCATGTGTAACCTGGCAGGATCTGAGCCTAAAGGTTTCCACATGAACGCAAGAGAACAAGGAGCAGTCCCTCTGCCTCTTGGGAGGATGGAGACTGCAGATCAGTATCCGTTAATAACAGGCTGTTCTCTGCAGCAGCATTGCAGGAGCCTGCACTTAACGCAGCCTTTTGATTTGGGGATTTTTCCCTCCAGGGATGCACTCTGGTGGCTCACAGCAGCTCAAAGAAATGCCTAGAAGATCTGAGAGCGGCAATGAAATACCATATTCATAGTCCTGTTGGAACAGCTTTAGGATTTGTGCAATTCCCTGGCCCACGTTGAGCAGAAGATCAGATTAGCCTGTCGTCGTGATCCCTTCTGGCCTTAAAAATCTCTGTGGTACATGTGGTCCCAGTATGGGAGCACCTGAGTGCCTCACAATCTATAGTGCATTTATCCTCCTCACACCCTGGGATGGGGGACAGGACTAGTATCCCCCTTGTACAGTGGGGAAACTGAGGCACGGCTAGGTTAAATGACTTGCCCAAGGTCACAAGTCTGTGGCAGAACAAGAACTTGAATCCAGATCTCCGGCTGGTGTCCCAGCTACCAGACCATCCTTTCTTTCATGAAAATGCGTCTCCTGTATCAAAAGCCCTGGGGTACCAGTCTGCTTCGGTCTCATCGCAGCAAGGTACAATTGCTTGCTGTGTGTTCTCTCTGCAGTCTTGTTTTCAGATGCCAACACATTTAATCATGTCATGGAAAAATAATGTCCAGGGTGTGCAATATAAATGATGGAGGAAAATAACCACAAGCATTTGCGCCAGAGATGGCCAATTAGCAGCCCTGGCATGGAAGGTTTCAGAGCAGGGGTGGTTTCACAAGCCTCCTTAGTCTGCACTTTCATTGTGGGATCTGCGGGGGCCAGAGTAGAGGGGGCTAGCGCTAAGATGCGGCAAAATTGTTTGATAATCCTGACCTTTCGCCCCTGGGAGAGCGAGAAGAGTCCTCCTCTCGTGCTGTTTCTGTAACAAGCGTAGGGAGAGCTGCTGTGATTCATCTGGCATCTTGCTAGAGGAAGAGACAGCAGAGGATGCAGCCGTTATGGTCCCCATCAGGTTCCTGAACCTCATTTGGACCATGTGAGGTAGAGAAGGTCTGGTCCCTGTAGGATCTGCCCCAGGTTTTACACAAGTCACTGCATGTGGGGATAGAACAATCCAGAAGAAAACTGTTTGCTGAAAGTCACGGTTGCCTTCATCCATAACTCAACCCCACCCATCCGGAGAGAACACGTATAATAGGATTTGATTGATGCCACACAGGTCCCCTGCTGTGAAACTTACACCACGTTATGTACATTAAAACATTACTGCTAATTACTGAACAAGAGACACAAGTCACAACATGCAGCCTGAACGTTAGGTTGGAGATTGATGGTCATGTATGTAAGCCCTGGAAAGGCCGATTAAAAACTTGTCCGGCGTTTGCATGAGCCCGTCTCCAATATGATGCTTATTTTTAAGATGAGGTTGCTGGGATGACTTTTTCAGTGTGACGGTTTTTATTGAAATGTGGTGATGCTCAAGGTATTGCACAATCTTCGCTCCGGTGTTGCTCCTGTGACAGCGGACTCCACGCCCTGGAGGAGTTTGGGTCAGTTTTCTGGCCGGCAGCTGCAGATCCAGGGTGCAATCAATAACTCTGTTCACCTTTATTTCGTTAATCGAGTCCCCGACTATCCATTAGAAGCCACTCAGGCTTTTTGCCTCTTAAATCGAAAAGTTTTCCCTATAATCTGGGATCGAACGCTAGCCAGCTATTAAACTGCCGCAGTTCTCGTTTCCAGGAAGGTGAATCTGGGTGAAGAGGGGGTGAATTTTGTGCTAATTTTTAACAATTCAGAAGTTACCAAAAAGCTGCCATAGTCCCCCTTCTTCGTTCACCTCACTGAACAAACGTAATCCAGGTAAGAGAATGAAAACCCCAAGGAGGGACCATGTTAATTACACTGCTGCTCTTGGAAGATTCCTAATGCCCCCTCCCTCACCAAGAAACAAGGTGGAGTTTTTTAAATTGTTTTTAATTATTTGTCAAGGGTTATTTATAGGAAGGCAGGCAGAGCACCGTAGGAAGTGGTAGTAATAACAGCAGAAGGAAAACAGCCCAATATCGGTTGACCACACGGACTGTGACAATTTTTTGGGGACCGGGGACCAGGAAACCGCAGGTCAGGCTTCAGCTAAGCAGGATTTCAGGCTGTGGCTAAACACACATGAGGAGTTTGGATGCTACCCCTTGTGCGCAGACAGGAAGTCCTGGGTAGGCCGGGGCAGAAATTAACAGCTGTTACCTTGTATGCCGAGGAAGTTACGCTGAAGATCTCCCATTAGAAGGTATCTGAGCAGGCTAGTCCTTCAAAACTATCATAACAATCCCTAGCTCTCATATAGCGCTTTACAAAGGAAGTCGGTATCATTATCCCCATTATACAGATGGGGAAACTGAGGCACAGGGAGTGGCTTGCCCAAGATCACCCAGCAGGCCAGTGGCAGAGCGAGGAGTAGAATCTAGGTTTCCTGAGTCCCAGGCCAGTGCTCTATCCACTAGACCCCACTGCCTTGAAGAATGAGGAGGACAAACTTGGAGCTGGCTCTTCTTTCCATTGAAGTCAATAGCAAAAAGTCCGTTGACTTCAGCGAGAACTAGACCAGCCCCTCAGCACTGTCTCCTGGAGCACGCAGGGAGCTGAGTAGTTTACAGATGCTCCTGAGGCTAAAGTGAAGAACGTGAAGCTTACAGGATGGAAATGGAAAAATTCAAAGTTGTCTCAGGTGTGAACAAATTCTGCTGCGGGGAAAGACCTTGGAATTCTAGGTGAAGATCTGACAGCTCATTAGGGGATGTCGACAATTCCCTGGTGCAAGGACAGGGAGCTGTATGCCCAACTGCCCTAGCCAGCTCTCTCAACTTGCCAGTTTTGAACACTATCTTAAAATTCATGAGATTTCTTTTTAAAAAAATACAGCTTTGGGTGGTTCTTATTTGCCGTCGGGTTCATATTGTCAAGCTTTTCTGACCGCTGTAAAATGGATTGTGCATCCGTCACGACTGGAATTAAGTAATAACCTTTTTCCCCATTAGCTGAACTATCGTATGCAATAAACAGTTTTCAAAAAGGCTGTTTTCTCTGCTGCTTCTATTCCAGCGTGTGTCCCAGAAAAGCTAAAAGTGGGGCCATCAGAGCTAAACACACATTTGCAGAACTTACCGTATTATCATTACTTGTTTGCGATAACACCCAGGCGACTCAGTGATAAATCAGGCCCCCATTGTGCTAGGTGCAGTACAGACACAGAACACAGCCCAGGCCCCAAAGATCTGACAGTCTAAGACAAGAGACCACAGACACAGGCACTGACTCCTTGCGTGCTCAGGGGCTGGAGCACCCACAGGGAAAAATTAGAGGGTGCTCTGCACCCACCGGCAGCCGAGCTCTCCTCCTCTCCCGCCCCACCTCCTCCTCCTCCTGCTCCCCCCCTCTCCTGAGCGCGCTGCGTCCCCGTTCCTCCGCCTATCTCCCAGCATTGCCTGCCCGGCTGCTGCCAAACAGCTGTATGGCAGCATTAGCACACTTCTGGGGTGGGGGGAAGAAGCGGGAACATGGCACGCTCAAGTGAGGAAGCAGGAAAGAGGCAGGGCTGGGGCGGGGATTGAGTTGGAATGGGGGCGGGGAAGAGGCGGGGGAGGGGTGGGGCCTCATGGAAGGGGTGGAGTGGGGCAGGATGGAGCCGGGGGGGGGGGTCGAGTACCCACAGGAAAGGCGGGGAAGTCGGCACCTATGACCACTGATGGATACAGATAGATAGTGGCTCGATATTTCCTCGTGCTGCCCTACCAGTCAGCCTGTTCTCAGCACGCCAGCAGCCTAAACTGTTGTCGACTGCTGAGGCATTGTAGCAGAGGGGGTGTTTTGAGGAGAGATGTGAAGGGGACACTGAGGTGGCTGTGGGAGGCTCACAGAAGATCCTCTCTAACGTAAGGAGCAGCATGAGAGGAAGAACAAAGGTGTTTGTTGGGAAATGTAACAAGTGGGTGATGGAACCTGACATCATGGGCTGGCCAGAGGCAGGAGTCGACAACTCGGCAGTGCGCGAGAGATGATCCGTCGGGCGGGGGCAGGCTAGGAAGGCGAGAAGTTTGCATGGGATGTGATGGACAGAGAAGGGCGATGCGGTCAAAGTGACGAGCCAGGAAAATGACACTCTTGCAGTAGTGTATCTGTCTCGCAAGGTATCATCGTGTGCAGGCAGCTTGTGGGCTAGGAGTGGGCTGACAGGCAGGGCCGGCTCCATGCACCAGCAAAGCAAGCAGGTGCTTGGGGCGGCACATTTGCAGGGGCGGCATTCGGGCCATCCTTTTTGTTTGTTTGTTTGTTTGTTTGGGGGCCGGCCCTGCAGGCGCTCACCCAGGTAGACACTGCCCCGGCCCCCAAGCTGATGCCGAAGTCCAGGTGGAAGAGCCGCAGCGGGTGGCCAGAGCTGGCCCCGAGACTGAGGTCCAGCAGCAGCGCAAAGGGCGCCCTGGGGCTACTGTGGTTTGTGCCGCTGGGCCCAGGCGGGCCATCCGACAGGCTCCGACACATGGAGCATGGGACACTTGAGCTGGGGACCGCCCCGCGGGGTGTACGGAGCCGCCTGTAGGTGCCGCAAGGCATCCGCCTCCCAGCTCCGCAGCTGGGGCTGGGCGAATCGGCCCGAGCTGCCCAGGGGCTGCGGCAGGGCGGCCAGGAGCAGCAGCGGGACCATAGAGGGGACCGGTGCCCAGGGCGCTGCCGGGCGGGGCCCATATCCCGCTCTCCGGGGCGCCGTTCACTGCCGGCCGCTCTCTCTGAGGCTGTCCTGCCCCGGCTCCTCAGCCCCCTCCCGCCCCCCCCAGCTCTGCCCTCCCAATTCCCGGCCGGTCCTGGAGGCAGGAGTCCTGGCTGGAGGGACCCTGGGCTGAGGTGCAGCCCGGAAGTCCCACTGCTTACCCTGACCCTGCCAGCGCCGAATCGGCTGGGGGTGAGGGGGGGAGTGGGCGGAGTCAGGGGCCCCATGGGTGCTGGGAAGGAGTCGGGTGGATGCAGCCTCCACCCCTGCTAGCGTCATGAGTGGGATACAGATGACCCACCCTGGGAGCGAGTTACCAGTGACCCAGGGCTGGGGCAGCAGGGGGTGCGGGTGGGTGGGGGGGGGTGAGAGCCCAGGGCTGGGGCGGCAGGGGGGTGTGGGTGGGGGGGAGGGCACTGGTGAGGGGGAAAAGGGGAACTCAGAGCTGGGGTGGCAGGGGGTGCGGGTGGGTGGGGGGGGTGAGAGCCCAGGGCTGGGGCGCCAGGGGGTTGTGGGTGGGGGGGAGGGCACTGGTGGGGGGGAAAAGGGGAACCCAGAGCTGGGGTGGCAGGGGGTGCGGGTGTGGGGGGAAGAGCCCAGGACTGGGGTAGCAGGGGGGAGCCCAGAGCTGGGGTGGGGGGCAGCCAAAAATGTTTTTGCTTGGGGTGGCAAAACCCTAGAGCTGGCCCTGCCGACAGGAAGCATAAAGTATTCATGCGGAAAGGGAATTAACTCTCCGTATGCAGGGAACCGAAGCACCATGTGCCGTAATCAACAGCATTCCTTCCTTGTTTTGAACTCCTCCCTAGGCATGTGGTTTTCTTAAATGCCCACCTGCAGTGCACCGTAAGCATCCGTTTGCCTGCTCTGGCATAGCACTGCCGGGCACTGCAGCCTTGTTTTCTGTCCAAGTTCCTGTCTGAGCTGAACTTTCTCCTCTTTCCTTTTGGAAAGTTCCTAAGCGTCCATCCCATCAGTCCTAGTTTGTTTCCAAGGTGGCTGCATAATAAAAGCATAATAAAGTTGGCTGCATAAGGAATGCCCTGTTCCTCTAGAGGATTCTTGGCCATCTTTCAGAGACAGATGCAGTAACAACATGACTGGAGGCAAAATTCCAGATCCTCCTGCCTCAGAAAGTCAGGCAGGCCTAAAGGCTTCACTGAGGTAGGGTGACCAGACATCCCGTTTTGGCCGGGACAGTCCCTTTTTTAACCCCTGTCCTGGCCGTGCAGCCTTTTCTGGCAACTGATCAAGTTGGAAAGAGCAAACGGGACAAATGCCGATTTTGTCGAAGAGGAGGGTGAGCGGCGATGCCGGCATGGCTCAGGCGAAGGGCAGACAGGGCGCGAGCGAGCAGTGATGCCAACTCCAGCCTCGCATCGCGGAAGCAGACAGGGCTTGGGTGAGCAGCTCAGGCCAGCCCCATGCCAGGAACGGGGGCAGGGCTTGGGCCAGCCCCGTGTTGGGCAGGGGGGAGCCCTGAGGCTAGGCCCAAGCAGTGTCCCATTTTTCCTTTGGGAAATAGTCCCCCTACACCAAGGTTCTACTGGGGAATGGATTCTATGCCCTTTCCTTCTGTCTACCCCAATGGAGCAGGAAGTGAAATAGATTACACAGCCACTCCCCGAGGGCTGAAGAGAAGCCAAAGCAGACCACTGGGCCTGGCCCCTCTCCCTCAGAAGAAAACTTGAGCTACAAGTGGTGGGGAGAGCGTGGGTCTTGTGAGGGGTTCTATTGGGAGGGGTCCTGGGTCAGCCCTAGATTCACTAAACCTCCATGGATTTCCACGTTTGGGTCTAAAACTAGTTGAATTTGCATGGTTCGGGCACAGAAGTTTCATACATCTCTCCTGGCAACCCTGCCATCATCTCTTCTGTACCTGGAGTGATGCTAAATATTTATTTATTTATTTATTTATTTGTATTGCATAGCCCCTAGGTGCCCCAGTCATGGAGCAGGACCCTATTGTGCTAGGAGCTGTACATACAAAACAAAAAGATGACCCCACCCCACAAGGGCTTACAATCTGAGTATAAAATGAGAGACAACAGGTGGATGCAACAGCTATATTCTGGTTTTCTTTCTATAGAGTAATACCGGTCTTCAGCTTTTCGTGCTTTTTAGATTAAAATCTCTTTGTGGTGTCCCCTTTTATTTTTGTGTATTGTGGATTCAGTGGTAGCCTACAACGTTTTCTGAGCTAGTGTGTGAAAAGTGACTCTAAACATGGCTTAGTGGTATGCTGGATTGCTCTTAGCAAAATGCATTTTACCTGTAAACTAACTGACTGTGGACGTTGTTATAATTGTAGACTTGCAAATTCAACTTGGGATCTGAAAGTCAAGCTGAGCACTTTCTGTCTCCTCACTAGCCAGAGATTTTGTAGCTGGAATTCTCTAAATGACTTATTAGCCAGAACCCATCTAGCTCCTGCTCTCATAGCTAATTAGTTCAGCAGAGCTAATAGAGCTAAAAAAAAAAAAATCTTATTTCTGCCTGTAAAATCAGCATCTGTAACTCTGAACAGACAAGGGACTGGATCTGTTAAGAAAGTAGCCATTTTGACGTAATCCTATTTCTGACCAGAACCTTCAAAAGAGGTAAATAAAATTACAGTAAATGGAGCTGAAAAAGCATCTGTGGCATTTAGTTCTACTCTAGAGATAGGGACCGAGGCTCTTGGAAGGAATTATAATATTCACGTATATAAATATTGCTTAAATAACTGACAAATAGGAATGATTTGAGTGCAGGCAGCTTTCTGGAAGTCTTGTTTTTCTACACCAGTGGTTCCCAAACTGGGGTTCGTGAAATGTTACAGGGGGTTCTTGAGAAAAAAATTTCCTAGTGGCTGCCAGAGCTGTCCCTAGAGATCCCAGGCAGCACTGGGCCAGCAGCCAGGAGCCCCTGGACTTCCAAGAGCTAAGCAGATCAAAGCAAGCATCGCTATCACACTGAGGAGATTTAAACTTCAAGACTCCTTATAAGAAATGGAAAGGGAGGTGGATATTTTTTTGCTGTTATTAAAATTAAATAGGCAGCTAGTGTGGTTTTTAAAAGTATTATGAAGAACAAATTTTAAGCTTTGTTGTAACGTGCGTTGTTTGCCTGGACTGCTCAAGACCTGAATGCTTGTGTAGGAGGAACTCTGAGTTGGCTTCTTAAATCCCTTCATGCTGTTTCACATCTGATATTCCTTGATGAAACCTAGGAGCCTTGTCTTATAACAGGCTTATTCAAAGTGATACAAGCTACGAAAGTGAGATCTTGGAAGAGTGTTGCCATTTTCATAATGTAATAATACTGTAATGATAAATTAATAATAGCGTGTAATAAGCATGTCATAAAAACAAATTTTATATTTCCAAGATCACTGCTTTTATAATTTATACTCAGGTAAAGGAGAAAATCCCTGGAAATATTCATTTTTAGGAGGGGGTTCGTGCGATGACATTTTAGGGAAAGGGGTTCACAGGTTGTTAAAGTTTGGGAGCCACTGTTCTACCCCAAAATCTCTGTGCCATCAAAAAGAAACTCCAGAGAACTGATTTGTTAAGAATTGAAGCACAATCCCCCTGACCCTTTATAGGACTATAGCAATATGAAGAACTGGTGCCTTTCATTTAAACAAAAAGAGACGTGTATAGATTATTCTTTTATTGCTTGAAATTGCTAATGCAGTCTGGCTATTGATGCAATTAATTGCAATTGTACAGTAAAATGATACCGCTGCATGGCTCGGTTGTATCATGAGCCCTCATCGCCCTTTTTCAATACTGCCATAACAAACTATTAAGATTGTAAAAGATGAATATAAAATGTTTGCCCAGAGACACAGGGTAATGAAATCTAGAGGGTTAGCATTGTCTTTCGAGGTTAGTCATTCTTGTTCGAAAGAACACGCCCAGAATACTAGTGTTCACTGATTTGACTAGAATGGTTTGGATGAGAGTAAGAGTGCGTGGCCGTCCCTCCCTGTCAAGCTTGGAGGGAGGCCACACCCCCTCATTGTCTTGTTCCACAAAAGGCAGTCTGGAAAAGGGGGTGGGGATTTAGCTATCTTTGGCACCCAGGCCCTCTGAGCTGGGTTGGGCAATAAGCAGTCTCTGGGGCACAAGCCCTCAGGCAGGGTAGAGCCCCAAACAGTCTAAAGGGCTCTGGCCCTCAAGCAGGGAGGGCAGTAAATAGTCTAGGAGCCCAGGCCTCAGGCAAGGCAGAGTACCCAATAGGCTAGGGGGCTCTGGCCTTCAGGCAGGGCAGAGCAGTGAATAGTTTAGGGCCCAGATCCTATGGCAGGGCACCAAGCTCCAGCCCTCAGGCAGGGAAGAGCAGAACAGGATCTAGTGTCCTAGCTCTGGTGGACGGTAGACTAACGCAGGCCTCCTGACCCAAGGCGGGGAGGCTGCCATCCCAGGGATGGAGTGGTAGGGGGACCTGGGCCCACCCTACTCCACCAAGTGCTAGCCCAGAGCCCTAACAGTGGCGGAGCATTCTGCCACTGGGTCAGCAGGGATCCAGCCACAACACACTGACCTGGGTTCAGGCAGCCAGACTACAGTCAACTGTCCCTAGGCCACTTCCTCCCCTCCCCTCGGGATGTACCTAGATCCAGGGTCATCCTCCATCTCCCCAGGGTACACCACCAATGGTAGTCCCAGCAGCTCCTCGGTGTCAGTAATGGCGGGACTCTCTGGAAGCTCAGGCAAGTCCTCGGGGTAGCAGAGGTCCTCCTCGGCGTCCCACTCTGGCAGCAGTGAAGAAGTGTCTTTCTCCCTCAGCAGCTCCAGCACAACTGAGCTGTCGGGCCTGCCTTTTGTACTTCCTGTTCCTGTCCCGCCTCTCTGCTTCTGGGTGGGTGGGTGTGGCCTTCCTGGTTCTGCCCACCAGGGGGCGGGTGGTGGTCCCTTCCTGTCAGTCTCAAAGGGAGGCCACGCCCCCTCACTACAATGAGATTTTGTGTTAGTCATTCAGAGAGATTAATCTAACCAAATTTACTTCTGTAGTCCAAGGATTAGCAGACCTCAATCTAATTCATTATTAGTATAGAATTTAGTTTTCAGCCACCAGTTTTAACACCATTCCTCCCAGTGTGAATGAGCTTGCCAATCCCGTTCCTTGTGTAGCTGTTAATCTCTGTAGAATTCCTATGGCTACCCAGCCAGTATACATATTTAAAATGAGACAAAATTCTGTCACAGACCGGACATGTGGCTGCTCTCTGCAGTGGACATTCCTCTCCCCAAGATAGCTGGAACCTCCTCATCCAGCCGGAAACATTCCTCCAGCCTGAAGAATGACTCCCTTCTCCTTAGCACTAGCTGAAGTCGAGGGGGGTAATGACCAGCACAATCAGGTGGTCAAAGCCAACGATGAAGACTAACCAGAAGGGTGTTCCCCTGCACCCCCTGGCCAGGTGGGCTCATCCTTCCCAGTGTTGCTGCCTCTGTATCAGGATTTCTTTGAACATAAACTGTTAAAGCTGTTGTCAGGTTGGACCTACATATTTCTGCAGCTCACAGGAGCGTTGACTGAACTTAAAATTTAGAATGTGGATTTGCAGGTACCTAAAATTGTAATAATGTGGAGTCATTGCTACAGAGATGGGGGAGCGCTCGTCCAGAACTGGGACATGGCGCTGCTTCAGGGCACTGAAATCATGATTCATTTTTGCACATCATGATTGCTGATACCAGAGAAGATTTAGACACTGACTAGCCAGAATTAGTTTCTGTAATGAGGCACTAGTGCCGCAAGTGGCACCCAATAACTGTACTAATAAAATTCACACAAGGTGCAGGGGATAGAATGGTAGGAAGTTCTAGATATATTAACTCTTTCTCTTGGGGTACGTCCACACTACCCGCCGGATCGCAGGTAGCGATCGATCTATCGAGGATCGATTTATCATGTCTCATCTAGACGTGATAAATAGATCCCCGCTGCGCTCCCCGTCGACTCCGAAACTCCACCAGGGCGAGAGGTGGAAGCGGAGTCGACGGGGGAGCCGCGGCCATCGATCCTGTGCCATGAGGATGGGAGGTAAGTCAAAATAAGATACGTCGACTTCAGCTACGCTATTCTCGTAGCTGAAGTTGCGTATCTTATATCGCCCCCTCAGTGTAGATCAGCCCTTGGTAACACTTTGTTTTATCTAGGGCAGTTTTCAACCTGCGGCCAGTGGACCCCTGGGGTCCACAGACTATGTCTAAGATATCCAAGGGGTCCACACCTCCATTCGAAATTTTTTAGGGATCTGCAAATGAAAAAAAGGTTGAAAACCACTGATCTATGGCACCAATTTGTGGGTTCATACAAAGTAATTGATCTCTTTCCATGTGTCCCTACATTATCAAGTAGGTCACATTTTGAGCATAGACTGCATAATACCTCTGTTTAAAAATACATGAGCAGTATTCTCAACCCCAAGCATTCGGAAAGTGAGTTGGGGGTCTCCCAAGATCATGAGCTTTGAACAATAATAAAGGCTGGGTCTTTTTTATTGTTACCGGCTGGTATTGGAGGCACTGGGGCTTTGTGTTCTCTAGCTTTTCTCTCCAACAATGAGGGCTAAAAACTTAATTTAAAACAAAATAAAAGTTGAGTCTCGTGTAGTCACACGAATCCAGGGGAGATGAGATTTGAGATAAAACCATGGGAGTGAGCAACTGCGTAGGGCCAAATCCTGCCTCCCAGAATGTGTGACTCCAGAAGGGGCGCACATGAGATGCACTAGGCTAAGCTTCCTGCATTCCGACAGACCCCTGTGCAAATTGTTCCTGCTAGTAGCACACATTGTGCACGGGGTGACTTGGTCAGTGCCGTACATGGCCAAACGTGCAGCCCATGCCCCTGATTCCCCTGCAGCTGGCTGGAACACCCGACCCCAGGTTCTGTGCAACAGTTCCCAGGTTCTGGCCTGTTCAATGGAAATGCCTTTACAAGAAATGTCCCTGCGTTGTAGAAGGGATGTCGACGCTCATGCTTCAGGGCTCCACTAGCAGCCTGGGCTTAGGGGTACGCCTCCCTGTATGGGCAGGTAATCCCATAACTGTCTAGTGCAGGGTTTGTTGCATCTGGTACTGGCTTCTGTCCGAGACAGGCACTGGACCGCTGGTCTGATCCAGTCTGGTGATTCCCATGTCCCTAAGTTTGTAATAACCTCTGTCTTCTTCAGGTAAATGGAAGATCTGGAGACTAACTTATTCCAAACACGCAAAGCACGTAGAATAGAACAAATGGTAGCAAGATGGCTCCGTCGATCTCGGGATAGCATATCCAGGTAAATACATTTTCATGAACAGGATCTTGACTATTCGGGTGCTGAACAAACTGGTTTCCAGCAAGGTAGGGAAGGTCTGAGACCTCGGGTCTGACCCCTCCCTTTGTTCCTTTCAGGGAACATGAATTCCATATGTTCTAGAACGTAACATGCATTACATCTTTAAGCAGCCCAAAGCTATTTACTGTGGGCCAGATGCTACATTTACATGGTGGGTAGCACCTTGCTACACAGCCCATCTCACTGTAATCGGTAGGATTACGTGTGGAATAATGAACTACCCAGCCTGGAATGCGGGTGGCCAGGTTTGGCCCTGTATCAACTGGTTTCTATTTCTCTTTGCTGTGTGCCATTTCTGTGTGATTTTTAGGGTCAGATGATGGCACTATGACCGATGTGGAGTTGCATTGTACGCAGGGAGCAGCCTGGCCTATAGCTTCTTTGATCTCACCTGAGCTTTCTTATATGTTCCCTAGCTGCTAACATGATGTGTCACATCTAACATGAGATTATTAATAGAGCCAATAATGGATTTTTTGGTTTACTGAAAAATTGCCGGGGGGCGGGGGGGGGAGGAACTGTTTTGGGTCAAACAGAAAATGAAAATGTTTAGGGATTTTCAGTGAATCAAAAAGTTGAAAAACAAAGGCATTTAGGGTCAAACTAAATGTTTGATTTGCTCTGAAACAAAATGCTTCATTTCGAATTTTGAGCATTTTTAAAATGTTCTTAATAAAATTGATGGAAATTTGAAAACCAAGTTATTTCAAACCAAAATGTTTTGACTTTTCAGAATTTGGGGGGGCAGAGAGGATTTGACACAAACATTGGTGAAACTGAGACACATTCGCAAAACATTTCTGTGTCGATCTGTATTTTTCTCCCAAAAAAGTTTCAGCAGAAAAATGTGCCCAGCTCTTGGGTCAGGGGCCCTGTCTCTCCTCTGTCTATAAACCACCTGGCACATCTGTTGAGTGCTATAAAATTATAATAACGACGGATGTATTCTGCCTTTAAAGGAATTTGTTTTCTAGATTAGTCTTGCCATAATGTGTAACATACCCAACATTTGACGTAAGAGGTCATTCCAATGATGGGTATACCCTATCAGACTGAATGCCATCAAGATAAGAAGAAATCTGTTAGGCTCTCTCAATCCCTTAGCAAGGCAGAACTGCTCTTTGCAGTACATTTTTCCAGTTCTTTGGCCTTTCTAGTTTTAAATGCCCTATACCTGAGGGGAGGAATCTTATCTTAAAATTTCCCACTTACCGTTCTAATACAGCATTAAAAGAGAACAGAATTTGTTCTGTCTCCATATTCCCAGGCCTCATGGAATGTACAGCAATGGACCAATAAACCAGGCGATGTCACTTAACGCTATTATAGCTTGTCCATTAAGTATTATTTGAAAAGACATAGTGTATCCTTCCTGTCTGGAAAATCTGCTCTAGCTCCCTGGGTTTCACTCTCTCCGCTACTCCCACACCACTCGACAGGGAGCCATCAGCAAAACTCTGCCCGTTTGGTAGGGAATGAGGTTGTCGGGTGGTGCGTGCAGGGAGCGGATGGCGTATTCTGGATCTCTCGGCCGCGCTGGGATGGCACTGTCCATTCAGACTGCGCAGAATGACTTCTGGAAGCTCTCCCCAGCATGTATCCCTGCTGCAGTTACGCATGCGCCGGGATGCATTCGGGAATGTAGTAGAGTATTTAACTGAAGCTAATCTTCCAGACCATTTTGGCTGTGTTCAGGGCAGAACAGGATGGCTGCAGGACCTGCGGCTGGGACCTCGAGTGTCTGTCTTCTAGATCACTGCTTCCAATCTGACCCACGTCGCTAGTGGCCACAAGTAGTTTCCATCCAACAGCTGTTCAGCAGGTGGCCTGAGCCTAGTGGCCCCTTGTTAATCTCCTTCCCTCATCCACCCCCAAGTCCCTCTTGTACGTGGGTCCCCTTAGTTCCTCCTCCCTTTCCCCACCACTGGGTGGATGGAGGAGATGTTCTGTGTCAGCTCCGGGGACAGGGGCTCCTTCACTCACTGGCCTAGAGTTGAGCCAGCCGCAGAGCAAACAGCCACAGCTGAGCGGGCCGGCTGGGAGGGTCTGGAGCTGGGCCAGAGCTGAGGCCCCTGCTTAGCATGTCTGGTTCCTCCCGCCCCTGGTGTGGAGCAGGGTGTGAGTGGCTAGAGGCACGGGTCTGAAATGGCTCCCGTTTCCCAGAGTTTTCTCTGGCTGGCAGGGCCGAGCTGGGGCCTCTACTCACCAGGAGCCGGGAGGCCCTTGCTCCCCAGATGGGATTCTCCTGCTAGGGGAGGAGGAGAACCAGGAAAAGGGAGTGACTGAGACACAGCTCCTGGACATAGATGGCTGAGAAGGTTCCTCCCAAGCTTCCCTTCCATCTGTATTGGTCGCTGCCACCCTCCAGACAAAGTATGCGCTGCCATGTGCATAGCAAGCCTCTTGTAATGGGTTGTCATCCCCAGGGTGCAGTCTGGGAGCCGTGGGAACCGCTTTGCCCCCTAACCATATAGCTGGGCTGATCTCTCTCTCACTGCTCTGCTGGTGATTCAGACAGCCTCTCCAGACCCTGTTATCACCCAACAGGACAGCAGGTGGTGCCACACACCCAACTGAGCTACCTGAGTGCTTTACCTAAGCCACTCAAGGACAGCTAGAAGACAACAGCCAATTTCCTAGCTCCCCAGCCTTGCACCCTGGCTGAAGTATAAACCCAGTATTATACCATCTTGCACTGCACAGGGATTTGTACAATGCAAGCTCATTAATCTAGTTCGCTTTCCCCTTGATGTGGGGAAGATATGCAACAGTCTTTGTTTACAGAGATTTTTCCCAGACACTTCACTCAAAACACACTGGTTAAGATAAAACATAAAACAAGTTTATTAACTACAGAAAGCTAGATTTTAAGTGATAGCAAACAGATCAAAGCAGATTACCTAGCAAATAAACAAAAACGCAAAGACTAACATACTAGATAGAATAGGGTTTGAATTAGCAATTTCTCATCCTGACTGATGATACAAGCACCCCACCAAGTTTCCATACACAGGCTGGAAATCCCTTTAGCCTGGGACCAGCACGTCCCCCAGTTCAGTCTTTGTTCCTCAGGTGTTTCCAGGAGTTCTCTTGTGTGGGGAGTGAGGCCAAGAGATGGTGTCACTCCCCTCCTTGTATAGCTTTTCCATATGGTGGGAACCCTTTGTTCCAAGCTCAGTTCTCAGTCTAGTCTGTGGAAAAATACAGGTATCAAAATGGAGTTCAGTGTCCTGTGGTCTGGTCACATGCCCTAGCATGCCTTGCTGAGTCGTACCAGCCATTACACATAGGCTGGCGGAAACGTTCACAGGAAGGCTAAGCTCTTCCATGGGCCATTGGCTTTGCTGATGGGTAGGGCCCTACCAAATTCATGGTCCATTTTGGTCAATTTCACAACCATAGGATTTTAAAAATCGTAAATTTCAGATATTTAAATCTGAAATGTCACGGTGCTGTAATTGTAAAGGTCCTGACCCAAAAAGGAGTTGTCGGGGAGGGGGGTCATAAGGTTATTATGGGGGGAGTGCAGTGCTGCTACCCTTATTTCTGCGCTGCTGCTGGTGGCAGTGCTGCCTTCAGAGTTCAGCAGCTGGAGAGCGGCGGTTGCTGGCCGGGAGCCCAGTTCTGAAGGCAGAGCCACCGCCAGCAGCAGCGCAGAAGTAAGGGAGGCAGGGTATGGTATTGCCACCCTTATTTCTTCACTGCAGCCTTCAGAGCTGGGCCCTCGGTCAGCAGCCGCCACTCTCCGGCCGCCCAGCTCTGAAGGCCACAGCGCAGAAGTAAGGATGGCATGATATGGTATTGCCACCCTTATATCTGTGCTGCTGCTGGCGGGGTGTTGCCTTCAGAGCTGGGCACCTGGCCAATAGCTGCTGCTCTCCGGCTGCCCAGCTGTGAAGGCAGCAGCACAGAAGTAAGGTTGTCAATACCACAGTCCCCCTAAAATAACCTGGCAACCCCACTGCAACTCCCTTTTGGGTGAGGCCCCCCCCAATTTGAGAAACGTTGGTCTCCTCCATTAAATCTGTATAGCATAGGTAAAAGCACACACAAGACCAGATTTCACGGTCTGTGATGCATTTTTCATGGCCCTACTGATGGGCCATGAGCACTGTCCAGTTTCTTCATTGTTGTACTTGATGGGCTCGTTTTGGGTGTTACCCGGAGTAGGCACATTGGAAAGACAGACACACCGTCAATGTTCATAACTTCAGATCCCAAAATGATACATGCCTACAAATAGGATAATCGTATTCGGTAAATCATAACTTTTCCAATGACACCTCTCATGACGCCACTTGTACAAAATGCATCATAATTATGTCATAATCATACCACTATGATGAGTATGGGGTGTCACACCTCTGGTCTCCTGGCATGGATGAAGAGCAGCTTTCCTGACGGACTGTCTGAGATCCATCAGTGCCTTCCAGGCACAAAGCTTCACTGGCCCATCTGCAGCCCCAGCAGAGCTAGGACTCAGTCTTGAGTAGCCCCATTCCTATTTTGGAAAAGGTCCCAGAAGGCCGTTCGTTTGTCTTGAGGGCTCACTCCCCAACACCATGCTCTGCAGGTGCTAGGAAGGCTGACAAGGCGATGGGAGCTGTGGTTCGCTCGGTATGCTAATGTCGGCTCGTTCACCTGTCTCCATCTCATCAGAGCCAGCTAGCACACAGAAACACCCTCACCAGTGACTGAGCTACGGACCTGGGGGCTGGCCGGATGGCCAGGGCTCGTCCCAGATCAGACCAGCAACACTGGCAAAGTGGGCAAAGCGGCCCCAGGAGAGGTCAGAGCACCTGTGGCACGTGACTCAGCTTTGCCCTTGGCTCTGCGCTAGGTCCCCACTTACTCCCGGGTGCTTGGGTGGAGGCAGTGGCCAAGGCCGTGTTGTTGTTTCTATCTCTCCTTGGTGAGGAGTGTGCACCCTTTGGGTTTGGACATGGACTTTGCTACCCGTAGGCACACCTTGGTCACCCCCAGGCCAGGCTTTGGTGGTGCATCCTGCACGGGGCACCCCTCCAAGCCCTTTAAAGATTGGGGCTTTGTCTACACAAGCAAGAGTTTGCCAGTGGAGCTATACTCCCTAGCGGAGATGCAGCTTATACCAGCAAAGACGTGCTTTTGCTGGTCTAGTTTATACCAGTTCCCTGAACAAAATAAGCTGTACCAGCAGGAGGACTCTTTTTGTAACTTCATGTACCCAGGGCCACCCGGGGGGGTGGGGGGGCAAGTGGGGCAATTTGCCCTGGGCCCCGCAGGGGCCCCGTGAGCCCTGGCCGAGAATCCCTTCCCTGGCTACTCACCCAGTGGCGGTCCGGGTCTTCGGTGGCGGGCCCTTCACTTGCTCCAGGTCTTTGGTGACACTTCGGCGGCGGGTCTTCAGTGCTGCCAAAGACGCGGAGCGAGTGAAGGACCCACCGCCACCGCCGAAGACTCGGAGCGAGTGAAGGACCCGCCGCCGCAGACTCGGAGCGCTGCCCGGTGAGTACAAGCGCCGCAGCGGGTGGCGCCTTTTTTTATCCCCGCTTTACCCCAGACCCCCTGAATCCTCTGGGCGGCCCTACATGTACCCTAGGGCTCCTGCCAGCATAGCTCTGTCGGGCAGGGATCACGCCAGACACAGGTATGCTGGAGAAGTTCGTAGTGTTGACCTGGCATAACGCATCTTCGGAATGTGAATCCACTTAGTAAGCGATGCTTCGTGGCGAGAGCATGTCACACCAGCACTCGGCAGTCTGCACTGGCTCCAGCCGCATTCGGGATGGAGTTTCAGATGTTGTCTTTGACCTGTATAGCCCTAAACAGTTTGAGACATGGTTGCCTCCCCTCTCTCTGTAGGACACTGCTGTGTGATCAGCCATGGGGCCTAGTCTGACAGGGAGATGGATCTAGCAAGGGGTAGGACAGGCTACCGGGCAAGTCTGTTTTCTTGGGCTTTCCTTGGAGGAGAGGTGTGAGCCAGTCTGAGGCAGGACTGCTTCTGCTTCAGGGGCACCATTATTCTCAGTCTGGGATGATGTTTATTTTCAATTCCTCTTGCACGTGTTCAATATTTGTAAAAGCCCCACCGCACTTTAAAAAAGCGGCGGTAACCGCACGGACAGGGTTCCATGTCCTCGTAGAAATCATCAGTGCATCAATGTCTGCTAATCCTCAGCTTTTTCTTTCCCCCTTATCCAAATGCTCAGGGGCAGATCTTCAGTAGTGGATGTCCCATCTGACGGCCTTAATCAGCCAGTAACGCGGGTGAAGCTCACAGTCACCGTACACAAGGATTTGCTTCTTGGTCACTATGGCTTTGAGATTTCACCCAACCCTCCTCCTACTATCGCATCAGTTGCTGCAGGTAGGAATCGTCCTTTTCCTCCCCCGTCCCCCGCACACATGTCTGGGGGAAGCTGCCTGGGGGTTGTGAACAGCTGGCAGGATTCCACGCTGACGCACCCCCCAATAAGGCTGATGGGGTTATGTCCATTTCTAGCAAGGAACCGGCCTGAGATGAGAAGCTTGGATCTGGATCTGAACTTTTCCAGGACTTAGTGGGCTTTGGCTCTAGCCTTTCTCTCTTTATAATGGTGGTAGAAGCGATGTTCCCAGGAGAGCTCCGACTGTGTAGCCTCATGCTTCCTAGAGTCAGAGAGTTTAAAGCCAGGAGGGACAACCAGATTATCCAGTCTGACCTGTCTCTGGGAGGCCACTAACGCTACCCAGCACCCGCACACCAAACCCTCTGCCCCTTGGCAGAGCTTACTGCGGAACAGTCTGCTGCTGCGGAGAGAGGCCTCTCCCCCTTCAAACCAGTGATTCAGGAGCATGTTCTGCTAATCCGCTGCTTGGACTAGCTGAATGAGTAATGTCTCACCTTAAACCATCTCTAGTTCAGTACTTTGAAGCAGATTCATTGACAGGGTGTTAGAATTATCCTTAACCACAGGCATAGTGAATTCAGAGTTAAAGCGAAACTTAAAAAAAAATCTATGCTTGTTAAGGGCTGGAAATACACAGCTGCAGCACCCACATAGCTTTAATTTTGCCCTGGAGTGCCATCCTCCGGGGGGGGGGGAAACAAACAGTGTCTTTAAAACTGTTTCATCTAATATGGGCCCACAAACACACAAATGCCATAGTCATAATTCTGTGGCCCTTGCATGGTGTCATCAGAGGGCAGAGTTAAGGTTATTTGGTGCCCTGCAGACCTTAGCACGTTTGGAGTTCTCCTAAGTTTAACTGTGAATCCTGTACAATCGTAAGAAATACTTCTTAAATCTAAACAGACTGGGTGCACTGGGTCCTGCTGGGTTTGCTTTGAGGGTGAATCAGTGGAATGCCCTTCTTCATCCTTTCTTTCACCTCTCCCACCCTTCCCGCTCTGGTCCGGTGTTCATGGGGAAGGGCCTTGTCGCGGCAACACCGCTTTTCACTAATGCTTCCCTCCACCGTTTTTCCCAGCCCAGCCCTGCTCCTTCTCCTGCTGGCATTCCCCTGATATCCCAGGCACTGTCTCCGATGGCTCCTTCCAGCCCTGAGTGCTGGATCAGCCTTTGTCAGGGGCTGGGTAGTTCGTCCAACTGAACAAAGTTGGGTGTAGGAGTCACTGTCACTGGGCCTCCCTGAGTCCCCCTCCTCCAGAGGCCTCCGCCAAGAGCAGCCAAGAAGGGCTGGGAAGGGTGAGTGAGCCCCTACCTTTAGCATCCCCCCTGAAGCCAGAGGAAGCCACATGGGAACATAGTCCCAGCTTTCATGGAGCCTGGCGTCCAACCACCCTGGGCGCAGAGCTGGGTTTGACACCAGTGGCACCTAGCTGGGTTTGTTCTAATAGTGTTTGTTCCTCTCCACTTCGCTGATCGTGCCCCAGGCTGTGCCGCTCCATGACTCTTACCCCTCCCATCTATCCCTGCCTCATCTCCTTCCCCCATCCATCTGCATTCCCCTCCTCTGCCTGTGCCCCATCTCTACCTCCCTGCCTTGCCCTCACAAATCCATGCCGCACCTCCAATCCTTCCTTTGCCACCCCTTTCCTCAGGTGACCTCTCTCCCACTCCACCCTGCCCTGCTGTCAGCGCCACCCCATGTTAGCTCCTTTCCCCTGGTTCCTCTGCAATGCACATGCACGTTCTGGGCCTGAGCCAAAGCCCTCAGAAGTCACTGGGAGCTGTTCTGCTGACGTCAGTGGGCTTTGGATTAGACCCTTTGATTTCAGCGGCAAGTCATAGACTCTGAGACCAGAAGGGACCATTGTGAATTGGTTACTAGGGTTATTAACTCTGGCTGTTAACTGTAGTTGGGGCTATTGACTGGGTTGAGTGGTGACTCAGTCACCACTCAACCCAGTCAATAGCATAAGTCTTCAGTTGTGGGGGGGATAGAGAGAGAGTTTGTTCTCACCATCTGGGGCTGGAAAACCAAATGTAGATGCTCCACTGAATAGCAGTGCCTGTGGTGGTGATCTGCACAAGCCATCGGGAAGCTGTTCGGAGCAAGTAACTGACCAGCTGCTGATCTCTGCTAGGAAGCACAGCCGACGGGAAGCTGCTGCCCGGCGATCATATCCTCACGATAAACAACGAAGCTGTGGAGGACATTTCTATTGAGCAGGCAGCTGATCTGTTAAGGTAGGATCCTGTGGATGGCACTGGCCGCTCCTGGAAACCAAAAGGGCAGATGGAGCTTGAAGAGCGAAGCTCTAGAACGCCAAACCCGCGGCTGCCTGGCAGCAATCGCAGTCCTGGCTTTTCACAGTGGAAATTCCACTGGTCGTTTCATAGCGAGTGCATCAGCCACAAGAGTGGGTTGTTTGTGAGTCTGAACACAGCTGTGCAAGAGAAACGCTTGTTTCCTGCGAATCTCTCTCTCGTGTTATGTGGGTTATGATAGTGCTGAGCCCACCCCCCGAGATCAGAGCCTCGTTCTGCTGCACGCAGTCACACTGTCCGTCTGTGAAGAGTGAATGTGTTAAGGTATCCCCTGTACAGTCACAGTTGCCTGTGGCTGTGGAAACAGCTTGGTGCTCCTGTCTGGGCGGCTCATTGGCTGCAGAGACGGAACGTGGGGCCTCTGGTTCTAGAAATATGATCATACAATCCTAGAATATCAGGGTTGGAAGGGACCTCAGGGGGTCATCTAGTCCAACCCCCTGGTCAAAGCAGGACCAATCCCCAGACAGATTTTTACCCCCGATCCCTAAATGGCCCCCTCAAGGATTGAACTCACAACCCTGGGTTTAGCAGGCTAATACTCATACCACTGAGCTATCCCTCCCCCCCAATATGAACTGCTGCTGCTGCTGCCGTCACCGCCGCCCACACTGGAGGACCAGCTACGGGTTAACCAAGGCTGTAAAACAGGCTCATCAACCTTTCTCTGTGGCCCAGCCACCACTAGAGGGGGACAGGGCTCCACACTGAGCGGGCATGGGTTACACTCTTGATTTTAAAAACTCATTAATGGTAAATGTCGCTGGCATGCCAGCTAATATTAACACAACTTCCTCAACAAAGCTGGTCGGAAAACAGTATTTCTGTTCCATGAGAAATTGACATTTGGGGGGTGAAAAATTGTTCCAAATTGAAACAAAGAGCTGAAATTTCCCATGGAACAAAAATTCCCAAAAACGTTGATTCCGGACCACGGAAATGTTTCATTTTGATAATGTCCAAACTTTATAATAGATAAAATATTCAATATAACTTACTATATTTAATGCATATGTGATAGATTCGATTTAATATAAATCAAAGTCCAAATGAAATTGATCAAAACAAAGTCAAGATGAAATGTTTTTACCTTCCTGAAACGGAACGTTTCTAAATTGTCACAACGAAACGAGAAAGTTACAGTTTTGTCAAAGTTGACACATTCCCAGAACTTTTCAGTTTTGGCGAAACTCCATCTTCCGATCTGACGGAAAACTCTTCCACCCAACATTTTTCAACCAGCGCTACTCCTAGCAGCGAAAGCATCTTTCTATTTAAGGTAGCCTGCACTGGGTGGAACAGAGTGGAAACCCCATCAGCCTTCTCTGTGACCATTGCCAAGCCAGTGCTCCTCCCTCCCACCCCGAGAGCTGGTAAAACAGAAACATGCAGGGGGCGGTATATGCTATACATTACTGGAATTGGTTCTTAGTCTGAAGGCAGCATTTTGTTTACTGCTACGCTCGGCTAATTGTATTTGTCTATTACAGGGAACCCGAAGACTCTCTCCTCCTTACTGTTCTGCGATGCACTTCGGTAAATTGAATTTCTCTAACCCTTTCACTAGCACTGCTCCTTTGCACCAGGACGTTGGCCCCAGGATGGGTAACAGGGCTGGGCCCACAAGTGGGGGAACGTACAGGGGCGCCTCGAGAATAACTGGCCCGTTTCAGAGCACAGCGAGGCTACGTGTGTAGTGTTGAGTGGTATATCAAAAGAGCTGTTACTCATTCTAACGCACACAGTTCTACACGCATCTCTTTGGGCCCTGGCGCTGCTCATGATGAGTTATTCCAGCAGCATTTCCTCACAGTTCTTCTGTTTGGGGGCAGTGTTGGGGGATCATCCCCCAGCCCTGCTGGCCTCAGGAAAGCTGCCAGAGGGAAGGACCCCTCTGCAGAGAGCCACAGGCCTCCACGTTGCTGCTGAGTCCCCGCAGTCCGATTCCTGGCTCCTTGGCAACGGGGCTGTGATGTCATGGACTCTCTCCCAGCGACTGCCCCAGAGCTCCCACGCAGGTGACGGGGTCCCATGGCAGCATTAACGTGCACTGGGGAGTCACGTGGATTTTGGGGGAGGGATGCTGCTGTGCCCGCCCCCTGCAGGGCCCCAAGAGCCACGGAGACGTGTGTTGGAGAGAGCTGGTGCAGGGGACGCGGGCGTGCCTTAGAGCTGATGCGCCACGTGCTTGTCGTGGAGTTAGGAGCTGGGGCCATGTTTGTTGTCTTGAATAGCAAGCCGGCACTTGTGCGCTCGCAGTAACGTTCCTGAACCAGAAAAGGCTGCCACGGTCTTGCGATCTCCCTGCGTCCAGGGGGCAGAGAAAAATGTCTGTCTGAAGATTCTGGCACTTCTGAGATGAGCCTGTTTTTTTTTTTTTTTACACCTGGGATAAGCCTAAACTCAGATCTCCCTGGGATGTGATCTTCTCTTCTTGCTATGTCCCAGTCCCTGACTGCCAGGGGAGGTCCTGCTGTCCTGCAGCGAGTGCTCGGCTGTGCAGTCAGGGAGCTCCGTAGTGGGACCCTGTGGCCAGGTGCCCTGTCACTGAATGCTACTTTAAAGCTATCGCGGTGGTCGAGCTGCTTTTTTTGAACCTATTGGTTCAATTTAAAGGTTAGTCCTTGCTGTCCGGGCGCTGTGTGATCGTCCAGCACAGCCTAAGGAGACGTCTCCTTGGAAAGGTGAATTCCTGAAGTGCGTGTTGCCGTTGGTTGTCTGGCCAATCTCAGATCTCGCTACGTTCAGCTGCTAAACCTCCTACCTTGTTTTCCCCTTCTACTGGGTGGTTCTGTGACTCACTCCTCCCCACCCCCCAGCCCCGAATCAGGAAGTTGGCTCTCACTCACTGTGTCCTCCTCCTTCCATTAAGGCTGAAGCTGTGTAGTACCCGGGCCTTAGGAAGAGAACTGAAGTGTTCTGTTAGAACCTTTGCGCTTATGGCTGATTCGTTTATTATGAGGAAATCTGGAAGGACGGACTGCCTCCCAGGATCGATTGACAGATGTACTAAAGCAGAGCTGCAAAGCAAGGACAAAATTGGGATTGTGCCTTTTATGGCTTCCTATGATGTATGAAGATGGCCTGAAGCGTTTGGGGGGTGGGGGTTATGTTTTTAAAAAAATCTTAGAAGTATAAAGAGTGTCAGGTCTCCTTTTCCCTGGATTTGCTGGCATCGTCACTAGAGCTCTCAGACTCAGAGCGTGAGGTTTCTCGGGCCTTTCCTGAAGATGGGATGGGGACGGAGTCTTTTATCAGACTTTTTTCTCCCACGTGTTTCTAGGGTGGTTGTTACGCAGGCATTGACGCAGCTTTAAGCAGGCTGAGGACACAGTCACTCCCTGCTCAGTTAATCTGGCTTCCCCTGCGTGGGATGTTAAAATCCTTCCAGGGCTTTGACTGGCCGTGGCCTCTTGCAAGAAAAATGGGGCAGACAAGACCTGAGCGCTTAACTTGTAAAACCAAGCAAAGGGAAATAATCCTTTTTTGAAAGAGAGAAGTGCGGCGAAAGGGACGGGAAATGTCTCGCAGGCCTTCACGCATCAGAAAGAGGCAACTAAGGCACAAACCCATTTTTGTTTTTCCTTTTCAGGTCACTTTAAGGACTCCTGCAAATACCCAAGATCAGCGTTGGTTAGTTGGGGCAGGCACTCGCCCCTAAAAGGCCTGCTGCCTACTGAGCGGAGAGGTACTGCCCCCGATCACCAGCTACGTAACAGCTCTGCTGGGGCCTCGTCTTTCGCTTGCCCTAGGCACGCTAGAAGTGATGGTTCAGGTCTCTGGGCCTCCACAGATGCACCCTGCAGTGTGTCTGTTCTCGTTCCCTGGCAGGACGCTGTACAGGTCCCATCGGGCTAGAGAATTACCTTGTTCACTTGGAGAAGAGGCTTTTCTCCAATAAACGAGATCATTCTGTAAAGCACTTACATGTAGTGGGAGTCTCATAGGAACATAGCAGCGTCCTGAGAGATTGCTATGCCAGATCAGATCAGTTAGGGGGATGCTAACACATACCCCCCCCCCTTTCACACACCCCAGTGCTCTTAGGAATTGTCACCATGTGAAAGTAAATAAGGTCAGTACTGGTGATTCAGCCTGCAAGTGAATTGTTTATCAGAGATCATATGCGGCGCCTAACCAGCTCGCTAGGCTCTCCATAAGCACAAACAATCGCCTCACCCTGGGGCTTGGCTACAGAATATCTGGAACATGGATACGTATGCACCGCTGTGGGCATGTTCTTAAATGTATGCAACTATCTAAAACCTATGTCAATTTACAGACTGCTGATTGGCTGTTGTCGAGTAACAGGACATCTTTGTGGTCATGTGACACCTTTGACAAAACCTTTCTAGATCAATGGTTGCCAGTCACTTCAGAGAGCTGGTCTACACTGGGGGGGGGAATCGATCCAAGATACGCAACTTCAGCTACGCGAATAGCGTAGCTGAAGTCGAAGTATCTTGGATCGAATTACCTGGGGTCCAGACGGCGCGGGATCGATGGCCGCGGCTCCCTCGTCAACTGCGCTACTGCCACTCGCTCTGGTGGAGTTCCGGAGTCGACAGTGAGCGCGTCCAGGGATCGATATATCGCGTCTTAATGAGACGCGATATATCGATCCTGGATAAATCGATTGCTACCCGCCAATATGGCGGGTAGTGAAGACGTACTCTGTGTGCCAGTAACACCAGCCTTATAAAAACCCCCTTCCCGGTGCTTTAAGGATGAGCCTCTATGGGAGACCCTGGATGCCCTGCAGGGTGAGCCTGGAGTAGGGGGCAGTCCAAATTCAATTGCAGGGTGCAGCATGACCAGTGACATGGGAGTCAACGGGCACTGGCTGGCAGCCCTGGGTGTTTCCGCTGGTTAGACTGGCCCGGGTTCCCCAAAGGACTGCGAATTCCTGTTCCGGGTCATGGAGACCTCCAACACGTGTGTCTTGTTCTCACGCTCAGCAGCGGCAGGTCACGTTACAAACACAGCGCTGTTGTTTTTCAGGGTGGTCCTAAGTCATCATTTCTTACGGCCGAGAAGAGGGCGCGGCTGAAAACGAACCCCGTCAAAGTGCGGTTTGCCGAGGAGGTGCTGGTGAACGGACACACTCAGGTCGGTGCGGTGCTGTATGAAATCGTTCACAAGAGTTGCTCAGCGGCGGTGCTGGCCGGCTCGAACTACGTTGAGCTAAATGGGCGAGCACATTGAGCGCAGTTAGGATGGCACAGATGCTGCCGAATTATAGAACAGAGTGAGCTCGTTCGACCTGGCATTCCCTTTGTTGTGTTTGGTTGTTTGTCTACACCGCGAGTGGCCAAGGAAAGGCCCAGGATTCAGGTTACTATATGTTGCTACCTTGAATGCACTGGAAACGGGTGCTGATTCCCGTAGTTCTTCCATGCTAAGGAAGTAACCTCGGTACCTCCTCCTGTCCCGTGGGGAACCGCGATCAAGTTTAATCAGTTGTATTGTCTATTGAATTTGGCATCATATGTTTCCTTAAAGGTGTGTTGACAAGTGATCTGATGTGACTGAATTGTGTTTTGTAGCTCTGCTGTAACTTGCCTAAGGACATGTCTACGTTTAGACGGCTACAGCAGCCTAGTGCTTCAGTGTTGATGCTACCTCTGCCTATGGGAGGGGGTCTCCCATCGGCGTATGTAGTCCACATCCCCCAGAGGCGGTAGGATGGCCAATGGAAGAATTCTGCCTTCCACCTAGCACTGTCTACACCGGGGTTAGGGCAGTATAGCTACATCTCTGGGGGGGGGCAGGATTTTTCACACCCCTGAGACAAGTAGTTATGCTGACGTAAATTCTCAGTGTGGACCAGTCCTAAGATGTCTGCAGGACTCAGACGTCTGCCTTCCTGATATTTCATTTACAGAAGTATCCAGTCGTCCTAGCCTGGCTTGAAATATGAAACGCACTTGGGTAGCTCAGTCATACAACAACGTTCAGTAACTGTACCATTTCAGGCAACTCGATACATACCGAGTATGCAGCATGTCTGTATCGCCGTCTGTCTGCAGCTCAGGCCAGGGAAATGTGGCAGAAAAGGATACCGAGTTGGAACGCTTGGGGGGCCATTCCTGGCTGTTAAAGGGAAATCATGTCATGTTTCAAAAAAATCTGTTCAATAGTTCTTCTTAAATTTGTCACAAGCAGGTTAGCGAAAGGACCATTTTTTGTGGCCCCAAGTTTGAAACTGGCTTCTCTCCCTTTTCCCTTCAGAACGCAGAAGTGCGTCTGAAGTGCCCCACGCCAGCCAGGCCCTTTCTCCCTTTCCAGAGTGGCTGCCCTTGTGGCCCATTTCCCCCAGTGCCGAGCTGATCTGGCTCAGCGGAGTACAGCACTGGCTCCCGGAAGGGGGCTCGGCCAGACGCACCCACCACCCCCGTGCCTCAGGTGTTGAACCCTTTGCGAACTCTGATGGCACCTAGTCCTGTCTCCCTTGGCACAAAGACAAAGAGGCTGCTGGAGAATCAATCCCTCTACAACTCTGGCTGCCCCCTGGGCATTTCCAGCCAGTTGGGCACGACCCTGGGCACACATTGCCAGCATGCTGGCCTTTGAGCACCTCAAACTGCTGTTTAAATCCCTAGCATCCCAACTGCCTGTTCCCCGAGGTCCCTCATAAAGAGATGTTCATACTCTGCTGGCCTATTGGACAGGAGAAAATTCTCCCCACCAATAAGGCTGCCAGTTACCTAGGCCTCTCCAGACACTGGAATTGTATCCTTCCTGCCAGCTGTTGCCAGATGTGCTGTGGTTTCTGCTGCCACTGAGGAAAGGGTCAGATCTAACCAGAGCAGGATCCCGATTCAGGAAAGCATCCCGGTTCGGTACACACTTAATCATGTGCAAACTCCTGGTCATAAATCTTAGGGACATCCAGTTTGCATTGCAATAAGTGCAAGATTTGTTTTGACAATGCCAGCAATGTGCTCCCTGAAGAGGCATTCCCAGGTGTGAAGCTGCAGCCCCGGCTTTCTGTGGAGTCATTTTGGAGATAGACGGCAGGAGAATCCATGAATTCCTCAGCCGTTAACCTTGTCATTTAAATGGCAACTAAGCCAGTAGTCTCCTGATATGTGCCGAGGCAAAATACGGTTGCATCCTCTGTTGTGAGCAAAACAATGGTGCAGTGAGACGCACTTCAAAACTAAACCAGGCTCTGCAGTGAAATAGCAACAAAACCGAAATGTGTATGGTATGTTTCTGCTTGCCTGAAAAGCAGCTCTCCGTGCAGCAGATCTATCCCTTCTACATTTCCATCCAAAAGTTGCCACTCCTTTCATAACGGTTAGTGTAATTCCAACGATTGCCTAGCCTTCTGCTTCAGGACCGGTACCGTTATTGTCCTCTTAATGGAAGGTTGCTAACTGAGCTAAACCCCATTTGGAAATAGCCCAAACGCTCCCTTATGCAGCTGAAATCTGAAACTCCAGTTCTAGAACAGGAATTATTGATGAGACCAAAAGCTTTCAAGCCTTCATTTCCCAGGGTAGATTTGGGTTCTATCCTCAGAGCAGAGCTCTGTGTGGGAAGACAGGTCATGCCAGGGTGAACATCAGTACATATTTTAGGTAGATTTGGAAGCTGTAGACCAAATCCTAAACTGGCGTAAATCGGTGTAGTGCCTCTGTAGTCAATGGAGCAATGACTGTTTACGTCAGTTGAGGAGCTGGGCCTACATTTTTAGAATTAATTTTTAAATAGTCTACAAGATTCTGCCAAGAAAGACTAAAATTATCAACTTGGCTGGAATACAGAGAGCCTACAATAATTGCTAAGGGTGGAACATAATCATTACACACGTTGAATGTAGCATCAGCAACAACGTGTGGTTTTTAATTTGTCCCCAAGCTCTGTATATAGATTCCAAGATGACTTGTGAGCTGATGTTACAAAACAACAGCAATGTCTTATTTCTGCCAGTAGCCTCACCGGACACTTTGGGTTAGATCCTCATCTGGTATAAACTGGCATCGTTTCACTGAAATCAATGGAGATATGTAACCCAATAGGTTTGATTTAATCAGAGAATCATAGACTATCAGGGTTGGAAGGGACCTCAGGAGGTCACCTAGTCCAACCCCCTGCTCAAAGCAGGACTAATCCCCAGACAGATTTTTACCCCAGTTCCCTAAATGGCCCCCTCAAGGATTGAACTCACAACCCTGGGTTTAGCAGGCTAATGCTCAAACCACTGAGCTATCCCTCCCCCCCCGGGATTTACCCAGCTGAGGGTCTGGCCTCTTGAGGCTAATGTGAGACCAGCAAAACTTGGCTCGATGACAGTAGCATAAATGTGTTCCCTTTTGCTGTAATAAATCATCATTCTTCGGTCCCCCAATAGGAACTGGACCAAATTCATTTTTGGTGGGACCCACTGATTTGAGTGGGATTTTTATCAGGGGTGAATTTGTCACTGGATGCCTCTTTTGTCCTTTGTCTCATAGCAGGATAATGCTAACATGTCGTGAATGGGGCTTTATTTCAAGGTGGAGAAAGTTTTGCATTTAAACCTGTATTTGTTGCATTACTAAAGATGAGCCCTTGATGCAGTCCCAGAATACCAAAAACCCTTGACCTACGGTGCTGACACTTGACCTCCCAGCTTGTTTTGTTGTGCAGGGGAATGCTCTTCTGTGCGTGCCGAATGTTCTCAAGGTGTACTTGGAAAATGGACAGACGAAGGCTTTCAAATTTGACACCACCACGACGGTGAAGGTATTGTGGCGTGGTTGGCTACCATTATTCCTCCATTTAATCTGTGCTACTTCACAAAAGGTAAAAATAGACCAGGAATTGATTGTCCGAGACGATCTAGAGAACCTGGACCCCCGATGGGTAGATACAAAGCTTACCAGATTTGGGGGGCAGGGAGTGAAGAATGGAAATAGGCTCTGGGCTTTTACAGCCCAATTTTTTTGGAGCTGCTCAACACCTAGGTTGACATAGAGCTGCAGGTGCTCAGCAGTTCGCAAATGAAGCCGTTAGGTTTTAAAATTGCTTAGGATAAACTCTAGCGGTACAGCAGGTATGAAAGATCTGCGGGCAGGCCTGGGAACGCATTGGGACTTCACCTTCAGCAGGGCAGTGGAGCGATAAGCATGGGAGAGTGACTGCTGTTCGTGCTGCCATTCACCCAAAGGAGGGTTGCTGAAATCGGTCCGCCTGGAAGGGCAGAGGCGAAGGGATAAGGGAGGTATAAAGGGATCAGGAAAGTAGAAGTCCAGAAGGAACTAATGAGGAACCTTGGAGCGAGAGAAGAGACAAGGTTAATGGCCTGGATTGGGTACCATGAGAACTTAGAATTAGAATCATAGAAGATTAGGGTTGCGAGAGACCTCAGAGGACATCTAGTCCAACCTCTGCTCAAAGCAGGACCAACCCCAACTAAATCATCCTTGAAGAGCTGGCGAAGATGCCAAGATCCCAAAGAGCCTGTCAAAGGAAGTATCCAAACGGTGGTAGTAAAATGAGCCTGTCGCTCCATCTGGTCTATAGTGGGTTGTGAGAAAACCATCACCACTGTGCCATGGAAGCGGGAGGGAGTCTCTCTGATCTCAAATGCAGCCCTTCCAGCTGAAAAGTCCATGATTAGCTTGCAGAGCTGTCGTTAGCATGCTGGAATTTAGCGCCTCTTCATTAATATCCAATTCCGTTACGTATCCTAGTGATGCCCGGCTGTTGTGTTTAAAATGCCTGAAAGCAGATTGTCCCTTGTGTCTTCCACAAGGGGGGAGGGATAGCTCAGTGGTTTGGGCATTGGCCTGCTAAACCCAGGGTTATGAGTTAAATCCTTGAGGGGGCCATTTAGGGATCTGGGGCAAAAATCTGTCTGGGGATTGGTCCTGCTTTGAGCAGGGGGTTGGACTAGATGACCCCCTGAGGTCCTTTCCAACCCTGAGATTCTGTGATTCCATTGGCAGGACATAATCCTCACCTTGAAAGAGAAGCTCTCCATCCAAAGCATTGAGCACTTCGCCCTGGCCTTGGAAGAACAGTACAACATTTCTAAGATCTACCTGCTGCACGAGGACGAGCTCATCGAGCAGGTCAGTGCTTCCTGTGGAGCTCCTGCCATGCCTGTCTGAGCAAGGCAGCCTTTGTCATGCAACCCGCTCAGAAAAGAGCCCTTGCCCAGCGGCTGACGTTTCCCTGGACACATCTCCAAGGATGCCCAGGTTGTGCAGACGGGATGGGGGAGGTAGTGTTGGGTGGCAGGAAGGGGATTTGGTGGGTTGGGAGAAGGAGGAGGTCAGTGGCTGAGTGCGAGACCTGATCGTGAGCTCCCGCATCAAACTGGGGATTCGGAGCGGCTTTGCCTCCCCAGAGACGCCGCCGTCCTAGTTCTGCCTGTCCCACGCGCGCTAAGTAGTGACGGCACGGCAGCCTGGCCTTGCTGCTCTGGTGACGGACCCGAGAAACAGCACCGCCAGAGTGAAAACGTTCGTAGCACCTCGCTCCGTTCCTGCAGATGGCAACGGGCAGCTCTCGTGGCCGGCTTGTTTTGCTGACGCTTCTTCCTGGTGCCCTTGTTTCGTAGCAATAAGGCCATGTAATCTGAACCCCTGCATATCACAGGCCGTTCAGTGTCACCAAGATACCCCTAAACTGAGCCCAAAAGCTTCAGTTAGACTAAAGCATTTCAGGCCTCAGGCCATCATGCGCCCCAGGCAGAGAAGAGGAGAGGCCAAGCAGCAGCAATGGCAGGGAATACATTGTGTGTGGTGTGCCCAGATGATCCCAGCAAGTGGTCCGTGGTGCAGGCTGCAAAGGGAGGTGAAAAGCCCCCAAGGTCCCTGCTAATCTGACCTCGAGGAAAATTCCTCCTCGACCCCAGACTAGGTGATCATCTTGACCCTGGACATGTGAGCAAGACCCACCAGCTCGGCATCTAGTAAGAGGATTTCCCTAGACCACCTCTGAGCACTGGCCTGCCCTGTCCAGTGTGGCCAATCCCTGCTCCTTCAGAGGTGCCCTTTTCTGGAGGCCCAGTTATCTGGGACTATATAAAAAGAAATTGAGGCTGCGGTTTTCCAAAGCAGTCGGCGAGGGGTTGCCTGGCTGGGCTTCCCTTTGAAGTCAATGGGAGTTTTGCCCCGGCAGAGTTAGGCCAACCCTGAGCGCTATTTGCAAATCCCACCCCTAGCATTTCTATTTCTTGTCTTTATTTCCCAGGTACTTTATGTTCCTAACTTTGAGCTAAGACTCTGAGCAGCCCTTCCTCACTCCCGGACATCTCCCCAGTCAGGGAGACAGGCGCAAGATGTGGAGGCTCACTCGTTAAGATCCCATTACTAAATACCAGGCATACGTCGCTTTGGGACCTTCTCTTTCCAGCCAGTTGTGGGTTTATCCAAAATCAAATATGCTAATATAATCCAGTGACTTTCAGGTTTAGTTGACATTTCGGTAGCACAAATAGCATTTTAATCTCCTCTGTCTTTTTTTTTTTTTTAAGTGCTTTCCTCTGTTGTCATAGTAGGGCCATGTGATCAGTCTCTGTGTAAGCGGGGGAATGGTCCCGCTATTGGGGGGAACTTTCCTGGCTTCTGCACTACCCTGGTGAAGTGGGCTAGCGAAAGGATCTGAGTCTCGCTTCTACTTCCTTTACCCAGAGGCCTCCCTGCCCTTGAGGGCTCCCCTTCCACTCTCCTGTGTGGCAGAGTCCTCGTAACCCCAACAAGGCTGGGCCCAGGATTCCTGGGGGGCTCAACCCCCAACCCTGCTATGGTCACCTAGGACAGGGGCTAGGGTGTCCCCACTCCGGGGTACTCTCTCTGCACTGGGCACCTCCCTGACCCACTGATCATTTCATACAATTTAAAGCAAATACAAGTTGTTTAATTAACAATTAATCTAAAGAAAAGAATAAGGAAAAATGGGAGTGGTTAAAGGAAAACACATCACCCTGCTCTGTGGCAGGGAACATCACAAACAGTGTCTCTGGAACGTCAGGGCAGTTCGCAGTCTGTTCCTTGTAGGTCCCAGATTTCCTTCTCAGGCCCTGGCTCTGCTGCAGGGATGCTGCGGGTTGGACACTTGCAATGGTGGTGGCCACACACCTCCGGGCTTTGAGTGGTGGGACCCTTCTTCCCAGCATCAGCCCCTTGTCAGGTTACGGTCCCCCTCCAGGTCTGGCCTGCAAGGGCCCTTGGCTAGGGGTGTCTTTCTGTGCTGGGCCCTTTGCCCAAGGTCCCCACCTGGGCTGGCCCCACTTGGTCACCACACCTGGCTCTGTGGCTGCAGCTCTGCTCTCAGCACAGGATCTGCTCTCCCTGGGCTGCGTCTCTGGCTCTGTGGCTGCGCCTCTGGCCCCTCTGGGTCTGGCCCGGTTCTGCTCTCCAGCTCAGCTTGGCCCCTGCTTTCCCCTTAGCGTGGCCCCACTCAGTCTGAGCCAGGCAATTCCCGCTCACACAGAGGACAGGACCCCCCTGGCCTCCTGTCATGCTGACTAGCCTGCCCGCCCTGTCAATCAGGCTGACCTGGAGCATTGGCCTCTCGCCATTGTTCCTGGGGACTGTCAGTCTCAGGGTCCTGTTTTCCCATGGACCCTTCCCCTTTCAGTGCTGGGAGCTAGCCAACCAAAACACCCCACTGAATGTTAGTAAGGGGGCAACAGTCCCCTTACATCTGGTTTGTAGCATTACATATTCACAAGATTTATATTTATGACACTGAGACCAGGTGTAGGTCCTTTGCCCCAACTTGTTATTGTCCCAGCTGAAATAGTGTGAGTGGATTTGGACTAGCTGTTGTGCCCGGATCCCAATTAAACGGTAACCTCGCTGGGGCAGAGCCTATCTCTGTGCAACGGTGCAGCACCTAGGGCTCTGGGCACAGCCCAGTGCAAATCAATCATCTTAATGGCTTTTCTGGGAGGTTGTGGAGTCTTTAATGAAGTTCTGCAGTGGAGTAGCCTCCACTTCATCTGACTTTACTTCTCATGTTGCTTCCCTCCCAAAGAGTCACTCGTGCCTCCTTGTCACTAGAGTGAGTGGCCGACTTGCCCCCAATCCAGACGCCGAGTCCTTTGTTCTGTAGCGTGTGAAGGGCTGCCCTGTGCCACTTCTTTGCACCTGCTGGTCAAGCATGGGTTTATTCAACGAGGGATTCGAGGAGCTGCTATTGTTTAACGCAGTTTTATTTTGTTCGTTCCAGGTGGTCCAAAGGAAAGACTCCCATGATTACCGGTGTCTCTTCAGAGTCTGCTTTATCCCTAAGGATCCATTGGACCTCCTACAAGAAGATCCAGTTACCTTTGAATACCTTTATTTGCAGGTAAAAATGGAACGTCCCATACTGTATTGATAACCCTTTGTGTCCTAAGGCCTTGCCTCCCATTTAAGGTAAAGTGTGATACACCTCTACCCTGATATAACGCGACCCGATATAACATGAACTCAGATATAATGCAGTAAAGCTGTGCACTCCGGTGGATCAAAGCAAGTTCGATATAACGCGGTTTCACCTATAACGCGGTAAGATTTTCTGGCTCCCGAGGACAGCGTTATATCGGGGTAGAGGTGTATTTAAATCACTATTGTTAAACTGGTGCCAAAAACTGCGTGGACATTATCTGGCTCTGAGTGGCTTAGTGATTCCTAATCTGAGCCTTGACTTGTTAATTACTTGCGCCCTTCGCAGGCGCCGACTCCGTGGGTGCTCTGGGGCTGGAGCACCCACGGGGAAAAATTAGTGGGTGCTCTGCACCCATTGGCTGCCAAGCTCCCGTCACCTCCCCCCACCTCATCCTCCTCCCCCACCCCGAGTGCGCCACATCCCCGCTCCTCCGCCTACCTCCCAGTGCTTCCCGCCAGCCGCCGCCAAACAACTGTTTGGTGGCGTGCTGGAAGGAAGTGGGAGGAGCAGGAACGTGGCGCGCTCAGGGGAGGAGGCAGGGCCGGGGCGGGGATTTGGGGAAGGGGTTGGAATGGGGGCAGAGTTGGGGCAAGGACTTTGGCAGGGGTGGGAAGGGGTGTGGCAGAGGCGGGGTCACATGGAAGGGATGGAGTGGGGGCGGGTCTGGGGGCAGAGTGGGGGTCAAGCACCCAGGGGAAAGCGGGGAAGTCGGCGCCTATGGCGCCCTTCACATATGAATCAAAAATGGTTGAGCCAGGCAAAAGGGGACACCCAAGCAAAGTCATTCTTCCTCTTTGCCGTGCCCCCTGCGTGTGTTAACCAGGCTGTGTCCGTTCCAGAGCTGCAGCGATGTGCTTCAGGAGCGATTTGCTGTCGAAATGAAGTGCAGCGTGGCCCTGCGCCTGGCAGCGCTGCATATACAAGAGCGGATTTACGCTTGCGCCCAGCCGCAGAAAGTCTCTTTCAAATATATAGAGTAAGTGGAAAATTCTCTGCCGTTCTAGCTGACCCACGACCCTTATATCTTTTGTACTGGGGCTGTGATAGGCACCAGAGAAATGGAAAGTGGCTAGGTCAGGGCAGTGGTAGTCGATTGGAATGTGCTTTGTCCTTGTTGTTTAATACCGATTCCAGATATTGGTTGTGCAGATCCTTTTAGAGATAGATGCACAAAACCAACTCTCTCATATCTCCCTTCTAAACTGCTCGCACGGTGTAACAGCTAGAAATGTCAGCCAGTGGGCCTCTACAGCAGCACTACTGTAACGTGTTAGGTGGTTATTGTTGCACGGGGCAGGATTTCATTTAAATAAAGGTTGCCTCTTGCCGGCGTGTTTATTGGGAGTTCTGAGTGCAGTAGCCAAAGTCATAACTGCCCAGGAATGGCCCCCAGCCAATCTATAGCGTGCGTGTCCCCTTCCTAGGCAGACACGCTCATTGCGTGGGTTGTTCTGGTAAAACAACCTCGCTCCTAAAAATTGTAAAGGGGCCATTGTTAAGTAATAGCCCAGACGTTTGTAGCTTAATACCTGCAGCCCCAGTTGGGTTATCTGTTCACTTCTGTCACTGACTTATTATTTATAGTCAAATATGCCATGCCCCGACTAACAAAGGAATAGACAGGCGCATCAAGAGAAAACTCCATGATGTGCTTAATTAGCAAGTAATACTTATTACGTTGGAAAAATTCTCCATTGGAACAACTGGCCTCTAATCTTAGACTGGCGGGAACTGTTAACCCAAAAGACACCAAAATATAATAATCTTTTAAGCAAAGCAAAGTGCACTTTACGAACGGAATCCTCAGTCCATAGATTGAGGCCAGAAGGGACCATTATAATCACCTAGTCTGACCTGTATGACATAGGCCAGAGAAACTCAGCCAGGAATTTGTGCAACAAGCCCGTAATTTCTTTTTGAGCCATACCCATCTGCTCTGTCTTCATGGCAGGAAAGACTGGGGCATAGAAAACTTTATATCTCCGACTTTACTCCGAAACATGAAAGGCAAAGACATCAAGAAAGCCATCAGCTTTCACATGAAAAGGAACCAAATCTTACTGGACCCGAGACAAAAGGTAGAACCTATGCATGTGTGTGAGGTCACTCAATGAAAGCCATCCGGCTTGGCCACTGAGCCCAGCCTCAGTGGGACTGAGCCAAGATGGTTTTAGCACCATGCTCTACACCAGCCTTCTCCAGCTGGGGTCCTCCCAGCCTTGCTACTGCATTTTATTTGGTCTTCATGGGGGCTGCATTGCACCTCTTTACTCTTCTTGCTCAGTCCCCTCTCCTTTGGTACAGCCATTTCTCCCAGCATTAGCATTGCTTGTGCACTGCTTCTGCAGGTCTAGACCAGCCCTTGTCAACAGGGTTGTCCGAGATGGGAGCCAGAAGTCACAAAGTTGGGTCTCCTCCTAAGCAGATTATTCCCAGGGACCCCCTGGACTGCCAGCTTTGCCTTAGTGTGCCCTGGACCTGAATTCTTGCCTGCTGTGCATAGGAGGAGGGCAGTCATCTAGTCAGAGGTTGTTTTTTCTGTCTGTGTGTGTGTGTGTGTGTGTCTCAAATCCATCCAGTCCTGTGCATTGTACACGTCTGGTTAGATCCAAATAAACAAATTAGAAACCCCTTTACCCACACGCCCAACTTGTCCCAGTGGTTGGTTTGTAACTTTCTCAGCAATATTTCTTTTCTTTAAAATCCAAGCACGTCCTCTCGGCCACACAGGTGCGTCTGAGCTACCTGCAGATACTTGGAGACCTGAAAATGTATAGCGGGAAAATCTTTAATGCCACCCTAATGGTATGTGCATTCATTTGTCTGTGATTTTGGCAAATCTTTGTGTTTTCTCTGGCCATCCCTTCTGTGTGTTGTGTTACCATGCTGTGGGAAACAAACTCGTGCAATGGGAGACATTTTTAGCACTATGCTGAAACTGACCAAGCCTCGTCTTGATTAAAGCGCACTTTCTGTAAAGCAGAATGTCTAATTTTTTTAACAGCTGAGAGTCAAAAACAACCCATTAACTTGCTGCTGGGGTATCTCCCCCAGATTTGTTCTGCCAGCAACACTCGCTTTATCACCCATTAGTCGTGTTTGCCCTCAACCACCTTCATGCTTTCTCCCAGTTCCGCATCAGAGCAGCTCCCTGGAACAATCCGTAAAGCTTCCCCATGTCTTCCTTCACATCCCTCCCCTGCACTCCCGTCTGCCACGGACCGCTCCCCATGGGGAGTGTTGGCGCTTCTGCTTCAACCAAACGTGCGCATTTCTCTTGGGCCCTTTCCAGCAGTCGCATTCTAACTCCTGGGTCAGAGCCTCAGCCAATGCGAACCAGCATAGCTCCTTTGAAGTCAAGACCATAAAACCATTCACTGAGGAGCCTTTTATTTATGTGTTGTTAAAAAACACAGGTGTGGCATTCAGTGTGGGTCTTGTGGATCTTCAGATGTGATTGGTCCATTGTTCCATGGGCAGGTTCTAATGCCCTTTGAAGATCTGAGAATATTTTAAATGCCATTAAAAAAAATACACTGATGTTGGTTTGGGCCAAGATTTAACCTCCCCTGAAAATGGATGAATCAGCAGTGTGCCCTTGTTGCCAAGAAGACTAATGACATATTGGGCTGCATTAGTAGGAGCATTGCCAGCAGATCGAGGGAAGTGATTATTCCCCTCTATTCGGCACTGGTGAGGCCACATCTGGAGTATTGCGTCCAGTTGTGGGCCCCCCCACTACAGAAAGGATGTGGACAAATTGGAGAGAGTCCAGTGGAGGGCAACAAAAATGATGAGGGGGCTGGGGCATATGGCTTATGAGGAGAGGCTGAGGGAACTGGGCTTATTTAGTCTGCAGAAGAGAAGAGTGAGGGGGGATTTGATAGCAGCCTTCAACTACCTGAAAGGGGGTTCCAAAGAGGATGGAGCTCGGCTATTCTCAGTGGTGGCAGATGACAGAACAAGGAGCAATGGTCTCAAGTTGCAGTGGGGGAGGTCTAGGTTGGATATTAGGAAACACTATTTCACTAGGAGGGTGGTGAAGCACTGGAATGCGTTACCTTGGGAGGTGGTGGAATCTCCATCCTTAGAGGTTTTTAAGGCCCGGCTTGACAAAGCCCTGGCTGGGATGATTTAGTTGGGGTTGGTCCTGCTTTGAGCAGGGGGTTGGACTAAATGACCACCTGAGATCTCTTCCAACCCTGATATTCTATGATGTTTTCCCTTTGAAAGAAGGTCTCCTGACATAAGGCATGACCCAACCTTGCCTGACACATGGGATTGAATCAAGGACCTCCAGAGCTAAGAGCAGAACTGCCACAGTTTATGCTAGAGAGCCAGGTTCTAGAGCTGGCAGCTGTGATGCTCATGTCCTCTGAGTACCAGGTGGAGACGGGGGCCTGGAATGAACACTCACCAGCAGGGCCGTCCCTAGGGGCGTGGGGGGCCCGGGACATTGGTGGCGAGTTTCTAATCTGCTAGAGGATATTCTTCCCTCCCCACCCCTGCTCTGCTTCTTTCCGCTCCCCTCTTCCCTGCCCAGTTCCGCCCCCTCCACCAAGCGCGCTGCGCCCTCGCTCCCCCCCCCCAGCACCTTCTGACCCCGCGAAACAGCTGATCCGCAGCAGGCACTGAGAGAGGGGGGAGGTGCTGATCGGCGGGGCCTGTCGACGGGCAGGAGGCACTGGGGGGAGGAGGAGGTTCCAGTAGGGGGGCTACTTCTCGCCCCCCCCCGCCCTTCTGCTCGCCCGCCCGTTTGCCTCCTCACCCTGCTCGCCCACCCGCCTCACCTCGCTGCCTGCTTCCTGCGGGGCCCCCCAAAGCGCGGGGCCCGGGGCAGTCCCCCTGATTCGCCGTACCCAAGGGACGGCTCTGCTCACCAGTGGATTACTATTGCTCTATCCATATTCACGCTGAGTAGGATGAGTTGAACATTTTCCATCTCTAGCCTGTCCATGGAAAATTGGGTTTTTGATTAAATTAAATGTTTCCAGAACAGTGTCTGTTTTCTGTGGGGAAATGTCAATATTTCATAATAGATAGATTTTCTTGGGCAGTAGGGGACTAAAACGTTTCACAGCACAGAACTCTTGTTCCCCTCCCCCCGACGCCAGCTCCAGGAGAGCGGAGGGTGTAGCGATGCGCCTGGGCGCTGATCACCCCAGTGAGCGCCTCTGCCATGAGATTGACGGGGCAGCCACGTTGGGGGGAAGGGGGCTCCGTCCTGTCTCTCGAGCGGCGGAATGTCTTACAAATGGATCGTTAGAATCTGGGGGGGTGTCACTTAACAGGATGTAGATGCCCATGGGAGGGAGATCCCAGTAATCCTCTCTCCTTGGTGAGCCACCTTGGGGCTGACAAGCCCCAGGTTCTCAGCACTCGGTGCCGAAGCCCGCAGTCCATCCGACAACCAGCTATGGTAAATGAAGGACCGACAGAAAGATGCCCAGCATTTTATTCCCACAAGGGACAGGGGTAAATTAAAAGATGGGGATGGGAGCAGGCAAAGGAAGCCAGGATGTTAAACACATGATCTTGCAACAACAACCCCTAAAGTCCCACCAGACCCAATGGATCTAATGAAAGAGCCCCACCTGCCCAAGTGTGGGCAGTGGGGCTGGAGCTCCATGTGGTGGGCTGGTGTCCCTTCCCGGGAGACCAACAGCTCTCCGTCAGCTCAACGGAGGCCCTGGCAACCTCGAGCCCTGGCCATCCTCCACCGGCTCCGTGTCTCTCTCCACCACAGCAGGTGGGCAGGCCTGGTGCTGGCAGAGTGAGGGGCAGAAAAGGGGACATTTCCCCCCCCCCAAGAAAAGATCTTCAGGGGGCCCCTGATTGTTTGTCAGAAAGGCCAAACTATGTGCAAAGGTGTCCAGAGTTAGCCAGCGGAACAGCAGGTTGGAGAGTCTTCATCCTTTATAGAAATTCTAAATCACAGCAAAATACCAGCCACAGTTGCCACATTTTACTGTTTTAAACACTTAAAAGCCCCGATTTTCCAGGAGTCGAACTAGCCTTTGGCCTTCTGGAAGGTGGCTTGTTGTTTGAATACCCACTCCCCCCCCCCCCCCCCACGGTACGGGAACCCTAGAACCGGCCCTGCAGCTGGGAGGATCCTCCCAGCACGGATAGGCAGCTAGCCCTAGCGTGGCCAGCTGCCCAAGTACAATGCTGTCCGATCCTGTGGGTATGTACGCAGGCAGCTAGCCTGAGCCACCGCCCGTGCCACCGCAGCCACACTGCTATTTCTAGCACGCTAGCTCGCCTCCGTCCAGCCGTGCAGGGTAGCACCCTCCCAGTGACCGTGTAGATGTACCAGGTGAGGCAGGCAGCCTCCATCTCACTTTAGTCTCTGTCTCTGGAGCTACCCACTAGTCAGGTTCGGGGGCCAGTAAAAGTTGGCCGCTTCCCCTAATTGAAACGTGCCAAGCCGTAACGCACAACTCAGGATTCTACGTCCCGCCTTGTCACGAGGTTCCTGTTTAGATTGCTATTAAGGCTGGATTCTAACCCACCTTTCTCCGGTAGCTACAGGACAGGGAATCGTATGTCGCCTTGCTGGTCGGAGCTAAGTACGGAATCAGCCAGATTATCAATAACAAGCTCAACATCATAAGCCCCCTGGCAGAGTTTGCTAACATCGGCAGGCTAGAGCTTACCGAAGAGTCTGAGAAAGCGAGCATGGTAAAAATCTACCTTCAGGATGTGAAGGTAATTGCAGCTTCAAATGAGGCGTGTGTCGGGAGAGTTGCTCTTCCATCTTCTCAACGATCTGACAGTCTAATTCAGGGGTTGGCAACCTTTTAGAAGTGATGTGCCGAGTCTTCATTTATTCACTCTGATTTAAGGTTTCGCGTGCCAGTAATCGGGGCGGCTCCAGGCACCAGTGCAGCAAACGCGTGCCTGGGGTGGCAAGCCCCCGGGGGCGTCCTGCCGGTCGCCATGAGGGCGGCAGTCAGGCTGCCTTCGGCGGCATGTCTGCGGGAGGTCCACCGGTCCCTCGGCTTCGGCGGCAATTCGGCGGCAGGCACGCCAAAGCCGCCGAATCCACGTTACCAGCGGACCTCCCGCAGGCATGCCGCCGAAGGCAGCCTGACTGCCGTGCTTGGGGCAGTGAAATACATAGAGCCGCCCCTGCCAGTAATACATTGTAACTTTTTTAGAAGGTCTCTTTCTATAAGTCTATAATATATAACTAAACTATGGTTGTATGTAAAGTAAATAAGGATTTAAAAATGTTTAAGAAGCTTCATTTAAAATGAAATTAAAATGCAGAGCTCCCTGGACCAGTGGTCAGGACCCAGGCAATGTGAGTGCCACTGAAAATCCGCTCGCGTGCCGCCTTTGGCACGCGTGCCATAGATTGCCTACACCTGGTCTAATTGAATTCTTAATGCTAGTAAAGACAGCGACACGTTTGTTTTGCTGTTTCTGTTATCTTCATAAATGCAGTGGTGGGACTTTTTTCCTAGTTACTTTTATAGTATATCGCTGGCTATCATGACCAATGTGCTTTAACACTGAATTGTCTCCGAGTGCCTAACCATTTGACACGCTAGCAGACTGTATTTATCAGAGCTTAACTGTCCCTTGACAATTCTTGTAAGGTAAAATATTTTGCACTGGATACAATGCAAAGGGAGACAGGAGAGCCATTAGAAAAGATGCAGCCCGGTCAAGGAAAATGAGATTCCTTTTAAAAATATTTGGCTGGTTCTTCGTCAGTAGGACACTGGGCATCAAAGAAAAATCTGTTTTCCCTTCCTCCTTGTGGCCCACTCTGTAATTCACCTCTCCGTATCTGGGAGATGGGGAATGTCCTTTTATTTAGTGTACATCTCTGCAGGTCACGTAGGGGGCCTAACACATTTTTTTTCATTACAGTTGCTGACGCTGATGCTAGAATCAAACAGTGCCAAGGATCTCGCCTGCCTCATTGCAGGTTACTACAGGCTGTGTGTCGACTCGGGCATCACCATATTCATGTGGGGGGAGGCTAAGCAGCAGGCCCACCGCATCTCCACGGAAGAAGGTAAGAACTAGTCGCCTTTTTCAACAAAGGGTGGCGAGTTGACTAATCACTTAGGAGCATCTGTCACCGTAGACACAGGTCAGGTGCAGAGTTTTCTCCTAGGAAGTTAGTCCCCTCTTGAGCCCCATCTCACGGCTCCCAACTCCTTGAAGCTATTGGAAAGACTGTTCTCTTTCTGCTTACCCTGGAAGCTACTTGGGGCGGGGACTGTGCCTTTGTTCTGTGTCTGTACAGCACCTGGCACAGTGGGACCTGGTCCATGACGGGGGCGCCTAGGCACTACTGCAATACAAAGAAATAATAGTAATGATTATCATTATAATAACAATAATAAGCCACACATAGGAGAGGGTTCAAAGAAGAGCCACGAGAATGATTAAAGGATTAGAAAACCTGCCGTGAAGTGATAGACTCAAGGAGCTCGATTTATTTAGCTTAACAAAGAGGTTAAGGGGTGACTTGATCAGTCAATAGTACAAATATTGACGAATGGGCTCTTCGATCTAGCAGAGAAAGGTCTAACACGATGCAAAGGCAGGAAGTCGAAGCTAGACAAATTCAGGCTGGAAATAGGGTGTAACGTTTTAACAGTGAGAGTAATTAATGGCTGCACCGACTCACGGAGAGTTGCCCGCGATGGGGAATCCACCACAATTTGTAAATCAAGGCCGGAATTCCCGTCGGAAAGCTCTGTGTTACCGGGCAGGTCAGACTAGGTGGGCCCAGTGGGCCCTTCAGCCTGGGAATCTAGGCATTAGACTGTATTAGTGACCAGCTCCAGCACTGGCCTCCGCTTGTAGGCCGTGGCCCTGTGGGACAGACTGTGCTCTGTGCTCGTTTGCTCGGAATCCGAGCAGCAGTCACAGGAGTGGGTCTCTTTCTAGGAGTGCAAGGGGACTGAAATCCTGCTGCTTCTGTGCGAGTTCGGCTGCTCTACCCAGCCGTTTGCATTGGCCAGTGCTCACAGCAAGCACGGTGTCTTTATGTTGCAGGGTACGAGTCGAGAGCCTGCAGCGACTCCGAAGACTCTTGGGAATTGGATTCCTCTGCAGAGCGCTTTTTGGACCCCCCCTGGCTGAACCCCGGCAGCATCCAACCTCTGTGTGAGGAGGAGGAGGAGCTGCCTGAGCTGGAGCCAGAGAGCAGAAACCCCGGAGGCAGGAGTGACGTGACGGACAGTGCGTCCGAAGCCTCTGACTCGGCCAATACCGAGAGCAGAGGTTGCAAGACCAGTGGCTCGAGTGACTCGATGGACGCTCTGGAGGAGGACGACTTAGAGGCCTGCTCCTCCAGCAGGCCACAGTTCCTCCAGTTTTTCACACCCACGATTGAAGAACTCAACTGCCAAGACAAGAGCGTCTTCGCTCTGGCCAACAAGGAGGAGAGCGGTGGGGCAGAGTCTGAAGGTTTCCTTTGTTTCTTGCAGTTATCCCAAGGAAGCCACCCTGTGCCTGAGCAGACAAGCCCCGAGCAAAGAGGGGAGAATGTGGCGGATGCTTCGGCCCTCAAGACCAAGCTGTCGGAAGAGAACGTGATGGAGTATTACAGTCTCTGCTCCAGCATATCTCCAGGCAGCAACGGAGAGAGAAGCATCCTCAATCGTAGCCCAGGGAACGGCTCTGTGAAGGACCTGCTGGCTGAGTCGGGCCAGCAGGAGGGATTCTGCAAGGTGGATCCAACGGCAAAGGAGACTGATCTCATCCTGCACCCGCCTCCGGGCTTCGGGGACACCAGCTCCGAGGATGAATTCTACGATGCCGCGGACCGGCTGACCCCGACAGACGCCCTGGCAGGTGCGCTCAGAGAAGAGCTTATGTAATAAATCAGATCAGTAGGGCAGGGACGCTCTCTTACCCTGTGCACCTGGCAGGACAGGACCTGATCATTCCTGGGGTCCTCTGGGTGGTACGGCTGGACGAGTGATGAATAACGAACCTAGGGGTGGTCATGCGTCAGATCCACAATGCCGAGAACATGTCCCCCTTATTCAATTTCCCAAGGTTGTCCTGAAGCTCTTTGGGCTCGCAAACAAGCTTTAAACGTCCCTTCTCCAAGAGTGAATCCCTCGCAGGCAGAAATGCCGTGCAGAGAGAGCGCCTCGCTATCGGAGCTATAGGGTTGGGTGGGATTTTTCAGTAGCACCCAGGTGAGTTCGGAGCACCAGTCCCAGTGAAAGTCACAAGACCTGTGCTCCTAAAACAGTTTGGCATTCTCGAAACCCCACCCGCTATCACAAGCACACCGGAGTACAGATACATATGGAACACGCATGTTATTTAAAGGTACACGTGTCATTAAGCCTTCAGAGTACCCATGTGAGTTTGCTGTGTTCGCTGTGTACATGATGGACTTTGCAAAGTGTGTGTGGTCCCCAAGAATGCTGTGGGAGGTGCAGCTGGCCCAGAGGGTGACAGCTGTGCTCGGGCGTGGCATGGGCTGACAGGAATCCTGGGAGGTGTAGATACAGGAGCAGGCCAGAAGAAAAGGAGTGGGAAAGCAGTGTAGGGAGGGAGGAGCCACTGTGTGATGGTGGGAGGCTGCCAGGAAGGAGATAGGGACCCATTCCTGCCAGGCTTGCCTAACCCCTGACACCGAGCGATGATTCTTAGACATTCTTAAAACCTAAGGAAATTCCCAGACTAAAAGTTGAAAAACGCTATCGCTTAAACTCAGCCCCAAAACCCCAGGAGAACCCACTGCAGCTTCCTCTCTCTTCCCCTCGGACAGATCACAAACTACCATTCTGTTTTACAGCCCACCAGCCCATGTCTGGACAACACAGAAATGCATAGCTACGGGCACTCACGCAACCTTCACTTCTTTTCCCCTAGTTCCAACCTGAAACCAGGCAGAAATTCCAAGACCACCTTATCCATCCATCACCCCCACCAATTAAGGCCTAGAGTAAACCCCGAAAAAGAAAAGTTTTCAAAAGAAAAATGATTCGTTAAGCAAACAGCCATACCATTAGCACTTACACCCTGCTACCATTATACTCCCACTCCAAATGATGTGTCAATGGGTGATACGTCCCCGGACAACGGAGTGAGCTACAGCCTTACTATCCTGGAACCTAACCATACCTTTTTCACGAATTTACCCCTTTTATAATTAACCTGAAACTGCCCTTTCCCTGAATTCTAGTTCTACCACCGCCTTATGGGCTCTTTACAATCCACACTATTGAAGTTAACAGCTGCACCCCCGTCCCTCCCATGCTATCAATGGAGATCGCATTTTAACAAACAATTCTCAAAAACACTCATTTAAAAACCCTGCAAAAACCAGCTACCACGACCAGCAGCTTGTAACAAAGCTAGACTAGCCCCTGTTCAGCAGTTAGTGTAATTAACCCTGGGTCATGTCCTTGCTAAGTCTTACTTTCCCATAACACTCTGTCTCCTATACTCTTGTATGCTTAGGCCCCAAACCTAACTTCTGCTTAGTTCTTAACCTAAACCATCCTATGAGCTACCCCCTCTGTGCTGAGCCACGTAGGACGCAAGTTTGTCACAGCCCCCCATTTACAGAGCTTTAGCTCAAACTATAGCAGTTTGTGCTTTTAGTGCTCAAGGGTCCCCAGTTCAATCCCCGGTGTCTCAGCCAAGATGGCCGCCATCCCCGATGCATGGTTCTCATCAGTCCAGGAGATCCCATGAACAACCCGTGGCCCTCTGTGTGTACACTACCATTTCCTTACCCTTGTGTTCTCTTCTTTCCTGGCAGGCTCTAAGGCACTGACCCGTGAGGGGAAGGGCGATTCCTGCTTCCTGAAGAAGTCAAGGTGCTACAATCTGGGGGAAAGCTGCATGTCGAGACAAGCTACCAGGGAGAAGCACAGAAAGGAGAAGGAGCTGAAGCACGCCAAGAGCCTGAGAAAGAGGAGATCTTTCCTACAGACGGATTACACATCGCAGGTTACCTTCCCGGTGGCTCCATCCCCCGCCCTGGAGAGCGCTGATCCTGCGTGCTGCTCTGAACGGGAGTCCCAGCTGCCCTCCATCTCTCTCACTCGCATGACATCCTCCTTGGACGACACCACCGGGGAACCCCCACTGCTGGCAGCCAGGACCTTTGCCCAGCTAGAGCCTCGGAGCCAAGCCAAGAGTAAAAACCCTTCATCTGCCTTCATGGAAATGGAGCCTGACGCCACGGAAACCAACTCGGTAACCGCCTCGGTCATCCCTTCCATTTCAGCCAGTCAGCTCCAGGGTGACCAGGAAGGGAAAGAAACTTTGGACCTAACCCCATTGCCCAGCTGTGCGGAGAACAGCCTGGGGCCTCTTGGTTCTGCATGCGCGCGTGACAGTGGCTGCGTCAGTCCTGAAATAGCCTTCCATTTGGGAGGCATCAGAAACCCAGAACAAGCAGGAGGCGCCTGGGACAGCCCCGGTGGCTGTGGTCGCCCATTTTCTGAAACCGAGGATGGATGTATAACCCGCACAGTGCCGCAAGAGCAGCCGATGCCACAGAGTGCCGCGGAGGCTCTGGAAGCCCACCGTGAACTCGAGACGTCTGCACAGCCGGGCGAAGGAGGGATACCTGCTAGTGCTGTGCCAGTTCTTTCTCCATTGGGGTGCTACAGAGGCAAGCCGTTGCCCCAGGCTGCAGCTTCAGACCTGGGTTCTCTATCCACTGCTGATAAAGGAGAAGCATGTGAACAGTTTGTGCCATCATCTCCCTTTGCAAGGGGAACAGGTGGTCCCACTAGCTGTGCAGTGAAGCCAGAGGCTGAAATGGTATCTGGAGAGAAAACCAACACGAACCTAAATGAAGAACCCTTAAAAAGAGTGGAAGATAAAAACCATGTGGGTTTCTCTAATGCCACGGAGCTGCTGTCCGACTTTAACGGAGCGTCGGGAATAATCACTCGCCTCTCCTGGCTTTCGTTTGGAACCAGGACAGACCAAGCAATGCCCTGCCAGCAGGGGGGCATAGAAGATACTGACCAAGCTGTTGACCAACGTCCCTGGACAGCAGAGCATTCCGACTCAGGTGCCCTAAGGAAGGAAACGCATTTTTCCTCAGCTTCTCCGAAAGCGCGTCCTCCTCCGGAGCTGCTCAGTGGCCAGCGCACAGAGGAGAGAGAACCCAGAGAAGATGCACTATATGTGGATGGTCGCCCCGAACAGCCCCAGCCCACTCTGACTCCCCTTCTCACGGAGGAGACCGCAGAGCAAAGAAAGGGCTGCCACTTCAACACATCACCGGGGCTACGTTCTCCTTCCCCCAAAGACACTGATGGCGCCTCAGCACACAGAGAGGGAAACTTTGGTGCAGATCAATCACTGCTTTGTGTGGCCCATGAAAAAGATGCCCCCGTGTCTACGAGCTGCAGCACAACTCGTCCTTTGGGCTTGACCAGTGTTAAGGGGACCCTCTTCCCCAAAGCTGGCACGGACAAGTGCAGCTGTCACTTGTCTTACGCCAGCTGCTTCCGGGGGCTAGACAATGACCTAGATTATGAGTATGTTGATTCTGCACATAGCACTTCCTCCAGGCCTTTAACAACCCCACCGGCTGCTGGGAGCTTGTCGTTTCTAGACCAGCCCCCTCCCAGGACCACGGACGAGAGTGTGAGTGAAAACGGCCCATGGCCGGAAACTCACCTGGAAGCGCTGGCTCAGTTGCAAGAGAGAGCAGGGAAGTCATCGGCTGACTTCTCTCCGTTCCTGGCAAATGTGGCAGAGCTCCAGGCCATTGTGAGGCAGTTCTCAGGAAACCGAACGAAACACCCTCGAGATGCGTGCGCAGAACATTACTCTGAACACAAGCACGTGCTCTGCGCGGAGTCCCGCAAGCTGATGGCCAGCTGCCAGAAGGTCCTACAACCAGACAGGCCTTCTGAAGAGCTGTCCAGTGCATTGCAGGAGACCTTCCAGGACCTCATGCGACTGACGGCGCTGTGTTTCCAGTTCACAGCCTGTGGGCTGTGCGGGAGACGCCACAAGGAGCTCACCGTCAATCTGAAGGACGTGGTTTGCACCTACCATCAGTTTGTCCTCGCTGCTCTCCAGACCGGGGGGAAGGACTGTCGCGATTTCAGTGCCACGCTGCTAGCACGCCAGGGCACAGCCCTCACGGCGGCAGTGTTCTGTCTAACCCAGCGGTTCAGGGCAGCGCCGGCGGTGTGAAGACAGCAGGTCCATGAGACAGACTCTTAAACTCGTGTACCGCTGACAGGAAAGTACCCAACAAACGTTTACTGTATAACCCATTAACCCAATAAAATATCTCCTGCAGAAAAGCAATGCGAGTCATTCAGCGGTCTGGCCGCACACCTCAAGGCAGGATCATGCACAAGACTCAACCGAGTTTGGGTCAGCTGCCCTGTTTGCTCACTCGATGACGTTCCAGTCCATCAGGGGATAATGTTGGGGGAGGTGAGTCCACGGCCCACCCACCCGCTCTGTTTGTATAAAAAAATAATGGTCTCGAACGCAGAGCGCAGTTTGTGGCTTTTTTCCCATGGCTCCAGTTTGGGGTGTGTTTCCTGGGTAGCGCGGCGTGTCGTCCCATCTTACTCAGGGCCGGCTTTAGGCCGATTTTGCCGATTCCCCGGAATCGGGCCCCGCACCTAAGAGGGCCCCGCTCCCCCAGAACAAGCCCCACAGCCTCGCTCCCCGGCCAGAGCGCCGGCCCAAGCCCCGCGGCCCTGCTCCCCCAGCCACAGCGCCGGCCCAAGCCCTGCAAGTCCGTGGCCCCACAACCCCGGCAATCTGAAGTGCCGCTGAAGACTAGGAGTGCCGCCCGGTGAGTACAAGCCCCACGAATTGGGCCCCACACTTGCTAAAGCCGGCCCTGATCTTACTTTACATTTCAGACATTGTAAACAGGCACTGAATGGAACGTAGCGTCCGACAGCAGGGTCAGCTCTGCATTCTCCACCCCAGAATCTCGGGGCGGCTGTCGGAGTTGCAGTGGAAACTGATTTTGTAGAATCCGACTCCAGTACCTGCAGCGCTAAGTCATTCCACTGCCAATGGTTCCTCTGTAGCTTCCAGAGAACTTAACACCTGAAGGCAGCGGCAGCAGCAGCAGCGTGGTATAACCACAAACCAGCTACCACGGCCAGTAGCTTATCACAAAGCTAGACTAGCCCCCGTTCAGCAGTTAGTATAACGCAGCAACTGCCTTGAAATCACTGAAGGCAGCAACTTACTAAGCAGAAGGCAGGACGTGTTCCCGAAACTCCCCTCCCCTTCTCCCTGTAGCCACGCCCCCTGGGGCTAGGCGGGGGCAGAATGGGAGTGTGACCACAGGGCATTAGGCACTGTGCTATATGGACAAGTTCAGCGCAGGGTTAGACAACACGTAACACAGCTGTGGCCTCTGCTTAAAAGGCTGCCTTCCATTAGACAACTCAGGCACTTACACATTCCAGCGACAGCCTCTAACAGCAACCCCAACGTCCAGATTCCACCCAGCAGCGACGTCCAGCAGGGCTGGAAGATGAGCCATGAGACCACGTCAAAAAGCAAAGCCTCCCCTCTACCTGCACACCCGCCCAAGGGAGCAGGGGGTCATTGTGTGCGGTGGCACTGCTAGAATTTGGAGGGAGGGCCGGGAGAGAGAGGCCTGGGGGAATTCTGTACCAAAAAATTAAACATTCTGCACCCAGTATTTGAAAAGTCTGCAAAATTCTGCATTTTATTTGCCAAAATAACACACTCAGACCAGTTTCAATTAGTTTGGTAATTTATTTCATAATAGGTGTCAGCAAGTATGTCTGTGACAATACGGACAACGAAAAAGATTCAGGAAATGGTTTTGACAAATAGGTGCCTTAGTAGGCCTATAAATACAGAACTGTATTTCTCACCGCCGCCCCTCCCTTCCCCCCGAAGCAATGCAAAGGCTTGGGGGAGTTGGGGGTAACAGAGATGCTGAGGGAAGTAATTGCTGGGCAGGAGCCGGAGTGTGAACGTGGGGGGGTTGTTGGGTGTGGGTGGGTGGGAGACGTAGGGAACAGGGTTTTTGAGGGGTAGAGGGAGATTGTTAGGGACCCTCCTCCATGCAGACCCTGGCTGCTCCCATTCAGTCAGGCGCATCTGCCTGTCCCCATAGGGCCGTGCACCCCCCAACCCATGTGTCCTCCCACCCTCGCTAACACCTCCATGTCTCCCTGTGCCCACATTCCCATGTCTGTGCCCCCACTCAGCTACCCCTTACCCCCTGTGTCCCCACGCCCCCCACTCAGCTACCCCTTACCCCCCCTGTGTCCCCACACCCCCCACTCAGCTACCCCTTACCCCCATGTGTCCCTGCGCCCCCACCCCCATGTGTCCCTGCACCCCCACCCCCATGTGTCCCATGCCCCCACGCCCCCACTCAGCTACCCCTTACCCCCATGTGTCCCTGTGCCCCCACGCAGCTACCCCTCATCCCCATGTGTCCCTGCACCCTCTCCCCTGTGTCCCCCTAGGGCCCCGCACCTCCACCTCCTCTCCCATTCAGCCCCTCCCCCAGTCTGTCCTCCCTCAATGTCCCTTATGAACCTGTCTGTGACACACACACCCCAGCAGACCCATATGCCCCACACTGTTTCTCCCCCCCACCCCCGCATATCCCCTGTCTCCTGACCTGGCCCCACAGGCAGGGTGCTACCTTCTCTTCCCTAGCAGCAGATGGGGCTAGCCTGGAAGCAGCTGTTCTGTTCTAGTGCCACAGTGGCCCCTGGTGGGCAAAAGGCATAACTTCAGCAACTTTCCCTCAGAAGTTATTTGCTGCAGGGAAAAAGAAAATTGTGCTTGGCCCATGAATGCTGCGCATGCGCAAAATTCCCCCAGGAGTAAACACTGCAGCCAGCCACAGCACCTGCAGCTGTTTGTTAGCTAGATCTTTAAATACTTTGAGCCCAACTCTCAGGTACATTAAGGCCCCATCCACATCTCCGGCTGCATAAAGGAGTCCTAGGATGTGGCTGTACAGCAGCTGTGGGTGTCATTTGCCGCTCATGTAGACATTCCTGCACTTTAGAAAATAGCAGAGAGAGGATGCCACAGGGTAGGTTTCAGAAGCGTGCCTGCCTGCCCATGAATATTCATTTAAGTGGCCTGCACAGAAGCTCATGCTACAGCATCTTCACTTCCACTTTTAGCGAGCTAGGTAGAGTACAGCTAGTGCTGGTACATTGCTACGAGCTGCAAATCACACCCCCACCTGCAGCGCACACAGCCCCCCCCCACTGGAATGAGACTCAGGCCTTCTAAATGTAGTTTGGGTGTTTTTCCCCTGCCATTTAAATGGGGGAAGTGTGTTCAACAAAGGTAGGTGGCAACAGCACTGGATAAGCTAACGAACTTCCCTTTATGTGCACTTTATACTTAAAAATGTTTATGCTTCCTTTCTTCCTGGAATATATCCTGGCAGTATAACACACCACAGCTTACAGAAGGTGAATAGGTAAAGTGGGGCGATAGTATCGATTTAGGGCATCTTCCCTGCAAGAACTGTCTTCATCCTAGTGCTTGTTTCAAGAGAGCAGCTATCAGTGGTTCCTGGTGGGGTGGGGGAATCAAGAATAAATATTCTATTATAACATTAATTAGATAAGTATCAGAGGGGTAGCCATGTTTGTCACTTTTTACAGATCGAGACTGAGTCCTGGAGAACCTTATAGACCAACAGACGTATTGGAGCATAAGCTTCTGTGGGTTTCAGGGGATGCATGTAGTGGAAATTTCCAAAGGCAGGTATAAATATGCAGGCAAGAATCAGTCTAGAGATAACGAGGTTAGTGCAATCAGGGAGGATGAGGCCCTCTTCTAGCAGTTGAGGTGTGAACACCAAGGGAGGAGGATATGGATAAATGGACACAAGTCAGATATCAGGAATGGCAATATACAAAAACCTGTAGGAGAACACTTCAACCTCCCTGGCCACACAATAGCAGATGTAAAGGTAGCCATCTTACAGCAAAAAAACTTCAGGACCAGACTCCAAAGAGAAACTGCTGAGCTTCAGTTAATCTGCAAATTTGACACCATCAGCTCAGGATTAAACACAGACTGTGAATGGCTAGCCAACTACAAAAGCAGTTTCTCCTCCCTTGGTGTTCACACCTCAACTGCTAGAAGAGGGTCTCATCCTCACTGATTGCACTAACCTCGTTATCTTTAGACTGATTCTTGCCTGCCTATTTATACCTACCTGTGGAAATTTCCACCACATGCGTCTGACGAAGTGGGAATTCACCCACGAAAGCTTATGCTCCAATACGTCTGTTAGTCTATAAGGTGCCCCAGGACTCAGTATCTAATTAATGACAAAGTAGCAGAAATATGGGTACAGCATTACAAGAGAAACTTTAGGAGATAAGAACGTTGTGTTTTACCTGTAAAAAGATTGTTCCAGTTAACTGCTACACTGGTGTAGTTAACGACTAACCCCACATTGCTTACTTGTAATTAACATGACAATCAAAACCTTAAGGGATTTTTGTACATCTTCTCCCTGCCCCAAAGAGGAACTGGTAGTCCAGTGGTGCAGACAATTTCCAAAACACTAACAAAACACCGGCAAGAAGTGACAAATTCCAGTTGGTCTGTATTTGAAGCCCAGGGCTGACCCTTGTTTTCCAGCAATACAGCAATGAGGTAGAATGTATGAAACTGATGAGCTCCTTATGCCAGGTGAGCCACATTTCTCTGTACACAAGCTACGCTGATGCCGCTGGTTGAAATAACGAGGGAGGAGTTTGCTTCCTTTGGCCGTGCAGCCTATTAACATCACAGAATGAAGAGTCTTCTTGCGTGTTGCTAAGCAGATGCATTTCCCATCATAGAGCTGTTTCCTGGAGAACGTAGCCTTTTCCAGGAGGAACTCCAGCTTTCAACGCTTCTGGCCAGCTCTGGGTCTCATAGTAAGTTGATAAGACATCAAAGACTGTCAGAAAGAGTGATCAAGATCAGTCTAAATACAGCAATCACTGGAAATCTGGGCTCGTTTGTCACTAGTTGGAACAAAGTCTGGAAGATTTGACAGCTGACAGCAGCCAGGCATCGATGCTATGGTTTAGAATCTGATGGGCAGGCACCCTAGGAAACTCGTTTGTGACCAGAGATCACGTATCGGTAGCTAAAGATCAATGGCATTAGGAAATTCTGCCTTCTAGCTGACAGCCATGTTGACCTCCTGACAAGCCACCACGGATCAACTACAATTTCCCGGAAAAGCAGAACATACCAGGGCCTCTCCCCTAAGAGCAGCTTCTCCAGTCACACTTCCGTGTTTCCTAACCCTGCTCTTCACGGTTTGTAACTTTAAGGTGGACACTTTCACGTTTATTAAACTTGGGCCAACTTTTCACACTTGGGTGCCTCAAGATAGCGGCGTGCTCTGGAGCGTTAGGAAAAACAATCAGGCCCCCTTCAGCCGGGGTCGACAGTGAGCGTTGTGAGCACAGCTTCCGGCACTCGTGTTTGAGAACCTTGGCATTAAGGCAAGCTGATGTGAGTGCTAAGTCCTGTGCCTGCGTCTACCCCTCACTGATTAGACCATCGAAGAATTGAGTCTTCTGATGCATTCAACAAAAACATGCAGACTCTAGCCACTTGCATGTAGTTCCCCCCCTTCTCCCCTGCTACATGCATACCTACCTATCCTAGGCAGTATGTTGGATGCTCCTCTTCATTATCCTTTCCTCCTCACACCACACCTTCATTAAAACACATATGGACAGCACCAGGGGGTTCCCCTATACAGCAGCCTACAGAGATGCGCAAGGCAGCGCTGAACCCAGCCACTCATCTGAACAGCAGCAATTCATGTGTTTTGGTAAGAGGGGGAGAGGGATTTTGGGCTCAAGGGATAATGGTAACTTGTTTTCCCACTCCGCTGCAATTACTGCCCTCAGTCCTTAGACGATGTTCATGAGTCAGGGAACAATTCTCCAGCCTGAATACCGCGCTGATCAGCAGCGGCCAGTGTGTAGACGCAAACTGGCCCAGGTCTAACAGAGCTTGGCCTCGGACTAGTTCTTCGCAAATAGGTGTTTGCTTTGCCAAGCTAACAATCAGTGGCACTTCTGCGGGCAATGCTAACATGAGTGGGCCCTGCCACTGAACTAGCTTTCCAGCAGAGGGAGGGGCCACGTACCCATGTTAAGGCAGAGGGATGGGAAAGCTTCCACCCCTGCTATACCCGGGCAGAAGACAACCTGGTATCGAAGCCCCACCACACACTCAGCCATATCGCCCCTTCTTTTGTTGTTCTAGTCCAATGAACTCTGGGGCCTGAACTTTCCTCCCCGTTCCCTGGCCCGGGATGGATACCATGGTGTAGAGCTCTGGCCTGGGAGCTATACCTTGATTGATTGCTAACGTCTCTGAATGGTAGTTCTTCACGTTGGCGTTCTTCACCATGTACTCTGCAATGGGCAGCCGAGCGGTCTGCAAGGAGTGCTCCTGTGCCTTCTGCAAGGTCAGTTTCTGGAAGTCAAAGGAAGAGATCATGCACACGCACGCACCCGGACCTTTTTCAGTCTGACGACCTTGTAGCACACATATTGCCCTTTGCTTAGGAGGGGCTGGGTGTGTGGGAGACAGGCCCATTCCCTCCATGGCTGGGGAAAGCCAATTAAGACAGACTGGAGCTGTCCCTGCTACATCCCTCCATTCCCCATAGAAACTGCCACCCCAGAACAGACCGGGGCACCAGCTGTCTGCAGCGGGCAGGTCCGGAACAACGTGCCCCCCCAGGGAAGTTCCTTCCCAGCCCCCAAGGGGCAGAGGTTAGCTCATCCCTGAAGAATGAACACTGATCTCCCTCCCAGAAGGTTGGGAGGGGGGCTGCCAGCCACACTTAGCAACAAACAATGGGCAGGCCGCTGCCCAAGGCCATTCGGGACAATAAACTCCTGCCAGTTCCCAGCCCGTTTCTACCCTCCCTCCCCCACCTGGTGGAAGGTGAATGAGTGGAAACAGATGGACACTGGAGTCCAGACTCCTTTGATCGCTCTCCAGCTGAGGCTAGACCTGGGTTTGGCGTGGGGGACAAGTTCTGTGGCCTCGTCTGCGGCGCCTCGTGGGAATGGATTGAGTGGCTCTCGGTTTGGCTCCTTCCTCTCAGGGAAATCCCCTCAGCCAGTTCATTCCCTCCCTGAGGGCCAGTCGTGCGGGGGCTCGGGCAGGGTCCCAACCTGCCATCCCTCCTGCTCTAGGCCTGTACGAAGCCACGAGCGCAGACCGAGTCAGTCTGAGCAGCCACGGGCTGGGGGAATTCAGCTCTGTCTCCCTGGAATCGGCAGCCTCCTGGCGCTCCCAGAGCCTCGCAGACAGGAAAGGAAGGAGGCGGTAGGCCAGAAGCGATGCTTGTCAGCACCGGAGGAATGGATGGCGCGGACGTCTGCACCTAGTAGTGAGGGTGATCCGTGGGGATCCATCCTTGCTCCTGGATTCCCAGACAGCAGCAGTAACTAGCAGTTCCTATCACGATCTACTACAGGCCAGGAGCCTGCAGACATTCCTCCCAAGCATCCAGGTGTTTGTTGCCTCCAGGCTAGGCTGCTGCATGCACTCCACACAGGGCTAGGCCTTCAAAAATAGTTCAGTCCATAATGCCCACTGCCTTCAATGGGAGTTAGGTGCCTACATACTCTGAGGGCGTGGGCCTCACGGATGATCTTTAAATTGTGATTGGTCTGGGCCTGGCTTATTCAAGAGCTTGCCCGTCGCCTACACCCTGCACATCTGTCACCCAGACCCTGGCCCAAGAGTGCCCCTCAGCTGGGAGACACATGCTGTCAGAACCTGGGTTTAGTGCCTCCAGGACAGAGGCAATGGGGAGCGTCCTCTACCTATGGACTCCACGCCCCTTGGAAGGCGCCACATCTAAATCTCCAGGGCACAAAGCGAGACATTTATTCGGGTTTGGCGCCAGATGCTATGAAACTTACAACACCACACGCTTGAAACACTTTAACGCCGCGAGCCAACGGCGTTCTAAACCACTGACTTATCTGGCCTCTGGTAATTTGCATCGCCAAAGATGTCCAACGGTGGGACGTGTACGGCCCCAAACCTACAGAGGGAAGGAGCCGTTCCCCACTGGGACTCTTCGTGGCGCAGGGGTCCATGCTAGTGCATCTGACTCAGGAGGGAGCCTCAGAGATTAGGAGAGATGGCAGGGCTGGAAGTCACCAAACTTATATTCACAATATAATTTTGGGACCATACATTAGGAATCGTTTGCTAGTGAAGAGGAGAAAACTGCATGACTTCCAGCATCATTTCCTGCCGGGGGCTCCCCACTAGTGCTGGCTGAAGGGGCCATGGGATTTTGTAAGTGTTTGGTGCAGCTTCCACCAAGCACTCACCTTCTGAATGCTTTCATCCACGAGCCCGCCGAGGACGTACACTCTGTGGGGGTCAATGTCCTGCAGAGCTAGAAAGGAAACAGAGGGCTAGTTAAACAGAACACTAGGCCGATTAGCAGTAGCCCATCTACTGCAGAGGAATGATTGGCTCAAACTGTTCTCTCTCTGCACAAGCTGGGTCCCGTGTGCTCCAGGAAGCTGGGGCCGTGGAGTGTGCTTCAGAAGCCACTCTGTGCCCCAGAATTGTGTGCCGTACCCTAAGCTTGTATTGGAGGACGGGGTCTAACCCTAATGGTTACAAAGGAAACCGTCAAAACATGAACATATGCCTGAGTCTGTAGAGAGCCTGAAACAACCACTCAGAGGTGGGCTGAAAAGGGAGAAATCTGAAGATGCAAATTGCAATGGCAACACTTGTTAACTCTTTCACTGCTGATCACTTTGACTTGCAGCTTGTGTGCTTACCCTACAATCCCGGAGAGCCAGGCCTCGCCACATGCCAAAGGCCCCAACTGAATCTACCAAAGTTTCCCCCACCCTTCAACAGCTTCCATAGACCCGATACACATTTCCACTGCATAATTCTGTCAGTTAAAAATAGAGGAGCAGCAGATAATACATTCAATAGCAAGCCACAAAGGGGATGCTGCCGTGACTGTTTTATTTAGTAAAACCCTCGCTTTTTTAAGATGGATCTGAAACAGCCACCGAATTTCCAGCCTGCTGTTCTGGAGTACTGCAAAGTGCAGGGTTCTAACCACACAGCACCCAGGTCAAGACATGCAAAGGTATTTAAACGTCTAACTCCCATTGATATTAATGGGAGTTAGGCATCTAAATGCCTTCAAGGATCTGGGGCTAAACCTTCATTCGTTGCTGGGACATCTTGAGCATTGATTAGTGTAGCTCAGATCCAGATGGAGATCCCAGCTACACCAGTTAGGAACTGATCTGTCTGAAGTAGTTTTAAACATGGTTTAAGAAAAGCTTTCCAACCAAACCAATCTTGGGTCAATTTTTTTTTTTTTAAATAAACTCTAGATTTTAACATGAGTGCTCTCCTGCCACAGCTCCCCCAAGCAAGCAAAAGACTCACCATTCTCCGAGTCAGGAGTGAGGTAGACAATTGTCTCCAAAGGAAATAGGTCAAGGTAACTTTCTGGAGTGGTATCCATCTGAAAAATGCAAAGGGAGAACACGCATGTGAAATAGACAAGAAGTGTCTTCGGCTAGAGTCCAATACCCTTCTGTAGCAGGGTGGACACCCACTCCTGCCCTGAAGGGCTTGAAAGCAGCTCTGAGACCTGGGCTGATTGGGGAAGTAGCCACAGCTGGGCCATGCCCCAATCAGGCCCCAGCTGGCCTGTATAAAAAGGCTGGGGGCCAGTCTCTATCTGCATTCAGAGAGAGGAGGGCCTGGCTGCAGGGAGCTAGAGACAGGACCTCAGTGGAGCAGGGCTGGAGAAAGTCTGGGGAGCTCTAGCCTGGAAAGCCCCAGGCTGCAGCCTAGCATTGAGCTAAAAGGTAGTGGGAGTTGCAGAGGGCAGCCCAGGGGTAGGCCAAGGCAGCAGGTCCAAACCCAATCTTGCCTGTGATGAGTGGCTGATACTGCAGTCTGCCCCAGGGCGTGGGGTTAGATGGTGACTAGCAGTAGCCTTATACTGAGGTGAGGTGGGAATAGTGGGTGGGGGTTCCCTGGGGAGAGGAGACCCTAAGACTGAGGGGTTACTGCCAGGGGCAGCACCCCAGGTAAAAGGGCACCGGGGTCCAGGGAGGGACATGGGGGCCAGAGGACAGGCGGATCACCGGCCTGCAGAGGGCGCTCCGGAGCTGGAACGAGCTAATTCCCAGAAGTCACCAGCAGCAGGCGCCGCAGGGGTGAGTCCATTTTTCTACACCTTCTCAGACATGAAGCATATCAGAACTGGTAAGGCCTCTGGGTCATTCAGACCCACAAGGGTAAGACGTTTTTCAGAAGAAACTAACACACATTCCACATCTATAAATACCACTGGTAATTTTCAAGTTTTGTTAAATTCTTTCCTGAGCAAAATTAGCAGATGTACTGAGGGAAAGAGATTAGCAATAATCCTAACAAACTAACTTCACTGCCTCTGTTGAGAATTAGAATATCGTCCATGATTAGTTATCGTAAAGTCATGCATTTTCCCCCTGTAACTGCCCAATTCATGAAGTTTATTGGAGGGAATAGAGCTCAGTTGTATCCAGGGGTCAGGTCTCCATGGTGCCAAGTGCTGTACACACACAAGACAAAAAGATGGGCCCTGCCCCAAAAACTTTAGTGGGCTTGATTCATTCCTCAGTTGCTCTGGCTTTTTCCCATGGAGATGCTGGCTGAGGGATCTGAGTTTTATTCCCACAGACCAGCTGTGTGACCACTTGTAGGGCAAGCCATGTAGGCCAAAATTTATCATCAACTGCTCCTCTGCAATTCCAACGATGGCAACTGAGTTTCCCAGGTGCCACTATCTGAAGACAGGGTTACACAGATTTAGCTAAGGTCACAGTGTGGCCTACAAAGCCTTAACTATGCCTGAGCTTGGGCGCAGAGGAAAGAACCCAGCTTGACTTGGACATTGTAGGCTGAAGTTGCAGGGCTGGCTGTTAGGAAAAGCCTCTTTTTATTTGTGAGCTGGACAAGTCTGATGTGAAGTCCAAGATCCAACAACCATGGAACACCCCTCTTCCTGCAGGCCATATTCCACGTAGAATCACACATGACGCCAAACCTCAGTTAGCAATGAAAACGGAACATGTGAATTCATAGAATATCAGGGTTGGAAGCGACCTCAGGAGGTCATCTAGTCCAACCCCCTGCTCAAAGCAGAACCAATCCCCAGACAGATTTTTTTTTTTTTTTTTTTTTTTTTTTTGCCCCAGATCCCTAAATAGCCCCTCAAGGATTGAACTCACAAACCACTGAGCTATCCCTCCCCCCACATGACCCTTCCTAAGGGTCCTCCAGCAACTAGTTCTGACATGGTGGAACCCACAACAAGGCCATGATCAATTCCCCTTCAATAGCCATTCCCACCTCCCTAAGGCTTCTGTCTTAGTGGTGATAATGGGCAGGAGAATGGATAATTGGGACTTCTGCATAGATAGATGATTAACTCTGAGCCCTCCCAGACTACTCAGTCCATCGGGGTCAAGTTTCCTCCCCAGACTCACTCAGGAAGGTGGGGGAACAGGGCAACTCCCTAGGCCCAGCGGAGGGAAAGGGGAGGGGTCATGCCCGGAGCAGGGAGGGAGACTGCGCTGCTCAGCAGGCCCGACCAGGGGTTGGGCTGGTGTTGGGGGCACAGGCTGAGGCTGGCCCCGGGACGACGCGGTTCGGAGGGTGGCATGGGCAGGGCTGATCCATACCTGGTGAGCTGGGGACAGAGGGTGTTGAAGAGTCAGAGCAGGTGGTGGCAGGAGCTGGTGGTTCGTGCCGCACCTGGCAGGGTGGGCGGGACAGTGGGGGACGGAGAGGCTGAGTCTCTCCGGGCCAGGTAGAGACCCGGCTGCTCTGCGGCCCGGCCGGGCCTGCTCCTTAGGCTGTGGCGGCCGGGAGGCTGCTGCTGCCGCCACAGCCCAGAGATAAGATGGATATTGCAGGCCTCAACCTCAGTCAGTGTCGCCCCGCCCCGCAGCCAGGCAGGGGAAGCCCCACAACCCGAGCCACTCCTGTCCCCTACTCACCCGAGCCTGCATCACGTCTCCTCTAGTCCCCTCCCAGGCACCCCCTGCTGATTGACACAGTGGGTCAGACCCAGAGTCCAGCTCACCCAGTATCTTGTCTCTACCAGGGGCCAGCACCAGATACATCAAAGGAAGGTGCAAATACTACACATCTGCCCAAAAAACAGTGTCCCGCCAATGCAGCAGGGGCTGTCTTTGGTGCTGTGTGAACACAGAACAAAACCACAATGGGGCCCTGGACCACAGCTGGGGCTGCTTCGCACTTCAGCAGTGCAAACAGTTAATAATAATAATTTCCATGTCGTCTGCAGCAGCTCTACACCCAGTTTATGAGCCCACTGAGTGTAATTCACTCTTGTTTCATTGGCTTTGAATAAGACACTTGTCTCGAAGTTCAAACTAAGATACACAGCTGCTGTGTTCATAGGAGGGGCATACGAAAAGGTACAACGAAGAGGGGAAAGATCCTAGCTTGTGTTACTGGGTTTTAAAAACAGTCTTTTAGATTATATTGATAGGAGTCACAGGAGCAACATGTTTTGCTGTGTACAAGGGGGCAGTAGTCACTGTCTTGTGGAATTCACTCACGTCAGTTACTTTTACGATACTTACGAGGTAATTGGAAAACCCATCGTTCATTCGGAAGCACTCTTCAGAAATAGGACTGCCGGCCACAAATCCAGTAAGGCAAATCCAAAACGGCTTTCCAGCTTTCTTGTTGGAACCATACAGCCTCCTTATCTGAGCGGCAAGGCGACTTATTTCCTTCCAAGAGAGAACGAACATCTGCACACAAGTGGCCCAGATGGGTACGGGCTCAGAGCCAAGGGCACCACTTACTCCCACCTCAGGCCCAGCTTGGAGATCTCCCATCACCGCACGGGTCCAGCCCGGCCCAGCCCAGCTTAGCGTGCAGAAGCTGAGGAGGTGGCCGAGCTCATGGACTAGCAGGGGTTTTAAACATAAGCGCCAACTTTCCCAGGCGCCAGTGGGTGCTTGCGCCCCCCCGGGCCCCACCCCGACTCCACCCTTTCCCCGCCCCCATTCCAACCCCTTCCCCAAAGTCCCTGTCCCAACTCCGCCCCCTCCCTGCCCCTATTGGACCCTCTTCCCCAAATCCTCGCTCCTTCCCCGAGTGTGCCGTGTTCCCCCTCCTTCCCTGCTGCATGGGAGAGGGGAAAAAAAATCGGGCACGCTCAGGGGAGGAGGAGGCGGTGGAGCAGAGGTGAGCTGGGGGGGCGGGGAGGGCATGGAGCTGCCAGTGGGTGCAGAGCACCCACCAATTTTTCCCTGTGGATGCTCCAGCCCCGGAGCACCCACGGAGTCAGCGCCTATGGTTTTAAAGGCCATTTTTCATAAGGGATGGTGGAGATTTAGGCTGGACAGGGAGAGTGAGGTAACCAAGGCTCTGTTCTGCCCTTGGCCTTTGGGTTCCCATCCTGTGCGCTGCGTCTCGGAGAGAGAACGTGCCAAGGGCAGGGGCATACTGCCTGGGTACAACGCAGGCCGAGGACAGAAGGGCCAATCAGATACTCCCAGGGACCAATACATGCAGCTAGCAGAGCTCTATGCCTAGTGGGTGGGGGCTGGGATTTTCCCCATGTAAAAGCCTTTGGTTTTTTTACAGTAGCCCCTGACACTCCAGCTCTGGGATAAAGCTTTGCAGAGCAACCCTGCTTGCTGAGAGATATTGCTGACCAACCAGCCACCCCTTCCCCCAGCTCCCATCCCCCATACAATCTAGCTCTGAGCTCATTGGTTATTTAAAAGGAAACACCCTGGTTGTGCAGCAGACAAGCTTCAATAGCGGAAACAAAAAAGAATCACCTGTCAAAAATGGATACATATAAATGAATTGTTCTTTCCAGCCAGGCCCCAATCCCGCAATGGGACCCGCTGGCTCGGCCCTGTGCAATGGGACCCACTGGCGCGCGGTCTCTGCTAAATACTTCCCACCGACCTAAGGGAGGTGTTTATGTTGGCAGACCTCATTGTAAGATTCCTCCCCAAGAGGTTCATGAGCACTAGGGACAGTTAGCGGTTGCAGCGCATACCTTCTTCGTCATGTGGCTGGTCATACTCAGATCTACACATAGCCAGGGGGCTGCCTCTTTGGCCGCCAGAAGCCGCTCCTTGGTGATGGCTTTTAAAACCCGTTTGCTGTGCTGGTGAGCAGCACCTGGAACGCAGAGAGAGAGATGGGAGGGGGAGTCAGGGGGAGAGGAAGGGAGGGAATTCAATCATTGAAATAATGCAAGCACCTGTAACATTGCCTTAAATCCTGGGCCCCAGTATTCTTGTTGGGGGTCCTCAGAGGCGGACTGGCAGAGTAGCTTTTTCCCCATTTCCCTGCTTGGGTTCCCCAACCCCTCACTCCCCCAGTGGCCCCTCCCCCACAGAGCTATGTTGGTGTGGGGGCGGGAGAGTCTCCGTTGGTCACATCCCCTGGTGAGGTACTTGCAGGAGAAAGAGGGACGTATTAATGCTGTTGCACAAGGCACTGGCCAGACCTCTTGCGTAACACTGAATTCCGCCCACCCGTGCTCCAGGGAGACCAATTCAGCCTGGAAGAGGTGGAGAGAAGGGCTGCTAGGGTGATCAGGGGACGAGAGGAGGCTCGCAGCGCTTGGCTTGCTCCGCCCAGCGAAAGGAAAGCTGGGAGGGAATCTGATTGCTCTCTATAAACACACTGGGGGGCAAACACCAGGGAGGGAGAAGAGCTACTGAAGCCAAAGGACAAGGCTGGCACAAGAGCCAATGGGGATAAACTGGTCAGGAATAAATTCAGACTGGAAATGAGAAGAAGGTTTCTAGCCACCAGTGGGGCGAGGGTCTGGAACAACCTCCCAGCAGGAGCCGTGGGGGCAGACAACCTGACTGCTTTCAAAATGGGCCTTGACAAGTCCATGAACAAGATTATCCAGTGGGGTTGCCTGGGAGAGCAGGGGATTGGACTCTCTGACCCAGAAGGGCCCTTGCAGTCCTGTGCTCCTTGGGTTCTCAGGGCTGAGCCCCGTGCCATGGAAAGAGAAGAGAAGCTTGGTCTGGCAGACAGCTGCCTTGCCACGTGATCTCCTCCCACTGAGGACCACAGCAGGAGCAGAAAAGGGCTGCAGTTACGCTGAGGATCCAGGGATATGCAGCTTTCCTTATCCCCACTGCTTCTCACGTCTGTTCCACACCCTGAACTACTGTGACCTCCCCCACAAAAAGGGGGGCTGTCTTTCCAGGCTGGGAAATGTTGCCTTAAAGAAACACAAAGGGGATGGTTTGTTGGTTTCAACATGGACATGCTCGGTCTTAGATCTCAGGGCTTGAAACAGATTTATATCAATGGCTGGTAAATTGTCACTCCAATTTCTTGGTGGCATCCACACTAAATGATTGTTAAGTTTCAGCTTGTCCACGAGGAGCTGCTGGCCTCAGAGAGGATTCTTGCTGCAGTAACTGCATGGAAAGAAGCCTCTGGAGAAAGGCCACATACAGATTGCTCCCGAGGAGAAATGTCTCAGATGGGAAAGGCGTGGCCCATTCCTAGACACTTGTACCTGAAGATGTTATCCTGCACTCACTTAAACGTGTGAGTAACTTCGCGCAGATAAGGATTCCCACTGAAGTACATGGGAACGCAGCAACATGAAGCACCCACCTGCACAACATGAAGAATGTGTGCGCATGAGTCTTTGTAGGCCTTAACCGGCAGGACGTTTCATTTTGACGGGGATCAAAACAACTCCAGGTAAGATTTACATTTTCATAAAGCACAGGCCTCAAAAAAATCAAACAGGCTAATGTTCTAGGAGCTCATATAAGATGGGTTTGTAAAAAGGCAATATCATTGTCTTGTGTAGATTGCTCACTATTGTATCGTTGGATTTAGTTCTATATTACAAGGGGAGTGGGCTCTTTATGAATGTGCTGAACTCCAGAGGTATTTCTGGACATGATGTTTGGCGGCTGCTTATTTTGAAGCAGTCTTAAAAATGGATTCCCCGCCTGCCCCCCACCCTCCCATGTGTTAAAAGCCTGATACGGTGTTGTCAATAAGCAGCAGAATCTTGGAGGAGAACTCCCTCTGAGCATCCATGGGAGTGTCTTCACAGCAGGGTTAACTCAAGTCTCATCCACACACACAAATCTGTGAGCGGGGTGGGGCTTTCATTTGCAATGGCCAGCAGGACCAGAGGGATAGGCAACAGGTCAAGTTAACACAGTCACTCTGTGCCGCTCCAGTGTTATTCTGCAGTGTTGCCACTTTCACTAGAGCTAGGCTAACTGGAGAGGACTGAACTGAAGTGTAGATCGTTTGACTTAACTCCCCAGTAAAAATAAAACATTGCCCTGGTCTACACTTGAAATTTAGGTTGACATAGCTACGTCCCTCAGGGGTGTGAAAAATCCACACCCCTGAGCGACCTCACGCTCGGTGTAGATGCAGCCAGGTGTGTCCTTGGGAAGGTGGTGTTCCTACAGTGGTGGAAAAACCCCTTCCATTGGCATATGCCGCATCTACACTACGATACTACAGTGCTGTTGCTATGCCCCATAATCCCCGTAGTGTAGACTAAGCCATAGCCTAAGAATCAGTCATTAAAACACGTAGCCCGATTCACAGGTGCTGTAAGATTAGCTGGTGTACACCAGCTGAAGAGCTAACCCCATAGTTTTCAGTTTGCTTGTACCTTTATCTTCAGCATGTTTAGCTTTTCTCCTCTCTTTTTCCTGTTTTCTCTTCTTCTTCTTTGCCGTAACTATTTTCTCCCAATGCCGCTGTTTCCTCAAAACATTCCTCTTTTAACACAAAAGAGAACAAAAGGATCTGAGAAGCTCATAAAGATGCAAAAGATTTAAAGTGCCAACCTCACCAGTTTTTCTAAAACCCAGACCTACGTTTGAGTCCACTTTCAGAAAGAGGCCAAGTTTTCGGCTGCAGCTATGTGCACCCATAGCCCTGAACGTGTGCACACATGCTGAGCAGATCCCTACCTACCCAATTTGTGTGCACAAATTTAGTTTTTGGTTGTGCAAAATCGTGGGGGCAAATGGATAGGCCGGACTGACGCGCCATTAAACGTTTGGGTCTAAACAACAAAATTTAGTGGTGGATTTAAAAAAAAAATTGTTTTGAAAAGTATTTTTGTCTTTTAAACTACTCCAATAACAGTCAAGGAAACAAAGCAACAAATCAAGTCTATTTCTCTTGATAAGAGCCCATTCCAGCTAAACTTACTTGACTTCCAGGCTGCAAGGTCAAGCCTCTACCAATATTTTCTTTGCTCCTAAATGATAGTTCTTGTTTACATCTAGCTCTGTCATGCATTTACCAAAGGAACACTGTCAAAAGAGACACCATACAGCTAAGAAACCACCTTCCTTACCTGAGTCACTAATGGCTCAGATCATTAGAAGAGAGCTTTGAAAGATCCACTAGGCTTTCCCCCCCACTTTTTGCACTATTTCTTCCCTACTTTGTATATGTCTCTCAGCCTGCATGATGCAAACAGACTGGTCAGTTTCACGGCCTGGGGACCAGTCTGTAGCAGGATGCGGCTGTGTTTGGGTTCCCAGTTCCACTAGCAGTGAATGTTTACATGGGTTTGTTAAAGAATATAATTTCTAGTTTTAGTCGTTACTTTTAATAGATCCAGCATCTAGCTCTGACCTTGTGTGTAGTGCTGTTAGGCCCTGATCCTGCCATGGATCTGTACAGGCAGTGCTGTGTGCCCATGCAAACCCCCTGGCTGCAAGGGGCTGCCCATACTGGCCCACTGGCAGGATCGGGGCCTTACCTTATACTGTACATACCGAGTACCACTTCTCGTTCCCCACAGGAAGGTCCTTTGGGCTGTCACAGCCTGTGTCAATCTGCAGGAGCCGGAAGCTTTCACAGATGCTTTCCCTGTCCCCTCCATCATCCGGCCAGGCAACCTCACATTCCCATTGTCGATCTGCTCCCCCCACAGGATCACTCTCCTCTGTGTCATGCTCTGCATGTTTCATCGTTGCCCTGTGCTCCGGCACGGTGCGGAGTGGTGGCACTGCACAGAAAGGGAAGGTGATCAGAATCCAAGGGAGACCTTGCACGTTTAATTCAACAGACCAGATTGACCCTTCCTAGGTGCAACTCACGCCTGCTTGGCTCACAGCGCCCGG